>NC_071426.1:0-1305000 GCF_017976375.1 Cuculus canorus | reverse complement strand
CCACAGCTGAGATAACAAAAACAGCCTGTCCTGCTGGAAACACCCCACAACTTGGCTCCAGCAACAATTAGCCAATTAATTTGTTCACCTTGATCAAGCCTTTAGCTTTCGGGTGCCTTTGATGGGCTGGTGTGGAAACCCAGATCCCACCTTGTCTTCCTCGTCTGAACTCCTCAGTGCAAGAGTCACGATGAGATGGTTTTAGCCTGGATATTTAACATCACACCAGACCCACGATCAGATATTTTTAGCCATTTCAGCAAAGCCTGGCCTTTGTTTTCCCATGTTCTACCCTTTTTCCTGCTCCCACTGGTACCTCACTAGAATTCCCTGGCCCTGAAGTGGCTGTAGGGTGTGAAATAACCCCCCGTGCCAGTGAGCGGTGCTGGTGGTTGGGACCCCCGAGCCCATGGCCACCATCTCGAGTGCTCTGATCCCCCTGAACCTGCGCAGCTCCCCGGGAGAGCCCCTGCTGAAAGCAAACGGCCAGCGAGAGACCCGATTTCCCCCCTGCCCAGGGAACAAGAGCCCAAAGAGCTCTGGGCTCAGCGATCCCCATCGCTGAAGCTGGGCTCCGCCTGCAGCCCCAGGGGCTGGGACTTTGGTCACTGCAGCCATGGGGTCACAGCTCCATCCTAAGACCACCCCCACCATTTATAAACATTCATGGAATCACCGAATCATTATGGTTGAAAAAGACCTCTAAGCTCACGCAGTCCAATCATCAACACAACACTGTTGTGCTTACTAAACCATCCACACTTCCATGTTCTTTGAACCCCTCCAGGGTTGGAGACTCCCCCGCTGCCCTGGTCCAGGGCTTCACTGCTCTGTCGCAAAGAAATTTTCCCTAATATCCACTCTAAACCTCCCCTGACACAACTTGAGGCCGTTTCCTCTCACCCTGTCTTGTCCCTTGGGAGCAGAGCCCAGCACCCGCCTCCCAACAACCTCCTTTCCCAGAGCTGCAGAGCGATGAGGTCTCCCCTCGGCCTCCTCTTCTCCAGCCTAAACAGCCCCAGGGGCTCTCATTGAAACATTTTGAACAAAATACCATTTTTTAGGCAAAACACAGGAGTGTTTTGTTTTGTAAGCATCGTGCAAAGTGGTTTGGATTTGTTTGCTAAGACAGAGGTGGAAGAAGAACTGGATGGGCTTTAAGGTCCCTTCCAACCCAAATCATTCTATGATTCTATGACTGTATGTTCAAGCCCTCCTCTCCCAGCCCACAGCGAGCACCAGCCCGTTTGTTGCCCGTGGGATATTTTGAGGGTGGTGGGAAGGTACAAACTCACCCCCCTGGGAAGGGGCCCCGGCAGCGGGGCTGCGGCTCTTGGCAAGGCGATGCTGGTGTGGGTGCACGCCACGAGCACCATCGCCCTGCCTTTCCCAGGGATCCCCCTCTGGGCCGGGCACAGCTATAAATAAGCTGTTTTGTGACTGATTCATTTTTATTTCTGTTAACTTTTATCACGAAGTAGCAGTCATCGAATCGACACCTCGGTTCCCTCGAGCATATTCCCTCTGGTGTCATTTTTTGATAAATGCCAAGCACAGCTGAGCAGCAGGAGACCATTATCCTGTGACATGCTCGACTCTGCTCACATTATCTCTAAAATAACACGGATGCTCGCACAAATCCCCGCAGCACTTGTGACAGGGACCAGAGACAGAGCCAGCCCGGCTGGACCGCAAAGCAGCCGGCAAAGCTCGGCCGCCTCTTGCTTCTCCCGGTCCACTTTGAAGCTGCCCGGCATCAGGGAGCAGTTTAGGCTGACAGCGGAGGCAGCAAATAGTAAGTCCTTCCTATAGAAAGTGGGAAAATCCAAAGTTTTAAGGATTTTGTATCTTCCACTTCATTTCAGGCAGATTTCTGCCTCCCCCAGGACAGGAGGTGTCTGAAGCATCGTGGGAGATCAGCATCGTGGGAGGAGATCAGCATCTCACTGCCCACACCAGGACTTCAACTTCTCATAGTATCAATCAAAGAATGGTTTGGGGTGGAAGGAACCTTATAGATCACCCAGTTCCAACCCCTCTGCCACGGGCAGGGGCACCTCCCACTGGATCAAGGTGCTCAAGATTCCAGAGTTATACATCTTTTTATTTTCCCAGATTTCAGAGTCATCCGCTTTTCCCCTTTCCACCCCACCAACTTAGGAATAAAGAGCAAAAGGAGGGCAGGGAACACCCATACCTGACCTAACACTGTTCAGGTTTCACCTAATCCCCCAAATTCAGATTTTTCTTTGTATTTCTTAATGAGAATCAGGAAAGCCTGAGATTTAATTTGCTATGGAAATGTCATTTTTTCTGGGGATATCTATTTCCATAGCAAAATCATCCAAAATCCTGTTACAGCCAGCTAGAGATCAGGCAGGTGAGGTGAGTGGCTGGAAGCGAGCGGATCACCACGATTCAGGCTCCTTTCATCCTCACTGAAAGCTCGCAGAAGCTGGGGGCCGGGAGCAGGGGAGGGAGCTCTGGCTTTACCGAGACGGGCAAAGAAGATCTCTCTCCTGCTCATCTCCTGTATCTCCCCAAGAAACACCCTCGTCTCGAAGTGTGCAGGTTTCTGGGAGCTCTCAGGGCAACATGAGTCGGATCTTGTTCCCGGGGATTTGCCAGCGTTCCATGTCAGCCTTGCGCTGTATCAGTATTTATTTTTGCTAATATGACACAATTAAAGGGTAATCGTATCTGTACCTTTCAGATCACATCAGGCCAAACGAGTGCTGTTAGGAGGAAGATACTAACGTGACACGATAGGACATAGTTAACGCCATGAAACGTTCGGCTCATATTAATGTAGGAGAAGAAGGGAAGGAGAGCGTTGGTGTGCCTCACCCTTCTCGGGTGGTTCGCTGGGGAGCCCGGGGCTCATCCCTGGAAGCTTTGCTGCTTCCACCTTGAGCCAGTGCAAAGCACCGTGGGTGGCTGGGGTGGATGGGACAGTCACGGGTGACAGAGGAGGGGATAAAAACCTCCTAAACCACAACTGCTACCCACACATCCTGATGGCTCAGGGGTCTCTGGCTGCTTCCCCTTGCTTTGTCTCGTCTCAGCTCTCAGCATCTCTGACTCTTTGCACCCTCAGCAACCCTTTCCGTCTAAAACTTTGAGGCACGGTGGCAAAACTTCGAGGAAATAATTAACAATTATTTCACAGGAGAAGGTTCCAGCTGGAGCAGTATCTGGTGGTTGAACATATATCTAACAAAGGATTGTTATTTAAGCAATAACCCTTGAGAAATTGGTCGTTACCAGCATTAAACGACTCAGCCCATTGCCAAGGATGGTTAACGCTCTAATAAACTGGTCATTAACTGCAGTAACAATGAATTTCGAGGGGATTATTGCTATTATAAACCTTAATCAATGGTTTATAACAGCAATAATGTGGTCCTTTCTTTTAATGGTAAGTAGTGTGGCATGAGCAGCCCGCTCGGAAATGTTTTCAATCTGGCTGATAAGACAAAAGCAGGCGTTAAGAGCCCTCCCACTCCAAACACTTGTGGGGATGAAAAAGGGCCCAGTGCGATCTGCAGTGCGAGGTGGTGGGGTGGCCGTGGCCTTTGCAATGGGCGACTGTGCCACGGAGGGCAGCGGGCTTGGCCGGACCCGTGCCAGCAGTGGACACCCACGCTGGCCACCCGTTGGGCAAACACACCTTGCCTGACTTAAACCCTGACACTTGATGGGATTCATATTCACTGCATGTGTCCTCTGGTGAGGAACAACTCCGGGCAGAGATGTGGAGGGACGTGGTTTAGTAGGCACGTTGGTATTGTGTTGATGGTTGCACTTTATGATCTCAGAGGTCTATTCCAACCTTAACAGGTCTATGATTCTATGGCACTGTCTGGGGAAGAGGGAGATGGGCCCAGCCGTGAACCTGCCAGGTTCCATGGATAAGGACTCCCTCGCCCATGGGGAACCCAGGCATAAGCAGGAGATGTCTTGAAGAATAAGACCCATCCCCATCCCCACACAAAGAATGACAAAGGTTATTATGTGTCACCAATTACCCAATTTCTTGAAACCAAACTGCCTTGTGGTACTTGACAGTGCAGCCTCCTGCTGCACCCCCTTTCCTTCTCCTCTCCCTGCTGCTCATTTGGAGACTCCTGTTATATCCTTTTGTTTGCCACAGGAGACGGACACGTTGCTTATTTACAGTGTGAAAAAGCTGGGGAATAGGAATGGTTCATAACCACATGAGGGGTGTGAAGAACTCAGGTTAATTAAGGAGACGAAGAAGCCAGCAACACTGGTGGGTCCGGGCTGGAGAGCCCCAGATGGGGTGGGTTTGCCAGAGGCGGGGAGCCCTGTATCCTTGCTCCAGGGGACAGGTGAGTGTGGCCACCCGGGGACACGAGCCCAGCACTTTGGTGTCTGGGAGAAGAAGACACCCCAGGCTCATTCCCATCTTGCTTTGTGCCCTGCATCCCTTAAATAAATAATATATGGTGATGTGATAAGGTAACAACCTGGTATTTCCAGAGGGGAGTAAGAAGCATCTCCTCCTCCCGAGCAAGCAGAGCCAGATCGAAGGACGCCGGGTTGATAGCTGCCCAGCCTGCGCTTCCTTCCCCAGGCAGGCTCCCCAGAAATCCCTTGCTGGGCCGAAACTCATCTCATTGTACTCATCCAGGGAATTATTTCCACTTCTGTGTCGAGCAATTGGGAACTCAGGCACCTTCGCTCTCACTTCAAAGCTCTGGCAGATCCCAGCAGCTCCCGAGGGAGGGCAGGGTGATCTCCAGCGGCTCAGGCTGCAAAGCCCCCAGCCAACGAGCAAGTTATAATTACACCCTGACTTTAATGGAGATTTTCTCTCTTCTGTGCTTGTGATTTTTATGGCTCTTCTGAGCTGGTTCTCAAGCCTTGCTCTTATCTCTGCGCTAAGCTGGCTGTGGCTGCAAGAGCGAGGCATCATCCTGCATTAACCAGGGTGAAACCGGGAGCAGGTGGGGGCTTGGGATGGTTTCAGCCAGTCTTTTCCAACATAGTCCTGCTCATCCCTCTTTCGCTTTGCCTCTCAGTGTCCCACGGAGTGGAGGGGGTGGTTGGTGTCTCTTCTCTCCACACTTTTTTTTTCCAGAAGAAGGCTGCAATGGAATAAATTGGAAAGTTTACTTCATGCAGCATGGAAATAAAAAAGCTCATTCAGAAAGTTAATGATTTATTTTATAGTTTCATTATCAGGGTCACATTACTCAATAGCATTTCAAACATGTCATTTGTACAAACTATGGTAATTAAAATTTATAACGTACTTCATCAGCGGCATATGAATCTTTTAGCCAGCACTCTGCTGTCATATAAACAGTGTAATTTCAGCTGCAATTCACCCTTTATTGGCTCTCATTTGTGATTTAACAGCCATCAATGACTGTGCTATAAAGAATAAATTAACCATCCGTAAACCTTATGATGACAGGGACAGTCAAACAGACTTAAACTGCCTCCACCAGCCTCTGGTTCGCCAACAGAGATCAGACCCGGGAGGTGCTGATGCGAAGGCGCGATTGCTCCTGGCACCAGGGTGCTGGGCACCACGCGCATCACCCCGAGGTCCAGGAGAGGCTTCCCAAATGGAGTGTTTTATCGGAGCTGCCCACAGGGCTGGCTGGAGGATCCCTCCCCTCCTGCTTTTCTGCCTCAGAGGAGGAGTTTCAGCCTCTAACAGCTTTAAAATCCCCTCGCCGTCCCTCTCGCTGCAGTGCTCTCTCGAGATGTGTTTGTGAGATCCCTGCACAGTCGCATCCTGCACCTCCTGCTGTGTCGCCATCATCCCTGCATCCTCCCTGGAGGAGCAGCAGCACCGGAGCCACCAGGTCCTCATCTGGCACCTGAGGGGCCTGGGGGGGCTCAGAGGGAAACTCCCCAAGTGCAGCAGCTCTGAGCCCATGGCTCATAGAACCACAGAATGGTTTGGGCTGGAAGGGACCTCAAAGCCCATCCAGTTCCACCCCCAGCCACGGGCAGGGACACTTCCCACTGGATCAGAGGCTCCGAGCCCCATCCAACCTGGCCTGGAACACCTCCAGGGATGGGGCAGCCACCACTGCTCTGGGCACCCTGGGCCAGGGCCTCCCCACCCTCACTGGAGAACATTTCTTTTCACTATCTCATCTCAATCTCTCCTCTTTGAGCTCAAAACTGTTCCCCCTCATCCTTTCCCTGCCCTCCCTGATCAAGAGCCCCTCTCCGGCTTTCCTGGAGTCCCTTTCAGCACTGGAAGCTGCTCTAAGATCTCCCCGGAGCCTTCTCCAGGCTGAACAACCCCAACTCTCCCAGCCTTGCCCACCGCTTCTGGAGGGCGACAGTCAGCTCGGCACGGGCAGATGGTGCAAACCCAACCCCAGCCCTTTCAACCCCAGCTTTATGGACCTGAGAGCAAATCTACAATGAGCGATTTCTTAGTCGGGGGCTCCTTGCAGCCGACAATTATCCAACAGCTTATTTGTGCCCATCTTTTGCAGAGGGAGCGATACGTTTTAATGGGATCCCTCCTATGTGTCGAGCTGACACTGTACCGAGCTAATAAATGATATGGATTGGATTTGTTACTGAGACATCTCCAAGGAGCCTGGGTCATACAGGCCAATAAAATTGGCCTCATAAATTTACCCTGACACACAGGATTACTCCAGCATTGCTGAGGTCACCTTCTCACACTGATTTATTGCCAGCCCATGGGTTAATAATACTGTTTACGGGGTTGTTGTTTTCCCCTACACGTAGCAGATATTAATCAGTGCGTCCCTGCCTTCTCGGGGCTTGGGGGGTGGGTGCAGCACGGGGGAGACGTGGGATGAGGACATGGTTGGGAGGGTGAGCTGGATTTATTTCCTAGGCAAGAGTTTTTATGTTTAAAAAAATCTTCTGGAAGACCTCATTGGGAAGAGGTAAGCTTTTCCTTCACCGAATCCCAAGGAAGAGGGGGCGGCTCTGGAAGAGTTTGTGGTGGTTTCTGGGCAATGTCTTCGGCGCTTTGAGCTGTGCTTGTGCAGGCGCTGGGAACTTCTGATCCACAGGAAGGATTTTGACACTCAGGAAACTGCAATTCATCGAATCATAGAACCACTGATATTGGAAAAGCCCTCTAAGCTCACTCAGTCCAACCATCAGCCCAATGCACTGTGCCTGCTAAACCACGTCCCACGGTGCCACAGCCACATGTTCTTTGACTCCAGGGATAGAGATTCCACTCTTTGGGTTGCACCAACGCTGGGGAAAGTTGTTTCACTGCCTTCAGTGAGCTCAGGAGAAACACTACTCAGTGAGTTTTGCAGGATTTTACCATTTTCCTGCCAAATCAGCACGATTTGACACCTCCGGGCGGGCAGCACAGACCAAGCCCCAGCCCCTGCGCCGCAGAAAGCATCGGCACCAAATCCTGCTCCCTTCGAATGCAACAACAGCACTTACAACCCAGAGAGAGAGAAGCAAAGCATCCTTTCCATGTCACGGATGTTCTTCAGAGAAGCTACACAAATAAACACATCTGAAAACTAACAGAGCAGACTGGAAGCATGTCAAGATCTCCCCTGGGATGCTTCTGTCCCCAAATGCAGGAGGGATGGCTGCCTTCCCAGCGTCCCCTCCTTCTTCTAGTGACTTTCTCCCTTTGTCCTGGCAAAAAGCACTTTACAAACTGGCTTCTGCCTCCAAGCTCCTGCCTGGGGTGAAACCCAGCTTGAGAAAGGCCCCAGCACTGTCCCCTGCTGCACGTCGGGTGGGCACTGGGATGTGCTTGGCTGAGACCGACCACAGGGAGAGCAGCGTGAACATGCTTTGCACCCTGGAGAAATTAAGATTTCCTCCAACATCAGGCCAGATAACAGCACCTGATTGCTGCTGATGCCACCCAGCCTGTGCTCTTCTTCTGTCCTCTTGAATTTCTCGTTTGATGGCTTAAATAACACCGAGGTTTTATGAAGGGCTCTCCAGGGGAAGGAATTTCATCCTCACTGCGTAGCTGCTCCAGGTGAGGGTAAACCCTCCCCTTCCCGGGCAGCTAAGGGAAAGAACCTTCTTTTTCTTCTCCGTCCCTGCTCAGCTCAGGTGATGGTTTGTGAAAGCCCTCTCTGTCCCCTTCTCCAGCTCAGAGAACAGCACCATGCATTTACCATCCTGCAGCCAAGACCCAGGGCAGCCAGTCCTTGCTCCTGCTGCTTCGTGTTATCCTCATCCTGCCGTAATCGGAGGGGACAGGTGAGATGTGCTTCAAAACACTGTAATCATATTTTAAATGGAAATGAAATGTGTGAATTAAATGTAAATTAGAGCAGAATGGAAGGACAATCACTATTAGTTAAGGTCTGACACCTATTTTTGCAGACCTTTCCTAAATGCCACAACTTGTTTCTCCGCACTTGTGACGAGGACGTGTAATTACGTGGCAGCTGCTTCTGCAGCCGGGTGGGTGCTGGGGACCGATGGGGGCCACTGCCTTTTCAATGGCTCAGGACTGCTTGTTGGTTCCATGAAATTATGAAGCTGCAATGATATTTTTATTCGGGAGCTGTGAAAATAAACCTTGTTCTCTCCTTGCAAAGGTGAGGCGGTAATGCAAAAGGACATTTTTATAGAGTCAATTTATTTAAGGGTCCCCCCCATTTGCTTTTATATTAGAAAAATATGCGTTCTGCCAATGAGCTGAAATTTCTTCTTAATCTTTGATCTCTATCCCACCCACTGGCTATTCCTGCGGTCTCGCTGTACCCTGAAGCTTCCCAACAAAGTTTGTGGTCCATGGCTCGATGTCTGAGTGCAGACTGACGATGAGTAGCATTCCTCAAGATGCAGTATTAGGACCAATATTGTTTAACATCTTTCTCAGAGGCACGAACAGTGGGGTGGAGGGCGATCTCCACAGGTTTGCCCATGACACCAAGCTGTGTGGTGCGGTCGACACGCTGGAGGGAAGGGATGGATCCAGAGGGACCTGGACAGGCTGGAGAGGTGGGGCTGTGCGAACCTCGTGGAGTGCGAGGCCAAGGGCAAGGTGCTGCACCTGGGTCAGGGCAATCCCAGCACAAACCCAGGCTGGGCAGGGAACGGACTGGGAGCAGTCCTGAAGAGAAGGGTAAATATGATGGCAGGGGAGTTGGAACTGGATGGGCTTCGAGGTCCCTTCCAACCCAAACCATTCTATGATTCTATGAAGGTCTCACTTCAGTTATCACGATAGGAAGCATCCCCGGGCCCTCGCCCGTGGCACGGGGGTGTTAAACACGGTACCCGCAGACAGGCAGAGACAGTTCCACCAAGCAAGGTGGCAGCAAGGCAGCATTGTCACTCGGGATGGGAAGGCAAGACACACTAGGATCATCAGTGACACTCTGGGTCTGTAGCGCAGCCAAAGGACAGCCTCTCTGCCCGGGAGAAGCTGACTACAATAATGAGGCGACTTACGTGCATTGCAAATCGTACATCGTGGGGAAAACCAGCACCGAGCAGGACCTGATGGCAGGCAGCTCCTCGGGTGACATCTTCGTGATGCAGAGATCTCCTCCTGCACCCACTGTTCTGCCTGTCTCCCTATAAAGATAAAACATTTACTGTTCTCATTATCACTAGAAACTTTTCAGCCGGGAAAAAAGAGAATCCTTGTCCTGAGGAAACCGAGAGCCAAGTGCTGATTTAATCTGGCGTTCATACCTGGGGCTGCTCGGTGATTTTTTTAGTTTCAAAGTCCTGGACAGTAAACAGTCAAATGAAAACTGATAGATCGGAGACCCCGGACATATTGCAGTGTTGCTCTGCTGAGTACGAGCGTGGGAGATGAAACGCCCAGCTCGGGGCACCACAAGGCTGCACAAAAGCTTTTAGGGCCTCTCCGACCTGGAGCCACACTCAGCGCTGGCTCCCAGCCTGCGGTCCAGCCAGGGAGCAATGACAGACCTGAGCATCCCTTCTGCTCTGAGCACCTCACACGGACGAGCTGAGCACGCAGGAGGGCAAGGACAGAGCACGTGGTCCCTTCAGCTGGGCCAGGAGAAGCAGCACTGCTCGAAGTGCCCCTTCCTCAGCCCCGGAGCAGGGATGTGGCCTTTGACAGCATCTCCCACCAGCAGCAACGAGAGAAGAACCAGGGTTTTTCATATCTCAGATTTCCCAGAAGTATATTTGGGCTTAATTTCTTGCAACACTGTATTGAGGGAAATACATCATCACATGTTGGGATAATCACAGCATTTAATTCTGGTTTCCATAGCCCTTACAGATACATATATAAATATACAGTGCAGCAAAATAAAATGCTTTTAGAAATGGGAAAAAAAAATAAAAAAAAATGCCATTTAATTCCTAAAAGGTCAAACTGAAATGCTTTGGCCTTATCGAAATGATTTTCTCCTTTGATTTTTCTTTCCAAATGCAATTTCATCAAAATCAGTGCGTTTCCGCAAATGTTTCACCTTTGGTGAAATGGCATCCTCTGACAGAGAAGCGTTTTGTGGGAAATCTCCTGACCAGCTCCTGCCAGGAAAGAGGCACCTGCAGTGGTGGGAAGGCTGGAGAGAGCTCTTGCCGGCGCCCAGCTGTGGGCTCACGCGGCATGGACAAGCTCCGGGCAGGGCTGTTCAAAAGGAGTTGTTATGGCTGGAGATGGGATGCTGGCAGAACACGAACCAGCAGTGGTCCAGGTGGCCAAGAAGGCCAACAGCATCCCAGCTTGGATCAGTCATGATCAGGTGGGTGCGGGGCTCTGCTCCCAAGTGATAGGATGAGAGGGAATAGTCTCCAGTTGCACCAGGGGAGGTTTAGCAGGAAAAATTTCTTCACCAAAAGGGTTCTCGGCCCTGGCAGAGGCTGCCCAGGGAGGTGATGGAGTCCCCATCCTTGGAGGGGTTTGAAAGACAGATGGATGAGGTGCTCAGGGATCTGGTTTAGTAGCGGACAGGTGTGATTGGACTGGATGATCTCAAAGGCCTTTTGCAACCAAACGATCCAATGACTCCATGACAAGGGCTCTCCCCGCTGCTGCCGCGCCCCGCTGCCCACGGAGCGAAGGCAGCCGGTCGCATGCAAAGCCTGAGCTCAGGCTCAAGCCCTGAGGTACGGCACTGATGCCATTCCAGCACGCAAGAACAGCCGCGTGTTCTCCCCTCACAGCCATCCCTCACTGGGATGTGATGAAGGGGGAAATGTCTCTCATTCCTATCAGGTGATTCACCACCCTGGCCGAGCGCTGCATCCTCCCTCCTTCCTGAGCGCTGGGAGGATCCAGAGCCTTCCTTCGTATTTTTACAAAGCTTGCAGCATTGTCAGGAAGGAAAGGGTACCATCTGGTTAGCCCTTGTTTACTGCACACCCTGCCAGTTTGAGCTTATTAATCATATTTACCCAAGTATCTTAATTACTCCCTGTCTAGCGACTTGCCTTGCACTCAGCTGTTGACCCGCTCCCCTCCCCTCTCCCTCGCTCTTTTTTTTTTTTTTCCCCTCTTTCTTTTTAATTCCTTTCTATCATTAATCACAGGAGCAGCGTGGGCAGAGGAATCCACAGCTCGGCTTCGGCTGGCGTTGCTCTCGCAGCTGACGGGCTCGAGTTCACCCCGGCGCCTGCCAACCTTTGCAGCGCATCCGTCGGGGTTAGAGGAGGGCAAATGGTCAGCGTGGGCAGCGAGGGCCGTGCAGGACACCGCCCTGCCCACAGCCACCTCGTCCAGTTGGGTGCCCAGGGTTGCCCAGGCTCCCCGGGACACACCGGAGGGGGTGAGCCTGCACGAGGAGACACCATTAAAGATGGTAATTTGTTGATCCAGGCTCTCCTGGCGCTCCAGCACGAGAGTGGCACCGTTTTCTTTACGACCTCATAAAGTCACAGCCGAGAGGCCGATTTGGAAAACAAACTGCCTCAGGTTGACAGATAATTAGATACAGGGGACATATTATACGCCTTTGCATATAAATGCGCTCTGAGGCACGTTGGTTCATCAGAAGTTTAGGCTACGGGAGAGGCAGGTACTCCCGGCACATCAGGATATATGTGCCGGTGCAGCCTTCAGACAGCGGATCCATTTTATGGTCCTTTCATCTCCTGTTTGCTCTGAACACGGCTGCACTTCGGAGGAAAAGCTGCCTTGGCTTGGTCTGGTTTGTTTTTTGTTTAGGTGTTTTTTTACCCCAGCAGCTTTCTGAGCTTCCTTCTTCCCAGGAGACAGGGTTTGCGTTTTGCATCTTGGGGTTATGCTCCTGTGCTGGCAGCAGGGAGGAGCGGCTGAATGGGGGATTCATTACTATTATTACTATTTTGGTGTTCCTACATCACGTCCAAACCTCACTCTTCCCGTGAGCGAGCCCGCTGAGAACAGCGGAGCAATTCTGAACTGACACGATCCTTGTATTTATATGGCAATTCCGCATCCTGCTCTCCCAGCCCCCAAACCATGAGATTTCAGATATTAAACCATAACAAACCAGTTAGGATTCTTTTTATGCACTTCAAGATTTAAGGTGTCATCCAGCCATGCTGTCAAGCTCTCCAGGTTTGCTTTTCCAAACAAAAGCCAAGATTCCCATATGACCACGGCTCCTGCTGGGGGCATTTTCAAAGCGTAACCCCAGCTTGCAGGGCTGCCCCATCCCTGGAGGGGTTCCAGGCCAGGTTGGATGGGGCTCGGAGCCCCTGATCCAGTGGGAGATGTCCCTGCCCATGGCAGGAGTGGGACTGGATGGGCTTTGAGGTCCCTTCCAACTCAAACCATTCCATGATTCTATGATATTCACCTGTCACTGCCACAGCAGTGGGAGCAGGGGGAGCTGCCAGGTGGGACAGGGCCGGGAAACAAATGGCTTTGCATCAGCGACCTCCCCATCTCCTTCCAGGAGACTTCCAGGCTTTGCAGGTTTCCTCCCTCCCTGCCTCTTGTCGTCACTTAAGCACCAGTGAGTCTGAAGGAGAGAGAAGGGAGAAAAAGTGCTGGCTGTGTGGATTATTGTGTGTTTGTCATCTGGAATGGTATAAGCTGTAGGTACAGCATCTCCCAGCGGTGATTTATGGCCCCTGTCAGGCAGCACCAGCGCTTTGTCTGCCGTAGCGTGGAGGATGAATGCAGTGCTGTCAGCCCGGGCAGGGCAGTCTTTCTCTCGCTCTGCTCCGCACACTCGCTCCCCATTTCACGCCACTGAACATAAACAATCTTTTGTAAACCTGACAGTCACACTTTCTTCTTCGGAAACATAAAGCAGGAATGTATGACTCGGCTTTCATTACCCAATTTCCTAGGCTGTGCAGAAAGCTCGCCGGGAAGATGGGGAAGAGGAGGACCAGAGAGATCCCTAAAAAGATAAAGGTAAGGGATGTACCTACATGGCACCCGGATGCCAACACTGGCTGTGAGCACATGTGCCCACAGGCTGCATCCCAATTCACGCACATATTTCCCATCGCAGTTTTGACACAGAAATGTGCCCTTCACAGGCAGAGCTATGCCGCGCTCCTGGAGCACTGCACATTTCCTACCTCAATTGTTGCCATATATCTTCCTCCCTCAAGCAGAAAATCTAATAGCGGCGTAACACGGGGCTCACAGCCTGCTCGGGAACGGGCTCTCACGTGCCCACCAGAGGTAACAGCAACACTTACAAAACCTCATGCACTTTTATTACTATTAATGGTAATTGTAATAATCCTGCATGTGGAAAGTGCCCAAAGCTCTCTGTTTAAATTCAGCTTTTCCCAAAGCTGGAAGAGGATGTTGAGAAATTATGGTTGGAAACGGGTAGAAAGGGAGCGGAAGATCCAGGGCCTCCAGCAGACAACCGACCTGCCCCGAACCCAGGGAGGAGCGCAGGGACGGTGGTTGGCAGACCCTATGCCTGGTGCAAACTGCTCTTAACGAATGATGTGGGTATAAGAAACTCTAAAACGGGAGCATTTAGAGTGGGGATAAACGGCCCATCCTGTCTGCAGTGCTAAGGGGATGGACACCCTCGTGCTCAGCAGGAACCTGCACTGCTGTCACACTTAGCACTGAGATTCAGCCACTGGCTTAAAGCACCATGAGTCTAAAACCACCAAGGGGCAAAAAGGAGTTCTGTCGGTCTTGCAGATGCTCCAAAAAGGGTGAGGAGCAGGTTCTGTCTTGGTTCTCCTGCAATTTACTGCTCCGGCTTTGAGCAGGAGCGTGGCTCTCATGCAGGTGGCCGATGAGGCCAGGTGGGCTGTCCCCAGTGTGGCCACCGAGGTGCATGTTGCTCATTGCCAGGTCTCTGAAGGGACGGGAGAGGGGACAGGCCCTTCCCACCAGCAGCAAACGGCCCTTTGGCGGGGCCCCAGCCATCGCTCGAGGCTGGAACCGGATGCAGGAGATGAAGCCCAGACCTGTCTCTTGGAGAAATTGTCCTCACATCCCCTCCTGCAGCGGCAGGGAGCACTTTCTCTCATTTCTGGAAACTGAAGGAAGAAAAATGCGTGACTGTGTTTTGGCTCGCCGGCACGCCAGCATGAAGAGCTGTGGATAGCTACGGGAAACCGGAGACATCACAGCCCCGCAGGACCTGCTGGAGGACAATCACGTCCCAGCTACAGCCTTCCAAACTGCGGAAACCAAAACGGCATTCCCATTTTGGGGGCTGAAGCTATCAGCTCCTCTTTAAGGTGGGAGGAAAAGCAAAGAGCAAGAAGGTCCGGCCCCTGCACACCCTCCTGGCTCCCACTGCCCCCAGCACTGCTCTTTTCATCACCGCCAAAGCTCCCTGGATCTGCTCTGCCCCGGGATGCCCGGACTGTGGGTGCTGAGCCGGCCGTGCTGCCTGGCCATGTTTCACAAGAACAGCTGCAACCGTGATGGGAACATTTCTTCAGTGACGCGCTCCTTCCGTTCTCGCTTTCTGTCCTCTCCAATCCTTCCCTGTGACTTTTGAGATTGGGGACGCTGAGCCGTGGGGCGGGGGGGGGCACAGCAGAGGAGGAGGGAAATAGCTTGCAAATAGTTTGCTGTTTTCTTTTCCAGATGGTTTGTTTTGGAAGTAGCTCCGTGTAAGGCTGAGTGCTGAGTCTTGAACATCTGCTGAGGAGGAGCCCGCGCGGTATAAATGTGGAGAGGCTGCTGGAAGGGCACATTCGCGGAGGGTCTCGCAGCTCCCAGTGTGGCTCAGCCAAAGGCTGCCGATACCTCCTGAGGCTGCAGGAGGGCACTGCCCTGGCTTGCACCATCCCCTCTGTTAAAACTCCACGGCAGCACTTCAGATGTGATTTGTGATGTGTTTCAAGGACACTTAGAGCTTAGGGAAACACCTTTAAACAACCCTTTAAAAATTTGCATAAATCTGAATAAGCCAACAAGCTTGTGTCTTATTCTGTGGCCTTTTCAGTGGCTTTAGAACAATTATTTATACTTGTGAGCACAATCAAACAGGTATTTCAGTGATAGCGCTGCCTTCCTGCACTTGGCTGCTGAGAGGGTGGATCTATTAACTGCTGGAGGCCTGCGGGAACCACAGAAACTATGAGTAACCGGTTCAAGGGATCAGCGACAGGACACGAAAGTTTCCTGGCAGGTTGCTATTTCAGTCTGTCGGGCCGGGGCTGACTCGTTGTTGCCACGACTTCATGGAGAGGCTCCGTGTTTGTGTCAGCACTGCTGGGTTTGCCGGGAGGGACCAACCTGAGCCAAAAGTGACACCAAATCATTCATTCACAAGTAGGAATAGCTGCGACAACAGATGATACATCAAAAAAGGGGGGGAAAAAAAAGGCTGGTGAAGCCTGAGCGATGCTCTGAGCGGTGCTTGGTGCCCACTTTGAGAGCCGGGTGAGTTAGGAGCCAGCAGTCGGGCTGCTGGCATGACTCGTGGGCTGATGAACCCCTCCTGCACCTCTCCCTGTACGAGACTCAGTGCTGAGTTGTGTCTTGCGAGACCCTGAGCGAGACCCAAGAAACGTATTAGCATCACTGTGATTCTTCCTCTGCAGATTCCCCCCCTCCAAAGTCCATTGTATTCTCCAGCGACACCCCCAAACGCCCCGGAAAGCTCCTCCCTCAGGCTGCTCTGACCTTGCGTGTGCACATTGGTGCATACGAGGCCTGACACAAGGATCTGAGACTCACCCTACAGCTCGGGAACCACGAGTGGGAGGGGAGAGACAGAGAGATGGGTTTGGAACACGTTCTGACCTGTCACAGGGAGACAAGGCTCAGCTCCATCGCTGCACTCGGTGAGAGTGGACACAGGTTCAGAGATGTTTTCCCACCTTCGGTTGGAAAAAGTCGCTGTGCGGGAGCGAGCAGCGAGTTCCCACCCAGACACTGCGCCAGCCCCCAGCGCTCCGTCTGGGGAGACGTTCACAGCCGAGAAAACATCCCTGGGCCTGAGCACCCACCCTGTTCCCAGACCTGGCTCCCGGCGCCTTCTCCCTCTTCCCAAAGACCCAGTTGTGCTCAAGGGAACCCATGGTTTGTCGGGAGAAGAGGTGAAAGCAAAACCAACAGAGATCCTCAACAGCCTTTCAGAAAGTGACCTGCGGAACGGCTTTGAGCGCTGGGAGGGTCGGATGCAGCCGAGTGTCAGCTCCAAAAGGAACTGCTGCCAAGGTGAGTGGAGTCAATTTTCTTAATTTGTTAAATATAAAGAGTTACAGGCACAACTCTCGGGTTTTTGGTGTCGGACCTTGCACACGTCTGCTTTGATCACAAAGGGAAGGCCACGCCAAGGTCCCACTTTTCAGGGAGAGACACCTGAACTACCAGTGTGAGTTGGATTTGTTTCTTTTCAGCTCTGACCCAAGGATTTTAATATGAGGCACCTTCTCCAGCCAGAGACTCCGCTATTACCGCAGAGAGAGCAGAATCAGCGCTGCTTATTGCCAGGGCATCTCTAACACTTCACACAGGTTTTTAGCCCTAATGAGCCCTCCGTGGCTGCAAGCTTACGTCTTTAAATCCATTTCACCCTTCCCTCATCAGAACATCATCATAAACAGTGCTGGCTTTCGAGGTGCAGTGTTTAATTGGAAGTTCATTTGCAGCTCCCATCAATTTGCTTTTCCGTCCCCTACAATCAACCCATCATTTTGCTCAAGAACAAACGCAGAGGTTTAATGGAAACCAAGCTGCTGGAAGAGAAATGATAATGAGGCGCCCCGTTTGGAGGGCAGCGCGCTGAACAACAATTCAATTATGTCGTTGTCTGATGTTGTTTCATCAAAGAATAATTGGGTGGACTATGGCAACTTCGGAAAAACACCTGGGAGCAGCTGATCCTGGGAATGCAGGATTCCAGGCCCTGTCAAACACTGCTTTTTGGATGGAAAAATACACAATGGGGGGGAAAAAACAGCCAGAAAATGGTAAAGCCCTTTCCAGCACCTTTGGCCTCCTTTCTCCTTCCTGGAGACAAGAGAGAAACCAGACAGGATTTAGGAAAGCCGAGGGAAGGGGAGAACTGCCCCGGAACACAGGCGCTGGTTTGCTGTCTCTGCGCACAGACGGACCCACGGCCACACGCCTGTACTTGGCCCACGTGCCGGGGTTGGCCGGCTCCAAAGCTCAGCTACCTCGGGGAAATACCAGAGCAGAACCTCCTTGTCCAGAGCTCACAGGGCAGGGCTACGGCTCCTGTCCGAGAGCGGGGAGCAGCCCCCGCGCAAATTCGCTTGCCCGAGGTGGCAGAGGGACAGGCAGAGGGATGCACCAGGGGCGCCTCCTGCACCCCGAATGGCATCACCTGCCATGGTGCAGCCCCAGCTCTTTATTCCTTCTACCACTGACCTTGTCCTCTACGTCTTTACTGAACCCCCAGCCTTTATTTGAAGGGTGAGGGCTGTTTGCAGCCGGGGCTACACACACGTGGGTGACTTCTCGGCCGATGCCCTGTCCCACCTGCAGGTCTCTGCTGCCTCTGCGTAACGCCCTGAAGCTCCGAGGGCACCACGGCTTGGCCGCGTTCTGCCGGGGCAGTGATGGATTGCAGCCCAGGGAAGAGCTCCAATACCCCCTTTTGCAACAAGACTTTCCCTGCAGAGTTTCATGAAATCCTGGAATGGTTCGGGTTGGAAGGGACCTCAAAGCCCACCCAGTCCCACCCCTGCCACGGGCACGGACACCTCCCACTGGATGTCTCACCAACACCTGCCTTTCAGTTTATTGCAACTTCTACTGAGTTTTCGTGCCATTTCCCTGTGCTAAAGCACTCCTCAGGCTCTGCCCTCCCAGCTGGCATTGTTTCTCCCTATCCCACATGGAGAGAGCCATTTCCATGGGGAGAATTGATTCTCTTTCCCTGCAGCTGCACTCGCTGTACACAGGAATTATGGGTCTTTCCACACCTGTGAAAGAAACATTATCCTCAGCCTTCAAGGATGAAGCATCTTATATTTAGTTGGACTAAATAATGATTCTTCTCTATCTTTCATATCAGGATTTAAGGGCACCCTGGAGCTACAAAGTTTATTAGAACCCATAAGAAGAACTGTACCATAAACGGGACAAGCGTGGCCATA
Organism: Cuculus canorus; assembly: GCF_017976375.1. NCBI lineage: Eukaryota > Metazoa > Chordata > Aves > Cuculiformes > Cuculidae > Cuculus > Cuculus canorus. The sequence goes on along the minus strand of NC_071426.1, from coordinate 1,286,541 downwards.
AACCTGCACCTTGAAGTTGTAACAAATCCTGGGATGTTGAAGTAGGACACGGTCTTGTCTCAGTCAGCAGAAAGGAAAAGAAAAAAAAAAAAAAGGGAAAGAAAGAGAAGAAATGCAAACTTAAGCAGAAAAGAGGCCTGGAAATATAGAGGAGAAGAAAGGGAAAAATAATAATAATAAAGAAAAGCAGGCTGCTTGCACAGCCCTCGCAGCAGGAGCCCCGGGACAGGCGCCCACAGGGTAAAACACAACTCAGACTAATGGGGAGAGGCAGAAAGGGGAGCCTGAAGGAGGAGAGGGAAGACAAGGTGCAAGGAAGGAGGTGCTGGGGGGATTTATGGGATGCTTATGCAGGGAAGGTGATTTGCAGCAACAGGCGTGGTGGGCTGCTCACAGGGCTCGGCTCCCCAAGGTGGAACAAATCGAGATCCATCCCTCCCATCGCCTCTGCGTGAGACCAATCCCTCCCTCCTGTTGCCTTTGGGTGAGACCCGGTGCCAATAACATGGATAGAATGGCTGGAGGGGATAAAACCCCAGCGATGGGTGACAGAGGTAGGGATGCTTTCGACCACCCCTTGCTGTGGCAGGAGGAAGTCGTGTGAAATGGACTCAAGACCCCTTGCCCCCCCACATCACAACCTTGCCCCATCCTCTCTTTCTAACTGTTCTGCTTTATTTTACTGTCACTTATTCTGATTGCATTTCCTCCTCATGGTCGCCACAATCTTTTCAGCATCTCTGCCTCCAAGCTCTCCTCATTTCCACCCCTCATCGACATTGACAGGGGCTGAAATGTTTTGGTTTGTACATTTTCTGCCTTCCACAACCACTGCGTTGCGTGACTCCGGTTGCCAAGAGAAGCTGTGGCTGCCCCATCCCTGGAGGGGTTCCAGGCCAGGTTGGATGGGGTTTGGAGCCCCTGATCCAGTGGGAGGTGTCCCTGCCCATGGCAGGGGTGGGACTGGATGGGCTTTGAGGTCCCTTCCAACCCAAACCACTCCACAATTCCAAAGGACTTCTGGGATCTCAGGCAGTTTAGGCAGGCTCTGAGCCGCCCTCCTGCACGCTGCAGAGGTTGCAGAAGCCAGAGAGAAGCCTGTCCCTCCCCTCCAGCCCTTACTCTTTTGTCACATTGGGTTATTTTCGCTGCTGTTGAATAGATTAAATGGCAGAGGGTTTCTTTTAAGTAATTGAGTTTTATTTTGGAGAGGGAAAAATGGAGAGCTAAGTGGGAAAAGGAGGGCAATAGGAATAAACCACACATCTTTCTATATAGGATCCACAGTTAATTCTTAATTAGAACTGACAGATGCTTCTCCCATAATCCTATTCCCAACATGTTCTGTTTGCTTTGTTTGGCGCTGCATGATACATGGTGGCATCGTAATGACCTTTCGCAACTCGTCCGGGAAGTGTTATTGGCACACCAATGATTTATTGCATGTTCCACTTGATTACTGGGCCATTTGTCAACATTTTTTTTCGCTCTCCATAAACCTGTCTCCTGTGTCACAGCCATTCACTAGCATGAAAATTTAAACAAATACAGTGTGTGGGCTTGTAGGCAGTATCTGACTTTTACTCCAGGCTTCCAGAGCAAATTCATTCCGGTCTCAACAGTGTTTGAACTCTGCAGTGTCGGAGGACGAGAGACTCTGCCTGTGGGAGACGATGGGAGACCCGGGCATCGCTGGGGAAGTCTGGGTTTAGAACGCTCTCTTTGGGTGATCTGTATTAATTGCTCAATTGTTTATCGGTGTTTGGGTACCACTTGTAGGGAGACCTTAAAGCAGCTTCCAGTGAGGAAAAGGGCTCCAGGAAAGCTAGGGAGGGGCTCTTGATCAGGGAGAGCAGGGATAGGACAAGAGGAATGGTTTTAGGCTGAAGGAGGGGAGATTGAGATGAGACCTTAGGGAGAAATGTTTTGCTGTGAGGGTGGGGAGGCCCTGGCCCAGGTTGCCCAGAGCAGTGGTGGTTGCCTCATCCCTGGAGGGGTTCCAGGCCAGGTTGGATGGGGCTCGGAGCCCCTGATCCAGTGGGAGGTGTCCCTGCCCATGGCAGGAGGTGGAACTGGATGGGCTTTGCGGTCCCTTCCAACCCAACCCATTCCATTATTTTATGGGTATGGGAGAAAATCAGTACTGGAATTACACACCAAAATAGTTATCCTTCCAATGAGTGCCCGAGGGCAGCCCGTGTCCTCCCCTCAACCGGCATCTTGGGCCAGAGGGGCAGGACAGGGGCTGGGGCTAAGGATGAGGAGACTTGGGGTACATTGGGAAGCACAGAGCAGAGGCAGCGCAGGAGCACAATGAACCTCGCAGAGGAAGAGCCTTTTCGGGGCAGTTACGAGCAGACCCCACCCAATTCACTAACGCCCTTGGAGTATTTGCGATTGGGGGGTGTTAGAAAAAATGCAGTTATCCAAAGGCCTGAAAAGGACCAGCTCTCCTCATGCTGGTGAAATCCCAGCTCTCTGGACTCCCTGAGCGCTCCCTCAGATGGATGCTGTAAATGGAAGCACCCAGAATCACCTGCCTGATGTAAAAATCTCGGCCCGTGAGTAACCCGGACACAGTGGCTCTTCCAGTGGCCTGGAGCATCTGCACTGCATTTCGAGGAAGCTTTTCCAGGCACTCATATAAATCACCGCTCTGCTGCAGTAAAGGAAAGGTATTGTTTCACTGCTGTGACATCAATGCAGGCCACATAAATAATGTTTTATTAAGTGTGCAGTGCCCTGTAAAAACCCACACGCGGGCTGAGGATGCTGCAGAGCGAATGCAGAGGCACGGCCAGCTTTCAAGAGTCTCTCCCATACAGAAGAGGCTGAGAGGAGAAAGGAAACTCGGTGGGGCGGGGAGAGGGGTGGCTGGGTCTTTTTCCAATTCCAGCTCGGATCGGCATGTAATGTATGGCTTAATTTCCTCTCAAATTAGACACTTGATAAAAAAAGTTATTATATCTGTCAAGTTGCCAGTGCTTTTTATGAGTGTGATAAACTAAGAACCACTGCTTTACAAACCTTGATAGGATGTTTCAGTACCTGGAAAACAATTTTATTGCAGCCTGGACTACTAACAAATTGCAAATACTGATTAAGCCATAAAGTTACAACAACATTAAAAAATAATGAGAGGTTATTGCACAAGGGGAAGGCTCTTAAGCGGCGGATGCAGCCGCCAGATTTCCATTGTGCATGGTAAGAGGCCAACCTGTAAAGTGCATTTCTCCAGGAGAGCTTTCCCATCCGCTCTCCATGGATGGTGCCGCGGGAAGCAGGACTGGGCACAGGGTAGGTCCCAGAGATGGGTGAAGGAGAGATGGGTGGCTTCTTCTCTCTGCAGCTGTGCAGGGACCCCCCTCTTACCGTCGTTAACATCTGCACTCTGCATTTTTCTAACCAGGGAGATGTGAAGCCAGAGCTTTGCACAGAGACGCCTCTGTCCTGGCCATGCCAGGACCCAGATCCCAAAGGCAGGGTCTGCAGATCCTGCGGGAATGGGCTCTGACAAACCCAGGGCAGGCGAGGTCCTCCTGGATGCCTGACCCACTCCCATTTCCACAGAGAAGAGGAGCCTGCTGGGCTTCCCACAGCATCTGAACAGGAGCTTTGTGGCAGTGATGGCACAGGATGGCATCTCCAAACAGCTGCACCCACACGTACCACCACTCCGGGACTCAACCGCATCAGTTTTGAGCAGTTGAGTGCCCGAATATTGAAAGACTTGGGTCCTAGATCTCCCCGTGCCTCAGTTTCCGAGCTGTAACACTGATATCATAGCACCGCTGCCAAGTGGGACAGCGTGTGGACAGGCAGAGGCTGTGCCAGTGGCGAGAGGTCTACCCAGACCCTGCTGGGCTGTGCTGGTGGATGGATGGATGCTGACTTTCCCAATCAGAACCGAAATATCAAGGCATGTTATGACTTAAGAGCTACTCAGGGTGCCAGACGGTTAGGACCGCTCATCAGCATCTGGATAAAGAGGAAAACCTGGATTTCAGATCCTCCCCCCACATCCTGCCCCCACCCCCTCCTGCTGCTGCCGACCCCCCACCGTACCACTCTGCAAACACGCTCGTGTTTGAACACAGCTTTAATAATGATTGTTTGGACAGAGACTCGACTGCCAAAACCTCCCGGGGAGCAGGAGAGAAATTCCTTCTGGGAAGCTCCTCTGCTGTTTGGGCCCTGCAAAAGGGCTGGTGAGGTTTAGCAGGCAAAGCAGAGTCCGTGGGGATCAAAGACGTGAAAAGTCTCCCCCAGGCCATGGCAGCAAAGAGAGTGAGATGCGACAGTGGACAGAAAGCATCCTCCCAGCTTCACTGGGCATCCTCTGGGGGCGAGGGCAGACGCATCGCTGGGTTTCACTGAAGGTGAGGGCAGAGGCAGGCGAGAAATGCTCTGAGCCTGTGGGTCATGGGAAGCTGATGCTGGTACTGTCAGACCATGCAAGGATGGGAATGTCACCTCCTTTATTCCCGTGAAAGAGTCACCAGTGATGGCACTGCCCACCCCACCGGCGCCATAAGAGACTGTTTCGGTGCCTAACATCCCCCTGAGCAGGACCTGCAGTCACAGTCACATCTGGATGAGGAGCTCTACCTGACTCTAAATCACAAGTTTTTATCTGTTTTCCTTTCTCCCTGTGGAGTTGTAACAAGGACAAATGGCTACGCCAATCGCGCTGGTGGCGTGCTCAGACCAGAAGACCCAATCTCCTCGCCCTTCAGATCTCATTTTAGAATCCTGCGCACAAGCTCCCTGCAATAATTATACCAGCCCAAAGGGCAGGAGGAGCTTCGAAGATAAGAGGAAAGTCACTAGGATAAATACTTATGGAGTTTGTTGGGTACCTTGGGGTCCATGTGGGTGAGGGCACCACCTACACGAGTTCTTTTCGCGTTTCTTTAGCCTGGCAGAGAGGAGATCTCTCAAAGCCCTCAGTGAGCTCTTTATCTGATTAATTTAACTCCCCACTTTTCTTCTTTTTAGTCATATCTGAGCTATCTCTGAAGGTCTATTGATCTCAGCGATTTATTGGTTTATGGTGAAGAACCCTTTATGCACTCCAGTTTCCCAGCCCAGCTGCTCGCCGGGAGCGTGGGCTGCGCTGTTGCCTTTCCACTGTCACAGTTCATTTCAAGTGTGGCACCGGTGATCTTAATCATATGAAACTGATTTTGATCTCTGCTTAATGGTCAGTAATGACATTACGAAATCCTACACAGAAGGGACAGCACGAGGACGACACAGATCACCTCTCAGCCCTGTTATTTTGTCCACACTCCTAGACCAGAGCTGCTTTGGATCCGGTGGAAGCCCACATGCCTCTCATATCTGATCCTTGCTCAAGGACACGCCATCCGCTCACCGGCATCTGGGCCAGGAGCAACAAACCACTGCACACATTTCTGAAGAAAAGGAGCAATAAAGGGGTATGGATGCAGTGGCATTGTAAAAATACTCAAAATTCATAGAATCATGGAATGGGTTGGGTTGGAAGGGACCTCAAAGCCCACCCAGTGCCACCCCCTGCCATGGGCAGGGACACCTCCCACTGGATCAGGGGCTCCAAGCCCCATCCAACCTGGCCTGGAACCCCTCCAGGGATGGGGCAGCCACCACCGCTCTGGACAACCTGGGCCAGGGCCTCCCCACCCTCACAGCAAAACATTTCTGCCTAAGATCTCATCTCAATCTCCCCTTTTTCTGCTGAAACCGCTCCCCCTCGTCCTATCCCTGCTCTCCCTGATACAGCGCCCTGCTTACATTCACCCTTCCCCTCTTCTCCACCATCTGCTGAGCTCTGCACGCTATCCAGGTGCTTTGAAAGTCCCTCCGTCTAGGAGAATGCAAGACAGGCTCAGCTGGGACTTCACACCTGGCAGATCCTCTTAATGGCATTTCTGCCCTGGAGCCTCCTGCTTTCCACAGCCCAAGGTCCTCGGGGTGCTCGTCCTTGCTTTCTGCTCCTGAATAGCAAACTTTCTAACTCTTTCTCCCTGCTCACTCTGTTTAAGACTGTGCTTAATCGCTGCATTACTGCGTGGTTGAGCTAACGATGCTGCAATTAAAAACACCCAGGGTTATTGCCAATAAGGTGGATTTGTAAAGTTGATTAAAAAATGTTTGCTAAGGAGCACCATGGAAGAGGTGAAATAAGGAAACAGGCAGAAAGATAGAAATAACAGTGACAAAATAGTCTCTAATCAGGGAAGAGGGTTCTGCAGAGAGAGACAGAGTCACCCTGAAAAGGGGACGGTCCTTCATTACTGATCTGACTTACTCGACAGTGGTGAGACGGCACCTCGAATCCTGGGTTCAGTTTTGGGTCCCTCACTCCAGGAAGGGCATCGAGGGACTGGAGGGAGTCCAGAGAAGGGAACGGAGCTGGGGAAGGGGCTGGAGAACAGGGGTTCTGGGAGCTGCTGAGGGACTTGGGGCCATTCAGGCTGGAGGAGAGGACGCTGAGGGGAGACCTCATTGCTCTCTGCAGCTCCTGGAAAGGAGGTTGTGGGGAGGTGGGTGCTGGGCTCTGCCCTCAGGTAACAAGCAATAGGATGAGAAGAAATGGCCTCGAGTCATGCCAGGGCAAGTTTAGATTGGATATTAGGAAAAATTCCTTCCCTGACAGAGCAGTGAAGCCCTGGACCAGGCTGCCCAGGGCAGCGGAGGAGTCTCCATCCCTGGAAGGGTTCAGAGAATGTGTAGACGTGGCAATTCAGGACATGGTTTAGCACAGTGGGCTTGGGCTGATCGTTGGATTGGATGAGTTTAGAGGGCTTTTCCAGCCTGTATGATTCTAATAAGACCGCCTTTATCTCCCCAAGACCCTGGCTACAAACAGATCTTTTCACCTGACCCACCTAAAAAGAAAATGATAGAACAATTATCACAAAGGCTGAGATCGGGGGCAATCTTTCTTCTTTTTAACGGACCTTACTACAATAAAAAAATGACCTATCTTCAGCACTCGAGTGGAAAGGCTCCCAGAAGCTGTGGTGTCCCCCACGGATTGCTGCCTCCCAGTGGGACTTCTGCGCGTCTGGGTGGCAGCAGAAAGCAGAGATCAGCGTGGGGGGCTGCTTCTCCTCAGCGCAGAGCCGAGATGCTCACACAGACCCTGTAAGCAGGCTTGCTCCACGACAGTGTGCAAGCTAATAAGTGCTGTCCATTAAGATTGCTCGTTAACTGAGATGCAGCTACTCTGGTGCTGGGGCTGCCCACAGCGCTGCAAGCCTCTGTCCTTTATCTTGGAAGCAGCCCAAAAGCTGCTGCCACAAGCCCCTGCCAGACAGAGAGAGGGTCCCTCATGGTTCAACCCAGCCAAACGCAGTTGGTCCCTGTGATGCTTGTGCGGGAGAACAACTGCAATAAATCCCCAGGACCGCTCTCTACAGGGCTCCTGTCCCCGTTGTGTCACCCTCAATGGCACACGCTGCCTGGCACCTTGAAACCTTGAGTCTGGGAACCGTCTGGGAGCTCAGCGCCTCTCCCTGCTCCGCTCCGTCTTGCGTATCCCCAGAGGTAAGCCTGGCTGTGACTGGCACCCTATGGAAATAGGGGCTGCTTACGAGCGAGATCTAAAAGCGTTTTCTTATGCACACACGGAGCTGGCATTTTGCTAGATTTAGGGAAGTAGGCAAGACGTATTTGTCTGCGGAGGCTTTGCACCTTCGGCAATTATGTCTGCAGTCTGGGAAACAACAGCAGCAGGGTTGCAGCGAGGAGGGAAAAAAAAATTCTATCATGTCAGAATAATGAGATCTGTGATTTCAGCACTTACTGGGTCAGAGACACACACAGTGCGTTATCGGTAATGCTTCCCTCTGACATGCAGGGAAATTGCATTTATGCAGAGGACACGAGGTACCGGAGTACAGTGCCTCCCCCTGCGCTGCCTGGGCTGCCCCTGCCCCGCTCCTCTGGGGTCTCTGCATTCCCATGGGTGCGAGGACGGGAGCACGAGGCAGTGCAGCGCTTGGGTTCCGTCTGCTTAAACCCCTCACTGAGACAGAACTGACTGCTTAAACCCCTCACTGAGAACCTACACGTGTCTGCCACAGCAGCCCCAGGGAAGCCGAGGTCTGCTTCTGCCTTCTCCCCAGGCTTTTGGGGAGCGGGACACCATGGCCCCACACCTCGTGCACGGTGGGGTCAATGACACAGTATTCCTCACCCCATCAGGGTGTTTCGGATGAGTTTCAGATGCAAATCCTTGGGGCCAGCAGCCCCACAGCAGTGACTGGGAGCGTTGGATTATCCCAGCATATCCCACAGGTTTGGATTTAACCGTGTGGCAAGCATGGTGTGTTCTGTGCCTCTGCAGAATGAGGACACGGAGGGCATCCAGGAGGACATCGCCCCATGTATGGACCTGCTGTCAGCCCAGCTCAGCAGCACAAGGCTGAGGAGAGCGGTAATGGGCCGAGAAGCTCGCACCCCCCAGGGCACTGGCTCAGGAACGCCTCAGGCTCTCAGCACCTCCTGGATGCTGGTTGGGCACAGCTGAAAAGCAATGGAATATGCCACAACTACCATCTTGTGATGGTAGCTGTGTGCTGATGCCACGCTGTCAGCTCCAACGCGGAGAGGGGCACCGTGAAGGTGTCACCCCTTAAAGACGAGGGGCCCAGGTGAGTGGAGCAGAGCTAAACGCTCCAAGTACAAGGGGGAGCAGGTCGCTCCAGGGCTGGTTTATCAAGGAGACAAAACAGTGTTTCCTCATAAGCTGGAAAACGTTCCATAGGTATTTTTCAAGTTTTAGAGAAGCAACTTAAAACCAGAGAAATTCCTGTCCCTCCCTCTCCCTTCAGAAACCCAGAGCAGTGAAACTCAAAACATTTTGCTTTACCAATTAAAATCCTGGTGTTTTCATCCAAACCACCTTATTTTCTAGCAGAAATATGTTTTCCCAGCAGTATCTATGTTCTTATAAAAGCAACCAACCTTCCCCATCAGAAATGAACTGAGCAGCAGCGAGGATGGAGCCCTGCTCTGGCCGTGGTTGGCGTGCAGCAGACGGGGTTTCAGACTCCAGGGCTGCTCGCACAGCCCTCGGCACTGGCCAAAGAGCCCATCAGAAATTCTTTTCCAAAGAAGAACATCATTATCTGCTAATGATCGGAGCTCTCAGATGATATGAGGCCTTGGACTAGAAGCTGCAGGATAATTAACAGTGGCACTGGCTTTTTGCTCCTGACTACTTTTCCTTTGTACTTCTCATGAGCCAGGGACTTCATTACAGCTTTTGCTTTTTGTTCCCACCCCTCTTCCTTTTCTCTTTCCAGCAGGGGAAGAAAACCATGTCTAGATTAGAAAGATCTTGTTTTCCAGCTGTTTAAGATAGACTGAAACACAGGCGTGTGCCAATTCCCGGGATCCAACCTCCCACTGTGGGAGAGGGAGCTCCAGCCCAAGGCCAGATCCGAATTTTGCCAATAGCTCCTATATTTACAGTTTTCCTTGAGGGCTTTCATCACAGCCCACAGAACTTTCACAGTCAGGATCTGGAGTTTGTCTTGGACCTGATCTGCAGCAGCGTGGGGCTGCCTCCACAGGCTGATGTTTCTGGGCAGATCCTGCGAGAAATGAAGAGAAAGGAGGCGGAGAAGGAGGAGGAAGAAGGAAGGAGGAGGAGAAGGAGGAGAAAGGCAGCCACAGCACTGGGACTCCCCCTTGTCCCCTTTCTCTCAGGACCTTCCAGTCATGGGAGCTGGGAAAACTCTCCTGAAGTGAACTCGCAGAACGCACTGCCCAGCTGTGGGCGATGCCCCTCAGCGGCTGAGCTGCCTCTGCTGTCTCAGCTTAGCCTGGTGCAGAAAGGACTGTTTCATTTTCAGAGATGAATAATAGAATCATGGAATCATTCAGGTTGGAAAAGCCCTCTAAGCTCATCCAGCCCAACCGTCAGCCCAACCCCACCGCGCCCGCTAAACCGTGTCCCAGAGTGCCACAGTCACACATTCTCTGAACCTCTCCAGGGATGGAGACTCCCCCACTGCCCTGGGCAGCCTGGTCCAAGTCCTCACCACTCTTTCAGTGGAGAAATGTTCCCCAATATCCAATCTAAACCTTCCCTGGTGCAACCTGTGGCCAATTCCTCCCATTCTATCTCTTGTTACTTGGGAGAAAAGCCCAGCATCAGGAGATGGTTCACAAGAAACCCCCAACAATACAGTTAACACCCCCAAATAGCCTCAAATCAAGGAAGATGACTTCCTTAGGCAGGACACTGCCCGGCACCGCACAGCGGGTAGAGCCTGCCCCAACCTCGCTGCTTTCAAGGGTCTCCTCCCTCTGCTCCCGCAGCCCCCAGGGCTGAACAGACAGTGGTTTCTCACCATGACCAAGAACGGGTCCCTGCAGCTGTGTTTTACGATGATGGAAAGGACAACCAGTGGTATAAAACGCTCTTGCTCATCCGGCTGCTGATCTTTTGGGCAATTATTTGGAAGTAATGAAAGTGAATGCGTGACATTTAAAAAAGAAACTCCGCTGTCAGCAGGAAAGCTGCCACATTCCTCCCGCACCTTGGAGAATACGCTTAGCTTGAAATAATGTTCATTTTAGCAGAATTGTAAATTACAAGTGTGTTCGGGTCTTGGGGGATTGATTACCATTTGGAAGGAGGTTACAGGCCTTGTGCTGGTGCTGCTGCATCTGGTGCATGCTACAGAGCAGCCACAGAGCAGGACTCGGAGGCAAAAGAAAGCACCTTTTATAGCTCATCTCTGGTGGCTTGTATTGCCAGCGTTGCACATGCACACACACAAAAACTCTGGCAGTAAAGGAAGGATTTCAAAATCCCTTTTCCCAGTTGCTCGCTGTAATTGATCCAGCGTTATTAATAACCAGCGACAAAACCACGCTGGGCTCCGCGGCACGGAGCGTGGCTGGCGGCCCCTGACCCACGAGTGCCGGCCACGGGGAGCGCCAGCGCGGTGCCGGGGTGCAGGCTGCAGCTCTCCTCGGGGACGGCTGTTTCATTTTCTCAGGTTTATGCTCTTTTTTTTTTTTTCATTGCAGGTGTTTCATAAAAACGCAGCCATGGACCTGGCAGGAAGCAATAAGCTTCAGCTTCCTCTGCATGAACTAAAGGGATTTCTTCCTCCCTTCTGGCAAGAACTGAGTTCTCCTAATGTAAGATTAATGCTCTTCAATCCTGACCCCGCTGTCTTCAGTTTGTAAATGCTGAAGGGTCACCTTTAGTCCATGCCATTAGTGATTAATTAATCTCAGTGTTTATTTGATCCATCCTTTTCAGTGAGAATTTCTGCACTAATGCTGTTTTGATTCCTTTTGCTCCCTCCCTTTTACACGCTCTTCGCCATCAGAGCTATTTGACGAGTCCCTTTCAACATCACGAAGGAAGCAGGACTCTCCACTCCCAGTTCCCAGCCACGTGCCCTCTGAAACACGCTGGGAACAAGCCAGTGCTGGGACCACGGCCACAGGCCTGCAGGGACAGCCAGAAGACAGGGGCTGGGAGAGCAGAGGTGTTCCAGGCCAGGTTGGATGGGGCTCGGAGCCCCTGATCCCACAGGAGGTGTCCCTGCCCAGGGCTGGGATTGGAACTGGATGGCTTTGAGGTCCCTTCCAACCCAAACCGGTTTGATTCTATGATTCTAGGCCTCCTCCTCGCACTGTGCAGAGCTGCTGTGTGATTAGCTATGAACACCCTACATGCCATGACAGCCGTGCTGGCATGTCGAGGCCCTGGATGGCCATGGGGTGGGAGCGGGTGAGGAGGCCAAGGTGGGTGGCTGGGCATCGATCTCCGGGAGACCTCCAGCTCCTGGTCCTGTTCCAGCTCCCCTACAGTTTCCCAGTCCAGGGACAGGATTTTCTTACATCGTGAGCTCTCCCCCCCCCGATCTGTTTATCTCCATGAATCCCATTAATCATGTTCTGTGCCTGGACAGTTTATAACACCACATCCATCCTCTAAGAGCTTTTATCATACACCCTGAAGATCTGTCAGATAAATAGCCAGGTCAGCTGCAGCTGTTCCAATATCCCGAAGAAATCAGATTTATCATTTCAGATTTAAAAATCCCCACACATGAGCACAGGCAGCAGAAGAATCGCCCTCACCCCACGGGCGGGCTGGCTGGGGAGCTGTGTTCCTTGGCCCTCCGCAAGCCCTGCGCCGCTGCCTTCCATCTGCAGCCCTGTGATAAACGGCTGCGGGGTGCCAGGTACAGTTCAATGTTGAAAAATCCCAATATGTGACTTAGGCGTCTCATCGCAAGTCATTAATCTAAACGGAGACCGGTGCCAGGACAAGTCTCTCACTCACTCCATCGTCATCTGGACCCGCTCGGCACAGCCAGTGCCAGAGGCAGGGGAAGGAAGGCCCCTGCCATTTTCCACTCGCACGAAAACTGCTCTCCGGGCCATTAACCCTCCCTGCAGCCCAGAACTGCAACCTGAAGGCCCGGCCAGCTCGCACACGGCTTTGCCACCCGAGGGGAGGCTTGAGCATCAGCCCCAGAGAAGCTGTTGGTGGTGGGCAACGCTCAGATCTGCCTGGCACAGCCCCTCAGCCACCCTAAACCCTTCCACCCGTACAGAAAGGCCACTTTCGTGGCACACGGCAAGGCTGCCGTGGCTCCAGGGCCTCTCCTTGGAGCAGCACCTTTCCCTTGCAGGAGGATAAAATCCCTGTTTGATGCCCGTGACCTGGGGCTACTCATCGGGGTGGGCAGGGCAGCCACCGAGCTGCCCCTCGGCGCAGGAAGGAGAGCTGGGGACGTGGCTTTGGCCACCAGCTGCCCACTTTTGGCTTGTCCCTTTTCACAGCCCCCGTTCCACCAGACACAGATGCAATCAGCCCAATCGGATCTCCTGGGATTTTGGGGTGCAAGCCTCAAATTGCCACAAAAATAGACTTTCCCTGTGTGGTCTCTGGTTTGCACCACGTAGTTTTAAATAATTCACGCGACGAAGCTCCCAACGCCCCTGGAGACTTCAGGCGTCCCTGGTAGATCCCACTCCTGAGAGAAATCCCTGCCCAAACACATCTTCGTGGGGATATGCCCCTCCTGCTCCCACTCGCTATTTAATGTCCCCACTGTAACACTCCGAAGCAGGCGCTTCCCTAAGGAAACCCTCATCCCTGGGAGCGCTCTGAGTGCACCCAGAGCTCTGCCAGCTCCTGGCTGTGTGGATGCCCTCGACTCAGAGCAGGAAACATCTCCCCAGCTACAGAAACGGGCGCTGCAGATACCTACAGCCGCCGGGTGAGCCGCCCAGCCCAGTCCGCTGCCTGTGCCTCCCTGGCACTGCTGGGCTTCGACCCTTCAGGCATCCCCCGTGCTCCCAGCAGCCTTTTGTTTCTGCTGTGATTCCAGGTCCCTGGAACCCCATCGATGCCAGTGGCAGCTCCTGCCAAACGCTCCGGCACTGAGTCCCTCCGAGTGGTGGCCCACGTCCCTGGGGACCGGCCAGGCACGGTGATGCTCCAGCTGCCCGGTGGCACTGGGCTCTCGCCAGTGGCCCCTGTCCTGTGCTCTCGCCGGGAAGCCGAACGTCCTGCCAAGGTGCCTCTCCTCCCCTCCGCCCTTCTCACATCCCGAGCCGTGTGCCTGGTGCCAAATTGAGTTGTAGCCGTGAATTATTTAGAAGCATCAGTGGAATATTGTTGTATCAGTAACGCAGACTATCAGTTTGTGGCCTTGGGGCTGCCTCAGTTACACACTCCATCACTATTTTCTCTCATGAATAATGTAAGAGTGGAATTACTCTGCATGTAGAGAATTCATACCCTGAGAAAACAAGGTTGCTCCAAAATTAATTTTCCGTACTAAAAGAGCGACAGAAAATCAATTAATCGCATATTATTCTATACGGAGACAGAGTAAGGGAAACAGCGAAAATGGCTGTAGCTATACATCAGCAAATGCTGTATTGGCAGAGAGCTTTGCAGGGGTGTGAGTTACAGCCAGCTACAAAGAAGGTAAATATATTCCGCCCGAGAGAGCCCTCGAACACCAGACTCTGGGGCTCACATCGCAGCCAGCTGGGCGCTCGCTGCCGCCGCTTCCCGAGTGCAAGAGCTCAGCAGCGTCCCTTTCGCTCAGCTCCTTCCTTTGTCCAGCCACTAGCGGGCTCAGGCTCTCGCCGTGGCAGCACCCAGCTGGAAGCTGGTTTTCCAGAGGCGATGCCGGCCAGTGCCGGCCGCTTGGACGCAGGCGCTCAACGCACACATGTCCTGCCGCAACGCAGGTAGGTATGTAAACCTCTGCTTCTCTGACAACAAGGCAGGACGGCGAGAAGGAGTTTAGAAATCTCATCCATATGAAGTCCATTCTTCTAAATCATGGAGCTGGAAACCAGGGGAATGGAGTTCCCGCTTTACTGAGCCCGGCCGTGGCCTCATGGGTGCAAGGGAGCAGCTCTGTTCCCACCTCTAGCACCAAACCACCACACTGCTCCAGTCAATACCACTTGATTTTTACCTTTTTAACACAAAGAGTAACCAGACATTTTTGGAGGGAGTTGAGAGACTTGATGAATGTCTAAAATTCAGCCTCACAGCAGAGCAAAGCACTACTGCTCAGAGTGATTCTCCAAAGGAGCGAGTGCTGTCAGGCTGAAGTAGAAACAGGCTCAGATCTAGAGAGCCCGAGTCAGCCCAGGCCCATCACGGCAGCTGGCCAGGAGCCAGAGGAAATGTCATGGAATCATGGAATCCTGGAATGGTTTGAGTTGGAAGAGACCTCAAAGCCCACCCAGTCCCACCCCTGCCATGGGCAGGGACACCTCCCACGGGCAAGGACACCTCCCACTGGATTAGGGGCTCTAAGCCCCATCCAACCTGGCCTTGAACCCCTCCAGGGATGGGGCAGCCCCCACTGCTCTGGGTAACCTGGGCCAGGGCCTCCCCACTTGGTCCACGCCTCCTCCCAGCACAGCCCTGGATCCTGCATCCCCAGCATCCTCCATCAGATGAGGGGAAATTGTTCCATTGAGTTTGGCTTATTTCGTCTCTCAGCCTCTTACAGAAGATTCCCCAAGCACATGGTCACAGGTCAGCCACGGGAACGCCCACGGATAGGATATAACTACACTGTGGCCTGTATTTATTCCACTGCCTCGTTAGGTTTGATTAATAACATTCATCGGTTCAACAAATGGTATAATAATTAAGGGAGGAGAAATTATGAGGCTGACCTCAAAAAAGCTGGCCAAACATCAATAGCATCTTCAGGAATAACATTCAAAAATAAACCAATCTATAACGAAGCCTGGCCATTCTCATTGCAGCTAATTATTTTTTCCCGAGCACTCAATTCTTTTGTCCTCTTCTAGAACTGGTAACTTTTAAGGGTCATTATACAGTGCAGATCATCTTTCCAGCAAGGAAAACAGAGGCTTCCCAAGTGTTCACAACAACAACAACTGCAACTGCAATGGCATTTACAAGTTGCAGCCAGTGTTTATTACGGGGTTATTAACCAGCATGGTTTCTAGGCTGAATTTACAAGGATTTTTATTTTTCTTAGCACTATTAACAGGAAAAATTGAAGAAAGAATCCTCTGTACCTCTGCCAACGTGTCCTCTACCATCTCTGCATAAAAATCTACTGCAGAATAAGAGAGGCTGCTGGGTGAAACCCAGTGGATCTGACACACAAATGGCTTCTTGCACTAAAATGGAGGGCAGGGCTTTCTCTCCATTTCTCCCAATACAAAATACCAACAAGGATGAAAATACACCAGTGTATTTTGTGTTTCAGCCCAGCAACCGCACGCTTTGGCCTAGGTATCCTCTCTAACCCACGTCTCTGCTCCTCGCAGAAGCGTATTTTTACCCACCTCGGGGGATAAAAGAGCTTTGAGCTCTCAAGAATAGGTGCAGACACGTGTGTTTGTGCCATATGACATTGAGCAGTGGTGGCTGCCCCATCCCTGGAGGGGTTCCAGGCCAGGTTGGATGGGGCTTGGAGCCCCTGATCCAGTGGGAGGTGTCCCTGCCCATGGCAGGGGGTGGGACTGGATGGGCTTTGAGGGCCCTTCCAACCCAAACCATTCCATGATCCTGTGATTCCATGATTAATGTCTGAATTTCCTCTGCCTGAATGACCAAGAGGCCACACGTATGCAAGCACATAACACCTAACAAGAAATCAAACCCAAGCTCTTTCAAGCGCCGCTCCAAGCCCCTTTCACACTTACAAGCTGGTCGTCCATTGTTCCTCGCCTGAACGATTTACCTTCTGCTCTGTAGAGGGAGAAAGTTTCCCTGCGCATGGCCCGGGCGGGCGGTGAGCATCTCCATGGGTATGGAAGTGTTTAAGGAGTGTCTGCAAGTCCCCCAGCCGGAGCAGACATGAAAGGGAAGATGCTGTGTGTGATTTATTGTGTGCTGAGCAATTTGACAGTCATACTGTTTGAAACCACTGTCCTCTGGCTTCATCCCGGCGAGGGGATGGCTCAGATTAATGGTGCGGGGGAGGAGGAGATTTATGGCGCTACAAAGGCAGCCGCTGCCTCGGCCGCAGATGCCGGCTCCCCTCCCAGCCTCCCGCCAGATGTGGAGCAGGGGAAGATCTGCTCCAGAGGGTGCACTTGGATCCCAAGCCCTCTACTCCGCAGATGTTTATTGACTTATAAATTCAGTCTTTCAAGAAGTTCATTAGAGCACAGATCGGCGGTGGATGCTCTCCCCTCCCCGGCACAGCTGGCTATGCCCGGCAGCTTCCCGGGATGGGGAAAACGGCTTCTGCCCCGTGATGGTGGAGGGCGCGTGGGCTCTCCTGGCTCAGCTTCTCCATGAGCAATAAAGAAGGTGTCATTACTGGGGCCTACAGGAAAGCTGGGGAGAGGCTCTTGATCAGGGAGTACAGGGGTGGGATGAGAAGGAATAGTTTTCTACTGAAAGAGGGGAGATTGAGATGAGATTTTAGGAAGAAATGTTCTCCCGTGAGGGTGGGGAGGCCCTGGCCCAGGTTGCCCAGAGCAGTGGTGGCTGCCCCATCCCTGGAGGGGTTCCAGGCCAGGTTGGATGGGGCTTGGAGCCCCCGATCCAGTGGGAGGTGTCCCTGCCCATAGCAGAGGGTGGAACTGGGTGATATCTGAGTTCCATTCCAACCCAAACCATGCCATAATGCTATGGTTGTTCCCCAGCTTTATTGTCCCTGATTTGCTGTGAGTGAACCTTTCCTCCTCACAAATCCTGGCAGCAGCCCCGCAGCAGGGTGGGGAGGTGAGGGGACAAATCCTGCTCCCTGTGCTCAGCGAGTCATTGTTCCTCTTCCCCAAACTGGACAGTGGAGTAAAACTATGAGAAACAGAGAAGTGGCTTTCTGCTGTTGTTTTCTTTGGCTTTTGGGACTCATAATTTCCCTTCAAGTGTAAAAGATGGAAACTTCCTCACACGCAGAGAAAAGACATTGGGTTTTCCTGCAATAGCAGGATTCAGGAGCTGGGATTTTTTAATGATGATAACGTAGCCCACCGCTCTGCCAGAGTTGGTCCCAGGAGTTCCAGAGCCCAACAGTGGCCTTCGCTGGAGACCCAAACCACCACTTTGTCACCGCTCCTCAAGGATTGATACAGACACTTCAAACACTGGATTATTCTGTCCACCCCCTTTAGACCAAATCTGCCTTGGAAAACAAATGACCCTATTGGGCTCCAAATGCTCCCGCAGCCGACTCCGTAATGAGCTGTTTATTATAGTTCCCATAAGTGAAATCCATTAAGGCTGACAGAAATGCAGCTAAAGTTTACATTCAGCATCCGTTTGAGGGGAGTTCTGGGTGGAATTGAATTTGGCCCGTCCCCCTCCACCCCAGCAGAGCTATACATGATACCAAAATGAATTTTCCATCATTACTTTCCAGCAGAACAAGGCTGAACTTTGCTGGGCTCTGGATGCTCCGGCAACTTGTCCAGCTTGTCTGCTGCGAGTCTAAACTTTCTCTCTTCCAGAGTCAGTTTTCAGTCCTGAAAACTTGAAAGGAAGAAAGGTGGTTTAGGGATGACATTGTTCTTTAAGTCTCAGGCACAAGTAATCTGATTTTTCTCAAGCCTCCTTTCAAGATTAATATCGGTGCAACGGCATTACTATTAGAGCTGGCTGGAAAATGGAGTTTCCATTATACGAGAAGTTCTGAAGTTTCAAATAGGAATAATTGTCCAAAATCTAGACAGAAAGGCAGTGCCTGTTACTGCATTATAACTGAAACAATTAATCCTTTCCTTGTGTATCAATTACAATGTGACCTTAATACAGAATAGTAAAGTCAAAATGAAAGATTTGGGGGTTTTAAATGCAAAATCTTTTCAAGAAAAAGTTAAACAAATCCTATGTGTTAGCGTGAAACATTTTTATGCTGTGGAATCATCAGTTTCCTACAGAAAAGCATTCCAGGTACATCCAGGCTCCATTATTGCTCATGTAACAAAGCGCGGGGCTGCTGGTGTTTTCCAGCTCTCTTGACAGCAGTGAGGAAATGGGAATTGTGTGTAAGAGAAAAGGTGTGAAAAGGGGCAGCAGAAAACAGACAGGACAAAACGGGCAACAGAGACACAAGATAAACATCCTGAACCAACGGCAAAGCTCCCCTGGCTCTAGCAGTGCCAAGGGCAGCACCCGCAGCACGGGCTGCGGCCTCGTGGTACCCTGCTCCTCGCGAGGGTTCCCAGCATCCACAGGAGAAGCAGCTGCTGCTTCCCTTCCTCTCTGCAGAAAAGGCCTGGACACAATGAGAGCATCACCTTCCTTCCCCCAAGAAAGAGAAAGGAGTCTTTTATACAGGGAATGGCTCTGCAGTCTAGAAAAAGCAGTGATTATACAGACTGTGCCATGAGTGCCTGACTGACCTTGGGGAGAGCACTTCATCCCTCTGCAGACTGTAATCAGGTAAAATCTGTGAATTGCTCCGAAGTCTTTGGACGGAGAATGTTGTAAGATGATCCCAAAGGCAATAAAAAATGGGCGAAATGCTGCCTAGCCATACACGGAACTGTATCCTTGAAATTACATTTCCTTCCTTCCCTCTCCTCCTCCTTCTCCAAACGTGGCACCCATTTGTCATGCCTGGACAGATAATCCAGAGGTGCGTGCGCCTGGTTTATCACCGGGAATGGCCATATCCCACCAGCACCAAGCAGTACAGAGGGTTTGATTAACGAGCATAAATCCAAAGGATGCGATGGTCATAATTTGTAAATCTAGCACAAAAAGGACAATTTCTATACCGTTGTGTGTGGTATGTGTGCGAGAGGAGAGGCTGCTTTCGCACATTAGTGCATTTAAGTGAGACAAATACTGGTGGCTTTGGCAAGCTGAACCCCTCTGGAATCAGCAATGTAAACTGTTTAGAAAAAGAAACATTTTTGTTTAAATGTAAGGAAAAGGCGGCTGTGGAAGGTAAACATCCTCCCTGAGAAGTAATCACTTTCGGAACTCGTGCTGCTCATCTGTGCGCTGGGAAAGGTGGATGGGCGAGGGGAGGCGCTGGCACCCGGGGCAGACGGCAGCAAACCCTCCTCGTGGCTGGGGCACACGTGGGGTGGGGTCGTTCCTACCGACGGGCCCCAAGAGCAGCGAGATCTGCGCAAGTGTGTGTGCACAACAGACCCATCGGGAAAAACCCTCATTTGGGATGGGGCTGGATCACATAGCGCTGTAACCTCCTCAAGGGTTGGGCCATTCTGGTATGTGCTTGTACAATTCCTGCTGCCGAGGGCCTGCCAACTCCAAGTACAGCAAAAATAGCAATAAGTAATAATGAAGCTTTGGAAGCTTTAATTAAGTAGTGAGCTGAATTTCCTCGCAGCTTGGAAAAGTTTAAGGTAGAATAAGGCTTATTCCGAAAGACAAGTTGCCTCTTTAAACCATGTGCTGCTTAGCTTCACAAAAACCCAAGACTGACACTACAGCTCCGGAACCATGAGTGGGAGGGGAGAGACAGAGAGATGGGTTGGGAACACGTTCTGACCTGTCACAGGGAGACAAGGCTCAGCTCCATCGCTGCACTCGGTGCGAGTGGACACAGGTTCAGAGATTTTTTTCCTACCTTCGGTTGGAAAAAGTCGCTGTGCGGGAGTGAGCAGCGAGTTCCCACCCAGACACCGCGCCAGCCCCCAGCGCTCCGTCTGGGGAGACGTTCACAGCCGAGAAAACATCCCTGGGCCTGAGCACCCACCGTGTTCCCAGACCTGGCTCCCAGAGCTTTCTCCCTCTTCCCAAAGACCCAGTTGTGCTCAAGGGAACCCATGGTTTGTCGGGAGAAGAGGTGAAAGCAAAACCAACAGAGATCCTCAACAGCCTTTCAGAAAGTGACCTGCGGAATGGCTTTGAGCACTGGGAGTGTCAGCTCCAAAGGGAACCACTGTGAAGGAGATGGGTGTTGATTTTCTTAGTTTGTTAAATGAAGAGAGTTACACACAGTCTCAGGGTTTTTTTTTTGGTGTTGGACCTTGTATGTTTATGTGGTGGGAAAGAAAGAAAGAAAGGACTGATGGCAGAGCCCTAGCGAAGCCCCAGGTCCACACGGGAGCTCCCTGCGTGCACGCTGCGCGCTGGCAGTCGCGGTGGCAGCCCAACAGCCCCGGGTTGTCCACTCGCCTGCAACCCCAATGCAATAACACCAAGTTTGTCCAAACAGCCAAGGTTCTGTCTGTTCATCCCCAGGGTTTGTTTTGGAAACAGCTGTTAGTCTGTGTGGTAAAACAGAAGATGGAAAGTGTCACAGGAATGTGGTTGTCATGTGAAACCTTTCCTAGGAATGGCAGGGAGATTTATACTTTGCATTTGGTTTTAATTTGATGCATATGGCTGCAGATGCCTGAGATCGTGGAATGGCACTCTCAGCCAGGATGCGTTTTTCAAGGGATGGCTTGTGGCCTAACACAGGAGGAGAGCACGTTGCAACCACACTGCCCGCCCTGTGCCGGCAAAGGACTGACCACGTCCCGTCACCCAGGACTCCACCAGCAAACCGAGGTCCCCCACCACGTCACTTCAACGACCCGCTGCCTCCCGGAGTCAGGCTCGGAGCTTATCCTCCTCTGGGCCATCTCCTGGTACCCTAATGCTTTCCTGCACAGATCTGAGTCTCTAAGCCATACAATACCTGCTGAAGGATGCCCACCCCTCTCAGGCGCTCAAAAGATACGTAACATGTTTCAATTCTTATGTTCCTGCCCGTTCACAGGTAGACACTGCTTCTTTAAAAGCGTTTATAAACTATTGTCTAACTGTTTGAAGGACATGGATCCGTTGGAGCGAGTCCAGAGGAGACCATAAAGATGATGCCAGGGCTGAAGCACCACCCGTATGAGGACAGACTGAGTTGGGGTTGTTCAGCCTGGAGAAGAGAAGGCTCCGGGGAGACCTCAGAGGAGCTTCCAGAAGGGAAAGGGGCTCCAGGAAAGCTGGGGAGGGGCTCTGGATCAGGGAGGGCAGGGACAGAATGAGAAAGGTTTTCAGCTGCAAGAGGGGAGATTGAGATGAGATCTTAGGGAGAAATGTTTTGCTGTGAGGGTGGGGAGGCCCTGGCCCAGGTTGCCCACAGCAGCGGTGGCTGCCCCATCCCTGGAGGGGTTCCAGGCCAGGTTGGATGGGTCGGAGCCCCTGATCCAGTGGGAGGTGTCCCTGCCCAAGGCAGGAAGATGGCACGGGATGGGCTTTAAGGTCCCTTCCAACCCAAACCATTCTGTGAGTTTATGATTCTATTTCATGCCCCGGTTTGGCCAGGGGTGCAATTAGCAGGCAGGCTATGCAGAGTTATGAGTTTAAATGCTTTTTTCTCCCTCCCTGCTTTTCTTTTGGGAAAAAACAAGTCAAACAAACCCAAACCAGATGTCGCCTGCGCACTGCAAATGGGGAACGCTGCCCCGCTTTGCGGCAATCTCGTAAGTGGCCGTGGAGATAAACAAGGCTGGGCTTGTAAAAGAGAGGCTGGTGTTCTGTGGGGAAGGGGAGAGGGGAGAGAAGAGGATCTCGTGTTCAAAGAATTAGAAAAATGTGATGCAATGCCTTTAAAAGAAAGGGAGAGAGAGGGAGAGCAATGCAGGGAATGCCACAAGAGTCATGTAGGCAAGACTCTGCAGCTGGCTGAGTTCGAAAACAAATGATTTTAATCAGCTGCTATTCAACTACTGTCAGCTCTGATTTACTGCACTCAGCCAGCTATGGGTTTTGGAGGGGTTCAAAGGTTAGGACGTGAAAACCAAAAGCATGTTGTTGTAGGAGAGGAACACTGGAGCACGAAGAGGCTCTGCAAGCCCTTCCCTGGGATAAACCATTGGTGTGGAATCAGGCTCCTCACCTGCACAGCCTGGCAAAGGGGCTTGCAGCCACCCCTGCCGAGAATTCACATGGGTTTGGGTCATCCTGGCATGAACCTCAGGCTTCAGCTTCTGCCCTGGCCTGGGCTGGGGCCCTCCAGGAGCACAGCCCGGTGCCTCTGGGTTGCCCACACAGCTTAACCACAGTTTCCAAGGGTCTGGAGAGCGGGAGGGCTGCAGCTCAAACCTGGCCTGTCTCAGATCCTCTGAATTTGTACAAAACACAACTGAAAGGCTTGGTAAAAAGGAAGAGAAATTTAGAATTTGCCATTACTAAATGGGAGGCACTTGCAAGGATGGAAGATGCAGAATGAGCACAACGCTTGCGATGCCCCTCGAGTTCCCTTCATAACAACTTTGCTGCAGGACCAGCATTGGTGACCCGCTCATCAGAATGGTTCCCTTGAAAAAGGTGTCTTTAAACACCGTCACTCCCACAGAGAAAATTACTTCTGTAATCTAAAAATGACAAAATAACTGGAGGTTGCCCTCCTCCTCTCAGATCATCACTAATACATTCAACGCAAACGGTTCCAGTAGGGCTGTGATATGAGCTTCCCACAATTAATTAGTCCAGCTAAGTAGCAAGCAATGGAGAAAATTAAGAAGAAAAACTATCTTCCCAAGCAGAGAGATATCTGGGTGTTTGCACAGCTCCCACCTTTGTGGCAGATAATAGTCTGGAGTCTTTGATCCTGTAAGAACTCTCAGAACTATTAGTATTGTTCAAATGCTGCCAGGCTTTGGCTTACGGCAATGCCTGCTCCGAGATAGGGCGTGCAGAACAAATGTCTCACCGTGTCCCCTAGATTACGGTCGTGAGGTCCTGTTTACCCTGCGATCTATAGCTCCACTCATACCCGAATCGCGTCACCATGCTGTCTTTGTTCCTCCTATTTAGCACTTTGATTTGTGCAGCTCTGCTAAGAATCTCCCTTGCAGCTTGTTGACTTATCACTCATCCCCGTGAGTTCCCATTCTCTCTTCTCCTGACAGCTTTGCCTAATGTACTTATTCATTCAATTTAAATAAATCGAACACGGGCCTATGACAGCCGATAAGTGAGTCACACAAGAACAAACAGAAAGGA
Organism: Cuculus canorus; assembly: GCF_017976375.1. Classification (NCBI taxonomy): domain Eukaryota; kingdom Metazoa; phylum Chordata; class Aves; order Cuculiformes; family Cuculidae; genus Cuculus; species Cuculus canorus. Next base: position 1,263,137 of record NC_071426.1, on the reverse strand, counting down.
AGCACTGCAAATAGTCAAATGTCAAGTAGGAATGGAAAACTGTCCCTACAGCTTCAGCGAACCTTAGATGTCTAATATTTATGGCCAATTGATGTCATTAGAAAGTAAATAAGCCCTCTTATGCTGCATTACAAAAGATTAACTGCAAGCAATGGAGTTTAAATAGCACAGATAAGTGCAGATGGAAATAAACCTGTTTAAAGCTGGAAATATTTGCTCAACCTCCTTGCTGCTTTTAAGATAATTGATCTCTGTATATCTGTATTGAATCTCACCATAAAAGCTTTGAAACGTCTTCTGGCAAAGCCCAGCTCGCTTGTGACTCAACCTCTCCTTATCTCTCCGGATTGCAGAGGGGTTTTTCGTTCCTCAGCACACTGGGCGTGGAGCACACGGGCTGGTGTCAGCACACTTTCCATTCCCAGATGCTCCGGGCAGGGGTCATTCCCTGATGGAGAACCAGCACCGGCTCTCGCCCAGCCTTCCTGCACGGGTGCAAGTGCCTCTCCCTCGCTGCTATTTGCCCACCTTCAAAGGATGTCAGAAAAATAAATAGTCCTCTAGATTACTGAAGTGTGCTCCAGCTGAGGATCTTTGGAAACAGCCCTGCGTGAGAGATATTAATGAGTTACATTTTGCTGATAAGGAAAGCAAGTGAGCGAGAAGGGACAAAGTGATTTACTTCAGCGTTTCGCTTTCTAGCGCCCACGCTAAGCTCTGGAGCTCACCCCCAGCCAGGGCAATGCTTGTTCCGATGTCAAAACACACTCGTGGTGCTGAGCTGTGCCATCGGCTCGGGCTCGCCGGGAGGGCTCGGGGAGGTTTGGGTTAGCAGTGCCCAAATGTGGCTTCGCATGAGCAGCGAAGGCGCAGAGAGGAGCCGAGGGGCTGTGTCTGTGGGGAGGCCGAGATACAGCTGTGCTCTGCCTACAGCCCGGATTGACGCAGTGTCTGTGCAAGACTTTGAGAAAGGGAGGACACGTGGCCAAGACAATAAGTCAAGCATTGAAGACAAGTGCAAGAGCCCACTCCCAAGGTGCCCGTGCCCTCGGCGGCTGCCCGCCGGGCACCATCTGCAGCTGCACTCCATGCCAAGGCAGCGCTGCACCACTTCTCCGCTGCAGAAACATTTATTTGATCCTACACCACTGCTTTCAAGATGATTAATCTTTGCCCGGCTGTGTTTAGGCTCTCCATAAAGGCAGGTGCATGTGTTCATGTGCTGCTGCTGTCAGGGCTGTTAATGTAAGCGTCTGTTTTACAGCCCAATTGACAGCCGTATTGTTCTGGCAGGGTTACAGCTCTGACATGTGGAATCAATCTTTTTAACCTGTCAATTAATCAGTGGGCAGCTGTCAGCCCAGCTGAAAGGCCTGAAGGACAGTGCCCTTTCAATGGATTATACTGGATGCTCGGCAGAGTAAAATTGAACGCTTCAGTTTGGAGAAACTCTCCCTGCATTCAGAGCAACGCTCAATCTCGCTCTCACGGCGGGGAGCAACGACCAGGCCCTCCTGCCTGAAACCAGGCAGAGAAGGATGACGGCTCAGCACCCTGGCTGTGTTTAACACCCAGCAAGAGACATCTCTGAAACACAGCCATGGCGCACGGTGAAACACATCCCTGCTCCTTCCAAGAGCATGGCCAGGCCAGGGAAGGGTTGAGACACACAAACCCACTTTCAGAGGGTGTCGTAGTGAGCAGACGGATCCCCCAGCCCACGCCTGGGTCGCAGCAGCCCTGTCCTTGCTGGCAGCCCACGTTGCCTCCTGAGCCTTGGTGCACTTGCCTGAACTCCGCCAGCAGAGCTTCTCATGCCATGCTTTTAACCCAGAACAATGGGAGCCCCTCCAGGTAATTTCCCCCTGCAGTCCCTGTCTAATTCCTTCAGGGTTTAGTCTCCTCCACCATTTCCTTGCTGTTTTGGAGGAGCTTTCCCAAACCAATAAGAAAGGGTACCTGCGGGAACCCACACTGGTCTCTAACAACATCTCCCTTTTCTTACAACAAATCAGGATTCTCTTGATCACCTCTGGGTAGACAACAGAAAATATCCCCCCCGAGTGACTTAGAGCAGCTACTGTCCCCTGGCAGTGAGCAGCTCAGAGGAAACAAAAGCATAACCTTGAAAATAGCTGCATTTCCCCAGTCCCTTCAGCCTAATGTACTGTGGTGCGAGTTGAGCGGCCACTAATTTGATTCATATGAGAAGCTTGACCTTATTCCACCAAGTGTTTTCCAGCCTGGATTTCTCTAACTGCTTGTTTATAGAGAGTATATGGAGCATTTTATGTTTTTTTCAGCTGTTTAGGAACTTGATTTCTTTAAGGCAGTCCCGAGGGAGCAGGGTGCACGGCGCAGCGCCCCTTCTCAGCCGTCGGGGTGCCCAGGCCACCCCTGCTCTGGGGTTGGGAAGGGAGAAAGGATAATTTATGTGGTGGCCGCATCATTAGGTGGAGGTGACTCCAAATGCTATTATCTTTGTTTAGCACAAACAGGGAGCAGTTAGAGCTCCCTGGGCAATCTATTTTAGGATCAAAAGGCTATGGAGGCACAGAAAAGCTCTTCTCCAGCCTTAATCTCTCAGAACCATCATCTTCTCAGCTGAGGATGGGCAGGGACCTGAGTGCCAATGCCTTTCATGATGATTTTAGATGATTGATCTTTCTAAACTACTTTTTTTCCTTGCTTGCCACACAGACATGGATAGATTAAGCACTTACAGATTATTCCTGTGTCAGATGGCTTTGGACAATTAGTCGCAAGCTGAGGAGTACCCTCATGGTTTTCAGCAAGGGGAAAACATTAAGGTAATCAGGAGTTTGCAGGTCTGGATGCCAATCACACAACAATGGATGGCAAATTGTAACGTGGGAGACAAGTGCCGACCGTTTGTAGCACCCACCACCAATTATTTGCTGCAGGGTCCTGGGGAAACCTGCATAAAAAGCAGTTGGAGATGCTCAGGACTTTGACAAAAGAACAATAGCTGCTTCAGAGGAAAGCTGGATGCCAATGAGCAGCACAGAGCGTGGAAGCAGGCTGGGAAGGGGAGGAGATGTGCAACAAGAGCAAGTCTGGAGACAAACCTCAGGAGGGCATTGGCTCTCAGACCTCTCGGAACAGCCTACCATTTTCCCTTGATTTATTCTCACATTGCACTGCAGGAAATAGAGAAATATTATCTCCTGTTTACCACTGTGAGCCGAGATTAAGCACCTTGTCCAAGGTCACAGAGTGAGTCCGTAGCACAAAGTAATTGGATGCGAGTTGCCGGAGCCCCGTTCCTGCAGCCCGGCTGATGCTCAGAGCTGCCCGCGCCCTGGCAGGTGCCCACATGGACAGAGCTGTGCTTGGAGAGCCCGGCAGTCGCTGCGTGGAAGGCCTTACAGACGAGTAAATAGCACCTGAAACATTTTCATCAAGGGCCCTGTTACAGAAAGCAAGACTGAACACAAAATTTGCACCTGACTTTCTTTTAATCAAATTGAGCTTTCAGCCCCGATCCTAAACCATGCTATTCAGAAAAGATGGCAAAAAGATTATTAATCAGGAGGAGCAGAAGCTCAGAGAGGTCATTAACAGCTATTCTTTTGATACAAGGAAACAGAGGTGACACACAATGCAGGTCAGCTCGCTCGACCTTCCTCCCCATCTCTGCCACCCCTTCCCCTACCGCAATGCTCTGCGTTTATACCCACCCTGCTCAGCAGCAGCGCCTTCAGTTGTGAGCAGTCAGGAAGGTTTTGGGGGATCAGAGCCTGCCTGGGTTGGTTTGAATGCTCACGGGAGAGTTGGGCCCCTTTGCTGGCCAGGGAGGAGGTGCCAGGGGAAGCGTGGGATGGCTTGAGTCATGCTCAACACAAGCCCAGACTGAGCCTACTGGGGTGACCACATCCCCTCGGGGCTCTGCAGGGCACCCGGGTTGCACACGGGCATTACTCAGCCCTGTCTCCCACTTCTTTCAACCCAAAAGTAAAATCTGAAGTGACAACTCTCTCCCGCTATTCCGCTGCTGGCTTGGATGGAGTTGTTCCTACAGATAATTTAGATGCCAAACGTCCTCTCCTCCAGCACAAGAAACAGGAGGATTTTAAGGTGAAATTGTCAGATCAAAGTGAGTTTACAGAGCTCCTTTAAACAAATTTTTACAATAATAATTTCACTGTGCAGTGTCTGCAATAAAAAGACAATAGATTAGATAGCCACAGAGTGAGCCCGGGGTTGTAAATCACTCGCAGGGCCTCGGTGCTGCTTTGCAAGCATCCTGCACTCTGCCTCGCATGGTTTATGGTGTCATCCGAGTCCCAGAATCCCCGGAGTGAATTACAGCCTTGCAGGCAGCGGGTGGCCATCTATTATCCTACATGTAAACAGGTATTCAAATAGCAGCTCCAGAGCCTCCTCCTTGGCATTTAATCATGCCTGTAATCTAACCCCAGTCCTTGCCAAGGTCACAGCTCTGATTGCTCTTTCTCCAGCACTGCAGGTTTCAGCCGGCAGCAGTGACAGCCTCAGACAAGCTGATTGTCCCCCAAATTAACTCTGATGCTCTGAGCAGAATAATTCAGTAGCAACACGGTCTAATCGCCACCCTGGAACCCATCTCCATCCCCACAGCAGAAAGGGAGTCTCATGGGACAGCTGTGAATGCTCAGAGGTGTTCAGCCTCCACGGTTGGGACTGGACCTCCTCCAGGTCTGCTGAGGGCTTTGCTGCTTTAGCTGGGACCCAGCCATCCCAAACCCTTTTCCTAGCCCCTAATCCTAACTCTGCCAGCAGGAGACCTCAGCCAGCAGCCCTCAGCCTCCAGATGGAAAGAGCTGTTGTCTTGGAAGGCCAACCCCACTCCTAAATAACCTTCTCCACCCAGCCAGTGCTAAGAGTGACCTCCCGGTGGTGTACGGAGCGTTTGGCTCTTCGAGGCTCCCACTGCTTGTGAGCTCCTAGAGGTGAACAGAGGCTCCTTGGGCCAAGACTCCCTCTGCCCGTGAGCTGCCTGCAGAGGCCTCACGCCCACCCCGACCCTTGTACTGCTGGATCTGCTGGTGCCCAGCGCTTGTCTCTCTCAACCCCCCCAGTTACTGCCCCTGCAGTTTTGCCCCGGTGTTGGCTGCCTTCCCCTTCCAGCCTCTACAAGAATCTGCAGAGCGGAGCAATGCCCACCCTGTGAGCCTGGGCACATCCTGCCTTTTCCCTTACGCCTCAGTTTCTCTCCTAGGACTCCGTCTCCCTGCGAGGATGACTGAGTTTGCAGGTACAGGGAGATGCAGCCTCTGCACAGCGTAACTCAGAGCACCGCACATGACACAAGAGCCCAGGCACAAACCCATCTGGCTCCCGTGCTGAGCTGAAAGTTAGTGAGATTTGAAGGTGCTCAGCAAAGCCTTTAAAAGGATCAGGTCCTTGAAGCGTAATCAATAACCAGTTCATCATCCTCCCTCCTTCCCTTTTCCCCGTGACACCCTTCTAAAAAGCAGCTGAGAAATTCCTCAGTCACCGGCCAACCAGCGGGCAGTAAATCTGCAGAATATAAAGATGATTTTCATTTCCATCGGGCTACTCTATTTTTCTCTTTAAATATTTCAGGGGAGCTCGATTCATGGCTTCTCCTTTGGCGTTCAAAGAAAATAATAATAATTTTTTATTTAAAAGGTAGAGAGCAAAGCCCCGAGCGCTGGGGCTCTCTGTGTTGTGTTTCAAATGGTTCCCAGCTTCATTACTAGCTCTAAGCAAGTTCCGTATACATCACCTAGTTTAATTCAGCAATATCATCAGTGTCAATGGGTATCCAGCGGCTGCCGGCTATTGGTCATCTGGACCTGACACAAACTCAATAAATACTCCATAACCCCTGACAGCCGTGAGCAGATTAGCCCGGAATGAACGATTGCCCAACCAACACCTGCTGAACCAAATCGCCGCTGTGAGTGATGGGCCTGCGCCCAGCTCTGACCACGAGTGAGATCAGGGGAAGAATGATTTTATACTTGAAGAAAAGAATTAGAGATGGGGGCTGGAGTGATTGGAAAACCTTCGCGAGGCTTCGCGCTCCTTCCTGCCTCCCCCAGCCCTGCCGACAGCCGTCAGCTCCGACCGTGGCACGCTCCACGCTGACCACACCGCTTCAACAGCAGTGGCAGGTTTTATTATTCTATCCATTATTTATGTCCCCATCAGCAGCTTTAGTTCATATCCCAGCATATTATTGCTGTAAATTATTATTTTAAACTCTTTGGTGAGACTTTAACCACTGCTTAAAAAATAAGCACTTATTTAAAGGTAACAATTCTGCAAATGGCTTCGAGAGCCGTAGGTGCACCAGACTGAGAGCCTCCACCGCTGACGTCAGACCAAAACCTCAGCTGGAGCTCAAACCACGGCGCCTACAGAGCTTTGCTTTCCTTCCAGAGAGCAACTGTGGCTCCTGGTCACGCTGCCCTGACCATAGCTATGGGCTACACCCGAGCCTGGAGAAGAGGAGGCTGAGGGGAGACCTCATCGCTCTCTGCAGCTCCTGCAAAGGAGGGTGTGGGGAGGTGGGTGCTGGGCTCTGCTCCCAAGGAATCAGCAATAGGATGAGAGGACATGGCCTCGAGTTGTGCCAGGGGAGGTTTAGAGAGGATATCAGGAAAAATGTCCATACCGAGAGAGTGGTGAAGCCCTGTACGAGGCTGCCCAGGGCAGTGGGGGAGTCCCCACTCCTGGAGGGGTTCAACGATCACGGAGATGTGGCTCTTGAGGACATGGTTTAGCAGCTACAGTGGGGTTGGCAGTTGGACTGAGCTTAGAGCTCTTTTCCAGCCTTAATGATACCGTGATTCTACGATTCCAAAGGCTTTGCTGAGCCAAGCAACACCTCCTTTGCTGAAGGCCCTCCTGTCAGGGTAAGGAGAGCTCTTAGAGGAATGCAGGGCTTGGGTCAGGCACTGGACAAGGTCTCAACACTTTAAAGGAGCTGAAGCTCTGCTATCTGTTGGGATCCTGCACTGCTCCTCACCTCAGGCGAGGGCCTTGCAACCAGGTTTTTAAAATGTTCAGCTCCCAAGAAAGCCACAGGTAACTGCACACTGCAAACCTGGCTCAGCGGAGCCAAATCCCCGTGGCCTGGCCACGTTCAGCTCTGAGAACACGGCTTTTACTTTGTCAGTGCCTCAGTTTCCCCTTAGGCTGGGGAACATTGCTTAAAGACTTTTGACCTTTTTCTCCAAAACTCGACATTTTTGGCTCGCTGACTTCCCCCATGTCATCTCAGGAGTCATTCTGCACCAGAAAAAACAATCTGGTGCAAAACTGGGGCTAAGACTCCCAGTTGTGCAGTGCGTAACCCTGCCTCTCCCCAGCCCTGCAGCTCACTTGTCCACCGAGGTGCTGAGCTTTGTGCTCCCTCCAGGACCGACCCTTGGCACATATTTCCCAGCACCCAACACGACCACAGCCCTCGCCCGAGATGGGACCTGCACGTTACGGCAACACGAATGGAAGGAGAACAGCCCTGCTTGTTTTATCATGTTCCTTTCTGTCTGCTCAGAATCTGTCATCGTTTTCACTACCCAGAATAGCTGTCACTCCACTTTTGGCTCTAGGATCCTGTTTTGATTCCAGCCCTTATCGAGTTTATCTAGAATCCTTCTGCTCATTTAAAAGGAAAAAAAAAACCCACCCCACCCCAAAAAAACTCTTCTTGGAATTGCTTTGAGGAGTTTGCCCGAGTCGGAGCCCAGCGAGCCCTGCGTGGGTTTGACGCACTCCAACCTAATCGATGTCCCCGGGTTTGAAAAGCTGTCTGGAGCAGGGGCGCAAAGTCTTTCAGAGTAATGTGATTTGCTGGAGAGCCACGGCAGAGGCTTGCAGAAACACTGATGCTCCCGCTGCCAGCTTAAATCAGATACCAGCCTGACCTCAGCAAGCGGTGTCTTTTCCTATAAATTTTGGCATCACATTGAGTTACATCATTCGTGCTGCATTATGGGCTGTTACAGACAAGGAGTCACGCAAGTTAATGTGGCATCTGGCTCGAATTTAAAGGCAAATGCACAAGGCTGGAAAATCCAAATCCCCCTGCGCCCTCGGACACCTGCGGCTGCTCTGCTGGCTCGGACAACTCCACTCCAAGAGGGATGTGCTGCTTTGCAGGTAGAAGTCCCCGTATTTACCTCCAAAGGGCCTCTCCTCCCCCCACCCCTTTCTGTTTTTGACAGGGAAGATGAACAGTAATTCTTCATCTTTTGGAGGCAGAAGCTCGCTGACTCGAGCTCCATCTGGGGGCACCATCTGGGGATGCCACCAAGCTCCAGCGAGCACAACTACACTTGGAGAAGGCAGTGGGTGCCGTGGGGAGGCCCCACGCTGGTCACCCCTCTGCCCTGCTCACAGCCCCACGCGACGGGCAGGGCTCGGATCCCAGCCCGTGTCGCACCAGGGCCGTGCAAGGACACCATCCCTGCCAGATGCAAACCCTGTGTGTGTGCAGCCTCCATCCAGCTTCAGCCATGCAAGGGCTCCCCAGAACTCACAGCCAGGAGCAGCGGGCACACACGTACACATGGGAGGACACGCGGTGGGTCACACACTCCCATGTAGAAAGGTTTGGAAGGGACCTCAAAGCCCATCCAATGCCACCTCCTGCCATGGGCAGGGACACCTCCCACTGGATCAGGGGCTCCGAGCCCCATCCAACCTGGCCTGGAACCCCTCCAGGGATGGGGCAGCCACCACTGCTCTGGGCGCCCTGGGCCAGGGCCTCCCCACCCTCACAGCAAAACAGTTCTGCTTAAGATTTCATCTCATTCGCCCCTCTTTCAGCTTCAAACTGTCCCCCCTCATCCTCTCCCTACTGTCCCTGAACAAGACCCCCTCCCAGCTTTCTCAGAGCAGAGCTGGAAGCTGCTCTAAGGTCTCCCTGCAGCCTTCTCTTCTCCAGGCTGAACAACTCCAACTCTCCCACAGCCTGGCCTGATACGGGAGGTGCTCCAGCCCTCAGATCATCTCCACGGTCTCCTCTGGACTCGCTCCAACAGATCCCTGTCCTTCCTGTGCCAAGGACTCCAGAACTGAATGCAATACCCATGCTTGTGCCTCACTAGACCGGGATTAATCACCACAATCCAGTTTGCCACTGAAGCACAGAGATTTTCCGGCGTGCCAGCGTGCTCCACACCCCCCGGCTACCCATCCATCTCAGCAGTTCATCACAAGTCAGGGCTCCCTCGGTCCAGCACAGAAGATAATGCCATGCACCCCACAGGCAGGCGGATGAGCCCTCAGCGGAGGCACGAGCCATTCTCCTCCCCATTTGCTTTCCAGCCCGTGACGTTACTGACTGGCAGCCCTCGGAGAGAGCAATCACAGCTCACAAACGTGCACTTCTCTCATTCCTGCTTAATTTGCTCCTAGCTGCTTTACAGAACCCCTCACCAATTAACCAATTAGTAGCTAATTTAATTTGCTCCATCAGGACTGCAGCCCACTGAGTGCCGGGGTGGATGCACATCGGAAGCGCTGGCTCCGCTTGCCAGCCGCAAGCGCCGGGTCTGCCCCTCCGCAGAGCCAGGCACCGAAGGTGGGGCGCCTTCAATTGCGAGGTGACCCAAATCCCAACCACCTTCCACGACCGTCCCTGAAAGGCCGAGACAAACACTTGCCTCGGATGCCAGACAGGACGCTGAACACCTCTTTCCCAAATCCAGCCCTTCCAGCCGCCCTTGCCTGGTGTCTCACGGAGATGCTGCAAGTAAAGACAACTCACAAACGTTGCAGCAAAACCACATCCAGCCTGAGCAGGACTGGGGGACGGTTATTTTGGATTTTTCTGAGCGAGAAGTGGCACCATCTGAGTTTTTCATTTAATCTTGCACAGTGGCAGAACATTACATACGATAAAACTTTTTACTTTGAGTCATTTTCCTTCCTCAAATTCCAGTTTTTAGGCTATGCTAAAGTATTGATTTCATATTTTATACAAGTCCTATCTGCTGTCCGTTGTAATATGGAGGGAGCTTGGATTCTTTCAGGAAGCTCTTTCGCTGTCGCAGTCCCCGCCCGAGCCCCAGCACTGGAGGTGAGAGGCCAAAGCGTCGCCAGTGAGCATCCAACACAGGGTAGGAGGTTCTGGCCTCCGTCATCCACCTGCTGCCAGGAAACACCAAGATCTTGGAGACACAGTGGGATGGGAAAGAGATGATGGGTGGGAAGGAAACAGACCATAATATTCTGAAGCACCTGGTGAAAAACTGCAAATGGATGGCTACATTTTCTGTCTACCAGGCTTTGCCTTGAAAGAGTTTTTCACTATAATTGTAATTGATGTTTTCCTTCGTCCTTGTAAAATGGTTTAGTGGTTTGGAAATGATTTAAAGGAGGAATAAATATGCAAAACCAGAGCAGGTTTCTGTCAGGCTGCAACTCCTTCCTCTGTAGATGGACTGCGAGGCACCTCGCACAGATCGATATCTTTAGGGAACAAATAATTTTGTCTAGCTGATGTGACATCCTCAGAACATTTCTGATCTAACGCTAACCCAGCCAAAGTATATTTAGTGTTGTGGGTGTTGCATTAGATCAATTTTAGGCCAGTGCTGCTGGAAACTCATCTAGAGGAAGGTCGGATACTGTCTGCTGGCCTTGGGAACAAAGCTATCTTAATTTTCGTTACTATTTTTCAGTTGGTGGAGATCACTAACAGGCGAGTGTGACTGCACGCATCCCTACTGACTCACCGGTCTCACCTACATGCTTTAAAAACTGGCTAAAACGTCCCACCTCCTTGCTGATCCAAGAGAAAAGATCTTCCTGCAGAATAAACCAGAGGAGAACCCAACTGCAGAGAACCCAGTTGATAGGGGATGCGGGGACAGGGTAAGGAAGAGTTCACCTCGAAAGTGCCTCCGACTGCCTGTGAACTTGGCTGCGGATGGCAAACGAGTGCAGCTTCCCGTTCATTTCCAGATTTTAAGGAGCCAAAATGATTAAAGTTCTCCAGCCTACGCTATGAAGAGCTCATGGGACAAAAGCAGAGATCCAAAGACCCAAAGGACCCCACAGAATGACCTGGGAGCAGCCTCCCTGTGGGCACGACCCTGCTCTACACCATGATGACTGTCTGTGCTTGGAAAGATCACACCGATGGGATCAATGGGATCATCCCCGGGCACCTCCCTGGAGGCCACCGTGCTCCTGAAGGCTATTTCTGACATGGTCAGAAATCACCTGGATTTGATGGCCTGTCAAATAAGCTGCAGAAGACTGGAGAGAGGGTTTAGAAAGGATGGAGAGGGAGCTTTCTAGATGCCAGCAGGGTGGTGCATTGCTGGATGAGTGCCTATGGAAATGAGGATATTAATGAAGCAGAGTTTGTAATTGAATGGAATTCATTGTACAATTAACAATGCTGAGGCACCTAGAGCCTGGGATGAGTGTCTTATTTTAAATCTAAACAAATAACTAAATTAATGCTACCCATAGAGCTGGGTTTTTTTTGTAGCATAGCCAAGGCCAAAGTAATTTACTAAAAATAACGAGCGTGGCTCACTGAAGACCAGCAAGGCTCGGGAGACGGCTCAACGGGGCTGTATTTACAAACGGATACCTTCCAGATGTCATGGTGATGGGTAGCGTACGGCAACCAAGAGAGGAGAGAAAATAACTTTGGAACGCAGAGCTGCCCCCAACGCGGACTGTGCCCACCCAGGGCGGGACACGCAGCACGCTGCCTTCCAGCCGCCTGGAATGCCCGCTGGACACACAACCTTCCTGTGAGACAGCGCCTCCGAACGCCACAGACAGTGCTGAGACGATGGTGGTGTTATTATTATTATTATTCTTTTAAAAAGTTACTTCTGAAGACTGCTGTGCGGGTGACATTCCCTTCAAACCGCAATAACTAACCTGTCACAGCCTACAAACGCTGACAATACAGCCCCGTGTGGGGCTGACTTAATCAACCTCATTTACATTCATTTTGATTCGCTCAGGCATTGAAAAACATTTCACGGGGAAAAAGAAATAAGCAGGAACCTCTCCAAGCTGACATGATGTTTGCTGATATGATACGAACGGACTTAATAGCAGCACGTATGAGAACATGCATTCCTTACAATATTTGCAAATGGGCTTCTTTTTATTTACTTGCAATTTTTTTTAACCTTCTTCTCTTCTGTGCTGGTGCAGATCCAACAGCTCCGTGTCCTCCCTGTGCTGAAGACTCCAGAACTGGACGCAGGGCTCCAGGTGGAGTCTCACAGAGTGGAGCAGAGGGGCAGAATCCCCTCCCTCCCTGCTGGTCCTGCTGCTCTGGATGCAGCCCAGGACATGGTTGGTTTCTGGACCGCATGCACACACTGCCGGCTCAGGCAGAGCTTCTCAGGACTGCTCCCAGTCCGTTCCCTGCCCAGCCTGGGTTTGTGCTGGGATTGCCCTGACCCAGGTGCAGCACCTTGCCCTTGGCCTTGAACTCCACGAGGTTCACACAGCCCCACCTCTCCAGCCTGTCCAGGTCCCTCTGGATCCATCCCTTCCCTCCAGCGTGTCGACCGCACCACACAGCTTGGTGTCATGGGCAAACCTGTGGAGATCGCCCTTCACCCCACTGTTCGTGCCTCTGAGAAAGATGTTAAACAACTGCAGGAAGAATCAAGCCATTTGCAGTCTGGTCAACTCCCCATCCTGCCCCACAGGCTGTTCAGGCAGAGGGGCTGGGAGGACACGAGTATGATTCTATGACAACCTAAGGCTCTCCTTCCCAATCTCCCTTTCTTAGAGTCAGCCTGGGAGCTGGTCTTCCTAAATCAGGACAGTGCAACGTGTCCAGTGGTGAAGGCCTGGCTGGATCCTGGTTTTGGGACCCAGTAACTCAACCCCATTGTGCTGAGCTTCATCCAGGGGATTCTGCAGATCCCACGGGTACAGCCAACAGTGTCAGAGGTGGCAAGCGGCCTCGCCACCTGCCTTGGATGAAAAGCATTGAGTGTACTGTGAGCCATCGTTTTGACATCTCCCCAAGCAGCATTTTTAATGCCATAATCCCTGGCCGTAAGGTTCCGGCGTGCCTCACATCCCCTTCCTGCCACCACCCAGGAGCATACACCAGCTCCTGTTGCAAACCTGTTACTGGGAGCCACACCGCAGCCTGCACGACGTTGGGGAAACCCTCCAGGGAAAGCCAAGAGCATGAATCACAACCGGGCTAAAAGTTTATCTTACCTTGAAGAGTGATAAAAACACAAGGCACGGTGTTTTTGTTATTTCTGCTGAGCTTTTTCCTGCTGACAGGGGTTTAAAGTAAGTTCCCCTTGATTTACATCTGTCTAAGCTTGGAATGGAACAGAGTGAGTTTTAGCAGAATAGGATTCTGCAGACGAACACATGGGGCTCATTTGGTTTCTCTTATCTGATTTGCATCGCAGAGAGAGACAGTTTAATTTCAAGCACTGCCCCCGAGCAACCGAGAACAGGAAAAATAAAATAAAACCCCAAACCCTGAAAAAGCATCACAATCAGGCAAGCTGGAGAGGGGCTGGGAAACCACCCGGAAAGGGGGAAACCGTACCACCAGATGGAAAATAATGCCAAGTGGCAAGGCATAGAGATGACGATTGTCTGCAAAGCATGCGATCCAACAGCACTTGAGGAGAACCTCGGAGCACCGCGCCATGGCAGCAGCGCTGAGCGGCCGCAGCCTCCCCCATCACAGACAGCATTTGTGTGCTGGGAGCTGATGACTCCATGGGACCTGTCCTCTCCACCACTGAGATTTCTCAGCTCCGCACAGGCTCGCATCCAGGCAAAGCCTCACGGTGCAGGATGTCTGGCTCCCTGGGATGGGTATCCCCGGGACTCACCCTTGCCTGACTACAGTGCGCCAAATCCAATGAATAAAAAACCCTCAGAGTGAAGCAAACCAAGTCCAGCAAGAGCTTCTACGCTGTGTGTGGGATGGGTCTCCACACGGCTGCTTCCCAGACGGAAACACGTAGAGGCTTGTCTTCTGATTCAGAATGAAACTTAGCAAGATATGAACAAAATCAAAATTCAGAAGCCTCAGAGCAGAGACTCCTACAAGCTCCTGCTGCCCACTGCCCCCAGCTGCTGGCAGCTGACTGCAGCCTCGGAATCACAGCATCATTCAGGCTGGAAAAGATCTTTAAGATCACCAAGTCACAGCAGCAAACACTTTGCATCTGTGGCACAGACCCCAATTAAAATTCAGATGTTCCAGCATCACCCAGGTTCAAAGGCTGCTGGCAGATCTTTTAGGCCAAAGAGAGAGAGCAGGAGAAACGCAAGAAAGGCTGTCAGGGGTCAGCAAAGCAATTTTAACTGCTCAAGGGCCCAGAGCAACCTTGGGACTCTCAACATCCTCACCACCAGCACTCTGTTTTTAATAAGTGCATACATACTGTGTGTGTGTATTTCTGCCACGAGGTGTTTTCAGGCTGGACGTGGTGCCAAGCAACACGTGGGCAGTTCAGCCCTCGCAGCCCACTTGGTCGCAGCACGATCTTAACCAATGCTGCATCCCGCCTGGCACGGATCCAGCCCTGCTCTGGAGGAGATGCGCTGGGCACGCAGGCAGAGCCACTCACGCTGAGCCGCTCCTCTCCTTGCCCTTCCCCAGCTGCGGGCCCTGCGGTTGGGTTGCGGCTGGCTGTTTTTCAGCCTCCGAGATGTTTTCAGTCAAACACTGGGGCTGTGTTACTCCCTCTCCTCCCCCTCTCTCCTTGCTCTTGCAGCCACCACCTTCTCCAGGCTTGGGCAAATTGACAAAGCAACAGGATAGGGAAAATTGAGTTGTATCATTCCCCCTTGGGAAGTCTCACTTTGCTGCCTGTATTTGAAAGCACTCATTTCCTACAGCTCTTGATGAGAGTTCCCATCGACCAGTGACCCCCAAATGCCTATGCCGATCAATAGTCCCCAGTATCTTATTGACAGGCCTATTGACAGCTCTCCCCGCGCAGCAGAGCTGGGGTGGCAGCCAGCCCCGAGCCGGCGAGGGCTGCTTCAGGAGCAGGGACGACTCCGAGCAAGTATTGACACTGTAAATGGAGACAGTTTACTTAGCGCACGGGGAAGATGCATCTGTTAAGGCAGCCAATAGATTTCCCTATTGTTTAACAGCTGCAGGAGTTTCCTTTGCATTGTGGCATAGTTACCCTGCAGCAGACACAAGTGCTCCCCACACCCTGGGCTGTGACGAGCAGGGGTTCTAAGGCACGCATGACTGGAGGTGGGCAATCCCTTCCCGGGATTCACAGGCCTCTGTGATGCATCCCTGAAAGCAGCAATTTTTGCTAGGACCTTGTTACTAACACACCAAGAACTCTCTCCTTCCCTGTCCCCTTTCTTGGCCCATCTTTGCTCTGGACAAGCCATCTCCTTCACTTCCAAGTGTCTGCAAGCCTTTGGTCCACCATCAACTCATGCAGTAAGAGGAGATGCTACGCACAAAGCAGGATGAAAGCTCCAGAGCTTCACACCAGGGAAGTGCAGAGCCTATCCTAAAAGCATCGTCATCCTGGGCTCCTCCAGTCGGCGGAAAGACACCGGCACGCGGGAAGGACCCCCAGCCTCCCTGCCGCTGCCGTCCCCTCGCTTCGCTCTCGCCCCCTCGGTGCCAGCGCCACGTGCAGGAGCACCACGTGGGGCAGCGCCCGGTGTTTACAGCCAACCCTCCTGGCACACGCCTTCACAGCCCAGCACGCACCCCGGCAAGGAGCCGAGGGGAAAAAATGAAAGAATATTGAACTTCTAATGCACTGTAATTACCAAATGATCCTATCTCAGAAGCAATGGGCTCCCACGGGATTTATTGCTGTATTAACAGTGGTTTTCCATTGCATTACTTAATGAATGATGTCTAGGCTAATAGTACACCAAAAAAAAAAAAATAAAAGGGAGAGAACACAACTCCAGTGTAATTATTATTTCTTCTAATGCAGCCACTTCTTACATAAACACCCATCTCTCTTTATTGGGTTGTTGTTTAAAAAATGTTTCCTATTAAATTGCCATTGGTGCGAGGCGTATATCATCATCATTATTTTCACTTTTGCTCTGCAAGGATATTTTCCCACTCCCCGATGCTTTTGCACACGCAACTGACCACTCGGTTCCCGCCCTGGGGCCGCCCTCGCCTTTGCTACCTGCCTCCTCCAAGAGCCGCAGAGATCTCAGCTGTGCAAACAGCCGAGCCTCTGTTTATTTTGGTAGCCTCGCAAAATATTTATGGAGAGTTATTCGAGCAGAAAGGCTGAATGGAGATCATTGCGATGTGTCAAATTAAAGAGTGCTTAATGCTGCCTAATCTCCTGGTAATTACTGTTGTGGCAGCGGATGGCATTAGCGCTGGGTAAGAAAGCTAATGATAGTCAGACAGGAGCCTGGCTGGGTGTCAGCGCCAGGCAGGGCGCAGAGCGGGCTGCTGTCATCAGGTGGCTCCGACAAGTGGGGCTTTCTCTCTACTTGTGTTTCTCAATGGCCTCCCTCACCATCTCAGCAGCATCCTCACCATGAATGGGGTTATCTGTACTGTGGGAGTCACAGAATCATGGAATGGGTTGGGTTGGAAGGCATCTCAAAGCCCATCCAGCCCCATCCCTGCCATGGGCAGGGACACCTCCCACTGGATCAGGGGCTCCAAGCCCCATCCAACCTGGCCTGGAACCCCTCCAGGGATGGGGCAGCCACCACTGCTCTGGGCAACCTGGGCCAGGGCCTCCCCACCCTCACAGCAAAACATTTCTGCCTAAGATCTCATCTCCACCTCCTCTCCTTCAGCTGAAAATGGTTCCCTTTTCCTCTCCCTGCTCAAGAGCCCAGGATACAGGTGGCTTTCTGGGTTGTGAGCACACGCTACCAGCTCACGTTGAGCTTCTCGTCCACCAGCAGCCCCAGTCCCTCTCCTCAGGGCTGCTCTCAAACCATTTTCCATCCAGCCTGTGTTTGCGCTTGGGATTGCAAGGTCCTTCACCCTGGTCAGGGCACTTGGCCTTGTTGAACTCCATGAGGTTCACACAGCCCCACCTCTCCAGCCTGTTCAGGTCCCTCTGGGTGACATCCCTTCCCGTGACACACAGCTTGGTGCCCTCAGCAAACTTGCCGAGGGTGCCCCCAGTCCTCTCCCGTGTACCTCTGCCCCAAAGAGGTCTCTGGGCACTGCACGCGCTTACGGAGGGAGGCAGCCCAAGCCCCACAAAGCTCATCATCAATTAAAACAAAGCAGACAAGGACGCTTTATCATCTCCACTGTAGAGCTGAGGAGGTACCTAGAGACTGAGAGACCCAGCAAATAATAATAAATGCTAGTTGGAACCGCTGATGCTTATCTGAACTTTGCAGAGTTTGTGTCACGCTAATTACCAGGCCTGTGTCTGATTAGCTCTGCGTTCGCCTGGGGATTACTGTGCCTATCTGGGCATCCCACGCTCAGATCGCTGCATCAAAACCAACCACCTGTGGGGCAAGAGGGACTCCAGTCCTCATGGCTTGTCTGGTTTTTGACCTTGAGGTCACCAGCAAGTGGAAAAGAAAAAGGGAGAGAACCGACTTGGTGGGTTTTGGAGGCATGGCTGGAGCAGCCCATACAGACACACATTTAGAAGAACCAAATAGTTACTGGAGACATTTCCAAGCAAACCCTGATTTTGTTCCTTATGGACTTTTCTTTCTCTGTTAAATCATGAAATCATAGAAAGATTTGTGTGGGAAGGGACCTTGAAGATCACCTAGTTTCAACATCCCTGCCACGGGCAAGGACACCTCTCACTGGATCAGGGGCTCCAAGCACCATCCAGCCTGGCCTGGAACACCTCCAGGGATGGGGCAGCCACAATCATAGTCCTGGCTTTGCAACACCAAACCCATTTCCCTGGCAACAACATGCCAGAAGAAGTTGATACTGACATCTTCAGAGGATGAAGCAGGAGCAGCTGATGAATGCTGGGGCAAGAAAAATTTATATTTGATGCCCACTACCTAGTACCAGCATTGGCAAAATTGCTTTCTGAGCTTTCCCAGACACACAGCCCCAGACAGAGAACAGAAAAATGTGATTCAGCATCTTCCCCGTCACTGGTAGCTCCACAAGTACCACAGCAAGTCAACCCCTTGCTAATGTGGAACTTGGGTGGACGCCTTCTCTCCCACCACTGACAGCTCACTGGAGTCACAGCCCAAGATTGTGGCAAACACCGAGCATTCCAGGAACTTACAGAGAGCTTTAGGACTCTCCATCTCCCACCATCTGTAGGACAGGGGTAGAGGAGAAGCCCCCCCAGTTCAGGGTGGAACGTGGCAGGGTGGGATATGGGAAAGGGCTCGACAAAGGGAGAGAGGGATGAACCGGTCTGTTCCAGTTAAGGAGCTCAGCAAGCAAAAGGTTCATCATTAACTGTCAAACAGCGGTTTTAATCAGCCCTGCTCCTCGGCGGAAGATAGATTTAATATCAAGGCACATTTTCAGAGCCATTAGTTTAATTATGACAGGTGTCTGCAAACTGGATGGCTCCGCTTTCAAGCTATGAATGACAGCGTTTAATTCTCTGGGCCCACAGGGGCCACTAGGGTACTTTACAAAAATGAGCTTCCATTAAAGCATAAGTGTTTCTTTCTTCGTCCCTTTCTTCCTTTATATATGTATATATATAAATAAATACATATATTTCTCTCCTTTTTGCTCCTCTCTCCTCTGCATGCTTCAAAATTGGAGCTGATCAGAAAATTGGCCTTTAGTGGAAGGCAAAATAATTTCCCTTATCTGTTAGGACTGATATTATAGGTTAGGAAGGCTGTGCCCTATGCTCCTCGACAGGGCAGAACAGCGATTTGCTGCTTAACCTTTCCATTATCCAGCTGCCTTCGGTGTTTTCACAATAAATAGGTAAATAATAACAAATAATGGAAGCTCTGGATGCCTAGAGTGTCCTGCTAACCCCAAGCAGAGATTAAAGCCAGGTTATTCCAAGCCCTTCCAGCTCTGCTGGAAGGTTGCTCAGCTTCAACATCCAGCCTGGGCTAAGATCCGCGCTGTTCATCTCCACTTCCAACCAGCACCGTGTCTGGTGAGGAAGACACGTGCAGTATTCATCCTCCTGCAGTGTTCAGCTTTCTAGACTACAGCACCTATTTTGGGCACCCAAAGCCTTTTCCTGGATCTTGTTCCCTAAAATAGGAGGGGTTTTACATTGGGCAGGGAGGGGTGAACCTATTGGGATGGGACTTTTGTACCTTTTGGGAAGATGGGATTAACTTTGATAATGGAAACGTAGGGAGTCAGCAGAGCTACAGGCTTCCAAGAACATTAAGTTTTAAGAGAAGCAGGAGATGAGGAGAATAAAGACAAGGTAGAAACATCCTGACAGAAAGGACAGTGAGCCTGTGTATGTGTGGACACTGAGTACTCAGCACAAGGAGTCACAGTCGGGGTAAAAGGTTCAGATAAAGCCCGTAAAACATCCAAAACCCCCTAATGAATGGAAAAGTCAACAAGACATTTTCTTTCCGGTCTGGTACCCAGAGAACCAATTGTTTCAGAACACTCTACACAGAGAAGCAAAGGTTTCTCCTCCCCTTCCCGTGGTTTCAGGTGCCCTCTGTCCCCTGGTCCCTCACACACCAGCTGCTCCAGAGCAACAGCATTGCCAGGGATCCAGGATGTCTCCTGCCAGAAGCACTCAGTCTCCAAGACAAACCACACAGATTCAGCGTGTTTTAAGGATCGGGTTGTTTCGCAAACCCAGCTCCAGCAGCCCCAGCTACTCAGCACTCAGCTTGCAGAGGGGTTCCTTAAGAGCAGGATGCCAGGATGGCTGCATTAAAGCCGGCAGCCAAAGTAACTCAACTCCTCACACCTCCTGCACCCAGGCTGCGCTCCAAGGGGATGGGAAGCTCCTCACTGCCTTGGCTTGGCTGGTGGCAGGTGGGGTTACTGGTACCAAGTGGAGCTGACACTGACATTTTAAGAAAACCAAAGGACTTGGTGATCCTCCAGACACAACAGCATTATAGTTCTGCTGACAAAGGACGAAACAGAGGTGAAGAGAGAAGGAAAGGCTTCTCTGCGTGACAGCGGATGGTGCTTGGCTTGCCAGCTCCCTGTCTCCACCCTGCATCTTTCAGTACAGCTCCGAGAAGCCCTCGAGCTGTGCCCTCTGCTTGCACTCCAGCCCTGACAGTTTACCAACGCACGGCTGACAGCCGCACGTCCCCTGGCAGAGCTCCCTCTCTTCCTCACGTTCCCTGAGCAGCGGATGGACATTGTCTTCTAGTGGGCTCCCTTTGTCCCATCACTTCCCACCATCGTGTGTCCCTGGACATGAGGGTGATGAAGGATGGCAGCCAGCCCGAGCCTTGACCACTGCGCAGGGAAGGTCAGGGGGCACTGGAGCAGCGTGCGGCTGCGCTGCTGTCCTGGCTGTACGGTGACCTCTGCTGCAGAGCACGCAGGAAGCTGTAGCTGACACACATCTCTGAGGAGAGGAGCAGCTCACACCCTTGACACCATCTCAAACTCCTGCAACACTCATCTGACCTTTGTTTCAACCCGGTGTTCCTGTTGTGCCTGCCTGTAACCTTGCCTTATTCTTGGCTCCTGCAAGGGCAGCCCCATCATTTGTCAGCTCCTCAATCCCTGCTGGGAACCGCAGAGAGCAGAAAAGAAAAGGAAATTAAAGGGTACAGTGATGACTGCTGAGCTGCCTGGGACACGCTGCAAACAGGTCCTCGGCGAGAAAAGCACCTCCCAGCTCTCCCAAGGCAAAACTCATCCAGATCAGTTTTGCCCCTGCACCCCAGCCTTGCCCCACTGCTCTGCCATCCCTTAGCGTCACGGCTTTCGCTGCGCAGCTGTGCAATGAAACTAGCTTGCAGTTTTCCCGGAGGAGAAGGCCAGCCTGGCACGCTGCAGCGCTCCCTGCGCTGGGCTGGGCTCGGGGAGGTGCTGACACAGCAGCGGCCAAGGAGCCAGCGACGCCTGCCAGCTCCGCAGCTCGGCCGCCCCACGAGCCTCGGCTGCCTGGCTGCGAGGGCAGTCAGCAAGAGACCCCCACACCAGGGTCTGTCAGCACAAGAAGCCCCCGAGGCCCTCACTTCCAGCAGTCTGGAGTCTCTCGGAGTGTTTCTAAAAGGTCAAAAGGAAATATCACTTCTGCTTTTCCCCCAAGTCTGATTCTGAAATGTTCCGGTCTCCAGCCAGCCCTAAATGCTGCTCTTTCTTGCTCCTAATTCACAGGGTCCCTTGTTATCCCCACATGTCCGTGACCTTTCTGTCATGTGTTCGGAGCTGATGAATGGTGGTTAAGACATGCCAAATTCATTCCACTTGTGAGACAAACCACCGGCCTCAAAAGGCGTCGGGGAAATCAGTTCCCATCCAGCCCTTGCTCTGAGTACCAGAGACGTCGCTTTGGGTACAAACCAGCCCAGCTCCAGGTGGAGCCCACCGAGCTACAATGATTTAAGCCCACTCAGTATCCAGTGGAGATGCCGGGAGAACCTGCCTTGAGCACTGACAGAATGTTAAAGTCTTCTGGGACTTCTTTCTTTTTTTTTGCATTCATTTATACAATGAACTTGTTTAAATGATGCTGCCAAACTCCTGCACGCAAAACCGCTCCAGATAGATACTGGCATTCAATCTTAAAGAGGCTCAGAGACTTGCAGAGGGTGTTTAGAAGAGCACCTGGGTGATGGAGGCACCCAGCATGAGCTGGTTTGAAATAGAAATTAAAGGCATAACGTGTTTGGGAGCTTCTGTACAGTGCTCTAGCATCACTTCTTACACCCAGAGCTGCTTTGTAAACACGGCCAGTGGGTGCTAACCCCCCCCAAAGCCACTGGAATTTCATGGGAAAGAGACCTTTTCAAGATCCACGACCAAAGTTAACACCAAAGTTGATTCGATTTCTGCACAACTTCCCAATTCCTTAAAAAAAGAATTGAACAATGTGTTTCTCAACAACACAGTCGTGTCCTCCCCCCTTCCCTTTCATCCTGTTTGGAAGTGCCTTTGCCTTTGTTCCTCCCCAGAAGGGCTCTGGCAGGTTCCAGCACAGGAGGGATCTGGGAGAAACAGCAGAAGTTATTTAAGTCCAAACACATAAAATTAAACGTATTCCAAACAAAGAGCATGGGAACTTGGCAGAAGGAGAGGGTGTCGAAGTTACCAAAGCAGCCATAACTCAAGAGCTGACAAATGATGTGGGTTCGAGATGAATATTTATTCTGGTATTAATAATACAAACCCAGAGCGTGCAAACCACTGCTCTGTTACATCGCATTGTCTTCAGTGCCTCCAAGTCACCGAGGGCTGTAAGGATCATGCATTGTTATGGTTTAGATGATTCAATGCCTTGCTTGCAGTGTTTTACTGCAGAAAAAACCATAATCCGCAGGGAAAGGGATTCCCCTGTTAGTTTTGAGGCTACCATTGTTTCTGAATCTTTGGAGCTCCGAGAGGCATTGAATAGCACAGGGGAACTTAGAGAAAGCCTACCAGCTCCAATCAATCATCCTACTGCTATGTTGAAAGTTATGTCTCCAAATCTTCTCAGCTTTGGAGAAAATCTGACTCCAGTGAGTGGCACTGAGTATTTCTTCACTGTGTGGTGGCATCTCCCCAGCTGTGCAGAACCACCAACAGCACTCGGCTGGCCACGGAGGGAAGAGGGGATGCTGGATTACACAAGTCCCTTACTTTATCCTGCTGAGGGAGAGTTAAAATACTGAGGTCCCACTGCAAAAAACCCTAAAAACTGATGGTCAAAGGCTCAGCAGAAGAGATTTCTCTTTGTCTTTTTCTTTATAGCAATGAGCTGGGGAGTTTGGGTCTCGACTCAGTCCCGTTTTTATTAGGGTTTCTTAGGCCTTGCTGGGTCTCTGAAACAGAGGGAGCAGCATTTCCCAGAGCAAGCAGCAGGTTGGTTGGAGTCACCCCAGGATGCTCCCTGCTTGGACTACAGAGACCTTCCTTGAATCACCTTTTAACGCACTGGATGTGCCAGTGACCTTCAGCTAAGTTTGGATCTTGGAGAGAGTCTGGCCTAATTCTGTAGAATTAAGTAGGGGGTTAAGGTCAAATCATCACCCCAGGTGTTTATCGCAGTCCCTGCTACCCCACAGAATTCACTGAGAAGGGCATGTTCTGCTCTCGACCGGGGCAGGGCATTGTTTCAGGATACCTGGGGATTAGGCAAACGTCATCCACCAGCCTACATTCATGCCTTGGGGGTTGCTGCCTGCTTTTCCTCCGTGTTTAGTAGGCTTTTTGTGCTTTATTTTAAACGTAAATCAAATTACAGAGTAGCACATTTCAGTGATGACTAATTGCTACAGGAATTCACCTCTTAGTCTAATAAACCCAGCCCAAGTGAATGCAGAAAGCAATCCATTGTTTTAAATATGTAATAATGGGGAAAAGGGTCTTTATGACCCTCCATGACCTTTAAAAGGAAGCTCAGAGAGTGGCCAGACAAAGCAAATGGGAGGATTCCTAGGAAGATGTTGTCCGCAGTGGATGCCTTTTCTGTGAGATGGATTTTGCTCAAACTCAGGTACAGATTCGCATGTCCTCGACCTGGGAAACGTCGCAGCGGGGCACGTGGAGGATTCGCCACTTCCAAAGAAAGCGTGTGTACTGGTCGCTGCAGGCTGACAATTGCAGCTTCAGTTTAACAACAAATTAAATATACGATGAAGAACACCCAAATCAATATTGTTTGACTTTGTTTTGGAGAAGAAATGATGGATTCACTTTCCTTTTCTGAACCCATTCTCGAGTCTTATAGCACTGTCAGCTGGAACCAGATCCCAACAGGCAAGCCCCACTCATTCAGTATCGATCCGCAGTGGGGTTGGTTTGGGGGAGTAACAAACATGGGTGGGTCAGAACTGACATCTAAAGCAGGATTTAAAAGGCTTACAAATGGCCAGACGCGTAGAACTAGTTAGCACCCAGTAACCCAGCAGCTCACACCACATCCCAACTGCTTGTTTAGGCAACCAGGGTCCAGCAAGCACGAGAAGTTCCCAATCCATGACCTGGTGCAGCCTAGAACACCTAAACCCACCCGAAGCCCTGAGACCCTGCAGGGTGCTGCCCTTCCAAGGAGGTCCCTGTGCCTGGGGAGGGGGCGCCAGCCTTCCCCAGCCTGCAGGCTGCCCACCGCCTCTTCCGAGTGGCCAGGAGCCCCTGCGCAGGGAATCCCTGAGCTCCAGCGGCTTCCCCACCACTGGTATTGCCCAGCACCCACGCGGTATCTGAAGGTGCCTACAAGCAAGACTCTGCTGTCCCCAAAGCCAACCTGACACCAATGAATACCCTCGCTGTGTGGCAATCCACCATGTCAGCTGCTGCGAGTCCAGGAATCAGACTGCTTCTCCCCAAAAGCCCAGCAGCAACCGCTGACCTTCAGAGCTGCCATCAAGGCACCACAGCTTCAACAACAGGACGAGAAGGCTTTCGACACCGCAGTTAGCTTACATACAGCAGGTAAAAATCAACTCAAGGCTTAGGCACCACCCAACTCTCACTGGAGTCCTCCAGAACCAGCGCAGAGATCCCTAAAACTCGTGTTTGCTTTTGCTCTGTGATGAACTTAACCCCCAGCAAGGAGTCCATGCTGCTCAACAGCCCGCTGGGCGCTTATTGCCACAACGAAACGAGAGGGAAAGCAAAGCAAAAAGCAGTTGTCACATTGCAGAGTGGTATTAGCCACCTGGTGCAGAAACCACTAAACGCTCTTGTGGGGGCGCCTGTGAAAGAACACATCACTGTGGGCTTCCACCTCCTTCACCTTAAGTGCTATGAAGGATCAAGTGAGGAACAGTATTTGGGCTATCCAGCCTTCAAACGCATTACCAAAAGAGATGACCAGCATTAGATAATTAAAAGGAAATAAATGCTGCACTGCCCAGGACCGGGAAGATGCTCTGGGCGTGACTACTTTTTGGCTGGGAAAGCTGCTTAAGGTCACAAAAGGTTTATCCTTAAACTTCAGGTCGCAACAAGGGAGATACCAGAACATTTGTGGATCAGCTTTGCTAAGGCAGAAGCCCTTCTTCCCTTCCTCTTCTCCATGGAAAAAACACAGAGCAAAACTACAGAAATTATCAGCTTAGCCATGAAAAAGCGTCTTCCTAAGATTAGGCAAGGATTACAGCAAACACTAGGAAATTAAACTGTGCTGGAGAAACACAACTGCACCAAGATCACGAAGGTGAGCAATCAGCACTGATGAGATATAGGCGGTCAGACAGAGTGGTGCTAATCCTTGAGCCCCTCACCATCAGAAGCCCCACGCATCACTCTGGAAAGGACATAAACAGAGGGGTTTGTGCTGGCTTTGTGTAGCCGGAGGTTTATTTGCGCTCTAGGAGATGCTCACCACCCAGCCTGGACATTGAAGTGAGAGCAGTTGCTTCTTGGGTACCTGCTGCCCACGGTGGGAGCGGGTTTCTTTCTGAGGAATAACACAAGGAAACCACAGAAGGCCGTGGAAGAGCCTCGCTCCCCGCTTGGGCTGCTGGGAGAGCCTGGGCAGCACTACACACGCACACGAGGGCTGCAGCCCCTCCTCGGTGTCGGACGCTGGGGCCAGAGACACCTCCAATGCACTCAGGTAAAAATAAGCCGAGGGCTGTCACAGAGAAAGACCTGGAGGCACAAAGCTTGAAAAATCCCTCAAGGCTTTGAGCAAACACAGCCCCACATTATGGTTTCTGTAGTATCTCATTATTTAAGTCAAAACACATAATTTTAAGAAAGCTGACTCAGGGCTTTTCACGCTCGGGGTTGCCAACTCTGTATGCGCACAAACGCTTTTCAGAGGTTCTGATCACCTGCAATTCACACCAAATTGTGGGTAGGTAGCACTTAAACCAGCAAGCCTGTAATTTCATTTGCAGGCGCTGTTATATTTCCTGCTTTCTGTTCCAACCTTGATGTTTTTGTGGTCCCAGATAGATGCGGCAAATGGAAAAAAACACCATTCTGCTCCCATGCAAAGCTGTTTTGTCTCAGAAGAGGTGGTGAATTTTCATGCCTGGCGGCAAAAACACAACCCATAATCCCAAGTAAAAAGCATTACCTGTGGCAAACAGGCTTCTGCAGCAGCACAGGGCCACGCTCCCTCGGAGAAACTGGCAGGAATTTTCTTAAGGTCAAGCTCTGACTCCAGGAGGGACAACACCAGGTTTTACAGGCTGGCAACTGAACCACCTCATTGCTATTCAGCAGTGTGAGCTCGTTCATTTGTCTTTCACTGGAGTTTAAAAAAGAAAATAATAAAGGGGGAGAAGAAAGAAAAAAAAAAAAGACCCATCAACACAACTACAAAGATCAACCCTCTAGAAAGCAAGCTACAATATATAGGTTACAGCTTCCTGCTAAAACAAACCCCCTCACAGTATGATTTCATAGGCCATGCTAATTATTTTTAGGGCAAGCATAATAAAACCCAGGTGATTTGCCTTTAGCAATTTCTTCTTATCTTCACACAGCTCCGGATCATTTACCCACATGGCAAGCAATTACAATGAGCCCCGCAGTTCCGAACAGACAGCTTTTGTCGAAACCCGGCAAGAGTACACAAAGGTTAATATGCTTTTGCACTACAAAAATCTGGGCATTGTCTTGTGGGTTGTAAGACGTGCTTGTGACATGCTGAATTCAGCTGATTTACAAGATCAGCAAAACAGGAGGTTTTCCCACTGGGAGCCTTTTTCTAACTATTTCCTCATCAGGATGTTAGCGTGCAGGTCTCTGATTTGCCAGGCGTCTGCTAGGAGCCGTGTTCCCAGCTGGGTGCGCGTCCCACCCCTCCGCCGCGCTGCCTGCTGCCAGCCAGGCTGCACTTCTGCAGGAAAGGGAATCATACAATCATTAAGGCTGGAAAAGCCACCTAAGCTCATCCAGCCCAAGGCCACTGTGCCTTCTAAATCAAGTCCTGAAGTGTCACATGTCTACACGTTCTCAGAACCCCTCCAGGGATGGAGACTCCTCCACGGCCCTGGGCAGCCCGGTCCAGGGCTTCGTCACTCTGTCAGTAAAGACATTTCCCCCCAATATACAATCTAAACCTCTTCTGGCACAGCTCGAGACCATTTCCTCTCCTCCTATCCCTGGTTACTTGCGAGAAGAGAGAGAGAATATCAAAAAAGCATCAGAGACGAACTGATTGCCCTCCATTTCCCACACATCACAAGAAACATCCATTCCAGCCTGTTTGGGATACTCTGCGCTGTCATTGTTACCACCCACCTGAGAGCTCCTCTGACTTTGGGAGACAAAGGGTGAGTGGGTGAGGATCTATGAGCCTTCCTGATTGCTCTGCACTTGAATGTCCCAACCCCTGCCACACTGCTGGATGTGGAGAGGAGGTGACAACAGGAGCCTCCCAGCCTGCTCATTCCTGGGGAGTTAGGATAGCTCGGATTCAGACCCGCATTGCTGTCACCAAACTCAGCGCTAACACTGCTCTGGGCAGACGCGTTGCCCTTTGTTCCCCGCTTCTTTGTGCAGACTGGGCTGGTGGAGCAAAGCTCCCGAGGGGTCTGCTTTCCTCCATGTCCTTGTCACACATCCCCTGGTGTCCAACCGACAGTACAGTGGGGAAGTCTCCTTGACCTGGAGGGATGTCAGGGCTGGTCTCCTCACCTTCAGAGCATCTCTTGATGGCAAGATGTGCCAAGTAAGAAAGATCCAGCTCAGGCCACAGTGAAGCTTCTAAGACCTGACCGACCATTCTCCCTCTCCTGCTCCAGCTTTGCTTCAAAGCATCTGGTGCATGTTCCAAAACTTGCCTTAGGTTCCAGCCATTGACAGAGAAATGGAAGAGGGACACTGTGTGAAGGGGGAACCACGGGAAAAGGAGGAGAGAAGTTCATCTGTTCTGTAGCGCAGGGCACTTGTGGCTGCCTTTATTAAATCCTCTGTCTCTCTATAGGGTATTAAACACAACATACATTTAAGCTAACGCTGGGGTGCCAAAAGAGCAGAGATAGAAGATTTTTCCTCAGCATTTATTTATATCAAAATATATATTTATATCGGTGAAGCATTGGCTGTCAGGCTACCAACAGAAAATCACTCTTGATGCAATAAAACTCGCAGCCTGTTCAGCGCCACTAACAGTAACCCTGCCCCAGCATTTAATTACGATTTCCAGACTGAGAAAACCAACCCAGCTTGATAGGAAGGGAAACTATCCACCAGCACCATAGGATCCAACACCGCAGGGATGGCACCGGGTCCCAGCACGCCCCTGAACAAGCCACGTACAGGAGGAGAAGCCGGTGTATGGCGTAAGAAAATAATTAAAGAAACCTTCAGAAGGGTTGGCAGCATAAAAATTTCTGTCTCTGTCGTCTCTCTGTTTCTGCAAGCAGCAAAAGATCCATAATTCTCACACTTAATGTAATTCCAAGGCATCTAAAGTGATTTACAGTCAGTTTACTCAATACTTTCAGCTTTATTTAATGTAACAGTTATGGCACATAAAAAGTTTATTGAAAATCCTTTGGGAGTATGATTGAGTAAGAAACAGTCATTGCTAATACCATTACAAGAGCTGAAGAGAAGGATCCCAGCGTGTTCCCTCAGTGACCTTTATGGCTCCGTGATCCAGGGTTACACCAGGAAATCCTCCCCTGCTCTCCAAGTGGAAAGGTGCCACGTTCCCTTCTTCCCTCATGGGGAGCAAACAGCTTGGGAAGGAGCCGTCTGCCACGCAGAGCCCCGGCACGGGAAGGAAAAGAACTTCTGGGAAGCTGAGAAGGGAGGAACTTCCCTCCTGCCAAACTCACTCGTTTATGCAGTTCCTTATTTTCCTATTTGCCATTTGCAAGCGGAGCTGAAGCTCTCCCCTACAGAGCAGAGGAATTGGTTTGGGTGGGGTTGGGAGGAAAACAGGGCTGCAGTAGAGAGAAATCCATGGATCCTCCCCAGCTCGGCTCCGTGCAGTGCCATTAACTCTTTCAGCATCACCGGTCTGTTAGGCTTCTCTCCAAATAGGAAATTGCAAAAGCTGTTAATTTGCCTCAGCAATTAACAACCATTACTTCTACCATCATTATAGCAATAAGTATAATTTAATAATTGCCAACACTCAGTGACAGCACCCACAGTGGTGAGCGGATCCCAACATCAATTGTTGTTGGATATTCTCGCAGTGCTGGCAGCCCACCAAGGCTGCTTGAAACAACAGAAGATTCCCTTTTATCTTTAAAGGGTAGATGATAAACATAATAATTATTACTCTGACTTTGGCAGCTCCTAGAAGCTCGCCACACACCAAACTCAGCCTGTCCAATGGCATAAATATCAAGCGCTACAATCCCTGCTGAGGACACCGGAGTGAGAGCTCAGTTTCTCCATCCCCTATGCCATGGCTGAACACAGGTTTCATAGAATCATAAGATCGTTTAGTTGGAAGAGACCTTTGAGATCATTGAGTCCAACCGTATCTGTCCACTACTAAACCAGATCCCTGAGCACCTCATCCAACTGTCTTTTAAACCCCTCCAGGGATGGGGACTCCTCCGCCTCCCTGGGCAGCCTCTGCCTGTGCTGAGAACCCTTTCAGTGATGAAATGTTTCCTGCTATCCAATCTAAACCTGCCCTGGTGCAACTTGAGGCCATTTCCTCTCGTCCTATCACTTGTTACTTGGGAGAAGAGACCAACAACCACCTCACTACACCTCCTTTCAGGCAGTTGTAGACAGAGAGAAGGTCTCCCCTCAGGTCTCTTTTCTCCAGGCTCAATAACCCCAGGTCCTTCAGCTGCTCCTCACAAGACTCGTTCTCCACCCCCTGTTCCAGCTCCATTCCCTTCTCCAGACACGCTCCAGCCCCTCAATGTCCTTCTTGTAGTGAGAGGCCCCAGAGTGAGCCCAGGATTTGAGATGCAGCCTCACTAGTGCTGAGTACCCAAGGAAGGATGAGTTCCCTGCTCCTGCTGTCCACGCTGTTCAAAGGAAAGCTTCACATGGTTCACACCTCACTCCACGTGAAGTCTCCGGTGCTCAGGGAGATATGGGCAGAAAGTGCAACCTTTCCTTCAGCTGGGCTATTTCCAAGATCTCATTTCTCAAACCTGCTTTCACAGCGTGTTTACAAGCAACGCAGATTTTCCAGGAATCGGAGGTGAAAGGTGTGTCAAGGCAAGGCGAGAAGAGCCAGCAAAGCCAGTACCAAATGAGAAAGAAGAATGCACTGAATTGACTGGAATAAATAGGCAGTAAAAGAAAAACATGTTCCACATGTGCGTGTTCCATAAACAGAAGAAAGGTTACATTTTTCAGATAAGGCAACTGTGATGGATTGTTTAGCTGTATTTGTCAATCAAGTATTAAGACTTGCAGAATTAAAATCAGTGCAGTTCAGAGATGGATTCCAAGCTCTCCAAAACATCAGGTTTGGCATTTCGAGAGCTATCAAGCTATCATCTCGAGACAGACAAACAGATAGATGGATGGATGATTTGGAGAAAAAGATGGAGACATTCTTTCAAGACTTTTTTTTTTCCAAGAGATGATTTTCCCTGTGCCAAGAATTCAGCCTGGGGAAAAGTCCAAATGCAGCATTTCCTCCAGCTTAAACTGGGGCTTGGCCCAAACCAAACTTTGGCTCCAAAGCCCTGCTCTCAGCAGGGACAGGAGAACAGGATCTGGTGCCTCCTGCCCACCCCTGTGTTAGCAGAACGGGGTTGTGCATCGTGTGAGGAATGGACACCTGCCTTTGCCCCCAGAAACACCAGTTACAGGTGCCCAAATGTTAATGCTGAACAGATGGGTGGGAGAAAAGCAGCATTTCATGCTGGAACTAGCGGAGCAGGCTCCAACAAGTCCACTATTGTTCGACAGAAATTCCTAGAAACAGATGCAGTGAATTCGGTGCTTCAGAGCCAGGTCTGGAGTTTGGGGTCTGCTGGGAGAAGGCTGCGGAGCTTATGGATTAATGTACTATTATTACATTACTCTTTAAGCTTCAAAGGTCTGCCAGGAAACCTAAGCCTACTATCTATTGAATGACATTTTAAGAACAAATAATACATTAATATATTTAATTTGAGAATAAACACATACATTATGGGAAGGGATTTTGTCTATGCTGATAAGTCAGTGCCTGACCTTTCCGCTGCAATCCCCGGGTGCTGAGCCCTAGAGGACCTCTTCCCGGAACCTTCGCTATCGGCTGCAAGGCAAGAGCCTTAATGCTGGTCCTGCCGGCTCGAAACTGGAGCTGACACACTGTTTGGAAATGGGAGCTTAGCCGTAATTATCCCTTCGACACTAATCTACAGCTACACTAAATCTTGTTGCCTCAAATTAGTTAATCAATTAAGTGTCAAACCACAAAATGTTAGTGATTGTGGCCTGAATTTATTGCCTTGGCACACGCTTCCATCCACTGTCTCTCTCCCTTCCTCAGGTTCTGCTGTTGGAAAGCTTTGGGGCAGGCGTTTCCCCTGCCTCATTAGGGAAGGGTTAATGAGGCCAGACTCCCCTGCCCCAGAAAGAAAGGGGGCGGAAATGCCATGTTCTGCAACCAGGGAGGAATAACCCCAAGGACCAGGACACGGTGGGCCACCCAGCTGGAAAGCAGCTTGGACGTGGGGTCCTGGTGGACACCAAGCTGAACCAGCAACGTTCCTCGCCTCAAAGGCGGCCAGTGGAATCCTGGGCTGCATCAGGCAAAGCAGGGTCAAGGAGGGGATCCCTCCCCTCTGCTCCCCACTGGTGAGGCCACACCTAGAGCAGCGCCCAGTTCTGGGCTCCCTCCTACAAGAGAGAGTCCACTGGACACCGGAGAGAGTCCACCGAAGGACCACGAAGAGGATGAAGGGACTGGAGCACCTCAGAGGTGAGGAAAGGCTGCGAGCTGGGAATGTTCAGCCTTAAGAAGAGAAAGCTTAGGAGGGAACTTATTAAAATGTATAAATGCCTGAAGGAAAGGTGCAAAGAAGATGGAACCAGGCTCTTTTCAGTGGTGCCCAGTTCCAAGAGGCAATGGGCGCCAACTGAAACACCAGAGGGACCGTCTGAACATCAGGAAATGCTTTTCTTACTGTGAGTGTGCCTGGGCACTGGCAGAGGCTGCCCAGAGAGGCGGAATCTCCCTCCATGGTGATATCCAAGCTAGATAGGGTCTGTGCAGCCATCTTTAGGTGGCCCTGTTTGAACAAAGCATTCGGACAACGTGACCTGCAGAGCTCCCTTCTAACCTCAACCATTCGGTGGTGCCTGAGCCTGAATCGTTAAGTCTTGATGTGCTCGATATGGGCTGTTATGATTACAGCAAATCAGAAAGTCCCGTTATTTGCACAGGGAGAGCTCGGGCAATTTCAGAAGCTGATGGGTTCTGCTGGAAGCCTTTTCAGCTTCAGAGAGGGTATTTTTTTCTTTTAGAATTTCAATGAGAAGATAAAACTGATAGCTGAAACATTCCGCTTTTTCAAAAGCCGTGAAAATATTCAGCTTTGGAAAACAATTCTGGTCAAAAAATAAAATAGTCTGTTTTCTTGGAAACAGTCTCAAAAACAAATGTCAGCCTTTTAAGCGTGTGCTTGAAAGGGGAAACTTGTTTTAAAAAAAGAGTTTCTTGGTTTTGTTTGTTGTTATTGAAAAACAACAACAAAAAAGACTTTTCAATAGAAATTTCAGCACTTGCCGAAAAGCCATTTTTCATTCACATGATGTTTAGAAGAAAAATACTCCCCCGATTCAAGTCCCCAGGGCTAACGTCTGCAAGAACCGCATGGCCAGGGGTCAGCTTCTCCCCATCTACAACTCCTGGGGCCAAAGCAAAGAGAGAAAGAGATGAGTATTCAATTCTCAGGGTCCTCGAGAGAGATGAGTGATGCAGGGCCAGTTATTGCCATGCTGGGAGCAAACGAAAGCATCCTGCTCGCCGCCACTGTCATTGTCCTGCTTGTGATGATCAGTTAAAAATGTAAATAGAAAAGCGAGACTTTGGGCAAGCCGGCGCAGGACGATGGTGGGAAAAATTGCAAAAGCGAGGTTTATTGATCTCCAGTCGAGATTGATGGCACAATAAGAGCAGGAGGCGAAGAGTGATTTTGCTTTTGAAAACGTTGATGAATAAGCACTCAGGGGCAACAAATAGCTGGACTCCCCGAATGATGGACGGCAGCAGGCGAACAAGATGCATTTTTATAAATGGGTGAAAGGAGAGGAGGACTTATTAAAAAAAATGAATGACCACATGTGGCAGGGATATGCCACTGGGGAGAAGCCAGCCATTGATTTATGTGCACTACTGGCATTTGAAAATTCAATAATAACATTGACAAATGAGAGGCAAAGCTGGCCAGAGGACAGCGGAGAACTTGGAGTGGAGAAAGAAAATGCCAAGGTCAGGATGAAGGAACAGAAAAACATGCTTATGTTGGAAAGGTTTTGAGTTAACTCATCTATATAAAGACATTAAGAAAAATCACTCCGGGTTCAGAGCTCACCAGCCTGACTCTGTGGCATGAACTGGGAAGAAGCAAACGGAGGAGCTGTGGCATCCAGCGCACCTCTCGGCGGGGATATCTGCTTCCTGACAGGGGGAGCACAGATCATTTAATCTTCCCCGACTGCTTTCGATAAGCTGGTGCCTGGTGCTCCCTGGCACCGTGGCAATCAAACACTCTGCGGTTTCTAAGAGCTGCTGCTTATACAGCTGAAGGCACCGGTACCGCAACGCTAAGCCCGGGCAACCCATCGCACAGGCTCCCGGGGCTGCAGGCCTTTAGTTGGAGATGCTTTTCCAACAGCAGTGAGGTGACGGCTGGGCAGTAAACGAGAGGGATAAGGTGCTGGTGAAGCTGTCACATCCCATCATGTCACAGCACGTGAAGATTCTCACACCCCTGAAGAGACAGAGAAGAGGAGCTGCCAGCTTTTAGGGGCTGGGCGAGCCTTACCAGGACTCGGAAGTGGAGCACTTGTCTTTTCTTTCTCCTGTTTGTGGAAAAGCCCTGTTGCAGCAACCTCTCCCGAACCACAGAGACCTTACAGGCCCACAGAAAAAAGCAGCAGTTGAACTCATCAAACCCATCTCTGGCGACTGCTTGCATAATACCTCGTCCTCACCAGCTGTAGAATGTAGCGTGGCACATAATGTTACCTTAACATTTGATCTACTTAATAAGCCCCCCAATTTCCTCCTCCCTGTCTTCTGGCTCTGTTACAAATGGCAGTAAAAGAGCACAACCAGCAGGAGAGCCCACGAAGAGAACACTAGTGAGAACATGGCAGAAATGTTCTTTGCTCTTTCTCACCGTTCCCGGCCTCCCTCCGGGCTTGTATTCATCTATGAGGATGTCTTTGCTAAATGCTGGAAGGTCAGAGGTGTGGATGGAACATAACGCCGTGCATCGGCGTGCCTGGCTCAGCCGAAGGAGCACTTGCTCTGTGGTGGAGAGACATCTCTGCAAGGGCTGCACAAAGCGTGGCTCACCGAGGCCAGCGGAAAGGGCTCTGGCAATGTGGGGCAGGGCCTTCCACTAGGAAACAACGGAGTTTGGTGCTTTTGAACACTCAGAGGGAGGGAACAGGTCCTGTCTTGGGGCTCAGTGTAAAACCTTCCCATGGAATGAAGGAAAGTTCTCAATCAAAGCATGTAGTGATTTGCAGAATTGGGATAGGATTCATCCTGGTAGAGACTGGCTTGAGCCTGGGAGCAGCTTCAGTCCTCAAATACGACTTTAAACACTATACATTTGGGGGTTTTTCCCCTGCCCTTTTTGTGAAGCAGTTAATTTCCATCTTCAGCTGAAACTCCTGCTCATGGTGCTTTACTCAGTTTTCCAGCCTGGTAAATCTCACTGCCAGAGCCAGCTTTATTTTTAAAGATCACCAAATACCACATCTCTGAAGAGCGGACGTGCCCTGGCCTGTGTATTTTAGGATGTGCCCCTAAACAAGTTCCAAGCCAGCTAATCCTTCGACATCGGGCAAAGTCATCCCTTGGCCCCACTCTCCTCCGGCCACAGCAGTCTTGGTGATTTTGGGGGAGATTCCTGCATGCGAGGCCCAAATGCTCAGCTGTGTGGAAGACTGAGAGAGAACAAACCTCATTCTTTTGTGCTACCCTGGCATAAGTGTCAATAGAAGGATTATACATAATCTCATTAAAATTTACATTGCTGAGAATGGAGTTTGTATTTCTGTTATATGCTCTCTAAATTTAGATTCCATGTTGCTGTTGCCACTCAGCTCCTCTCTATCCAGGATTAGCATCCTGAACAATAACGAGGTACATACACACACACACACTTCTCGCTCGATGTGTAAAGCACCCAGAACACAAACAATAGCGCTTTGTGTTTCCTTAACTTGAGGATCTCAAAGCAGCTCGGGTAGGTAAAGCATCTTTTACAGAAAGGTAAAGTACAGGGAATTTGTTGGATTCACTCAGGTTTTATAGTGAGTCTGTGGATGAAAACAGACTGAAACCCTGTTTGGAAGATGGTTGGAGTCCCCTCCAGTTCCTGGCAGTGTCTCTCCCTGCAGATGTAGCTTTACTCCTCGGCAAATCTCCCAGTATGAGTTCTATACAAATAATTAAGGTTGGTAAGGAGTGCCTCGCTCTTTCTGCTTGCTGAAAAAATCCTCTGCTCAAGTTTGACACAGCCGAAAGAATTAACGAGGGGAAAAAAGTTGAAAAGCTGATAAAATCTCAGCAAGCCTCCCCCTCCGCCTGTCCTGGGTAGTGTTACACTGAGAGCTCTCTGTGTCAGCAACGGGGTTTTGCAATCAAATTTGGAACAGTGCAGCTGAGGACAGCATTAATTTAGAGTTTGGAGCCAGTACTGCAAAAAAACCCTCCCAGCCCAGCGCAGGGCTGGCGTACGCTGGTGTAACTCTGCTGCTGGCGAACAGCAACTGAGGATCCGGCCAGAGCGTCTTACCCCTTTACCCCACAAAGGGTTGGAGCAGCTCCTCAGAATCACTCTAGAGCCCATTAAAACAAAAGTAAGATACCTCCAATCAGTATTACTCATTTTTATGACCACGTTGTTCACAAATGACTGAATTTAGCTGTCAAATGTATAGAAAAGAAAAATAAAATCAAAGCATCAGCCATCTGCGCCCCAGAAAA
The DNA here is from genome assembly GCF_017976375.1 of Cuculus canorus. Taxonomy (NCBI): domain Eukaryota; kingdom Metazoa; phylum Chordata; class Aves; order Cuculiformes; family Cuculidae; genus Cuculus; species Cuculus canorus. The sequence goes on along the minus strand of NC_071426.1, from coordinate 1,227,033 downwards.
TGTTTATACTTTCATGGGTTGTTTATGGCGAGAAGGTCTCAGCTCCTTTGTTCCACATCATATTAGTTATTGCATGGGAAATGAGGGGGTTTCACTTCACCATTTATAAGGCTTTTGCATTCTCTCTCATGCATGCTCGCTCTCTCCTCATATGTATTTTTAGACCATATGTCTTGGATTGACACATGGAATTGTGTTTGTTTTACTGGTTCTGTCTCTCTAATAGTTTTTCATTGCAAAGGGGATCTAATGTTCGTTATTTACTCTGCTTTCTTCCAGTGCCATTACTGCGAGCGCTCAGTTCAATCAATCCAATCGCCTGATAGCTATGAGGTTCCCTGACCTATCTGAGTGTGAAGGAAATGGGAGCAGGGAGAGCCTTGAAACCCTGCCTGGGTTCATCTCGGAGATGTTGGTAGCAGCCCAGCTCTTTGAAAACTCACACACTTGTCTGTGCTGGGGGTCAGGACCTCAGCTTGAACCACCTAGAGTCACCCCAAGGAGCCACACACGGAGCAGCCGCAGCATCCCACAGCTGAGGACATGGCCTTGAAGCTGGACCAGGGCTGGGATTTCCAGGGGTGCTTTTTCACCAGAGGGAGGAATCCATTTCCCATCATCTACCTTGAGGCATCTGAGCAGCCACTCACTTTTCCAGGAAAGTTTAGTGACTGCACTCAGACACTCGGGCCCTTTTGGGGTCTCTATCAAGGCCCTAAATCCAGTAGTCACTTCAGAAAGTCTCGTCCAAAAGGCATTAAGAACGAAGTATAGTTAATGCAAGTAAGAGTTATACCCCATCAGATCATATAAACACATATTTAGCATTAAGTGGATAAATAATCCCTCTGAAAGCCACCCACATCGAGTGCTTTCTAGATCTGGCACTGTGTTTTAGGTGAGTGTCATATTTTTCCTCTTTCAAACTCCCCAAATGAGAGCGCAAGCAGAAGTTAAAATCCCAGGGACTGCCTTCGCTTTCATCCCTGGCCTGATCTCATATTCTCTCCCCTTACCTGGGAAAGTGCTGTAAACAGCGGGGGCGTAAATCTGCTGAGGTTACTCGGGCAAAGTAATATATGGTGCTCCAGGGAGGCCACCACGGAACGACACAACACTACTGTGGGCCCCGTGTTATTAGAGAGATGCTGCAGGAGAAGGAAAGGAGAAATAAAGGGCATCCAAGGACCAAACAGCTGCCTGTGGAGCCAGTGGTGGCCTCTGCATCTCTCTGGAATGATGTCCCTGAAACACATTTATCCCCTGTCGCTGCACAGCACAAGGTGTGCCAGGCGCCCCGATTGCCGACAGGACGCGGCCCTGGGGTTTGCAGCAGCAGGGATTTACACCAGCCCACATTTTCCTTCCTATCCCACCCACCCGACAGTCCTGAGCTGCACAGCAGCCCCGAGAGCACGGTGGGTGGCACAGAGGGACTGCAGGCACCAAAGGTTGGTGAGGTTAGAAGGTACGTTTCAGACCATCAGAAGCTAACAGCAACCTGTCTTGAAGATGTTGTTCTTGATAGAACAAGGAGCAATGGTTTGAAAACTAAGAGAGGACAGATTTAGGCTGGATACAAGGAAGAAATTGTTTACAAGGAGGGTGGGGAGGCACCAGTGCAGGGTGCCCAGGGAGGCAGTGGCTGTCCCATCCCTGGAAACATCCAAGGTCGGGTCGGATGGGGCTCTGAGCAACCTGATCTGGTTAAAGATGTCCCTGCTCCTGCAGGGGGGTTGGACTGGACGACCTGTATAGGTCCCTTCCAACCCAAAGCATTCTATTATTCTATGTTTTGATAGCCCTAACAAAATCTTTCCACAAAACGCTCCCCAAACCTGGAAAGACTCTGTACACCAGGATGTTTCTACACTCAAGGCCTCAGGAGACCATCGCCGTCCCTGCAGCGGGACACAGCAAAGGCAGCGGAGGCTTCGAGGCAGGTGATGATCCCTTGTGAGGGGGGCAAAACCACGAACAGGGAGTGTCACCGGCGTGTGAGGATGGTGTCACCAGCAACACCAAGAGGATGTGAAGGGCTGTCCCTGCTCCTACACTCGTGGTTGCCAGCCTGCGGTAATGCTGAATGAGAAATCCCAAGGAAAGCAAGTGAGGAAATGGATTCCAGGCAAGCAACTCAGGCAGGGGGAGGGAAAGGGTGGAATGAGCGTCTCGCTTTTCAAGGCAGCTGAGCTTATTTTAATGGGCAAGGTCAGCAAAGAAATGACCAGGAAGAGAAATCGCTGCCATTACAAATCAGTCGCGATCTTGTATCAATTATTCCCTGCGCAGTTCCCTTGCCTTGGGCTGAAGCAAACACAGCCTAATCAGTTTTACATCTACGTTTAATTTTATTGGAAAGAGGAGCCAGCAATGCATCATGGGGCTGCTGTGTGACATGAAAGGTGACCCCTGCCAACTTAATGACACAATACATAACCCTTAATGAAGTCACTATCTTGTCCTTTTTTTGCTGTCTCAGCCCGATGATTTATGACGGCATCATTTTGCTTTGCCCTCTTTTCATTTCAGCTTGACAAAGTGGATGAAACAATTATCTTCGTTATCGGCCAGAGCACTGGAAATGTGATGGCTGAGGGTTTCTGCACGTGGAGGGCCTTGGCTGAGCATCAAGTGAATGGAAAAACACACTTAGGAATTTTGGGCCTCCCTTCTTCTTTTCTCTCGCCCTGACTGTGGCCTCCTGAAGAGGGACAGAGGGTCCCAACAGACCTCGCAAGCCCTACACCACTGCGGCAAGAAGTAATTTCAACAGAAAGTTCTCCCTGGAGCAGCAGATAGAAGGGAACTGGGGGGTGTTGATGCATTTCCTTTTCCAGCTCCTTTCCCTCTCCTCCATACCTGCCTCTCTGGGTATGATGGTCACACACGAATGGGCCAGATGAGTGTTACCAGCCATGTGTGAACCTATATAAAGGTACCCATTGCTCAGGATGGCTGTGTGCGTGTCTGTGCCTCTACATATCCAGATGAACGTGTGTGTTTGTACCTGATTTTATGTATAATTAAAATCAGCATAAGCCTGTAATCCTTTCGAGCTGAGCCTACGTCTGCGTGGCCACACCACTTTCTGGCTGTCAGTGCATTACAAACCCACTGTTCCCGATCATAGCTTCATGCTTTCATCAAAACACAGCCCAGCTTTTTTTACCAAAAGGGTGCCTTTTTTCCCTCGGTACCTACAGAGGTTGCGTGATGGAAGCCTTCCTCCAGTGACAGCGATGCAGATGGAAGCTGACGGCACAGTGTTTCAGGCCTGCGAGGCAGAGATGACAAAGTGCCCTCACTAGCCATATGCTTGATGGCACTTGGAACTGCCACAGCAATATCTTTTGGCTGGTGCTGCTCAGGGTCTGATGTGGCTGTTGCTGTTTACTGAGTTTCTCCTCTAAGCTGAGATGATTCAGGATGACTGTGAGCAGACCTTCACAGCGGTACTTAGGCACATCAACAAATTGCTGCAATTCCTCACTGATGTTAAGGGATAAAAAAGACAGACATGGCTTTTCCTATCCCATCCTTTGCCTGCACAGGACTGTTTCTTGCAATGCCTTTCCCAAGTACTGAGCATGACTGTTCCTCTAGTCTGTATGCTGATGAAAGCCCTCCTTCCACATTTCACCACAGCTGAGCCTAAGAGATTTCTGCCCCACAACTCTGCTACCCGACTCCGTGAGCTGCTGGAGAACCCTCTGTCAGCAGAGCTGGAATGAAACCGTCATACCAATGCCTGAATAGATGTTTAGATATTCAAAAGAGTACGTTTTTTTTCAGCCATAGAATCATAGAGGTTGGAAAAGACCTCCAAGATCACCCCGTCCAATCGCACCTGCTAAACCACGTCCAAAAGTGCCACTTCTGCATGGTTTTTTATCCCATCCAGGGGCAGCTGTGATGGTTTTGGAAATAGCAGTGAGAAGCCTCCCAGGAACTTACAAGCAGTGCTTCACCCTTCCAGTACTCTTACATGCGCCCTTGTAGGTCAAGACCTCTGTACAGTGAAGCAGTTAGAGTACCTCTAATTAAGTTATTCTGCCTCATTCCTGACTAATATAAAACACACTTATCAACCCAGATTCTGCATTAGGGCTCCATCCTCCTCCTCACAAGGAAAGATTTCCTCTCCATGCTGTGACCTGAGCAGGGTTTCTCAGGGAGGGTGGGGAAGGAATGAGAAGATAAATGCAGTTTGGCAGGACATTAAGAGAAACCACAATATTGCCTTGTAATGTAGCTCCTATCTGATCAGCAGAGTCAAATGTGGTGCCGGAGTTATGTCTCATAGGAAGTGGAACCAGCCGCCCCTGTCAAACGGATTGCCGAGATCTTCCTGGAGATACTCCTTCTGTCTGTCAGAGATACCAGCTGCTGAGGAATTCCCAGCATGTGCTGCAGTGACCCCAGCTGAGCTAACGCGCACCCTTCTCCTCTCCCCACCCCACAGCTCCTCTCCCTCCCTCCAGCCTCCCCCTGGGGGCTGCAGCCACGCTGTGGGAAGGAGAACGGCCTCGTCAGCTCCGATGTGCACGTAAGGGCCTGAGAAAACACAGCCTGGCTGATCCAGTGGGAGGGGGACGCGACTATTGCCTTCTCTTGCAGGGAAAGAGAAAGCTGCAGTGTTTGAATTGCTCCTTTCATGTCCCTACACCTTCCTTATGCCCTCACAGGAGGCATTTCCTGCTCCTCTTGGCAGTTTGGACAGCATCCTAGGAATTCACTCACATGGAAGGTGGTAAACGTGATGCGTTGGCAGAAAGCATAGGCAGCAGTAGCCTCTAGTCCTCCCAGAATGATCAGCAAGCATTTAACTAATTAATTGTCAGAGCGATCCTGTGAATTAATCATAGAATGGTTTGGGTTGGAAGGGACCATGAAGGTCATCCAGTCCAATCCCCCTGCAGGAGCCGGGAAATCTTCAACCAGATCGGGTTGCTCAGGGCCCCATCCAACCCGACCATAGATGTTTCCAGGGATGGGGCAAGATATTCGATAGGTGTGAATGCCACGAGACAGAGGAAAGCCAACATCACTGAGATTCAGGGCCTTGGCACCAAAACCCCACAGAACGGGGCGCTGGATGTGGTCACGGCCATCTCCCCGCAGCGGCAGAAACCACAGCACGCAGGGCTGGAACTACCGATCCCATTCAGATCCCAACGCATCAGAGAGAGGAGAAAAGGCTCTCTGGAGCAACTCCTTTACCGTTGGGATAATTACAGCTGAGATTAGAACTGCGTGGAAAACAGGAGTACTTTACAAATGAAGGAACAACAAACTGTAGAGTAGTTCAATCACAATCGATGGGAAGACAGTGCTCACCGAGATGCTGCACCCAGGCCTGGTGGTGCTCGAGCAGGCGGGTGTGATGTAGAGTGCCCGTTTCCTAACCCCCTCCCTTTATACGCCCATTCTTTCTGGTGTCCTCTCTTTAAGAGGTTTTACATCATGGTCCTTGCTATGGTATCTAAGGGTATTTAACTGCCACGGCTTGAAACATAGGCTCTGGGTTTGGGAACAAATAGCAGTGAACCTTTCTAGGGAATCTGTGCTTTTCCTGGTGGGCCGAGCGCTCCAAGGGTTAACGCGTTCTTCCGCTTTGCTTGCCTTCAGTCCCACTGCCAAAAACCCCGCTCGTTCGTCTGCTGCGCTTCCTCCGCGTGTCAGCAAAGGAAATCCGTAATCTCCCAGCTACAGATTTGGGGAACTTTGACATCCCCTAATGAGGTAAACACATTACTGTCATGTACAAACAAACAGCAACAAATTAGCAGCTGACACGTGAGGAAGCCGCAGCGCAGCAACACGCGGCACTCTTTACAGGCAATTAAAGCTGCCTGCGCCGACTGCTCTGTGCCAGCCGGGTCGCATCCTGCGCTCCTGGCCCCAGCCCTGGGGCCTTGCTGGTCATTCTCCATCTGCCCCTTCCTCGTGGGCTTCACAGAATCATTAAGGTCGGAAAAGAACTCTAAGATCATCCAGTGCAATCCCATCGTGCCTGCTAAGCCGTGTCCCCAAATGGCACGTCTACATGTTCTCTGAGACCCCCCAGGGATGGGGCCTCCACCACCGCCCTGGGCAGCCCGGTCCAGCGTTCACCACTCCCTTGGAGACCAACACACTGTGGTAAAGTGTCTTCTGACACACAATTGCAAGTGGTTAATTGTTAACACAATAGGGAAATATGTATAGGACCACATATCATCCTGGAGTAGAGGGAAACGTTTTAACCGCCAGTTTCTTCCTCCTCTGCCATCCAAGTGCTCTGTTGGGTGCGATACAGGGTACGGGCAGGTGCAACACAAGGAGCTACTGGTAGAACTGGGAAAAACAACCTCAATACTGCGGCTGCTGACTGCAGGGAGCTGGGAGGGTACAACACATGTCTTGTTATGCTCTCCCTGAACATCTAGTACGGTCTCTGTCGGAGACAGGATGGTGAGCTGGTGGGACCCTCAGCTTGACCCCACAGGATCGCTTTTGTTCTCCAAACAGCAACGTGTCTGACCTTGGGAGGAAGGATTGCAGCAGTCTGGCAGAGAAGGTTCTTTGCATTTCATCTTTAAGATCACTTTCTTGCCGTATCACCCATAAAGATCCCAAGGTTTTTGCCTTCTAGTCCTTAGCTTGAGGCCCTATCCCAGAAAAAGGGCTCAGTAGCTAAAACAAGATCCTGAGCTGGTAAAGAGAGGCAGATAACTGACTTATCTTAGCAAAAGCCATCTCTATTAAGCGAAATCCAGGGCAATAGGGCCATGGTCAAAGGGCTTTATTATTATAATTGCTCTGCAAGGGTGAAAGCCTGTGGATAAGAATCCAAATCAGTCATCACTCAGAATAATAATCATGCAAAAAGATAAATAAATAAAGGTAGGATCCAGCCAAAAAGGGAGCTCACATTATCAGCCAATAAACCAATAATCCATTAGTGACCAAGGTTGCTGAATAATATAGTACTTTCACAGTACCCATAATTTATACTGCAGACTAGAGAATAGACACGATTATTAGAGTGAGGGCTACTGGATGACACATGATGCATGACCGCGCGGCATTGATCTTCACACAACAGGAAGGTGTCTAGACTGGGAGATGTATGGCCGTGCGATTCAGAGCAGGGCATATTTCATGCGGGGCCTAATGGAGTAGTGGAGGCCGTGATGGATGACTTGCCTAGTTTCAGTAGCAGCGCAGTTATAGCAGTGCTAATGCGTGACCTCTCCCGCTCCCTGCGTCCTTCATTCAGTCAGGGTGACCTCATTTACAGGGATGGAAAATGAGAGGCACAGAGTACGAGGGGGAGGGAAGAAGGGGGAGAGAGGGGGAGGAGAAGGAGAGAGAAGAAGAAAAATAAAAGATAAGGAGAGGGCGTGATGTAAATGGACAATCATGAGCTTCTACCCTGCTCCCAGCTTGCTCCAGCACTGCGGCGGCACTGGGTGTTAGGGGACTGATTCTGCCCCGCACCAGCTGGGACGCTGCTCCTGTTCGGAGCGGGTTGCTCTTGACTTCCACAAGTGTTACTGAGCCCAGTTGTGCAAATCTCAGCCTCACTCAGGCTCCCACAGCTCGTGGGACTGGGCCAGCAGCACCCACACCTCCTGCCATCCAGTAAGCTACGGGTGCAGTGGTTATTGCTGCACGGTGCCCAGGTGGTCTCTGCCAGCAGTTGTCCCCAGATCTGGGAAGGGCTGTGAAAGAGCTCCCGGCCATCCGCAGTGTTCAACCTAGGGCAACAAAACAACCCCAAACCAGCACCACAGTCAATCTCATGGCAGACCTGACTCCTTGGTGCATGAAAATGAGTGATAAATTCAGAGAGTGGTGCCTGGTCCCCTCCACCTCCACAACCTCAATCTCCTCTGTAGCACTGCTCCCTTCATCTGTCACTCGGCCACTGTCATTTGCCGCCCTCCCAGCGGCAAGGGAAACCAAGCACGCAGTGCAGAACACCTGAAAAACCCCAATTGTACCAGAAATGCGAACTGCTCAAGTGAGACAAAACTGACAAATGGCAGTAGCCCTTAAAAAACGAAACAAACCAGAACTCCACTGTGATTTTTTACAATGGATCAGGTTTGGGTTCAAACTCAGCCCCAAAGTCTCTGTAGCCACACCGCCTTGCCCAGCCTACAAGACAATTACTCCAAACCCCAGTATGTCTGATTAGCTTCGGAGATGCTCACACTGGCAGCACCCGGGCATTCCCCTGACTGCTGGGACCTGCCCTCTGGAAGAACCCTGCATGGACCATCAGGAGAACGCAGGGGTTCTTTTTTTTTTTTCTTGGTTGTTTACATCAAAACTTCCAGGAATTTCTTTAAGGAAAACAGAAATCCAGGTATTTTTATGGCACAGAGATGACCCAAGGACTGGAGCACCTCCCATACGAGGGTACGCTGAGAGACTTGGGGTTGTTCAGCCTGGAGAAGAGAAGGCTCCAGGGAGACCTTGGAGCAGCTTCCAGTACTGAAAGGGACTCCAGGAAAGCTCGGGAGGGGCTCTTGGTCAGGGACGGCAGAGGCTTAAAACTGGATAGGCTTTGATGTCCCTTCCAACCCAAACCATTCTGTGATTCTGTCCTTATCACCTTTTGATGGAAACCACTATATTCACTTGCTGATAAAACATCCTACCCAAGCGCTCTGACGGGATTCGTCCCAGGAAACCAATGGCAGAGCCACAGGCAGCACAACCCGGGCCTCCAGCTAAACCTGACTACAGCAGAGAAGTCAGCTACCGCCATTCCTTCAGCTCACGGCTTTTTCCCAGATGGATCTGGTGCTTTAGTAATGAAGCTTACAGGGTTCTTAGAAGTTAAACAAGATGATCTGCTGAAGTTGAAAAGTGAATCGATAAGGAGCTGTTTGCTTTCTCCCTACTATTTCGATTCCGCTTTCCTTATCTCGCCCTTTGTTTCAGCTGTCCTGGATGAGCGCCCAGGGCTGCCGTCAGCCACTGTCTGGCGGAGGAGAGACGGTCTCTGCCCCAAAGAGCCTGCGAGCCTAATAGCAGAGCCTGATTAGAGGCCAGGTTGGTAGTGCCGTGCAGGAGCAGGAAACCGAAGCACACAGAGCGTCCATCACCACTTATAGTCCCAAGGGAAAGGCCAGAGCAGAACCAGGAGCTGAGCCTCAGGCTTTCAACATCAGCACATCCTTCTCTTCTGAACAGGCAGCACTTCCACAGCTGTGCAGGACGTTACAGTGTGGGCAGAGGCACTGCTTGGTCGTTAGGTCCTTGGCACCTTTCAAGTGACTCTTTCCCTGTCTGTCCTAAACTGCGCAGCTCCCACGTTAACACAGACCCTCCAGGGATCACTGCAGCTCCTCTAATGCTGTCTCCCCACCCGCCACAACCATTACGCTTTCCCTTCCCCAAACCCATAGGCGAACCCCCCGCCGAGCCCCTGCCACGTTCCCTCCCCTCCACACAAGGGCTTTAACTCCCTGAGCCGCTTGGAAAGAAAAAGAGCGAATGGCCATTTACTGCGCTCCCTTCACCATCTGGGCTTATTAAAAACTGCGCAGCAAATTAAAAATAGGTGGGAACAAAGATGAGGGAATGACATAAAGGGCTGCAGAAAATTCTCTGTGTACTTTTAAAAGCTGGAATTGCCATATGGACTGGCAGCGAGACATGTTTTACATTTCCACTGGTACATGACTGACATCATTTAGCATTAACTTCTATTTGAATAAAATGGTAGTAGACATTTAGGTAATATTACAGGGCAATAAATGTTTTAAAGAGCCTTGGGGGGATGCTCTTGAAACACAGTCCAGACCAGAACTCTAAAAATATGTCTTAATAAATATTAACTTCTTTTAGGACTTTTGGCTCTCAAACAAATAATGGAGGATAGAGGATAGATTTTGCCCTCCTCCCTTTTTACTCTCTGAATTAACAGTCCCCGGCTATATTTTTTTCCCCTTTTCCTCTCTAGCTGGGCTGGGAAGAACATGAGGGAACGTAGTTAAAATTCAAAAAGGTTCCCCTTTATCATTACCATGAATCAACACAATAAATGAGCCCCTTCAGAGCACGGTAATAAGAATTTGATAAATCATCAGCCAAAAATTAACTAGATGTCAAAACAATCTTTGGGAAGTGTGATGGATTAGGGGCGATAGTGGCAATTAATCTCCCAGCATGAGTTCACAGGAGAGACTGAACGCTGGGAGATGGATAGGGGGGAGACCAAGGCCTCGCAAGGTCAGGACACTGCGGAAAGGAACGAGGGAGGGAGAGAGAGACGGTGAGAAGAAGAAAAAAAATTCCACTGAGTCGGCAATCCCCAGGCCCCCGGCAGCCGAGGTAGAGGTCAGTCACACGCCTTTGAAACCCTCTCTGCCTCCAGCTGCTCTCCGTGATGAGGCAAGCACTTTTCCACGCCTGCTAATAAACGGCACAAGGCAGCTCGTGGGGTCCAACACACGCTGGAGAGAGCCGCGAGCCCGGCAGGCTCCCCTCGCAAACAATAACGGGGGCGGCCGAGGGGGAGCAGGGAGACAAATCCTTCTCTAATGCGTGATTTCATCCATACGCGGCCTGGCAGTGGGTGCATGTGGCTTGACTAATTCTGCCTGAGCACAGGAGGGGAGAGTGCAGGAGGAAAGTGCCGCTGCAGTCATAAATCCCCATCCAGCTGGCAAAGCCACTTCTTCAGTCTTCCACCTCCCGAGAAGGTTTGCGGAGGGCTGAAGCAGCACTCCCTGCCCCGGCACCAGTCCAGACGCATCTCCCACCGCCAGACCGACCACATCACGGAGGACTGTGAGCAGGGGAGGGCTCGCAGAGTGGCCCAGTGGGCCACTGCCTGGCCCCTGCCGGGCTACCTTGGTGGATGTAGTAAATAGCAAGGTCCATAGCTCATGGTGTGCACACATTAGGAAGAAATCGTGCACTGGAGAGGTGGAAGTCAAAGGGAGTGATTCTGCTGTCCATTTGCACCTCCCGTGACCCAGCAGGTGAGCCACGCCAGCGCAAGAGTCCGCTGCTACAGCCTTGCTTGCCCCCACTGAGCGGCGTTGGGTTCCAGCAAGGTCATTAGGTACAGACAGAGCTCCGTGCTGGAAGAAGAACAACTCACATGGTTGCAAAGATATCAAATTAGGGATGTACAAAGCCTGCAAGGTTCGGACTGGTCTCCCAGAAAGGATTTGACATCGGTGTTACCCGTAAAACATTGTCACAATCAATGATCTCTTTGCAGCCTCAAAGACAACCTCACGAACAGCAATGCTCTGTAACTTTTCATGGCACCTACACGATGGCTTGGGCTGGGGATGAAGGAATAGGAACTGGGTGACAGGTGTTGAAGCTCTGCTCTTCCAGCATACCCTTTGATGCACAGGCTGGCTGGGACAAAGCAGACTGTCTCCATATGCCTCAGTTTTCCCCAAGTTTACAGTGCAGGTGGTTATATCGGCCATTGAATCATTTGCTTGGAAAAGACCTTCGACACCACGGGGTCCAACTGCACCTGTCCACTAGTGAACCATCTCCCTGAGCACCTCCAGGGATGGCGACTCCACCACCTCCCTGGGCAGCCTGGCGCAGCACGGCAGCTTGCTACTGCATGAAGTTTAGTTTGAGGTTGGGAAGCATCCTGGGACACCCAGAGGGAAAGGCGAGATGGTTTATTTACCACGTTAGCAAGATAAGCCTTGCAGAGACGCACTGAGGGCGTTTCTCCCCAACAGCTTCCATGATTCATTTCTTTTAAACCCTGCATGTCCCTCCTTTCTGCTCTGGGAAAGTGATTATCTCTACCTGTGCTGGTTACTTTTCGCCTTCTCTCCACAGGGTCCCGGTTCAAGTGAAGCATTGCACAAACAAAACCCCCCTACCATGAGTCAGCCGCCGCCGCGCTCTCCTGCTGCCCCAGGCAGTTGCTCGCTCTGCTGGTGTTGCATAGCAAACCTCACTGCTGCAGCTACTCCCCGCTCTCCTTTCCCATTAGGTGCAGCCCTTGGTAACTACAGTACAACAGCATCCCTGCTCTGAACGCGGATCTGCGCTGGCAGGACTTTCTGACCAGCATCAGCTGGGCCACAGCCAACAATTATGTTCAGGAGGAGTGGTGGCATGCCCTGCTAGTCTGGCCCGACTGAGGCTCTTCCTTCATTGCACAAAATCTGTCACCCGGGATCCTTTGCAAATCCAAACGGGGGGAGGGAAAAAAAAGGGCGATGAAAGAAAATAAGAAGCCAGGCACTTGCCTGGCAGGGCTTGTGCTGACTCCTCACACTTCACGCTGGGCCTCGGGGCATGGAGCTCCCAGTGACATTTCTCCCAGCAAACGGAGCCCAACACACACTCAGGATTGCACCAACCAGTGACACAGGGCATGGACAAGCCCGCGGTGGGCTTTTATAGGAGTGACAGTGACCACAAGAAAACAAATAATTGGCCCAAGTCCTCTGCAGCGGTTCTCCCTTTCATCACTCCGAGGCTTGCAAGCCTTCCCCAAGCTGTTTAGCATCTCTCCTCACATTCTCGCTGCTGGAGCACTGTTGGCTTTGATACACACTGTGCTCTTCCCCTCGAGCGACAAGGAACAAATGTTCCTGCAACACAGAGAGCGCCCATGGGGTGAGGCAGGAGAGCCTCAGACTGACTGGAAACATGTGCGGCCACTCGCTTTCACCACCAGTTATCTTCCCACTCCATGCAGCACAAGAGGACCAGGAAGCAGCAGCCAGGAGCAGGATCATCGCTCACCAAAGGTTCCTCTCCTCCAGCATCACCTGCCTTGCACTGACACCAGCTGAGAGGAAGGACAAAGAGGCTTTGCTGCTGACAGACCAAGGGCCTCCAAAGATGATAAGGATGGCAAGGTCCATCTGGCAGCAGGGAGGAGCTCTACAGAGTCCTGATAGCTCTCACCGTGACCTGAATGCCTCTCAAATGGGGAGCGGCACAGGCAAATGATGTTTTCAACCTGAGCTGTAAAAGCAGAGCTTGGAAGTAGAAGTGGTTGAGAAGTGAAACCAGAAGTGGGAGCACCAGCACAGAAAAATGTGACAGGCAGCTTGAGCTGTGCTCCAGCAAGCTGTTAGCTCTCCTGTCTCATCTCACTGGAGGTGCTGTTTATGGATTGAGAAGATAAAGACTCAAGATGCAGCTGTGGCGATTTGCATCCACTGTGTGTCTGCATCGGCACGGCACACAGACTATTACGCTGGAGGCTCCGCTGCACTGGAAGCTCTACAGTCCCAATACAAGATCCAGTCCTCTTCCCTAAGAGAATAAAGTCCACAGCAGGCTGCAAACATTAGCAATGGCAACTCCTATCCTGTGGTTAAGATGCTTCAGGGCCAAATACTGGTGTCACCACTGTGGCACATGGGGTCAACTCAGTGAAGAAGTAGAGAGTTAATTCAGATTAAAGCATTTCAAATGAATGAGTTGTCCACATCTTGAAGCAGAGGTCGTAGAGCAAGCAGAGCTCTGACGTGCTTGCAACACACAACACCCTGCAGCTGTCTCAGGGATGTCGCAAGGAGAAAGTCATTGGCTCCTCCATGAAGATAAAGCAAAATATTTGCGGTGGTCACCTGCACGTGCCTGCCCAGCTCAGTAACGTCTGCCACTATATTCTGGCAGTCATTTATTTACCAAAGCAGAGTTAGCTCTGCAGCAGTATGTAGTTTTCCCTTCCCTAACTACTTTTGGTGCTACGTTAACACAAACCCAGTTTATAGAAAAGGATTCGTGCTTTATTACTCATCATTAGAAGCTCAGGATAAGCCCCAATTAGCTCCAATTGCCTTGCTTCTGCATATCCATACTGTCGATAACACCTTTCTTAAATATTTGCATCCTTAAGAAGAAGCCTTTTCTATTTTTTAAAATATCTTATTGCATCTTTCATGATTTTCCCTGGGCTGCCACACAGTTTTGTGCAAGAGACAAATGCCTGGCAAATGTTCGGATACTGCTGGCTGCTTGGCGCATATCAATGTCAGAAAGATTTCGGGGGGGAAGAGAAGAAAAAGCCCGCCCAGCTGGAACCCTTTCCCAGAATGCCTGCCTCTTCTCAAGACAGACAAAGCTTGGATAGAACAGATGTTTCCACCCAAAAGCAGATGTGGAGATGCTACTTTCCCAGGGAGGAAATGTGGTGGGGTTTATTATTAACCACCAGTCCCCATCTGACAGATTCCCTTGACCAACAGCTGGAAAATCTGGAACAAAACCTCGCCCTCTAATCCAAGAGGTGGCAGGAAACAGCCAGCCCTGACGGACTCTGTTGATTTATGATCATTAATTACAACCTGGAAATGGCCAACAACATCTGGGAGAGCCAAGTATGGAGGAGAGAAATCTCAAGCAAAAGGGCCAAAATTTTGATTTCGTGATGGCCTTCGTGTACTATGAAATTTCAGGAGAGGCAGCTGCAAAGTCAGCCTGAGCAGCTTAAGAGGACAGAAAAGGTTCAGCTGTGCCGTGGCCAACAGAGAAAGGGGAGTTGCACAACAAGGAGCAATCCTGTACCACACATGGACTACAGCATGGAGCAAAAGACAGGCCTAAAAATGAGAAGCACTGGAGTCGTATGAGCACAATGCTGAGCCTCAAGAAGTGGTGCCCATTCAAGGGGCTCCAGGAAAGCTGGGCAGGGGCTCTCGATCAGGGAGGGCAGAGATGGGACAAGGAGGAATGGTTTGAAGCTGAAAGAGGGGAGATTGAGATGAGATCTTAGGCAGAAATGTTCTCCTGTGAGGGTGGGGAGGCCCTGGCCCAGGGTGCCCAGAGCAGTGGTGCTGCCCCATCCCTGGAGGGGTTCCAGGCCAGGTTGAATGAGGCTCGGAGCCCCTGATCCAGTGGGAGGTGTCCCTGCCCATGGCAGGGGGAGGGACTGGATGGGCTTTGAGGTCCCTTCCAACCCAAACCATTCCATGATTCTATGAAGAACAGACCGGAGCAGTGTCAAACTGAGGGCCTGAACCAGTTTCCCCCCAACACTGAACAGCAGCACACGCACACGGCGCGCCGGCCAGCAGCTTCCTGCAACATGTCAGCTCCACAACATTAACGTGCTGCAAGTCAACTGATGGAAAACAGGCAATGGAAAGAAAAGAAAGTGCAGACCAGATGCAATGAATAAGAACAGAAATCCATCAGAAAAACAAAACAAAGTATTTTGATGAAGAACAAAAAGCAAAATAGATTTTAAAGATGTAAACCATTTGAAAATGACCGACTCTCTAGTGATGGGAATGCTAATAAAGCGCTCTAACCAGGCTCAGAAAGCTCAGCTGAGTGTCGTTACCAGCTTGGAATTGGAACAAAATAGATCAACAGTCACAGAAGGCAGATCCAAAGCGAGTGAGTCTGCGATAGGTAACAAACAGCTGGGTGCAAGTTAGTTCACAGATGCATGGAAAGAGGGATTGTGAACAGTGTAATGTACCAGCAGGGCTCCGTGAGCCGTGTGTCAGCATGGGAGCGGCATCGCTGGTTCCTTCGACTGCTCCTGGTTGTACAACCAGCCTGGGCCTTTCCCGTGCCGCCCTGTGCCACACTGCGTTGGTCTGACCCAAAAGCTCCCTGCCCGGCACGGGCACACGGGTGCAAAAGGGAGTCCCGATCCCTGTCTGAGCAGGCAGAGTCTCCAGCTACTCCACACTTGGCAGGTGCACGCAGAATCTGCCGAACAGACAGGCTTTACTAGAAGCTTTGGATTTCTTTAGCCCTTTCACCCTCTACAACTCATACGTTTCATTTTAAAACCAAACACTGCCTCACCCGTTACCACTGCTAGTGTAAAATCCGACATACTCGGCCTCGCTGTTGACAGCGGCACCGAAGGACACATGGACACTTTCCCACCAGGTACTGGAGCACACAGGCTCCCCGATGCAATCCACCGCCAGCTGTGGTTAACCCACAACCTGCGAGCTCGTAAAACATCTGTTTGTATTTTCAGAGCAGTATTAACATTGTCAGACCGTGGCAAATCTGCTTAATTTTAATAGACGTATGCATAATACACCAGCCAAAACACACTTAAAATGGGACATGTCAGAAAATAAACAACTATAACTAATGAAATACGAAGGAAGTTGGTTCTTGCACTTTCTCTCTCCCACACACGTCCCCTGCAGCCACAGCTCAGCCGTCTCTCCCTCGTGACTCCCCAGTGCAGCCTCACACCCAAGAACTTCCACAGAAAAATAAAGCTGCCTCTCCTAAGCGTGCTGAGACCGCGTGGGAGGGAGCGCAGAGAACAAGCGAGGCCTCTTCCCTGGTTCGTGTTTTCAGCATCAGAGCAGTGCTGCTCGGATGGCCAAGGCGCTCATCCCTTGCTAAGGAAGCTTTAAAAAAAAAAATACACAACGTGCAAAACCAGCATCATCAAACCCCTTCCGAAGGGCGCTGGTTTGGAGAGCGAGTGAGCACAGCCCCGCTCTGGATCACGGGCTAGGGGAGGCATTAAAAGCCTTGTTTCCAGTTGTGCTATTTGTGTTGGTAATGCAAAGAAAGCTTAAATGTGTGGGATTAGGACCCAGGCTCATTTTAAAGCTCTTTTCCCATGTTAGAGTAGTAGAAGGACCTACTAGAACAGAATAGCTCAGCAGGACCAATGACTCCTGACTCTGAATGTGCCACAGGACAAGTTCTGAAATCCCACCGCAAACAATCATGCTCCATTCTTTCCAAGCATCGTGTGCGACTGCTGCAGCCCCAGTACAGACGTGGTCCAGCCACTACCTTGATGTTGCTGGCGCCCTCCTGGCAGTGCCGGATCCGGCACCGCTCAGCTGACAGCAGGGTTATCTTCTAAAGGCTCCCTCAGGCAGGAGCTGCTGCTTCAAGGTAGGGAGAAGACGGGGAACATAGGTGGTTTGTGTTTCCCAAATCATAGAATCATTAACATTGGAAAAGATCTCTAAAATCATCCAGTCCAACCATCAAATCCCATCCTTCCATCTTACCATGGATAACACTTTGTAGGAGAGACATTGCTAAGCACTATTGGAGCCTCTCCCACTGCTCAGCTTCTCAGCCTGGTCAAAGTCCCTCACGCTTCACTTTTGGAAACTCCCAGAGAAAAAACTGCCTTACCTTGAGGACAAATGCATTTCCTTTGGGGGTTTAAACTTCATTCTTAAAGTGGAGTAACAGTCCCACCCTCAGACTCGCCGTGCCCTCTCTACTTGCATAGATACACTTGGAGAAATTGAACCTGAACGGGTTATTTCCACTCCTGCCCTTTTCCTTAATTTATTTTGTAAGGTCTATACTGCAGGAACCAACTGCACAGAGGTGAGGAGAAGTGCCCCATAATTGAGAACAATATCTCCAAGGGGCTTTTCCAATGAGGTGCAGATTTCTCCAGCATACATTTTCAGAGCTGAAGGCAGCATAATGAAGTCCAGAACTTTTAGGTTTCCCCTTTAATATATCCATCATGTCGAGATCCATTATTGACATGTTGACTTTCTTGTTTCTGATTTAAGCTGCCAGACTCGGTAAAATTGCCTTGACAGCTTTAGCATTTGTGGCAGAACACTGACATGATGTTACTTACAGCTAATTAAAGTTGAGAGCATAATAAACAATCTTGGGATCCTAGCAACCTAATTTCCTCGGGTACTGAGTTGGCTGGATCTTGACCCGAGTTGTTTGAAGCTCCAGCAAATTCTGAGTCTGACCTCCCTGCTCCGTGGGTGCCGGCTCTGGGAATCAGGGTGCCTTTTTGTCCCAGTTGGACAACACCAGGAACACAGTGGCTCAGCCTGTCCAGGGAAAGGGTGAGAGATGGGGAAGAGACAGGTATGGGTAACTGGGGAGGAAATGGGGAAACTGGGAGATGCTGGAAGTGGGTTTCTAAGGCCATTTCGCTGAAGAGAAATGGGCCGATGGGTTATGGCTGATTAGCAACAGGATGGAAGCGAGGAAAGGAAAATTTAGACTGATTACTAGGAAATCTTCCCTACTGGTGCGCTCTGTTAGACTGCAAACTGCTCTCACAAAGGCAAGCGGTGCAAAGCCTGTTGTTTGAGTCATGTAAAACGGGCTGGACAAAGTAGAGCAGAGCGCTGGGAAAGGCAGGCATGTGGGGCAGCAGAGGGAGGGTAAACCAGGTGACCTCGCAGTGCGTAAGGTCTTGGAAATGTAAACTGCATCAGTTCAGTTCTCCTTTCCTCCCCTGTGCCATCTCAAACACAGCTTGTTTTACACAGAAGTGCCCCTCACAGTGGGAAACCACACACTCACAAAAAAAAAGATCTGTTCAGTCAAGGGCAAAATTCCGCCTCTTCTTCTCATGAACACATTTTTGTTATTCTGTTTTAACAACAAAAGAATAAAATTTGCTGTACCCAAACCAGATTCTTAGAGCTGACTCAGCCAGCAAAATCAGCATTTTTCCTTGTCTGCAGTGAATCAAAAATCACTACTCACTTGTGCATAATCGACTGAAATTTGAGGTGAATTAAATCCAAAAGCTCCCTCTGTTCCTCCAAGTGACTGACGTGTCTTCTTTATTGCCAGTTTCTTGAGTGCTATTGGACCAATTTCTCCCACTTCCACTGTATCTCCTCATTCTCAAAGTAGGGCAACAACAACATTTCGCATCTCTTTTGCAAAGACTCATATGTGGTGCAAGTGACACCCTCGCTGTGAGTCAGAGCCATGGAGCAGGCTGGAAGCCCATTCAGTTCCACCCCTGCCATGGGCAGGGACACCTGCCACTGGGTCAGCTTGCTCCAAGCCCCATCCAACCTGGCCTGGGACATTTCCAGGGATGGAGTCGAGCCACTGTAAGTCATTTGAGCAAACACAAGTTAAGTTGCATTAAGTTAAATTACAATGAAAAGTGTTCCAGTACAGACACGTTAACTTGCATTTGCATATATGAAGAAAAAAAAACCACTGAAGTCACTGTAAGATAATGATGCATCTGATATGTCAACAGATAATTTCTAACTGATTTAGATCTAGATTTATACTCGTTTATAAACGAGTATAAAGGCTGGGCTGGTGCTCTTAATTCAGCTTCGAAGAGCCTGGAACCAAATCTCATGTTCAAGTTTACTGCATATGGACTGGTTTCAAAACTACTGCTCTTAAAAAGGTAAAACCTCTGAGCACAGAGAAGGCCTTAGAGGTGAACCAAATCTTGGGTACATAGTGATAGAAAGAACCTTTGAGTCCAAGCCTTTGCTTGCAGGTACCCTGGCACGTGTAATAACTCCAGGGATGTCAAGAACTTAATTCATCGCTGTGGAACTGCTCCAAGGTCGCATTCGTAGGACAAAAATAGTATTTTACACTGTGGAGGATGCTAAACACTCTGGATTTTGCAATCACCTCTGTTCTTCACTCGCATGCTGCCACTGCAGGGCAAGCCTTCTGCAGCATGGGCTTTGCCGTGGGCTGCGCTGAGCTCAGGAGTAACTACACTGGCCGGTGTCCATGGCTTCAGGTTGGAGGCTTGGAGGATGACATTTGTAAAAGCAAGTGAGTAAATGGAGGTTCACCCCTGAAGGTTATTTACCAGAGAGCAGCCTGCACTGAGCACCACAGCTGGGTTCCCGGGCAGAGCCAGACACGGGAAGAAAGAGAGGAATTATTGACCAAGCAAAGTGGAAAGCTTGGGGGCTTAACACGTCTTAAGGTAGAACTTTGTCTCTAAGACCTGAACAACGCTCACCTGCTCATTACTTCATTGCTAGGGGCGGGAGTGGAATTAATAACCTCAGGCTGGACGTCCTGCCTGCTCCTGGCCGGCACTGCCGGGGAGGGGAGCTGAACTACCTGGATAACTGACCCCGACGCAGCTGCTCTGCTGCAGAAGTGCTGCAGGAGGGAAGCCTTTCTCCAAGGTGATGGTGGGACTTAGGAAGAAAAGGTACTGCAGGAGGAACGCCTGTCTGCTCCTCTTGAGAAGTGAGGGGTGAATGCCAGTTCCCCCCCTTGGCCTTTTCCAGGACCAGGGAAGGCAGCGTGGGCTGGGCCCGAGCCTGGAGATGCAGAAGCAGCAATTGCTCCATTTCAAGTTTCATTTCCCATTTCAGTCCTCCCCATTTCCAGGTGTTTCATAAACAACAGAGCCCATCTCAGTTTCCCAGCTGTGCACAGTCCTTTCCAGCAGGTGGGTACAGACAGAACGGATGGGAGAGGGGCAGCAAAGGAAAAGGCACACTCGCACCTCCCAAATCCTATGCCAAAATCCCAAGCTTCCCAAACCCTGTCACGCTGCACCCTTCCCCGACTCCAGAGCAGTTAATGCAGCATCTCCACCGAATTCATCACAAGGGGGGAAAAAACTCCAGCAGAACCCCCAGCTCTTGGATGAGGGTCGCCTGCAAAGGCAGCATTTCCTCCCTTTTGTCTTGGCTGGGGCTGTGCTCAGTCCCTGATTGTTCTGACTCTTTATTCCTCACTTTCAGCCTCTTGTTCACTTCCAGCTGGGCTGTATGTGTGCTTCAGAGATCCAGTGGGAAAGGTGGAGCGCGGTGACCCCCAGTCATTAATCAAGCTGCCTAAGCCGGGGCCTTTTCACAGCCAGAGCCTGATTATTGGCTCCTGGGAGCTGCGTAATAAAATGACAAGGGGAGCGAGTCTATTTCCTGCCGCCAAACTGCTGACATTAATTCACACTGGGGGGCTCAGGGAAGGCAGCAGGAGGGGGAGTGCGGGGAAAGAGACTCGATCCGTGCAAGGAAACCCTGCAGGACCTGTGTGCCACTACCCGGCTGCTGCGCGCCTGTGTGAACGGGCATGGAACAGCACAGACCTGTTCACACGTGCGCTAATCGTGCTACGCAGGGAAACATAGAAGTGTGGAGAAAAATAGCATTTTACAAAATACTAGGCGAGATCTTGGACTAAAACCAGGATCCAACCCTTGATTCTCCATTACTTCAGAGGTCCAGATCCCATCTGCAGCCACTTGCTTTATCCAGGCTGATATTCACACTACAACTAAAGAACCTAGTTTTTTTTTTTAATGGTAGCCCTTAAAAACAGCAAGAAAATTAGGTCAGTGCTTATAAAAGTTTACACCACAGCTTTAGCTCAGATTCGCAGACTAAGCACACCCCAAAGCAAGTAACTGCCACCACACCCACGGTGACTCGAGACTGCCGGGGCGAGGGCTTTACCTCTCCTGGCACAGACCTGTGGCTGCAGAAAGCCTCACTGCCAAGCACCTGCCATGCTTCTAGGATTGCATCCTAACAGCTGCGAACAGCCAAAACAAAGCCCAACATAACCACCACGATATCAACACTGGAAGTGTTTATAACGGAGATCCTAACGTCCTTGTGTTTCTGAAGGCTCGGTGATTGCATCCCAACATTCCTGCTGCTGAGGAACAAACTGATGGCAAGAACAACTGGTAACAATTTTCTAAAATTGCAGAAATTTCTTGTTCTTTTTTTTTTTTTTTTTTTTTCAGTTAATAGTTCTTTTGTCCTGACTCTAGACATTTTGCTAATCAGCTTATATCATATGGGAGCCATCAGCAGAGACTGTCAAGCCTGGGGATATGCAAAACCTTTCCATTGCCTGAAGAATCCAAGGAGACCTTTGACACTCGCCAAGTTCCCTTGCAAGGGAAGGGTAAGGGAATAAAGTCAGAGCCAAAATCTGCAAAGCCAATTCTTCGTTACACTTCAAATGAATCTTAAACCCGTCTTCTGCTGATAAAATGTTTTTATGGGGCAGCAATGATTGAGGAACTGTTTAAGAACACTTCTTTCCGTACTGCTGGCTCTGGTTGGCACACACGGGTCACTCGTTGTCTAGCCTGGCCATCTGGCCCCTCAGCTTGGTCACGAGGGCTGCTCAAAGCCAAGTGTGGGCAAGTTCAGGATCGGCTGCAACCCATCGGGTCAGCTGCTGGCACGCGCACAGGCACCACGGGGTAGGAACAGCAGCAGAAATACAAACACCTCTGCTGCAGCAGCGAGGCTTTCCTGGAGCCACATGCTCCGAGCCAACATCATTTCATCACAGCACTTCTAGTGGCACATGTAGAACCCTCTCAGAACCCAAATGAACCTTGACACAATCCTTACTTACTTTGCCTTGCAAAGAAGCAGAAAACACCCTCACATTTCCCTTGGTGTTGCATGGTAGGAAACGGTCCCCACAACATCTGCGTGAGGCCATGGGGAATCGGGTCTGAATTCTTTCCCAAACCATCCCATTAAGGATGGGAAGTGTCACTCTAAGGTTGTCCTTGCCACCGAAGCAAAAACAACCTTCCAACTCTATTCTATGATTTAAGCAGAACCTGAGTACATCTACTCCTCCATCCTCCAGCCACCCAGGAAAAGAAAGAAAACCCAAACCAAGAAAAACCCACTGCATTCGAAACCAAGAGGGGTCAAGGGGAGGCACCACTGAAGCTTCTGCTCCACAGTCCAACCTGCCTGTTCCCTTTTCTATTGAAATAAATGGAACACGGAAACTGAACCGGTTCAATTGAAAGCAATGGACCAGAACCTTGCCACTAAACACCGGTGGAGCTGAATTGCCTTTGATGGAGCCACACGGTTCTGCAGCATCGGAGAACTGCGTGCGTCACCGATTATCAAGTACATTGATACTCAGAGAGCGCACAACGGAGCCCAGGATCGCATCCGCAGCCCTGGAATGCAATGGTGGCACCAGCAGCACTCCCGCAGGCAGTGCTGCCAGCATCAGGCACGGGGCCGGGGCGGAAAGCAGCCGGTAAATCAAGGTGTGCAAAGGGAATGTATCATTAATTCTCACGTGTGCGTCTGAGCAAGAAGTGCCTGATAAAAAAAGACCCATTTGCCATTGCAACTATATCAAACCTTCTACAAAAAGTCACTTTGAGGTCACTGTTTTTGTCCAGTATTTCAATATATTAAATGCAATTACTTCATTGTTGATTTACCTGTCATTAGAGGCATGTGTTTGAACATGATTTATTGAGTGAGTTTTGTGCCAGTTGACTTGCAATAGATTGCACAATATTCAAAAAGGCTCATTTGCTTGGCATTACATTAGAAGCAGGGTGATTGCAACACAAAGCAATGTAAATGAGTTCTGAGAGGCTCCATCATTCATGTTGTCATGTACTGAATCCTATTATTATTTATTACCATAATTGTACTGTGTTTCCTGGGGCGATAAATTAGGACTGATGGGTCCCGCTGACAGCCAAGGACTGGACTCGCTCTATATAATTTAATAGGGATACTGTTGGATCTCTGCTTGGAGGAGACTTAGGGAAGAATTTAGTAACTAAGCAAAATCTTTTCTTAAAAAAAATTAAAAATAAAATAAAAGCAGCGAGGGGTTTTATTCCCCCCTTCCTTCTCCCTTGGCAGCAATTTGAGTCTTGATAAAAGCTGCAAAGGAAATGGGAGCAGTCTGTCTTTCATAATAGGATTGTTAAAAAAATCACTGCCCTGTGTCACAATCTGTTTTATGCTCCCTGCTGACAGGCAGCCTCGTGACGGCTGGGAACAGAGGGACAGCGGAGAGCTTAAAGGGATCGCAGTGACAGCTCCCGACCTCTCGCATACCAGCTCTAACCCAGCCCACAACTGCAAGCAAAAGTTGTTCTTAACCGACGGCTCTGGGGAAGGAGGGAAGTCAGCCCTGCATCTCACACCCAAGCGTTCACGACGTGTCATCGGAGCCATCTCTCCATGAACTCCCAGGAGAGGCTGCTGCCCAGCCTGGCAGAGCTCGCTGCTCACCGAGGGCCCTTCCAAAGCTCAGGGCAGTCCTCACAAGTTCACTGGCGCTCTGCTCTGCTCACCTACCACCCTCTCTGAAAGGTTTGCAGGCAGCCCGAGGAGCTCATCTGACTGGAGATTTTCCATATTTCAGATCTTGGGAATGTTTTAGGCATAACTGGAAATTGTTGGGATGAGTCCAGAGGAGGCCACGGAAACAATCCAAGGGGTGGAGCACCTCCCATACGAGGCCAGGCTGAGAGAGTTGGGGTTGTCCACCCTGGAGAAGGGAATGCTCTGTGGAGACCTTAGAGCAGCTTCCAGTGCTGAAAGGGGCTCCAGGAAAGCTGGGGAGGGGCTCTGGATCAGGGGCTTAGAGCTGGATGGGCTTCGATGTCCCTTTCCAACCCAAACCATTCTGTGATTCCATGACTCTAATGGACAAAGTCCCAGCTGCTGAAGATACAATGACAGCACACAGAGATTAACCCATAGAACGAAGCAACAGCTTGCATGTCCTCAACAGAAAACATGAGGAGTGCTGCAAGAGTGCCATCTGTGAAGATAAAGGATCCCGTAGGAGGGAAGGGGAAATAGGGGACAGGTTCTGGCATCCAGATTAAGATACAACCACCGTATTCTTCTCCTTCCCATGTTTTTAAACACTGCCAATACTCGATCTTTCTACTACAGTTCCTGTAAAGAGACTCAGAGCTGCAGAACCTCAGAACTGCTGGACTAGAACAGGTTAATGGTCCCTACAGTCCTGTATGTTGTATTTGTGAGCAACCAAGTGTCCATAAATCCTCCTAGCGGACAATTTTATGGAATAATCAACACATCAGGGATATTTCCTTCTAACCTTCCCCGAGTTAGTGACTGGCTTATGCCCTGAGGCACGAGAGCTTATTGACTGGATCCCTTCTCTTGCTGAAGTCAATAGATATCTGTCAATTCAGGTCAATTCAAATGAGGTTTTGTTGACAGGAGAAGCTACACAAAATGTTGCCAAAGTATGAGAAAACGACAGCACACCCCTACCTTCCTTGAGCCATCTGTCAGAGAGAAATACAACCTGCACTGTTGTTACAGAGAGACTTACTTGCAGCTTCATCAAACCAAAATTGTCCTTGATCTGGCTTCATTGACTTAATCGAGCTGAGCTATGCCGAGCATAAACAAGATCCATCCTGTTTCTCTATGGACACCACCAGAAGTAGCACGAGTGCATTAAAAGGCTGAGGTTGTAAACCTGTAATTATGTTAGAAATGGGGCATTACAGATCTTCTCCTGCCACAGAGCACCAAGCCGTGTCCACAGGCACAGAGAAGCCCAGCAGAGCCCGCACACACAGCCCCAGTCCCCCGTCCCTGCCCATCGTCACTACAGCTCATATTCTCTCTACCCCACACAGACATACGAAACTTGTCACTCAGACATCAAAGGCGTTTTTCGCTCACCCCTTCTCAGTGGTGACACATTTTTGGCCAAGCACATCACATTAATAGAACTTGCTGTCAAACAAGAAGGCTTTCAAACAATGGAAGGATTGTACGCTGTATGGCACGGCTGATGGGCAGATCACCAGGTAATGTGATGCAAGAGCTATAAAATAGCTCAGAGACACAAGGAAAAAACACAGAGCCCAGCTTGGAAGAGAGACTTGTGGTTTGTAGAGAGTTTTTTTTTTTTGGTATAAATGTTGGAACAGACCCTGGCATCAGACTCAATAGGGTTTCCAAGCCGAGGTCTAGTTTCACATGCACATTTTCTAAAGTAGTGCAGAGTTTCCTTGTCTTCTCCAGTGCCTCCTTCCCCAGCACTTGCTCCCCATCCTTCACTTTGTTACTTGAAACAAATTAAGGGCCAGTTTCAGCTGGCCTCATAGAACTGGTGAAAGCATTTAAAGCACCCCATGCTGCACTGAAACCTGTGCAGGAACAGCCTGCCACTCACCACCAATTTTCACCGTAAAGCAAAAAAGGCTCAGCTTTGCACGACACTGTTCATAGTGTGGTCGAGCTCTAGAAGGAATCCTGGAATGGTTTGGTCCTCCCATACAAGGACAGGCTGAGAGTTGGGGTTGTTCACCCTGGAGAAGAGAAGGCTGTGGGGAAATCCTAGAGCAGCTTCCAGTATGGAAAGGGGCTCCAGGAAAGCTGAGGAGGGACTGTTTACAGGGGCCTGCAGTGACAGGACAAGCAGAGGTGGCTTTAAATTGGAAGGGGGAAGATTTAGATTAGACATTAGGAAGAAATTCTTCATGATGAGGTGGGGAGGCCCTGGCTCAGGTTGCCCAGAGCAGTGGTGGCTGCCCCATCCCTGGAGGGGTTCCAGGCCAGGTTGGATGGGGCTCGGAGCCCCTGATCCAGTGGGAGGTGTCCCTGCCCATGGCAGGGGGCAGCACTGGATGGGCTTTGAGGTCCCTTCCAACCCAAATCATACCATGATTCTGTCTCTGCAGTCATGTCAGCTGGGATTCGGTATGTGCCTTTAAAGAACCAAGCCTAACCGCTTCTCCTCCTTCTCACACCTCTTCCAGCCCCTAACGAGCTGATGCTCTAGTAAAGAAGGCAGAGCTAGGTGAGAGCCGCTGAAGTCACCTTTGGCTTCAGCCATGCAGGCCACTGAGCCCCCACTGGCCAGCAAGGGGCCCGGCCCTTGGCGACCTGGCCTGGCTTCACACCTGGCACTTCGCAGTTGAGGGCTGCACACCCCACCACTGGCTTAGCCCGAACCCTGAAGGGCCGGCGGGGGCAGCTTTGGTGAGCTCTCCCAAGCCATGCATCCTTCCACACACCTCAGGAACATTACCGTGAAACAAAGTATGAGTGACTGGCGAGATGAAGATATTAAGCGTGTGTCTTTGTCAGTTATGGCCATTATCATTAGCAGACTAGCTACTATTCCCTATATATTCCTTTTTAGAACCGTTTACAGCTGAAACATTTTTAATGGCTCGATGAATATGAATGCAACATTTATAACCATTTACACATATGAGACTTTGGGGCACATCCATCTTTCATCACAGGCACATAACCTCCCATTACCGCCCTGTCACAGTGAAGAGCGAGCAGGGAGAAGAGGACCCCACTTCGCAGTGAAAGATGAGGGCATTATTCCTGCCTGTTTTGTAGAACACATGTTCAGAAATCTCCCTTATTGTCATCACAGGCTTCTCTCCCCAGTCACGCTCTTATTTAGACTCTTTATACTTTCATTAACAACGGAGAAATGCAGGCCGTTACATCTGTTAGCAGACATAATTTTAGACAAATACAACTTCTTATCAAATAAGCCTGCAATAAATGTTTCATGAACAGAACCCTTCAATAGAGCTCCCAACACTAATTTAATGAGAAATATCAAATGAATTTTTTTTTATTCTGATATCTCCCTTGAGACAAATGATACTTCGCAGGCCTATTTTTAACAAATGAATTATTGACTTAAACTGGCACAATTAATCACAATATAATGGGATCAGGGGATGTTAGAGGCTCATTCAGCACGGCAGATGATGAGTACTGACTCTTCCAAGAAATGAGGCTCTTTAATCACTCTCAGATTAACAGCTACATGCTTTCAAATTTCAATCACAGGGAGCTGGCAGTGTGGAATGAAGAGGGCCCACTGCAGCAAGAAAGAAGAAAGCAGGAGGATTTCTTACCCCATGAGAGCCCTCGCGCTCATTGTCTCAGAAACACCAGCTTCCCTTGAGAAAGGAGAGGACTTAAACCATGCTGCATCTCCAA
The DNA here is from genome assembly GCF_017976375.1 of Cuculus canorus. Lineage (NCBI taxonomy): Eukaryota > Metazoa > Chordata > Aves > Cuculiformes > Cuculidae > Cuculus > Cuculus canorus. The sequence continues at coordinate 1,199,578 of NC_071426.1, read as the reverse complement.
GAGTTCATCCTTCCAGTCCTTAGCAGTAAGGATTTGGTTTCAGGAGGACAGAGCATGCTCACAACTCACCAGGCTGTTTTAACACCTGCCCTTAAGAAAGGCTCGTCAGGACTTAATAGAAAAAGCCTGTTAACTAATCCTCTCCTCATTAGGGCAACTTCTCTAGAGCTTCCGCACCTGCACCAGGTGCTCCTACACTGCACAGCACTTACACTCCGGTGCTGGTTTGAAATCACTTCTTCCTTCCATCAGCTCCAAAATGTTAGAAAGACATGTCTATGAAACAAGGCTTCCTCACTACCTACAGCTCTAGAACTGAGTTCTTCATGCCCCCAGACCTGCATCCAAGCACCCAAACTCTGCAGGCAGTGAGGCCACAAGCAGATCTCGGATTCTCTCCTTGCACCTCCTACACTTCATGAACTAAGGATCCACCCCTTCTATTTAAAGGAGGCCTCAGGTTCTGAGCTGGCAAAGCACTGAGGACACTGCACTCAGCACAGATCATATCACTCCAGGTAATGGAGACCCTTTTACTCTGCAGAGCAGTAACCTGAAAGCTTCTCTTCTGTCCTCAACAACTACAGACTCACTTCTCCCCTGACTCACAGCGCAAAGCTTTCTGTGCTCCTTCTGAGGTGCATTAACCACCAGAAAGAGGACAGAGAAGAGCAGAGCAGACTCCCCAAGATGCCTCTGCAGTTGCTCAGTCAGAGCTCATATCTCTGGGCAGAGAACTCTCCTAATGGTTCCAGCATCACCCAACCCAGGTGCATGAGAGCAAGCTTGAGTTTCAATCCCCCCCTAGAGCTCACTGACTCATTAGGGGAAAGACGAGTGCCAGGTGATCCTATTTAAGCCTTTGCAGAAGGGTTTGTGTGTTCTGTGCACCATCACCTTGCAAAAGGAACTGCAAAAGCTACATTTTAGGTCCGCAGTGTAAGATGTGTCGCTGATTTATCACCTTGGCTCGACTCCGAGCTCTTACAATCACACAGATACAGATCACAGCGAGAGCATTCCTCACACCAGGGATTTGATGCAATTGTCTCGCCGTGATTGGGACTGGAAATTCTTTCAGCTCCCCAGACAACATTTGGCCCAATTAAAGAGCAATCCAGAAGCTCTTGTGACAAAGGATAGCAAAATAAGAAGTATACAGATTAACTTTTAAAGCCAGAAATGGCAAAGGAAATGAAACAAAATTAACATCAAGGCAAAGCGAATGCATGCTGAAATGACATGGAAAGTCAAACGCCCTGCCTGCTTTCCCTTGCTAGTCTTGAGCTGAGGGTTCTGTCTTTTCTCAGCAGCAGTTGGTGACATCTCCGACACCTCGGGCAGAGCTTTTCCCTCCAGCCTGTGCTGCGAGGGGGCCGCAATCCCCTGGAGACAGAGGGGAGCTATTCTCAATTGGACAAGAGACTTGGCAAGTAAAGAATGGGGAAAAAGATTCCCAGCAGCTGAGCTTCGAAACAGAAATGCGTTTTTGTGATTTGCACTCATAAACAATTCCACAAATGAGCTCCTTTCTAAACTGAGAAGAGAAGCAACTCCCAGGGTGGATCATGTGCATCATCTGGCCTCACATCCTGCCTCTGGCAGCAACCTACACCAAACACCCCGGCTAAAGAACTCCAGAAACTTCATGGCAGGATGTTCATGAAACAGAAGGAACTGCACAAGCAGGAGAGTCCCAACACACACACGGCCATCTCCTCCTGACCACTTAAAGGTATAAACAAATACAAACTCTAAAACACGTCTTAGTGTTTTTTCAATAGGCGACTGGTTACTGCTTGGTCTCGTACCTCCACATATTAACATCAGTTGGATAAATATACAAACTTACTTTGATTCATGTGCAGAAAACTAAACAAGTTTCCTGTCCCACTGCTTTTCCATCACAGAATGGTTTGGGTTGGAAGGGCCCTCCAAGCCCATCCAGTCCCACCCCCTGCCACGGGCAGGGACACCTCCCACTGGATCAGGGGCTCCAAGCCCCATCCAACCTGGCCTTGAACCCCTCCAGGGATGGGGCAGCCACCACTGCTCTGGGCAACCTGGGCCAGAGCCTCCCCACCCTCACAGCAAAACATTTCTCCCTGAGATCTCATCTCAATCTCCCCTCTTTCAGCCCAAAACCATTCCCCCTTGTTCTGTCCCTGTCCTCCCTGACCCAGAGCCCCTCCCCAGTATTCCTGGAACCCCTTTTAGTACTGGAAGCTGCTCTAATGTCTCCCTTCTCTTCTCCAGGCTGAACAACCCCAACTCTCTCAGCCTGTCGTTGTACAGGAGGTGCTTCAGCTCTTGGATCCTCTGGACTCATTTGAACTGCTCCATGTCCTTCCTGTGCTAAGCACTCCAAAACTGAAGTGAGCAATGATGCCGATTCCGGAGCTCGGGCCTCAAGGTTGCTTTGGTGTCTTTCCACAGCACCAGGCATTGGCTGTAATTTTTGTCAGTGCGGATTTGCAGGCTTCATGAAAGCAAAAAAACCCAAAAAGACGTCGTTCAAAGACCTCCATTCCACGTTAGGGCACAAACAATATATATACAGCCAAGGCAGCAATCTGTCAGCTGTCAGCTGCCGGCAAAAGCTTTGTGGGAAATGAATTTTCAAGTGCAATTTCAGGAGGTTGTTGAGCTAAGGCTGAGGAGCAGTGGGGATGGATCAAGTGGGAAGTGGACTTGTGTGCTTCCTTACTGGGTGCTTTTTGCAGCAAAGATGAATCCCACTATAAAATAAAGTGTATCTAAGAAGTGTATCTACCTTCTAGGTAGGAGGCTGGATTGTCAGTTCATGTCAACAAAAGCAGTTCCATGGACTTAGGAGGAGTAATCTCATTCTAACCAATGGTAACATGACGCTCTTCTGAGGAGTGGGACAGGAGGGGTGAAGCAGCTAAAAGTCACCAGTTAAATTACCAAGATTACCGTAATTCAACAGCATTTATCCCCAAGAGCCATATCCAAAGAGTGTTTTTCCTTGCCAGTCCAGCTATCGTGTCCACCGCTGGTGGTGGCCATGGAGCTCTGTGCTCCTCACCAGACTGCAGAATGAGAACAATAAACACAGCTATTGCAGTCCTGACTTGTGACTAACCAACATCATAAATTAGAGCGTCCCTTTTGGCTACATGTGTGTTAACTACAGTGCAGTTGGTCACAACCACTGTACAGTTCCATTTTCTGATAGATTTAATTACTCCTAATTTATATCAGGCCGAGCTGCACTTAGCATGGGAAGTACTTAGCTCTGGCACTTTAATGTGGCGCTTAATACACATTTTTAGAGCTCTGGTCGTTAACTACGCCATAGGTTTGAGCCCTGGATTTACTGTTTGGTGCTCCGAGGCCTCACTTGGCTTTGGAGGCTGCTGCAGCATCTACGGTGTTGCCTCCCGTTCAGGGTAGATGCTGTGTGGATGACAAGCACACTCCTCGGTTTTGCCACCGCCAGGGAACAGCCGCGCCCCTCTAGGTGTGACACAGGGTTTATTTTTCAGAGAGATTCTCAGCTGCAGAGGCCTGGAGGCCTCCAGCCGGTGTAAATCAGTGCGCTGAGAAATAAAAGCAAGTTTCTCTTTCTCGGCAATGTTTATTATTGCGACAGCTCAAAAATGAAATCTCGCATTTATGAGAAAAATATAGTTGAAGTTGTTCCTGCACGGATAAAAATGACCCATATTCCTACTTTCCTCTTAATTTTTTAATAAGCTGATTCATTCACTGCACGATATCACTACGTGTTCGTCTCTTTATCAAAAACACTAATAAAATATTCACTTGTATTTGTTTACCAAAAATGCTTTTTATGGGGATGAAATATTTCTCAAATCTGCTCATTTATGTTTTTCACTGAGCAATATATTAAAAAAACAAAACATAATTTGTGTTTGGGACGTAAAGAATTTTGACAGCAGCAAGAACTTGTTCTGTGGTTTTGAGGGGAAAAAAGAAACTCCCTCCAATTCCACAATTTAATAGGTTGGTGTATTCAAAGCAACCTCCTTCTGCATTTGCTCATTGCTGAGCACTCTGTGTCCTGGTGCCACCTGAGGCATCTGAACACTGTAGGCACATAAATATAAATGAACACACTGACAGTGATCGCCAAGTTCATAGAATCATAGACTCAGGGAATAATTTGGGTCAGAAGGGACCTTAAAGCCCATCCAGTCCCACCCCATCCACAGGCAGGGACACTTCCCACTGGATCAGGGGCTCCAACCATCCAACCTGGCCCTCCAGGGATGGCGCAGCCACCACTGCTCTGGGCAACCTGGGCCAGGGCCTCCCCACCCTCACAGGAAAGCATTTCTCCCTAAGATCTCATCTCAATCTCCCCTCCTGCAGCTGAAAACAGTTCCCCTCATCCCATCCCTGCCCTCCCTAATCCAGAGCCCCTCCCCAGCTTTCCTGGAGCCCCTTTCAGCACTGGAAGCTGCTCTAAGGTCTCCTTGGAGCCTTCTCTTCTCCAGGGTGGACAACCCCAACCCTCCCAGCCTGTCCTTGCACAGAGGGTGCTCCAGTCCTTGGATCATCTTTGTGGCCTCCTTGGACTCACTCCAGCAGATCCAAGTTGTCCAGCGCATTACCCTAACATGGCTGTTTAGGACAAATTCCTTGAAACTCATGGAAGCAATTCTTTTCCTTCTGAAGGTATTGTCTACAGGGCACATTGAGGAAAGCTCAGACAAAGCCCAAGTATGAAGTTAATGTCTGCATGTCAAAGCTCTGTTGCTAGATGAAACTGCAGCGAACTACAGATGTTCTTCTGAAGCAGAGCAACCACACGGGGGTTTAACTGCCGTGAACTTCTGTTTGTAGTCTCATACAATTAGTTATTTCCCATGGCTCCCCATATCGACAGGCCCGAAGTGTACACAGGAGCTTCTGGACTGCAGGAGCTGTTGCTATACAACTGAGTCGTTTACATACCACTTCAGTTCACTGGGAGCTGCTCAAGGCACCCAAGATGCCCAGGATGGTGCCCTGATTTGTTGGTCTCAGGCCTCAACCGCTCCTCTCTGCCCACTGAAGTTGTGGCTGCTCCATCCCTGGAGGGGTTCAAGGCCACGCTGGATGAGGCTCAGAGCCCCTGATCCAGGGGAGGTGTCCCTGCCCATGGCAGAGGTGGAACTGGATGGGCTTGGAGGTCCCTTCCAAACCAAACTGCTCCATGATTCGATGTCTCAGAGCAGCTCCAGTGATGCAGCTACCCCAGAGGGACAGTGCTGCAAGTAAGACTGCAGTGAGCTGGAGCTCATTTTCTGGGCTTTCTCCAAAGCGCATCTGTTCTATCAGGCTCTTTTCCGATAGTGGTAAGTAGGACAGGGAATGTTTTGCTACAGAAACTGCAATTACTCGTTGTATGTGTTATTCGTCTTTTGATTATTTATGAGAACATAATAACAGAACAACTGAGCAAACAAAGCCCCCCTTTCTCTACCCCCTCTCCTCCAACAAACCAATCTAAGCAAGTGGACCGCGATTCCCAGCACGAGCTGGCTTTTACAAACACAACCTAGGGGAAAAATCACCCTTTGGATTGACAGGTGCCATGGTGATCAATAAGGGTAAAGAAAACAATCTGCAATCACTGTTGGAGTTGCTGTTACACCATTTTGGCAAACAAAGGGAAGTCTCCGCTGTCAGCAGTGAGTGACACTGGCATTGTCTCGTGTTAATCAATCCCACCCTGCACAGACCCTGCTCTTCCCGGGAACCAGCTGTCCCGCCAAGGGAAGCCACAGACTGAAGGGGACGCAGCTGAGAAGAGATCAGTGAAGAATCAGGCACGGGGGACACAAGTTCATCTGCAAGCAGGTGTGAATTCCTCCAAAAGGACAAGATTCATTCTTTTGCGGGCTTTGGGATGAATTAGCATGAATTCATAATCCATAAATCCTGGTGGCAGCAGAACAGCATCCCTCCTGTTGTTATTTATTTTGAGATTTTCACTGGGGCAATAGCTTTACGTTTGACATTTATATAGGTCACAGTGAGCTAATAGCCATCTGCCATCTGGGGACTTTCATAATGAACATTGCAGAAGACTATGAAACAATCTCTGGCATTTCCGATTCGAACAGAAGCTGAAATAGGGTTGATCTTTACAATATGCTCTGCTGTCTCTCTTCAGGTTTGCATTAGTCATTTGCCTGGCCTTGCTACACACACGCGCGCGCTTGCACATATGGGAAGTGGTGGGTTTCAGCATTTTATACTATCAGTTAATCACCACACACATGAAAAACACCCAACACCTGAAATTCAACGTGCTGCCCAGCCCTCCTCCCTGCAGCGTGGGCACAGGAGACTCGGCTCTCGTGCTGGCTTAGCCGTGGAACCTAGATGTGAAATCCCTCCTGCGAGGTCACAGCCTTCTCTCAGCACAACCTCATCGTCCTGTTCATCCAAAACACACATCAGGCTGAACGACCCATGAGAATGTGCAGAGGTGGGAAGTCCCCAGGAAAACCATCACGGACACAGGAGCGGAGGTGTAGTAGGTGACACCAATCATCTCAGAGCCCCTACCAACCCCGACCATCCAAGTGCACCGTGACCCACTCAGCCCAGCCACCTCTGTGGGGGAAGTCTGGGCAGGGTGGCTCACCCCAACAAGCAGGAGAGATGTGCAGTGAAAAAAAACCCTCTGAGGGATTTGTACGAAGTGGCACAATGTATCTGTAGTGTCACCTCTTAATCAGCTGCGTCTATGCCAGAAGCGCTGCCAATGCTGCGGCCCCCAAGCTGGCTCACCACGTGGGGGGCTGATGGCACCCACGTGAGTCCCCTGGTGACAGCAGACTGCTATACCCACGTTGTCCCCAGCTGATAGCCGAGCACCCACGGGTATCACCCACAGCTCCTTGACTGCACAGGAGCCTCAGAGCCGCCTCCTTTCTACCCTCAGGGATGACACCGACAGGAATACAGCTCTTTCCTAGCACCTGGGCACACTGTGCTGCTCTCATTCCCTCTTGCCGATGGGGAACCGATAGAGGAAAAAAATTAAATGACTTGAATCCTATCAGCCACCTACAAGAGCTGTGAGTGAATACAGGTGTCCTGAATTTCAGGTCAGCACTTGAGCTGTGAGGCCACTCCTTCTCTCTGTACACATGTGCTCTTTATTTTAGCATACAAACGTGTGAAAGGACCATATGTGCTCAGACAGATGAGGAGATCCCATCTCCATTAGTCACTCTCCAAAATGCCTCCTAGGCATCCAGGCTCCCCTCGTGCTGCCTGTGCCTCCCGAGTTCCCCAAGCCCCAGCAGGGCTCAGGGTAATAAATTACAGTTGTCGGCCTTAGCAGCAGCAGTCTGGCCAAATCCGCCTTTCCATGACTCAACTCCTGATGAAATGCCTATTTCCTGGTGCTGAGATCCGTGAAAATTGGTCTTTCCATCCCCCCACCCCGAAGGACGCGCCTCGGGGAAGCGGCTGGGGGCATCTTTGATCAGATGTGCCTTTCTGCCTCCCCTTTGCCCCTCGACACAGACGCCTGGTCCTGGGGTGTCACTTATTTGTGTTATGTCTCTCAAGGACGACACACAGAGTGCGTTTGAAATCCAATCCCCTCTCGTGGGGCTGCGGGGATGGGAAATCAGGGAGATGCCTGAACACTGACCAGGTTTTGACCTGGTCCTACATGGACTCAGGTTACACAAATTGCTGTGCTGGCTCCGATAAGCATAAATCTTCTGGGATGCAACTTCTGCAAAGTTCAGCAGGTGACAGCTTAAAGAACTTGCTGCTCAGCTGCTGCCTATGAACGCTGACACGCCGGGGGGACAGCAGGCTGGAGGGAAGCCTGGGAAGTCCAGTCCCACCACCACCCCGACAGCCACCCATTCCCATCGGTTTGTTCTGGCTCTGTACAGCTGGCGGCCCTGCTGAGGTACAGCCGCCTTTTGTGGCCTGTGAGGCTTCAGCTGATTGACCACGCTCCAGCATGACTAAGACTCACAGAATCATGGAATGGTTTGGGTTGGAAGGGATGTCAAAGCCCATCCAGTGCCACCCCCTGCCATGGGCAGGGACACCCCCCACGGGATCAGGGGCTCCAAGCCCCATCCAACCTGGCCTTGAACCCCTCCAGGGATGGGGCAGCCACCACTGCTCTGGGCAACCTGGGCCAGGGCCTCCCCACCCTCACAAGAAAGTATTTCTCATCTGTATCTCCCTTTTTTTCAGCTGAAAATCGCCCCCCTTCATCCTCTCCTTGCACTCCTGATCAAAAGCCCTTCCCTAGCCTTCCTGGAGCCCCTTTCAGCCCTGGAAGCTGCTCTAAGGTTTCCCCAGAGCCTTCTCTTCTTCAGGCTGAACAACCCCAACAGGACTTCCCGAAGCTCTGCATCCCGTCCTGGCTCCAGCATCAGCTGAGCTGTGATTTGCCTTTCAGCGGCCTCACCCCAAAGGATTTGCGTTGCACTGATGCTGCTGCAAGCAGGCACAGCTTTGCCTGTGTCAGCAGCTCCCTCTCACAGACATCATTGCAGATTCTTGTCCACGTGAGAGCACAGTTTGAATGGAGGCATAAAGAGATGAATGCTCTCACAGCCTCTTCCAGCACATGCCCGCTCCCTTCCCCGCGACACAGGGTATGCAACACTACACATTCAAGGCTGTGCTGTTAAACAGTGCTCATTCTTCTCAGCACTGCTGGTGATACATAACACAGCTCAGCCCGAGGAGCGCTTCTGGTATTGTTATTAATGTCCGTGTCATAACTGCTTCCATAGGATTTCCATTACACCAGGGATCACGTGCAGAAGGTGCCAGGAGCTCAGCCCAGGCCTGTTTTCCCCCAGCAGGATGTTAAGACCCAGATCCCTCATTGAATTACAAAGACCAAAAGAGAGAGAGAGGTTTCACGTGGTTTCAGTTAAGGAGAGGATCAACAAAGCATTGGAAAAGAAATGAAAGCAAAGGGTTGTGCCTATCACTGAGAATACACTTTTGCACCAGCTGCATTAGGTGAATTTACTCCTGCTTTGCTTCTTGGTGTTTTCCTGTGTTCCTGTCCGGCTCCACACCAAACCTGCAGCATCAAGGCAGCCCCTGGTACTGCTCAGCTCCTCCTGGCAGCGCCTCCAGACCTGCCTTGTCCCACCTCTGTGCTCCCTTCAAGCACCGGCTCTTGCAATCAGATGTCAATCACAGATATTTTAATGCGCTAACTTTCTAAATCCACACTCGTGCTCACTTAACAATAGTCTGCTTTGATCAGTGTAATACAAGCAAAACCAACAAACCGCGCCCCTCCTCCCTCCTCTCCAGAAGCAACCTTCCCAGGCCTCGTAAAACCAAAGCAATTGCAATCTTTAATTTTATTTCCTTTATTTTCAGGCTGTTGGATGCTGGTTCTGATTAGGGACATTCTGAGCAGGAATAAAGCTATTTTAAATAAAAAACATGTTGAGCTTTAGGGAGGAAAAAAGCACCACAACGCTGCTTTAAAGCAGGCGACTTGGGAAGCAACATTTGTTAATCAATCACAGAATCATTAAGGTTGGAAAAGACCTCTAAGCTCACCCAGTCCAACCGCCAGGCCAGCCTCACCGTGCCTGCTAAACCATGTCCCAAAGTGCCATGTCTACACATTTTTTGATCACCCCCACGGATGGGGACTCCACCACTGCCCTGGGCAGCCTGGTCCGATGCTTGACAACTCTATCCATTAAATAGTTTTCCCCAATCTCCAACCTAAACCTCCCCTGGCACAGCTTGAGGCCATTTCCTCTCATCCTATCCCATGTCACTTGGGAGCAGAGCCCAGCACCCACCTCACCACTACCTCTTTTCTGGGAGCTGCAGAGAGCGATGAGGTCTCCCCTCAGCCTCCTCTTCTCCAGCCTAAACAGCCCCAGGGCCCTCAGCCACTCCTCAGGAGACCTGTGCTTCAGTCACTGCTTTTATGGTTTAGCAATCAGGACATAATTTGCGGGCAGAGTGAACGGACTTTACCAGGGAATTCAAGAGGACAAGGGCTCCAAGCATTTTCAGGAAATGTAGTTTTGGGAGCACATTCTAAGGCAACTTCTGTCCTACTTCTGAGCCCCACAAACCCAAAATGAGACTTTACTTGGGTAAATATGAAGACACTCGCTTCATTTCAATAGAGTACAACTAAGTACGTAGCTCAGAGCCTGGTGAAGCCGAGGTTGCTGCACTAGGACAGCTCTACAGCCGCCAAAGTCACCGAGACCAATACAGTTATGCTCATCTGTGCCGCTGAACAAATAGGCTGGTGTTTGCAGTCGAGTTGCTTCAGACTGCTGCTGCTGCTGTAAATGAAATTAAACATGGCCAGTGGCTGGATTTACACCGATGTAACTGAAAATGTCATCATGCCTTCAGAGCCTGGCTCTGGCAAACCTGGTCCCGCAAGCACAGCTCCCTGACCTGTGTTTAGGCTTCAGCAGAAGAGTGCCACTGCTAAACAAGCTGCCTGGATGTAACACAGAGGAAATAGGTGCTGCACACCCGAGGCTTTGTGATACTGCATGTGATTTCACGGTAGGGGCAAACTCAGGACCAACCATTTAATCTCACTCAATTTGGGCAGGAAATCTGCCAGCCCCGGCATTCTGACTGCACTTTCCTCTTCCAAGCAGCTTCTGCCTGCTCCGGGTAGCAGATCCTTATCTTTATTTTCATCTGTCTGTCACTCTTGATTTTTACCTCTTTGGATACGTGCACTCTTCTCCTACCCCCACAGATCCTATGACCTCAAGGTCCTTCTCCATTCAGTGCCAAGATCATGTCAGAGCTGAGCTTCTGCCCCTCAGGAAGGAGTTACTGGGACCTTTCACGGGTCAGGGTTCATTCCAATTAAGTTAAAGAGGGAGGGAGATAAAAGCCGGAGCAGGCTCTTGTGGAAGAGTTCATGGGCAGCTGCCGTGCCGCAACGCAAGCGGTTTGACTTCAAGTGTGCTGAAGCCAGCAGAGTGTTTGGAATGCACCACAACACCTGACCAGGGTTTATTTTTATTCATTATTTTCACCCTGGTTAAAGACGAGGAGTCAAATGGCTGTGCGAGGAGGAAGACCAAACACTCAACAAGGAGACTTCATATACAGCTTTAGGTGTGCTTTTAAGACAGAAAAGGCTGATCACAGAACAAAGTTCTAGAAGCAGAAGTTTTGCTGCATGACTCTGATGTCAATAAAGAAACTTTGGCAGACATCAGAGGATCGAACCCTTTTCTTTCCCTAAGCCATGCTTCTGTTGTAATTAGTATTTTCAATAGTCACTCTGTGGTAGGTACAGGCGGCCCAGCACTGGCCCAGGTTGCCCAGGGAAGCTGTGGCTGCCCCATCCCTGGAGGGGTTCCAGGCCAGGTTGGATGGGCCTTGGAGCCCCTGACCCAGTGGGAGGTGTCCCTGCCCATGGCAGGGGGGGCACTGGGTGGGGTTTGAGGTCCCTTCTGACCCAATCCATTCTATGATTCTACGAAATACAGCATCCCACGTCCCTGAGTGTGAGTCCTCCTGGACCAGGACCTCATTACTCCAAGTGCTGACGAAGCGCTGGCAAAACAAATGGCCCCAAAGCGCTGAACAGAGAGTGCAAGAGAGCAGCGCAGTCGCATGCACTTCAAAATGCTTATTTATTTTTCCCAACATGCGAGTTAGTTCTGTATCAGCATTCTGCAGCTGAAAAGGTATGGGTTTCTTCCCTGTACAGGGAAGGTCAGCATCCTCTGAAGTGACCGTGGGTCCCCTCGTGGGCACGCCAAGCCGGGCCCCAGAGAGCCAAAGGCAGGTGCTCTGCTTTCAGCACAGACCTGGCCCCTTTCCAGCCCTTCCAGGTGGCCAACCCCAAAAGTGAAGTCATCTCCAGACAAACCACTTTGAAATTCTTTTGCTAGGACTGGCAAATCCCCTCTAAATCTGCCTCAGCCTTCGTCACCGGGTACCGGGGGAGTTTGCGGGGCCAGTCAATGCACTCCACGTCGAGGGGGGCCGCAGGCCCCCCGTCACCACGAGTGCCATTGTACCTCTGCTGGCAGTTGCTGCATTACTATGACAGCTGCAAACCCCGATGAGTGAATAACCTAATCGAGCCATTAAAAGAAACAGAAGCCCTCTGCCCTGTTTGATTTCTCTCTATAATGATGTAAAGTGCACTTTAATGGAGTCAAAGTGGTCCTGGGCCATTCTTGTTAAGGCCATTTGATGCAGTGCTATTGAGTCCCACTGCTGGCGTTCATTACCTCCCTTCAGCTCTCTCCCCTGCCGCATTGTAGTTCAGACTTCCCCGCGCAGTTTCTCTGCTGCTACAGCCCCTTGCCTGCATTTTGTCTACATAAATTAGACCTTGTGCAGCATATTGGCCTGTCAGGGGACTAGGAAGAAACTGTATATTGTTTCTGGCATTCCCGGGCCCTTCTGCCCCTGACATCTGCTGTGTTTGTGACAGGGAATACATTCCTGACTCATTATCCGGGCAAGCGGAATCCCTCCCTGACAGCACCATTAATCAGAATCAAGCAGTCCGGCAAATAAAAAAAAAAGGAGAGAGAGAAGAAGAAGAAAAAGAAAGCGAACGAAGAAAAGAGACAGTTCCTAACTTTCACTTCTGTGTCATTCCAGTGTCTGGACAAGTAGCAATCTATCTTTCGGAGTGACAGCTCTGATGGATGGCATTATTTATGCTTTTGTGTATTAAAAGACAGTTCTGGCACCAGATTGTCACTCCACCAGAGAGCTGAAAAAAGGCGAAATTTAATTTGAAGGAAAAGAGGGCAAAGATCAGAGGATTCTGGCTGGGGAGTGCTGCCTGGGAGGGACGGCGACTGCAGCGGGAGAGAGCAACTGGAAGAGGTGTAGAAATGATGCATAAATAAGTAACCACCCTTACAGGTACCAAGATTTCTGTTTGTATCGATGTTAGCACCTTCCTGGGCTGCAGAGGTCTGTTTGTTGTCACAAACGGGTTTGATGTTCCCTGGAGGGATGCTTCATGTTAGGTGAGATGGGCATATGCTTAATTTTCTGTACATAATTTGTGTGTGTGTATACAAACATGATTGTAAATGCACATATAGATGTGATTAACGATGTGTCTGTAACAGGGTGGCGCTACACGCACAGGTGTATTTACACAAATTAATTTTAAATACAGGCTTTTTGTTCTCGCATAGATCTCCTCAAGACAGAAAATACATATCTAAATATTCACACAGACATGGAGACAGTCACATGGAGACATCCCCAGATGATCAACACTTCCATGGTTTTAACTTTTTCCTTTTAAAAAACATTTAATTACTACACCACTTCTAAGCAAATTTAAGTACAAACGAAGAATATATTCTTCATATATGTATTTTCTATATACATATTCTTTAAAATGTCTTACCTGTTTGAAGTTTGAGGGAAACACTGTATTTTACTCCATCTGGAGTGCCAAGTTTGGCTGCCAGAGTGGTTTTGTGTCTTTTCCTTTATAGTTACCCACACCCAGGCTATTTGGCTGTCGAATGCAGACACCCCTGTGAAGATTTAGATGCCCACACTTCCCTTTGTCCCATCTCCTGTCTGGAAAAGGCTGGCAACTGCCTGGGGAGTGCCAGGCTGAGGAGCCGGCTCTCACCGACCCACTTATAAAGTCAGAATTGTGTGACTCCGTGTCTTTGCTGAGCTGGGCTGATGCACGTGCCAGCAATCGAACCCATGGGTATTCATACAGCACATACCACGCTGTAAAGAAATACCAGAACATGGTCATAGTGTGTTTGTGCGGGGATGTCACGCATGGTGGTACCACAAGAACCCAGGAGGCCACATTCCCATCAAGAGCAAACCGATACATCCCCCTGAAACTCGGTAGTTGCATGTGTTTACACTAGCAGTGGATTTGGCTGCAGGAGGAGCCTCTCAGGACCTGCTGGTCCATGCTCAGAGGGAACAGCAGAGACTTAACTGATCTGAAGATCATAGTTAAATTATTACAGGACGTTACATGACTAAGGTATCCCAAATTTAGGCATCAACATAAATTAAAAGCAGGAACCTTACCTAGAAAATGGAATTTATTCAGCAAGTTTGGATCACAGAAGGATGCATGTCTCTGCCTTCACGCCTGTCTGATGTATCCTGGGACTGAAAGGAGGGTTGTGCTGGCTCCAGCGAAGGATGGAGGTGCGCAGAGGTGCCAGTGCCATTCACACACGTACACCTGCATGGGTACAGAATTGAAGAGAGCGATTTAGTCATAAGTGGAGCAAAGCAATCAGCCTCTGCCTGCAGTAATGTCCCCTTACTGTAAGGGTTCAGCAGTCTGTGGCTGCCCACGGGCCATGCTCAGGTCTCCAGCTGCACAGCAGTTTGTGTTTACGGGTCAGGTACACAGACAGGATAGTACACAGTTCCCTCTAACACAAGATATTTCACTCTACATTTCCAACCCTGAAGGACACATGGTTTTGACCTGAGAAAATAAGAAATAACAAGGAACATAGTTGCTATTATTTGTAACTCTTGCTTTCAGATGACCCATCTCTTGGCTGTTTTGACAAACATCTGCTTTGGAGCCCATTAGCCAACACGCAACATTTGCTTCTAATTCATACAAATTTGTTGCGTTCCCACATCTCAGCAGGATTCACGTCCCCTATCCTGAACCACCGGCACCAGCAGCACCCGCCCTACCACACCTCGCAAATGCTGGCAGCAGCCACTCCTGAGACTATAGGTCCAGGGCAAGATCCAAGCACTTCAAAACCTGCCAGAGTTCTTGGCTACATCCAGAAATGGTGTTGACTTGCAGGCCCAGCCAGATTGTTACTAATCATCCTCTTGGACTCCCTTTTTCCTTCCTGAGGACAGTGTATCTCCTCTTCCTATCCACAGGGATTTTCAACCCTCAGCACTAACACGGTATGTCCAGCATCCTGCCTGAACGTTATGGATGGACAGGTAGAACAGTTACTGATGAGTGCTTGCAAACCACCAGCCCAGGATCACACCGCTGGTGTTCTGCTGGAGATGGAGGTCACAAGCAGGCCTAGGACTGATTTAATCTGAAAAAAATCCCTACGGGGATGACATCACAGCAGTCCCAGGCAATGAGCCGGCCCTTCAGAGTGTGAAGCTGAGGAATAAATCTCCTCTTTCAAGACCCAGAGTTTAAATTTCAAAGTGAGATGTGTGCGTAATTCCCTCGGGCTCCTTTGAAATCCCAGCTGGTGTTTTGAGAAGGAACTGGACATTTTTCTACTCCCAGTCTTGGTACGGCAGAGACCGTGGATTGGCTTTTTTAAACTGTTGACACCGTTCAATTGAAATTGGCTGGGCTGGAGAAACACGTGGAGGGGCTTCTTTTTACTGGCTTTCAAAGGCCTAAGTTGGGCTGCTCAGTAGGTGCTCCAGGAGGAAACATCACTCATAAAAGCAAAGCATGGAAGAAAAGGAGAGGCTGTCTTCTTTGTCTGTTCTATTGTATCTATCTTCTTGGAACTGTACTGCGAGATAAAGACATCCAAGGCTGCACCTCAGCTGGGGTAAATGGCGTAAATTTTCATAGCTGCAGTGAAGACAATTTATTCCTTCTAAAGATCTGCCCCTTGATCTCCAAAGCCAAAGGAACATAAGCTCTTATGTTTTAAGCGTGGTAGTTGGAATGTTTAATTCTATTCCGTCGTCTGTCAGAACAGCAGGCGGAGGGAAGGAATGTATTGGTGTCATATGGAAACCAGGGTTTGATGACGGACAAAATTAAATCCTTGCATTTGGACATAAACCATGGTAACACAAAATATGCAGCAAGTCAGGCTTGGTTTTCAATACTGAAAACACAAGGCCCCTCTTGGCAGGCAGCGGAGGGGATATTAGTCAGATTTAGACATGGTTTTCTTTGTTTTAGTGAAGGATAAATAATTATGTGCTGAGATATTCCAGACTCATGTTAACACAGTTGTGTGTGAACCACAGCAGAGGATGCTGTAAGAATAGGAAGGACTGAAGGTCCTTTAACCTACAAAATAGCTGGGAATCCTGGCAAAGTTTTGGGGGTTACTTCTGGAAAACAACCCCGGTTTCCTCAAAATACATCTGACATGCTAATCTCCACAAATCAAACCTTCAAAGCATTTGCTCTCTGGACATTCTTAGGGTAACATACTGATCCAGTATATCCCGTGTCTCCCTGCAGATCCTGCTCAGCACTCCTGCTGCTGCTGCAGCTAGGGATGTGCTCCGAGCTCCCTCTCCCCTGCACTCAGCATTCGGGAACGGAGGGACCGTCACACTTGCAGCATAAAGTGTCCCCATCCCTGGAAGTGTTCCAGGCCAGGTTGGATGGGGCTCGGAGCAACCAGATCCAGTGAGAGGTGTCCCTGCTCATGGCAGGGAGTGGGACTGGATGGGCTTTGAGGTCCCTTCCAACCCAAACTATCCTGTGATTCTATGATTTGCCCCACTGCCAGGTGGCTGTGGCTGCTGCTCTCCCTCCCACACTGCCTGTTCCACTCCCAAGTGTAAAATGGAACTTGTAAATCACTTTTTGGAAAGGGCAAGGGACACAACTGTCAGCCCAGCAGAGTGAGTTTATGTAGAGATGAAATCAAACTGAGTAGCACAGATAAAGCATGGAGCTGGATTTCACATTTCACTGCTGCTCTTGGTCCAGAGGTTTGCTCATTAACAGGGCTATGATTCTGTTATTGAAACTCATGGTAAGTGGTTCTTTAGGCAAAGATCCAGCAAAGCACTTAGGCAAATTCATAAATTTATGTCCCATTGACTTCTGTGCAACTATTTATACGCTCAAAGCCATGTGTGTCCTAAATGCATTTCCAGATCAGGTCTTGTACTCAACAAACAGTCTTTCTGAAGCGTCGTAAACTCCAAGCTTTCAACATTCATGAGTTCAAGCTCTCGCTTCCTCTAAGCCACCATCACTGCAACTTCAGAAAAGGCTTTTTAAAACCAGATGTCTTAGTTTTGAACTTCTAATTCTAATAATTCTGGGTAGCAGCCTCACTTTAAGAAAGTAAAAGAAACAGCTATGGCTGTCACCTCTATTCATGTCTTTGGGAGATGAGATATTAAGAAAAAATACTCAATACTGCAAAACTTGGGATAAAATCCCCAAAGTAAGAAGGCTCTTTTCCACATTTGAAAAAAACTAACTTTTTTTTGTAGCCATCTCAAGCTCCATATAACCAGTGAGGTGCAACTGGCGCTGTGTTCAGAGGGTGGAAAGGTTACAACTCTGTTCTTGTGCCTCGCAGACTGCATTGCCTCTTGTGCGCTACAGAACTTCAGCTGAGTAGGTTTTGTAGAGTTGTGATGCTTCTTGTTTTGATCTATTCCATATACATTCTCTAAAGTCTCTGCTTAAAGGTCATCTCTTCCATGAGCATTTAAATGTCTTCATCAATAACTAACAGGGAACCAAACTGCCTTTTAGTAAGGAATCCCAACTTGATTTTTGCAGCATGTACTTCTTATCATCCTTTTGGCCACTAAGTCAAAACTGACTCCCACATCCGATTAAGGCAGATAAATTAAAGAGTTGGAAGAATCTTTGGATTAATCAACCCATTTTGAGAAGGGCTAATTTCATTTCTCATAGACTCCAGGCACTCCAGAGTTTGAGAACGTCTTGCATTCACCCATGCGTGATTCACGTTTTACTCTTTTCTTTCCCATTGCAGCACAACACATTCTTTAACTGATCAAATATTTCAGTTCCCAAAGTGACATCCTGCAGATTTAGAGTCAGCTCAAGCTGCTCTTAATATAAGTGGTAATTTCATCAAACTAAAAGCAATGGTGATTCATTTCTAATTATAATCGCTGTTTCAATGCAGGAAACTGAGCTCTAGGCAGGGTTTGCATTTCCTGCTGAGTTTGCCCTGGCCCTGTGCAGAACCTGCTCACAAGGTGTAAGCTCTGCACAGCCATTAGCTCTAGCTGCATTTTTGGACAATCCTACATTAAATATACATTCCATCCTATGCCCATGGTCATTAGGAACAAGGCTGTTGCTTTGGTTCGGTGCTTTTGCCCTCCCCTCTTGACAACCCACCTATGTACACATCCTCTCAGCTCTCCGTATCGTTGCCTCTCTGCTCCTGGATGAGAAAGGACCCAGCGAGGGACCGGCTGATGCAGATGAGGTGTAATCAGCAGCAGAATTCAGCATATTCCAAACTCTTCTCCTGCTTCCTTCCATATGGCTTTTCACAGCCTGAACCATCAGGGGCTGCAAGACATGAACATGCCATTAAACTCTCAGCGAAACCTGCCTTTATGATAATCTCTGGAGAGAAAAATCCCAGGGCTTTTGGTATTCTGAGGAATTTGGGCTTCTTGGTACTTTCCTCCAAATAAAGCCTTCGAGGAACAGGTTAACGTTGTTTGCTGGAGAACTGCAGCTGCAGGAAACTCCAGTCTGTTGCGACTGCTGTTTCCCTTTGACAAGCCTCTTCACCCGCTAAGGCTGACGATCTACATTATGATTTCATTTTACTAGCGTGATTGTAAAATACCTGGTGCAAACCTCATCAAGGCATGAGGCTGAGTGTTAAGCACTCAGACGAGGGATTTCATAGAGCAGACAGGAGATTAAATGCACACTGAGGTAAGAAACCGAACACACCCATAGGCCATTGAATACATTCCCCAAATCTGAAAGGATGCTCAAGCAAGTCTGATTTTCATCCTCCCTGTCTACTAGCACCCAGCCAATACATTATTGTAGAGTCCGTGGAGCAAGGTATTATAAAGATCATGCGGCCCAGGGAAGTACAAAAGTGATTTAAAATGTTCTAATCTCATTAATCTGTTTCTTCTCCCTAAAGATGCTCCAAGCCTAGGCCAGATCCTCAGCTGGCAAGTGAAGTAGAAAAGCACTTAAATAAGACCTCAAGTTTAAGCTTATGCTTAAATTCTATTTACCTCAAAGCTCATTTCAAGATAAATTCATGCTAAAACAGTATTTCTAAGCAGAAAAACCCTCACTTGAGCCAGAGCCTGTTCAGTATAAACAGAGCTAATCTGTACTAGAGGAGGCTTTTCTGCTTCAGGACTTCTTTCCCACTCTTCAGAGTGTCTTTCATCTAGGCAAGGGAACAGACACTGGCTTTGCTGAAACACAATTCTACTTGGATTTTGCATATTCAACTGCTGGAAAAATCACAGTGAACCAGTTTGTCACCAAGCTGTAATACAAAAAAAATTGATATTGATACCATCATAGAATCATGGAATGGTTTGGGCTGGAAGGGACCCCAAAGCCCATCCAGTCCCTCCCCCTGCCACGGGCAGGGACACCTCCCACTGGCTCAGGGGCTCCAAACCCCATCCAACCTGGCCTGGAACCCCTCCAGGGATGGGGCAGCCACCACTGCTCTGGGCATCCTGGGCCAGGGCCTCCCCACCCTCACAGGAAAGCATTTCTCCCTAAGATCTCATCTCAATCTCGTCTCTTTCAGCTGAAAACTGTTCCCCTTAATCCTATCCCCGCACTCCCTGATCAAGAGCCGCCTGCCTCCCCCCCCCCCCCCCCCGCCCCCCGCAGCTTTCCCGTATCTCCCTTAAAGTTTAATAATAATTAATCGAACTCTGAAGCACTTGTTTAGAACCCAAAATCTCAGACCCATTTTTTTGATCCTTTACCCTGGAATTGCAGGCACGGCACTGGCTTAGGGTGTCAGGAGGATCAGGTTTGGTTACATCTCCAAAAATCACACAGTGGAATCTGTACGATGTTATCACCTACAGACAGCCTGATAATATTTTTACCATTACCACCCAAGGTATTGTCACAGGCTCCTGGGTCTGATAGCCAGTATTTAACCACTGAACATGAGCAGACACCTGACTGACGGCTGTCCTTCCCTGTTGCAACGCGCAGGTTGCCACACACCACGATTCTTTCTCCCAACTCCCTGCTAACTATTATTTCTTTGGTCTGGGGGAAGCAGATAACCTCTGTGTAAGAACTAGGTTCCTAGTCAGATACTAATTTTATGTAAGCTGGACAATGTTTTACTGCGCTCTTGCCAGCCTTTAATCACAGCATGATCCTACCTAACGTCCTCAAGCCTCACACAAGTGAAGAAAGCAGTACAAATGTTTGTAATGGTAAGTAAGGCTCAGGCATGGTTGCAACTGGAGGTACTACGCGCATGCCAAACATCGCGTTATTGTTATTATTGGTATTGACAGTATAAATGGCAGCACCATAATGGGACAACAGCATCGGGTCTCGGGGAGGCAGAGGGTAAGGAGACATTAATATGTGCAGTCAA
The DNA here is from genome assembly GCF_017976375.1 of Cuculus canorus. NCBI lineage: Eukaryota > Metazoa > Chordata > Aves > Cuculiformes > Cuculidae > Cuculus > Cuculus canorus. The sequence continues at coordinate 1,179,293 of NC_071426.1, read as the reverse complement.
CTTGCATCTTGCGCTAGGAAAGTGTGCTGGTATGAGTGGTTCTGACACCTAGAACATAAACCAGATGGCCCCTTTCTTACGCCATATCATGCAAAAAGAGATTTGAATTAATTCATGTAGAAATCATGACAATTCTGTTCCTGTTGGAACTCGGTACTGCGGACAGGGTGGCAGGAGATTATGCTGAATTTTTAACTTAAAAACTACCAGTGACAGATGTCACTGCCTGTGCGCCTTTGTCTCCCATCCTTTCTCCACCCGCCTGTGCCCCTGGGTCCCTCCTCCAGAGCACGAACTCTGGACCACAATGCTTAAAAACTTACTGAAATAACATTTTGTGCAGAACTTTTTCAAAGCGTGTGTGCAAAAAGAAATCCATCAAACCCCAAAGTGTGTGCCCGACACATAAAGACGCTGGGGTGAAGGCGATTTCATTTTCCAGTGCACTCTACCCATAGCCCTTTTGGAAATTCCATCCAAAATCAATGTACTGGCCAGGGGGATCAATGAACTCTGCAAGCAACACTGCCTTCCATGGAGAGTTTGCATGCCGACTAGCTGAGACTGAGTGGGAGACAGGAGTATTCTCCTCCGCCCTGTGTGGAGGCTGAGCACAGCAGGAAAGGTGCTTTGCCCAGGGTTATGCTGCCCGGATCCCCTGAGACCTCCTGACGCACCTCTGCCCACGCAACATTCCTTGCCTCCACTCCAGGGATGCGTTGAGGGTCCAGCAAGGTGCCGGGGTCTCCCTGGGAGCAGGAACAGCTTTGTGCTGTGGCACACCCAGCCCTGAGCCCATCATCCCCGCTGGACACCGCCGCCGTACTGAGAGCTTGGGCTGCTCCCCGATCTCTGCACTTCACACATGCCTCCTCACTTCTAGTCTTCAGCGCCTGCTCCACACAGCGTGTCTCCTGCCGACACACCCCTGTCAGCTCCTCCATTGTGTGGCCAGCAGCATCTTTCAGCACATGAGCCTCAGCCAATATAGCTTAAACACATCGATCCGGGGCGGGGGGAGGCAGGAGGGAAGCCTCCAGCACCAGCGTGTGTGCGTTCGCGGGGGGGGTCCTCTCTGCCATACAAAAGCACAAGTGGTTTTGTTCGAGCTGGCAGAGGCCGGCTGTGTTGAAGCTCCCTTTCATCAGTGGGTATTAGGCCCAAATCGCTGCCTCTTTGAATATGTACACAGCGCTTTCCATCGCCTGTCACCGGGATGACAGATCTGCCAGGCTCCTCCGGGGCCTGGCACCTGGGGCGCGCAGCAAAGCCGGCTTTTCAGCGAAGAGCACACACAGCTTTTTCTCCCTTTTCTTTTTTTTTTCCCTTCCCCTTCCCTCCCCCTCTTCTTTCCCCCTCCCTTTTTTTTTTCCCCCATTGGGGAACTTTCTCCATCGCCTTCCCTTTCATTTCTCCCCCCACCCCTGAACCTGAATGAACACTTCTTTCAGTAATGGGTTTTTTCCACCTGGTTGACTTGATGAAAGGTTTATGAGTTGACATTATGTGTGAGAAGAACAAAGCAAGTGCGGGGATGTGTGCGTGCGTGGGGGCGGGGAGCCGGCTCGACAGAGCTGCTGAAAACTTTATTACAAACTAAGAGACGCTGGGAGCAATAAATCAGTTGGATGCTCTCTACAAACCAGCAGAAAACTGCCACTGCAGAACAGAAGAAGAAAACTGCCACTGCAGAACACAAAGCCGTGCTGGGCACCAGTAGGCTCTGGGGAGTTGCACTGGGTTGCTGGAAGGAGGGAGAGGGGATGGAGGCGCCCATCTCACAGCTCCCACTTCCCAGACAGAGTCCCTACCTAGGGATCGCACTTACAGCAGAACGGCTCCAAAGGAGGTTTCACCAGGCATGAAGTGATGCTCACACATGCAGCTCGGGGTGAAAATCAGCAGGCTTTGGCACCACGCTGCCCTTCGGACAGGCACCTCGCATCCGCTCTCCTGCACTCGGAGTTCTGAGCCTGGTCTACCCAGGCAGTTTAGTGTTTGCTCCAACTCTGCCTCTCCCAAGGTGAAAGCCGGCAGCTCCTGTTTACCAACACAGAGATGAACAACAGCTTGTGAGTGGTTAAAAAATACCATACGTAAAAGAAACAAACAAACAAACAAAAGTGTTTCAGCTGTTGTTTGTTAGGAAACCAGAGTCAACAGGCTTACAATTAAGAAAAGCACCTTTAGAAACACAAGTTGAACAATTCGTACTTTGCATTGCAGAGAAGGGTAGAAAGGACCTGAGCTGCCACCGGTCGAGCCTGCAGAACACCCAGGAGGTGTATTGTCACACCAACCTAAAGGCAGGCTCGGCAGCAAAGACATGACACAGCGCGACACCGACACGGCACGGCACAGCTCCGACATGGCACGCTGCGTCCCAAGCAGACCAGCTTCTCCGTTGCCCCTGTCGCTTGGCAGAGACACGTTCAGCAGGTCGGAGGTACCAGCACGGGACACGGCAACGAGTTTCCTACAACACCACAGGCTGCTATCTCCTGATTTCAGATTACATTGGAAGTCCTTCAGTTACTCCATTTTTTTTTAAAGCATCAGCCTTAGTTCTGCAGTAATATAGACCTGTGCTAATTAGCACTGTCTCTACTGAGGTGAACAGTTTCTTAGGAGGCAACAGCTTTCCCTGCCTAAGCTGAATAAATCGCTCTGAGTATGGCTGTGATGTGAAAAACAGACCAGGTCCCACCGCGTGAAAGCCTCTGAACCATGCGACTGCTGGAGGTCACACAACCCAACCGCACACTCCCATCGCTATTTCTCCTTAGCAATCCCATGCCGTACACAAAGGCAAACATGTTTCTATTTTAAACTCTAATCCAAGGCTACTGCATGCCTTTTGGAGTGCGGATGTCCTGGAAATGTCACTGCAGAGCAGTGTGCTCAAGAGATTAGAGCCGTTCCCTTTCGCAAATGACAAGAGTACAGGCACAGATGTTACTCCAGCCACGGGGTCAGACACAGTTGCTCTGGCTTAACTTGTTGCACCGCGTTAATAAAAAGGAGAAGGGGCAAATGCTGAAAGAACCTGAGCAGCTGTAACTTTGCTCAAGTCAGTATTTCTAAGGCTTTTACCCCAGGTAGATACAGATCCTTTGCACCGTAACAGCCAGTAGCCGTCACGAGCTTTAGAGAGATGACTAGGCAAAAAATATTCTTAGTATTTCCAGTCCTGCCATGTATGGACCAGATGAAGAGCCTACGTGGTTAACAGCCTTTCTGCAAAGAGCTCTGCCATGAAAGAGCTCACGAGGCTCAGGAGAATCACGCCACTAAAGCAGCTGGAGTATCCAATAGCGATGACATTTGCTGAGCCATCAAAAAGCTTCAGGGCAGAGCTGGGTGAAGGGAACCGGTCAAGCCCAGAGACGTGGCAATGCAGAACTGCTCAGGGATATCTGAGAACTCGCACAGGACTCCCTGGGGTGGAGATACACAGAGGATGGTTGGGAATGTGGTCACTTGCAGTTGGTGAAACCGAGTTCCAATTCACGCATAACAGCAGCCCTGGGTCTTCAGACCAAGAACTGCAAGAGGTGAGCAGTTCGAGCCAAGGCTGTGGGCCCTGGCAGAGCAGGGCTGTGGTGACACCGTGCAGATGGGACCGAAGTGCACAGGTAAAGAGTAAAGTGAACCAACAGTGTGAACCTGAGGGGCCCGGTTTTCCCACCAGTGCGCATTTCCACTTGGGCAGCTCACACAGCGAGCACCAAGCATGAATCGCAGGCTAGAAGGAGATGTTAACCATACTTCCAGAACAGACTAATACTATGGGATGGTTCTATTTTTACATACCTAATTTGAGAGCTTCTGATATACAGAGAGTGAGAACTGAGGAGCTTTTACAGTTTTAGAAAGCCAGGTGCTTTTAAGATGTACCTTTAAAGTCAAAATCCATTTTAAATCACCACTGAGAATCTTGGCTGGGGTATAATAACGCTTCCAGGCACTTGCTCTGAAAAGCAGCCTGAGCCCTGTCCTAGATCAGCATGCAGTGACACGCATCGTTCACACTAATGGACGACTTCTAGCTGTACCGAGGAGAGAGAAAGGGAAGGGCTGGGAGAAAGTGCCAAAATGTACTGGAACAAAAAAAAAAACAACCTCCAAATCAAAATCAGGTGCAATTGCAGCTCCAGCCTGTGCGCTTGGTGTTAATCACTTGCTCCATTTCTGTGGCTCATGTCTGCTCCACGCTTTGCATTGTGAGCAATTCTGGTGCTGGGTAAAAAGCAAAGTAGAGACCAGTTTAAACCTATAGCTAGGACCGCAGTAATGGGGTTCTGCTGCCCAGGGCAGGGAGAACCTAGCACTTCTTTAGGGTCTGTAGGCGCCCAGGAATGCTGGGGAGAGGAAGGGTCATAAATAAACCAGTTCTTTAAATCTTTCCAAGCAAAAGCATTGATCAGGCACATGAGCCGAGCACTGCTGGACCAAACTGACCTCAGTACTGATGCTGTTAGCATAACTTGGGTGGAAAACGCCAGGCCCAAATCATCCCATGAATCAGATTTTCACCAGAGTCACCAAGTCTTGCACGAGCAACACAGTCTGTCTGGGTGATGGCCCTGAAGAGGGATGCAATGCCTTTATCCAGACCACTCTGACAGAAATGGGCTCTGTTCTAAAGTACGAAGGAGTTGAAGTCAAGACCAGCAACGCGTCCCTCACCTCCAAAGATCAGGACTTGCACCCTGACAAGCTCTCGATTACGAGCGCTGATTTTCAGTCTCAGACATGCTTTTCCTTTTCTGTGGTAGCAAATCTGATCCGTGCACTTGCTGACTAATGCTAACAAATCAGGGCAATTGCCGCTTACCGGAATCACCTTCCAATGGGGAGCTGACAGCAAGAACAATGCATCTGTTCGCAGCCTGTGGAGGCCGCGGGGAGCATCTGTCAGCAGAGGAGCTCCTTGTCAGAAGGTTTCAGGCTGACTCTCCAAACAGCGAAAAAGAGACATGTACAGACTGATAGCCGGACTGTTGTTTTGTAGTGGTGGCTCTTTCATCTTCCCCTTTCTTTGCTTCCACAGATGACTTTGTTCTATCAGATGTGGTTTTTAATTACGGGAGTTCTCTGTGCCATTAGTGGTTTAACTGAAGGGAAATTGAGCCGTATAAATAGCACCGTTTTGATATTCCCTGTTTATATTAAACTGGATTTCCCTTTTGATATTTATTGAGTGGGACGTGGACCTGTTTGAAGATACAGTTCGACTAGTTAAGGTTTTACTGGAGGAAGGAATTCAGCCACTGGAATTGCCATAGGCAGCATTGCAACTGGCTGGGTAGGAAAGAAGCAAGCGGCAACCACCGCTTAGGCAAGACAGACGACATCAAAGAGGCATTGCACCAGGGGTTTTTTAGCAGTCAGTAAATTCTGTAGGTACAAAGTAATAAAGGAAGTGTAATAATGCCTTATTGTTATATGGGCACCTTTCATCCTGAAGGATAGTAGTTTACAAGCCAAAGATCTCAAGACTGGAGTTGGTATTATGTCCTGCAGGGCTGAAATATCATTTACCATTTCAGGCTTAAGCTGATTAAGAAATTACAGTTTGGAGAATATTGTCAATGAAAAACATTGCTGAAAAATTAAGAGTTGAAAAAGTAACTTTTTATATAGTTTTACAAGGAAAGCAGTTCGGATTTTTTCACTGAGAGAAAATTAGATTTTCACTAGAAAATAAAAGCAACTAGTTCATATCTCTTAATTAATCATAAGAAACACATTCTTTACACTGCAGGCAGCAGTTTATCATCAGCAGTATGAGCTGGTCAGAAGCAGACCCCCAGACAATACTGTGTGATAGAGGCTGTTCTGAGAGTAACAAGAGAAAAATGGGAGGAATTACTCTCTACTGTCCTTTGTCCAGTTTCACTGGCAATTAGCTTGGTTACCCCTACAAAGAATTATGTGACAGAGATGAAAACTCGTGTATTTCTGCCCAGTAGCACTCACAAACAGAGTTAGGTTGCAACACAGAATCATGGAATGGTTTGGTTTGGAAGGGACCTCAAAGCCCAGCCAGTCCCACCCCTGCCATGGGCAGGGACACCTCCCACTGGATCAGGGGCTCCAAGCTCCATCCACCCTGGCCTGGAACCCGTCCAGGGATGGGGCAGCCACCACTGCTCTGGGCAACCCGGGCCAGGGCCTCCCCACCCTCACAGCAAAACATTTCTGCCCAAGATCTCATCTTAATCTCCCCTCTTGCAGCTTAAAACATTCCCCCCTCGTGAACATGAGATGAGGAAGCAAAAATCAAAGTTTAAATAGAACGCAGCAGACGCAGACATCACCATCTAATGATGTTTGAAGAGCGTCTCTCCTTCAGCTGAACGTCTGTTTGGCCTGTAGGCATTGTGAACTCCATCAGGCACATTTTCTGTGCCACCCCTTGTTTATGAAGAAAGCTACAATTACCCACATTTGACAACTCAGTCTCACAAAGCCCTTGCGAAGTTCAAAGCACAACCCACCTGGTATTTCTTTTTTTACAAGCACACAATTACAAAGTATGACTTTGGGAAGTTTTTAACCTTTCTTTCCCACGTGCCCAAGTATTTGGCCGCTTCCCTCTCTCTCTTTCCAGCTTCCATTTCACTGGGTATCGCACTGAGATGGTTCAGATAAGAGAGGGAAAGAGACAGAAAAGAGCTGGTTAGGACTGGTGCTTGGCTGAGTTTTCAAATTAGACTGCCACACTGAACAAATCAGAACCCTGGGAGATTAGAAGGGTCCAAAATGGCCCACAAGACCCAGGTTCAGGGATGTTAACCAAGGACTGAAGTGACTTAAGAGCAATGCACTCTGCTCCAAAGAACGCTAAGGCCTCAGCTAAAGCCACGCTGAGTGCAGCTTGCCCTGGCTGCAGAGGTTTCAGAGAGCTCCTTTCACACCACTGCATTATTATAAAGATGTGTGTCTGGAGATGCCACAATTATAATGGAGAATGTTTATTTTGCCTGTAACCCAGCTGGATGGGTTGCTGTATTCCAAATAAATAAATGAGAGGCCTCGCCTCTCCCCTCCACGCTGCGGTGTGCCTACACCGGTGTTATCTCCTCTATCAGATTCCTGCACAAAATCTCCTGTCAGGCTATTAATAATCTGGAAAAACACCTTGAAACTTGACTCAATGAGGGCACATTGCAAATGGGCTCTAATGGCTTTTATTTCTCATCTTTGTCACCTCCGATCTAATCTGCCACTTTCTCATTTTTTATCCTCTCGGGTCCCCTCAAAACTCAGTCAGTGACTCTTCCCTCAGTGCCAGGCGGGGCAAAGGGGCCCTGGGATGGGGTCAGCAGGCGTTGATGACCAGAGTGAGGTCAGGGGGATCGTGGAGTGGGAAGCAGAGCCCTGAGCTCGCTCCAGGGACAGAGCAGAGGTGAGGGCAGGGCAGCCTGCTGCCACTTTGGCGCCTGGGATCAAAACAGAGAAAAGCAAAGGGAGACGCTGTCCTGAAGGGAAAACATTCCCACCACCACAAACAGCTTGCAAAGAACAAGTAGCCCCAAACTCAAGCACCACCCCCTCCTCCCCATTATTTTATGGGCCACGAAGGAAGTTTCCTGCATTCTAAGGCTCACTGTTAGCCACAAGGAAAGAATTAGCCATGAGCATGCCAAAAAGCCGGTCCTGACTCCCCAGTGACAGCCTGGTTCTCTGGATTGGTTCTTTCAATTTTTATTTTTTTTTTTTTTTTTAATTAAAAAAGAGCAGCCTGGAACTGAAACTGGACCCCAATTTTTTTGTCTTTATTTTGGGGCTACATTTGGAAACACCACCGGCCCCATCACGATTTTGCAGCACGTGTCCCTCTGTTTAAACTCGTGCTCCTCACACTAGAGTCTGGGGTGGTGCGCTGGCTTGAATTAAAAATGCAAATCAAAGGCTACATCATCCCTTCTCCTCCAAAAAATAAAGAAAGAATGTGAGAGGACATTGAAAATTATACAGAACGTGTCCAATTAAGGACTGATGGTTAAACTTTTAAACGTTGTTCAGATGCTCCCAAGTTTCTAATTAGATATCACTGCATTTTTTAATTAGATGGCATTCCTAGGTGTTTAATTACCATCAAATAAATGGACCTCAGGTACCTAAGAGGAAAACGTATGAGGCGGTTTCTGACAAAAGTCGTACGGTTTGTGACTGTCCAAGAGAAGCCTCAAGTCCTTTTCTCCTTCAACCGTTTCAACATCGCAATCTGTTTAGTTCCTTCTTTTCTGCTTTATTTGGTTATGCAAACATTAACTTAAGGAATATTTCTCAAGCCTCCTGTGGGAATCCAACCCCATTTTCAGAGACAATGCATGAGTAGAAATGACTAACGTTCCCCTTTGAGGAGGGGAGGAGATTTAAGGCTTTTGACTCAAAGTTGATCCCCCCCCCCTCCTTTTTTTCTTCCTCCTCCTTCTTCTAAGTATCTCTTTATTCATCACTTTAATTACCTAATCGTAAATTTCTTTAGGGGGTTACTTAGAAGGAAAATTAGCATCAAAGCTTGGCAGTAAATTCAGGGGCTTTGGAGCAGGTCCAAGCTGTTTCACCTGTGATTAATTAGATGATTTTTTTTTCTTTAAGTGCCAGAGGGCTGCTGAGGTCTTTAAGCAGTTACATGACTGCTGGCAGCTCAGGAATTATGATTGATGCATTCACTTGGCATTTAGGACTTCTGCTCCTTTCTGGTAGTTGCTGGGATAAGCAAGTACGTAACACTGGCCACACTGGTGGGAACAAAAGGCTCGCTGCTGCTGAGCACCAGTCCTTACTCCCCAAGGAGAGAGGAGAAACTGGGGACATTTGCTTCTCCACTGCTGGCAGAGTATTCAACAGGGCTAAGATGAGAGAAAGAGAGAAAGAAATGCCTACAATACAGATTATATTTTACAGGGTCACAATATCAAGTCATAGCAGGACTTCTTTAAAGCTTTCTTTAAGGTTTGGGCTTATTCAGGAATTAAAATGAGAGGAAACCATAACTAAACCTTTAACCTCGACCCCGGAAACCTTCTGTAAGAAAAGGACAGGCTTAAAAAAACGCATTTCTCTTTCAGAAAAACCTCATGTTCCTTTCCCCTTGCCCCAAAGGGGACAGAATGGATCTCAGTGCAGTTGCATTATTTTTTTTTTAAGCAGAAAACCTTATGAGACAACCAAATTCCAAGTCACAGCAACTGATTTGGAAACAAAAATCCTGTTCTGTCACAAAAAAAAAGTGCCAGCCCCAAACCCCACGTTCTCCACTAAAGCTTCAGCAGAAGTTAGAACCATCAGCCAATTGTTATCCTCACGCAACTCCCACTCACGTGCAGGACAGAGGAGTTTGGAAAAGCATCTCAATCTGTGGAAAGGCCGAGCCCGGTGGGCTGCGTCCATCCTGTCGCTGCTCTGGCTACATCTGTTTTCTGGGAAACAGAGACGCTTCTGTCACTAACGCTTATTAGTTGGCACATGTGTACTACAGGAGAAGTGTCAGGAGCATTAATGATGCACTTCCAGATTGCTTAATACATTTAGCTCACCTAATTCACTCCGCATGGCCTCCTGCTACAAGGAGATAAGCAATCAGCAGTTAAACAGCACTGGTCTTTCTAAACAGCCACCAGAGAGACAGTGGGGAATAAGACTAGCTTTATGGTACGTTGGTGGCAGGTCAGGGGAGCAAGCTGAAGTAGATGGATGGGAAAGCAGCAAAAAGCCCTTCCTTCAGCAGGAAGAGGCTGGAGAACCCACTGCCAAGTGATGACTAAGACCTCCTCCTGTTCGGGCATTAATTTAAACCATCAGGTGTGTGGAGTTTATCTCAGCAGAATGAAATCATCTTTCAGACAAGATACGTGCTTCACAGGAAACTGTGCGTGTGCTCTCAAAAGCTACTCCTGCTGTCACGCATCCTTCCTCCCAAGTGTTCTCAGGACAACAGGATGTCCCTTCACATCAGGAGACAGCTCCTCATCCTGCTGCGAAGTAGTTAATCTCCATGGGAAGTTCCTAGGCCTCTCACCATCCCTGCTCAGAGAATAATGACACTTGGTGTTCGCAGCCACCTCTTGTTTTTGTCAATGCCCAGCCTGCCTCATCTAACATTTATAGAGTCTGGATTCTCCTCAGCTCTCATTGACTTTGTGTCAGTCACCACCCGCCACACGCTGTACTGCGAAACCCAGCCCAGCCACGGCAGTGACAGCCCTCACTGCTTCTTCTGCTGGATTGTATCTGACTGCAGGGGGGAGGAGGGAGGAAACAACCCCGGCCTGCCTGAATGTAATCATCTCCTCATGGGCAAGTGCTCCTTGTAGTGGCCTGTGTTTGTGTGTGCCCTTACCAGGGTTCAGGTCCAGGTGGACACGTGCGTTAGGAGAAGGGCTTTAGCATGTCCGAGTCTCTACGGAGCCTACAGATCCCTGCAGGCACCTTCAGAGAGGGTCCTGGCTCCATTCACAGTCTGAAATGATGATGTGGCCCAGCTGACAATACAGACCAGACACACAGAACTGACCTGCTGCATCATCTCCAGTAACTTTCCTGTTTGAAAGCACAATGATACTTGTCTGCATCTGTAGGAAGGCTGACTGTTTAAGAGCAAATGGAAGAATAATTCATCAGCTAGTGCTCCATGAATACTATGTGATCCACCTCTGGAAGAGACTTAAATCTGGCAAGGGAATGGTCCCCTTAGCGGGAGCTGAGATCTGAGAGCAGAAATGCAAATTGGCCCAGTGGGAAAGCTGCTGGCCTAGGAATCCTGAGACCTGACTTTTGTTTTTATCTTTTTATCTACCAAGCTGATACATGCTTTTGAACAAACTACAGCTCCTCTACTTCCCTTATAACTCTTTATATGTATATGACCCACGCTCACGAGGGCCAGGAACCACTTCTGATTGCATCGGATATGGCTGGACGGGATTATCTTACAAGTCTTCTCCAACCTTAATGATTCTATAGAAAACTTTCAGAACTCAATTGGAGACTCCAGTAACAATGCTAAAAATAAAACCCACTAGTATTAATTGCCATCCCACACTGGTGACCTTAAACTGAGTGTAGTTTAGCAAATCACAGCACGGAGGTCCTGAAGAGCTTCGTGTGCCCCACTGTGGTTTTCACCACAGGATCTGGGTTTATTTATGCAATAGGTACACAAACACATCACCCAAACACAACACAAGAAAGCACTATTGAAGATTCATAGGTGGGAGCTTCAGAAAGTCTGTTTGCATGCACCCACACATAGCTTCTCTCCTACCCCTTTGCTTTTCACGGTTTGTGACAACAGAGATTATTCCTCGCTGGAAGAATGTGGCATTGTTGACATTTGAAAAAAATCAAAACAGGCCATTGCTTTGCTTGAACAGCACAGGCGTTCTTGATCAGCCGTCTGAGGTGCCTCATCCTTACAAAGCATTTAAACCTGTCTAACATCAAAAAGTAAGGTAAGACAAGTCACTTTGATGCTCCAGAGCACATGCCTAACATGATTACTGCAGAATCTTCCTGGTGATAATAGAATTATGCAAAGGAGGCCTTGACCCATTAATGCTTTTACCTTTCTTCAGATTTCTCTCCCTCTTCTTTCTTTCATGAGAAGCAGAACTGCTTGCTCAGATACAGCAACAGAACAATGAAGCGGAATAAGCAAAGTGAAAGAGGTCCCTTCTTCCCCTCACTGTCTCTCCTCACTCTACTCACCCCAGTAAAGCACGTGCTTGAGCAGTTGCGGCTTAAGCAACCGGGAACGGGCTGTCCTGGAAATGCTGCATGGCCGGAGATGGGCACACTGCCCCACATCAGAGCCCCTGCGAATGGCACATGTCATCACTGCCAGTCCTGAGACACTTTGGAGAGCAGGAATATTTTAATAAAATGCACTTGCTGCAAACCTCTCTTTGTAAGGGAAAGAAGACCCTGAATCCAGGGGCTGCAACGGTTTTACACCCAGTAGCACAGTTCCAAAGTAATGCAGCAGCATAGCTTGGTGTGCAAGCTGGAGCTAGTGTGTCCTGGATCCCAGCTGAGAAAGAGCACTTTTAGCTTTTGTCTCTGTTTCCCAGGAAAAGCAGATGATTTCGGATAGCAGAGTTTCCAGGCGAGATGGCCCGGGATTCCCACCCACTCTGGGAAGTTATCAGGAAACAGGTTTTGGTGTTTCTTGCAGTTTTCCTAATAAAAATGCCTTAACGTTGCACAAGCTGCACTTAATATCAGACCACAGAGGCCCAGGTACGGGTAGTTATTTGAAAGCAATAGAACAGTAAGGAAGAAACAGGGATGTTACCTCCTCCGTGCCCCACTTAGACTGAAATACAGGTGGAAATAAAGAAAGGTGATAATATAGAAAGTCTGCAGAGGCTTAGCATGAGGCATCCTTCATAGTCAGAGGACTGCAAAGCCTGCCCAGGCTCTCCATCCCACCTCTTAACTGCCTCAGCTGCTTAAAGCAGTGCATGCTAGGGAATGGACCAGGACACTATTATTGAAGCCTTGTTCTGCCAGAGGGTAAACAGAACCCACCGCACAAATTCTTATCTAAGTTTGTATATACAGTGGGCGATTTTAGGCCAAAAACCTCCTACCAAGAGATCAGCTGACGGTCTTGGCTCATGTTCAGGTCTGCAAAGGGCTGGCAAAGGGAGAGCATGCTTCCTATGTATTTTGTTTGCTCTAAGCACGGTTCACCAATTCCTACTTGCAATCTGTCCCGAAATTAAAATGTATGATTAGTTTGTTCCAGGAAAGATGAGTCCAACTCATTACGGTTCAGACATCAATACAGCTCCAAACTTTCCCAAACACTGATATGTTTCCATGTAGAGTTTCAGTCCAAGCTATTCTCTTGCTTCTTACTCATGTTCTATGAGTAGAGCTCCTAAATGTCTCATGTTAAATCAGTACATATTTACGTTAGGCCAAACAAATCACAGGAGACAATCCTTTCCCCAAAGCTCTCATTACCTAAATTAACACTTAGGTTATTCTTTTCCCAGTACACAGCAAGCAGCGTTGGGATACAGCTAAGTAACTCACCCAAGGTTGCACAGCCAGCTTGGTGCAGCACAGCCAGTTGCTTGACTCCTAAGCTCAGTGCTTTATCTCACTGCTCAAGAGGAAAAGTGTTGCCCAGAGCAGTGGTGGCTGCCCCATCCCTGGAGGAGTTCCAGGACAGGTTAGATGGGGCTTGGAGCCCCTGATCCAGTGGGAGGTGTTCCTGCCCATGGCAGGGCCTGTTGAACTGGGCAGGCTTTGAGGCCCCTTCCAACCCAAACCATTCCATGACTCTATGATTCTATGAAAAGTACACGTGCAGATCTAACCATTCCCCTGAGTATGAAAGCTCCTGGAGTATCCATTCAAAACAAAGACTTACTGTCCCCATTTTTCCTGTCTAAACCAGAAAAAGGACCAAGACCTTATTCTTGAGCTTCAGGGATCTGTTAATTGGCTCCCAAGTAAAATTACAGAGCCTCAGCTGCCTGATAATGATTGTAAATGACAGAGACTATCAGGTTTACCTTGTGATGTCCCTGGGGAGCTTGCAGTTAGTTTAGTCTGAACTCTGCATCAGCTGTTTAGGTTCCTTTCTTCTCGGCATGTGGTATCTGGACTCAAGCTGCAGTCTTTCAAACCTAATTAGTGTTAGGGGAAAGAGAGAGGAAAAAAACCCTAAACACCACCGCTCTCCTCCTTCCCTCAACTGACTTTAAAATGTACAGGCAGGGCCTGAGTTATGGGACGTGGGGAATTTTTGCTTGTTGTTTTTTTTTGTTTGTTTTCATGCATCTCAATCCAGCATCCTCAGTTCTGGCTGCAAGAAAACTGAATTTTAGCATGTTGGAATCTTGAGAAGCTCAGCAGAGAAACTCTAAACTTGCTGGGCTCTCATCGTGGTTGTGTATGTTGGGTTTGTTCTGTGCACTGCTCAGCAGAAACTCAAGATTGTGCCCTTTTCTTCACAGAGAGAGCATTTTACTGACAATTGTTGTTAAAGTGTAATGATTCTGTTTTTAGTCATAACCTCATGTTAATGTTTAGCCAAATTCAGGCTGCCACCCCTAAGAGGACCTAAATTAGACTGTGTTCTTATATACACAGACCATTTATTGGAGGTCTTAGCTTGTATATTTTTTCATCTGCAAGGCATTTCATAGCCTCTCATCACTCTGGCATGAAGATGTCGGTCCTACCTGTCTCCCAGCTTGGTAACTGGCATCCATCCCACATCACAGGGCATCAGTTGTTGCAATGTTGAACGGAAGGACACAGAACAGCAGATCCGCAGGCAGAGGCTTCAAACCACTGGCAGGGCAGCAATCACACACCTGAAAGAGCAGCAGCACGTAAGATCCAGGTTGCTTTGCAAGACCTTCAAAACGGGTGTTTGGGACAGCAAGAAAGCTGCATTTTCTTGCAATGACTGACTGCATGCACACAATTCTTTGGAACAATGAGACAATACACAGAGGGTGTTAATTTTACCTAGGAATGGCATACATCTATTTCAAATGAAGCTAATTAGTCCCTAGAACAGCTGCTGAAAGATGTGGTACATTTCTTGATTGCTGAAAATCTTTAAATCAAGACTAACTGTCTCTCTAGAAGATCTGAAGCTCAAGCAGTCACTGAAATCTTGACATTGAAAGAATCAGTCACTAGAACAGGTTAGATGAGAAGGTCCCCCCTGCAATCCCTGCCCTCAACAGCGTTACTGACCATGCTCCAGCAGCTGCCTAGTGCAGGAGGCTCACCTCTAAAGATAAATCACATCTTAAGTGAACGTAAGGGAATCTCGTACAAGCACCAGTAAGCACCGTGTTCAGAACCCACACCATTTTGCCCCGAATGCCTTACAGGAGTATCTAAATCCAAGACAAAAATAAGTCATTCAGGTGGAAGTTTGGCATCTGTTCTAGGCCACGTGCACACAGCTCTGCAACGTCTCCTTCCCTCTTGCCCTGGTGCAGAGACGCTCCAGCCAAGCAATGGCTTGGTAGAAACTGAATTTGATTAAAAAGGAAACCAAGTTAAAGAACCAAGTTTTAGCTCCCTGTTAATTGTAAAGTATCTAGTGCCTGGATAATTGCTCATAAATACACACTGAGTTGCCAAGCCTGTGTTAAGGCTTGTCAGTCATCAATGAATCTTAAAGACTTAAGATCCTACTCTTTGATGCAACCCATCACATCCCAATCCAAAGGCAGGACACGGAAAGGCAGGAACGCTGAGCACTCTGGCTTGGCTAACCTGGCAGAATGCATCCCAGTCTTCATAACTGCACGAGAAGGGCTGTGCAAGAGCTCCTGAAAAGGTCACTGGTATTTTTTGAGTTATAAATCACAGAGGGAAAGATTTGCATTTTGGCTGTATAAAATCCAGGGCTGGATTAGAGAGAGCATACTTTGCAGTAATATTTCTCTCCTGACTTGTTTTATTAGCTTCCTTTAAACATGTTACATTATTGCTTATAGAATTTCATTTACTTGGATTGGCAGCTTGATAAATATGTCTATTGGCGATGATTTGGATTGCTCTGGGCATTAATATTATTAAAACCTGTCACAAGGAAATGTCTGAAAGATGACTTACTGTAAAGATTACAGCATGAAATAAATCATACAATGGTATTTGTTACCGTTTATGGCCTCTTGGAGCCGAGTCAATCCCTTTTTATGTTGCATTATTTTTCAAGTTTTTATAGCCTTACATTATATATCGCTGTCAGAAATGAACAGATGGGGTGTCAAACACGAGCCTTCTGAATAATTCCCACCCTCGGGTTATTTGTATGAAGGACAAGTGTAAAACTGTGTTCTCAAGAAAAAGGAGATAGATAGAGGTGGAGAAAGTGTTGTTACAGTGAGCGAGATCCCTTTTGTCAGCAGGCGCATTGTGCTTTTGATCACTACCTGGTACTTAGGCTGCAGGGTGGGGGCTCACTGGAAAACGTAGCAGTACGTTGGCACAGCAAAACCTTCACAAGTTGGACAAGTTTTGTGTTCCTTCAGCTTTACTTTTACTGCTACAATGGGAAGGATTTGTAGAAACATGGAGAAGTATGGATGTCAATAGGTGCCTCTCAAACTCAAGTCCCTCCTGGGCTCCGCAACCAGCATTTCTGGAGTGTGGGACACCCGAGGAAGAAGATGAGCAGGTATTTTGGACACTGGAAGTTTGCGCACTGATGCTGGGCAGGGAGTTTCTCTAGAAAGAAGAGATAATTTGCATTCCATTTTTTGTTGTGTGGAAAGTCCCATTTTTCTTGCTATGATTTTTTGAGGAGTACTTGTCCAAGCCAGGGTGACAGGGTGGATGGGAGCGATAGTTAAGCTGATAAATACACATAGAGTTAATTAGGTTTGTCTGAGTTAAGAAATACACATGGGAGACATTGTCCAGGCTAACTTGGACCCAAGCTTTCTCTCTTAAAATCTCCAGCTCCCAGAATCTTGTCCAGGTTTTGGAAAGTGACTCTTTTTGGTATCAATGGATCTTTAGCACCTTGACATAATGTTCTGTTGATGCAGGCTGGCTGAGTCTTGCTCATGGAGCACTGAAGTCTGGTCTCCAGTGAAATCTGCACAACCAATAAAACTGACGGATCTTTGGGATGGAGAAGATACTTTAGTGGATTTTGGACACACAATCCCAAGATTCTGTGGAGAGTAAAATCTGCCTGTACTTGTTATGGACAGACTGCCGTGCCTCTCTGCATGAAACCCAAGTCTGGTTGCTGGTATTGCAAAAGGGGTTTCACGTTTTTTACTTCACTTACGCAAAACCACATTCCATTTGGGCTTCAAGTCACTGAAGGTGTTCCTGCTGAACTTAAGAGGACTCTTCTTCCACCAGCGATTTACTTCTTGATTCAATTTTGGTTGAATTTTGCATATGGGCCTTCAGTTTTTGTGTTCTTTTTCCTTCTGTTCAGGACAGTAAAACATCCAGAATACTGGAAAGGAAGTGTCTCAGCTCTTGCCTTGCCTTATATATGGAATTTTTTCCTTAACTTTAGTTTGTATTCACACTCATTGTATTTGGCACCTAAACTCCCCGTGATTGTAGCCAGCTGCCATTCCTTACTCATTCAGCCAGCTAATCCGAAGTTGATTCCAGCTTCCCTCTGAAGCTCTCTTCTCTTGTGCTCGCATGTCTCTCTTGTTTCTGTGAGCCCTACCATCACAGATCAGAGCACCTTACCCTTTGCAGCCTCTCCCTGTGCTCCTCAGTCTCTTTTCTATGCTTCATGTTAAAATTCCCCACCTCTCTCGTCCCCAGGCCCTTCTTCCACATCTATCATCGCGTTTGCCTAAGAGTTGAAGAGATTCCCATTTGCCATGCAAGGTACAGCCGTACCCACCTGTACACACTAATCCGATTCCACGTTATACAATATTATAATCACTTAAAGAATTTGCATGACTGATGGTGCGAGTTCTGAGTGTATAAGGATAAGTTTCATAATTAGCTTTCCCTGTGAACTTGTGCAAACCAGTCTATTTATAATTTGGTCAGCTCCTGATTTTTAATGAGGGAGCCGAGAGTGACTGAAGCCTCTGGCAGCATGCATTTCATATTTTAATTACCCACAGTAATTCTGACAATTACACCAATGCCATAAATCACATCATAATGACCCATTAAGGAAAAAACCCACCCATATTTAATGATTGGATGGGGATTTAAATTAAACAGATATGCAATGGCTGAACAAGGAGCCAAAAGCTCCACGGAGATGCAAAGTCTTCCAAACCTCTCCACTGAGCTACAGCTTCAGAAGGTGAAGAAACTTCATGCAAAGTTTCTTTCACAGGCCAAGTCCTGATTTTCTCAGCGGGAGATTGCTTCTCGTGGGATGAAATCCATTCCTGTGGGCCAGGCTAGGACTGGATTTCTCCACGAGTTGAGTCTTGGTAGCTAACTGGCCATTCTGGTCTCTGTCCTTGAGTCCAGGAGAAGTTAGGATGTGACTGACTGTAGGCAACAGTAGTGACAACCACCCCTGGATGTCATGCGAGTGTAATGGCATTGGGTCTTAGCCAGCTGACTTGAGTTTTAGTAAGTGTAGCGTAGATTTTTCCATTCTGGCAGATAGGTTTTGTTACACCATCCATGGTTTAATAAAGTGTAAACTTATCCATCTTGTGGTGCTTAACACTCTTCTTACCATGAACTGGTGTCGAGGAGGACAATTAGTCACCATGACATTCCTTACATGGCATTTTCTCCTCTGGTTATTTGTTGGTTGGTGTCCTCAAGTGCCACCTCTCAGATCTGAAACAAGAGGGCCAGGTTAGGTCTGCAGCGAGTCCTCTGAGGAGCAGAGTCTGCGCAAAGTTACCACCAGTGCAGCCAAAATTAAGGCCATGCTCTCCAGCACAATCGGCTATTCCACTGGGTCCTGGCTCCCTGGGTTTGGCCCTTAATGAAAAACACTTCATTATCTAAGATCTTGAGTAAGCCAAGTCCTGCTCTTTAGATTATTTTGTTATTAATAACGTCACAATAAGTGGGTGGAAGTAGCTAATGGCTCTAAGCCACAAATGATCCCAAATGTTCCCAGTCCCTATTCTCCTGCAAACCTTGACAGATTGGGAGTGCTTAGTAAAATATTGTAACACTCAACACGCATTTACCAGACAGCGATCTGTCCCATGACGGCTTCCAGATGTGTGAGTGCGTGTGGTTTCCTAACTCAAGTACAGCTTCGATTGCCCTCTGCAGATCCCCCATCAGGCTGCTCATAAATGCTGCTCATAATTAAATTAACTCACTAACTAGCCATGCAAATTTTGATAAGCGGTGACCAAAAAAAATAAAAATGAAGAAAACTGGTTGAGATGCTCTCAAAAATGACAAGGTTGTCTTCAGAGATTATTTATCATTATGAGAAGATTTGTTTTTTTCCCTTCCCGTGTGCCAAATTCTACTTTGTCCCTTCATCCATGACAACTGTTTTAAGGGTTTAATCTAATAATTAGGAGCTGAATTTTGCCACCCTTGCTCAAGCTGTCTGCTGTCTTCCTCTCTGCGCAGCCTTTCTGGAATCAAAGCAAGCCTCGGTTCTGTGTGTGGGTAGCAGGATCAGGCTTTAGTTTTTAAAATACAGCCCGTGCCCAGCTCAAGTAGCAGGGGAAGAACAAAAACATGCACATACGCTCGCCCATGCCGAGGAGAAGAAGCTGCATTTTATCTAATGCTCCTATGACCTCGGATGGGGAGAAGGAGACTTCAGCACAGATTTTCCAAGGGATGCTATGGATAATGAGCTGTTGTTTTCTGTCAGAAACAATGGCTTGGAGCTCTGACACATGAGATCTGCCTGCAGAAGTGGCATCCAGCTTCCTCATAATTGCACTATGCTAACTGGCAGAAGTGTTGGAGGTATTTGTCACAGAACCATAGAATGTCCTGAGTTGGAAGGGACCGACAAGGACCATCAAGGCCAACTCTTGTCCCTGCACAGGACAACCACAACGTTCACACCATGTGTCTGAGGGTGTTGGCCAAATGCTTCTTGACTATTGTCCAGCTTGTCGCCATGACTGCTTCCCTGGGAGCTGTTCCAGTGCTCCACCACCTTCTGGGCGAAGAACCTTTTCCTAACGTCCTACCGAACCCTCTCCTGGCATCTTCCTGCCATTCCCTCACGTCCTATCATTGGTTGCCAGAGAGAAGAAGAATACACCTGGTTTACATCTATGGCCGAACAGCGTGTCCTTATGTAGTGAAGTGTTTGCTGAGGGAGGTGATTTGGATGGAGGTGCAATGACCAAATGGAGAGCAGATAACAAAAGCAGAAGATGCCTTCTTTTCTGTGTCCCTCGGGTTTCTTTAGTGCGTCTAATGCGTCTACACCAACATTGAGACAGTTCACTCCAGGTCTCCTTCTGACTCCTCAATTTCTCTGTTGCTGCCAACTCTTCAGCCTTCGCCACAGAGGTATCAGGATTTGTTCTGAAGGCATCATCACCTGGAGTCCTGTCCACAGAGAACCTTGGTTCCATTTTAAAACGTGGTGGCAGATGTGCCTTTTAGGCTCAGTCTTTCCATTCGTGTTGTGTAGCTTCCAGTCCTCCTTGTCTCTTTCCATGCTTTTTTCTCAGTTTGACTTAGTTCGCCTTTATTGTTCATGCTTACAACTCTAAACAAAGCAGGAGTCCCTAAACTTCGTGGGGGCCTGTAAGCATAGCTGCAATAGAGATGATAACTCTCCTACTATTTTTGTTTCAGTGCGTTCTGCACAACCACACTGACTTCACTGGGATTACATGTGCATTGCTTAGGGGCAGATTTGGTTCAGTGGTTGTAATTAAGAAAAATTTAACTACCCACTTTTAAGATGGGGTTTGCTTGTTGCCTGCTGTATTTGTTAATTATTGGATGGAATACGCCGAATTATAATATTTTGCAATCACGTGTAATACCTCTGTGCCAATTAATTAAGCCTGGTGAGGTAGGGGAAGAACTCCAATGCATTGCGATTGCAGCATTATAGCCCATGGTGGTGAACAAGCCAAGCCCAGACAAGCTCCACATCCTCAGTGAGGACCTGCGAGCGAGTAAAGGGGCTTCGCAGCAGCCTTCCCAGGCACAGGCAGTTTTCACTGTGTGTGTGAAACTCCGCTCCTCCCCAAAGGAAAAGGTTAACACGTGTGCGGATCTGGGAGCCATTCAAACAACAGCAAGATGATTCCCAAATGGGATGTGAGCTGAACAGCCCACGTGCTGAGTGCCAAATCAGCCCCAAGGCCGTGGCATGGAGGCAGCGGAAGGATGCGAGGGTGTTTGTGCTGGTGGGCCAGGGTTTTCCAGATCCAACTGCTGGAGCAACCTGCCCGCCTCGTGCAGGGACCCAGAGGTGCTTTCTCTCTGGATTTCTCATGTGTATAGATTTCTGGGGACTAAAAGTGCAATTCTTCCACTCCTTTCTTATGCAGAGCTGCTTTGTGAGGAGGCTTCTACCTCTTTGTCTCTCTCTGGGCAAAATATAGGACACAGAAATAAGCTCAGATTCCTGAGGCTTTGCTGCTATTCTGTACTGAAGAGCACAGAATCAAACCAAACGAGCACAGCCCTCGACGTGTGCACATGGCATTAAGACTCACTTTAGCAACATTTTCCCATGACAAGGAGTGGAAGGGCTGATGTTGGAAGTCTGCAGGCAAGGGATTCAACAAAGCTTTAGGGCTTTGCAAAAGCATTATGAAGAATTTAAAGATAGCTTGTCAGTGGGAAGTTGTTGGCAGCTAACAATTTGATAAAAGGACTTCCACTCCCTGCCTCCTAATGCTACAGACAACTGTTAATCACTTATGTTAGTCCTCAAATGAAGTTTGAAACATCTTGGATGTGCCTGACCATCTTTTAGTGTAGCTGAGAGCTTCATTATCTACTTTGATTCATGGAAACATGAGTGGCTGGTTTATATTAGGCTGTGGCTAGAAAGAAATCATTTACCATGTTGTAGCACTATCAGTTCGTCTCTGATGCCTTTTTGATATTCTCTCTCTCTTCTCCCAAGTAATCAGCAATAGGATGACAGGAAATGGTCTCAAGTTGTGCCAGGGGAGGTTTGGATTGAATATTAGGAAACATTTCTTTACTGATAGAGTGGTGAAGCACTGGACCAGGGCAATGGGGGAATCCCCATCCTTGAAGGGGTTCAGAGAACGTGGAGATGTGGCATTTGGGGCCATGGTTTAGTAGGCATGGTGGGGCTGTGCTGACGACTGGACTTGATCTAAGAGATCTTTTCCAACTTTAACAATTCTATGATTCTATATCCTATTCAGCACAATGTAAGTGGTAAGGAACTCAAAGGAGAATGGGACAGAGAAAGAAAGAGAGCACAGCAGCAATGCACAGCATCATGTGAATGCAACTCTTTTCTTTCCAGATTCATGCAGAGCCGAGATGGATAACTGGGCCCGCACAGCAGAGTCAATTTGTGACCTGGATAACCTGCAAATGACTGCAACTCAATCGAAGACTGTTTCTGTCTTTCTGTTGGGTACTGCAGCACATCAGTTCAAGTGCCCTCAACCTCAAGCTCCTCAGAGTCCAGAGCTGGATGATTTATGAGTCTCTCAGGAAAACCAGATTTCCCCAAGAATCAGGTAATTGCAGAGTCTATGGCAGAAGGAACCCTGAACTAAAGAATGTCTCATGAAATCAGAATGTGCTTGGCTTTGGCAGGGTGGATGCTGTTATGGAGTGGGTTTCCTGCTGTCTCTTCCCTCCATCTCCCACTTTAGGGATCCAACAGGTGTTTCCTCCAAGGCGTATATATTTCCCATAATATTAGAATGAGGAGTTGTCATTTCTGACAAGTTGTGTATAGAGATGATGGCTTTATTGTGATAGAGAGAGATACATTGATTGATTGGTGAATCTGAGTCAAGTAAGGGAGCTTGTGAGAAGATAGGCTCTAACTTGCCAAAATCCCTTTTAATCACTGGCCTAAGGATTTGTTATCCGAGGAGGTGTGGGGGCTAATAGACATGACTGCTTCTAGTAAGCACAGGGCTGCGCAGGGCTGCTGCAGGGATTTAAGGGACGTGGGTCCTCTTTCCCTTCAGTTTTGCACTCACTTGCTAAACACAGCAGAGCCAGTTTAAAGGCACTCCATGCCCCGTGTCAGAGATGCAAAATTACCTTTCGTTTTGCTGAACCTGAGCTTTGAATTTGCATATGGGAATAGGAAAGGCTCTATAGCTATGCTGCAGTTTTTGAAATGGCTGTGGCTTTTAACTAGTTATCCTGGGTCTGGGTGAACTGTATTAATGTTGGGCACAAGATGTAACCCTCCAGCCCCAGTTGCACAGATGGGGTAAGCTCTCGGGTTTCTTAATGCTGTACCAAACCCAGTACCAGCGTAAGCTGGTCTGTACAGGGCACAGTTATACCCATAGAATAATTCAAGGAAAGACTCCACAGTGTATTTTTCCTTTTGTCTCACCCAGCTGACATTGCCAAAGGAATTCCCCCATGACAAAGCCCTTTTCCCTATTGTCATGGTTAATATGTGACTCATACATCCTAACTTTTCCTTGCTGCTACGAGACATGAAAGCTATGCTCTAGATAAAAAGGGCATCTCAGTAGCAGCTGGAGATGGGATCTCAGCTTGGGCAAAGCGTAGCTGCTGAGAGGTGGCTCCATAGCAACAAAGTTTCTCTGCTTTAGGGGTTTTGATGGCCAAGAAGAGAAGAGCAGAGTCAACTTAGATTCACCAGAATTCCACTGTGTGATGCCGTTCCATGGCAGGAGGCTCTGTTGGTATGTGTTGGGTATTTCCTCTTGGGATCCTCATATCTTTCTCTTTGTTCTCCTAGGAGTAAGCCGGAGCTTCATTGCATTGCAGGGCACAGCACATTCTAGTTCACTGCAGTGTATTCAGCAACAGCATCTCATCTGATTTCTAACTGGTTTCATGTGCAAAGGTGAGATACAGACTCTGCCCTGGAGGAGACAGGGCAAGGCTTTGCCACAAACGCTTTTGATATGAATGAGTTGCAGCTGAAGTATCTTGACCAGGGTCACATAAAGACTCTTGCAGTAGTGGGAGCTGAAGGCTCATTCCATGGCCATATTCCCTTGTGATTTAGGTGGTATCCCGGGAACAGAGAAAGATCTCCAAGGTAACAAGAGATCAGCAATGCCTTCCTTGTTCATTGAAAGCAGGGCAGGCGCCCTACCTCAGGAGAGGATCTCAGCAAATGAACAAAGGGAGGTCTGAGTGACATCAATTTTACTTTAAAATGTTGTGTGTTGTGTTTCCAGACCCCTGTGTCCATGACATTATTGATCCAGAGATCTTTCAGACAGTTAGCTTTATTTATTTAATGTGCCTAATCCGTAAAAGAACAAATCCCATCTCGAAATGGCAGGTTGTGCTCAGAGCTGCCAGAGAGCTGAGAGTAGGCAACCAAATCTCGCAATGAGGTGATCAAAGATTTCATCAAAAATACAGAATGTTCAAGCTGTTCTGCCAGCTGGGAGACTTGTAGCAGGCTGGAATTCATGCTGCTTGAAATGCTGCAGCTTCCTTCCAAGCAAATAAAAGGACCCTATTGCCCAGCAACCTCCAAAATAGGATTAGTCATTACAAATGGGCAATATCCCAACAGGACTGGAAGCTCAGCTCTGAACCGAAGGGTAATGTTTTGAAAAGGTCTTACAGGCGGGTTTACAGGAAGAAAACACTTAAAATTGCTCATGTGTCCTCACTCCCCACGTGCCACTTCAGGTTTGTACTGAGCGTCTGGTGTAGCTACGCTAGACTGTGCAGGGGGCTCTTTATGAGAGTTAAGAATGCCCACAAAGGAAATGAGTGCATAACAGCTATTGAGCGTCATGTTCGTAGAACCATAGAATTGCTTGGTTAGAGAAGATCTTTGAAATCACTGAGTCTAACTGTACTTGTCCAGTACTAAACCATCCCTGAGCACATCAGCTACCTGGCTTTTAAACTCCTCCAGGGATGAGGACTCCACTACCTCCAGAGGCAGCCTCTGCCAGGGTTTGAGAACCCTTTTGGTGAAGAAATTTTCCTGCTATCCAATCTGAACCTGCCCTGGAGCAACTTGAGGCCATTTCCTTTCATCCTATCACCTGTCATTTGGGAGAAGTGCCCAGCACCCACCTCACCACAACCTCCTTTCAGGGAGTTGTAGACAGTGATGAGGTCTCCCCTCAGCCTCCTTCTCTCCAGGTTCAACAACCCCACCCTCCTCAGCCACTCCTCGTAAGCCGTGTTCTCCAGCCCCTTCACCAGCTTCATTGTCCTTCTCTGGACAACCGTAGCACCTTCAGAATGGCTCACCTCTCACACATCCACCGTCCTGGCTGCCTCTGGTCTTGTAACTGCACGTTTCCTTGGCAAATGTCAGCAGTAATAATTTTCCCAATAGTTCCTATAAAATAAACTATAAAATAGATTGTGGTTTTAATTGTTTAGCTTCATTCAGGAAACTAATCGTTGGACTTCAGGCATGTTACATTAAATACAGCTAAAGGTTTCATTATTCAATTTAAACTAATCTAATTAGTTAGAGACAATCATTTAATTTGGTTATGATTCTAATCTCTCATCAGGAAACTTCTCCCTGACAATGTCCCTTGTTCTAACTGCCAGGGGGTGAACGTTGTAGAGGAGAGACAGATCCTACAGCTCCTGGCTGGTTAGTGTGGACATGAATGTAACAGCTCTGACGAGCCTTCTTGGCCAACTTGGCCATACCTGCCATGAGGCCCCACACTAAGCAATACCCACTCCCCAGTACAGCTTCCCAGACTAATTAGGTCGTTTGCAAAACATGATCAATTAGCCAGGAAAAAAGTAATTATTCAGCCCCTGGCATTAAGCCTGTATTGTTGCCTTGTTCTATATTTTTGATGTTTTATACTAACACATATGAACTTTTCATTGCTCTAGGATACATCTGGAATCCAAACACTTCACGGAGATCCTTCCTTCCGATACAGTCTCATTCTGCCTGTAGATGTTACACAGGTCAGAAGTGGTTGAAGTCTTCCTAACTGAAAAGAAAAATTTAAAATAAACGCAGTACCTGGTTTAGCAGAATTCTGGTTTAAATTTAGAGTTGCAAGGATCAGGCAGCCCCGAAGCTGCAGGTTCACCTTTCCGTCTGCATCTTCAGTGATTCAAACTCACGGCTGACTGGGCTGAAGGCCTTTGTGATGCCCTTAAGAACCAGCAACTTCATTTACCATGAGTTGAAGGAAGTTTTTCTTGGGTCTTCGGAATATCTGCAAAGAGAACAGAAACGTAGTCAGACAGAACTTCCCAAAATGGAGGTGATTCTCAGTAAGAAGTTTGTGCATATTCTTTCCCTCTTCCTTCCTGTCACTGGATCTCATGCACATTCCTGAACACATTCTAAAGCTTCGTGATGATAACACAATCCAGATTCAAAAAGGACCAAAATTATCCCAGGCTCTAGATTTGCACTTGCCCCCTCCAGCCTTCAACCCAGCGAAATGAACCCCTTCCCTTGAGGATGGGGTGGGTGCTCTGCTCCCAAACAGAGCTTGTAGCTCAGAACTGCAATGGAAGCAAAAATGACTTCAGCCCAGCAGAATATTTATTGCGTCTCTTCCTCCCTTAATTTGGCGAAGGAGCTAAGATTTCTCCTCCTCTTGAGAATGTGGGGTATTAATTAACTGAAGACAGGTTGGGAAATGGATGGCTCTCCTAAGTGTTTTCCCTATACTTTATTATCATTCCAGGCTTTTAAAACAATGGCTGTGCCAAAGAAAAGATCAGAGGGAGGCAGAGACAGGGTTTTTTAGGTAATAACAAGACAAAATAATATGCATATACAATGTATACAATCAGAACAGAAGGCAAATTACTTATAAGACCTTATAGTGGCCTTCCAGTACCTGAAGGGGCTCCGGGAAAGCTGGGGAGGGACATTTCTAAGGGCATGGAATGATAGGACAAGGGGCAATGGCTCTAAATTGGAGGGTGGAAGATTCAGATTAGACATTAGGAAGAAATTCTTCACGACAAGGGTGGGGAGGCCCTGGCCCAGGTTGCCCAGAGCAGTGGTGGCTGCCCCATCCCTGGAGGGGTTCCAGGCCAGGTTGGATGGGGCTTGGAGCCCCTGATCCAGTGGGAGGTGTCCCTGCCCATGGCAGGGGGTGGGACTGGGTGGGCTTTGAGGTCCCTTCCAACCCAAACCACTCTGTGATTCTTTGATTTCTGAGGTGAGGCAATAGACTGCCAAAAACCTAATCGGAGATGTCAGGCATCAAAATCCCTTAAAATAGCAGAAAACGTCCTTCCCAATCACAGCAAGCCACTCTGAATGCATGCCAGTGGCAGCAACTGAATGACTGAAATGAATCATTGCTGTTATTGTCCCTTTCCCCGCACTGTGCGGGCTGATCTCAATGTCTGCCCGATCGCTGCCTGGATACCTTTTCCCTGTGTCAATATTTTTGCTGTGAAACAGTACACAGCACTCTACCTGAGATCTTACAAACTAGCAGGGTGCTATTACAAAAGATTACTTAATTGTAGATTACTACTGTACATTTGAATTTCAGTATCTTATTAAGTTGTCAGCTTTAATTACCATTATATGTTTAGATTATGCCACAGATTATTTAGTTCGGTATCTAGGTTTGCCAACCTGTTTGCTTTGTGACATGACAGGGCGATAATTAGAGCATTACTGGAAAACCTAAATTTTTCCATGGGAAAGACTAGAAGTCCTTGGCATCAGCACTGACCCCGTTAATGCTCATTCTTGCGAGCCTAAGTCATGTTTACCTCTTTGTGGGTCTGGTTCTCCCAGACCTGTCGAATTCTCTTCCCCATGAGAGAGGTAACGCGCAGAACAGACTGGGGATTGTTGGGTGTGAAATGCTCACAGCAAAATCTAACACCATGAGAAACGCCATCGATTCAGGCTTTGTTACCATCTCCAAACTGAGCCTGTGCAACGCTGACCAAAGCACCTGAACCTAGGGCCTTCCACCCAAGTGACCTTCCATCCAAGATGATCTGAGGGCTGGAGCACCTCCCACATGAGGCCAAGCTGAGAGAGTTGGGGTTGTTCAGCCTGGAGAAGACTGCGGGGAGACCTCAGAGCAGCTTCCACAAGCGAAAGGGGCTCCAGTAAAGCTGGGGGAGGGGCTCTTGATCAGGGAGGTGAGCACAGGACGAGGGGGAAATGTTTTTTAGCTGAAAGAGGGAAGATTGAGATGAGATCTTAGAAGGAAATGTTTTGCTGTGAGGGTGGGGAGGCCCTGGCCCAGGTTGCCCAGAGCAGTGGTGGCTGCCCCATCCCTGGAGGGGTTCCAGGCCAGGTTGGATGGGGCTTGGAGCCCCTGATCCAGTGGGAGGGGACCCTGCCCATGGCAGGGGGTGGGACTGGATGGGCTTTGAGGTCCCTTCTAACCCAAACCGTTCCATGTTAATACTCAGTAACCCAGATGCTAAAGGAAAAATTTAGATCTAATGATGAGGAAGACAAGATTGGATGTGACCAAAGCACACAAAGCAGACTTCAGACTAGGATTGATTCTACTAAATCAGCTGCTTGTGAGAACTGAGAGGAAACAAGGACGCATGCTTCTAGGAACCTTTGGATTTCTCTTTTGAGTCTTTTTCGTGTCCTGGTTTTAAAAAACTTATGGTGTATGGCTTTGCTTTCCTTCCTACATTGCACGGCCCATCTATTTATGTACAGCCGCCTTGGAGGGGAAGGAAAAAACACAACCCTTCCCCCCTCAGGCCCCCTCTTAGTGCACAGTGGCTTAGCAGGGCCTTTGCACCACACCACACGAACCAGCACCACTGCTCTGCAGAGGGCAATGATATTTTAGTTATGATGTCAATAAGCAGCTCCCAGGAGATCTTTTCTTTTTTTAATCCTTTGAAGCTCTGAGTAAATCAAGGGAGCCTCCAAAAAGCAAATGAAGGCAAGAAACTTTCTAAATATAGGGAACGCTTTGGGATTTTTGCATGACAATGATTTTATTTTTAGGCATAGGTAAGAGATTTCCTGCATTTGTCAGCTTGAACCATTGTGCCTTCGCTTCTTTCTTTTTTTTTTCCTTCTCTGCTTCTGCTAACTTCCCTCTCTGTGTTGTTATTGACTGTTTCTACAGATGCTGTTTTCAGAGCGAGAGCATTGGGGAATCAATCACAGCCATGTTATAAAAGGATCCCCAGCACCACAGAGCTGAGTAAGTTATTCTTTGGGAACAAATTTCACAGAAGCAATATGCAGGCTGCATTATTTATTTACCCCAGGCCCTTTTTAGAATTCACAGGCAGAAAGCGACAAGCACTACAAGTCCAAGGAACATTAAAGGTTTGACTTAGATGTTAATTCACTGGCTTTGAAGGAGTCAGGATGGTTTATCAGGAGAATAAATATAAGTGTTACAAAGGTCTCTGTGTAGCGCAACTCCAAAGCATCCATTTAGGAGAAAGATAATGTTCCTGTAGGTTTTTTTCTACTGGGTAGGATCTCAGATCTGAGTCCCAGTCATCCCACCTATCCTAACACATTTCAGTTAGGTAGATAAATCAGAAGTGCACTTGCCTGGTTTACCTTGATCAGTGGAGAACGAAGCACCACCAAGGGCAATTCTGCCCAGATGAGATCTATAACATCTTGCCTTTGGGCCATGCCTTCGCCTCTCTGATGACTTTAAAAAGAACCAAGAGATTGTATGCCCAGTTTTTATCCCACAACTCAGGATAAATCAAGGCCAATTCTCCACCCCTCTCCTTTGGAAACACAGGGATGAGGACTTAACCCTCTCCCTGGGCAGCCTCTTCCAATATTTGACATCCCTATCCGTAAAGAAATTCCTCCTAATATCCAACCTAAATCTCCCCTGGCGCATCTTAGGGCCACTTCCTATTGTCTTGTCAATCACTACTAGGAGAAGAGACCAACACCCACCTTTGGACTCTGTAAAAGTCCTTCCTTTCCATTCCTCACCAGGTTTGCAGCTGGAACAGGGCTGGTGAGCAGCCTTGGCCTGTGGCAGGCACTAACAATATGTTATTTATCTGAAGCTCTGGCGTGCTCCTTAGTCAAAACTTGCACCTGATAAGCTGTGTCCCAGAAGCAGTGAAGCTCCTCCATGGGCTATTCAGTCCTGTGAGCACTTCAGACGGAAAGATTGAGGAGCTACTGCAAAAAAACCAAGCACAAACTAACAATAAGATAAAGTACGCCTCCTCCTGAGCCATTTCAGAACTCCTGAATTTCCCAGAGGGATATTTGGACAACTTGTGCTGTGGTTTAGGCTTTTAGTTCTCCTGTGTCCAAAAGCCTCAGCTATGTTTTGAGCTGGCTACTGAGGCCCAGCTCCTCTGAGAAGATCTTGTGCAGTCAAGCTAACGTCTTCAGACAGGCATTGCACCCCTGTGACTTCCCTGCAGGATGTGGTGTGTCAGTGGAGGGGAAAACATCTGCAATCTGTTGACATGACTTGGATTTTAGTCATGTCAGATCTTTGACAAAGTAATGAATCGAGCCCAGTCCCTGAGCACATGGATGCCTGCCCCTGCCGTAGTCCTGAACAGCATAGAAATATGTTCAGCGTTAGAGGGATGGGCTAGGAAGCAAAATAACCTCAAGAATTTAAAACCTGGAAGCACAAAGCAGTTAAACAAAAACAGCTGGAGCTTTCTTGTGGTTGAATAACCTTCCTGTAAGTCACTCTGGTAGACCTTGATTGAGACAAATGCTCACTTTTGTGCCTGTCTCTAGAAACAAGCTGAGAGGGGCAATACTCATGCGCCTTAAGTTGTAAGGGCTTTGCTTAGTCCAGGTAATTTCTTGTTTCAAAGCACACTCAGAGTCCATCTGTATCGTCTGCTGTGCCCGACGCACCAAAGCCAGCAACACAATACACGTTCCTAATGCTGTTGCTGCTCAAAACCTGCCGTAAGAGTAGCCAAGACCCTTGGCACCTTCAGCTGAAATCCTGTCACCCTTGAAGTCTGTAGGAGTTTTGCAATTAATCTTCAGGCAGAGGAGGCAATGTTGTACGTCAAAAGAGCCAGAACTGCCAAGCTCAACTCACCTCTGCCACAGTTTCTTTGGGGCCAGGATGGGATGCCACAGCCTGCCGTGTCCCAGTGGTGTGCGGTGGTCCCAAAGGTGCGCTGTCCTCTCATACCTACTGAGCTAAGGGCATGTAGTTGAGGACAGAGCTGACAGAATCAGCTAAGGGCCCACGTTCCTCTAATGCTGCTGCTCCTTCTTGCCCTTTGATGAGAAAGACAGAGAAATAAGAAGTGCTGGGCTTCGCATGAGGCTGATGCAATTAACTTTAACTGGCAAGTTTAGTGTGGGGTTTCTACAGGCCCAGATCCACCAAGCTGAGCACAGTTCACAGAATTGTTTCAGTTGGAAAAGACCTTTAAGATTATCAAGTCCAATCATAAACCCAACACTGTCAAGTCCACCGCTAAACCATGTCCATAAGTGCCACATCTACACGTCTTTTAAGTCTCTCTAGGGACAGTGACTCCACCTGTTCCCTGCGTCAAGCATCTGCTGAATTTGTGGGCTGGTCAGTGAGCTCAGAGGCATGTTATAAACAGTTATTCCTCAGAAACAATGGATACTTGAAACCCTTGCCATAAGGAGACAGAGATCTGGGAGAGAAATAGCAAAGCGATCTGTAAAGAAAGAAGAATAGTACAAATATGAAAAGGGGAAAAAGAATGGCATGGAGAAATAAAGTGGATACCTCACCGTGGCTGCGAGACCATGCTTCCGATACCCAGGCTGTGTAAGCCAGGCAGTGGAGTCACACTGATTAATGCCAGATACGGGGACAACTCTAAAACCCAGGGTGGGTGAAATATCTGTATTGAGACTACACAGCTGAAGGATGACACCCACACTGCAAGACAACAGGAGGCATTAATAGCATTGTGATTCTGGCTAGCTTTAGTCATCTTTAAAAATGATGCACTCAAATGCTTCCTGACCCAAGGGGACATAATGGAAATCAGTCATTACTCACATGGAGTTAGTTGTGCTCGCTCTCTATTTTTTAATGGGAAGATATGGGTTCTTGATCTCAATTCCTTTCAGTCTCCTGCAGTGCTGCTGTCGTTCATCAGCATTCTTGCTGGTAGTGCTGCCGAGCCAGGACATACCTAGTGTGTTCAGTAGCGTAGCAGGGGCCTTTGGCCTGGTTGTCCTGAAAATAGAAGAGAAAGTTGAGGAGTTGCTTTCAGAGCAGGGGCGATTCTGCCAGACTCCCTCAGCCAGCGAGAACAAGGTTGAGAAACTGGGGAAGGTCCCTATAAAGGTAGGGCGGCTGTGAAAGGGACTCTGCAACCCCAATTTCGGCCAATAGAAAGAGTAATTGAATTTCTATTAAGCCAAGAAAATAAGGAGAAAAAAACCAGATTATTCCTTTCTTTTTCAAAGCAGGTAAATCAATTATGGTCTGGTATCTTAAAACTTCCATTTAGGATTCTTTGCCTGCTGTGCCCAGTCAGCAGCAGGGAATATTTTGTTCCTCTTTACTAATGCTGCAGCCAGAGCTGGACACAGAACACCAAACTGGATTTATTAACTTTCACTTTTGATTTTAGGTGCCTTCTCTCTGCTGCTAAGACATTTCATCTTCCTTCCCTGCTTTTCCAACAGAGGTTTCACCAAATGCCCGGCTCATTAATCAGGCTCCCAGCCGCAATTCTGAGATTCCAGAGCAAGACCAGCTTTTCCCCACTGGTGCTCTTCTCTCTTCTTGAGTTCTCTATCATCCATGGTAAGTACATGTATCACCTCCTGTCATATTTAGTGCCACTGGTGCGTAACAAAGTGATTACCAGCCAGGGCAAACCCACTTAATCCAGCCTTAACAATGGTCAAGGCCATGTGTGCCAGAGCAAGGCACAAGAAACGCTGCCAAGATCAGTGACGTGATTAGTTACACGGTGCCCTGGGAATTACATGTGTCTGTCCCTTAGCAATTTGCTCATCAGAAGGCCTCTAATTTCTTGGGGTGGCAGGTTCCATACGCTAAAAGGCAGCTATCGGCTCCAAAGGATGTCTCTCAACATGTGCTATCAGCAATTCTCTCTCTTGTTGATAGACACATGGAATTACTTGGTGAAACTTTTAGAGCGTCTTTGTAAGTTCTTCCCGTTCCCAGCTCAAAAACATTGACAGGCTACGGAAGATATTTAAAGCCAGCCTGATTTATTTACTTTTTGACAACATGGTGTTACAATCAATCCCTCTGAGGGAATTGCAGTCACTGAAGCCAAAATTGCATTTGACACCAGGCGGCCCCTTGGTGGAATCTCCAGCATTGATGCCAAAGGCTGAGAAGATTATGGAGACTCTGAATTCTTACCTGTTCTTGCAGAAAGGAGTTTTACGAGCGTGGCTGGAGGTGTGTTGGTGAGCTGGGGTACAGGGAGTCTGCACCAGCACCACTTTTCCATTGGAGGCATGGGAATAAACGAAACAGCTAACTCTTCTCATCTGTCCAGCTGGCTGCACGGCACAAATTGAGTGGAAGTTTGGATGCAAAATCTACTGAACTCAATAGGAATGGCTGCTTTCTGGAAAGGTACAACACAAATTAAACATCAGATTCTAAAAGAAGTGCATGTTTGGATTCTCTGGGAATTCCTGGCAGTGTAGGCTTTTAAAAACGCTTGCATTGTGAGGATTGGACAAATCACACTGAAACTGCAAGAACAGAGGGAGAACATGGTGGTCCCACACTGGTGACATCATTGCAAGCTGCTGTCAAAACTGAGTGGGGCCATCAGTGATGACACACGTGGGTCACACTGGTGGAGTTAGGCCAGGATTTTGGCAGCAAAACAGCAGCTCAGCTCATAAGCTGGTACTTCCAAAACTGCCATCTCTCTTTTCTTCTTCTTCATCCCAATTCCCCGTGCCGCAGGCAGGTTCCGCGTGCCTTGCGCTCAGCTCATATCCAGGGGGATAGTGCTTGGGTGGCAGCTCTACAGGAACTGAATAAATACAAGTCCAATCTGTCCAAGGGATAAGCAGTCCAAAATAAAGTGTGTCAAGTCCAGTTACGCGTTTTTGAGAAGGCTTCAGTGTTCGGCAAAGTATTATATTGCTGCTACTCACTGATATGTCAATCAGCCAGATGGTAATTAATGACTGTTGGTGTCAAGTGTAAAAGTAACTCCAGACGTAGTATGACCTGCCTGAAAGGATAAAGTTTCACTCAAGCATAAGATTTCAAGTGTGTCCAGGAAAAATCAGCACTCAGCTCTGCTGTAGAGGGGCACCTCGGGTTGGGTTCAGTCTTTCTGTAAATGCAGTGAAGACGGAGAGAAACACGATATTGCTCAGCAGTCACAGGATCAGGGAAAGGATGTGTGAATGGGAGAAGAGAGATATCACCAAAAATGTATCCAATATCACCTCCTCTCGCTATCGCTGTGAATATCTCTTGAAATGTCTCAAGACAGTCAGGGCAGGAGTGCTGTTTTCTTTTAACCTGAAAGATGACTGGATGAAGAATCTGAATGGCAGGATGTGGTCTGTGAAGTGAAACGTTGCCCCTCGGACGCCTAAAGCAGAATGGGAGTTTGCTTCACCGTGACTCTTTGGGTCTCAACGGGCAGAAAACAATTCAATGAGTGCAATCATAACGGCTCAGGTACTCTAAGAAGCCCTGAATTCTCTTCCTGACCCAGCTGTGGGTTCCTAAGCTCTGCAGGACCAGCTTTAAAAGCTTAGGAGCAATGTGGAGTCAGTGGGACGAGGCAACTGCATGGTGAGGGGAGAAGGCTTCCAGCCTTGCCATTGTGTGCAGAGGTGTTCCCAGGAAATCTGTTCGGCTGAAGCTGTAACCACACATCAGCTGGCGAGGAAGGCATCAGCTGGCGAGGAAGGCATCATCCCACAAGCACATTATAGAAATGTTACTCCTTTAAAGTCAGATTCAAGACCCGTTCCAAATGCAGTGTGTTATCGCCTGAGTATGCACACGCACACACACACAAACACACACCTCTGTAGCTTCCCCGCCTTTCAAATTCCTGCAGTGTAACTCGGCAAAGAAAGTACAGAATGAGGGTGACATGCAAATCCTATTAATTCATCCAAGTATGGAAATGCAATCCTTTTGATGTCAAAAAGTACAGCAATGATATGTTAAAGAGCTCAGCACGCTTCTGTTAAATATGTAAAGTGCAGATTCCCCTGAAGCCGTATCATTCCTGGATAACCCTGGACTATAGCTCCTTGCTTTAAAAGACCGAGAATTATACTAACAGCATTATACCCATTTGCCCGACAATGTGGTCAGATGTTCTTAAGCGGATTTGAGTTCAGCATGGATTTAGCAACACCGTTCCTTCTCTGTAGCCTGTTTAATTTCTTTACTCAGGCAAATGCAGGTGACAGATTCCACAAAGTGGATCTGTGTAGGAAATGAGCTTTTTGAGAGATGCTGGAAAATAAGTTATTTAGTGCACTGCAGGCAAAGGAGACATTTTTAGATCTAAAAAATCTTTCTTCAGGTCTTGATTTGAACTGTGGTAACTTTTTTTCCCAATACTGAGATAAGGGCACAGGTAGAGATTAAACAATGTCAACTACAGGGACCAAGATCCTTGCCACACCTGGACCCCACAGGGCTCCTCAGCCACACTTTGCACGGTGTGCTCTGACTCAAGTAGCACCAGAGATGCTGCCCAGTTTTTTTTACATGCACACACACGCACACGACTTTATACCCACTCCATTTGTACCATGTGTACACTGAACACTGGAGCGCATCCAGCGAAGGGCAATGGAGCTGGGAAGCGTTTGGAGAACAAGGGTTAGCAGAGGCAGCTGAGGGACCTGGGGTTGTTGAGCGTGGACAAGAGGAGGCTGAGGGCAGACCTCATCACTGTCTACAAATGCCCGAAAGGAGTTTGTAGTGAGGTGGGTGTTGGTCCCTTCTCTCAAGTGACAGGACAAGAGGAAATGGCCTCAAGTTGCACCAGGGCAAGTTCAAATTGGATAGTAGGAAAAATTTCTTCACCAAAAGGGTTTTCGGGCCCTGGCAGAGGCTGCCCAGGGAGCTGGTTAGGTTCCCATCTCTAGAGGTGTTTAATAGATGGGTGGATGAGGTGTTCAGGGATACAGTTTAGCAGTAGACAGGTATGGTAACTCGATTACTACAGCATCATCGCAGCGAGGACCCCATTGTAGTAGGGCAATTGGATACAATTCTATTTTTGGCTTAAACAGGCAAAACGATTACTTGGGCTTCATTTGAGAACTCTAACGTTAACAAGAGTCAGTGCCAAAGAGCTGTATTTTGTGTATGACTTTTGATACTTTGTTTCACCCTTTCCTACTCCTCTTTGCCTTCTCACTCTCTGCCTGTTCTTTCCATTTAGACTAAGAGCTCTTTAAGGCAGAAGCTGCTGTTTGCCATGCACATACACAGCATCCAGACTAGAGGGATCCCAGTCCCAGCAGAAGCCTCAAGGCACCGCTATAATACAAATAATAAATATTGCAACTAATAATAACAGTATGGTAAAACATCCTCCCTGGGGAAGCGGTGGAAGACCAGTCCCTGGTGTCATTTAAAACTAAACACCAGAAAACACACCTGCACTGACTGGAAGGAGAAGAGTTTATGATACGGTCATGAGGGAGAACCTTGATGGGGATGGGAACAACTATTTATCTGCATATTTGGCTATTTCTTTAGGGGATTTCAAAATAACTCTTAGTAGCATTTTCATTCCTCACTGCTAAGCAGCAGCAGAGAACTCGGGGAAAATAAATAAATAAATAAGAAATATATAATCCCCAAGGTGTAATCCCAGAGTATAGAAAGTCACTTCACTTAAATACCTCCCTCTGGCATAATTAACTTTTCATGTGCATGTTAATAATGATATTTCAGCAGGTTGTGAGGGCTTGTTCTTCTCCCTCCACCCCCGCCCCCTTTGGTAAATTATGTTATTGGGCATGAGGAGGGGGAGGGACACATTATAAATCTAATTATGGTTTCGTTTATATTTAACAACTCAGCACAATCTGGTAACGTGCCTGTATGTATTTACCGTGCAGTCCCAATATTTACAGCTGACCTAATCAGTTGTGGGAGAACAGCACTGAGCAGCGTTTTATTGTCCCGATACCACGTATGTGCAGGGACAGCTGCGAAGATGCAGAGCTCTCCAGAGGACACCTTGGAGTCCTCGCCATGCTGACTTTTGCTCTTGCTGCTAAAGCACGACGGGGTTTTGGAGGGAAGAGAGGCATCATTTATTAAGCCTCTTCAGTTCTAGTGGCTGTAAATCACTCAGAAGCACAAACGAGGCAAGAAATGCTGGTTTGTGCATCTCTTCCTCTACTAGGTTCCTGTTTATCCCTGCAAATTCTAGTGTGACAGTTTGCCGGTGTGTATTGTCACCCTCACCAGTGGTGGCTTCAGAAGAGCATAACAGCTTCCTATCACTGAAGAGCTCAGTATCAGACCACAACACCCTTCCCTGTGCAGGAAGTAGCAGCTCAGGTTCAGAGGAGTACCGACACAAGTCAACTGGACTGGCAAACCAAGCACAGTGCCGGTGAGAATACTGCTATCGACACCTTGCCTCAGACGGCAGATGGCCATGCTGTGTCACCAGGTTGTAAACTCTGCTGGGAAATCAGGTCCTCGGCTGGTCCTGAAAGGGGTGGGCGGATTTCTGGGATGGGTCTGTAGGGAAGAGGAACTCCAAGGTGCTGGGGCTGGGCCTGTCCTTAGATGCTGGCTCTATAAACACTTGGTCTGCCATACGAGAAAAAAACACCCAGAGGGTAGGAAGAGTTCATATCTGTACTTGTACCATCCTCATACTTGCTGTAAGTGACTTGCAATCATTCCAACACTATTCTCTGCAAGTCAAACCATTTCTAACTTCCTCAATTTCCCATCAGGAAATCAAAATTCCGAAAGGCTAAGTGGCCTCAAGTCCCAGTTTGATTCTGAGGAAGCAGATCAAGAAAATGAGCTCAAGTTTCCCAAATCCTAAAGTAGTCATTTAACAGCTGGAACGCCTTTCCTCTGACATTTGATCTAGTCCTTTCTGGGCCATAATCCGAGGTCATGGGCCATTAAGCCCAGTGCTGGAACACCAGGCAGTGATTTGAGGATGTACAGCAGCACCCTCTGAGATTGTTTAAGAGCACCAGAGCCTCCCTACATCTGCCTCGCACGGCGGTGTAGCTGGTTCAGGAGGCACGGTGTCACTCCTCACGCTCCTCTGATCTCTATCTTTGTTGCTGATCTGCATTCCACCCCTTGTCAGCGTTTGACATGAGGTGCAGCAAAGCTCTCCGTGTCACATGTGTCTAAACATGTCCAACGCACACAGATGGGAAAGGAGAGGTTGGACCGGAGGAACATTCAAACACACTTATCTCTTTATCTCACAAGCTGACAGATGAACCCTCTCACATACTCTTAACTTTCTTGTGAAGTTGTAACTAGTGCCAAACCGTACTAACCCAGAGGAAACAGCCAGCAATTCCGAGCATACGCCTGCCAGAAACAGGGACACTTCTGAAGAGGTCATTTATCAACCTTCAGCTGTAAATGTGCTACACAGGTGTGCTGAAAGCAGGTGCACTGAGCCATGGAAACAGGACACCTCTGTCTACAGCCCTGTGTTCAGTGAGGTGGGAACTGGGTGGGTGGAGAGCACTCTCTGAGGATGCTACACGCCCACTGCCTCCTCTAGGTCAAGCTTCATCAAGTATCGTAAGTCAGAGAGCAAAAATTCAGAACAGTCTGTCTTACGCAGGCATTAGTAAGTACCTGAGAGCGCTCTTCTGGTCAGCTAGACCAAGGTACTTGGCCAACTCCACAGAGCTGGACTCAGTCCACCCCTTATCACGAATTTCCTGTGTTACTGTGAACAACCTGCGCAGGGCCTGGCTGCCCAGGACACTTCTGAGGTTGCCCAACCCCATCTCTGAGGTGCCACAGAGATGCAGAACAAGAAGAAAAGCTCTCACTTACTTCCATTGCCTGACCAGGTGCCAAAGCGGGGCAGGGGGCCATTCTCTCAAGAAGCCCTTTGGCCTTTTAACATATCTGATGACTAAAAAAATAATCTAGTAACGGTAATGGCTTTTGATTAAGTCTGGATAATAAGGGCAAAAATAGCCTTTGTTTTCAGTTCTGACTGCACTATGGCACACCATTTACACTCTGGTTAAAATGACAACAGTAGCTCCTTGACTAAAGCTTGGATCCATGAGGCTCCTGCATTAGTTTTTAGATTCATGACAATGAACTTGCTTTTCACCAGCTAAATCTCCCAAATCCTATTGCAGGTGCTGGACATTCACTCATCTACAGCAGTTGGGGCCTTTTCCAGCCTTCCCCTTCAACAGGTCTGGAGGCATCCAGAACACCACATACCACTTGAACTACAATATATGGAGAGTAGGGGAATGAACCAAAGTGCTATAATTAAGCTTTGTTTTGCTCTGATACATCCAGGATCCTAAGGGGAACCGATGGCAAGGTCTTATGTCTGGCAAAGCTCCTGATCCACCTCAGGCAACCACTCTCTCTGCAGTCTAACTGGTGCAGAACTGCAGTTTGCAAACAACTGCTTTTTATTAATACACATTTATTCTGAAATGTCATCTTGTCCTTTTAAAATCTAAGATTGCCTAGGAAACGAGAAGGAAACCAACCAGGTGGAGAGCTCCTACAGTGCCAATGTCTTTCTATTCATTTGCCATTGACTTTTATTAAGATGTCTTTGCAGTTTATGGCAGTCTCTTTTCTGGGAGGTAGCCGGCTTTCAGGGCCCTTAGTTACATTTATGCTGATAAGTGTGTTGGACTGAGAATGGGCTCCAGCTCCTCTTTCTACACGACATTACTACATGGAGCCCTCCAGGTGTCAGCACATTTGCGCTTGTTCACTCAGTCTAGCTGAGCAGAGTGGGAATAAGTTTTGCCTTCATCTCACCCATCTGCAGTTCGGAGGCGGGTTCTGCAGCGGGGCTTGGCTGCCATCTGCTGCTTAAAGGACTTGCAAGCAGCTGAAATACAAGCAGGCAGGCATGTGTACATCCACATGTATCCTAGAACGCCCTGAGTCAGAAGGGACCCCCCGGATATCAGAGTCCAATTCTAAGACAACCCAAACAATTCAATTCAATTTGGTGCACTTACACAGAGATCTGAAAGGCCATTCTCTATTTCAACAGAAAACTAACACCTAACAAACCCCTACAGATTTAAAATGGAGTTTGAGGTGAAGAAAGAATAAGTTGCTCCGCTTGGGGTTAAATGTTACCATGATTACTCTGTTCTCTCCACCCAGATCGGATTTGCAGCTCTCAGAGCAAACACCATTAAGTGTCGCTGTACAACCTCAAAAACATTTACCCGACTTCATGTTTGAAGTTTGATATTCTCACGATGTCAAAGACCTGAACGTGCCTCCTCAGGGAATCCTGACCAAGAACCTAGTACAAACTCAGTATAAAATCCTGCTTTTATCCAGCTATAGCTTTTACCCGTTATCCCCATGCAATGGCAATCAGACACATTTGCTTCAGTCTCTGCAGCTAAAGACCAGTATCCTATGATGAACCTACTAACGAGTAGAGGGAAAACCACAAACCAGGTATATTCTGTCCTACTCTTTTTTTAGCCAAAGCTTTCACTCCTAAAGCAAAGCACAAATTTAAAGCATTTGAAGTACAGTCATATTCTATGCAACTTACTGGTATCATCAGAAACTCCCTGTCTTATCAGGTAGCAAAGGGCTGTGTGTTCCAATCCGTCCTTCCAGTGAGTTAACAAAAGAAATACCTGAGGAACATTTTGAGTAGACTTTGCTTTCACATTACCATTTTTTATCTGCTCTGGATCCTGTGTTGTCACTGTGACAGACTTTACAACAGAACTGTGCCCTTGAAAACAGAAGTGAATTAGGCAGAGCTGAACTGCGTTTAACTGATAAATGCACTCATCTGTGTCTGAAAGTTTTTCTGTTCTAGACCTTTTTTCAACAAAACAGTAAGAGGGAATCTTACCTTCCGTCTGCTGCCAGGGAATGAGCTATAAAACAGCCCATTGTATCCCAATGCAGCTTTATCTGCCCAGATGGATGGATCAGGATAGCGCCTCAATGAGAAGCGAGCCAAACTGTGATTACTCTCTGATATCTGGTGACATTTTTCATCTCTCTTGCGAGAATTCAGACTATATGATGGTAACAGTTTCCTCTCACCTCACGATCTTACATGAGTCCTCTGTCACAGCTTCTGTGACCTATGAGACATGAAAAAGTTAATGTGCTTTTTCGATGGCATAAAGGGAATTTACTGTCCACAGAAACCTAGGGGAGAACAGGGACTCAGAGGATGCAAATCAGCTTTTGTGATGATTTCTAGAGTTTATCCAGGCTCCTGAGGATTTGGCAGCCTTTTATATTTTTTTTTTTTTTTTTTTTTTGTAATTAATCCTTTTGCCATTAATTTGTTAAATTGCAAACTCCAAAGGAAACAGGTGCTTTCACTTCCACAACATTATTTTTGAACATCTTTAACATAATAAAATCATTTGTACTTTAAAACAGCCTGGAATGGGCCATTCCTCTATGGAGTCAGCTGAAAATCCCCAATACCTGACCTTAAAATACAAGTTCTGTGCAACTTAAGTCACCAGTGATGTGCAGGGTTTAAGTATCTGCTCTAATACTGAACATGTCAGCTAAAACAAGGGCAGGAAACCGTATTTTCTTTGGTTCCCCCTTCCCTTGGGCTATTTCAAGCTCATCTACGTTGAATCCCCTGCTATATCATTAAAGCTACTGGTTTTCCTTACAAAGACCACTCAAGATACCAGCTCAATCACAACTGCTACTGCTTTGATGCTGTGAATGGCATAGGCAACCATGATAAGGTTGTTAACATCCTCTTTCCACACAAGGGAAGGTCTATACTCAGCTCCTCCAGATTCATGGCTCAGAGGACAAATAAAATAGGAATACAGATATTGTAGCATCATCTTGAGGTCCTACTTTTGGAAGAGGTAACTCTTCTGGGCCAACTGTTGTGTAAAGAAAGCAAAAATATCGACTCTATTTCTGAAAGAACATGCAGCTTCCTTTTCCTTCCTGCATTCTCCTTTCATCATTCTATTTTCAGCCAGACAATGTAAGAACTCAAGGAAGAACAGATTGAGTTGTGGCCTGTTTTCCATTAGCGCTAAGCAACTGCATCTACTGACTTCTTTCAGTGCAGAGTTCATTAAACACTTCTGGAAGAGTGCCCCAATGTATTTCTCACAGCCATGTTGCCCTACAACCCTCTGTTTTCAGAGTTTCTATTCTACAGTTTCCTCAAAACATTTCCTTTATAAAAGTGGAAAGAGAAATAATTGCACTCAATAGTCTGCATTTTCTGGGCGATTTTTCAAGCTTTTTAAAGATCTATGGCACTGATTTATTCCTCTTTCTGAACCAGTTCCAGCTTCCCCATTAGGATGTCTTGTATTTCATCATTAGAACAGACAGTGTTATCTGGCCCAGGACCAGATCAGCTTCAGAAAGCAAGAGCTCTGCTGCCAGCATTGACAAATTATCCCTTTATGACAACGCTTTTTAGTATTTAGGAGCCTCTGGAAACTCATGTGGCTAAAAAAGAAATGAGGAGGCGTTTCCTTTACCAATGAAAATAAATATGCTTGAGTCACCTCAAACCGGTGAGACTTATGCTGTCTGCACATGGAATAGAAGGTAAGGAAGATTTTTCATTTCCCATCTCCCACCTGATTGACTGTGAGAAGAGAGGAGGCAGAAGAGATCGCTCCATATGGCAAAAATCACTCCAGCACTTAAATAACCAGAAACATCATCTTGGTCCTATCTCCTAAACTCTATGCAGAGGTAGATATGAGGTGTGTAAAACTGTGCGGACCCTGGGGCTTGTTTCTTCGGAGTTGTTTGGAAATGGTTAGTTTGAAATTGGTTGAACTCTTACTAGAAGAGAAGTCTGCCAGACAGTTACCTCTCGCCTCGACTGCCAAATTGGAGTTCAGTTCCCAAGAGGACACAGTTCAGTTTTACAAAGCACAACCTGGGGAAAGAAAGCAATGAACAGTTAGTGACAATATTTCTGCACTGCAAAAAGGCACATCTGGGAGGAAATAGCAGAAACAGAGCCCTATCTGTGCCACACACTGACAAACCTCTATAAAAGTCATGTCTGCAAAGTCACTGGAAAGCTGGAAAGTCATCATTTTGTAGTCTTTGCCTTCCAGAAGCATTTTGTCCTAGAGGACAAGGAAATGGCCTTGAGTTGCACCAGGGTAGGTTTAGATTGGATATTAGGAAAAACTCCTTCCCTGACAGAGTGGTGAAGCACTGGGCCAGGTTGCCCAGAGCAGTGGGGCTCCCGGGGCACCCTAGGAGTGGTTCAAAGACCATGTGGCTTTGGCACTTCAGGACATGGTTTTAGGAGGCACAGTGGGGCTGGGCTGGTGGTTGGGCTGGATGAGCTTAGAGGGCTTTCCCAACCTGAATGATTCTATGATTCACATATTTTCTTTTTGCCTAAAGCAATCAATCATAAAGATACTGTATTCATTGAAAGGCAGAGCAAGCAGCAAAAGTAACCCTAGCACTGCACTGATACTTGAACACCAGAAGGGATTGGATCAAAGGCTCTTAGCTCCTGGAAGCAGGCTGACATCAGCTGTATTCTGTCAGAGACAACACTGGGGTTAATAAACAACAGACCAGAGAAAGCCTCAACCCTTCTAGACACTTTGAATTCATATTATCATTGAAAAGTAGGTGTTATTATCATAGAATTATAGAATTATTACTACATACTGATCAAGTTACATGCAAATTTCACGACCAGAAGAAACTCCATCATTTCTGGAGAGTGAACTTTACTTTGCAGTAAGATTAACCAGCCTCCTTAGTTATCCAAATGAGAACTGGCCTTGTGATACATCTTACAACCATAAATATTAGAGGTGAGATATACTGGAGCACCTACTCCAGTCTAAGCGCTTTTCTTTGGTAGCTGTGTGTCTGGGGACAGGCTGGTCATGTCCAGGTAGTTCAAGGAGCAAAACATTCTACTGCCTACAGCTCCTTCAGATTTCAGACTGCCAATCGCTGTGTCACAGCCAGTCTCTTGCCTTCCATGTAAGAAACTTCGCTGAGTTTTCATATTATGCCTAACAAACCTTAAAATATCAATTTTGCCAGTTTGCCAAGTCTGGGATTATTTAGACTGGAATGAACCAGCGTGTGTCAGTGAAAAAACACTGCCTAGCACACAGCCCAGGTCTACAACTGCTGCATTGGTAAACTCGGTATTTATTTCACCTGATAGCTATTTAGTTTGCCTAAATGGATTATGTGAAATGTCCTCGAGGATAGACAGCAAATTCTTCTGTGCAGGAGCTCAGTGTGAAGTATCTCATACAGCCACTAGGTGATAGCAGAAGCATGTTTAGCAAAACAGACTTGTTCAGGCAGTTCCACACCTGATAGTTCTGTCTTTT
The DNA here is from genome assembly GCF_017976375.1 of Cuculus canorus. Taxonomy (NCBI): domain Eukaryota; kingdom Metazoa; phylum Chordata; class Aves; order Cuculiformes; family Cuculidae; genus Cuculus; species Cuculus canorus. Next base: position 1,135,201 of record NC_071426.1, on the reverse strand, counting down.
TATGTCTTTATTAAATCTTCTGGTATTGATATTCTATTCCATATCCTTGTATTCCATAAAGGACAGAATTTCAGCCATGACAACCCCAAGACAGAGACAACTGCGATACCTTGTTATGAGGCTGAATTTTCTGTAAAATTACTCTGCTGTTCGGGGAATGATTCTTGATAGACACCACTCTGCACAGCAGATATTTCTGATTAATACACTGGGTTCTGGATAGGGTCACTCATTTTCCAAGTCAGAATGGTTTACTCTGGCAGACAGCAGTTGCAGAGTGGTAACAGAGAAGAGAATCTGCCCCAATGCCCACAACTGAGAACTCCACGCAATAAGTGTTAAGTCTTTTATCTGGAGAGGAAGGCAGTCACCATCAAATAATTTTAAAATAATAGCACATGCCTTGGACACAGGGTGAAAAAACACTCCAAGGCCCGGTTGGATGGGGCTTTGAGCAACCTGATCCAGTGGGAGGTGTCGCTGCCCATGACAGGGGGTGGAACTAGCTGGGCTTTGAGGTCCCTTCCAACCCAAACCACTCCATGACTCCTATACCTTGTTAAAAGTCTAGAGCTAAGAGAAGTGACTACAATAATATTTGCTTCACTACTTTCACCTGTAAATTTCATGCACAAACCAACATCTCCACCCCAGTACATGAAAATAATGACAACCTCATTTGGAACTTGGACTTCTGGACTATTGTGGGGTTATGGCAATTACACCATCGGATTTACACAACTCAGCAGTACAAAGGGAGTCTCCAATTCCAGTTTGCCCAGTAGAAACACGTGTAGAATTATCAGACCTGACAGCAGGACGGCACTAGGCAGTAGCGTGCAACTCTCTAGTGTAAAGGAGCCAGACTCCTCAACTACTCATACTGAGGATACTGAAGAAGGTAATTACACCATATTTAGTAACATTATATTGTGTATGGGGTTGTGAGGCTGTGCAGCTGCTACCTGTCTCCATCCTTCAACACATCTGATAAAACCAGAGTAGAAACCAGTCAGTTGGTTTTTGGAGTTTTCCAGGCAGAAAAAAGACTGTGACAGGACAAATATGTTCCCGTGCGAGCAGCACTGTCTGTGTCACTGTTAATATCAACCAGACAGAGAATGTAAGCACTGGAGGATCTCACCTTACCTCACGCCATTGGAAGTATCTCCAGTATAAGGTTCTGGAGAGTGAACATCTGCTAGACTGAGACAAGCATTTGCAGATTCCGTCTGTATTCCAGGAGGGAAAAGTTAAATCAGAGTTTAACCCTGTATGAAGTACAACACTCTTCAGTTCTTCAAAACATGAGGCGTCTTCTTCTCCAGACAGCCATGAGGAAAACCCAAACACAATGCACACCCTAAAGGTGAGCTAACTAAAGGCTATCCCAATTAATTAAATACAACTTCCAGAAATGCTGCACTCCATCATACTCCTCTTTCAAAACCAGATGATCACAGTTTGCCTTTCTCCTTTATTTTTCCTACTTCAGTGCTCGAAAAATTTATAGCCTGAAAAGCCTGTTACTCCCAACTCCTGCATTCTCAGTTCCCACAAGTGAGATGTTGGTATGCAAAAGACATCACTAAAATAAGCGGAGCTGCTTGAAGTTTAAATCTCAACATGAATTGAGTGAATGCAGCTCGAGCATCCTTTCATCAGGGACAAGATTTTAACAAGGTTGGCTTATCTACAAGATGAAGTTCTTACCCCAGCTCTCTTCAGATCTTCAGAGCTTAGTGCAGAGCCATAAAAGAAAGTCATGTAGGCTGAAAAGCACTGGAACACAGCTTCCAGCTCCAGACTAGAAAGAGACCTATTCGACACAAACAACAACAGGGGAGGGGAAAAAATCCCCATCAATCTCTCATAATTGCACTCTCTGCGAGTTTCCATTTCTCAGAGAAGCTATTTGCCATAACTGCTCGCTGTTTAAAACAAGCAACAGGGATTTTGGCAGCTCAGATCAAGCACATAGTTTAGATTTTAATGAAAACAAGCTTTTATAAAACTTAACAGTCATGAAAAGGTTTCCTGGATCTTTCCTGTCTTCTGCTATTGTCTTTAATTTTTCATGAGCATCTTCCCACAAAGCCATCCCCACAACTCTAATTTTACAGCTCACTGTTACTCCACAAGAGTCAGGAAATGACGCTTCCCAGGGCTTGATTCCGCATTCGCCTTTCAAACCATACTGCTGAACTTCAGCTTTCTCTGCAACTCAAGTGCTATTTTCCTATTCAATTTATGCAAATTGTATCTCATCCAGGGACTTCTACAGCATTCTCTTCTATGTGAGCCATACAATACACTAGTCAAGATACCCCTACGTTGATCCCAGCAATGAAACATGCCCTGTAGGAATGTATCCAGCCTTGGTTAAAAGACAGGAATTTGAAAATCCACCCAGGCCTAGGAGTTTGTTTCGGTGATTATTAATCACTTCTCGCGTTCAAAACTGCATGCCTTTCTTCTAACTTGGGTTTACTTGACTTTTAACTTCAGTTATTAGCTTTGTTACACCTATCTTTTCCAGATTAAGGAAGATTTTTATACCGGCTGTGAAGCCACTTAGCACACTTTAAGTAAGCCACACTCCCTGTCTTCTTCCTTTATGCTAAGCAGACTGAACTCTACACCTCTTCCTCTAAAACACTTTTTTCTGTCTTTGAAGCATTCCTGTACCTTCTCCTGACTGTTTCCATGCATTTCACTTCAACAGCTCCCTCTCAACTTGTTACCTCTTTTAATGTGTGCCACTAACAGCCTAAGGTAAGCCCTAAATTTACTGTATAGCTTCAGGTAATCCTGATTAGCTTTTTGCTATGAAGCAGGATTCTGTTCTTTTTGCAGATATAGCTACTAATTACTGTAACAAATAACTAACACAGATCATTCAATGACAGGAAACCTGTAAACACCTACCAGAAAAAAAGAAATAAAAAGTCCAGTGCTGTTTGTAATGTGAGATACTATCTTTTCACTCAATTTGCCAGGCACCAGAATCTGTAAAGAGCTAAACTCCAGCTCTCAGCTCTACTCAGCAGCCAAACGAACGGAGAATCAGCTAAATTTAACATTTTTTGGCACACAGAGGTGCTGCAGTTTGCCATCAGCACAGGTGTGCCCATCTTTTTCTGCCCACACATCCAGGTGACCTGATGAGAATGACAAACCCTCCCTGGGAAGCGATGGAGTGAAACGGGCGGGCGGCGGCAGTTGCTGGAGGCAACGTGCAATGACAAGGGAAGAGCTCCCTGGTCCTGCAAACCTGATACAGCAGGGACCTGGGTATGTCATATGAACCACCCCCGTGATATCCTTGAGAACTACTAACATCTCTAAGAATTCCACAACCAGGAGGACTAGGGTCAAAAGATCATAGATGATCTGCTGGTGGATTTGTTTTCTGCAAGCATAATCCCATCTTTGTCTGGTCTGTCAGGACCATGTGAAAAAGACATTGAAGAAAACCTTAAAGCATTTTTTTTTCCACTGCTGCAGTATGAAGAGTGGGGAGTTACAGTCTTGAGAGACGGCTTGGCCACGTACATGAGCAACGTGATGCAGTGGAAGGTGCGCCTGCCCACAGCAGGGGTGTTGGAAATGGACGATCTTTTAAGGTGTCTTCCAATCCAAATCACTCTGTGATTCTAAGAGTCTTTCTACTGCTCAAAAACAAACAGAAGCAAGATGTCCTGGCACTAAAAGAGCAGATGTGATGATAAGAGCTGCAATAACAACATAACAGAATAAGCAAAATAAAACCTGTCAGCTGAATCTGACCAAAGATGCATTTGGCCTGGTATTTTGTCTCTGTAATTGCCCAGCTGTAAGTGGTGAAACACAGATCTTTCCTGTGCTGTCTCCATTTCACTTTCTTTCTTTTCCTAGTTTAATTAATTTTTAAATTAGAAGAATTTTAACAAGCTAATCAGAGCTTCTGATGTAAGGGAAATAACCTAGCTGGGACAAATGTGTTCCAATGCCCACAGGTGGCAGTATTTCCTTGGAGTTGGGCTATCTTTGCATATTGTTATGCAAAACCAATTTACATCCCAGCATCACTGCAGCCTTGGACAAAGAGAAAACAAAGCAGAAAAGCACAGGAAGCCATCTCCCCAAAGCTGCTCTGTAAAGCTACCGATCATCTCGCACCACGCAGGCCTGGCTGTCCCATCCACAGCTGGCGGGGTAGCAATGCGATCAGATGCCACCAACTCACACCATAATCCTTCCCTGTTTCTATTGAAACAGAGTGTCATCAAAAGCTTTAGGTCTAGTCGAGAGTTTTGAAGTCTTTCATGAGCACCACAGATGAATAATGCAATCATACTCTTCTTCATGCAATCAGGACAGCTGAGTACGGAAGTAGTGATTTTGCCTGAATTGGGAAAAATATGTGCCCAGGGTAAAAAATAAAAGAATGGTGAAATGACAGCCCAGCAGATAGTTGGTGGGGAGGCAGAGAATATGTTATTGTAGCCTTTAAATACAGAGATACTGAATGTCTGCCCTCCCCTTTCCTCCCTTGCTGAGCGTTAGAGGGGGTGATGAGTGACTGGAAGCAGTAGGGTGGTCCAGGGCCAGCCTGCCAGCTGCAGGATTCACTGCAAGCGTTTGCATAGGGACTGATACGGCAAACTTGTACTTGAAGCTTCTACGGCTCCAGGATGCCCGAGCCAAGGACAGAAAGAATTATTTTAAATAAGAGCAGGAGTGGGAGGGTAGGGTGAAGAAAAGGAGATTCACTCTCCGTGTGAGCTGAGAAGAGCAGTATTACTATATGTGACACAAAAACCTGACTGACACTACAGCTTGGGAACCACAAGTGGGAGGGGAGAGACAGAGAGATGGGTTTGGAACACGTTCTGACCTGTCACAGGGAGACAAGGCTCAGCTCCATCGCTGCAATCGGTGCGAGTGGACACAGGTTCAGAGACGTTTCCCTACCTTTGACAGCAAAATGTCACTGTGAGGGAGCGAGCAGCGAGTTCATACCCAGACACCGCGCCAGCCCCCAGCGCTCTGTCTGGGGAGCTGTTCATAGCCAAGAAAACATCCCTGGGCCTGAGCACCCACCGTGTTCCCAGACCTGGCTCCCGGAGCTTTCTCCCTCTTCCAGACAGTGCTCAGAGGATCCCACTGTTTGTCAGAAAGCAAAATTGTTGGAGATCCTCAACAGCCTTTCAGAAAATGATCTGTGGAATGGCTCTGAACGTTGGTAGCATCATATGCAGCCGAGAGTCAGTTCTGGGGGGGACTGTTGTGAAGGTGACTGGAGTTGATTTTCTTAAGTTGTTAAATAAAAAGAGGCACAGACAGTCTCAGGCTTTTTTTGCAGATATCCCTGCTTTGGTGATGAAGTGCTTACCTGCAGATGACAAAGGGATGTGACACCAGTCAGTGCAACTTCTGCACCACATCTGGTGCTGCAGGCTCTTCCCTGGACTTCTCCTCTCGTCTGCTGCACAGAGGCTCTGACTGCAGGTGGCAGCCTCTGCCTGTTCCTTGCTACTGAGCCAGGCCTGGAAGTCGATCAGCTCACCGAAACTCCTCTTAGTTTCTCAGTTCAGCCGTTCCCAGAGCAGGGACAGGGCATCGACAAATCACAGCTGCTCAGCGTGAGGACAGAGCTGCAAAAGGGAGGTAATTTATTAGTACGCAGAAGCACGCTGCCCTGTCTTTGTGGTTGCAGATACATAAATCAGGAATGGGAGCATGCAACAGAGCGGTTTTATTTCCTTTAATTTGACCCAATTGTAGTTTAGGCTGCACTGAGGTACACATTTGGAATTAAATACAGAGTGGCAATCCAGCAAGAGGAATCATGTACTGCTCATTTTGGTGTAAAAATAGATTGCTGGCATTCAGAGTGCTTTATGAGGACATCCATACCTGCCTCTCGACAGGAAATAGCTCAGTGCTATCAATATTTACAGGTAGGAAAACTGAATGAGAAAAATTAAGCTGCTTCCCTTTTGCAGCCACATCATATCAACGTGGCAGCGCGATGCTTGGCTGCTGTCTCCAAGAGGAACGTTCAGTGCCCACTGTGACAGCTTAGTCCTTAACGAGTAGGGTAAAATAATGCTTTTCAGACAGCATTACGGATCTCCTAAATTTTGCTCATATTCTGGATCTTCCCCATTTGTTACCCTGATGGCACACCCTTCTGATGGCTAATTATCTTATTCTGAAATCCTATGTACTTTTTTTCCAGCTCCACCTTCCAATGAAAGCTGAATCCTCATGTTCCAGCCAAATTCCTCTGTATATTTTTCTGTCCGCTGCAAAGCCATCTATTACAACAAGTCATCTTCCCTGTATTTGTACTTGCACATTGTGATGAAGTCTCCTCTTTATTTCCTCTTTGGTAGCCTAAATGGATGAAGCTCCTTACATCTTTCACCAGAAAGATGTTTCCCTGACTCTGAATCATTTATACTGCTCTTTTATGAACCCTTCCAATCTTTCAGCATCCTCTTTGAGCTGCAGACACCAGACCTCGAATCGCTATCCCAGTGCAGATCTAGTTAATGGGGGTGGATGGAGTAGTAAGCTTATTACATGAGATCTGTGGAGGGAAAGATTTGATTTTAAAGTGCACGGGTTTGATGGAGAGAAAAGAAGGATAAGAGAGGCATTGAACTGGGGAGACATTTCCTGAAAGGATTAAACTTCTCTCTGGGTAATGAGAACATCCACAGTCACATTAGACCGGATTAAAAAGAAAGATAAATTCTGCTGCTCCAGAGCACAAGCCAATAGCTGGTGGGGACTACAAATAAATGTCTCCTTTGGGGAGATTCTTCTGCCATCATTCACTGTGGAGAGAGCTCACACGCCCTGCTGCAGCAGCTGGTACCACAGACCCACGGCTCTAGAGGAGAGCACCCATCTTCCTATTATGTGGAGACACACACAGATTGAAGAGACAAAGGGTTTGCACTTAAAGATTAAATCCTTATGTCATCTCTCTCTGCTTCCAAGACCATCTAGGTAAGAAGGCTAAGAAATTAGACTGAGAAACATGCATTGCAGCCTGTATTCTCCCAGCTTCCTTCCCACCACAGCCTCCACTTGGGATGGAAGCGAATATATGAACGGGACAGTCCTCTGATGCCCGCTCAGCAAATAGTTCCCACTTTCACTGCGCTCTGAATCTTCCAGGTGCAAAATGAAAGATTGGTCTGGAATTTGGAAGCAATTGAGCCAAGCTGCTTGCTCCAGGCTTCTAATTTAATAAACGTGCATCTGTATCCAATGGACAGTCTGTCATCTCCCTTCAATAGAAATCACCTGCTCCTCTAATAATCACTAAACAAATTGACAGCACAACAGCCACGGCCTCTCCTCTTAATGCCACCTGCAGCAAGAGTAAAATAATCCACCAACACCTCTTCAGAAAAGCCATTACCCTGCCTCATATGAATGCACAGGCGCACACCCAGTGTGACAGGATCAAACACGTCCATGAAGAGGATAAATTGCATAAGAATTTTCTTTATTTATATAAAGCATGCATTTTATTGGTAAGATCATTTCTCATTTTCTCATGATGGGGATAATAACCTCATGACTCCTGCAGTGCTTTCCTCTGCTAGAGTCAGACCCTGAGCAGCTTATGGGCACCACCAGGCTGGCGAGCCAGACATTCCTGCCTGAAACGCAGCTGCTTCCCTAATTCGGAGCTTTCAGGCCAGGGTGCGCTAACCCTGCCGAGACCTAGAGAGTTTATAGAGTTTATAAACCAGCCTTCTCAAAGCAGCCCGTTCCCAGGTTCCACTCCCCAGGCTGCCAACATGGCACGCAGCACAACCAAGAGCTCATCTGTGCACTGAACAGAACACGTCCACCAGCTCCCTTTCACGTGCAGAAGCCATTCTGTGATTCCTGTTTGGAGGTAAATTCACTCCTGTGCTGTGAGTGGTTTTGGGCAGCTGTGCACGAAGGCTTTGTCGTGAGTTACTTGGCTCAAACCAGAATCAACTGTCCTTCCCAATTCTCCCTCTGTGGGGGAGTATCCACACACACAAGTACTCAAGAGAAATAAAGAACACTGAGTCTACTCCAAGGCAGTTCCTACATCGAACAAACCTCACGGGGCTACCGATCGCCTGCTGCATAACTGGGGGTTCGGACGGAGGATGCAGCGAGGAGTCTGAAATGGGTTGCACAGGGATAAATTGGGACCTTGCTGTTTGCCTGCTCCTTATCTCCTCAGCACAAGAGCGCAGCAGTTATTTGCGGAGTTGTCTTCACAGCATGAAGGAAAATCCCACATCCTCATTTTCCATACAGGGAGGCGAAACAAAAGAAATAGTACAGGATTTTTCTCTCCCTCCTCGAAGTCAAGCAGGAGGAGCAGGTGAGCGGAATTAAAACTGCATCCCCAAGCTTCTCCCAGTCTCTCAGCACTGACAAACTTCTCTGCAATCCTACTTGCCTCGCAGAAATCTCAGCCAGACCGATGGCACCTCAATACCTCTTTTTACCAAAGACTTTTTCTTTGTTTAGGGGATTCCTACCTCTCCTGTCAGTTTGAGGCCTAATCCTCAGTCACTAACATGTACAATTATATCCACTGAGCTAATTCCAACGGCCCTGTAGCTGCAAATTAAACTCTGAGGTGTCCACAGAGTATTCTCTCTTCCTGACTCTCCTCACAACTGTCTAGCCTACGTTGACTTATATACTCTTATATACTATGTTGACTTATATACATTCCCATACTTACAGTACCAGGAAACACAGAGATAAAAGGAAACATGTATGTTAAGATTTCTCTGATTAAATACTAGTTTTGTTATTGCCAGGAGTAAAACCCACTGTTTGTGCTGATGGAGAATTCTGGCAACTGTCCCATCTGGGAGAAGCTGGGGAAGGGGCAGCTGCAAGCAGGAACAAGAAGGGCAAGGGCTGCACAGCCATCAGCTCCTTCATGTTAAAAAAAAAATCTCCTGCAGGTTAAGACAGGTCTGTGTTTAAGTACCTCCAGCTTAAAGTAAATTACTCCCATTGAAACCTCTCAGCAATCAAAATTAACAGAATGAGCATCATCATCACCAAGATAGAGTGGAGTGGGAGAGGGGAGAAGGGCAGGCACATTAAGAACCAGATCTCAATCTGACAAAACGCGCCATGGAACATTATAGTCTAACCTCTATTATTTCTCCCACATTCCTCTTTGACCTCACATAGCCAAAAAGCAGCTTAATAAGTAACAACACTTGACAGCTCTTGGGACTGCAAAAATCCATCAGTAACTGCAGATTTAGTAGCCAGCCCAGGTTCTTCTCCTGTGCTACTGCATCCTTCTGTCGCTAGTGCAGAGGAATCAAAAAAAGTACAGTGGCTTTTAGAGATCAGGGCTGTGATGTGCGTTCACACAGCATCACACCTGCCGATTCCTGCAGAGGACACCTCCAAAGAGCTTTGAGATACCACTAATATAGATTTATATAATTAAATAATTCATCCTGGAAATGAAGATTCATGTTCCAGATGTTCAAGAAGCACAAAGAGGTATTAACTCAGTTAATTCTGAGAGTGTCTGCCATGGAGACAAACTCACCCAGCAGCTGAGATTACAGCTACGTAACGTTATTCGTAGTTTTTCATCATCTAGAATGCTAAAGAGGAGGTGATGGACATCAAGATTGCTGCTTGGGCCAGTCCTTATTTCAAACACCTCTTCTATGCTGAGATACCAGTGCAAACGTCCAAAGGGACCCAATACAGCAAGATGCTCCCAATGGCACAGTGGTGGCAGCTGGGCTTTTAGCCCACTCAAGTGTATCCATGAAGGTGAACGAGGGAGTTACAGTGCTTGCTAAACACAAGAACACACAGAATCATAGAATGTTTTGGGTTGGAAGGGAACCTCTACAGCCCATGCAGTCCAATCCCCCTGCAGGAGCAGGGACATCTTTAACCAGATCAGGTTGCTCATGGAATGGGTCTTGCTACAAGTGCTGATCAAAGTAGCTCGTCCTGGGTATAGGTTAGTGTAACCAAAGCACATTAGACAGACAAAGATTAACATGCCTAAATGATACACGTGTTCTAATTAGAGAATGTAATCACCTCAGGCTTGATCATTATTGCTTCCTTTATGTTTATCATTTCAGCTGCATTAAGGTCCCTGGCAGTTCTTTCATCTAACTTCTATATTCAAGGGCACCAAGGTTTTAATCATTAAAAACCTTAAACACCATTTTTCAGGAATCTTTGAAGAATAATTGTTTTCCCAGTCTAAACTGTATCTCATTGAAGGTTGTTTTAAAACCCTCTCATCTCTGGCTGCTGCACGTATGTCAACAGATCTCTGCAAATCAGACTGTGGGAAGGTAGCTCAGAAAGTAGAGAGAAAAAAGTCTTTTGTCATTCTCCCTCTAATTTTCTCACCCATTTTGTTCTGTTGGAAGATTTCCAGCTCAACTATAGGAGCTGTCAAAGTATCAGCATTACCAGAGCCGAGGGGATTTTCATTTGAGACAAAGCTCTCAGGGGCAAAACTGCCCCTTACCTGGGGCTGCCTGACAACTGCAACTCAGTCCTTCTGGTTCAGCTTCATGTTTCTTGTCACACCTTTCTGCGTACATCCAAGTTTTGCCCTCCGTGTAGATGAACCATCCATAAGAAAAAAATAATTACAATTGCCACATTATCTGCCTTCCAAACGTCCTCTTTTGCAGTGGCAGTCATAGACAGGGAGGCATTTGGGAAGAGTTGGCATAACTTTGTGCACTGATACACATTTATTACGTGGTTAGCTTCGTATGATCCTGCAGAATGCATAAAGCCGGCTCAGAATATAAAAATAGCCCACTATCAATCTTTCTGTAGTGGGAAACATACATTCATTGGTGCAAGCAGAGGGAGCACTGGCAAAACTTTATAGCTGCTTCCATAAAGCTGTCAGCAGTGAAAACAGGCTGGTTTTTAAGCTCAGGGAACAAAGACCATCTTGGCACCAAGTCTTATAGCAGGAATACTGATGAGAGCCCACAGCCAGAGGTTTGGGGCTAGGACAAGGAAACACAGATGTGGACCTTTGAGCTCTTGCACCACTGTGATTCCATCAAGTTGTTAGAAATGACTGTCACTTCTGCATCCTGCAGCTGGATAATGCTGCCTTTCCTCTCCAATTCTCTCAAAGTATGAGTCCTTTGCATGGCTGCTTACTAGGTATATATTCTGGACATAATTATTTAGAATTGTACAAAATAATGGCCTGATGTTGCACCTCCTGCTTCCCTCCATAAATATTTTGCTGGTGCACACCTGAAACTGAAATCTCCAGGCTGTTCGTTAGACCAAGGATCAGAACTCGTTCAGAGTTCTTTTCAGAAACAGGGTCTTTCAGAATCAGCAAAGCTGAGAAGGAAGTTTAACCAACACATTCTTCTTCACGGGGTGGTTAAAGAAAACTCTGAATTGCAGCTCATATTGCTATAAAACCAGTTAACATCATGAATGTGAGAACTTAGGAGAAAAGAAAGAAGTGTCATGGTTCTTTGTGCATCTGCTTTAGGACAATATTACCAGATCCATTTTTTTTCCCTTTTGATCACTCTAACCAGTGTGATAGCTCTGCACAGCAAAAGAAAAAGTACACGGGCATTCCCAGCTCCTGTCTCTTCACTGACAGCAAAGTAACACAGAACGTGCAAAAATTCAGTATAAATATTATGAAAGAGACCTTACTGACCCAAAAAGCATTTGTGAAGCACGTCACAGAAGACCGGATCCAGAGCTCTTTGAAATTCATAAAAAGCCCTTTCAGAATTTGTTTGAACACCACTGGGCAGCACTGCTGTGGTTTCTCTGGAATGTGGCACGCACGCTTTTTGTGCTTGGATACTGATAATTCAGAATAAAAGCAGCCACGCATCTTTTGCGACTGTGCCCCAGACACAGAAATCAGGCAGTGAAAAGGAGAAGGCTCTTTCTCCCAGCTGGCAGCTTTTACCAAGAGAAGTTGTCACTCTGAAGGATATGAACTGTTCGTATCTAGAAAGATAAGAACGATGCACTATGTAAAATACTTTGGACCCCATTGTGCCTCATTCTGTGCGCTCCTTTCCCAGGCTGGACAAGCAGTTACCACCACCCGAGCGGTTCCCATTCCTTGACTTCCCATCTCCTCTTCTGCTCGGGGTTACTGTCTCTTGGGAAGTATTATCAGAGCACTCTTATTTCTGACCTGTTTCTGTCCCAGCTGAGATAGGTCGGACAGAACTATGAAAACAAACCAGCTCTTTTGTGTTGCAGCGAGAAAGAAGGAGCTTCCCACAAGAGGTGGTGGCATCCTTCACCGGAACAGTGCTCCACAGCCTCAGGACACGTCTGCATTGAACCATCAGGAGCAAAAGAGGCTCAGTCCCACCTCATCTCCAGGGAGGAAGCACCTGCTTTATCATCACCAGGGCTCAGTGATATTCAACAGGATTTACCTTGCCTAAAGTTGGTGCTTTGTGCCTCCAGGACTGCAGCACCACTCAAAGGGGCCAACAACTTAGTTGCTGGAAGGAAGAAGAAAACATTTTTCAAGGCGTTGAATGGCTGGGAAGCCTCAGCACTGCTCTACTATCTGCAAGACTTTAGACATAAGCCAGCCAAGCAGACCAGTGTCTCCCTGCAGTGGAAATCGCATCACCCAGACACAGGCTAAACCATAACACTGTGCCTCCAGACAAGAATTTTCTCTATTATTAGAAAATCAATTACTTCTTCCAGTCTGGGCTGCAAATATTGGAATTGACTAAGTATCCTGTGATGCTTTCCACTCATAAACTTCTCTCTCTAGAGCAGGTGTAACACAGAGGTGGTAATAAAATTTGTATCTAGTGGTTCATGCACATTCCAATATTGCTCTCCTGCAATTGAGCCTGGTGAATGGAAAACAAATTTAAATCAAGGTAAAAGCCGAGGCAGACAGTATCCATATTGTTAACTGCTTGTCATAGGTACAGATGTATTTTCTATCCTTTGGGAATGGCACTTCTCATTTTTTTCTCTCTGTGAAGCTGTAGCGTGTATTGTCTCTGAGCAGGAGCTGCAAGATATTCCACTTGGAAGATGTGGTGGTTTGGAGTTTCCTGTACTCCCCGCTCCACCTCTCCCCTGCAACACACAAATCCTCAGCCCTCATTTTCTCCTCATTGTTATAATTAAGGCATCTGCCTCAAAATCCACCGTAGCCAACACAGGTCTTTCCACTGGCATCAGAAAGATTTGGACGAAGTGCTAACAACTGCATTGCAGCTGTTGTGCAGCCTGTGAGGATATCCTGGTTTTTAAGGCAGCTTTCAGAGGCAAAGGTAAAACAGGCTGGGGGTGGTCCTACAAGAATCACAGGTACCAAAGGGCATTTTCAGATTTCTGTGTTTTGTTTTTTCTTTTTCTTTCATATTTTCAACAAGTACTTGGTGAAAAACCTTGGATGTTAGTATTTCTGTATTTATTTGCATCACTACTCCAATCCCCTTAATTTTCTTCTCCCCTCCACTGCAGTTCTCAAAGTACAGCTTAGCACGAGCCCTACCAGAAACAGAAGTCAGAATAAAAGCATGCTGCCAACAGTGTATTTGTGACCGAGTGGATTGGTACCTTCAGGGCAGGAGAAAGAAGAAATATTCCATGTCAAAATAGCTGACCCATAGTAGATGCTTTAATGCAAAATCCCAGCAAGGAGCATGCTTTTACCCAAGTTTAAACAGTAAAGATAAACTGCAGGGTGAGGGGTACACAGAATATAATATTTTGACTGTACAGGCACCGTGCTTCATTTCTACTGCTATTTATTTCAACCTGGTCAAAGACAGCTGGTACTTTACTGAAAGAACATTGCTTTTACAGGGCGTACACAGTCTGCCGAATTAACGATGGTTTGAATTGCCTTTTTTTCTTCATAGGCCAGAGCTTCTAATCCAGAGGCAGGAGAAACACACACCTGGCTAGATGACTGAGTTGTAGTCTCAGCCTAGTTTCTCCTTCACTCTGCTGCTGGTACACAAAGCCATCACAATTAACAGTGCACTTCCTACCCACAGAATCCTTTTCATTCAAAATAAAGCAGGTGAGCTGAAGCCACCACAGAAGCCAGAAGTTCTCTGGGTGGCAACTTACCATGAGAAGAAGTCACCCTCTCATCAGCACCCTAGTCAATCCCATGGGTTTTCACATCCCTAACCCAGACCTCTAAAGGAGTTCCAAGTTCTTCTTCAAAGGGGCTTAAAACCACAGCCTCTTGGTTTTGGAATGACAACAGGAGAGGAACATTCTCCTTGTTTGTTTGCTGTTGATCATTTTTATTTTCAGAGCTTCACGAACTAAAACTATGATGCACCAAAAGCCTCATTAAGATTATGTAATTAATTTCACTAATGAAAGAATTTCTAAATGTGTTTTTAAATATAATTATTTATTTTTTTAATGCAGTTGTCTAATTTCCTAGGTAAACACCAGGCTATTGACATTTTGCAAGACTCGCATTTATAAATAGCATGTTAATAATGCACTAAACTTAATAGAATCTTTTTAGAAAACCTATTATACTCTTTAGTGTAATGTAAAGTTTTATTACTTTTTGGTAATTACAGTGTTTGTTTTGCAGAATTAATTACCAGCTGGCTTCAACCCGAACAACTCATCATCCCAAGCCTCCCCCTCTCCTCTAGTTACACACGGAGTCTGGGTCATTGGCTTAATTACTGGAGATTAAGAGAAGCAGGTAGATTGGTTTCTGTGTTCGCCTGTCTACTTGACAATAAATGTATTTCCTCATAAAATATTCAACTTTGAATGAGACCTTGAACAAGAAAGGTAATGAAATAAGACTGTTGCTCAGAACCCAGACCCAGGTGCTGAGGCTTCCCAGTCCTTGTGTGATTGTGCAGAACAGATCTGGGGCATTTTTGAGGCCTGATACCAAGTGAGTCAAGTTGCGCGTGTGCTGACACAAAGCATAATGGTATAAATTTTGCTAAATTCCCAAAATGAGAATTGCATATATTCCTTAGTTTGGAAAACCCTGCACTCTCGAGCACAAACAACTGTGAGCCATTCTGTGCTTTCAGGGAACTCAACTCACACTTCTTTCTCCTGCCGAGACTGCAGATCATTACCATTGTTAATGCTCTCACTAAACTGTTTGGAGGATGTGACAAGTCTAATTTGTTACTGACAAACCAGTGGGGAGTACGTTTAAAATGCATCGCTCTTGCTGTTGTGCCCTTCGAGAGGATGTGTGGCTCCTGTCAGGTAGACTCACTGTTTTGGTGAAGACTGACTGTTATTTCATCAATCTTTTTAGCTGGCTCCAGTAGGGAAAATCCTTCATTTCACTTAACTTTCATTTCTGGTTTTGGATTTTAAGACAAACTGTCTTTTAAAATATAATGACCACAGCCCAGGGAGGGAAAGAGAGAGCTTTACTAGGTAAGGCTTAGGAGCCCAGAGGTGCTGGATGCCTCAGATAGAGCTACCTTAAGTCATACAGCTAGTTACCATAAAGCATTTCTAGATATGCTTTAGTAAATCTAGATCACATACCTACCTTTCCACCTTTATTTTAGTGGTTTCATGAGATGTATTTACAAAGTACTGAGCTCTGACAGAGATCTAGCAGAAGAAAATGTGTATTTTAGCAGCCTGAATGTGAGGTATCACAGAGTATCTCTATTCTTGATGGAGAGAAGACAGGAATTTGCTACAGTCAATGCCTAGAGAACACTTCTTCCACTCCTGTCACAAACACTGATGTGCTTAGATCTTAGCTGGGCACAAACTTGAGCTCATTTCACACTAAAAATCACACCTTTGTTTATTTAGTTATAATGTCACAGCTGTTAGTTTTAGCCTAAGTAGCGAGAGCCAGAGCATCAGAACTTGTTTAACACAATACAAACTCATGCTGAGAAGTTAGAGTAATGCAGTGTAAACATAAGTACCACTTCTGCAGGCAGCTCCAGATGTCCTACCCCTATTCTTCAGCAACATTCCAGATGACTGCTTTCCTAACAGCCTCAAAACCAGCCACTCTAGAGTGGCAGCAAAGAGCCAGAAGAAATGGGTAAGTGGCTGATGAAAAGGAAATGTGAAGAAAGTACCTCCTCCTGCCTCAAGTAGGAGTTGAGTATTTCACTTTCCATGTTGACCTGCTTAAGAGAAATTTTCACAGCAGAACCTGCTAAGCTCTGTTGTGCCGAGTTTTTAAATTCGGTGCCTTTTCACAACACAATGTCTGCTAATTTAACAAGCAGAGAGGGATTTATAGCTCCAACTTAAGAGTTTATAAATTGTTATTGCTTTCCTTGAGTTTTTCATTTAAAACAGTTGCAAAGCTTGGGAATCTCTCATAGAGAATCTAAATCTGGCTGTGCCATAACCAGCAGGGCTGGTATAATGCAGGCCTGCTATCTTGCCAAAACTAACGTGAGAGGCTGCCTGCTGCACAGACCCATGGACAGAAGGATGGTCATTACACCCGACTGTATTACTACAGGGTGCATCTCACCCTGTGCACACTGCCTGTTCTTTGCCGTCTACCAGATTAGTTACTTTGTAGTAACAGCAATGGTCAGCATTTCCCCTGGCTTTATCGTATGGAGGAGAAAAGTATTTTCTTCAAAGGAAGGCACCATTTCCATCCAGCAGAGAAAGAAGTTAACACAGCAGAATGAGAAGTGAGGAGCTTTCTGAGGTTCAGAGACTATTTAGAACCCCAGCCCCGACCTCAAAGGCTCTCATTTACACCTCAGAAAAGCTGTCCTGCTGAGTTGGAATGATGGCACTCAGGGCTACAGCCTAGCTCACCTTCTCTTCCTGTGACACCCACCAAATCGGATTGAATAGAGCCTGCTATCTCACAGAGGAAAAGAGAAGTGTTTTAGCAGGTGCCACTGCAAGCGACAAATGGCAGGGTGGACTCAGGAGAGTAGCTATGGTTGATGTCCAGTGGGAAGAAAACATCTGCATTCTCAAGTCGGGTATTTCATGACAGCATCTCAGAGGGCGAACTGTGACCCATGCTTGCACATTCCAGCAACATGAACCAACACTGAGCTGGTGGTTCAATCATTTACAGGATTCATAGATGCTCTGATGCTTAAAATCGAACTGCCGTGAGCTCTCAATATTGCCACCATTAGCATAAAGCCCATACCCTAAGACATGCACAATATTAATGAAAAGGTGCAAATCCTCCCCATCTTCTTGGAAGTTCAGCCCCAGGTGGGATCCCTCTGTGCAACTCTTTGCCTCTAACTGTAAAGCACTGGGGAAACAAATAGGCTTCATGCTCCCCATTTCCAGCAAAGAACATCAGCTTTGAGCTGGTGCATTTACCTGAACCAACGTTGAGACAGGGTAAGGTCCTCCCCACCTTTTCACTTGCTTCTTCTGCAAAATGACGATGGATCCATCCACACAAATACAGAAACAGCTTTTGTTTTAAGCAACAAAGCTGAGGCTGATAGCTACAGCAGATATATAAGATGGCTCCTAAATCAATCTATATCATTATTTTGGGACTTTTTACCCTTTAAATATTCCCAGAATCATACGGGTGCCAAGAGCTGATCAGAGAGGATTCATGTCTCCTTTGCTATGACAGGATTTGTTAGTGCACACCCCGATAATTACTGGGAGTTTCAGACTGCCAGAAATACCTCAAGAATTCTCCAATGGGTGATTCTGGGGAGGAATAGGAGAAAGTGAATATTAAACATACTGTAGTCAATATTCTTTTTTATCATACCAGCAGTAGAGAGCCGGAGCTAATCTGTAATTTCGCTGTGCTGACTCTTTCCATCTCAGCTACAGCATTTCCTGCCCATCGCTGACTGACTCTAAAAGAATCAAACCTGTTCTCACATTATCGCATAGAGGATGCACTTTTCATTTCATGCAGTGAGGGAGACTACAGACTCCATCAGACATTTAGTTGGCCTCAAAGCTCATTTGGAGCTAAAAGCCCTGTGAGAAAGCCATAATGAGAAAGATCTGATAGTTTAATGCATTCCTGCAAAGAACTGTAATTTGTTAGGAAATGGATAGGATACTATAACTCCTGAGATCAACTGGAGGTTGGTGTGTGAAATTTCAGTGGTGAGGGTTGGTACAGAGCGATTCCATTAGGAACGGGTGACAGTTCAGGGACAGCCACAGCCTACGGGACACACCTTGGAACAATCAGGTCAATTCTTAATCAAAACTTTAATATGCGATTAAGTGCGTTTGCAATTTTTACTTCCTGCTTCTGGCCAAGACGACTCAGTTCAATGTTGCCTCTTGGCAACATCCGGATGCGTACCCAAAACAAAGCTCCAAATGTATTTATTAGAGCAAAACTCAAAGAACTCAGTACCCCATGGTACTGCACATGGTCCAAGAGCATCCAATGGTTGGATTTGATGCTCTTGGAGGCCTTTTCCAAGCTTAATAATGATTCTAAAACACAGCACTTGACACTTAGAGCTTAAAATCTAAATAGACAAGAGAACAAATTTCATGTATTTCAAACAATGACCACAGATACTACCCGGTATTTTATATTTAGAGAGGTGCCAAACAATTTTAAGGCAAGGAACTAGGAAATGAGATACAACAGAAAAAGGAGAACTATCATTACCTAAGAATGCTGCTGCTGCTGTGGGGTTTATAGACCAACTAAACCTGGAAAGAATCAGAACTAGTGAATTAAAAGTGTTGAAATACACCATACTAATCACCATGGAGCTAATAAGAGAACAGTGTAGAACAAATCTACCTCATGAAGGTGGTGAGAGGGTAGAGTGCTGAACTTCAGAGGAATTTAAGCCAGAGGTGGGGTTAATGCATCTTTAGGATTAATACAGTCATAATGTAACATGGCAAAGAGGTGGTCATAAATCGCTACAAGGGAAGAGGACGACAATAGGGAGTCTGTGTGGACTTACTGAATAATAGCATGGCAGCATCTGCTGTACAATATGGTTTGAACTTTGCAAAGCCCCACTGTATAACTCACTTGTCATTTGGGCTGAGGAACAGATGACAGATCTGCCAGGAGTGCTCAAAAACAGCCCTATTAATTACTATTCTTTTTTCCAAACCAGCTGTTCTCACAAAGACTGTTTCGGCAAATAGATCAGCCTCCATTTTAAAAACAATTATAGTAAAATCTAGAAAAGGTACTTATAAAAGCAAGAAAGTGTTCAAAATGAGAACGGTGGCAGCTTCACTTAGCTTAGAGTGTGAAATCATTTACACAGCAAAAGAGAAACATCACACTGGACGGGACGAACTGGGCCAAGCAGTCTAACCTTTCACCATGTGACAATAGCAGCAGCGATGCCAGGTATTAAGCAGGAGCAGCACACCAAAGATGCTTTTCCCTCTCTCCAGCAATATTCCAAGACTGTTCTGACTAAACAGAACAAAAGAGGGGGCTGATGCCTGTCTGCCAGTCAGAGCATGCAAGTGAATTCAGCATCTATTCAAAACAAGTCTGGCCAGGGCACCAAAGTGGCTCCTAAGTTCATCTCTACACATAAACTCTTTTTTGGGTGCTGACCAGATGAGAATCTCTCATAAGTCTTTTCGTAAAGGAAAGTGTTCCCATATCTCTTGGGTAGTGCTGTCAGACTTTGAGGCATACTCTTCCTTCCCTAGCCTTTCTTCTGCCCTAGTTTTCACCAAGTACGTTTAAGAAATGCCACCTTCAGGGGGATGATAGAACC
This sequence comes from Cuculus canorus, assembly GCF_017976375.1. Taxonomy (NCBI): domain Eukaryota; kingdom Metazoa; phylum Chordata; class Aves; order Cuculiformes; family Cuculidae; genus Cuculus; species Cuculus canorus. Next base: position 1,115,468 of record NC_071426.1, on the reverse strand, counting down.
TTGAGACCCAGAAGTGTTCATTCCCCCTCTCACAGGACACACAAACTCTCGGCCATTTGTCTCACTAAGAAACACAGCGGTTGAGTCAGAAGCTGATGTCAAATAGTGATCTGCTCTGATAGCGTACAAGTGACTCACCTGCAGCCCTTGGCACAAGTGACAGACAGAGATGAACAGACAGCAAGGAGTGGATGAAAGAAGACATTAAAGTATGTTCATAATGGACAAATGCAGCATAAAAAAAGCAAACCTAAATTCAGCCTAACAGGTGATCTAGTTAAACAATATTTACTGACTCATAAGTACCTTTCTAGATACATGAACATAAAATGATACAAAAGCAGACACAGGCTGCAGTTAATGAGATGAGGACACTACAGCAGCACCAAATCATGGCACAATTTGTTCCCCACAGTACAGATGAAGTTTCAGGGGCCCCAGCAGTCAATGTCAAGGTTTGAGGGAGGCAGGGAGACTTTTTAAAACAAAGCATGGAGTAAACGAATTGTTAGTCACTAGAACTTTTTCTACTGAGGTACAGCAGCAGCAGACACTTTCACAGCTGCACTGAGAACACTTGTGGCGGGGGGGGGTATTAAGTCAGGAGATGCCAGTTGCCTTCTCAAGTACTGAACAAGTGATCACATTAACAGCAATTACATCAGGATCCATGGATCTGCAATGCACACTTATCGCAGGGGGTAGTCAAACTGTCACATGAATACAACAAATTATCCCCTCTTGCCATTTCCATCTCTGCTCTTTCTCTTCCTCCTTGCCAGATAACACACTTTACTGATCTCATGTTCTTTCTTCATGCTCATTAACTTGTGCTATTTAGTTCTTGTTTGACACGAAAATGGGAAATGTTATCCATGGAACAGGTTTCTTCCCTCTAATCAAATTGATATCTGAAAATAGAGCCTCGTTAGTGCATTGTCTCCAGCTCCTGTTCAGTGTTAGCCAGCTTGGAAGCCTCTGGTGCAGTTAATTTCTGATTTAAGCTGTGCTCTGTTCCATGTATGAAAAAAATGGAAAAATCAGGAGACTTAGAGTAACCTGTTCTTGGGTCAGAAATGAACTAGGATCTATTCAATCCAAACCTTGATGAAGTGGTACAACGTTTTAGGGAATTTTTGTTCAAACCTTTACGTGTGGAGCCTTGTCCAGGGCAGAAAAATTATACTGAGTGAGTTCATAAAAGTCAGTAAGGGAATGGAAGAGATAAGCACCAAATTTGAGGTTGAGATACCTGCAGGTCTACCTATGAGCCACTGGTGACTCCTCCCAAGCCACTCTGCACTGTGGGAACTACTGCCACTGTACTCAGTAGGAAGAAACAAAGACTTTGAAAGCACTACCAGGTCTGCTGTGGCCAAAAAGCAAAAACCTCCAAACATTGTGTCACTCACACAAACCACAGTACAGCTGTTTTGCACAACAGCATGGCTAGAAACAACACACAGCAGAATGCATCTGTATCAGCTTTAGCAGAAACAAGCCTTTTTGCCTTATCCAGCTCCTCAAAGTAGAATAAAAGTTTCAGCCTCATATGGTTTTTCTGCAAAGAGGCAATTTTTTCCCCAGGTAGATGTGCACTGTTTGCTCTATATGACGTACTTCACAATTACTTTAAAGCACTGTCCTTTTCTCTAGATATTGGCACAATTACCAGCTGCCTCTGAACTTCTCTTCCATTGTTCTTCCATGCTGATCAATACAGAATAGTCAGCAGATGTGCTTACTTAAGTATTTTGCTTTATCTCCTGTGGCCTTCACGTACTTACAAAAATACGATCAGCTCAAGCTCTACCTCGCTGGCCTGCTTAACAGACCTGGAGCTAATCCCTGTGTTATAGATCATCTCCTACCTAGCATCAACAGGCAAGCGCTAAGGCACGCTTTGTACCTTAAAAACATCGGATGCAATTCATATCTCTGTGGACTGGTTCTTTTAGGAAACTTGAGCCTGGTCATTGAGGCTGTTTATTGAAGGTATTTATGCACTTGAACATTGATTTAAGGTTCAGGCATGTGATTTCATTTCAGGATCAGGACTTATTCTCAGACCAAATGATTTGTTTTTCCTCTGACAGATGTATTGCCCAGATACAGATAACAAAGCAACACATAATTACCCAGACACCCATGGCTTGTGTAGGGGCTTGCACCTGAGTCACCGTATTTAATGTCTTTAAAAGATGTGATCATCTCCTATTTAGATCAGCTCTGAACTGTCACATGCTGACTCATCGAGAACTTAAGAACAAAGTGTTTTGATCATTTAAAAAATAAGATACAAGCAAGGCAAGGATAGTTGCAATGACATCTTTGATGTTTTATAGATTAAGAGAGTCTCTCATGAGTAAGAGTCATTTCATGTATCATCTCTTTGCTGGCATTGAGATTTTTCATTAACTGAGATTAACACTAACTGGAAAATAATTAAACTAGCTTAGAGTCTGGCCTTCCCATCAGCACTAGCAATAATTAATCAGCACCATCAATAGAATTTTAATGCTATGAAAAATCTGATTCATTGCATTACTGCTCAGCCCCATACCACCCACTTCTATTCTTAGTTTCATTGCACGCAGGAAACAGTATTCCTGAAGACAATACGAAGAGGACAAATATAGAAACTAAAATCAACCCTCATTTTCACTGTCCCTGTAAGAAAACGTCATGTTTTTCTACAGAATTGCCCAGCATCACTCACCACTCAGCTCCACGAAAAGCACCTTCTGTGAGGAAGTCAAAATTGGGAGAAAAAAAAAATGATACAGAAGTATGGTTCTCAAGCTGGTACGATACCACCTCTGCTTTTGGTTGTTGTTACTGTTCTATCCACCGACAACAAGCTCAGGCTAAACTTTGTTTAGTCTGCCTTTCTGGGACAGCTAAAGTGGATATTGCATTGTTCGCTTTGGTTAGAGACTCCTTTCCATTTCTAACATCCAAAGCCCTGATTCTCATCATCACCACATCCTAGTGATCGCTGTTGTTCAAGCAGCAGGAATTTCTCAGCTGCCCAGAAGAACTGGCCTATACTGTATGAAAGACAACACCGACAGCTTTGGCTGCTAAGGATTCTACATGTCTGCAGCAACAGCAGATATTTCAGACAAGTTCCCTGCTTATTCCTTTGTTTGAGGGGAAACTCAACGCACTAAGGGACATTTCTGCCCTTCAGACCAGAGCTGCATTCCACTGGCAAAACCACTGACCATTTAACACAACCAAACCCAAGAGGTTATTCTGACCATGCCCTCATCACATTTACTGCTTCAAGACTTGTGATGCAATAGATGGCACTGGAGAGAAAAAGCAACAACCAACTCTTTCTTTCCATTACTGATACCAACTAAACTCACCAAACCAAAGCTGCCTCAGGGGAAAGAACCCATATATCTACATCCTCCCTCAACGAGATCGCTACTGTGTTGTTCTCTTCAACATTTTACTGTCACAGCCACTGTTTGCTTCCACTGTAGGCTGATGGAGAAAGAAACAATCCAACTAAATCGTTTATCCCGGGATTTTTCCATATCTAGGTACTTCACATGCAAAGGAAGGAGACATCGTCCCCTTGGGTGACTTAGCGGTTTCAGTACTTTGTCGGAAGGGGGCAGCTTTAATTCTGCGTTTCTTCATGTCTATGGGGTCCTTTTAATTAAATTTTCAGTTATTCAGTAAGCCACTACATAGTCTTTGTTAGAGATGGATTAACAATTTTCTTATCACCAGGATCCACATTTTACCACTGCAACATCTGTCCCAAGGAATACACACGCTTGACACCATGTGGAAAGACCTTAGCACTTGCTGGAAACCTGTAAGCCCCACATAACCAAGTTTTACAACCTGAAGATGCAGGAAAAAATGAAATTGCAGGTACTTCGTAAGCCTCTGAATACAATGCTTAATCCAAGTAATCCAAAAGCAATCCTGCTGGCAATCTAATTGTGTTTTCTAAGGAGGAGACAGCAAGAGCAGTCTGTTTACATATAATTGGATCCCCTTATGTGTTTGTATTGTGCTTATTTCTGAAACCTTTCAAAATTGAAAGGTCCTCTGTAATATTTGACTTGGCTTTTCACTCTAACCTGAGGGATTACGCATTACTTTGCACATAATAGCCCAGACAAATATGAATTTTGTATTAGCACTGATCAGAAAGTACAGCTATTCCTGGAGGAGCAGCAACCAGGACATACTGAAAAATTGAAGAAATTGCACTGATTTTTAAATTGCTTTTGTTTTTATTTGTTTTTCTTATGAAGCTCTTCCTGCCTAGTCAGCTTCTCTGCTGTAAATGCAATCGGTAGGGAAAGCAAGGGAAGAGAGGCATTATATTGAGATGATTTTTAAAGTTACCACAATTTTCACTGAATATTGTTTATTTGCATCTGCACAGTGAAGTGTTTGATTTATAAGAGCATGCATCCCTCACTGACAATAACCATAGCACTTCGGGAAGCTGCATTTGCCTCTCACGCTCCGGTAGAAGTTACCATAGGACTAGAGCAAAACAGAAGACCAGAAGTTTCTTGTGACCAAAGAGAAAGCACAGCCTTACGCTTGCACAGAAATGACAGAGTTCCGTGTGTGGACAACAGTTCATGCCACATCGATTCTAAAAAACCTGTGTTCACTGACTCTTTTCCCCTATTCTTGTGGCAGATTTCAACTCCAGCTCCCATCCACCCTAGTAACCAACTTTGACTCGCAAGCATTCTTGCCTAGGGGTGAATTGGACTACGAATTTAAGGACATCAGATTTTGGCAAGCTACATCAACTCAACAGCCCACCAAAAAATTATGCTGACTCCAGCCATGGCTACTACCTGATACCTGAGGAGAAGCCAGACCTCCTTCAGGCTAAAACAATTGAGCAGTAATTTGCAGCAGGAGAACTCTTTCTTGACACCACACCTCCTCCCCAAGTACTCAGTTTGCAGAGGCAGAGGAACGAGAAACAGAAGAAACTTCTAGGCCTGTGTACTAGATCCTATTACCCAGAACTCTCTCCTTGTGAAGATGTGGTTCTTACCTATTTCTTTCTTACGTGACAAGTCAGGGGAGGTTTAGATAGCATATTAAGAAAAAATTCTTTACCGAAAGAATGGTGAAGCGTTGGACCAGGCTGCCAGGGCAGTGGTGGCAGTGGTGGAGTCTCCATCCCTGGATGGGTTCAAAATGCGTGTGGCTGAAGCACTTTGAGGCATGGTTTAGCAGGCACAGCGGTGTTGGAACGACAGCTGGACTGCATGAGCTGCAATGTCTTTTCCAACCTCAATGATTTTCTGAAGTCCTGGAACAGGAACCTGAGTGGAACAAAGTAGTCAACATTTACTCTCCTGTCACGGCCCCTTGTACATCTGTACATCTACTTGCTCGGTCAGATATAAAAAAGCCAGGAAAGCAAAGGAAAGCATTATCAAAAGATGCATTTGAGACAGGAAGAACATCATTTCCTTAAAAGCCCACTGACACAGTTGGATTCCACAATTCTGGATTGCATTAAAATAACCTTCCCTAGACATGACTTCGGAGGAATCCTGACATATTGGAACAACCTGAAATTGGCAGTACCAGCTCAATCCAGTCACTCTACACAAAACTCTTTTATGCCTGCTCGCTTAGAAAACAAAAGATGCAGCCTTCATCACTATTTCTGACAACTCCAGCCTGACACTTGTAAAGCTATTCAAACAAGGCACGCAAGATTTGTCAGAACAAGGCTGACATTTTAAATGAAGAATAATGATAAAATGTCTAAAACTGTGCGGCAGAAGTGCTCTCAGATAGTCCCAGCAATTGGAATACAACAGCAAAGTGTTAGAAAGTAAAAATCAAACCAGAAAGTCTTTCATGCAGCCAAACACGGAGTTGAGTCATGCAAAGGCTGCAAGTCCTCGGATGCAGAAGGGATTCACGGACAAGTAAAGGGGAGTGTGTATGCACACACAGTTCATACTCTAAATTCTCGGCAAATATGCTCCTTTCATGACTGTTTTATTACATAAGGGCAGATCAAAATGAGCACTCCATCCCTCATTTGTTTTATCAGATGACTAATCCATAATTAAAAATTAAATAATTAAATACAAGAAATCCATTTAGTCCTTTAAACAATTATAGCAAAGAGTCAGTTAAACATGACGGGCCATTAAGCTATTATTGAATGAGGTTGCTGTGTTTGCATAGCACTAACTTGGTTTCAGGAAAGTATGTAGTGCCTGATAACTCACACCCATCTGAGGTTGTTAAACAGACAGAATTCTATCCCACAGCCCAATAAAAGCAGCATGCAAAAATGCGTATTCTTCCATAGCTATAGAGCTTTCTCTCCACTGGTTTCACAGTAATTTAGCACAGAACGTTTCCCTACTGCTAAGAACCATGAAGCAGAACATTTCCCTACTGCTATGAAGAACCATGAAGCAGAGGTGGTGTCAGCCAGCAGATGGTACTGCAGGCTGGGAGGACAAGCGAGGCTGCTCTCTGCTGCACATCACGCTGCTGGGAGCCAGCCCTGGCAGAGGCTGTGCTCTCAGCCTCCCTTCTCCCAGGGTTCTGATGGCAGGAGACAGGCAGCTCATTATCCCATGGAGCCAGCTTTTCAGGTAGCCGAAAGAATCTATGAAAAATCTAATTCAGCAATGCATAGCAGGAAGCATGGGCTGTACTCTCACCTGAACCTGGCAGTACCACTTCCCTGCTGCTGCACATCTCTGGGATGCAGAGCGAGGGCCTTTCTGCAGACAGAAGACCCAATTCCTACCTGGCCATTCTCAGGAGCTTCCACAGTTACTAAACCATCAGTAGCCCTTGCGTCTTTGCCATCACATGCATCTCCATCCCCAGTCTCCACTGAGACAGCAGGCTTAAGAATCTCACTAGTGCCCTATCCCTCAAACGTTGGCACTTCACCAACAGATTTATTCCTAGGGAGTCTGTTAGCATCCCCTTCGAATCCAGCTTAAAGCTCTTTCTGTGAGCCCTGCTTACTCCTGTCCCAGGATATTTTCCCCCCCTGAGCCAAGTCTAACCCATCGGTTGCCAGCACACCTGGTAACATGTAAATCAACCCATGATTAAAGAACCCAAAGTCCTGCCTGTGGCACCAGTCTTGGAGCCAGATATTGATTTGCTGGCTCTTCCTGTTTATCCTCTCATCCTTCCCTACGACTGCAGGGATAGAGGGGAACACTGCTTGTGCTTCTGATCCCTTAACCAACCACCCCCAGGCCTTGAAGCCCCTCTTTACTGCCCTCAAACTGCTAGATGTACTATCATCACTGCCCCTTCTCTGCCCTCTCTGGGCAAGCGTTTGAACCCTGCGCACTGGGCTGCAGGCTGGCCTTTCCCAGCCAGAGATGGTGCTGCTTTAAACACCATTCCCTATTCCCAAAGAACTGGGTGAATGAATAAAGAGGTGAACTCCCAACCTGGAGTTTACTGCTGCATTAATAAAGCAACTGTGAATGAATTGTCTCAGCTGCCTGAGCCAACCAGGATTACTAAACCAGGTCTCTGATTTAATTAGAGAGCTTAAAACTCAAGCTAGAACCGAAAATGCAGCTCTCAGCGAGAACACGCGCTCCGTGCGGGAAGGGTCACTGCAGAGGTCGGCTCTTCCCACAGTTTGTTCACGATGGTTGAATCAAACGCCGAGATGGGACTGGAGGCTCCGCTGCGAGGGGCAGGGAGGGAGAGCTGCTGTGCCTGTGCCAGAGCTCTGCGCGCTGCCCGGGGCCAGCAGACAGCACAGGGGAGATCTGCCTGCCCAGCAACTTGTGTGAAACGGCCTGAAAGAACAGCGTCTGTGTTGGATCCACAGAAACGCAGAGGCACCAGAACTGCCAGCCTTGTTACAAGGATGGAATCAACAGAGTCACGGAATGGTTTGGGTTGGAAGGGACCTCAAAGCCCATCCAGTCCCACCCCTGCCATGGGCAGGGACACCTCCCACTGGATCAGGGGCTCCAAGCCCCATCCACCCTGGCCTGGAACCCCTCCAGGGATGGAGCAGCCACCACTGCTCTGGGCACCCTGGGCCAGGGCCTCCCCACCCTCACAGCGAAACATTTCTGCCCAAGATCTCATCTCAATCTCACCCTCATTGTGGAGAATTTCTTCATAATATCTAATCTAAATCGCCTCTCTTCCAACGCAAAGCCACTCCCGCTCGTGCTCGCCACGGGACGCGCTGGTGGGCGGGCGGTGGCCGCCGGGCCCGGCACAGCCCCGCTCCGCCGCTCCCCTCTCCCCCGCGGCGGCTGAGGCGGCGCTCGGCTCTGCCCTCGGGGCGGCGCTTCGGCCAACGCCGCGGCCTTTGCCTTTGGCTTCGCGGGTTTGCAGAGGGTTTCACAGTTTTCTCGCGGTGTTTCCGCTTTTCCCGCGGTTTTCGCGGTTTCGGCAGCTCAGGAAGGGTTCCTCGCCTCTGTCTTTCACTCCAAAGCCCTTCCTGTAGTCTCCCTTCTTTCTCTTTTTTTCTCTTCTCCCTTCTTTCTCACCTCTCTCTTCCTTCTCCTCCCTTCTTTCTCACTTCTCTCTTCTTCTCCATTCTTTATCCCTTCCCCCCTTCTTCTCCCTCCTCCCTTCTTTCTCCTCTCTTCTTTCTCCTCGATTTTTTTCTCCAGCATCCTTTCTCCCTTTTCTCCTTTCTTTCTCCCTTTCCTCTTCTCCCTCCTCACTCCTCTTTCCCTGCTCCCTCCTTCCCTCCTCCCTTCTCTCTCCTCCCTCCTCAGAGGTTTCAATCCAGCCTTTTCAGTATGACCCATTATTTTCTAAGTTAATAAAGCAATTACTTTAGCTAAACACTAACTGTAGATTTTAATCCTCCTGTGTTGAAGCACGTTTGTCTGATGGAGGTAACTTTGCAGCGTCTCTGTTTACAATCCAGCGTCTTCCTTCTCTGTGACAGACCTATGCTCGGAGCACGGTTCAGTTTGCTCTCAGCTGTGCCACTTGCAAGCTTTGATTCTTCTCTGCCCCGGTGTATTCTCTGGAGTTGCTGAGGATTGCTTGTTAGTGGCACGGCTCTGTCTTCTTATTACTTACGGGAGTTTGGAAATCAGAGCGAGTTAAATGGGTCACACTACAGGTGAGCAGGGAGCAAAAGGAGAGGGGGGAAAGGAAAAATCTACTTCTGGAAGCTTTTTATCAGTTTGTGTGGGTGAATGTGGGCAGATAATGTAACAGGAGAACAAATACGCTGTTAAAAGAATATTTAACGAGTTTCTTTTTCAACATGGGGTGTCAGACTCATACCACTAACTCATTGTGGAGAGCAACTCAACAGTTATTCCCCAAAAAGATAAATATCCCTCCTTTCTTCAGAAATTTGCTTTCTCCCCTATTCTATGAGTTTTCCCACTTTCTAATTTTTTTGTGATGGCAATAGTTTTATTTAATCACATTTTATTTAAGGCTTTTCTTAAAAGGAGAGAAAGAAGATTTTGAGGCTACTGACGATTTGATTCCTTTGATTCCTAATCCATCTGCAGATGGTGTTATTTTAGATGCTCCATCTGATCTGGCTTCCTAATCCTTCTTCAGAGGAACCCAGGGAGGGCTTTTCAAATAAAGGGTTTGGAAGTAAGAAGGAAACACAGATTACTGAGGAAGATCTGATTCCAGATCACATTGAAGTGTAGATATCCAGAGGAGCAAAGACCAAACGAGACCCCCATTCACGGCTGTCAATGTTTAATTTTGAGATTGCTGGTTTTAATTTGGCACACAGCAGGTCTCAGCCACGGAGCAGAAGTCTGTGCAGGGAACTCAGGACCGGCTGGCATCTGCTGTGCCTCAGCTCCGGCTGCTGGAAACTGAAACGCGGTAAGGAAGGAGCAAACAAAGCACAGTAGTGTTGCATCTCCAAATGTGCTTTCCTTTCTAGTTTACAGCTAACATCTAGTTTGCTTCTAATATTTCTTAAGTCTCTTCCAGCTGAGATGTTTCCTTATTTATTGTAGAGATGTGAACTCCACATTCAAATGCCTAGAGACGTAACTTACACTGTTTGCAAGACCTTGCAAGCTGTGACTGTAGGTTTAAAAATCTATGGAAATTTTCTTAGCAATCTTATTTTATCAAGAAAAATAAACTCAGAACATACTTACACCTCAAAGCTGTGAGCTGATTTAGCCAAAATAGGGGGTAGTATACTCTGACTCACAAGCGTGTGGGGCACATTACCTACAGGCTCTCACTGAAAATATTCTTAGGTGTTCAACCAATGTTATTGACATTGGAAGAGGTTTCAAAGACAGAAACTGGGTTTGAGATGCTACTGTGCTTTGAAGATAGCAGTATTTGAACACCTCAGAGAGTTACTTTGTGGTTGGATATCACGGGAACATTGCAAAGATTAGGGGTGTACATGTTTAGTTTATCTTCTTCACACTAGAACACTACTCTTGGAATTTAATTGCAGACTGTTGCAGAAACAAAGCACTACTGTAAATGTGTTCCCCGTACTGAATAATAATAATAATAATAATAATAATAATAATAATTAACAGTAGAGACATGCAAATTGTTTTAATTTAATAGTAGAGTTGCCTGCAAGGGCTTCCATTGTTAAGAGTTTGTCAGAGCTTTGTACTTTAATTAAAGGGAACATGATGCTGGTAGTAAAGGTGTTCAGTCTCCCTGAGACTGAAATCCTCTGCTTATCTGCTAACAAATAACAGCCACGGCTGCCTAAGTGCTACTTTCGGAATAAATTTGGGAGGGCCAAGCTCAAAGCTATGCAGGGATATAGCTTGTACATTGCAAACATTGCTCAAAAAGATGTGAGGATGTGTACATAATGTAATCACCAGGTAAGAGACCTTTGCGGCTTTGGAAGACCTGGAGTTTAACTCCTGCACTGTGACATATTCAAGATGTCCTTGGAAAGTCATCACTTCTTCCTGGGACACCTGACACTTCTGGGCACCCTAACGCAGACCTGAGTAAGTCAATCTTTAAGAAAAACATGGAAGAGAAATAGCTGTAGTTTCATGATTCGTTGTTAGGATGAACTGTAACTTCTTTCCGTCTTGTGGTGTGTTTCAAGAAACCACTGCTCAGCATTGCACTGAAGACAGCACTTTGAATAACAGCAAGATTTTAGAAACAGGGAAACTGAGTTCAACACCAAAATCCTGGGAAAACCCATTGGAATTTTATAACCTTTGTGTTCCAGCCAAATTCAGAGCTCGAGCCTTAAAAAGCACATCAGTACAGCTCTTGTAGTTAAAAATGTTTGGTTTTGTCTTTAACTAAAACATTAAATCTATACCTTCCTAGTTACAGAGGAACAAAAGATGGTTTATACTGGTCTATTTTTATTCACGCTATAGAGGAATAGCAAACCACACAATCATCTTTATTCTGTTCCATCTTTATCATTCAAGTTATGCCAGTAAAGTGGTGTGCACAATCAGACGAATTCTGACTCAAAGGGTCCCAGACCCAACCTGGAAAACATTAACAGCTCTGCTAATTTCCCAGTGAGTGATCAGCTATTGGTTGTAGCAGCTCTGATAAGAGGATTCTTGTTTACAGCAACATTCTAGGTAGTCTGCTTTGGGTTTAATAGCACCTTTTTCATCTTCAGTCTAGGAGTCTGTCATAGCAAGGTACTATAAATTACTGCCACAGGGTGCTCCTTACCACCTACAGCCTTTCTCTGGTGATATATGACCCATAAATCTTACTGACGTGCTTTTCCACGGCTCTTTTACTGCTCTTTCCGTTCTCTCCTCCCTTCCTCTCTCCCTCTTCTCCCTCTCTGTGCTGTGAAGAAGTGGTTCCACCAGAAAGAAAGAAAAAAAGAGAGGAAAAAAAAAGAAAGCATGAAACAGAATGTAATCATATTTTGTGGGGAAACCTGAAGGTGAACGCAGTAAGGAATTAATTGACCTAGGATTTACTAAAGGACTTGGCGATGACAAGAAGCTCTTTTACATAAATATGAGCCATAGATTTGGTTGGAGTATCTCAGTTTGTCACAGATTCCTTTGCGGACATCCCTCAGCGTTCTGAGTAGCTGCATGTTCTCAAAGAAATGGAATTACAGTTATTCCAGAAAGTGAATGTATGTCACAAGTAAACTTGGTCAGTGATGAAGCTGGCCTCTGGAGGTCCATTTTCGGTTCCAAACACAGTAACTCACAAGGAGAGATCTATGCACACAGCACACTATAAGAATTAATTTCAGTGCATTTAGATTTAATAGATTCTCTCCAAACTACTGGCGTTCTCTTCCAAAGAAATTGCTTGAATGATTTATATAATAATTTCCCCTCAAATCCTCTCATTGGCTCACTGTAAGATTTGACAATAGCACAGATATATGTTTCTATTATTTCTTATTTCATTATTTATTTTGTTCTTTGTTCTGTTGCATTTATTCTGTTTAGACAATAACATCTCTGTCAACTGCAGTCTAATTGGTATCTAAGGCCTCGTTCGCATTTACATTTTACTGGAATAATAATGTTGGTAACGGGTAAGATTTTTTTTATAAAAGAGTTATGCTGCTCTGAACTCCTTGGTGGATGCAATCAGGTTCATATAAAAGTGATTTATTCTGGTTTAGTTCTTCCCCTACTCCATGGTAATAGCTATCTAATTATAAAGTATGTTTATACTGACACAATCGTATCCACAATCCTGGTTTACTTTTTCATTCCTCATTTGTCTCAATGTAAATCCTGCCGGAGGAAAATGACACATACACACACATACGCCCACAGGCAAGATCATCAAAGTCCTGAAAATCCATTTGGTCAAATTCATCAGAAGATAATTCTGTCCCTGGGGCTTTAATCTCTTTAAAGCCAGATCAGTTTGTGGTGATCGTAACTGCGTGATTTGCATTACAGCAGTAGTAAAAGACTCCCACAGTGCTTAAAAAATACCATTTGTGGAACTTCCTTGAAGAAAATAGGATCGATAGCACAGTAAGGTGCTAAATTGCTGTTACTTAAAGTGTATGCCAGATTAATTTAACCCTTAAAGCTCTACATGCAGCAGATGCAATAAAACTCTTAAATCAAATCATCTCAATAAGAGAATCGGAGTTTCTGCCATACAATGCTGTGATCCCAGGTTGAGGGAAGTGACTCTGCCTCTCTACTTCTCTCTGGCCTTCTCAGCACAGGAAAGACATGGACCTGTTGGAGTGGGTCCAGAGGAGGCCACAAAGATGATTAAAAGGGCTGGAGTACCTCTCTTATGAGGAGAGTTTGGGAGAGTTAGGGTTGTTTAGCTTAGAGAAGACTCCAAGGAGACCTTCCTGCAGCCTTTCAATACTTAACAAGGGTGGGTTCCACACAGCCTGAGAAATATTGTTTGTCCTTGTGCAAAATAGAACTGGTGAGGGAGAGCAAACCTGATCCAGTGGGAGGTGTCCCTGCTCACTGCTGCGTGGGTGGAACTGGGTGACCTTCATGGTCCCTTCCAACCCAAACCATTCTATGATTCTATATTCTTCTGTAAAATAAGCAAAGCCCTGAACAGATGGCACACGGGGAACTGGGAGCCCTGTCTTATTTTGTGTAGTGTGCTCCTCATTACTCAGCTCCTGGAATACTTGGCACTGCTCCACACCTCCCAGTACTTACCAGGCACCAGAAGCACTCAGAGTTCTAAGACCCCATAAGAGGAGAAATCAACCTTGAAGAAGAAGTCGGCCAGTTAGCACGAGGGTCTGGGGGCTTTTAAAAGCCACTGCTGTTGAGGGGAGCTCACCAGGAGCCATAGCAATGGTGGCAGGGGCTGTGCTGGGCTCGTTATTGGCATCACCTGTGGCAGCCGGGCACACGGCAAGGCTGCAGGGAGAAGGGTTGGTGGCAGAAACCAGGGCTCCTCCTGCAGCGTTTGTGGAGGTCTGAGATTGCTGCAGTGGCCGTGCACAGGGAGCAGCGAGCTGAGGCGAGCGGCGTGGTGGGGAGGTGAGCAAATGGGTAAATTTGCCTTTGCTCTAACAAAGGCAAAAGGCTCTGCTGGAACTCGTCTGGGACTGTGATGGGCTCCTCTTTATAGAGCTATGAGTGCTTCGTGTAGGGCTGGTGGCTGAGCTGTGCGTCCAGCCGTCTCTCCCACAAAGCTTCACTTGCGATGGCAAAGCCCCACAAGGTCCCCTCATGAGGGCTCTGGTTCTGTAGAGATGGGGGAGAAAGACAATAGACCCCAAAGAAGCTGACTAAGCACCTTAATATGGAGAAGGGGAAGCCTTCCCACCTGGCTGGGGCTCACAGCTGCACGTGCTGAGGGTCGTTACTGGCTGGGAACACCTTCAGCTGAGGTCCAGAAGGTTCTGAGAGGGCTCAGTGTGCTGAGGGGAGCTGCTGTGGGTAGCTGTGTGCAGGGTAAGCCGTGGTTAATTAACTGTATATGTCTGTATCTGTGTTTGAAATCAGATTTGCTATCTTTGAGAGCGTAGGGGTGTTTTGTGTTGAGAGGTTTCTTCAGGTGTGAATTGTAGGTGTGTGGAAAGGAAGTTTTTGAAGTATTAAATGTGCACATTTGCTTTTTTTTATTTGTGGTCTGTTTTCAAATCCAAGCCTGTAGTTGTGAAAAAAACTAACCCATCTGCTAAGTCTGCCAAGTTCCTCAGCTTGCTCTAGAATCTTACAAACGCAGCCTTATTTCTTGCAGGCTTGAGTTTGCTTGGCTGTGGGTCCTGCAGGAGGTATCAGGTCCTGGTGTGGTTTATGTTTCTGGTGTCTGTTGCAGCAGCTTGTGCTGGATGCGGTCAATGGGCAGAGCCAGTCTGTTAGATTCCATCCAGCCCTGTGCAGTCAGATGCTCCTATTTTTGTTTGTTTTAAAATGATTAAGTTTCTCAGTACTGCCCAAGATTAAAAATGAGACTGATAAAGATAAAGTGCAAGTAGTGGGTTTTATGCCTCTGTCTAAGAGGGTTTATAATAACGTTCTGATCTCCTTGCAATCTGGTATTAAGCCTGAGGAAGGTGAACCGCACAGATGAAGCGCTATGGTGACTTTTCATCTCTCAGAATAAAGACAAAATAAAGAGATTCTAGTAAAAGTTACTTGAATTGCCCTTAAGCCATACAGCGTCATCTAATTTGATGATAAAAGAAAAATTCTGCTTGAGGCGTGCCCACAGTAGAGAATTGGGACATGAGGAATCCTCCTCTTCCCTGCGACTGGGACGTAAGTGGCTGAGGGTGTAAGTAGAGCTACAGCTGGTCCTCCTGGACCCCCCTTCTGTACCAGTGAATGGGCAGAGAGCTGGCAGGCGGTGGGAAGAACCTCGACTGTGCCTGCACTGATGTGCTGGCTGGCTCCCTGTGCAGTCCCTCCACTTGATGGGGAGGCAAATCTGCTGGGGTCTGGCTGAAGATGAATGGGAAGAACACAAGAAGGGAGCTAAGGGCTCCCCAAATCAATATCCCTCTTGTTCAAAGAGCAGAAAGAGCAGAGAGTTTAGAGTGAAACTAATAGGAGGGCCAGGGAAGAAAAGCCTCAACTGTCGTTGCCATGACAAATAATGACAAAAAATGACTGAAGCATTTTAAAGGTAATGTTGCAATCAAAAATATCCTGTGGGTTGCTTGGTTATAATTGGGCTGAGCCCTGTCAGCACTTGTTAGGGCTGAGAGCAAGTGCCCTGCAGGGTGCACAAGCAGTGTGGGCACTGAGCGGTGTGCAGGGAGGGAGACCAAGTCAGGGTCTTGTTACAACAGCTTCAATTCCTCTGGGAACCACGTGTGTGTCTCTGCTAGAATCATGGAATGGTTTGGGTCAGAAAGGACCTCAAAGCCCATCCAGTCCCTCCCTCTGCCATGGGCAGGGACACCTCCCACTGGATCAGGGGCTCCGAGCCCCATCCAACCTGGCCTGGAACCCCTCCAGGGATGGGGCAGCCCCCACTGCTCTGGGCAACCTGGGCCAGGGCCTCCCCCCCTCACAGCAAAACATTCCTCCCTAAGATCTCATCTCACTCTCCCCTCTTTCAGATTCAAACGGTTCCCTTCATCCTATCCCTGCTCTCCCTGATCGAGAGCCCCTCCGCAGCTTTCCTGCAGCTCCTTTCCATACTGGAAGCTGCTCTGAGGTCTCCTCGGAGCCTTCTCTTCTCCAGGCTGAACAGCCCCAACCCTCTGGGCTGCAAATTTTGGATATTGGGTATTTTGCATTTGAATGTCTCTTTCTGTTCCTTCTTCTGGTATTCTCATAGCATCTTGTTTTGGGAAGTTGCATTGCCTTTCTCTGACCCGGCTTATTCATCTCTAACAATGGAAGTAGCAGGGCTTGGAAGTGTGTGTGAGGGTGAAATTTCTTGTGGGGAAGAGAGAGGGTGGCAAAGGGCTCTTGACGCTTGATATTTCCCTTGGTTGGGGTTGAAGCGTTCCTCAACACTTCAGGAATGAGGATTAGTTGTGTGAAGTGTTGCACTTGAGTCTTACAGAAGTACTGCAAGAAATACAACCACTGTACTGCTGGATTATGGTCCTAGTGATAATGTCTGTATGTGTGTGTTTTCTTTTCCTCTCCTTGAGCTCCGTGAATTTGAGACACAGTCCATGTGGAGCCTTTCTCTCAAGTTCTGATCCATTTCCAAACATAAATCTTGGCTTGGTGGCAGCCTGAGTTTTGTTGTGTCTCAGACAGATTATTTAGGGCTCCAGGACACAATACCATGCTACTGTTGTCTGTCTGTCTCCTCTGTCTTTCTGCTTCTCCTGCTTCAATTGCAAGAATCACTAGTTCTTAAATAGTTCTTGCAAAATATTGGCCAGTTTTTGTGTGCAGCTCTCTCTGAGCATGTGCGAGCAATCTCTGAGTGTGTGCACCCCAACTCGAGGAGGGGGAAGATGCAAAAACCCAAACCCTGCTGCAGGGTTCTTTTTTTCCTAGTCGTGCCTGCTTACCCCTGTGCCGTGAACATAAACAGCTGCCAGAACCGAAATGTTAAGGTAGAATACAAAGGGAAGCCAAGGGTGGCCGAGCGTGTGTGCAAGACTGCAGGCAGCCAGGATTGGTGCACCAGGGAGCCACAAACTAAAAAGGAAAAGGTAGGATAGCGTTTAAGAGAATCCTTGTTGCTGACATGCTTTTACGATATAATAATGCCTCTTCCCTCTATTTTGGGCCTGCGCATCTGCTAATCTGTGTGACCCTCTGGTGCTGAGAGCAGATGTCAGCCCAGCCACATTTTGCAACCCAGGAAGCGCAAAGATGATAAACCAGATTGGACCAAATCAATCTCTGTGCTGGTAGGACTCCAGGGGAGGTATCAGCCTCAGGAGGTATCAGGGAGTCAAAACTCCCTGTCAATGTTCCAAGGAAAACCAATTGAGACCTCACTGAAGAACCCCAGAGGGAACACTAATTGCGTGTTGTTTGAATAGTTCCCCTATTGAGAGTTTCTGCAATAAACCAGACCAAATCCCCACAGAGGGTGCCAAGAAGGATTTTGCTTTGGTTTTGCACAGCTTCAGAATTAAGTTGCTTTGGCCACTAGAGCTTTATTAAATTCTCTTTGCTAGCCATCTTTGTAAGCTGCTTTCTGTAGGATGGTGTTTGTAGAATGGAAAATGAGGGTCTGTCTGTGCTGGAATAGTCAGTATGACAAAGGCATGAATGGCAAATTTCTTGCTGTAGTCAAATACTTCTGTGTATTTTTTGAATTTCCCCTTTTTTAGTCATTCTAGATAGACTGCAAACCCGAAGGCGTCTCCTTCTAATGGGCTTGATTGTTGGCATTGTGCAAATACTGAGCTTGCAGTTTCTTTTGCAGCTTCAAAGCCTACACTCAATGAATTAGTGCCGATTTCAATGCAAAAAATAATCCAGTGGTGTCAGAAGGACATAATTTCAATACTCACACTACTCCTTTTGGCCTGGAATGACCACGGGCTGTCAGAACATAATCATTCCTATGGGGAGTGACGTTACAGCAGTAACAGTATCTGCGAAGTCATCAAGCGTTCATGCCCATGGCTGAGGCTTTCTAGTCCATAAACCTTTTCTGAACTCAGATAATAGAGTTATCAAAAAGATAGAGCAACTGCTCATCAAAAATGTGTGATATTCACAAGCTTCATTGAAACATTATGGTGGGTTGGGTGCATTGGTATAATTTGGGCTATTGTATAATATATTAACCAACGCCCAATGGACCTGAACTTCTGGCATTTTCAATCTTTTCCCCCTCTTTTGAGGATAAGAACATAATTTGATGCTAACTTTTTTCTGATTTGTGATCCTTCTAGAGCACGCAGACTGTATAAAAATTTGTAGCATCGTTTCTCTGATATTTTAATTTAAAACTAAAACATACCCATTCTTATGTTTACGTTCACTTCCAGAATTCTTACATCAATCCTAAGATTTAGTCAATCTTAAATGTTCATCATCGTGTTAATTGTCTTTCAAATAATGTTTGAACTGGATCTGTTAGCTGGTTTAGTTAATGAATTACGTGTTATAAATGGAGCATTACATGACCTTAAGTCTTCTATAAAACCATTTACACAAATTCATGCCCTGGTTAATGGAAATCATGATTTCTAATACCACGTCCTGAATTTTCGGAACGTGGGCTGGAACTTGTGTGCTGTAGGCTAAAGGACAACATCCTGTACAGCAGCACTGGGCTTCACTCTCCAATGTAAGTGGATATTACAGGGGTCAGGAAATTGATATGGACAGTGCTATTTGTAAAAATTGGTTTAATAGAATCCTATAAAGTGAGCTTTTGCATCGTTTTGCCAGTAAAAAGCCCGGTGAAGTCAGTGAAACACATGTTGTTACAGGCTTTAAGAGGTTTTTGGATTGTGCCTATAGGAGAGAGAGATGACAGGCTGCGCTGCAAATTGTTCTCATAAACCGGGACATTTCAGCAGTATTCTAGGCAACCTTGAACAAGCTTCATCAGAAAAAAAGGTCAAATTATAATGTAGCAGGGAGTTTTGATGCTGGCTTATTTTTTATTACCTTTTGAAAGGACTTGGGAACCCCTGCTGAAACTGTTGTTTAATTAAGTCTCCTGTTTTTGCAGAAAAAGGATAAGAGAGTGACTTTAAAGGGATTCAGCTTTTTCTTAGGAAAGTACATGTCTTTTTTTTTTTTTTTTTAATTCAGAGAGGTCTTTGTAAGAAGCATGAGTGCTTTGTGATCAGGGTTCTACCGTTGGTTTTGTATCCTCTCTCACTACTGAAATATAATTTAAATTTCAAATTGAGGACTTGCTTGTAAATCGAATCGGGGTTCATGAGGACATAGTGCCCAAGGATTTACTTTGTCTCAATATATGCTTTTCTCTCAGTTCATTATATTATATTCTGCAGTGTCATGGGGAGCCCAGTACAGAGCAGAATTGTTTCTTTCTAACCAGATTAGTGTCAAACTTCTGTGGAAGTGTTTACAGAGATTAAATTGATCTTTTCAATTGTGTTTTGAGATGGTTTTGAGCAAATAAAACTACATTCTAGTCCACAACATTAGTCCTTACACATCTTCTGAGTTATCGGAGGTCAGAGTTAGTGCGTACAGCTGTAATTTGCTGGTATACTTTAGGCTGGGTCAGGACGAGTGTGCTTCCCTGGTGTTGGAGAAGGTTCCAGAGGTTATAGGATCATAGAATGCCAGGTTGGAAGGGACCTCAAGGATCATCTGGTCCAACCTTTTTAGGTGATATATGGTTTAAATGAGATGGCCCAGCACCCTGTCAAGCTAAGCCGTCAAAGTGTCCACTGTAGAGGAATCTACCACTTACCTGGGGCGATATTCCAACGGAATTCCAAGGTTCACTGTCGGCTGTACACTAGATCATTTGCCTGGTATAGCTTGGATCTCAGCAGAGAAGGCTCTGCTCTCCTGCAATTTCATTCTTGCCTGTGTGTTCCAGGTGGGTGCCCCTGCCCCTCTGTTCTTTAGGGTGTTCTGGGGTTGTTGGCAGCTCAGCATTGGAAATGGGTACAGCCCAAAATTACAGGTACCAATCAACGCATGGATTTTATCTACTCCATGGGTTACAAGCATAGCAAATGTTCAAACTTGGGTTACAAACCATTTTATCTGAGGGATATCTCACAGGAAAGTTTTATTTACAGAACAAAAGTATAGAACTGGTGTAGAAACAGCTCTAAAGTGCTTTTAAACCCTTGTTGTTTAGTGAAGAATAATGTGACAAGGAGCTGAGGCTTCGGGTTACTGTGCATTAGCTCTCTGGCTTTAATCCTGTTTCTGTGTTGTCGTGATCTTTTTTTCTGTGTCTGATCCACTTTCAGTACATGTGAGCTGACTGAGCTCTTTGAGGTAAGAATTGGCCTTTTTATTACATATCTGAAGGACCCTGGCATTATTGTGCTTTCACCTTAATTTTACACTTAAGAACAAAGACACTAATGTTGGTCAAACCACTGTTGTTCCCAACAGTTGCTGTTTCTTAGCTTTTAGGTGGGGTGGGAAAAACCCATAAGGTGACAGTTCCTACATTTGACACTGTAGAGAGAAGATTTCCTTTTTCTTGCTGCTTTGACCTAAATAATATCTAAACGGATATATAACCTCTGTTTAAATCTCCCACAGCAATTACAGCAATGCCTCTGGTGGCTTGCGGTGCTGAATGTGTGCTGCAGATTCAGGACTGGATGCTCTGTTTTCCTCTCCAGATATCGATAGCCACATAATTTAACAGGAGAGATTTGGTGCCATTTGCAAGTATAGAACAAGATGTTCGGTCCATCAGGATGATTGGCAGGTCACTATGACCAAGTTGACACTGACCATGCAGAAAGGTAGTCAGCTTGATAGAGCAGCAATTCTAGGTGATCAGGCAGTAATAAGGAGTTTTTAAAGCATTTTGGTCCTGTAATGTACATTACTCCAAATAAAATGGAGTTATAAAATATCAAAATGCAATCCAGGAGCGGAAGAGTTAGGCTAATTGTTAAGTTCTTTTCCATTGGACGTTGCAATTAATCAAAACTATTGCTTGGATTCAAAGGAAGGCTTACATCTGTGTCTCAGTGGTCTGATTCACAACAATTGGAAGCACATTTTGGTGTTGGGAATTCCTTTGAGTCGAGCTCAGTGCTGTATTAGATGGGCAAAAACATAATGGCTTTACTTCCAGACATCTTCAGACCTAGAAACCAAATTATTCAGTAATAATGCTGTAATAGGTACAGAGGTATAGCAGCAGATTTGATGTAGCGAATACCAAACGCCGCTGAACACGAGGTGACTGACAGCTCAGTCAGTGCTGTACATATGCACATTTCCTGCTGGGGACATTTAGGTAGAGCTTTAGTAATACAATCATTATAGTCCTTTGATGAACACGGTAGCAATTCTAACAGGAAGGTACATTTGGTGTTGTAGAGACCTTTTTGCGTTCTTAGCATCTGCCTGATATCTGGGGGGTTCCCACAAGTACCTAAATTATAGCATCTATCTTAGGATCTAACTGCATTCAGAGCCAGGCTCCGAGTTCCTTGCGTCTCTAGTGCGTTATGCTTTCCACATCGTAGCGGTGCAATATGATTTGAGGGCATTTTGATGAACAGGTCTTGCTCAAAGCCTCGTTGCCTTGCCAGGGAACAGGAAGCATTGCTGGTTCCATGTCATTTGCAGAGCAGTCTCTTGTTGCGTGTGTGCTCTTACATGTAAATTGTGGTGCTGCCTGTGGATTACACTAAATATTTCACCCTATGTCTGTCTAAACCTCTGAGCATTACAGTTGTAGACCGTGCACATAAATAATTTATTAAAAACATTGTATGGATTTTAAGCCTTCCCCTTTTGGCATCTGCATTTTCATCTCTGGATGTTGGTTGTGTATTACACGGCTGTGATAAATTAGCTTTTTAGTGAATTGGTTATGGTGGATTTGTAGGAGAAAGCAGAAGTAGCTGTTACGTAAATATGCAAAACTTTGCTGGTAACAAACTAGAAAAAAAGGCTAATTAGTGTAATTACTGTCATTATAATTCTAATGTAACTGCATAGACTTGTACTGCAGCAACATCAGAGCTGTCACATTTGCAAACTGCATAATTATATGTATTAAGTTCTGTCTCTGTTGCATCCAATATATAAAATGGGCTGTTACCTTAAAGTGCTCCAGAAGAAAAGTCAAAATGTCGTTAAAGGGATGATGTAATCACCTTGATTTTTCTGCTACCAATGAAAGGTGGAACAAAAGGCTTATCTAAATAAGCACCTTTAAATACCTTGATAAAATTCATAAGTGGATGGTAAGCTGAAAATAACAAATCTGAGTGTCCACATGTGTACATCTGTCTGTGTCTGCATTCATAAATGCTACTGCCTTGTACTTACGTGTCTACAGAGCTTCCCTTGAGTATCGCAGATTCTATATTCCACCAAGTTTCAAAATTGGAGTCCTTATTGAGCTGTTACGGAGCAGTTTTTCCTAACAGGACGATCCACGCATAGCCTCACTGATACTGTGTGAAGTTTTTTTGGGGGAGGCCATAGCATATAGAGTGATGTCAACTCTAAAATCCTAAGTGATTGTGAATGTGTGTTGCATGCTAAATTACACTTTTAGAGGCTTCTCAGTTACTTGGAGTTTTTTGAGCTTACAGAAACTTGGAGGGAGCAGTGGGTGGTGTTGGTGCTTTGGAAAAGAGGGTAGAAGTTGAAATAATTGTGATCCATTGGAAAAATGTATCAAAATTGGTAAGATGGCATTTAATAAAGATGAGAGTAAAGGAGGAATCCAGTACACAGGCTTCTAATATGGAATTATCAATAGGAAAGTAGAGGATGTGGTACTGCAAACGGAGCAGCTCCCAATGGGGTTCATCTGCAGAAAGGCAAATGACATTTTTGGAAGTTGAGCCCTATCACGTGTGAGAGATGGAGGGTAATTATTGCTGATCTGACTGAATGAGCAGCTGAAGACCTGAGTCTTTTATGCCCCGAACAGTGGTTTTAATATCTAGCGTACAGATGATGCAGATGCCAACTTAATCCAGTGTTATCCACACCCAAAGAGTAATGCCTCAATCTGCTGAACTTAAGAAGAGTCACCAACTTCTCCACTCTCAGTCAGATCTTGTTGTAAGCTGCAGGATTGGTTTGGTTCTCAGGCAGCATTTCATTTGTCACATCTCTGTCTTTAGTGCTGCATGTTTCAAAACTGGACTGGTGTTTGTCACCAAGGCAGTGACACCCACGCTTTTGTTTGCCCAGTGTTCCCTGTATTCCTTGACCAGCTGGTAACAAAGACCTAACCTGTCCCAGGACCTCACCCTGAAAGACCTAAACCTCAACCTGAGGTTAATGTACTCATAATGATGAACAGAAAACTTAAACAGGAACAGATACAACTTTTAACATGACCCAAATAAAATCTTGATTCATAATTCTGTAACGTGGTTTCGTTCCCTGAGACCATGGCACGTCGCACAGCCTTTTTGAGCCCCCAACCCTCTTTCAGCAGACTGAGAAAGTACATCCTGGGAGACTTCCTTACTTAATATGTATTTATGCTTCTGGAGCACTCTTGACAGTTTGTTTTCTCCCCCTTTCTACATAAAAAATGAGTTGCTTTTGTACTGCTCAGCATTGTGTTATGAATATTAATCCAGAGGGTTTATTTTTGTTGTTCTAAATCTGCCTGTATCTTTTATAAGAAGAAAAATGGGACATAATTAATCTCTCTGTTAATCTTGATATTTGCATGGAACAAGTGAAACAAGCTCTTCTAAACCACTTGCTCCACTCTTAAGAATTATTTACACTGCAGTTCAGAGGGAAACTTGAGGGCTTCTTTATTTATTTATTTTCATCTCCTAAGATTCAATACACACAGTGGGAGGTGAATTTCCTAATTCCCAGTGAGTTTTATCTGGTTCACTCTAGCGGTCGGAATATGACTTTGAAAAGATCTGCATGAGAGGAGAGGGAAGGTATCAAATTTGTAAATGCAGCTCATTTGATATAACACGGCGCTGATCACGTACGGCTCAGCTCTCCAAACACAGGCCAAGCGGGTGCTCCAGGTGTGTGTTTAAACTTAGACTTGGTGGTGAGGGTTCCTGATAATCAGCATTAACATTAGCGGCAGGAGAGACTTGGACGCTGGGTGCTGTTGAAAATTATCTTCTGCTGACAAGTGTCTCTGTACCCCTTAATGAGAAGATGTGTGATGCAGGATAAATTGTAGAATCATGGAATGGTTTGGGTCAGAAGGGACCTTAAAGCCCACCCAGTTCCACCCTCTGACACCTCCCACTGGATCAGGGTCTCCAAACCCATCCAAGATGACCTTGAACACCTGCAGGGATGGGGCATCTTCTAAATTCTGAGGCAAATAGAACAAAGACCCTGGAAACAGCATTCACCCTGCAACCCAGATGTTTCTACAGTGCAATGAAAGGAGTGTAATCCTTCAGAAAACCTCACAGAACTATTTATTTACAACCTGCCCAGTATTTTTTTTTTGT
The DNA here is from genome assembly GCF_017976375.1 of Cuculus canorus. Lineage (NCBI taxonomy): Eukaryota > Metazoa > Chordata > Aves > Cuculiformes > Cuculidae > Cuculus > Cuculus canorus. Next base: position 1,091,008 of record NC_071426.1, on the reverse strand, counting down.
TTTCCCCCCAGTATCGAGGTAGGACATAGCGGAGCGGTGTGTGCTTTGGAGGAAGCAGCAGAATAGCAGACAAGTCCAAGCCATATGCTTTCTAAATCATGAAAGACAGTTTCCTCAGGGTACAGATCCTCTTTACTTGTGTAAATATGAAAAGAATTGAAGCCTTGAAGCACCGGACCACAAGCAGTGTGATTTTTAATATCTGAAAAGTCAAGTGTTGCATTATGCGCGTTCTGCAAAGAATCATGGAAATGTGAACAATACAGAACACTTAAACTGTCTGCAGCACTGTATATATTTAAATACTTTTTGCATGTATTGAACCCTGGTGTCCCAAGGCAAAAAAACTTTGTTTTGGGCACTGTGTGTTCCAGCTGCTGCGATGGACATAGCAGAGCAGCATAAGCTGCTTCAGAGACCTTTATGAAATTTTAATAAGCCTTGTGCGGTGTGAAGGAATTGAAATTTGTTTGATCTCTCGTTGCCGTTGTTGTTAACAAAAGTGACAGGGATGCCAATTAAAAGAAGGGAATTATCTGTGCTCTGTATAAATCAATAGGATTGGTAGAGCCATGAAAACAGACTCAGGGTTTGTTTTCCTCGTTTTGGTCAGCAATTTGTTTCAGTTAATGGAGGATGGAGAACTTCTGCAGGTTGAGCTCTAATTTCATCAGCCTTATGTGCCTCCCTCCCACAGCAGGAGGTTTCTGACTGCTAAGGGACAGCAATCTTGTAGGTCTTGGACTTCACAGATGCTGCAGGTAACTGGCAGGACACAGATTTATGCTGTCTAGTTTACTCACCAGTGACACGTGTCCTCTCCCTAACCTTCATTTCAGTGTCCTTCAGAAAAGACATTAAAAGAGGATTAGGAGAGGAGCTAGAAGGTTGGCATGGGAGAGTTAAAGTGGATGGAAATGTAAAGTTCATTTTTTCTATGAGTCCCTGAATGTCCTTCATGTGCTGAGGGCCCAAACCTGAACTCAGGATTCAAAGTGTGGCCTCACCAACACTGAGAACAGGGGGCTGATCCTTTCCCTGCTCCTGCTGGCCACACCATTTCTGATCCAAGCCGGGATTCCGTTGGTTTTCTTGGCCAACCAGGCACACTGCTGGCTCATGTTCAGCCAGTTACGTTCAGACTCAGTAAGATCAGTCTTGTGATTCAGACAGGGTTTTTACCTTCTTATCGACACGTTTTGTCAGTTGTTGTTCTCCTGGGAAATCTCACCTAGTCTTCAGTGAACGCTGAAGTTGCAGTTGCCTTCAAGATGCAGCAAATACACCTGAAGAGTAGCACAGTGAAGTGATGGGTTCAGTCTGGAGGGCGACCACCAGCTGACAGCAACAGAACTGTACTGTGTGCTGTACAATGCCATACGATTAGTAGGTACAGTAACAATTGTTTTTGAAGACAAACCCTGTATATTAAAATTTGTGAACCGAAGTCAACTCTGATGTCTGGCTTCAAAAGGCTTGTGATGAGGATGAGCCTGGCCCTCCATCTGAAAAATAAATTGCAGCAATATTGAATCCTTGGAAATGCTAACCCTGCTTTGAAGGCTCCTGTTTTATGAAAGATGCTTTGAAGGTATTCATTCACTCTGAAATGAATTCAGGCTATTCATTCTGCCACTCACAGAATGAGATATAATAGCAGTCACTCATGATTGCTGTCGTCTATCAACAGTTCATTACATCCCAGTTAGACCGAGGGTATAGCGTTTGTGAAAAGAGTTACCGTGCACATCTTGAAAAGAAAAAGACAGCAACTTTTATATATAAAGATACTGAGCCTGCCTCCCTAAAAGACTGGATATGTGATATTTTGAATGGTTTTCATCAAGTGAAGCCACTGATAACGATGAACAGATAAACTGGTAGAAAATGGTGCTACTCAAAGGGGTCAATTTAACTCATTTAGGATTAAGCCTGTTCTGGAGCATCCTGCCCCGTGCTACCCCGTGCTTTAATGCGTGCAGTGACTCGCACCTGTACAAGGTGGCTGTGAGAAACAAACAGAAAACAGTGGTTGACTCCCATTTTCCACTAAGCAGATGTGAATTATATTCCTAGCATGATTTTCCTCTTCAGAATGTGTCTGCCAAACCGCTGATACATCTCCTCTGCTTTTGCCTCAGGAGTTCAGTCAAATCTCCTTCAGCCAGGCAGGGAGATGGGAGCTGCCAGTTTGCGTCTGGGATTTATTGACAAAGGAAGCTGGATTCCTCTTGTTGCTAAAGTGAATTCTTTAGTAATCTGGTGGTGTGTGTGAATAGAGAGGATCAGTGGTAGGACAGGTAGTTAAGTGCTGCCCGGTAAGCACCACCAATTTTGGACAATTGCACCGAGTTCAGAGGTTTGCCAAGAAGGGACCTGTGTGTAATTTTGCTGTTATTTAGGAATGATGTGAGTGTAGACTCCTAACATGTGTGATGGGACTGATACCTGCCCGGGGAAAGACTATAAAAGCAGGATCTAACTCTTGGGAAATAATTTAATCAGTATTATCTCAAAGAGCAAGATCACCATTACCTTTTAAAGTAAAGTGATGCTAAAACACCATTGGGTTGACTTAGCAGTCATCTCTCCGGGTCCTTTCTGTTGTATCCTCGCCAACTCAAACAGTTTATTCAGCTTTGGACTTAAGGCGTGTGCCGATTTCACTCATCTCCTTGCACTTGTCGTATATGCTGGCTCCGTTTACTCAAGAGAGTTCTCTGTTTTGGTAATGTATAGCCAGGATTAAACCAGAGTTGGCTCTATGTACCCTCTGCCTCAGTTTACCTTCCTGTAAAGTGGTTATAAGATTATTTCTCTGCGTAGTTTACTATGCTTAGCAGTGTTTTCAATGTGGTTTACATCCTTTCAACAACTTGTCCATAGATTAAAGAACACGCAAAATAATAATATACAATCTAGAATGGACACCTTAGCTTGTGAGTAGAACTTCTCCCAAATCCCTGAAGAGTAATTGAGGTAATGACTAGTTAACTGCTTGCTAATGTAGAATTTTCTCATTCAGACAAGTGAACTGTAATTAACACATGGCCTACAGATACATGTGGGGAGGGGGTGGGGAATATCTAATTATCCTCCCTCTTTTCCCAAGTATGGATAGATTAAAATGCCCTGTTTTGTGGGAATTACAGTTCATTAAACTCTAATATGCAGAGATCCCTTTAAAGAAGGCTTTTTTTTTTATCAGCTCTTTTAACTACCAGGTTTGACTTGAAGAAAAAGGACTTGAAAGACTTTGCATTCAGAAAAAAACCCCAAGGGGGTAGATCCCCACAGCTGCATTTGGACATAAAAGCCTTATTTTGGCTTCCCCCCCTCCTTTTAAATGTATGGAAACACAGTGTTTGGAGTTAGGACAAAACTTCACAGACATCAGCTAATCAACATCATCGTGAGGTTGGAGAAATCTTTAAAGCAGAAGTCAGGGGAGATGTCCAGATACACTAGTGGTGCTCTTAACACACTATCTTCTTGTCTTGTCTTCTTAACATGCTGTTCTTTCCATCTTTGTCTTAATTCTCAAAGGTGCTAATTCCAAAATCCACTAGTGCATGGATGCCTTTGAGGATGAGCACCTCTTCTCCCACGGTCACCTCCACCCATGGTTTCAGCTGCTTTGCTCGGCAATGCACTTGGGTTCTGGCTAAATAACATCCTCCTGCTTTGCAGATGCAATATTTGGTTCACCCATGGTTTAAGAGAGCACGTAACCCAACTGGATAAGGTTATGCTGATGGCAACTGAATCATGAATTGAGCAAAATGAGGATTTTATTCCTTTCACTGCAGTGATCTCCTCCAGGCTTTTGACCATTGTACAATCACGGGCAGCAATAGCATCTGAGGTTCTCTTTCTACGCCAGGTGACACTGGGCTGATGCTACATGCTTGTAACGTCACCTCTTGCCAGCAGATGTCCCTTCAAGCTCACCAATACTGTGCATTTCTTGAAGAGATGCTGCATGTGAGCTTTTAGTGGCAAGAAGTGATTTTTTTTTTTACCCAGTGTTATAGAGGAGCCCACCGTTTGGTTTGAGCTCCCAGTGCACAGCATGGCACAGTGTGGAGCAGTGAGGTGAGGTGTGTCCGGGGGTTACCTTGGACCAAACGCCTCGTGGGGATGCCCCAAACTTTAGATTGTTGCATCCACAGGGAGGAGGTGATGATGCAAGCAGAACCTATTGTGGGGCCTGATTTCTTTCTCCCATCAGCGTTTAACTCTGTGTATAATCCTGAGCTGCTCAGGTGATGTTTATATGCATTCAGTCTTTAAAGGGATGATGGGTTCTTCCTCACCAGATGCCCTTTGTTAAGGGACTCGTATACCTTAAAGACACAAACTTTAAAATATATAGGCAGATTAATTTTTAAGTCAAACCCAAACACTCCTGAAATAGATATCCTGAGTTTGTTTGCTAATCTTGATGGTTATTTTGAAGATAACTGTATTTTATAGATGTAGTGTGAAGCTGTTAGTGACCAATGTTACACAAATATAAAATAATGGGCAAAACCCAAACTTGTGTGTCTGCAAAGGAGCAGGGCAAGGGGTCCTTTGGGGCCAGCTCTAACTTTACAGCATGTTCTGTTCTTTACAGCATGCGAGAGATGAACAAAAGCTGCTTTGGAAGGAGAGAGTACAAATCTGCAAAAGCTGCCTGGAGAGAGTTGTGAGGTTTAGACCTCGATGTTTCCGTAGCTCATCCCCAGTTCATGTCTGTGAAATTCCTAGTCCTTAGCATTTTTTGGTGTGTGGGAGGTTGCCTGGCCGGTTTGGATATTCTTGCATGTTGTTGTTTCATCAGTGCTACTACTCTCCCGATTGTATGTAAGTCAGAGTTTCAGGGGTGTGGGCTCCTGGCTCTGCCACCTCTGTCTGTGGCTGTGGAAAAGGAGCTGGAGCTCGAGTCCCTCTTCCTCCTTGTATTTGTCATAATGCATCAACTTGTCTGTAGAGCTGAAGAACCCTGAGGGCGGTAGATGCCTAGGTCGACATTTTGGTTCACGCCAGCTAATAAATGGCACCAGACAAGTTTGAAACTACTTTGTCAGACTGGATGAGTGACAGACCTGCGAGAAGCAGCCTCTTCATTTTCTGGAAGGATGTGTGTGATAACTCTCTGAACAGCTTCTGGTTCTGATGAGTAGGGGATTGACAGCTGGACTTGGAGATTGAGTGGATTTGATATCTTGTTTTTACTGGAGGTAAGGCTGGAGCAGGGAGGTTGTGAGTGCATCATTACATCATTTATATCTTCCTGCATGTATGAATGTACATAATCTTCACACACAAAAAAGGACTTCAAGATCTTCAGGGCTCAGTTGCCATTTGGATCTTGCCCTCATCAGCATAATTAGTCTCATTTTAGAAAAATAAAAATGTCACTGGAAGGAGAACCTACATTTTTTTTTGTTTCAAATACTAGTGGTTGGCTTTTGATGCCTTGTCTGTAGTGCCTTTAACAAACTTACTTGTCAGATGAGCTGCCATAAGCTGCTCTAATGGAAGTATAAGTTTCCTTGGACTCTTTTGTAGATTGGACATAGGTAGGTTTAAGTTTGGTCCCCAGAGGAAGAAAACTACGTCTGCATTGTCTTGAATAGTCTGCAGAGTGTGTGTGTCCTATCCTGAAGAATCCAGCTGAAGGTCTAGAGGGAGCCCCTCTGATTTTACTTTGGGCTGTTTTCCTCTTCCTCCTGTGGTGATCAATGTTAAAGGTCATCTCTATTTACTGCTTACGCCTGTTGGAGCCCATGTCATTGAGGGGGTTGCTGATAAGTTGATTCCTATTTAAGTACAACCAGTTACCAACCCCCAGACGTATCCATACACGAATGCCTGGCATGGCGAGAACACACTGCACCCCAGTTCCTCTCCTGTGTGATGTTCCCTCCTTTTGTGGCTCCCTCCTCCAGCTATTCCTTTGGAATTACTTTTCAAAAAGCAACAACAGCCCTTTCCCAGCATGTTGTGCTCTGTATCGGTATCTTTATGCCATTCTGTGCTTCCAGATTGGTAAATAAATGCCTTGTTGTCAAGGTGATGGGAGTTTTATGATAGTCAGTTGAATAAATAAATGCACTGGGAAATTAAACCCCCAAAGTTGGCAATCATGGTCAGTATTCCTACCCTGTGTGTTTCTGCTGACAGGGAGGACATCTAGAAACTGTTCTTTCTGTTCTGCTTTCAAGAGAAGCCTGTGGATAACCCTTACCTTGAATGGAATACGCTATCGGCATCAGAGAGCAAAGCCCCAGCAGAGGGTTTGGAAGCGCTGCAGAGATCTGTGCAGGCTGCCAGCCCCACTCCGTGCCAGCACCGAGTGTTCCAGGGAAAGAATTAAGAAATCTATATGGAAATGGGATTAAGTTATTCAGTGTATACGATCGGAGTGTTCTTCATCATTTTGTAAGACTTGAGGTACCTGAACGTGCTTAAACATCTGGCTTATGGATCATCACTTGCTTCCTGATGATTCTCCTTGAGTCTTACGGTTGACTTACTCCCGTGGCAGTTTATCAGTTCCAATTATATTCTTTCCTGGAGTGAAAGTATCTTTATGTTAATTTATTGTAATTAGGGATAAAAAGCAGCAGTATTTGAGGACAGAATTGAAGAAACACCTCACAAATGATTCCTCAAGAATTCTTTCTCTGTCTTTTGGTTCCATTTTCTGTACGCACCAAGGAAACGAGTGAGCCTCAACTTACCATTATGTGTTTGTTAATTTGCCTCGTTAGGGGTGTTATAGTTCTTTTCCGATGTGTGTTTATGCTTCCCAGTGTTTTTAGCCTGCCCTCCACTACAAACAGTGAACTCCTCCATATGATGCTGTCATTCTGGACTGGTAATGAATTCTTCCCCAGATGGGCTCTGTTCCCTCGCTCGGCCCAGGAGCTGGTGGAAGCTTCTCCCACTGTTAGGAGGATGATGTACAGAAAGAAAACATTATAAACATATGATGAGTTGTTACCCTTGTCGACAGTTTGTGACCGCTTCTGTCACAAGAGCAATCTGGTCACCTATTCACGTTGTAGTAACAGTTGGTGTTTTGATACCTAATTCACTATTTTTTTCTTGTTTAAATCTTCACTGCAGGAAATACAGTAAGGGGTCATCTTAAATACTGTCTTAGAAGTTAAAATTAACTAAAAAGTTAAAGACTTGAAAGAAAAACTTGTAAACACCCCCACCCCCCCTTAGCACACTAGCGTGGGAGCTCAACAGATGCTGGAGGCACCCAGAAACCCCATATTTTCTACGGCATAAATAACAAGGGGAAATAATACCTGGAACTTTGAGATAGTAGAGGTGATGTTGTGGATCCTTGAACACGCTCCACATGCACTGTGCTGGAGCAGCTGTATCTGTAAATGGCATTTGGTATCTTGGGCAATGGATTTAGAAGGGATTCTGGTGTCTGTGTTGCATGGCAAGGAGCACACCCTGGTGGACATAAAACTGACACTACAAGATTGGATAAAGTGGATTAGGCATTGGTTTGGGTATAGAGGAGTCTGAGCTCTGTTCTTATGCAGCATATCTCATGGAGTTTGTGTATTTTCTTTTGTCGTATTCCACTTTTTGCTAAGATTCCATTAGCCTGGACACAGCACGGCACTGAAGGGTCCCTATCAGCGCTTGGAAAACGGGCCGAGGGGCTCAAGCTTTCTGCTCTCTGTCCCCACTGATGCTGTTTGCGTTGCTTCTGTTTTTACTCAAAATCAATGCAAGGATCCATTTTATTGGTAGTTAATTGGACACTGCCTATTCATAGGTTAATCTTTCTCAGTTTAACCTTTAAAATAATAGATAAGCAGCCCTAGTGTGAGAGGCCAAGGAATTAAAGAAAGACAGTAGTGTTTTGTTGGCTTTCCTCCCATTAGTCACCAGAAAACAAATATCAGCAGCCTGCTACAAATCTGAAAGTGGCTCGGGCACGATCTTGGTCTCTCCATCACGACACGCACAGTATGCCAAGGGCGAAGACTGAATGTAACACTTCACTGCAGATTGCTGTCATGCGGTGTTCCAAAGAGATCTGCAGATACAGCGCTAATAAAAAGTTCCACAAGCCTCTGATTTCATACGAGGTGAGGAGGAAAAGAAACGGCAATCGAGCACATTTTTCTGTCCATTAGTTGAGGCAGTGTGCTGTATAAATAACCGATTTTGGCCTTTTGTCTGCCCTTTGTTATTAGCAGTGGTCTGACGTGAAGGATGGAGAGGAAAAGACAAGGGCGGTCTAAACAAATAGTGGGAGATGGGTCATTTTGATTGCAAAGCGATCATTTGCTGTGGGATGTGCAGGGTGAATGGTATTAAGTGTGATTGTTTTCCAGACTGTAAATGTACCCGTGTGGTGCTGAGAAATCCCAGTGAAATGAGATGTAGTTGGATTTGCTGTGGAATTATTGTTTGCCAACGCGGAGCTCAGAGGTGTCGCTGTTTTACTGAGCTGGTCAATGGACTGAATGGTTTGTATTGCAGGAGGTCATGGTGGTGATAGCGACTAAACTGCTGGCTTTTCCTGTTCTCTCTTATTTCCTCAGGTGGGATCTTACTTGTAGATCAGTGCTGAACGTTACTGTGTCAGGGTATGTGTTCCTGCCAACCCAAACCATTCTATGGTTTATGCACTTCATTCCTCTGCACCTCTAGGTATTTTTCAGTTCACAGCTTCCTTAGGGGAGTAGTGTTTCAGGTTAAACAGAATTTCCTATTTGCTTGTATAAAGAAACTCGGTGAAGATGCGTCAAAAGAACAGAACAGATTGAAGAGAGGGAAGAGTACACAAGCTTAAGAAAATCAAGTCCTGTTGTGGTTGAACTCAAGAGCCTGGGTTGGTGGTTTAAATCAGTGGAACTTCCAATGCTGGTTGTACATGAAAGTGGAGGTAGAACATCTTGGCAGAGTTCCTTCCAATGTAATTGGGAGAACGTAGTTCCTCTGGCTTTGAGCATTTGTCAGCTGGAGCGATGGCCAGGATCTTTCCAGGCTTTTTGAGTCATTGTTCATTTTAAATGACTTTAACAGTTCTGGAAGTATTCATGAATTCAGGTTTCCTCACTCTTCTAATCATGTTGTCGGCTTAAAATTCACATTTAATTAACCTCTTCACCCAAGGCATAAATCAATACTCGAGCTCCAAATGCTAACCATGCCGATAGTGATTTTCATCTGGGCTTGCTGCTGAAAATTAGGAATTGAGATGCCTGCAGGAAAGGAGAAAACCGGTTGTGCGGAGTGAAGCACAACTAACTGGTAAACTGCAATAATGAATGTCCTTGGATGGAATGGGAAATCCATTCATTGGGGTTCCAGGGAAGAAAGTGAGAACCAGTCTAAGCAGAGCATGATACAGCATTCAGGACAGAATTCACCTGTGTGGCTGGACTTGTATTTAAATACAGACTCCATGTGTCTTCTAGAATTCCTGAGGGTCGCACAAAAATCTTTGGAGTAGCGATAGCAGAGCAAAAGAAGTTAGAATTATGTGAACTTGCACATGTGCAAATTCCTACTATGAAAATCTGTGTGGTGTTGTCTTCTCCTTTTTGTTGCTGTTACCTAGGGATGCTGTAATGTATTTTTAGTAGAGCGGCTCCTGGGAGCACGGCTGTGCCCATCTCTGTGTCCTTTCATTGAAAGAGGCATGGGAGACACTTGATGTGAAAGGGGAACATGCACAAAAAGAATATCTCATTATTTTTCCCGGGGCTGAGCAGAAGCAACACTCATTGAACGTTATACAAACACCGTAGCAGCCATGTGAAAGTGGATGCTATATAACGTTAGAGACTAAACAAACTATTTATTTTTCATTTTGCAAGGGTATCGTATTTTTCAGGGGCTTAACTCCTATTCAGAGTTAAGGATGGGAAGAGCAGAAGGGGGTTCCTATCTTTCTCTGCTTCAAGAATTTCTACATAGTTCTGAAATTCCTTTTTTCCCCTAAACAAATATTTCGTCTCAAATAAAGAAATTACTTCTCACAATTATTTTGCTAAGGACAGGCTAAAATAATCCTAATGCTGTGAGCTTAAAATTCTCCTTGATCTATTGCTGAAGCCCGAGTAGCCCCTAAAATAATAATGAACGATAATTGAATAAATAATTAATAATCATCTGAGTTTTAATGAGATGATGATGACGGGGTAGAATGAGGTTGTTTAGTGAGATGTGATGGGTTTCATGACTACCTGCTGCAGTCAATATTCTCTTTGCATGATGAATTCAAACCTTGTGTACTAGAAATGGAAGAGCTGTTTTCTGTGGTGGTGAACCGGCTGTGTTTTGCAAAGGAGCTGCCAGCTAAGCAGCCTCCGGGTGCTTGGGCGGTGTTTCAGAAGGATGCTCAGTTGTGACCCTACCTGTAAATATGTGAGGTGGCTGTTGTCTTTACAGTTTGCGTATCGGGAGTTGTGGGCAGTCTGGATCCTGAAGAGTGGTGACAGACAATGCATCAGAAGCACTTCAAGAGCTTATGTTTGCGTTACGTTTTTTCCTGCTTGGGTACAGTGGAATACAGTTTCCACTTTGAGTAGTAACATGGAGTCTTGGTAGAATTAGAGGTTTTCTTAGAGGAAGGAACCTAATTTCCTTTATAGAATTTATATATTTATTTATAGAATTAAGGACAATGGGTTAATGTGGTTTGAGAGCACACGACATCTTTATTCCAGCAAAGGTGTGGGCAGTAGTTGTCAAATGTTCAATTTGACTGCAGTGTTGGGTCTGAAGCTCATTTATGCTGGGAAGGCATGGGACAGTCCCATAACAAACCTGTATTACTGTAAAGCTGCCTTGCTTTTTGATGGTAAAATCATCTACGTTTCAGGGATATTCCTGCAAAGACCTTGAGAGCTCTCTGGCCAGCTTTGCATACCTTGTTTATGGGTGTTATTTTGGATGCGCCTTTATATTTTGCAGTAAATGCAAGTCCGCATACCTGAACCTTTAAACTACTTGAATTACACACCTCATTTCACTGGAGCCTTGAGGTTGGTATATCTTCCACAGAACCATTAAATAAAGTCTTAGCTCAGCAGAGTATTTAACCATGTGGTTAAAGCTTAGCATACTATAAAATCTCTTGATACTGGAGGACCTTCAGGCGAAATTATGTCTTCAATTATATGTATGCGACTTCTTTGGTTCAAATGGAATTGCTCAGGTGTAATGCAAAGCAGAATGGGGCAAAAAGAAGGCTATATTGCGGTTTTGTTCAGTTGGCTTTTCCTTGAAATTCAGTGTTCTGGTACAAAAATTTGGGCAGAATACTGGTTTGGACTGATTTTCACTTCAAACTCTGCTAGAACAAATACAGTGTTGCTGTGCATTCATCCCCCAAGAAGTGGATGTGGGTTTGAGAAGCAATGTTCTGCCTTTAGCCGTGAATGATCATCCCCTTCTCAGGAGCTGTAAGGTTACTTGTAGGCTAAGGTCTCTATTCCATTCCAGAGCTCGGAGGCACCTTGGCAGGCACAAGGAGCAGCAGGTAGAATTTGGTGTGAGGGTAGGATGAGGAGTAAAGGTTTTAAGACGAGAGGAGGGACTGAGATGAGATCTTAGAAGGAAATGTTCTCCCGTGAGGGTGGGGAGGCCCTGGCCCAGGTTGCCCAGAGCAGTGGTGGCTGCCCCATCCCTGGAGGGGTTCCAGGCCAGGTCGGATGGGGCTCGGAGCCCCTGATCCAGTGGGAGGTGTCCCTGCCCATGGCAGGGGGTGGGACTGGGTGGGCTTTGAGGTCCCTTCCAACCCAAACTATTCTATGATTGTATGAATTTAGTTTCCCTGACCTGAGAAGTAGTTGTACTCTGTAAAAGTCTATTTTGAAAGCATTTCTTGCTGGAACAAGCTTGCTATGATGCTGCTCAGGTATCGACTGGCTGTTGCTTATAAGAGCAGAGTTACTTTGCTGTGCATGTTGAGGTTTGGTTTTTTTTTTTTCATCTTGAGCATGAAAGTCTCCTGTTGTTTCCAGAGTCATGTTTCTAAAAATCTTTTGCTTCTTGTTGTGTACGGGGAGGCATTTTGATTATTTTGGAGGGTGAAAAATGCACTGATCAGTTGGCAGAACCTTTCTATATTTCATACTTATAGTATTCCCCTCCCTGCAAATTGAAAAAGGAAAGGAAAATCAATTAAGATCCATTCAGGAAAAAAATCTCAGAATGGGATTTATGAGGAGGCAGCCTATGTGTATCTGTAAATGAAGCTTTATTTTCCAGAGCTTAGAAGTCTTAAGAAATCAGATTTGCACAGGTTTGGGGTCAGTAAGGTAGCAGTGACAAAATCCCCCTCTTTCATATATTCTGCATGCAAAATGCATTTTAGGCTTTATCAGCGCTTCCCTTATGTTCCGGCAGCTGCAGAGCCGCACAAAGTGTTCACATCTGAGAGCCGTCACATCAGGCTCTATTTCACTTTGTCACATCCCATTTATTGACTGGGGCTTTAATGGGATGACAGTCGCTGAAGAGGGAAGGCCCTAGAAAGCAAATAGAGACTGAGGAAGTCTGAGGCCATTCATCTGCCACCACCTCACGTGCTCATTAATTATGGATCTACTCGGAAGAGCTTTGTTAGACTGCTGGCAAGTGCACGTGATGCAACGTTCACAAATGCTTGACTCAACTCTTGGCAGACTTTAAAAAGGGAAACCCAGAAATGAAAATCAACCCGAGGACTGTTAAACTTAGGTCTGCACCCATCCCATGATTTGGGCTTGCTTCAGGCTGAGACTGTGGCCACACAGGCTTTCTCTACAACCTGACCTCCCAGGTGCTTCCCTCTTGTGAAAGGCAATCTCTTTCTGTGTGGAAGAAGAGTTCTTTTATTGTGGGCTGTGTCATCACTGTTGTGTTGTGCCTTTTCTGATAAAATCCCAGCCATTTCCCAGTGTACTTTATGTAGGCAACTGTACAAATGAATGTTTTGGTTGCCACACGTGGCAAAAGCCTGGACGAGAAGGTTGCTGTATTTATTCTGTTCCATACCACACCTTTCCCAAGGGAATTTGCTGGGTGACAGGTGACTGCACATCACAGCAGGCGTCTGGGAGAAACGTGGCCATACTTCCTCTTTACCTCCTCTCCTTCTTTTTTAACTCAAAGTACTAATCCTGGTTACTTTTTCCCTCTGAAGGCCCACGTACCTTTAAGGCTTCAATTTATAGTTTGTGAAAGCTCCAGCAACCCTCAGGCTTCTGTTGACAGGTTTTTCCATAGCAGTGCATGTCCAGAGGAACATTAGCGACCAGACCGAAGTCTCCTACAGAGATTAAAACCACCTTTAGAAACAAATAAGCAAACAGAAGCAGGAGGAGGGTCATGAAACCAGACCAATCTGGCCTTGTTTTTAAGGACTCATGAGCCCTTCTGCTCCTGGAGACCATTCAAGCTGTAGTCAGAACTTTGATGTTCTATGTTTTAGACTCTTGGTTACCAATAAATTAGTGTTGCTGATATGGTGGGGGGCATATGTGCAGAAGTTCTTCTCATGGACACAAACCTGAAACAGCTCCTTATATCGAGGAAACTGCTCATTTATTTGACTGTTCTTCAAGAATAAAGAGATAAAGAAAGGATACTGGTGTGTATCCATAGCTGCACCCACATATTGCGCTGCTTTTGGTTCTGGAGAAATTGCACTCATAGCCTTGTCTTTTCTCTGTGTTTTTTTTTCATACAGGATCATTGATGAACAATTTCTGCCTGAAATGAATTGCCTTCGACTTCTGTTGCTCCTGGAAGGAGGACACCAGGCATGCCACAGGCTGCGGACCAGAAAATGTAAGTAAACAGGATAAAAACACATGTGATCCGGGCTTCACTCATTCTGATCAATGTTGTGCTACCAAATGTGCTGCATGACAAACAATGATGCCTTTCCGACCCTCAGTGTAATGGTCATTATAAATAATAGTCTCATAATCACCTCCTGGAAACAAAAGCAGAAGCTGAAAGTTAACCAGGTGAAAACAGCAGGTGACGTGTGGGACAGATATTCCCATAAAATGAGGTGTAGTTCCTGTGCTGTGTGGCTTGCCTGCGTGCCAGCAAAGCGAGGCGGTGCAGGCCAAGTGTGCACCCAGCCGTGGGTCTTCTGTGTCTCCTAATCAGCAAATGATTCTCGCGTCTGTACAACCGGCTGATGAAGAACAAATGAAGTGGGACTTCAAGCGTGAGTTTTTTCAGTGTGCCAGTAATCAAAAAAAGGTCAAAATAGAAGAGCTCAGATTTTCAACAGAGGGTTCCGGGATCCAAACACTTAAAGAAATCATTGCAACTGATTTTTGCTTCGAAGATATATACCTAGCTTTGAAGTTAACTCTTTTATTGATGGAGGGAGAGAAACAGCTTGATGGAGTGTTGAGATGATCCCTGCTTGGGGTTCTGCAAACTGCAAAGCGCGGGACTTCTGAAAAAAGGAGATAATTGGAGCCGTTTCTTTGCAGAGTTGCATAAGTTTAGTTAAAGAGCATAGAGAAATGATTGCTGTGCTGTAGCACTGACTTGTGTTCACCAGCTGGCTGTACAGTCAAGATGTCTGTGAGTGCTCAGACACATCTTTGGCTGGTGACTGTCTCACCGATAATGAACAGTCAAGGGTGATAAACTTTAGCAGTTTTAGATGGAGTAGTTTGAGGTGTTACCTGCTCATACGGTAAAGTGTGATTGAAGTCAGTTATTAACCTGATGGAAGATTTCATCGACATTTTACCTTAAGCTTATTTTTATTTAACTTAAGAGGAACTCGTTTAAGTCATCAATTTAAACCAGATGTGTCTGCATCAGAGGTTTACCTCAGTTTAACTGAAACACTTGAGATAGGATGGCAGAAATTCTGTATGGGAAAGACATTCCTTTTTTATAATCTTGGCTGTGATACAGTATTCTTATAATGTAGCTTCTCCTGTCCTCCCTGAACTGGAACGTGAAGGCAGGAGAGTGAGCCAGCACTGAGGAGCCGATAGGTTTCCTTATCCTGACTCCTTTGGGTCAATGTGTACTTTCCTTATTTGTGTGAGGGCAGCTGGCAGCTCGTTCCAAATGCCAGTCCAACATAAGCTCGGGAAGGGCAGGCTCTCAGTGCTGCAGCTGCTGCCTGACCCCAGGTTGCGTGGTTATTGACCTCGGCAATCTGCGCAGTCTCCACAGGCCTTGGGAAGGGCGCCCGTGGTGAGCTGCCATATGCTCTGGTTTGCCGGTCTGGCATGCAGTTTCCAGCCACCGAGACGTCTAGAAATCCTTTACGCTGTGCACATCGCGATGGCTCCGAGTTTCCGACTCGTATTCTCAGTGATCTCCCCTTCCTGTGTGTTGACTCTTCACAACTGCCGGGTTCAATATCTCTGGCCTGAGAAGCAAACAGCTTACTTTCAAACTGCTTTTGCAGACCATTCCCTTCCAGCTTACTGCTGTGATCTCCTTAGAGTCAGGGTTTATCTCATCTTGAAGAGTGAAATTCATCTTCACGTAGTAACAGCTGACTGTGTGCAACTTGCCCAGCGCCTTTTAGCTGTGGACTTTGAGAAAGATTTAGAACATTAAACTCATTGTTATAAACACCAGGGCGTCGTGAAGTTTTTAATCCTCCTGTATGAAAAGGTCAATTAAAGCGAACAGAGCAATTTGTCCAAAATCAAATAGCGAGTGACTGATTGAACCGCAGTCCAAAGCCCAGGGCGCTCGATTACGCATCGCAAATGATATTTACTGTAGTTGCTGTGCAACAAAATCTCTCCAGATGTGGTGGTAATACGTAAGAGTCCTGACACTGTCCTATTGCAAACAACCAGTAAGTGCTTCAGCTGGAATCTTTGGGGTGGTTCTGTAGTAGAAAAACAAGGAAGGAAAGGAAACCAAAGGGTGTGATAGGCATTTGTTGTAGTCGCTTTATGATTTTTACAAGGAGTTGGTGCAGTGTCTTAGCCAGGGTGCATGTGCAGTAATGAATCTGGAGTTTATTTCATATATTCTCAACAAATTAGCTGCATGTTTGTAAGTGTTACAAATGCGACTCAAATGAAAAATATTCCACGGTTTAAGCATTCTTACATGTGCGTGGATTGTGACTGCAGTAACATCATCAGAGCATCCTTCAAGCTTCTATTAATGCAAACCTAATTCACTTAATACCGGTACCAGGAGGATTTTAACTTAAGAACACAGAGATTTATCTTGGAGCTCCTAGATGATTTTCAAATGCCTTTTGTACAATTTTATGCTGTGTGTAAGTAGCTTACGGAACGGAGCTATGCTGATGGAGACTCCTATATCAGTTTAAGGACCTGGCTTTACTGGTGGCTCTTATTTACACTGCAGCTCCTTGCAGAATGGAATTATGACCTATGGGGACAGTTTTTATAATGTGAAATAATTAAAGACAGACTCTGAGAACTAAGAGATTCCCTGACATACTGAGGCATTGCTGTTATAGCAAATAAGTGTATGGAACTATTGATATTTCTATTTAACCACAGTCTTGTCTCAGAATGGGGCCATCCTAACTTTTAATTTGCTTTTGACTGCAGGAGGCAGCTGATAGACTTTTTTCTGGTTTTGTGGTGGATTTTTTTTCTGAGGTATTTTAATATACTGCTGCTGAGGATATAAAATTTAAATGCGCATGACAACCAGCGCAGCGTATTTCAGTCATGGCTGAAGACATCACACAGGTTTTTTTCTTTACAGGTGCCCATGAAATGAAAACAGGTATAAAATCTGTATCTCATTTAAAATTTAGTAAGTGAAGTTCCATCAAACATTAAGTAGGTCGTTTTGTAATATCATAAAGCGTGGTTACAGGAGGAGGGGGAAAAAAGACCTGGAGTGGCTATGCAAGACTGGGGAGATCCGTATAAAGTAAGAGGCTTGCATCCCTGTTGGAGGCTGGGCAGCTGGGAGAGATGCTGAGAAAACACAGATCACTACTTTATGCCCTGACTTTGAGTCTAAGGTCATTGACAATCCTTTCAGGTTTTGTATTTGGAGCTTAAACTTGTGAATTTCTACCTGTGCATGAGGTTTCAGTAATGGACAGTGCATGGAACAAATACAACCTAGAAATACTTGCCTGCTCTTTAGGGGACTCGCTGTTTTCGGGAGGTCAGAAAGGCAGGCAGATACTGTCTTGTAGCTGCTGTATTTTTCAGCAGTGTTGAAGGGAAGAGGAAGCCCGGTTCTTCTTTAAGTTGATGCTAGTTTGTTACCATGTCGTTAGTATAAGAGGAATCCAGATCACTTTAACGAGAAGATTATAGGTCTGCGATTTTGACGTCGCATTTGACCTTAATGTTTAAGGTTCAGTGGAAAAAGATCAGAGGGTTCTGCGTGTAAAAGCACAAAGAGCCAGCCGTCTGGAGCAGTTTGTCATTTGAGCTAAAGTGTGGGTCTAAAGACACTTCAAACTAGCCACGTGCTCAGTTGTGAATTGAGGAGGTCTTTAAAAGAAGACCCCTGAACGTAAAAAATGTTGAAAGGAGGATTGCCACGGGGCGATACTTCCTCATAGTTAGTAGGCACGCATTGCACGTCAGCATTTAGAACTTCAGAAAAGAAGTGAAAAAGATCAAGCTGAAATCTAAAGCTGGTAAAAGCAAATTTATCTCATTAAAACCCCTCATTTGCTGCCTTCAGAAGATCTGCAAAAGCCTTGAACAGGATTAAGGAAAGGGCATCAAGATGAGCAGCGTACAGCTGTATCAGCAAGGGAGTTTGCAGATGGCATCTCTCCTTCTTGGGAAAAGCTTTTTATACCTTAAGATCATGTTCAGACAGCTTAATATTGGGTGATAAGAAATGTGGACTCAGGTGGGTGAATAGAGAGGAAACCAGGCTAGCAGGTCAGGCTCAATGCAGAAAAGAGGATCTTTGGAGTCTGGAAGGATTTTACAAGTAACATGCTCTGCTTTAGGGCAGCATCCTCATTCTGATGTTGCTAACTGGTGGCATTTGGTGTGTCCTCTTTTTCTTCGTGATAGAAGCACCCGTCAGTTCAGCTTGCAGGGCAAAGCTTAGAAGTCTGAACTCTTAACTCAGCAACTTTATAAAAAATAAAAGCATTTTGAAGAGGGTGGATGTATGATTTCTTCAGTGTACACAGCAGCAATATAACCGTTGCTGGGAAGGGATGAACATCAGTTGAGCAGGCTGAAAAACAGCTTATTTCTGTACTGGAAAACTTTTAAATTGTAATGTTTTCCTATTCTGTCACGAAAGAAACAAATGTTGATAGCTTCTAAAGAGCAAAACTAAAGCAGTACTCTTTGGAGACGTTAAAGATCCTGATTCCAGTCTCTGTCTCAATGTGTTTTCCTATAAAAACATGCTGAGTGATGGCTTATTTTGATGTACTACTGTAAGCTCTCCTGGGCAGAGAATCGGTTTTCATGTGTTCTATAAAGCCCAGGTGTATATTTGTGCCAAGATGAGTTTACAAGCAGCAGACCCTCAAGGCCCTGCTGGTGCAATCAGGCAGAGAGGCAGTTTTGGCCAAAGTTAAGCCAAGCTATTTCAGTGCATGTGAAATAAGCAGGAGTTTCCAAGTACAGAGTTCAGTATGAAAGAAGGTGTAAAAAATTATAAGCATAAAATCATAGAATTACAGAATGGTTTGGGTTGGAAGGGACCTCAAAGCCCATCCAGTCCCACCCCTGCCATGGGCAGGGACACCTCCCACTGGATCAGGGGCTCCAAACCCCATCCAACCTGGCCTGGAACCCCTCCAGGGATGGGGCAGCCACCACTGCTCTGGACAACCTGGGCCAGGGCCTCCCCACCCTCACAGCAAAACATTCCTGCTTAAGATCTCATTTCAATCTCCCCTCTTTTGGCTTAAATCCTCAGAATAAGTCTCTCAGTGGTACTTTGCAGACCTTTAATGTTCTGTACCGAACTGTCAGAGGAATATTTGCATCATCAAAGCGAGGTCTGCCTCAGTTCCTACGTGGTCCCCACAAAGGAGCAGCTCATTTCTTTTCTCCCTCTTCCTTTAGTGTCTGTTAGTCGGGAGATTCTTAAATACAGCTTGCAACCAAATGTTATTTATGCTTCTTTTCTTAGCTGTATCCAGTAACTGCTAATTAAGTCTTTTGTAGCATGACTCTGAACTAATTAGGGTTAATTAAGCCTACTTGTGCATTAGCTACTCCAGCACTTGTCCTGATAATCAGGAGTTTGGAGCACGTTGAATATTTTTGTGATTAGCTGGCCTAAATTAATGTTCTCTTCTTGTTTTTTGGCTCTTATGGCCCATGTGGTTAATCTGATAGTAAACAGGAGCGTCTCTGTCCTGCTGCCTTATTTCTTCTGGAAAAATAAATTACTGGTCACTTGATCAGGCTGCTTGGTTGTGGCAACGACTGCATGAAGTGGGAGGTGAAGGGTCTCCTGGGAATTCAGTTTCACGTTGAAAGTTGCTGAGGCATCAGGGTGTGATAGTTTGAGATAAAGTGGAAAAATCACCTTTCTTTGTGTACTGTGCAAAATGCTCTACCAATTAGTGCTGATGAACTACTGCCATAGGTGGAGAGGTGTCAGCGCCTGATTTGGAGATGATTCACTTTCTGCACGGTAATGATGATGATGATGATGATTATTTTTTCCTGCCCCTGGAGGTCCCTCCACCCCAGTCCTTGGTCCAGTCAGTCCATCCTCAGCTCTGCTAAGGTCGTTGCCAAACTGGACTCAATGGAGCAGTCGGTCGGGTGACAGTTCCTTTGCCTTTGCCATTATCTGTGGTTTGTCACTGACTGACCTGAGAGATTCTAATCAGGCTCTCAAAGATGGTTTGACTTAATAAGTTAGGGCTGGCACTGGTGCTCTCATCTTCAGAAATGTGTTGTGGTTGTAACTGAGCCGCAGACCACCACTGCAGGGCAGGGCAGGTCATACATCGGTGTTGTACACCTTGAAACAGAGCTTGGGGTCAGCTGTACCCTCTGGCAAAGCCCAGTTTTCCCTAAGTCCAGCTTTTCCTAAGCACAACCTGCTCTAATCCAGCCACGGCAATGTTACCCGCAGCCTGAAATCGCTGTGCTCGGCATTGAATAAGAAACAAAGGTGTTTTTGCAGAAAGCAGTGCGATTGTCACCTCGGCTGCATCATGTGTTTAATAAAAAAAAAAAAAAATCACGTAATAACTTTCATTACAATTCCGGACACACTTTGTAAACTTCTCCATTTACAGTATGTGTAATAGATAACACGGAAAATGGGGCCACGGAGCTAAATGCAGCGCAGGTGGGGTCATCTCTTCACCCCAGTGCTGCTGCATAGAAGGCAATTTGTTCATTAAGGACTAGAAAAAAAATCATAAAGTATCTGAAGAAACAATTTGTCTTAAGATGAATAATTCTTCGTAGTTCTATGAGATTTTTCACCGGTGTAATTGTTGCTAGGAAGCAAACAGGGAGTAAATTCAGCCACATAACGACCATGGATACCAATTAAGGTATCTGACCTTGTGTGAAATGAGCCAGGTATCTCGACAGTGGCGCATGTCTCTCTTCCTGAAAGTCACAATTGGATGTTTACCCGACAGTGCGAGGTCTGTAGAGGCTTCTCTGCAGTAATAGCCAGAGCAATTGTGCATTTCTAGGGGAGGATGAAGCTGAATTTGCTCAGATTGAAATGCTTTTATTACTGTGAAGGAGAGGGGAAAGGAAAAAGTTTCCAAACAGTTCTTTTTCTAGGGTAGTGGTGAAATCCCGCTGCTTGTTGGTGGCTGGTTAACTGGTTAAATTTAGACAAATATTAATTCAAAAGACCTTGGACTGTGCTTGCTTGGAGCCTTCTCTTTTCCAGCAGCAAAATTCGAATACTAGTTTTCTCAATTACTGGAAAAAGAAGTTCTATACAATGAAAAATACTTTCAGCTTCTCTGGTACCTTTTACTCCAGAGTCAGTGTTTTACGAACTCTGATTGATTCACTCAAAACTGTGAGAAGAGGAGCTCCTTTACAAGGTGTCCCAAACTCGTGTTCTTAAAGCAGAATTTGTTCTGGGGGGGGCCTGTGTGTGGGTGTGAAACCACAGCTACCCCTGGATTGTCAGAGGACTTCAGTCCTTACGACTTATTGCAGAGTTAGACTGCTAAAAGCAAAGCTGAGCCCGCTAACGTATTGCCTATAATCAGAACTATTTAAGAGGGCTGCGAGGCTTAAATGTTGTAGTAGCGGAAAGCAGACGCAGCGGAAGGGCCCCTCCCCGCTCTGGCAGCTTTTGAAGTAGTTACTGACTTGAAACCTGCCACATAAAAATCATCTGTGCCTTCTGTTTTCTGGCAGATAAGTGTGAGCTGAGCGAGTGGTGGGTTCTGGTTGTGTTTCGTACCACCCACTGCTGAGCAGAAGCTCCTGCAGGTGACTGGGCTGGAACACCTTTTTCATTTGATTATTTCCCATTCCTTTCCCACATCCAGCTGATTTTGATCCGCTTTGGTCTGCCTTGCCTTTTCTGATCATAAACTTTCTTGAGTGCAGCTTCTCCCCGATTACATTGACCTGGTTTGCAGCTCTTATCTTTTTTATTTTAATCCAGAAAAAGAGGGAAATGCCTGCCTGGGAGCTGTTAGAGCAGCGAGGGGAGCGGGAGTGTGCTGCACAGAGCAGAGAGTGTGAGCAGCTCTGCGGCACTCGGGGACCCAGGCAGAAAGCTGATTTATAGAGAGGTGTAAGGTTATATACAGGAGGCATTCGTTCTATCTGCAGCCTTCATAGAAAGAATTTAGGCACTGAAGCTATTTAAATTAACTGCTCTGGTGTTCTCCTAAAATCCATTCACCATCCTACCCCAGTGGGAGCAGCAGAAAATCATTATCAGTTATCGCAGAGAGATTTAAATTAAGATTTTTTTTTTTTTTTTCATAAACCTGAACTTCTTAAACAAAATCCCAGAGAAGTGGAATTAATTGCTGGATCTGCATTGAATCACCAAGAGACATGGTTTTATTTCTGTGTCGCAGCAGAAATTGCTTCATCAGTAGGAATTCACGTGGAGGAAAACTAAGCATGTCCCACTTATTGAACACGAGTATGTCCAGGATGTTTAATTATTTTTTGATTAATTTGTTTAACATTAAAGAAATTGAGGACTGCAGCCTGTTCAGCGATATGCAGTTTGCTACCTGTATGCTCCTCCAGCTCAGCTTAGTTAAAGGCACCTTGTGGCTTTTACCTGCAGCTCTTGTAAATGAATTACTACTTCTTTTCCAAGCCACCCTCATTACCCAGAGGAAATGCACAGAAACACGCTGGAGCTAAGATGATTTGCAGCATCCGTGGTTAAGATTTAATATAATGTACCCTGCGTTTTCAAGGATAAAACGCTGGGTGGGGGGGGGTTGGTTTAAAAAGTGTAAGGCATTAGATTAATTACTTAGAAACCTTTCAGCTAAGCAGTGAACTTACTGTCCTGTTATTTCTCACAGAGTATTTTTGTTGTTTTCTGTGCATATGTGATGTAAATTTAATACAGATTAAAAAGTAGGAGACTGATACATAGTAGGCAGTGAAGTTCAGGAGCTCACTTCCAAGATGTGGGGGTGTTTCCTGGTGATGCGGTTTCTTGGTAGCAGCAACTTTGTTGTGTGTTGATGCCTCAAGCAGGTCTGGCCCCGGCTGTGCCAGGTGATGCACAGATGCAGACTTTACGCAGGCACATGCCAAGTATTACCCTTCCCCTCGGTGCTGTTTCTTCTTGTGTGAAGTATATGTCATTTTTAAATGCACGAGTGATTAAGTGATTTAAGTTCAATATGTCAGCATTGAGCAGCTCTGTTGTTTGTTGTTATTGTAGCATGGTGGTGGTGATGAATAATCAGTGGTCAGTGAATAAAAGCCCCTGGTTTGAGATTACCAGGAATCTCGAGTACGTAATGCCTGCGTGTTGCTTGAAGTCACCTATAAAGTCAGGTTGACTGAAGGATCTGGTGTGGGATGAGCTGGCATTTGGCTTGCTAAAAGCTGTCTCGCAATCTCATCTTTCCTGAAAGCCTTGCTGCTCTTCTCGCTAAAGAGTTAATAGACAAGAAATAAAGAATGTGGGGATTGCTTTCTAATGTTTTCTCTTCCACTCTGGGACGAAATTAATTGAAAGGAGACAATAAGAGACCTTTTTGCCAGTGCCACTTTGTTGTGATTCCTCTTAGCTTTTGAAGCTAAACCTAATGCTTGACTGTTAGAACCCCACATCACTTGCTGTTCCGCTATGGTAAATAAAGCTTGCAGCTTCCAGGAGCTGACTACTGCCGTTAGATATCTGCTGAAGAAAGTGAGCCTGGCTGCGTACCTCAAATTTATCCAAGGAGGCAACCACTATGGGCTACCTGGATAATGACTGTTACAACTAGAACTGAGTCTTGCCTGGAGGTTTTTCTTCTCCAAGCCTCCTTAGTGCTGGCAAATGAAACCAATCACACACAGCTCTGCTGATTTCTCAGTCATTTCTTTTTGAGGCAGGGGAAAAAAAAAGTGCTTTAGAGAATGAAGTACCAAATTCCACTACGAGAATTACCCGTTATTCCAGTGACTGGAGTGAAACATATTCTGCTTCTCTAATTTGGATTGATTCAATCATTAAGAACTCGTTTCTTTTAATTAGCCTCACTCCTTTGTTTCCTCTCGATTAGAATCACTCTCAGCACGCTGGTTTGGGTGGACGCTCTGGTGCACGTTGTGATCAGTTGGGAGCTGTAAGGAATCTTTTGGTTTCACCTGCCAAAATTCCTCTCGGAAAGGTGCAACTTCAGTCTGGACTTCTGTTTTTTCTCTAGTGCCCTGGGAAGAAGATAATAGGCAACTGCCTTCATTAATGTTTAAGTCCTTGCAAACAGATATTTGTATTCTTTATGAAAGGATGTGGTCTGTTCCGAGCCCTTTTATAACGGCTGCCAGATTGCTTCCCTACTGAAACGAAAGCTGTGCCTGGATATAGATAATTACTACAAAACAATGCCAGGCTTGGAAATTCCTCCCTGTTGGCACTTCCACGGGGTCTGAAATTTACATTTAGAATAACTTATGTTCAGCCAAAACACAGACATGCAGCTATGGGGTTAAATTTGGCTTCAGCCAGAGGTGTAATTGCCACGTGTCTAAAGGAAATGTGGGGTTTCAGATGCTCCTCTGCACTCAAAAACTGATTGAACCTTTTTTTCCCCATTTCCGTATAATTTTTTATGCCTGTTTATTCCTCAAAAGGGAAGTGTAAAGATTGCTCAGACCAGCAGCAAAAAGTCACAGCCATTTCCAGGGCAATTGACTTGAAGGAATGTTAATCAGTATTTTCTGAGAGGGTGTTTTTTGAATATTTATGTGTGTTTGCTTTTTATGCGCTTTGTCACAGAGCTCTCGCATTGCCATCAGGGTGGTTGTGCTCAGTCTTTCCTTTGAGTCCTCCTGTTTTTGTCAGGAGCTCTCGTGCATTTTGTTTAAAACTGGAGAGAATTGAGGTTTAGAAAGTATTAAAATCGATGGTGTTGAGAATAGAGGTATAACTCAAATGTATAGGTACTAGCTTAAGCTTGAACTTATCCTATAGAAGCCTGTCTGGGATTGAAATCCACTGTACAAAGATGTGGAAACCTAGAAATTGTGATAGGAACATACTCTGACACACAATCTCTGACATTAAAAATATGTTTATTTCCCTATACCGTGCATTTTTAAATTTGTCCCTATTTAAATATTCCGTGCAGTTGGTTGCTTATACAGTGCTTTCTAATCAAGAAAATAAAGACAAAGCTGTCTACTGTGACCTAAACCGATGGTGTGAGTGAGAAGATGCTCTCTGTTGGCTGACCCCAGCTCCAGTTCTGCTCTCTGCTTTGCTGGAGTTCGCTGTGCTGCTGCGTGCTCCGATGTGAGAATCCATTCAGAGAAGATGGTGACAAGGGCAATCTATTACTGGCAAACCTTGGGAGAATGTTAGGAAACATCATTCCAGCTGTTAGAGTCAATGAGCAAAACTGTGAGCCTTGTCAAGTCCTTTTGCTATTTCACAGCATAAAACTGTCACCTCATTAATCAGAGGAGCGTTAGTGTGATGCTCTGGCGTGAATTGCATTCACGTCAATGTCTTGGAATGAAACTGCAATTTGATAATCCCCACCTCATGCATTTGAACTTCACTCTGGGGTTTTGGTTTACTGGTGGTATACTGGATTAATCAAACCAGGAAGGATTTCAATACATATACTAGAATCACAGTCTGATGGGATGGTTTGGGTTGGAAGGGACCTCAAAGCCCATCCAGTTCCACCTTCTGCCATGGGCAGGGACACCTCCCCCTGGATCAGGGGCTCCAAGCCCCATCCAACCTGGCTTTGAACCCCCCCAGGGATGGAGCAGCCACCACTGCTCTGGAAAATCTGGGCCAGGGCCTCCCCACCCTCACAGCAAAACATTTCTTTCTAAGATCTCATCTCAATCTCTCCTCTTTCAGCTGAAAACTGTCCCCCCTCATCCCGTCCCTGCCCTCCGTGATCCAGAGCCCCTCCCCAGCTTTCCTGTAGGCCCCCTTTCAGTAGTAGAAGGATAATTAGGAAGGATAATACTGGAAGGATATTAATAAGCATAATAAAAAGCCAGACAGCTAAGAAGAACTAGGAGGTTGTTATGTGGGAAACCCCTCCGTTTGCTGCAGAAGAGACCGCCTTGCCTGCGGCTCTGAAGGGCTCCTGGCTTGGGACTTGGAAGTGTGACTGAGATGTTTTGGAAGTGCGATGGGACAGTGAAGGGGTGAGGTTCTGTTTTGTTAAGTACATAGCCCCGACAAGGATCTCGACTGTCTCTGTGCATGGTGTTACGCTTGCAATTAAGAAAGCTTCTTGAAGCTTGTACTGCACTTTTTCTCCCCTTCTGTTTCCCAAAAGAGCCTGAACAAATGGAGGCGAGTGGGGAAGGCAGGCATAATTTAGTAAATGCTTGGAAGTTTTAGAGATGAAATGATTTTTAGAATCTCTATTAATTAATCCCTGGATCAGCTGCAATGTAAAGTGTGGAAATCTTGAAGCTAGTTGGTATAAGTGGGTAAAATCCAGAGAGTTTTCCTTTATGTGTGCACTGATAGAGCAGTATTTGTTGATTTTGGTGGACTTTCTCGTGTAGAAATGCAGACTCTTAAGAGGACAATGCTATGATAATGTAGAGTTCTTTTCTTTTACTGTTTCTTTGCAAACATTGATGGATAGGCTCCATAATTAATCAGGCTTTTGAGGGTGGAGGGTGGTACATAAGGCAAAACTATTACAGGGAGAAAGCACCACGTACATCGCCATCCTCTTTTTGGAAGAGGATTTTTGTTTCCCATCTAAATATGGCAGCCTAGTAATAAAACCGAATTTATAAATCAAACACGCTCTTTTATTTTTTTGGTACCCCTCCCATACAAAATGCTTAAGTATTTAAAATATTTACCATGCAGGTTTGGTACTCAGAGGAATTAATCAAACTGTCAGGCGCCGCAGAGAATACACGGTGGTGTGTCATGGTTACTTAGCAACTATAGCTGAAGAGGTTAAGGTAGAAAACACTGTCATTTCCCTGTGTTTGAGATCTCCTCTTCCCCCCTCCTTTGTATACATATTTTTTCCCCAACAGATAAAGTCTTTTGTATGTTTTAATGATCTTACATTATAGCTTTCAAAAGAACCTACTATTTCTGTAGCCCAATTAGAATTAAATAACAGATTCTGAGGGTTTCAGTGCAGCTCGTAACAAGAACAGGAGGTGTTAACCTAGAGTGCTTTTAAAAAATTCCCAGTATTGAATAGGAAGCTTAATTTCGCTGTAATTTGTCCTGTTTCGTTTAAAAACTGAGATCAGTAGGGGCAAGTGCTTTTCTGGCTAAATCCTCATCAAAGCAACGTTCTACCATGGTGGCGACAAACGTGGCAACTGGTTTGATCTTCTGTTATTGGTGGTAATATTTATTGCCCCAATAAGGAAATTGAGTTTGCTTACCACGAGGAAACAGATGACCTCTTAGAGCTACGTTCTGCTGGAAGATTTGCCTCTGGCAGTAGGTTAAAAATAATAGCAGTTCTGAAAATTTTATGAAAGCTTCAGGGTAAGTGTTACTTTAACATCAGCCACTGTAACACAAACAAGCCTTAAATCCTGCAACGTATGAAATGATAATGAGAAAAGGATCCAGAATTTGTGTTCATGGAGGGTTCATGTCTGAATATAGGCGTATGGGTGTGCGCGTGCAATGTACACAGCCTCTGTGTATTCATGGAATCATTAAGGTTGGAAAAGCCCTCTAAGCTCATCCAGTCCAACCATCAGCCCAACCCCACTGTGCCTGCAAAGCCGTGTCCCTAAGCGCTACATCTGCATGCTTTTTGAGCCCCTCCAGGGATGGAGACTCCCCCCCTGCCCTGGGCAGCCTGGTCCAGAGCTTCACCACTCTCTCAGTAAAGGAATTGTCCCTAATATCCGATCTAAACCTCCCCTGGTGCAACTTGAGGCCATTTCTTCTCATCCCATCGCTTGTTCCTTGGGAGCAGAGCCCAGCACCCACCTCACCACAATCTCCTTTCAGGAGCTGTAGGGAGCGATGAGGTCTCCCGTCAGCCTCCTCTTCTCCAGGCTGAACAGCCCCAGAGCCCTCAGCTGCTCCTCGTGACACTTGTGCTCCAGAAGGAATACCGAGATAGCAGGAGTGGCGTTGAGAGTAGCATTGCAAAGTGGACAAGCATGAGCGTGGAAATAAGTTGCCCCCCGCAATCTATGTGCCCACAGAGATGCTGAGAGACACAGCTAAGTACCCTGTTACAGAGGAACCTGTGAAGAGGAAATCAAGCTCCTTAATGACATGGGGGTCTCGTTTTGGCTTCCAGAAACGTTATGAGGAAACAGTGCAATTAATACATTCAACAAATGTGCACTAATTTGACTGCAGTTCTTTTTTTCTCTCCCTGTGTCTTGAAAAACAAATGGGAACAAAGAAAAAGCAGAATAAAAGAAGATTTTGAAAATATTTGAGATATTGCAGTCGAGAGCGTGTGCATCTTTTGAGTCTGGTCTGATCTGATTGCCGGACAGACCTACTCCTCTCCAGTACTGATCTGAATGGAAATGCTGGTTACACAACAGGGGTGTTCTGGGGAGAGGGAATGAGGTATATGTGTTGCATTCAGAAACTCGAAGGTGAATAAAGGAAATGGCTGTAAATCTGGGGGCATTCGGCATTTAAAGGGAAAATGGGAACAAGTGAGATCTGGACAGCTGCGTTGTTTGTAGGCTTTTATTTTTTTGATAGTAATTTGCTAAGGTGCTGACAATGTGCCCAGGTTTTGCTTTAGACGTAGATAACAAGATGGTCCCTAAATATGGCTTTGCTTTATTTACTGTTCGCAGGATTTTTATATCCTAGTCTTACATCTTGAGGTTCCATTGATTTTTATGGGCTGTGTAATTTAACTGCACATTGATTCATTGGCTTTTTCGAACTCTACATCTGTTTCTGTAATCACCCAGCTTTAGGGTGGGTGTGTGAGAGAGGGAGATGAGGAATAACTATGAGATCCAGGTCTGACTTCGCCAAGTTTATTCACTAGTTGCTCTCCCACCCCCATCCTTGCTGGTTTACGCACTGCATTTTATTTTTTCAGTAGCTAATGGTGATCCTCACTTTATTGTTTTCTCTTTGACTGCATCAGTCCAGATGAAACCGGACCAGAGTCAGTAAGTTGTGCGAAGGAACCATGATCATCAGGTTCATTGTGTTTCTCTTGTGCTGCCACTTGGAGGCAAACATCCATTTGTGCAGGTATTGTGAGTGCTGGTGAGAATCCATATATTGCCAAAGTTTGGGCAAGAAATCCTCCACGGCTGGCTAGGGCCATCGTTGTCCGTGCAGGCAGTGGTTTGGTTACTCCATAGCCCATGGTGGTGCCCGGTAGGAGCCTTGCCGATGCATAGTTTGATTGTCTGATGCCTTAAACAGCTCCTCCCCAGCAAACCCACCCAGAACCCAACTGATCGCCACTGCAAACGAAGTAGCAGATGGACAGTGGGAGGAGTTCACAGCCCAGTCCTGCGAGCTTCGTGGACCTTCAGGGATTAACAGACTTATGCAATTCATCCATCCCAGAGTATAAGATGCGAGTCAGTGAAGCTTTTGGGTCTCTGCCTGCCTAAATGCACAGTTACTGGGTTGTAGTACCTCTGAAATGCTTTTTCTTTGTCTGACGTCCAATTAGACCACACGTTGCTGGAGGAAAGAAGGAAAAGTTTATCTTAAAACTCCAAACAGAGAGACTGATGCTACTAAGCCTGATACTGCTTTGCGATTGTAAAGAACTAGAACTGATATTTAGATGAGATACGCGGAGAAAATGTTTTGCTGTGAGGGTGGGGACACTCAGGCCCGGGTTGCCCAGAGCGCCTGTCTCCAGGGCAGTTACACTACAGCAGTCAGTAGCCAGGAAAATATGTAGGAACTTTCAATTCTCTTGGATAATCCGTGGTGGATGATGAACATGTTTTACAAAAATAAGACTGGCTTCAACAACTTTTAAAATGTGTTTCTAACACGAAGCATATGTTTAAATGCTTTCTCCGCTTCAGGTCTTTATGGTTTGCCGAGGAGAGGCAGCGTGGCAGTTATGTATTCATGCAGCACTTAGCCCGACCGTTTGCCCATCCAGGAATATAAATAATACAGTAGAACCTCACTGGGTGATCTCGTGAAAACAATTAGACGGTGCCATCGTTTTCGATAGCCTCCGCCAAACAGCAGCTGAGCAGCACCTTTAAGAAATCTGAGCACCTCTCCAAGGTTTTGAGACCATTTGCAATGCAAATGCTCTCTGCTGTCAGCAGCCATTAAGAGAGAGTTTACTCTGGTGGAGTAATTAAGTGGTCTAAGGACATGGTGTTCTAAGCATGAAGAAGAAATTGCATCCCATTGTGGGCCTGGTTTTTCTTATTTATTTATTGATACTTTCGAATCCTTTTTTTGAAAAAAGAAAACATCGCTCGCACTGAATTTACAAAAGATTCTCTTGGAATGTTTGTGTCCTCTGAAGACTTTCTGACAAGAGAAGGGAATGAAAATAATTGTTTCAGCATTTCCTGACTGTTAAACACTTTGGAGGTGTTGCTATTGATGTGATTTTTATTGGAACTATTTTCCCAAACAAGTTCTCCGTGGCAGTCTGCAGTTAATTCATTAGAAGGGGAAGAACTTGAGTTAAATGCATTATAGATGAACTGTTCGTATGTAATAAGGTCAGTTCATGGTCTCTCGGTTGTTAGCATTTGTTACAGGATCATAGCAACGTAGCTTTTGTTTTACCTGAGCTTCAGCCAATTTCTGCATAGCTGTTTACTGACTTTGCTTAAAATCCCTTTCCAGAACCTGTTGAAATCTGCGGGTGATACTGTGTGTGTAATTCTCTGCTAAATACAAGCTCGGGGTCAAGTATCAGCTTCACACAGAGGTTTACATTCAGAGATTGATGCTCTAAAGGCAGAGCAGTTGATGTAGGTAGCGTTCTACCTTTCCATCAACTATTGAGCTTCAAGTTTCCACTGCCTTTGTTTTTCTAAAAAGCAGAACTGAAATGGGGATGGAACAGGGATAATCCTGATGTGGACTATGATCTCCAGCTTCCCTTATGACTTTGTTTTAATAGCACTAGCTGGATTGTCAGTATCTCTACGTTTGCTTCTCCGTGTTTCCTAGTGCCATATGAAAGATATTCAATGCTTTGTATAGTAATAGTCCTAATAATTTTGCACACAATTCCAAGGAATACCTTTGACCCGAGAGAGCCGTGACCCCAACTGGTGCAAATTGGCAAAGCTCCTTGCACTTCAGGGCAGTGATGCTGATTTAGAGCATCTGACTGGTTAGAATGTGCGGCAAAGGATGCAATTAGGAGGAGAACTGGATCTCCAGTGCTGGGAGCAGTGCTTTCTGTGTTGTACTGGGCGGAACGACAGGTTTAATTAGCTGTTTGTAAAGGACTGGGAGAAGGTGCAGTGGTAAAGGTCAGCCTGCTGTTTCCCACACCTAACGTCCCTCGAGAGGAGAACCAGAGGAGTAGAAAGAGAGGAAATCTGAACAGATAAACTGTGAAAAACAGAACTGATTGTGTTTAGGCTTCTCGGTGCCCCGGGTGTGCGTCTGTTGTTAAATCCATGACCATAGTGTTGAATGACAACAATCCTTCTTGCATCACACGAATGTCTGGGTTTGGCTCCAAACCAAGCCTCACAGCTTGGACCATTCTGAGTCTCCTGCATCCCTTCTTTCCTTGTTATTTCTATAATTCTGTGGATACCGTGGTTCCAGCAGGGTCTGAGAGCTCTGGCTTCCACAGTGAATATACAGAGAGGGCAGCTGGGTTGGGTTTGTCCAGATTTTTCTTTCTGGACAGGACAGCAACCAGTTACTGTGATCAGCTCTAGCAGCACGGGAGTGGCCGTACGGCACTATGAAGTCTGGTACTACTTAATTTAATAACCTCTCCAGTAGTGGCTACCACTAACAGTTATGCCACAAAGTGATTTTGTGCACTTTTCAATTAAGACCTGCTTGCAGGAAAAATCCTAATCCATTAGAAGTCGATTTATACCTTGAAGCAAGGTCAATTTTTCTTTTCTGAAATCTGTACAAAGGTAGAATTTTCTCATTCTGCATATGTTGAGTAACTTGTTTGTGCTTTTCTTATTCTTCTGATAATTTTCGTGTCTGATTAGTGCTTCTCGGCAAATGGCACGGGACAGAACTTTTCCTATTTTGTAATTTTTCTTTGTTTCTGGTTCACTGTTCTCCCTTGATCTTGAATAATGAGAGTAGGAAATGGAAGTGTTTGATCTATGGTTTTCTTGTATATTTTAAGTCAGCGTCTCTTTTATTTACACGTATATATATTACAGATATAGAAAGGCCCCGGTGTCTACAAATCTTTTTGTTGGTGATCCTAAAGTAGGATCAATTTTGATTTGTTGATAAGGAGAAACCTTATGTAGTTTAATAAAAAATTTGGGAACTGTAGTCATCCCTGAACTTGCAGAAATAGCTGAACACACAGCTGACGCCTGCGCTGGGTCACCTCTGTCTTTAGTGGCTTCAGCCATACTGTGGTAAAGAAAAGAAAATGCCTTTCTCTTGCTGTGCTTTCCAGTGAGATGCTTTTGGAATTCCTCAGCAGTGCTTCCCAGCCCTTAGGGGCGTCCAGTCGTGTTCAATGTGCTACAGCGGAGCTCGCTGCTAAACGAACCCTGATAATCCAGGCCCGCAGAGACTGCTCTGTGCTAGTGAGGCAGGGATTAATTCCCTATCAGCCCCTGCTTCCACAAATGCTGCCAAGGTAAAAATCACATCCAATTACCAGAACTGTATAAGTACAAAAGCCGAAGAGAAGAAAAAAATACTTTTAAAGATGGAGCTTTGATAGGATGAAGAGCATTCGGAATGTGATACTACGTTGCTTAATAATGATATGACTTCACCTAGAGCTGGTTGGCCAAGTTATCCTTAGAAAGCCTATTGTTTTCTTCTTCATTTAACACTAGAAGCTTGTGATTTTTTGCCACTCCAGGATCTCATTTGTCACAGCATTTGCCTGAGCGTAGCAGATCCATCTATAAAAAGCGGGATTACAGGTGGGATTTCCTGAAAGTGGAAGAACCTAGAAGAGGGTGACCTAATGCTCAGCAGTCTGTGCTTTGGGAAACACCAAGTGAGGCTCAAAATGAAAGTGTTTTTTTCAAGTAGTTTCCTCTCAAAAGTTTTTGTGCCCTGAGAACACAGGTCTGAACAGCCCAGACTTAACCAAAGGAGCAGACAGCTTTGCAGGTCAGGTATGCTGGAACGAAGGGCAGCTGCCCAGCACCCACTTGTACACTGGTAGCTCTAGGACTCCGTGTGTTTTACAGCTGTGAAAAGCCACAAGATGCTGAGAAGCTGATGCAAAATTACCATCAGTGAGAGCAATCCATGCAGGATCAATGCATCGGACTGGGATGCTGCTTTTCTGAGGCTGGATGGAGATCCAGGTTTTCCTACACAGGTTTGATGCAGAGGCATTGCACAGCTCAGTTGTTCGGTTGAATGAGGTGAAGGCCAGCAGAGATTATGTCACCCAATCTGAATTCCAATTTGTATGTAAACTGTATCAATTTATGCAGTTACCCGTTGCAAGCCCAGTAAACTGGAAGAACCCATGCTAAAAATGGTGGGCACAGGAAAAAGTAGAGAATAAAAATGGTAAAATAAAGGAAATAAGTTCCTTTGAATTGGGCTAATTCAGCCCCAAGAGACTAACGTGGATGTAGAAAACTGAGCAGGAATTTATGATTTAAAGAGCCTGTTGAAGAGGAGAGCAAAATTTGTTCAACCTCTGAGCACTCTGCCTTTGAATAAGCATCTCTCTGCCTGACAGACTGGCGAATACCCCCCTCTGAAGAGTTAACACTCAATATCCTTCAGGGAGCGCAGTCACAGCTGGTGGGGCCTTTGCTGAAATAAAAAAGCCTCTGGCAACTTCCTGCTCTGCAGGCTGCGATGTTCTTCAGGGTAGGGCAGGCTTGAAAAAAAACGTATGAAAAACCAGCAGTCGGTTTGCAAAGACAGATAAAGTTGTTCTTCAGAAAGGGAACTGCTATTTTCTGTCCAGCTTTTCCGACTGTGGGTTTATCGTCTGTATTCACTGCTTCTCACATAAGGATATTGAGTTCTCTGAGGGTTTTGATTTTTCCATACTTTAGCTCTCCGAAGTTCAAGTTGCTCTTCTGGAACTTGCATTTAACCTTTAAGAAACAAGCTGAAATCTCTTTCTGTGACCCTGAAGGATGGGGGCAGAGAGGGTGAGAAATATCATTGTGTCAGACTAAAGACGCCTTTAGAAATATCTAACAAGGTGTTTAATGTAAAATGGGAGAGAAGGACACTCAATGTAAGTGACAAGATCTGTAGAGGGGCAAAAAAATCTCTTGCCACAGTAATGAAAAGTCACATCTGGGACAATGGATGAGAGATACTGGAGCTGGAAAAGCAGGGTCTGTCTTATCATGGCAATCCACTCCTGAAAAAGATGCCAGAGAAATGAAGATATGAGGAATGCAGGTATGGAAAGGACTAGAACCCAGTTCACGTGGCAAGATGATTTTTCATAACACATGTAAAGTCAGTCCTCAGATTTCAGATGATAAGAGAATGCCATTTTTCTTCTCACTTCTTGTTTCCTACCTTTCCTTTTCTGTTGATCATTCAGTGCTGTAGCACAAACAGGGAACACTGCATCTGCGTTTGAAACATCCCCATCACTACTGGAGGCTGAACGCTGATTGTGATGCAGAGCGTTTCTCTGCTTTAATGCAGGAAAGTAATTAGGTCTTTGTGAGAGTTTTGAGTCTTCTCTAGTGCCTCGCTGCTGCAGCTGGATAGCCTACAGTACTTGGTGGGAGAGAGAACTGGTCATAAAACATCAAGTGTCAGCATCATTAATCTGATAGTAACCTTAAAGGAGAATTTATCATACAATCATGGAATGGTTTGCATCAGAAGGGACTCCAAAGCTCATCCAGTTCCACACCCTGCTGGTGATAACTTTGGACTCTTTATGTGGTTTAGGAATCAAGGACAGTCCTGATTTTACAGACAGGGAACAGAGGTGCTAACAACAGAGACTGTGGTTTTTGCTGTGTCAGAAGGAAGATCTGTAGTAGAGCAGGATGCTGTCTTCAGGGTCAAGTAGTTGAGCTCTACATGTTCATGTCATGCTGCTCAGCCTCCTGTGAAACCTTCATTCCTCAGTAGGTGGAGGTCCTATGAGCTCACTTGCCCTCTCAAATGCTGCTGTTGTCTCACCAAAATCTTCTTCCTCTCCCCCTGCCACGTTGCCGTTGTACTCAGCTCAGGATGGAGCCGATGAAATCAGTGTTGTCTAGTTCAAGTAGTTTGTTACAAACCTGTCAATGGTGCTCCCGTGTTGTGTCGTCCCACAAGAGGCTACAGTGAGGTGGGATCATGGGATAATTTGAGTCGGTAGTGACCTTGGGGGTCAGAGGTGGTTGAGCAAAAACCCACTGCAGCCATCGTGTACCTTCTGACAGCGACTGCACAAGGCTTTTGTGTTTGTGATACGTGCTCTCTGCTTCAGTCTTAGCAAAGAGTTACCTGCTTCTCTGTCACAAATACACTGCACCTCTTTGTCGATCTATAATTGAGTTAGGAAGGTTACCATAGCAACCGCTGTGATTAATTAAAGTACTTGGGCATGGTAAGTTTATAGATGCAGAAAACATTTTCATGTATAAATAGTGCAATCTGTTTATGCTCAGAGGATTTGCCCCTTCCTTCTTTTTCTCTTCCAATCTCAGCTGAGAAATTGGGCTTTTTTTTCTTTAAGGGATTGTTAAACCATTATTATTTACACCGTTTATGGGGTGTAAGTCTTTGCAGTTAAAGTCCACTGAAGACCTAATGAAACCTAAGTGAGAAGCACAGCATCGTACTCCCTGTGGAAGGGAGTGTTTTCGGGGCTGTTAGGACACAAACCGAGCCACTGTCCATGCAGATCTCCCACATTGTGGTAACACAACATAGGCACTGCTTATTCTTCTGTCTTTATCAGGTCTGCAGCTCTCGCTATAACAAAATAAGCCCCTAAATAGCCTCTTGTCTGCCCATTCTTGCTCTGCCACAAGGTAGATGTGTCCTTGGATGAGGCAGTCGTAACCATACTGTGATCCTGGCTCGCTGTGCTTCATGTCAGTGTGGAACAAAAGCCATGAGTCCATCAGTAAGAGACTGATACCTCTACAGACAAGAAGCTGGTTTTGTGTAAGTTCTGTGTCTTTTATGGGCTGGAGGTGACCCTGCTTTAGCAGGAGGATTGGACTGGATGAGCTCTGTTGGACGGAGGAGAAGTTTCCTGTGTGTTATTTGTGGTCTGATACGTGTATTCCTTTGCACAAGCAGCTGAGAGATTCTTTGAGAACTCGCTTGTACCTTCTTTCTTTGAAGGACCTGCAAGCAGTCAGCGTGAGAGACAAGATGGATCGTCAACAAGCTCTAGCAAGAAATCAGTCTATATTTCACTTACTAAGATGAATCTGTGCTATCCGACTGAGGCAGAGGAACCCATGGGTGAGGGATGATAAAACTGAGAGACCCACAGGACATGTTAATATAGTATTTTAATCAAATCTGCCTGGTCAATAGAATTGTCGTTGTCAACTGTTTGCAAAATCAGAGGAACAAAGGCAGAATTGCTACTGAAAGGTTAAACTTTGTGCAGTCAGCATTGAAATTATGTTCAAACACCATCAACTTCCATTTTCTCTCTCTGCTCCTGGAATTTTGTTCATCAGAGTCATTATCAAAGCACCAAGCATAAATAAGCTCCTTAGTAATATGCTTTCAGAATCTAATGTGACAAATTGCTCAGTATCACATAAACAGATGCTCGTTTGCAGAGTGAAAGATTCCCCAGTGTGGATGAGAGGTGGTGGTGGCTACAAATGTAGATAGAAAAATGCTCAGGATCCCAAGCACAGTGGCAATCACTGGATGGTTGGGTCGGTCCCACCTAGCTGGTACATAAAAATAGTGTGGGATGTACAGTTCCAAACCAAACCCTACAGCAACAGTTAAAGTACCGCTATCTGCAGTTGCAGCCAGTAATGACCTGTCAGTGTTTAGTGCTTCATGTTCCAAACACGTAAGAACGTGCGATGCAGCAGCTTTTTCTATTGCTTTTCTCCTCAGGGATCTGTTGCTGTGTTGCAGAGAGCTCGGTGTGTGAACGATGGAATGATAGGTCTCTTGAATACTGGGGTGTGTTGTGGTTTTATGATGTAGTAAAACCCTCTCTTGGCATGAAAAACAAAGACTGACAAGGGACAGTTTTATCTGTGTGCCATTAAAGGGGAAGAGCTACGTTGGACAAACATAATAGAAGAAAAAACAATCTCCAGGAGGGCAGAAGAGCTCCAGAAACAGGAGGAGAATGGATGATAGATGATAGTTGCTGACAGAGGAATAGAGTCAGGCTGGTCAAGGATCTTATGGAGAGATGAGTTTTGAGCATCTTTTACATTTCATCAAATCATTTGTCACTTCTTTATGGAGAAGTGGACATGGAAGCTGGAACTTTTAGGTATGATTTGAGCGAAGTTGTTAGGGCTGTCCCTAATAGTAGCAATTTCCAGTTGTCCTGTTAGAAATTCTTGAGTTAAAGCTGATTCCACGTATGTGCCATGTTCTCAGTGTAATCTTTGCATGCCCGTCTGTGCATCTCCGTATATCCGAAAAGGCAGATTTCACTTTCTAAGCGCTATTCCATTCCTTCCTATTATTTAGTAATTTTATCATCATGTAGTCAAATGCACTGAGGATTTCTAAATGGTGTGTGAAATGAACATCTGTCTGTTGGCAGCACTGGCACATCTGGATCCATTAATTTTTCATTATTTCCCAGTTTTGGAGGTCAGATGTTCATAATGTGGTAATGCACAAAAGATTGTCAGTGGATTTGATGTCTCTGAAGCAGATAGTTCTACTTAAGACAGTAGTTTAAAAAAACAATCTGTAAGAGCTCTCTTTAAAGGCTTATTTTTCTAATTATCCTTACTTATTTTTGAATCAAGAATCCTGTGGAACTTATCCAAATAGTGACCCATTTATGATTTATAATAGTCTTGGCAACTGGGTTCTTTTCCATTCTCATCTCTACTTTTCCAGAGGTGGGTACTCTCAGATTCGCTGCACTGGTCTTCTCTGCTTGGCATTTCACCTCTGTCCTGCTCTGAGCAGGGGGAACCATAGAATCATAGAATCACATAGGTTGGAAAAGAACTCTTGGATCGTTGAGCCCAACCGTCCGTTGCTCATTAGCATTAAGACTCATTTGGAAGTAGAATAGCAAGGTATAGATTAAATATATTAAATATGCAAAGGATGTAGTCTCTCAAGTTGATGTTTCCTTTCTTTTCGTCAACTGTGCTAAACGCTTGCTGCGTTTATTTAGTAACAAGTGGTGGGTGCCCTGGTACCA
This sequence comes from Cuculus canorus, assembly GCF_017976375.1. Taxonomy (NCBI): domain Eukaryota; kingdom Metazoa; phylum Chordata; class Aves; order Cuculiformes; family Cuculidae; genus Cuculus; species Cuculus canorus. Next base: position 1,052,961 of record NC_071426.1, on the reverse strand, counting down.
TAAATCCAGAGGCTTTGTGGAGTGCTCTCGGGGTAGAGTTACACTCGTGTAGTAACGAATGATCAATAAACCTTGTAGTTATGCACCTCACTTCTTGGTTTCAGTGCTTTGATTTAGGGAGCCTTCCAATATCACAGGGATCGGCACTCGTCACAGTGGTCCCTGCCACGGCCGTGGTGCTCTATTATGGAGTTGTTAAAGAGTGGATCGGCCTCTCCTGGTGCACATAGGCAAAGAAAATGTCATACAAAGGTCACCCGGCATCAGAGTGCTTCACTGAAATGTAAGTGGAATTTCAATGGGCACCTTGTTGAAAAAAGAAATGAGGAAGAAAGAAAGGGAAAAAGAGTTCATGCTAATTTTCTTGGCATTTTCTGCATGTTCGGAGCGTTGCCTCGGGCTGGCCTCGGCGTCTGGGATGCGGAGAGGGAGAGAGACTGCAAAGCTGAACGTGTTCCTGGATTGTTGATTCATTTCACCTAGAAGAAAATACAAGGACAGAAGGGACCCGTCTGACTCTGTAGGACAGAGGGCAAACTTTTTACCTGAATTTAATGGGGGAGCAGGGCAAGATCTCTAAAATTCAGGTGGAATTCCTTTCTGCGTTCTCTTCTCAATGCTGCCTCCTTTACCCTCTTGGCCCAATCAACTGTCAGTTTTGTTTTCTGATTTTTCTTTCCCTATTTAAGGCCAAAAGGATTGATCTAGGGCTGACTGGGGGCAGGCTTTAGATTAGGGCGTTTTACACCCGAATCAAGAATGGCTGACAATATTCTGGCAGTATTTGGCCAATGCCCTCAGCCCCACAATGTGAATGCTGTGGTGTTCTGTGCAGGGACAGGAGTTGGACTTGATGGTCCTTGTGGGTCCGTTTGAACTCAGGACATTCTGTGGTTCTGTGATTTGGCAGCTAAAGCCAGGTCTCTCCCAGATCCCTGTGTCAGGTTCTGGTGACTTACTCTGTTATTTTGGCTGGACTTATCAAAATGCAAACTGATATTTCCAACTTTTATGCATAATCGCTTTGGGTAACAGCAATGTTTCCACCAGTCCAACCCCAGACTGAAACTTGAGCAAAAATACTTTGCCATTTAGAGGCAGGGTTCCTAGGGAGGATTTTTACCATGCATTGCTGAGAGCCTAGAGGTTGAAACCAGGATTTGGTCCCCTACAGCTGTTAATCTAGCACTTGACATTTAATGACAAGCTTGGTCCTGCGTCAGAGAAGTGAATTTATTACATCTTCTTGGCAAGTTCTCACTTGTCTCTCCTCCATTTCCTCTTCCTCCCAACCTCTCTGCCAGATGTCAGCCTAATGCAGCAATAACAAACCCTGCTGGTGAGGCTTGCAGTGATAATGGTTTCTAAGAGCAGAAATGCAGCTTTCCTGTACTTGTATAAGCAGGAACACGTTCCTTGTTCTAGGTCCCAGAGATTTTCTTTATTCTTTGGCATTTGGAATAAGAAATAAATCTCCTCCGTTCTGAGAGAATTGGAGTTGTTCAGCCTGGAGAAGAGAAGACTCTGGGGAGACCTTGGAGCAGCTTCCCGTGCTGAAAGGGGCTGCAGGAAAGCTGGGGAGGGATTCTGGATCAGGGAGTGCAGGGACAGGATGAGGGGGGAATGTTTTTCAGCTGAAAGAGGGGAGATGGAGATGAGATTTTAGGGAGAAATGTTCTCCTGTGAGGGTGGGGGGGCCCTGGCCCAGGGTGCCCAGAGCAGTGGTGGCTGCCCCATCCCTGGAGGGGTTCCAGGCCAGGTTGGATGGGGCTCGGAGCCCCTGATCCAGTGGGAGGTGTCTCTGCCCATGGCAGGGGTGGCACTGGATGGGCTTTGAGGTCCCTTCCAACCCAAACCATTCTGTGATTCTACCCCACACCTCAGTCCAACTTTTGCTTGCAAGTCTAATGCAATAGATATTCTTAGGGTATTTCTGGTAGCTGTAAGGGGCAGAATTTGGGAAATAAGGGAGCAAGCACGCGGACATTAAGCTTTTGATGTCTGCAAAGACATGTAAGCAACAGCCATTTGGAAAAAGGAGGAGGCTGTGCGCTGCCGACTGTGTTCAGGTTTCAGTTTGTGAACAGCAGGAGGAAGTTTGCTTATTGCAAATGTTCAGTTCACACCAGACTTGTGTTATTTCTGCTGGGAAATCTAAGAGGTGAACTGCGCCAGTGTTTCCAACGTGAGGAGACTAAATGGCAGAACACTTGCACTGCTGAATATTTAAATGGGTGTCAACTACTTGTTACTTTGGGAAAAGGAAAAAAACATCCCTCAATGTGTTCTATGTTGCTTTTCCTCCTGACTGTGAAACAAGCTAATCAGTGGGCATCGTACAGGAGCCCAGAGCAGAAGGACAGTTTGATCAGGGGCTCCTCGTGGGGTTATTTTGCCTGTTAGTGACTAGGTAAAATCCCACCCAATTGCAGATGTATATAACCTGTTGCCGGTGGTTGATGTCTTGTGCTGAATTAATTTGTGAGAGATGGGTCTGATGCATTTTTTCTTTAACAGGCTCTTGTGCAGTCATGAATTTATTGCTTTTTCTTTTGCTTAACCTGAGTCCGTGCTCCCTAGGAGTTTAGCACGTGCCACTTAAGTTATTCCCAGTTTCTCTATCAATCCTAGTCCTTGGCTGTCCTTTTGGTGTTCTCTCAGCACGTACTCTTCTCAGTGTCAGAATAGAAGCTTATTATAGGGTTCTGGTTCTCTTCCATTTCAGATGAAGCCTATGGACTTGAGCTGAAAATCATGTCTTTGATTGAAACCACTTTCCTCTCTGGTAGGAGGGGTGGTGAGTTTCATAACCTTGAATAAATTTATTAAAGTGAAAAATTCAATAAACTTTGCACATTTAAACTCACAAAAGTTAATAGAGCAAACTTTGAGATGATGACATCTGCTCAACAGTTGCGCGTTGTCTTCATAAGTGGCTTGAGGGATCCTGTTTGATTCATGGCACCTGCAACACATGTTTTATGGTGCCAAAGGTCCTTGCAAGTACAGACCCAAAGGGTGTGTGGATGGACTCAAAGGTACTTACAGGGAGAAGGGAATTCAAGTTTAAACAATAACCTGCAGCCACCTTAAAGACAAGAGCAGAAATAAGCAGCTGCAATTTGTCACTCCTGCCCTGCTGACAGGAGAACCATGGAATGCCGTGGGCAAAGGCAGCAGCTGACTCCCTTCTGCCAGCTGTTCTGTGTCTGGAGGGAAAGTGTGGATTCACTGAGTTGACTCCACTTAAGCCATTTTGTGATATGTATGATCCTTTCCTCAGATCCGGGCACTTAGTGACCACAGTGGGGCTTTGTGTTCTTGGTGTGGTGCTCATTCTGTAGCAGAGCAGCACTTTGCGATGCAGTGAAGTAGCTGAATCTTCCCCTGCAGCGATACTCTGGGTTTGTGCCATGTGTTCAGCCACCACACAATTTAGGAACTACGACAACCGAAGGGCTCTGAGCAGCGCTGGCTTTGGGGGAATGCTGACAGGGAAACGGGAGGTGCTGTGACATGAGAACACCAACAAATTATGATTAAAAGAGCACTTAACTCATGGACAGTGGGCATTTATACAAGAAGGGGTGGCGCTTGATGTTTCAGGTTGTAGGTGCTGGGTCAGTCACACAGTCATGTATTTTCACCTAGATATCAAGATCAACCAGCCAGAAGAATGGTAATAGTCATAGACTCACAGAATGGTTTGGGTTGGAAGAGACCTTAATGCCCATCCAGTTCCACCCTCTGCCATGGGCAGGGACACCTCCCGCTGGATCCGGTGCGTGATCTGTAACCTCTGCTCAGCTTCTTTGTATTAGTGCCCTTCTCCTTTCTTCCCTTTGTGATCTGTCTGGTGCTTGTCCTAGCAGATCGGCCTGAGTGTGAAATTCCTTGAAATTGCTCCAAGCCAGAGGAAAAATATCCACTCTCTATATGGATACCATCCTGAGGGTTATTTTTTCAGCTAAACTTAGCTTTCCTAGTTGTAAAACCCTGTAGTTCCTTCCAGGGTGAGCTCTAACAATTGAGATGATTGGCTACTTACAGCCTTACTGCACTGCAGGTACTTAATGCCGAGGGCTCTGGCTGAAAAAGGGCTGTGCAGCCTTTTAGGAGAGACAGTTTGCATGTGCAATAGAGAAGATGTCTTCAAACGATCCTTTTCAAGTCATTTCTGTTAAAAATACCCCCTGTAACTTCCGCGTAGCCTGTTTGCTAATGCTCTGCTGCTTTTTTCACCTCCTCCGAGGGAGGCAGATGGGTGTGCAGCTTAGAAGGAACATTAGATGTGCCTTGGGAGGAGGGATGCAGGCATCTGACTTTGAATCCCCGATATTTCTCAGGATGGTACCATTGATTGTAGATGGAAAGACTTTTCTTAGGGTGTAGTGTACTATTAAATAATATGCTCGCTAATTAGAGTAAATATGGTGGTGTGAACGCCCTGACATTGTTAAAGTTAATGATCCAAGTCATTACCATTTAACATACCTTCTGAAGCTCACTCAGTTAAATTAATTGGAATATTGGAAAATGCTGAGTGCCTTGATTCCAGAGGTCTTGCAGAGTTTAAGCTGGGACTGAAATGATGCGGCATCGCTGCTGAGAACCCTGGAATTTGCCAACTGATTTTCTTGCCTATATCTTTTCTATCTTGCAACAAAAGACATTTCTAAAAATGGTGAGAAGTAGGATACTGTGGGGGTTTTTTTGCCATAAATATAGTGTTTTTTTAGTTTACAGATTTGCTTTTCCTTTTTCTAGAGAAGTATACACTCTTTGCCCCTGAATTGTGTGCTTTTTGATTTGTTTTTCAAAGGATAGGACTTGGGAGAAGGGGGTTCTGTTGCTGGTCATCACAGGTAATGCCTGTGTGACCATTGGCAAATCATTTTAATGTCTTCATATTTGAGGTCACTGTCTCTAAAAACATATGTAGTAACTAGCTGTCTAAAATATTTAAATGACCTTTGAGATGTCCTGCTCTGAGCATCTCTGAATGCCTGGTATCACTTGAAGTATTGACCTTGGAAGCTCACCTGGGATGCTCCTCTTTGGCAAAGCTCATGGATGGCTAGTTAAGCTGCCTAGGGATTAATAGAACAACTGTAAGACAAAAGGGACCAAGGACATGAAAATAAATTATCCAAGTCTCAAATTAACATTCATAACTGTTGTGTTGTTCACCTGGTGGCCCCCCTTTCCAGGTTAGCAAAGTTCATTTAAGTGATAAGTATGATGTGCTTATGATAGGGTGTGACAGAAGCTCAGAGGTAGGAAGGGTCCTTCCTGTGCCAGCAGACAACGAGCAATGGGCAGCCCTGTGCTAATCAACTGTGCCCAGAATTCACAAGAAGCCCCCATATTAATTTAATTAATGTGTTCCGTGGTTAGTACACAAAAGAGACAAAAGGGTACTTTACATCTTTCTTAATCAAAGAAGAAAATGGTGAGAAAAGGCCCCAGAGCAATCAGCAACACTAACATATTGTAAGCCTCTCTCTCTTTTTATTTTATTAGTTGTCCTAAGTTTCTTGCCATGTTCGGGTTCTGTAATCAGAGGACCAGCTTCCTCTACAGGAAGACTGAAGACTTAGAGTGCAGCTCAGCTTTATCTTGATGATGCAATCTCTTCCCCCGAGATGAGCTGCATATGAAATAATGCTGGGCTGTGCCATTTATTTATATTCTCTCAGTGAAATCAGAACTTCTCCATAATCAGGACTTACAAGTGCCAATTTGCTTCTCATCATGAAAGCTCGGGGCTCCACAGTTCCTCTGGAATTGAAATTTTATGCATGAGTGATTGGGAGGTGGAAAGTGCTGCTGTTTGTTTATCCACCTGAAAGGAAGCTTCTGGTCCAGGTTGAAAAGTTACAAAGTGTGATTTAAAACAGAAAAAAAAAATTAGCTTGTTTGCATTCATCGAGATTCCAGATGTCAAAGCTGACAGGTTCTGTACCGTATCCGGCTCAACCTTCTCTCCAGACCTGAGGGTTTCTATTGAATTAGTACCTAGCAATCAATATGTTGGCTATAGTTTTATTTCTTGCACAAAGTTAAACATAAGTACTGCAAGTAACTTTGGAGTATTGTAAAGTCTGGGTTTCATCAACATCCTAGGTTTATTGCTGAGAGTGTTCGGTGTGGGGTTTTGAGGGGTTTGTTTCTTGCTTGTTTTGGGTTTTTTTCTCTAGCCATGTTAGACTCACAGAATCATAGGTTGGTTTCGGTTGGAAAAGATCTTTGAGTCCTACCATTGATCTGGCCCTGCTAAGTCTGTCATCAGACTATGTCCCCAAGTACAACAACTACTCATCTTTTAGACCCCACCAGGGATGGTGACTCAACCCCCTCCCTGGGCAGCCTCTTTCAGTGCTGGACAACCCTTTCAGTAAAGAAATTCCTCCTAATATCAAACCAAACCTCCCCTGGCACATCTCGAGGCCATTTTCCCTTGTCCTGTCACTGGCCACCAGGGAGAAGAGATCAGCACCCACTCCTTTCGGCAGTTGTAGAGCAAAAAGATGTCCTCTCAGTCTCCTTTTATCCAGACTTAACAACCCCAGCTCCCTCAGCCACTCCTCACTAGGCTTGTGCTCCAAACCCTTCACCAGCTCCAATCCCCTTCTTTGGACACGCTCCAGCATCTCGTTCATGTTGAACGAACCATTGGAATTGTACCTGTAGGAACATGACATACCTTAAGTTTTGAATGCTAATGATGTTTTGTCTGCAGGGAACGATTAAGTACGAACAGAACATAGTACTGTCTTGGGTCAAGATCACCTGTGCTCCCAGGAAGTCCAGAGCTCAGGCTTTGCTGAAAACCGCCAACAAAGGACAGCCCTTTGCCCCAGCCCTGCTCGGGGACATGCGGGACGTCTCCTAGCAGGATGGTACATGGGGTGTCTGGATAGCACAAAGGCAGCAGCTGAGGCCAAACCTCCTGCGTGCCCAAACATTTAACTGGTTGCCGTTCAGTTTTCCAAAGCATAGTTTGACAAGAGGCCTGCAAAGCACTCGACCTGCCTGATTTAATGCAAAGTCCACTAAAGACCTCGGGTTGGTTCTGAATGTGACAATTAACATATTTAAATGCTGATGACTGCCTTTAATTTCTACAGTGCTCTATCACTTTAAGCCAGCAGCGCATCTCTTCTCCTTGAGGACTCTGTGTTTCAGTAGCCTGTAATATTAACAATTAATGCTCGGTTTTCTAGGATGGGTTTCCTCTAATTTTAATAAAAGGCCTCAAAGGAAGGGTCAGTGAACTGTAAGAAATCAATCTTTCATAAGCAGTCTTTGGTTCTCATTGCAATATTTATGAATGATAAAGCTATCTTGACAAGGCAAAGATCAGCACAGAGGCCACTTGCGACAACATGACAAGGTTTCATAACAGACAATGTGTATAATTAAAGCGAGAACGCAGTGGGAAAGCAGAAGGAGATGTGTCTGTTTCATTACTTAAGTCTTCATGGTGCAGTAATCCAATGTGACTGTGTATTGCAGGAGGCTGATCTCGAACTAAGTACAATAAAGGCTTCCCAGAGAACATAACGATGCACACGTCAATAAAAACTACTCATTTAAACTTGTCTGTGATATTTCTTAGTTTGATGGATGAGCAGAAATATTCTGAAGTAATAAATGCACTTAACCTAGTATAAGCTTTGCGTGAAAGGTGGCACGTTCAGTTATTCTCTAGAACTGAACTAGTGCAGTGATAGGTACAGTTATATGTATAACCAATATACATATCAAAATATGACATGAGATAAAAGAGCTGTCTTGGCTTGTTAAACCTTTGTGATGTAGGAAAACATTCCCTCTTTTGGAAGAGGGTTGCTCAAGTCACTCACGCGTTCTGTACGCGAACGGAATTAGCAGTAATGTATTTTGAATCCCAGTTCCTGTGAGTTTTCTTCATGTGGCTCTTAGAGGCTTGTCCAGCTGTGTAAATACGCATCATGGCAAAGGCCAACAATTCTGCCCAACCAATGGTGACTTAGGCTGGGAAGCACGGCATTCAGTGTATTCTGTCTTGTACAAAGAAAGAAAAATATGGTTGATAGCTTTAAAATCTGTCAATTTAAAAATGTTTTTCAAACTACCGAATCCCACGGGCTAAATACAAACTGTAAAAGGTGTTCAGCTTCAACACTGGAAAATGTTTGCAAGGAAAATAAGTGCGTAAAAGTCATCCACACTTAGCCACTTACTAGGAAAACCAATATGATTCTGTAACGTGATTACTATGCTTTATGCTGCTGAAGCTCTCTGTTCTTGTTTGACATTTTGCACAGGGTTCTCCTTTTCCTGTGAAATTCTATTCCATTTAATCAGAGATGTTTGATTGTTGGAGCAGCCGTCTCAGCTCTAGGATCTTCCCTGCTGGCACTTGCAGATGGAATTACTGGGTCTGGCTGAGCCCAGGGTGCCAGTCCTGGAGGTCAGGGAAGGAAGGGAAGTTGGAGAAAGCCTTCCTTTAGATGTGCACATCCAGAGCTGCCGCGGTTGTGTGCTCCGTGGGTGCTCAGAGTGTCTGCGTTGCCCACTGCAACTAGTTTGGTGCGTCTTACTTCTATTTGTGATGGGATTTTACATCTGATTTAATACTTAATTTATGGGTAAAATTGCTGGGGAGAGTGCTTGTTGTTTTTACAAAAACCAGTCCCTTGCCTTTATTGTCTGGTCTGGAAGTAGGAGCTTGTTTTAACTCTTTGTTAGGCGATTGCACAAAGCAGTACTATGAATGTAGGTTAGTGTTCAGATATTACTATTTATGTTATGAGGAAGGACATCAACAGTGTAACTCGGCTTCTTGGGTTATTTATCAGGGACCAGTTTTGCCTTTAGGTTTGCATCTCTTCCAAAACTCAGGGCACTGCTTTATTTTTTATTTCTTTAAGGTGTTGCTACAGCTTTTTTTCTTTTTGTTTTTTGTAGTTCAGTCCTGTTCTTTATCCATAAAGAAGCCCCTCTTCTATTCTGTCTACTCCCTCCTGCCCTCTGCACATCATCTCCACTCAGACCTTTCCTGCAGCTCTGGAGCTATCCCTGTTTTTTCCCCTTCAGCTCTGCCCCGGCTGCATTGATTGTGCCTCTCCCGCAAGCGTTGTGGGAAGCATGGCTTTGATTCAGGTATAAACTCTAGTTTTATTGATTAGAACAATCATCTTGGCAACTAAAAAACTTCCCTTAAGTGAGCTTGCTTATCGTGGTTCTATTCCACGATCCATCTGTTCATCATAAGTTAATAAGATAGATTCTATTTTTACTTTTTTATTTTTCCACTGAGTTGATATAAAACTGGCATTTGCAGAGCAGCTCTTACATTGCAAACATGATGTGCGAGTTGAATTTCCTAAGAGTTTCCCCCCACCTTTTCTCCTTCCTTCACTCCCTCCCAATAAGATGCTCTCAGGGCCAGAATTGCCACCTACTCTTGCTTCCAGGAAGGACTGTCGCAAGCCATTAAGCTGGAAGGGCTTCACAAGTTACGAGCTGACTGACAGTAACGCAGCACAGTCCTGTGTCCCGCGAACTAGAAGTGAGGTGAAAAATGCGTTAGTACAAAGCATCACAAAAGTGGGACTTTCGAGTGGAGTCACTTGGTGCTTTGGGGGTCGCTGCCCAGCGAGGCTTCTGGGAGGCTGGTTGGCTGCTATAAGGTGTATTTTCTGTAGGCAGAAGACAGAAACTGGTTTTGCACTCCCTGCCCTCGTGAATCGCAGTTCTTGTTAGTAGGATTTTTACATCCTTGCTAGTAGGTGGGATCTCCTGGTTTTCCTCTGTCTCGGACACCACCCAGGCGGTGTTTGCAGCCATTTCACGCTGGTATGAAACCTGAAAAGGTGTTTGGTCTATGGAACGGAACCCCATATTGAAGCATATTTGGCTTTCTGGCTGCTAAATGAGAGGTGAAGACATGATAAATGCTTGCCAGGAGGGAGAAGTGCCTGTCTCCAGCTGTCTCCAACTCTTAATTGTTACTTAAATGACATTATCCACAAAGGCTGTTGAAATCAGCGCATAAAGGAGGGCAGGAGAAAGCTACCTAAATCATATTATAAACCACAATCTACGTCACAACAGGGATACATTAATTTAGAGTAAAATTAGCGACCTTCTGCTAATAGAATAATGAGTATTTGTAATGGTTTATCATATCAAAAAATAATAGAGAACTGAGAAGCCCTAATTGTGTTTGTTAATTCACCACCTCACCGCTATTGTAAGAAACAGTGAATGTGAACAAAGCAATAATCTGCCTTGTATTCTTGGAAGCTATAACAATGCTGGGTATCTATTGCTGTTATTTCAGCAGATCCCATCCTAATTACAGTGAGAAGCACAGAGAATAGAAGAGCCATTTCAGATTAGACAAAACCTTCGCTTCCCTAAGCTGTTTAACATTAGTTCTTTCTAGAGCTTGTTTTGTCCTTTTCTGTCCTCCCCTTTACATGAGGGTGAATGCAGGGCTGTGGGTGTCCATCCTCAGCAAAACCTGACGTCTGGCTCAGCTTCAGTGGGTTATGATGGAGCAAGAAGGTTTCTCCAAATCTAGGTATTGTTTTAGCCTAGCTTACATCGTTACTTGCTTCATCATTTTTTAATGGTAGCGTGCATCTGTAGTCGAGAGTGTATCTAAGAGGTGTTTATCTCATTGCTTTAAAAAAGAGAGTTGTTTCTATCTTCTGATGTGTTCTAATCAGCGTGCGTCTCCAAATATCTGTCCGTGTTCTGTCCTTACTGTAGCGTTTAACGTAATGACCTAAAGAACACCCAAATGGTGCCATCCTGGCAAAAGCAAAACCAGTATTTTCTCTGTCTTTTGCTGATGGCAAAATGGTAATTCAGGATAGATCAGAGATCACAGTCCCTGGTGCCGCCAGTTGCAGTCGGTGACATGTTGGGACACTGTGCCGGGGGCAAAATAAACTTCTGCAAGTTCTCTGTCCGATTTCAGACCGTGTGCCTGTCCAATGCATTTGCCATTGTTATGGCGAATGTTATGTTATGGGTTGGAACTGGATGATCTTTAGGGTCCTTTCTGACCCAAACTGTTCTATGATTCTATGCCCCAAGATGTAATGAATGGGGCTGGGTCCGAGTGCTGCCTGCTTCTCCCAGCTTCTACGAGACACCATCTCACCACATCGAGCCAGAAAGAACCATTGCAGAAAGTTCCTGAGACAGCGTCTTATGACTTAGAGATGCATCAGTTGGGTTCCTCTGCCTTTCCTGCTGCCCATCTGAAGGAACTCTGCTCCTCACCTGGCCAGATAGACACTGACATAATCCTCACGCCACTGGGTTGGGCGCCTGTATGTTTTTAAAGCATATTGCTCCTGACTTGTGTGTTGTTCTTGCCTGTAACGTGATTGATTTCAGTCATTGGGCCAGAAATGCCCTTCCAAATTGTCACTGCTTAAGGGCATGGCTCAAGGAAAATGCAGACACAAATCATTCCCCAAAATAAAAAGGTCAACCAGTATTGAATTAGTTCATTTACAGAACTCTGTGGAATTAGCAATGTACTCTTAAATTGCTCCTTGATTGAGGACTTTTGCCTCATTAATCTTGAACAACCTATGAACATCGTTAAAGTCTAATAGAATAATGAGTGAGGCTTCAGAGACCGTACACGCAAACTGTACTGCAGAGGCAACGGACGGCATGGTAACGCTGAAACCCTCGAACAACAGCCGAGTGTCGGTAGAGCAGGAAGTCCTTTGCTGTCAGTACTGAGAGTGTGTCCCCTGCTTTTGCCGTGTGAAAAACTGAGAGGCTCAAGTTGGTGAGTTACCTCCAAATATTCACAGCCCATATTTTTACCAATACAATCCAGACAGCTCTGCGAGAGGGCTGCAGCAGAAATAGGGGGTGTGAGTGGAGACGTGGCCATGCACAGCTTCGGGTCCAGTCTGACCGCTGCAATACAAGATCGATGCACTCACAGAAGTCTTCCAAAAGAATACTGATAGGATGCAGTGTCCTTTCTCCCAGTGGCTCCCTTCTGTCACTCATGCAGTACTTTCCCATCTAGTTTCCTCCTGGCTTCTTGCCTTTGCGCCAGTGAATGCATCTTTAGCTGCATCACAGGCTTCTGGCAGTCACTGGGAGTTATTTTAGTCTTCTCTTTGTTTCTTATTTCTTTTCTTTCTCTCTTTCCTTTCAAAAAGAAAACCTGTTTCAGGTTTGCTCTTATTCACCTGAAGTCTGTCCATCCTGGTATCTGTGCACTGTGTCACTGGCGCTGTCTCACTGGACAAAAAACCCTACATAATCCTACAGATGTTCCAAGTTTTGGGCAGTTTAGAATCCCTGCCAGCTTACTGCTGCAGTATTATTTGATTTCTCCATATTGTTTATTAATATATTCCTCGTCTCCCTCCCCTTCACCTTCCTCACCTCTTTCACAGACGAGAGGGTGCCTGGAAAGCACCAGTTCAGCCAAACGTTACACCTAACTTTGCACACAGAAGGAGCAAATTACCTGTGTGATGCTATTACTCTACTCTTTGTCTTTCCTCGCCCATCCTCCTCGACGCTGTTTGTGCCCCTGACCCGGAGCTGCGTGTGTAAATGAGGCTGCAAACTCTTCCGCTCCGGGAGCATGGCTTTTTGTTTTTTAAAGCTGCTCTATAAAACACCTCAGAAAATTTCTGGTGCCGTTATGAATAATAACGAAGATAATGAGGCAGTTTCCCTCATTAGCGTTAAAAAAAAGAACCCTGAAAGTACTGGACAGGATGGAGGGAGTTATTATCTTCCTCCTGCAACTTCTCCAGAGTCAGCAGGAGCGTTCACTTGGCTTGTCAAGTAGTCAGGGAAGGGCACTGTCTTATTCCATTTGTTTCCCACCTCCCCCAGTCCTGTGGCATTGAGGCCGCCGGGGGGATTGCTTCTCTCTCTGCCTTCACAGGTAACACCCCCGCCTCCTCCTTCTTTTTTTATTAATGTCAAAAGACATTTTCAGCCCTGCAGGGGACAGACAGCGTTACCGTCTGGGCTCACGTTGAGTTATTAATTTAACTGAAAATTTCAATTTCAGATAGCCCGAGGTTACTCCTCGGCCGTGGCAGCCCCTCACCATTCCAGCGGTGTCCCTGGTAATAACCTTTGCCTGCCTCATTACCTTCTTGCATGCATAATAGCACCGTGTACTGGGGGATTAAAATAAGCGACTATAGAACCGGTGCAGAGTTGTCTGGGGTGTTTTATAACGGCTTCTTCACCTGCTCAGAAAAATGACAATGTGTTCAGCACATAACTTCTTCTTCAAGGAGTGTTGGGGGGAGGGAAATGCACTTTTTAAAGACCATCATCCATTTTTTTGTACACATCTGTAATCTCTGTAAACTGTGCTGCAGGGTTTTAATGAGGCTGCTATTTGCGAAGCTCTTTCTCCAAGCGTATTATATGGCAGGGAGTATTAAAAAGAAAAAGTAATTAGTGAAGGACAAAATGCAAGGGAAAAAAACCCACAGCACCTTTTCCTATGGTCAAATTTTAATTGAATTTGCATGCAGTAAATCTGTTAAGTTCTTCCTCCTCACAAATGATGAGTACAGAGGTTTCATCACTCTTGCAGCCCTATGAATTAGTTTGATGGTAACACATCCTGTAAAGAGCGACTGGTCCTTCCTTGAAAAGTTTGTAAATCAAGCCTAATCTCAATGTATATTTTCTTTCCTTGAGTTTCAATATTGTTATTTTCATAAAACTGTTGCTTGTTTCCTACTCAGTCCCAGTTCTCTCAATCTGATCCTTATGTAGGTGACTGCGATAAGCAGAAAATCATGATAATGAGCAGTAAATAATTGCTAGATGTGGGCAAGCTTCTAAGAAGCAAACCCTAATGTTTCCAGGTAATGAGAGGGAAAACATATCTGTATATATGTGAAATGAGGATAAAGAAAGTGAGGGTCCTATGTTCAAATGACTCCATTGCCCACAAGCACTGTGACATTTCTCAAGAGACCTCAGCTTCTAATTAGCACCTTTAAAAAGTCAGATTTGTTTCAAAAGATGTGCGTGTCCCAGCGACTCCCGTTGCTCACCATAGTGATAATAATTGTTTGTGTATTTTTCAGTCATGTGTGTCTCATGCAGGAAGGCTTGGACACTGTGTGTGGAAGGGAGGATGCGATATGTGCCTCGTGGGGTGTTTGTGAAAGCAAAACCTTCCTACCCGGGGGAAGATGAGTGTGGTTTTAGGGCTTGTGTGTGTGTGTCTTTCTGGTTGTGAGTTGCTCTAGGAGAGTTGATGACACGACGGGATGAAATAACAGGAGTTCCAGTGGTCTGGTGGTGACTGCTGCGTGTGGGGAGGGGAACACAATGGCCATAACTTGGCCACCAACAGTCAGTGCTCAGCACTTTGAAGTGGATGCACACCATGTTTTATAGAAATATTTGGTTTCACTACATTCATTATATTCAAAACTAAACTGGTTGCAAAGACTCAGCTTTCTTACTACTTTAGTCTGCAATTCAGGTTCTTGACATCGCCGGCGGCAGCTTGGTGGCCTGCGGAAGGGTGGTGTTCACACTGCTCTTGCTGTCATGATTCAGAGCAGCTCCCAGCCCTGCTGCCTTCACGGCTTTGCTGGGAAGCGTTGAATAACCAAATGGGTCATTTCTGCTCAATTGCTGTAATTTATTGTCCCGACGAATCTAGATCTTCTGAATGTTAATAAAAAAATACCTATCACACCAGCTCATGCCATTCTATTTTATGACCTTATTAAATCTTACACTTTCTTATCATGCAGTGACAATTACTCGAGCGTAGGACAGAGCTCCTTCCCCGCATCAGCCCTGGCATGTACACATTCTCCTGTCACCAGTACAGGAAGAATGATTTAGACCAAACGAGCTGTCCTGAGGGATATTTTCCCACTCCTGACAGGATCATATAACGAGAGAAAGGCCATTAACAAATACAAAGAAATAAGCAAAAGGGAGCAGGCGAGTGAAGGATGGGGAGGTAAATCTTTACATCTGTCACTTCATAATAAAATAACCTTCGTGTTGAGATTTAATGAGCTGGGTGTCGAGCTAAGGAGGGAGGAAAATGCAGTCGTCCTGCAGATTCCGGGGATTTTTTGGAGTAAGAGGGGGGTGAGGGGTGTGTGTGTACACGTCTGTACCCGGTGTAGCCTCCCTCCTTCCCAGTGTGATGGTTCTGCTTCTAAAATCAAGGCAGTACAGAAATGCCCATCTCTGCAGGTGGAGCAGGACTCGCACTCTCTGCAGCGGCACTGGGAGACTAAAGGCTTCAGGAAACAGTGATGTTTGGGGTTTATACACTCCCAGAAACCAGGTTTACTTCTTTCTATCATGAGCATTTCGTAGCGCTCGCATTGATTTCAGAGGTTACTCTTCAGCTGTCTTCTCATTAATTATGCAGAAAAATTATCCTGGTAGCAGGTGTGATTAACAACTAAGAGCCCTCGTCCACAGTGAAATGTTCTCCAGTTGACGTGATTCAAAACACACTTTGTATTTCTGATATAAGCAACTGGACTTTTTAAAGGGCCTGCTTTAAAGCTTGTTTTGAACCCTGGATTCAATTGAAGGCATTTTTTAAGAGCTTATGATTGTGTGCCTAGAAGGGCCCTGGGGGGTCCAAAGACGGGTCTTGGGAGTCCCTAGAGAGGTCCTGAGTGGTGCTGGGAGTCCAAGAGGTGTCCTGAGGATCCCTAAATGGGTCCTAGAGGGCTCTAGTGGGGTCCTGGGGGACTCTAGAGAGGTCCTGAGTGTCCTAGATGGGTCCTAGGGAGCTCTATAAGTGTCCTGGAGATGCCAAAAGAGGTCCTTGGGAGTCCCGGAACCCCAGAGGGGTCTTGATGGGGCCCCAAAAGTGTCCTAGGGGGCTCTAGTGGGGCCCGGGGGGGTCATAGTGGGGTCCTGGGGGTCCATAAAGGGGTCTCAGTGGGCTCTAGAGGAGTCCTGGGTGGGGCTAGAGGAGTCCTGGGGGGCATAGAAGGGTCCTGGGGGGCTCTAGAGGGGTCCTGGGGGTCCCAGGCCGGGTGGGGCCGCACCTTTTAGAAAGCCTGTTTGGTTTTCTAACACTCGCTAGAGATTCTCCCACGCTGGAAAAACAAAACAAAGTTACTTGAGGGCAGACAGTTTTGATGCCACACTCGGCGTGAAGTCGATGGTAGCACTTCCTTGCCCTTTCTCAGAGGTGTTGGCCCTTTCGTAGAGGTCTCCTCTTTAAAGGTGCAGTGCAGTGCCAGGACTCTCCAGGCCCCTGGCAGCAATCCTGGCTTTCTGGGACTGTACTGCTTCCAAATGTAATATGAAGTTTTAATTAGAAGTCTATATTAATATTTTCTTTCCTTCCCATTGAGGGAAGAAACGGCGTTACCGTGGGAAATGCTGGGATGTCAGATTGCTGCGTAATTGCAATGTCAAACATCGGTAATCTCTGGAAAATGTAGCAACGCATCGGTGCTTGGTATTGCTTTGGGCCGGTCGGGGTTTTACTGCCAGAGCTTTTTAGGCATGGACTATTTCCTAAGGTTTGAATCCGCTGGTGGCTGTTTAGTAAGTAGAGCTGATAGGGATAAAATAAGCAAACAAACTACATAAAAATAAAGGAAAATAGCCTCGAAGCTGCAGTAAATATTGGAATAGTAACTACATAAAATCAAACCAGTATCTCACAAGCAGAAGAGGAAATAAAAGATGCAAAATAGCACAAACTCCTTAGCGGAGGACAGATTGGGATTTATTCCGTCGAGTTTAAATTAGTCTGTGGTGTTTGTAACCAGGAGTAGTTCTCTCCAGTGTTGCCTCCTGTCACAACAGAAGGGTTCGAGGATTTGAGTAAGCAACCAAATGGCCTTAAAACAAAACAAAAAATAAACACATGCAGGGAGCGAATCCATTTCTCTCGGTTTCTTTTCTCTGTATGCCAACCAAAGCCATCCTTCCTGCCACGGATGCGGCATTAGCGCCGCGAGCAGCTGTCGGGAACATGCTGCAACGAAATCTTCTGGTCCCACCAACAGGGCCCGGGGGAAATTGGACGTCACTAAACAAGCCTGTGACCTGCTCAAACGACCACCCGTGGCTGTAGCCGTGAGGGCAGCTCCGTGCTTCGTTATTCCATGCTGATTCTGTAAATTATCCTTTCTAAATTCTGTAAAGACCGAACAGGACTGAAAATTCAGCAGCGGCTGCAGTGTATGCTGAGCTGTTGGCGCTCTTTGGATGAGCTGTCATACAGTAAATGACCATATGCTTATTTTACTAGAGATTTGCTTTGCAAAAAGTCTTTAGTCTGTAGGAGGATGATAAAAGTTACAGGAAACGATGTTATTTTGCAATTACATCAAACTCTATAATGCTACAGTGACTCAGCTGAGGTGCATGTTCGGGGCTGTAAGCTGCTTTCTTTTTGACTTTCAAGGTATCCTTTAAGCGGTGTGAGGTGTTCGGTTACTGCTGATGTATTTGAGCTTAAGGTAGAAGAAAAGTTTGCTTTGTTAAATGCAGTTTCTCAGAATTGGTTGAAAATTGACTCCACGTTACACAATAATTTCTGCTGTGCTTGACAATGGGTGAGGTTTATGTTGGAAAGTCACAGGACAGGGCTGTACGCTTGGAAGCAACGTGGACTGAAAATAGGGAAACCTGCACTGCAGTTAGAATCATAGGAATCACAGGATGGTTTGGGTTGGACGGGACCTCAAAGCCCATCCAGTTCCACCCCCTGCCACGGGCAGGGACACCTCCCGCTGGATCAGGGGCTCCGAGCCCCATCCAACCTGGCCTGGAACACCAGTTGTTGGTGTTCTGCTAGTTGTGTGTGTCAGGAGACAGGCGGCGAGGAGGTTTCCATTGAAGTGCACCACTGATGGTAGCAGTGGACCTTTCCTCTGCGGTCAGCCGGCTCTGTTACACCAGAAGAGAGTGACAGGCGGAGAGCTGGCGCTTTGCACAAAATGATAACCTGGTTCTCAAACAATCAAACTTGATGAGGGAAGAAAAGCAATTTATTTTGTCCATGAAGAACAAAGGAGCTGTAACTTATTACAGCAATTTTCTAATCAGAGTGAAAAAGCAAAATCATTTTATTAATGCAAAAGACCTTGTATTTTGGGTACTGATGTACCATGAGTGCAGCAGGGCATGAGATGTGGACTGGGGAGCTCTGCACGTGTGAGGGAGCGTGGCACATAAATAACGAGGTGCCACCCTGTGCGCGGCACAGACCATCATTCTCTTCCCAAATAATCTGACAGCAGCCTCCACTTGCAGCATAATTCTAAGTGGCTGTTCATTAAATCACAATGCAATGAACTTCTTACAATAACATACGTTGTTTCTCTGCAAACATAATTAATCACATACAGTTTTACAATGAATGTCAAAGGCGGTTAACATGATAGTCCTATTTATTATAGAGGGTGGCCATTACATTATATGGTTTATGATATCTTGGATGATAACAACTTAAATGCATGTAATAAAGTGTTTGAAGGATATCTTGATTTATAACAGCATCTCTGCTACGTATGTATTAAGAATACATGTTATAACATCACATTTGAGGTGAGTGCCATCTCATGGCTCTCATTTTGTCAGGCTAACGTATTTGTAGCTGGTGCTTAATTGCATGTGTTAATGAGACACTGTGGTAGCTGGAGCACAGATGATCAAATCCAGCCAGAAAGGGGGTTTGCACTATGTCTCATGGAAAGCCGAAGGTTTTGTCTCACCTTTTATTCTTTGTGTCTGTAAAGCTCCCACCTGGCTGGGACGGTTATGGGAGGATTTCAAGGGGGAATGCATCGCTGTTCCTGAGGCTGCGGGATAAGCCTGACTGTAGCTAAATTATTAAACCCCAAAGCCAACCCCCAACCTGCAGTGTTGTCCTGGCTTGAATCCAAGGGCCCGTCGTTCCCAGTGCCTCCCGCCCGCAGCGGTGAGGAAGAAAAGCTCAAATCATTCTTGTATTCGTTTGCCACCTTCCTTGTCAGGTTGCGATGCTCTGGTGAGAGCGACGTGGTAATCAGAGGCTTTCTGATCGCAGGACTGAGCGCTCGGTTTGCTGCCCGATCTCTCTATTCTTTTCGGTGGGATGGAAGGTCATGAGCTCATCTGTACGGGGAGGGTTAACCAAGACAATGAGTTCTTATCTGGTGCCGCTCAGTAAAGGGTATTTCAAATCAAAAGATTGCAATAACATGGGAAATGGAACAGAACTCGGCTTTGTTTCCAGTGACGCAGGATTCAAGGTACAACCACTTGCTGAATGTAGCACTAAAGTTATCTGCATTTTAGAGGTTCTGCCCTATGAAAAGCAGAATAATGCACGTTGGGCTTGCAGTGCAAAGGACAAAGATGTCCTAGACCCAGAGCAGAGCTCGAGTGTTTGCTCAGACAGGTAAATAAGGTATTTTAATGAAATACCTTTTTATGGTAGAAAGCATTTGGCATTCTCTGACCATAGTTCAGACTATATGAAAGTGGGATGGTATTCTTGAATGGTTTCAATGTTGTCAGTAAAGGCTGAACCTCAGTTCTGGTCCCATTCCTGTAGATTTCGCAGGTTTTCGGGAGAAAGGTGGCCAGTGTGCAGTTTCTCAGCATAAACTCCCCTCCAACGCTCCCCGTAAAACCCATGAAGCATCCCACAGCACTCAAAACCTCTTCTTTTAGCACAGAAATTAACATGCCACTTCCACAGTAATCTAAGATGTCAGTAAAAGACTCTTTATTCATAAATATGCAGTAATTTACGTCTGTACATTTATCTTCAAAAGGCTAGAGCCATACAAGTTTTGCAAACTCTACATAAAACATCCAAACTGTCCATTATTACTTTTTCAGTACAATATAACACAGCTGTTTGGCATTACCAAATATATATATATATGTATATATATTTATATATGTACATGTGCTGAAAAAAGAAGCCAGTGCAGCCTTTTCCAAGGAGTCTTTCCCAAGTATTTTACTGTACAACATTCAGAATTTACATTGATAGAACAAGGCACAGAAAGTGTGATATGAAGCCAAGGCCATGCTTTTTATTTAACGTTCTTCGGCCTCTCTTCCCTACTCCTTCAGCTTCATATGAAAGAAAGCATTCAAAACTCTGCTCTTCTTTCAGTTCTAAACACACTGAAACCATGGGGAGAAGCCGGGGGGGGGAAGAATGCTCAAACGAGCAAGAACCAACATTTTTAGAACCTATTTGTTGCAAAAACAAAGGAGCAGAAGAGAAAATAGGTCTTTAGGGGAACACTTGTGGTTTTCTCTTTCTTAAAAAATGATTATTTATATTTTGTTTGATTAGCCTGATGTTCCCCCTCCTCTTTTCACCAAAAGGCTGGTCAAAAGATTTGAAAGCCCAAATGCAATGGCTATTTTTCAATTTGCTCGAGTTGCGCATAACGCTGCGTAAAGTCTCGCCAGACTGACCAGCATCCCACTGTGCTTAATCCGAATTAACAGAAGGTGTACACGTACCGTGTTTGTACCCAGGCACAAACCGAGATCAGCAGCCACAGTGGGCATGGATTTCACTCAGAGGAGGGAGGAGGCAGCTACGTCTCCCAAGTTACAAATCATACGATGTCGGTTTGCTGTTACCGATATACCCCAGGAGGATGGATACGCCGCCTCCCCTTTCGACACAGAGATTTGTGTGCGTGTACTGCTTCCTTGTGAACTCCCCCACAGCACGGAGCGCCGCGAGGTGCGGTAACGGGAACGGGATCTGGGTTTTAGACTGAAAGTGGAAAGAATGCAAAGATCTACAGCTTCATATAAAAATACTCCTCCCTCCCCCTCCACCTTTGGTGCACAAACGGGGGAACAGCCTGAAAAGATATCATCACCATAGGGTTAATATTCCAAATTTCAGTACGGGAAATACCAGATTGTACATTTTTTAAACTGCAAACCCAAAGCTTCAGTCAGTTCTAAGTCAGGGTTCGTCAAGACATTCTTGTTTTCTGAGGCAAACACCCTTGCTGTTAGATCCACGCCTTCCCCCTGCTGTACCAGAAAGAACTTCACCCAGGCTTGGCGCAGAACACCCTCAACTTCATTTTTGGGCTACACGTTCCCTTTTGGGATAAGACAAGATTTATATACAGAGACCAGATAACACAGGGGGTTGACATCTTCTTAACTCTGCAGAAGTACACTCTCAACCAAGTTTATCACACCAGGGGCAGACGAACTACGGAGCCGCTGACACAACCACGGTTCTACGGTAGGTGAGTGTCTAATCTCAGTAGATTACAGCACACTACAGCACAGACCAGGGACGGGGCAGCTAATCTCCCTGTCCCTTAGCTAAATTTTCACAAGTGACTTCAGCTCTAGTTACCCTGTGACGGCGAGGCGAGGCGGCTACCCATCGAATCCGGCTCACCTGGATTCCCTCGTAAAGCACAAACCAGTTAGTCAAGACAACTCAACAGCTTATTTAAAAGCAGCTTTTGCAAATAGCTTGAAAAATTACAATACACCCCTACCCACCCGAGCCCCAGACAAGAAACACGAGTAGAATCTGTACTATTCACCTCTAATATAAAAAATAGAGTGGCAAAGTCCCAGATGTGTGTTTTATTTTTGGACATAACAGTGAACATGGACACCGACAGATTTTCCTTTTACTTGCGGCAACGAGTAGAACATCAGTTCTGTTTTCTGCATTGCGAACGCTTTTACTATCCAACGATTCTCTAGGTGGTTCTTTAATCTCAGAGAGATTTATTTAGTTTTGTCCATGTTGGAAAGGAGATTTTTTGCTAGCGTTTATTCTCACATTGGCAACGAGAGAAAAGAGCTGGACGGTGAGCTACTAGGAAGTGATTCATGATCGTTCGCCAGCATATTGAGTTTTATCTGTTGCTACAGAGGGTGTGTGTTATATACTCAGTATTTTAAGTTATCGTCTTTGCTTAGGAATCCTTTACATTTTAAGAGATTTTAACTAGGCAATCGTGAGAGATCCGGGAAAGGACAGATGTGCCATTTTACACACTGCTGTGGAAACCCCGCCCGCCTCTTCTGAAGTGGAATAGTGCCAAGGAAGTAATTTTACCAAAGCATGTACCACGAAGGAACAGCCCCTAGAAAACACCCTTCAGCAGCTTTAACAGGAAAAAGGTTCTCAGTGAATAATGTCAACTGTCGCTGGTGGGAGAACCTCCCAGGTATAACTGAAAATAGGAACAGAAAGGCTAGAAAGACAAATCTCAGCCCACTCATGGTTGTTAAGGACTTAGAATCTCCTGGTTTCCAGTCTGTTTGTTACTGTCCAGGAGATGACGCAGCCGTTTTGGCTTAACTCTGCGTTCTGCAGGCAGAAGCAGACTGAGAAAAATAAACCCACCAGGAACACAAGTCCACACCGGTTCCTCACTAGTTTTGGCTTCGCTGCACACTTAAGCTGCACTTTTTGTAGTGGAAAATATTATCTGGAATTAATCAGTTATTGAATGTTTTAAACTCTCACATAGTGTGTTCTTTCCAGTGGAAAAAACCACCCGAAGGGACCTTTAGTGGGACGTTAACAGCGTGCGGTGCTGTGACAGGATCCCCGTTCCAGTGATTTACGCTGAATACGCTTCTCTTAACCTGCTGGAAGCGACCCGAGCCCAGGCCTGGAGGGGAGACCAGGGCAGAAAAGGAATGACAAAACCACCTCCCCATATTTTCAGAGAATTGCACTGATATCTTTTAATCTGTTACAAAAAGCCGTTTTTACGGGAGAACATCGGGCTTTATGGAACTTGCGCTGGTAAATGAATTTCAATCTCCAGTGCGGGGTTCCTTTCCCTGTGGCTTAAAGGATTTGAATGTAAAGCAGTCAGACTGCGTAAAATACTGTTGTCGAAGCTGTAAGCGAGCTGGCGGAGCTGCGGGCTGTGACGCGCTCGGCGCCGCTGACAGAGCCCTAACTCCTTTTAAAAATGCAACTATTAGTCTGAAATGACTCACAGCACAAAAATATCTGGGAAAAGTGCTTAGGAAGATGAAAATAGACCAGAGCAGATTCCTGGGTGATGTAAAACCACAGTGGCTATTTCACCAGGCTTGGGGCAGCCAGGTGGGATCTGAACGGTGTCACCTTAAGTTTCTCTTTCTTTCACTTTCTAAATTGTGAAGAGATTTTAAAAAATATTTTTTTTTTCAAAAGTCATAACTCATAAAATAGAGGAAAAGAATGAATTTCTAATTTCTGGCCTCTGATCCTGCTTCAGATGCTCCTTTATATCTGGATTTTGGATCAAATCCTATCTATTTGTATACAGATTGCCAAAAGCTCTTTAAACATAAATGTTAAAAATGTGTTTCTGGAATTTTAACATTGCTACCAACATTCCCCCTCTCTGTTGATATAGCATCGGCATACAAATGCAACATTGTCATTCTGAGAGAATCGGGCATTGCCAAGCAGGTTTGTGGGGGAGAGGACAAAAGGAAAAAGTAAATAGAAAGCCAACATTTGCCATCTTTCAGTGGTATGGTTCAGCTGTTTGTTAGTGGTAACAAAATCCACCTGGCTGCCTCACTTATATGGCAGCAGAAACATTCACCTAAAAACTGGTTTAATTTCAACATTCACCCAAGAACTGTTCTAATTTCTCCGTCTCTACAGTGGGGACTGGGCATAAGAGAGGGAGGAGAGCTGGCGTAAGCTGTTATACCTAAAAGTGCTGAGTGCTATTAAAATCATCTGGTGATGCTACAACAAAGCAGCAGGAAGAGAGCGCCCAGGCTGGGCTGCAATAGCCCTCGCAGGTAACCGCGGCTGAGGTGTGGGGAAAGGGAAGAGGAATAAAGCACAGCCTATTTTCCACTCAGAAGTCTAACTTAAGTTATTCTTGTCCAGTTCCTGTCTACCAATATCCATCATTACCACTGAGAAGAAATAATTTCCTTTTCATGCTTCTTAAGTGATTTGGCTGTTTTCCCCGGCATCTCAGTCCTTTTATTTTTCTCATCTACGCAGGTTTTATTTTCTGTGCAGGATGTATTAGTTTGAGCAATTTGCATGGTAAAGTGCTTCCTGTAATCTTAGGTGTCCTGCGCTCTCTCGCAGGCGTTTCTTGTGGCTTTACACTACAGCAAGACCTTAATCCTCTGTGATTGATGCTGAACGTGGGAACAGCAGGAAATGGGGGAAATGCACGACTTAGCGTTCCTTTTGAAAAGGTTATTGGTCACTCCATCTCCAAAGAGATACAGAACTAGAGATGACACAGAGAATAACGGCAAGGATGTTCAAAGAAGTAGAATAAACTGGTGGTTTTCAGCCTAGACGAGTGTGAGCAGAAATGAAACAAGAGAAGCCTGTACAAGAATGGGCAATACGGGCAAGGTGATGGGTAGCAGTTTGTCAGTATTCCTTATCCCACAGCCGCAGGAGAACCCGGCGTAGTCATTAGGGAGCACATCTTAAAGCAAAGGAAAGCTTGGAAAGGAAGGGCTGTTTAAAACACACAACAGATGATCGTGGCACTTGATCGTGTTCACGAAGGCCAAGTGTTTCAGTGGGTTCTGAAGGGATGAGGTGATCGGTTGAAGGACAGTCAATGATTCTAAGACACGGTGGTCCGGATGCACCCCCTGCCAAGGAAATCTTTTAGTACAGGGCACGGTTCTCCTTCCCTAAACTTTGAATCCTGGTCACTGCCCAGAGCTTCACCTGACGAAGGACAGCAGCTCGTGTAAGACTCGGCTGTACGGGTAGAGAAGCTCACGTAACACGTGTAGGCCAGCGGTTCGGTTGCTGTTCCAAGCCCCATTCCAGTGGGAGAAAAGGGAAATAAGGAGAATTGTGACATTTCCAGTCCACTTAAACGTTGCAAGGGCATCAAAACAATAAGAGGTTAGAAAAAGGCAGAGTTCTTGGTCTGGATTCACGAAAGCAAGATCAGTGACAAAGCAGCAGCTTTAGCAAAAGTGGAGAAAAGCCAGGAAACAAAACTTAGGGAGAAAATAATTCTCTACTAGCAGTGTAAAATTAAAATCTCACCTCCAGCTCAAAAGTGAATGATTTCTTTTCTGGCATTGTAAGAAACTTTGACATTTGCTCCTTTTCAGCACGTTAACTCAGAGACAGGACTTGGTTGGATTTTGGCCTGACTTGGATTGGCACATGGATAATGATATATAATATAATGGTAGATAATGACTGCCAGTTCCCTTCAGCCCGAGGCCCTTTTAGAGGCACTCTGCAGGCAGTCCCTCCAGACAGCTGCTGGCTCCTCTCTTGGCTTTACTGAGTGCTCAGTAGGCAGTTGGGTGTAGCTGGACACCAAGGTTTGTCAGAGCCACCCAGGCTCTGAAAGTAAATGCTGTGTATTTCCTGAGAAAAAGCTTTACGGTTTGAGCTCCCTGTAGCAGCTCTTTCTGGCCCCATACGCTGTGTGTAGCTTGCATGTAGTGGGAAAACAAGAGGAGAAAACAGGTATGTCTTTGAGATGACACGGATGTGTTCAGGTCAGTACTTCAGTCTTTGCTGTGGTTGTTAGCTTGAAAATTAAAACTGCATCTGAGGAGGAGCAAAGAACAAATTAACTGCTGGCGAGTGCCTGGAGCTGGTTTCCCAGACAACGACAGCTCAGTGACAAACTCCACCGCTTCTCTGCGGATGCCATTCCCTATTTCTTTTTAATTCTTGACATTTTGTCCAATGAAGAACAGCTTTCTGAGGAGGAGGACTGGGAGTCACTAGAAATATAACTCAAACACAGAGAGAACCATGTGCTGCTGAAAACACTGACAGCTTGCTGCCAAACACGCTGGTATTTTTGTCTCAGTCTTAAATATGCTCACAGCCACGATGAGTTCCCATCGCAAACACCAACCCTCACGTCAGGCTGCATGAGATACTCAGGGGCAGAAAATGTTTGGGGAAGTCTGAGTGTTTACAAGTCCGTGACTCTTGCTGAGCTGCGACAGCAGTGGGATTTGCGGTTCTGGATCAGTGAGAACAAGCAAAGTCTAACATCGAGAGTTGCTCATCGTACCCTTCAGAACTGGGTAAAGAGAGTCTATCACAGGCTGCACACTCAGTACCTGCCCTGGGGGTTTGTCAAGCTGCTTTCAGACAAATATTGGGGTAATAAAACCCAAGAATTCTTGTTTTTTTTCATTTCTTGCATTTCCATAAAGATCGTAATGTCTTGTTTCTGTTCCTGCTTTACACCGACTGTGTTCCTGTCACCAAAGCTGACAGCCCAGGACAATATTTTAAAATATTTAAAACAATACATGAGCAAAAATAATGGTTAGATTTGGCTCAGTACCGGTTCCACTAGGATGCTCGCTCACAGTGACAGCTCTCTTTTTGGTTCAGTTGACGTAATAAATTATTTTTGTATGAAATGGATAAAGAATGAGAATTCTCTGCCTCAATCAGGTTTTGGTATTAACGCAACATGTTTGTAACCAAACCACGAGTAACACAGCCAGCTTTATATCCTGCAACATTTCCAGATTGTGCAATGAAATCAAGCCGATTTTTGGCAGTTCCATGTGAGATTTATTGTTTCAATCTGAAACTAAACCAAAATTAAGCTGTGCTGGTTGGCTTCACCTTTCCTTTTAGTTTAGAAGAGATATAATAAGAAAAAAACCCAGTGTAAACTTACTAAACTGGGGCTGGCGATTCCCTGCACTTTATTTGGTCATTTAAATCCCCCCAAAAGAAACATTCTTTGCCTAAGTGCAAGTTCGCAGACTGAGAATGTTAGAAAACATCTCTCGCCCAGGCGCGCACTCTGATTTCCCAGAGATGGGGTTCTCTCCGTTGTTTTGTGAAGGGAGCAGGCAGGAGAGCTCTGCAGCAAATGGACGTTCATTAAGGGGCTGGAGTTTTAAAATCAATTGTTTGGAATGCACATGGATTCAATTAAATAGTTATGAGCTCTTCAATTCCTCAAACATCTGAACAGGGTAAGGCCGGATCTTCCATTTTCGTATAGCAGATAGGATGTGACAACGTGATGCTCTCAAACAGCTTTTTAAACCCATTCTCTGAGTGTGGTAATTAGAGATGCAGGACACGGGGGACCCCAGGCCCCGAGAAGACAAACCTTTCAACTAGGATTAACCTCTAGTGGCTCTAAATATTCCATTTCGTATTTGCTGGTTTTCACTAGGCATCCTATTAGCTTTACTGTTTCCAAAATACATTATGTCATAATATCAACCTTGTATGGCTCTGTATCTCACTCCTTCCCGCCCCAGGAATGATAGATGTGTGGTTTTGGTTTCTGACATTAAACCATGAATTTTAAATGAGAGAGGACAGGGAGAAGCTCGTGTTTTCCTTATTACCGAGATGACTTTTAATAGGGCTGCTTCTGCTCCTCCAACTGAAAACCGCATTGTGGGCTCGTGTGTCTGTTGTCATACACACAGTGTGCAGAAACCCTCACTTCCTCCCTGCCAAAGGGAATCCCTAGTGGAATAGTCAAAGCTGGCCATCAGTTCTGGAGTGGAAAAAAGCGGCTAAAGTCCATTCTGTCTGCTGTAGTTGAAGTCAGGCTCCTCAATCTCAGTTTCTGTTATGTCTGAGATTTTGGAGTGTGTCCTTCCTATTTCTTCCAGGGCGCAGGCTAGGGAGTCAAGGTCACCATCGTGCTGATGTCGGGCTTCCCAGAGGTCCAGGATGACGGCAGATGGGCTGCTTTGTGTAGCAAAATAGGAGAGATTCCTAGAGGAGGGGAGAAGAAGGTGAAACAAAAAAGATGAGGAAGAGCGCACAGTGTAGCTACCATGAATGCAACCGTGCCCGTGGTTGTGCCTCGCGCTGTAGATGTTTTTAAAACCAAAAACCACCTGTGAAGACCTCGATGAGATGAGTGGAGAGAATTCTAGAACTTAAAGTGAAGCTTAGGATTATGTGAAGATACAACATCTTTTACGTTGACTATATATAATTTACTAATATGTAGTTTTTAGGACTTCGTAGGTGATATTTGCAAAGAATTCGGTAAAGCAGAGTTTGTCTTAAGCACATTACCTTATATCTCTTCCTGTTGATGGGCTTTGGACATAATCATCTGAATAAATACACTAACTTCACATTGACAAGCAGAAATGGGATTTATAGCATTTGTATTATGTATAGATACATAAATACATGAAGAAATAAATAAACCTGGAGCACAGAAAAGGAAATTTGGACCTGAGTGCTAGCATTTGTTTTTTTTAAACTAACTCCAAGATAATCATCTATTTGCTAATAACCACTTCTGGAAGGGAGCTACCATTTTTCCCTCAAGCTTCACTGATTACCTCTCCTCAGTATTTCCATCTCTATCGGTGATGGAAAGTTAACACCCAGTGAACAGTTTGTGCGTGTGCAGTACAACGCCAGTGTTGAAAGTTCCTTGGAGCAGCGATATGAATAGTGCCGGCGCCTTGGAAGAGCAGATGACTGTCGAAACCAAGGAACTCAAGCCAGGCTGTTACTCTTGTCAAGTAACGCCTTGACTTCGGCAGCACTGCTCGTACGGATTGGCCTGTATTTTCAAATAGATGGGGGAAATATTATGACAGCAACGGGTTGTGCTGCACAGCAGATACGTGGAACTCCAGGAAGTCAAGTATTTATGCTCCACCATATGGTTTTATAATGACATTTTGGGTTGTTTCAGCTGCTCTACAACTTCTATCTGTGAATCTGACTTTACAAAACCGGCTCTTACAAAGGCCTTGCCAGGTGTCTCCAACACAGAATCACAAGTTCAAGGGCTCTCATAGATCTGGTCTCAGGCAAGACTCCTCAGTGCCCCGATTCGCAGCCTCCTGAGAAAGAAATCTCCTCCAGCTTCTTCCACGCATGAGGAACGGAAACCAGACAATAGGCAGTAAACACTTATCACTAAAGCAGAATTTTCTGACTCTATCACTGCTGCAAGACTATAAATTACTTTTTACTTTGGTTCAGCTGTGGTTTATTGAGATTCCCATGCAAAGCAACAAGTCAGTGGGAAGTTATTCTGCTTGATTTAAGTTTCCCTCTACCCTCTTGGGAATATATTTATGGCATTTGTGACGATCATTAAATATTTCTGTGAGTGTACTGCCTCCGCCAATTTAATTTAGGCAGGCGGAAAAAAGCAAAATAAGCAGTAAATTAGTTTTTACAGCATCTTTCAGTTTTAATAATCATAAAATTATTACTCCTAACAGTAGAGCATGACTTTCTCTTTAAATATGCCTTTTCCTTAAAAAAAAATAAATCTGCAAGGTGTGCCATTCATTTTGGAATACAAAATATGTAGAGAGAAGCCAAGAGAACAGGATGTGTGATGGTCTCAGACAACATGCTACCTCCCAAGCCCTTTAACCTCTGCTTTCATACACACACACCAGTGCCAAAATGCTTATGCTGTCTTGTACTTTACCAAGACCCCACTCTTGCAGGTAAACAAAGAAAGTTCCAGTCTGGAACAAAGAATCTGACCGTAGGAGCAAACAGCAGGTAGGACAAGGCACAGGAGTGCATTCAGAGGAGAAAGCAGGTCCTGTTTGCAGGAACTGTCAGATCAAAAAGACCATACAGAGACCTCACCACTCTCTGCAGCTCCCTGAAAGGAGCTTGTGGTGCGGTGGGTGCTGGGCTCTGCTCCCGAGGAACAGGGGAGAGGATGAGAGGAAACGGCCTCAAGTTGTGCCAGAGGAGGTTTAGATTGGATATGGGAAAAATTCCTTTACTGACAGAATGGTGAAGCCCTGGACCAGGCTGCCCAGGGCAGTGGGGAGAGTCTCCATCCCTGGAGGGGTTCAAAGAATGTGCGGCCATGGCACTTTGAGACATAGTTTAGTAGTACAGTTGGTGGTGTTGGGTTTATGGTTGGACGATCTTAAAGGTCTTTTCCAACCTAAACAATTCTGTGTGAATGACAGTTTATCCTTGAGCGTAAGCTGCTAATGACTGCACACACCTTTAACGCCAGCAAACAAACAAAAAAAGCCCATAACAACAGCAAATTATTCCCGTTGCATATGTAAATGTTCACCTTTCAGAACTGCCTTCCATTACCTGTTAATGCTGTTTTTTTGTGCTAACATCTGCCAGTCTTTGCCTTTGGCGTTGGGTGTGTCGAACGTTGCACAGATTCTTTGTCTGATGGAGTAGGGGATTTTGAAAGCTTTTGGACCCATCTGTGCGGGGAAGCTGCTGTCATCGTGTGCAAAGAAAGTGATGGTTTCTCTTTCATTCTGCATGGAACACAAAAGCAGAGCGGTTAGTGAGGGCATCAGGCGTTCTGTCCACCCGGGGTCTGTTCCGGCTCTCCTTAGCCCAGCAACAGAGCAACGCCTGGAGTCCCACCACGCGCTCCTGTCTAGAAATGGGGACCAAGATGAGCCTTCTCCACAGCCTCTTCACAACTGAGAGGTGGGAGCAGACAGTTCTGTTCTCTCTTTGCTGCCTTGTTACGCAGAGATCGCCCCGCAGCGAGCCTGCCGGCGTATCCCCAGTGATGTATCGAGTCTGCTTTTGGGGGAAGAAAGAATCAAACCTGAGCCTGAGATTCCCCCTCTAGTTTGTAGAACTGACAAGAGAAAATTAAACAGCTGAGAGGTCTTTTCCTGGTTTGGGAATGAACTTCTAGAACATCACAAGCACCTGTGTATAAAAGCATTTAAAATAGTGCCCCCTTCCTTCTACAGGTTTCCTCTTTTTGTTCGTTTCTGTGTTAGGATGAACTCCGGGAGGGCAGGGGTTGGTGGGGGGATGACACAAAAGCATAAGGGTTTCTGAGGCTTTCATGGCCTAAGCCTAAATACGGACACACAAATCTCTCATTTGCGATTTCTAAATTGCCTAAGTACCCCAGTTCCTCCATACTAAAAATCTCCTTGGAATCCAGGTCTGTTTGTAGACCTGGCCCATTCTTTTCCCATGGAATGATACCAGTCTTGTGTACTAGAGTCACCTGTCCGTTTGTTATTCATTTCAGTGTAATGCAGCATA
The DNA here is from genome assembly GCF_017976375.1 of Cuculus canorus. Lineage (NCBI taxonomy): Eukaryota > Metazoa > Chordata > Aves > Cuculiformes > Cuculidae > Cuculus > Cuculus canorus. Next base: position 1,021,967 of record NC_071426.1, on the reverse strand, counting down.
AATCGTAAGTAAAGTGATGCTATAGTCTCTTCATATCACATTTATGCGCTTCCCCAAAGTCAGCCAAGCATAGTAACAGCGGTGCTGTAGATTTATCTCATGGCCTGACTGGTTTAAATTAAATGTGAAGAACAACAGATTTCCACACCCTGCTCACCTGAGATAAGCCACCGCTACCTGGTTAACTCAGGGAACCGTAGAGCAATTCAAGTATTCCACTGTTATTTATACATTAATTTTATAGTCAAATTATCCTCACGCCTCGATCACTTTTTGAGACAGGCATGAGAAAGCCTTCCATACGAGCAAGCCCCTTTGGAGATGGAGTTGTAACATACTCTGGGAACGTGGGGACGTAGGTCCCTGTAAAAAGAGAGCCGGGGGTGGGGAAAGGCAGCAGCGACTTTGTACTGAGAGAGATTGAGGATGACAGAAGATCTTTATGAAAGAACCATAAAGAACCGGAGAAACACTTGGCCGTGTTCTGAGGATGTTTTTGCACACACTGAGGTTTGTGGCTTCCTTATTTAGCTGCTGCATTCTCTGCATTGTCCATTTAGCACTGGGCATAGAGCTTTAATCCAGAAGTATTGATCTGGATTAACCAACAAAGATGCTCAATAATCTGAAGTTTTCATTGCCGTGGGACACATCACCAGCTTGCTGGACTCATGTTTGATTTCTTTCACCTATGAGCAAAGCTACCGACCTCTTAGGACATTCTGTGTATAGAAAAATGTTCTAATAAGTGAACAGTCATCAGCCCAGGAGTGCACAGGGAGTCCCTCTGTCTTCAACCCTCTACAAGCTCTTCAGACGTTTTTTTTGCAAGAAAACTATTGCCACCAGCTCAAACAGAAATTATTTTTAGCGTCGTAGAATCTCTGTACTTTGATTTCTGCTGGAAATGGAATCTCTAAGACTTTACAGACTGGTTACAGGTTTGTCCAGGGCTTAAGAAACTGCACAGGGACAGGAAGGACAAAACCGGGGAGGGATCACAACTGCTACCACACAGCAACTTCACAAAATGAAAACACTGTACCTCTAGAATGGATGTCTGAATCTGCAGGATTTGCTCGTGGCCCTTGACTTGCCGGACACAGACCTTGCAGGAGAGCTGGGTAGTGGCGGGAGTGTAGCGCTCCAGGGAAAAGGCACAGAGCAGCGGCTTCGGGCTGCTGCACCACACACGGGAGAATGGGACTTCCTGGGAGAGAAACGTACCCCACAGAGCGGGGAAAGAGGCATGAGAGAGAGAGAGAGAGAGAAATTGTGAGAACCACAAAATGATAAAAAAATCCAGGATTTTTCTCTGCAGTTGCTTTTTCACCAACATCTCCGCAAACTCAAAGTAGGACTAAGCTAATAAATGACAGTTTAATTGATAAATACCAAGATACTACATTTACTGAAAGCTTTGATTTTATCCAATGATACAAACAATGAGAGACTCTTGTCCAAAATGGAACCTAAGGAAGATGAACGTCACAGGGATCATAGCTCTCACTCTGATCTGTGTCTCCTGGTCCTCACCTTGTCCTACAGAACCCACAATAAGGATCTGTGCGCCCTCTGCACATTAATGCACACAAAGCACGGCAGCCTTATTTCTGTAGTTATGTCCCATCCGAATTCAAATCCACCCACCGCCCACCCCAGGCAGTCCCAGCTCTGCCTCTTGGGCTCGCCCTGCCCCGTGCCGTGGCTGCTTTAGCGACTCCTCTGCTCCAGGCACAGACATTGGTGGGATGAACGCCCGCACCCAACGCTACAGACACAACCGAGCAATTAATCATCAACGATTGCTGGCATCTCTGGTTGCTCCGAGTTCCTACAAACATGTTCAAATAGGCAGGAGGAGTACACGGGGGAGCTAACGTCTATTCTAGGATTCCTTTCTAAATACCAAAGTTCTGTTCTTCATCTCCTGTTTACACTTTCAGAATATGTTATTTTATTCTTTATTAATGTCCAACCTAAATCAGCTACAAGTCCACCACCATCTATGCTGTAGTCATGAAGGCAAGTAAGCAGAAAATACAACTAAACCAAACGTTCTCTATTAATTTAATAATATTGGAAAACAGTGTAGAAGAGGCATCCTGGAGAATAATGTAAAAGGGAAAAAAAGACCGATATTAATATTTAGTTCTACTATATCTTAGCATTCATCTATATGATTATGGGACAGCGTTAAACAGCTTCAATGAAAAGTGATTCTAACACCAGAAAACTAGTTTAAAGATTTTTACATTAGTTTTTCTAGAGGAGGAGTATAAATTCTCAGCTTATTCTGTCCCTTTTTCATGATGTACTAATTTTTAGAATTGATTTCAATGCCACGTGAAGCTGATCCTTGAAAGAAAACACAATAGCTACCACATGCAAACCTAATCTGGACAAACATTCTGCTTGCATTTTTCCAGAGCTTTATAAAGGGTTAATAAATGCCACAGACAAAGAAATAAAATGTGCAGCCAAAGGCACCCGTGATTCCTTCAGTATTTAATAGTGATGGCTATAACTGCGTGACCACCACCCAGTCACCTGCCTCAATGAGCTGTTTAAACACAGCAAACCATGCATTTAACTCTTCCAATCAGGTTGTGGGAGGGCACCTAAGAGCTTAGGGCTCAGAAAACACGTATTTCTGCATTCTTGCCTTCCTACAGCAATTTTTATTGGACTTGGGATGCAATCTTTTCTCTAAAGAAATCAGCTGTAGGGTGGAACTCCGGGAGTGCGCAGCTTCAAAGCTCAGCCTCACCCTATCCCGTAAAGCACAGGCAACACTAAACTGGGGAGAGCGCTGTTGTACCCAGAGCTGATGCGCACTTTACAGCCTCTTACGGAGTGTCTCGGGCTCTGCGATGATGCACTGAACGACAGTGATGAGCGTTCCGAGCCCGAGCAGTAGTGAGATACCGACAGCGACAAAGAAAACATTAGCAAAATATTAGAAGTGGAGTAACTGTAATTAGATTTTTCCAGAGTAATCATCTCTGCTTTCATTCAGAATCACTTAGCTGAAAAGAACTGCATGAAAGATAACAGAGGGGGCGAAGCATGGTGGAAGGATGAGTGTTTAAAGTATTCCGGAAATGCTTTCCGTTTTATTCACCCTTTATAATTAAGTTCCTAGTAGACAGAGGGAATGTAAATCATCTCATAGCTCCAGACAGACTCTGGATCCTCCAAGAGACACAAGATGCTGGGAAGACAGCTGCTTTTAACCCTCAGAGGTGCCTGTCTGGCTTCCGAACATGCCTGTCACAGCCTCCTCCTGCTCTGACACCCAACCAGTTTTTAAGGGTTCCCCCTCGTTCCTTGTGAAGACGGTGGGAAGGAAGCCAAGCACTCAGCATCTGCTCCTGCACGATGGCCAGGACAAACACAGGCACCAAGCACAGTCTAGAGAAATTCTGACTGCCACCTGCCATTAACTGCTTTTACGCCGCAGCTTTACGTGATGATTTATTCATCTGTTCAAGCAGGATATTTACTTAGCTGAGAAATCTTTAACATAAACCTTTCCTCATCGGACTCTCCAGTAATGCTTCCGTTTGATGGACCAAATGGGCTATTACAGAACGGGCTGTTTTCTGTTGTTCCTGGCAACCAGAAGACAGCTCGTTATTAAAGTGTGGTACATAGGAGAGAAAACAAGGAAACACTAGAAGGTTCTTTTACACATAAAGAGGCTGGAACCAAAGCAGAGCTGTTGGGAGCTTTCACAAACGTTCTCCTGAGCAGGAAATCCAAAGCCAGCATACATTGTTCTGCAGCTTCAGCTGCCCGGGTCATGCAAACCATACTCAATTATAAAGTGTAAATATTTATTTGGCCCCACTATCAGCGCTCTGTCAGCCCTCTCTGTCAGCAGCGGTTCTGCAGGCGCCGCTTTCTAACCCGCAGAGGCTGCTGAGAGCGTGAGTGATGTGCTGGCTGCGATCAAATCTTCCCAAGGCAAGCACGGCCCCTCGGCATCCTTCTGTGAGTGATGGGTCTCTCATCTGACTTCTTATTTTTGTTTTTATCTTGCAGCAATCATTTAATAGCTGCTGTGCCACTTGCATCAGGTTCAGCAAGGTGAGGTCCTTGCAAGGCATGAAGATTAATACAGACAAATCCGCATTGGCCACCACGTCTTGTTTTAACAGCACCCTGCAGTCCAGTTTTGACCAAGAACTCCAGACTATTCCTTGCCAACAGAGAACAAGGCTGCAGCAGCAAATCCCCTTTCTTGAGTTACCAGCAAAGTTGGGTGCAGGCAGCACAGTGAGGACCATTTTCTGCAGGTCATTTTCCTACTCTATCCCACCCCACGGTTATTCGGGTTCTTAGGGTCTGTTCTGCCTCATGTATCACAGAACCGTTCAGATTGGAAAGCTCACCCAACCCAGTCCAACCATCAGCCCAACCCCACCGCGTCGGCTGAACCATGTCCTGAAGTGCTGCGACCAGATGTTCTCTGAAGCCCTCCAGGGATGGAGACTCCACCACCGCCCTGGGCAGCCTGGCGAGGGCTTCACCATTTGGTAAAGAAATTTTTCCCAATATCCAATCTAAACCTCCTGGATATATTTACCTGGACACAGATCAGGGTTTCTAAGCTTCAGAACCCAATACCAATCAAGTTCTGGAGAACATGGCAACACATTTAGAACCATTTCTTTGCCAAAATACTGACTGATTGGTAACTGTCTATCTATGTGCTTCGGGGAAAAGGGAGACTATGGAGTCTAATTAAGTTCTGTATTGTAAAGCACCAGCCCACAATATGTGCCAGCACACCGCTCATAATTTCCAATAGCCAATATACTTAGAAATTCTTCTTTTGTTTTGATTTTACTTTCCTCTCTTCAACAGCCTCTTTAATTAATGTAGTAGAGAAAAAATTATTTGCTCTTCCTCAGCTCTAATTCTTAATATATATGTGCTGTAATTTGAACTCATGACATTTAAAGTGTTACATTTAAATGTCATTTTCAGCCGTATATTCATAGTTATATTGAAATCAGAATGACAGTGATACCAAAAACATCTTAATGAGTAATAAAATTTAACAAGAGTCTTGGCCTTCCGTTGGAGGTAACTGAAATGAATTTTTGTAAAATGAAAACTGAAAGCATGATGTTATATACGAAATCTGTGCTTATCAAAATCGTAAGGCGCAGCATTTTTATGGCATACTTGAGATTAAAGCCTCACCTTTCAAAAATAAAAGGGACCGTCGTCTTCCTTGGGTTGTGCCTACACTAGCGAGAATTCTTATCTCCCCTGAATTCAGATGCAAACGGATAAAAAGGGAAGGTACCTGACATGCAGTAAATGGTTTGATTCTCCAAAGGAACGGAGGGATGTCCAGGACAGATATCTGAAGACTGAAGGTGTTCCCTTTGAAGTGCAAGAGTTTTGGTTCCTCCAGTAATTGTCCTCCTTGGAGTCTTTCATCCGAAACCACCTCCTGCAATGGCAGAGCAGGAAGGAATTTTTTCAGTATTAGGAGTAAATAAACATCTAATGAAAATTCACCTTTATGAAAGGTGGTTGGTTCACCTACAGTCTGTCGGGGTATGGCAGTGGAGAAGTTATCCCGTGGGCCATATGGCGGCACTGGCATTTATCTTCCACCGCTGGAGTCAAACGGATGGTCGGGCATGGCCAGTTCCGTGTCCCTGTACGTAGTGACTGGACCTGGGACACTGAATTTTCTTCTTGGCCCCCTCAATACCAACACCCACACAACTCCGACCAGGGATGCATTACTTGAGAAGGAGACTTTATAGGTATTGCAGCACAGCAGTGCCCGTCTTCACATTTTGGGTTTCAGGTCAAAGCAGCCTGTTGTCTTTTTTACTGCAAGCTACTCATGTTTGATTGTTACTATTTCATTGCATCCCACAGGATATCACCATCACAAAGGAAACGTTTACCCGCAGTTCATCACCCCGAGCGCCCTCTAAATCAGCGTGAAGAGGGACGCAAGACTGTATCAGCCCATTTCCAGGTAAAGCCTTTTCCCTCCAGAGAGAAAAAGGGGAACACTTCGAACTGTGACATTGTTGTAACTTAGTCTGTCCTGGAATAACACAACTATCCTTCGTGTTTTAGGGAAGCTTTTGAGTAGGAAAACTCATGCAGGCTGTGTCCAGTATTCCTAAAACACTTGACATACAAAGCTCAGCAAGAAATTTACTTGATGGACTAAAAGGAAGATAAGACAACACAAGGCACGCCTGCTCAGTCACCCATGCCATCCACAGCAGTTTTGGTGGGAAAGTTCTCTCAGGGCTTTCAAGAACACTAAGAGAAACACACTGAGTGCGCACACATTGGACAAAACGCTTCCATTTCATTTGTCCTCTCTTGGACATTCTCAGAACTACTGGACGTGACCCTGAGCAGTCGTGGAAGGGCTGACTGAGCAGGAGTTGGCACTGCAGCCCTCTACGGGTCTGCTCCAGTCTAAGTTTTTACATAATTCTGTGAACCCAAAAACATCATAGTTAAAAAATCATTCCTGCCTCTACTTAAGCAATGTTTATTCCTCTACCACTACAGTAAAAACGCTGGTGAGGAAGGAAAGCTCGCAGAAGGCTTTAAAAATCAGCCTGCAAACAGTCTTTCAAAATTACCTTTTTTTATCCACATAAATAACATAAAATCTGTGTATATGGAAGAGGTTTTGTGCTGTCAGTAAAAAAAGTTATTGTTAGCAGAGCTACTGGAGTCATTGTGACCTTCTGAAAATATAACAACTGTGAGAGCTTTCTGGAACAATAACAAAAGGATTTCTATTATCAACCAATTTACAGACATTGAGTTGGTTTTAACTCCCGATGGTTGGGGTTTGTATCAAAGAAGGAATAACAAGGGAGATTTTAGTTTCTTATTTCATACCATTTTCAAAATTCCCTGCAAGAGTTGGAATTTTTGGTAAATGTCCCACAGTGGAAGAAGTAACACTCTACCGTTAATAACGTATATGGTCCTTAATTCCACAAGCATCAGCAGGACCACAGCAAAACAAAAGGACTTGGTTCTCTTATTTTGAAAGCCAAGAGTTTCCCAAACTTGGGCAAAGTCATCTGTTGGAAAAGGCAGGGAAGTTTTCACACAGGAACAAAGTGAAAAATCAAGGAACTCTGTATCTTACAGAGGATCGACAGTAAGGATCGACCCTGATACTATAATTTTTCCATGCTCACCACTTTGTATTTACACTACCGTGAGGCTGATGTGCTGTGCTTCTAAGGGAACTATAATTGCCTACATAAACACTTGTCTCATTATGTACATCCACCCTGCTCTAATTTCTGCGAATGCGCACAATTGGTAATTATTCCTCTCACCATTTTCCACAGACTCATCCAGGAAAACACCGGTAACCCAGGAATTGTGTAACTGTTACAAAGGGTACGATTACAAAGCTATTGTGAGTCTTTAGCTATCCTTTCAGTGGCTCTGCTTTTATTAGAAGCACACAGACATCAGTGCACGCTTCATTAAGATTCATGCTTCTATTCTGTACAATAGGAAAAGGAAGGAAAAATTCATCTGTCACAACTGTCTTCATTTCAGTTCCCCAAAGAAAACCATTTTGTTAAAGCTTCCGAGTTCACCAGGGCTGCAAAAGCCAGGGAATTTCATTGTTTTGTTTTGGAATGCCAGGTAGAAAAATCATGCTAATTTTTATCGCCACTCGGGGATTGGTTTGTGTGGGTTTTCTTTTTTTTTTTTTAAAAGGGGGAACGTACGATTATAATTTAATTTGTGTTTAAAAAGACTGTGAGGTAATCTCTTTCTTTTTGCTCAAGTTGTAAACAGGAGAGGAAATCCTGAGCTGACTAATGAAGTGTAAGAGTAATAAGCGTGATAAATGCTACACATCAAACGATAATGACTGACATTTTCTGCTTGTAGAGGAGCAGCACTGCACCCTGCGCTGCATGCGAGGAAGCTCTGCCGGGGACACGGAGCAGCCGAGGCACTGCGCCCAACCAAACGCACTCGGTGCATCAGCTGCAGCTTTGGAGTGCCTTTGCCATGGGTACGTGGGTTTTGGTTAGACTAGAATGGGGGCAGAGAGAGTTCCATCTGCCAGGCAAAAAAATGAAGACTTTGGCTATCCCAAAGCTCTTGCAGTCTAAATTCACAAGTGGAACAACAGAGCAGAGAAGTTAAAGGACACAGAATAAGTCATGCAGGTGTGGCATAAAAAAACCAGAGTGTTCTCACTGTTCCGGACTATCGCCAGGGCTCTGGGACCATCCCCAGGATGGAAAAATAACTAAACACCAAATTAATGAAGTGAAACCATTTACCTGAAACGCACAAGGGGTGTTATCCATACAATATACTCTCAGATTGTAATCCAGAGAATTGCAAGACAGGCAGCCAAAAACGGCGACTTTCAGCTGTCGGACGGCACAGTCAGAGATGGGTTCTCCAATAAGAGCATAAGTTCCAAAGCTGTTTAAGAGAATGTGACAGGCATAAGGATCCAACAGGCAGTAGCAAGAAGTAGTTTCCTCTTCCACAGACATCACTTCCTGCAAAATGAAATTCAGGTTTAAAAAAATATAAAAGAATAGAATCAACAGGCCTTGACACTGGGAGTCAGGACTTTATCTGTTAATTTTTATTCAACTGGAATGTAAAGTATTTCTGAGAGCCAGGCTGCACAGTCTTTACTCACGTTGCCCTCAGGGAAGGGGAGAAGGCAGACCTAAATGAGTAAATACTCCCAATTTAGCCCTGAGTCAGCAACGGGATTTATAGCAATAGATTGCACAGAATTCAGTGTGTACAGCATATAATAATAATGATGCGTAAGCAATTTGAGCATTTCTTTCCAAGTGCTTTTGACTTTCTAGCTAATTTTTTCCCCAATGTCAAGTTAAGAAATTACCTTGCAGATTAAAGTCAATAAGCAAACCCCGAACAATAGTCGGTGTTTGACTGCCTTTCAGCACATCCATTACAGTTGTGTTTACCTTCATCAAAAAACTACCTATCCTGCTCTTCTGCCTTTCATGCTTAGACCTGCATTCCAGCGCCCTCAGATGAGGGATCAGAGCAGCCACAGCCCGGCAATAGCTCACTAACGCCAGGGTGTCTGGAACCAACACCGGTGGAGCCGACCAAGGACCAAGTGTGTCTAAGGGAGGAAATCTAAGCTGAATTTGAAATGGCTTAGAGAAAAGCAACAAATACCGTCGTGGTTTAGGGGAGGAAAGGGATAGTATGAGTTATGGCATCCAGGAGTGGTTTAGATATCCTGGCTTGTCCCCTCACAATGCAAGGAACTAAGCAGTTCCATCAGCAGCAGTGCAATAAAATCAGATTGACTATGGATTTGTGTTTAGTTACCAGGTTCTGTGGTTTGAATAACAGCGAACGTTTTTATAACTGGGAAATCCAACACCTTTCTTTCCTGTGTGGCCTTCTATAACATGGAGTAACAGTTTGGTTCATGCTTTAGACTGTCTCCCCAAATGATGCAGAAAGCTTAGCATCTTTGAGCCTGCTGCCTACCAAGCAGTTGCAGTCGAAGATGGCCAGTGGGCTTAAAAAATATAGGTGGACAGGCACAGAAGATCAAATGCCCTTGTCACGAATGCACAAAGCTTAATTTCCCCAGTGAATCAGGATTAGAAAATACACGTTCGGCTAAAAAAGCGAAATACTTCATTTAGTTTAGGCTAATCCTTCAGAGGTTACGAGCGCAGCGTGGTCACTGCATGCCCATTAAAATGACACATAGGCAGAGAAGATTTTTAAATCAGGAGGATCCTTCTAGGCTAAAAGCCCCTAAACATCAAGTGGATGTTTTTCACCAGTTCTCTAACTTCCTTTATGCTGTGATAAATTCTCACGTGGGTATCATGATCTGTTTTGACATGAGCCTCTTTGGGAGCTACGGTCCCCCAAAACACAGCTTTTACAAATAAACAGCTACTGGCTGCATTATTAAGTGATCGGAGAAAATGAACACCTTCTTATGTCACATGGGCCAACTGATAAAGTTGTCCCTTTTTGCACATCTTGGTAAAAAGAGCTGAAAACAGTTTAACTGACTGTTAATTAATACAATTTCTTCAAGACGTCTGTTTCTCTCACACAATCCTGGACCTGTGCCTGCATCAATCATTTTTCCATCATTACTATCAACTTTGAAGCGGAATTCTAAACTTACCTCCCACTTCCCTTGCTGTGTCCTTTTTTTCAAGTGAATGTTCCAGTGCTCTGAGTTGACTTCTGCGCAGTGCGGTATCGTCAAGGCAAACGGCGTGCTGACAGACAAATCTGAGGGCCCACAAGTTACTTCTGGTCCTAGAAGAACGTCTGTGCCTTCTGGCTGTAGGCTTTGTGTATGGGAAAAGACAATAATGCCTGTTAGGCTCTTTTTAATATGAAGTGAGCATTTACTTTAGTTAAAATCTAAGTACCTTGCTCATCTGTTACAGAAAAGGATAAGCAAACCAATTACTGTGCTAATTTTCAAGTAGAAGCTGTAGCTGGAGACGAAACATCTCTGTTAGGGCATATCCACTCAAATTGTTGGCTGGTCAGTTTAGGATTCTGGTCTTTAAAATACATTTTGATTTGTTTAAACCAAATACACCACTAAAATGACTCTATGCGAGTAAGCTTTGCTTTACGCACCAGCTGGTGGCATTGCCATCTAATTCTGCCTTCAAAGACTGCCATCAACAATGTTTGCACAGTAGTGAAGATAAAACAAATTACTGTTTAAAAACACTCTCATAAATTTTCCCAGATTGAGTGTGATCTCCCTGGTTTGAAAACACATTCCTGTTCTGCACAGCAAAGCAGCTCGGTAACTTCTAGCACACATCAGGGGCAGGATGACTTTGCTTAAATTTAGAACTCTGCAAAGTAGATTGGTGCGTGTGGGCTCCGTTACAGTCAACGGAGATCCCACCAGCACAACTGAGGTCTAGGGATCCATCCAATCTGAACGGAACCACCTCTGTCTGATTAAATTAACTGCTTGCTAAGTCATAAAGATGAAGTATCTGGCAAGAATCTTCTTCTCTTCCATTCAATCCTAAATTTAACCTCATCTCACATAAATGTGTTTTCCTTTCCCTCTTATAGTAAATACCTGTGCAGAACCAGTGATAAAAGGGATGAGACTAATTTCTTACACATTAAACTAGAAACTGAAGCATCTTGCCCTGTTTGGGGTGTGTGGGTGGTTTTTTGATGCCATAATCCTTCATTTAGGTTGTATGATCTGAATTTTTGGCTTCTAAATTAACGGGCATTTAATTCACTCTTAAAATTAAAGCAACCAGGTGGTGGAGCGCTGGAATAGCTCCCCAGGGAAGCAGTCATGGCACCAAAGCAGACAATAGTCCAGAAGCTTTTGGCCAACACCCTCAGATCCACGGTGTGAACGTTGGGGTTGTCCTGTGCAGGGACAGGAGTTGGACTCGGTGGTCCTTGTGGGTCCCTTCAGCTCAGGACATTCTGTGCTTCTAAATGGTGTTTCCAAGAGAAAAATAAGGGGAAAAAACTCAGCCAAGATAGAAATAAGATGATAGGATAATAAAATCAAGATATAAACAACAGAAAAATCCCTGCTTAGAAACGAGGATGTCCTTCCAGTGCCATCACGAGCTAACAACAACATGGCCCTGTAGAGCTCTGCAGTAGCAGCACGGCAACAACCAAACCATCCCATCCTCGCTCTGCTCAGCCCAGTGCTTCACAGCTATGCTATTAAATTCCAAGTCACCCAAGCTGACTTGGTACTGCATTTAAGCGAATGGAGCTCTCATGGAGGCACACTTACGTGGAGCCCTGCACTCGAATCAATCAGATTCCAACCCTACCAATTGCCTTTGCCCATCTCTCCACCAGCACCTGGGGACAGTGTTCTCCATGTAACCGGAGTCACAAGTGCTCAGAAAATGCAGTTAAAAACCACCATTCTTGCTAAAGATTCAAGAAGTTCTGACGACTTTGGTGACAGCTCTTACTAAAGGCGACGCGTACAAGTATTTGTGAGATGAAGACTGCAGTGACACGAAGAAGACACAATGTGCTAACAAAGACGGCCAATTCTGCTTTTTCTCTTTCAAGCATCATAAAAACAAATGCTCCCTTAGCCTCAGTGCTGCTAAGCGTCCGTAGGGTTCTTAAAGTAAAAAAAGCCCGAAAGCACAATATAGCTGCCGTGTGCCTCTCGAGGAGGCATGAGACGGGGAGGGAAGAGCAGCGAGCACAAAGCAGATGGCACCCGCAGGCCTCGCTGCAGCAACGCGCCTTGGCAGCGGTTGCAGTCTTACTGCATTGAGACACCTGAGGTTTGATGCACTGCTATCAGGATGACCACTCTAAGCAGACAGCTCAAGCAAAAAGCTACTTGCAGCTGCTTATGCCAATGAGTAGCAATTTTTCCCAACTCCTGCACTGTGAGGAAAACACTGTTGTAGCACAAAATACTAAACATCACCCACATCACCCTTTCCAAATGGTATTTGATTTCCTTACAAATAAACCCCTCCAGCAGTTACCCCAAATCACCTCTCTTTCCAGCTAATTTAAGAAATCATCCAGTTAGCTACAAAGAAAAATGTCTCAGAATTATTAGAAAGCCTCAAGCCAACTTTTATATGTGTTTATTGTTCAGTCAGTTAATTCAGTTCATGATTCCTCTCTGCGTTCCTTTCCCTTATCTCTGTTTTGATGCAGCTGCAGGAATGGGGTAACAAAAGCAGATTTCCAGAGAGCGAGCCCAACCTTCGTTATTTCACTTGGTTGGTGCATTTCTATCCTATCTCTCTCCCAACACACAAATCCTTTGCCAAGTGGCTGCTGACAACAAATGCCTCAGCTACGGGGAGGTGGTCGTGGTGGAATTTTACTGAAGTTACCTTCAAAGCTGCCAATTCATCTTCAATGCGGGAGGAAAAGGTAGAATATTTTGTTTTCAGCACAACACCTTTTAGAGGTGTGAATCCAGAGTTTTAGTTATGCTACTGGTGACGATGCCCACCAGAAACAGTTCATATTTTTCAAGTATCAAGAATGAAACAACACACGAATATACAAGATACAACAAGAAATGAAGTCAGGAGTGGTAGGAGAGCCCTGTAGCAGCAAAGGTGCTGTGAAAGGTGAGCGGGAGCCCACGACTGTGGTCTGCCAAGTGCCCTCCCACCCACCTTATCAAAAATAATAATAATTAACAGAAAAATGAAGAAGCCAGAGGCACTGAAAGGTTGTAGGCGCCGTCACAGCCCCGGCAGATCCACAGGGTCACTGTGTCACACACCGTGGAGAGAGCAAGAGCAGGGCTGCGCGTGACTGACCACCGACAGCCCGAAAGGAGCCACGCGATGGCTTTCAGAGACTCACTCCCCTCGTAGAACATATTGGGCAAACATATGGAGGGTCTGGGAATTATTTAATGCCAAATGAACTGAAATCAGTTAATTAGATGAAGTCGCACACTTGTTGCGAGTAGCAAGAGCCTTCTGTGCAAGAGCTGACATGGTATTAAGGCTGTCGTGCAGTTCTGAGCCATTTATTAGAGAGAGGGAAATGTTACCAAACGCTGGTATTTAACATCCCCTTTGTTTCAAGGTAAAACAAATCAGTAACCGGCTCTGTCTCCTCAAATCCATCAAAATCTGCGTTTTCCAGTAAAAGAAAGACAAATAGTCACTGTTGCTGAGCACAACTTAAAAAATGGTTTTACTAAAAATACTGCACTGGGAAGGAACATCAGGAATTGCAGAGGGCAGAATGTGGTGGTGGGGAAAAGTACTGGTAATGGGGCTTCTGGCACTGAGAGCTTCATTTTCAGTTTAGAATTTGCTGCTAGAGGGACACTGGCACCTGAAGCTGGAATGCTAAGGAAATGTTAGGGTATCTTCCCTGGAGGAGAGGCCTCGGTGCCCGTCAGCCTCGCCCGAAGCAGCAGCACGTGGTGCCACAAGTGCACGATGGCCTCGTCGTGTTTGGCCGTGCAGAGCCCCCAAGCTGTGACACCAAAGGGTGTGTTCCATCCCAAAGCCCTGCTCCATTAACATTCCATGTTGGAATACTGTGAAGGTTAACCAGAGAAGCAAGGAAGTGAATGGAAACAACACTGAGCACGCCTTTTTTTCTGGATGCAGTGAATTTCTGAGAAGAATTTGATATTTGCTTTTCAATATTTACTCCCCAGTGCCTTATCATAGATTCGTTTAGGTTGGAAAAGACCCCTAAAGATCACTAAGTACAACTGTAAACCTAACGCTGCCAACTCCATCGCTAAACCATGTCCCCCATTTAAAGGCAGAGCTAAACAATATCCCCTTAACAGCCCAAATACCGCTGTCTTTAGCTCAGTGCTTGGCTAAAGAGTGGGGAAAAGCAGCTGCCCCATCCCGGGGGTGCTAGGAAAGCCTGGTTTATTCCCCCCAGCTTAGATGGAAGAAAGACAATATCAACCCTGCCTCAACGATGGGAAAATAAATGGAGTAATTCGATGAAAAAAAAAGTTTGCTCTTGTCTCACTTTACAGAATCTCAGTTTAAAGAAGAAGGATAAATCTCCCTGTGATAATCTCGGTTTGCTTTGCTACCTCTGCTTCTGCCCACAAAAAAAGGAAAAGAGTAGGCAAAATTTGCTGCTTGTTTTTAATTAACCTATTTTAATTCATTTTTGCAGAACCCTTGCAGATAAAACAGCTGGGGTGGGTTTTTTTCTCCCTTCCTTTTACATATCTTAATCTTTCATTGAAAATGATCAAAACCCTCTGGCAGCAGATGGGGATGGAATATGAAAGTTTTCACAAAGGAGTTCAGATATCAGAGGAGGGGAAAAAACATAAAAGGATCTCACTTTAAGTTCTGAAAAATATTTCCAGACTTTAAAATTTATAGGCAGCTCCGCGTCTTCCAGTTCTTAAAGGAAAACTGCAGCAACCATTTGGCTATAAATTATTGCAAGTAAATATATCCGGTATATGCAGTGATTTTCTTCTTTCCACAGCTCCTCAGAGACACCCACCAATTTTTCAGTGCTTTTAGCTGTATATATGTTTAAGGTGAAAGAGATAAGAGGAATAACTGCTGTAAAGAACCACAATCAACTCTCCCATCTCCCGTTGTACAAACATGCCCTTGATTAGTACTAAACCCCTTCCGTCTCACAAGCACTCGAAATGAGGCTTAATCAGTGCCCCAGCCCTCACCTGGGACCAGCGTCTCCTGAAATTAATTGATTAATTAAAGCATACACTAGAGAGTATTCACTTAGTGCTGAATGTAAATGGTGAAAGGGCAGTTTGAGAAAGCTGAGAAAGTTATTTAAGAACCTATATTTTTAGCCAAAATAGTGTTTGGAGCACATCACTGGAACCTGTAAGAGTGGTGGTGAAGGCAAGACAAATGGCATAAATCCATGAAATGAGGCAGTTCCACAGATTCCGTGTGTGTGGTTCTCACCTGGACTCCTTTTGAGTGATGGCAAGATAGATTTCCCAAGAACTCTCCTCAGGAATAGCTCCATGTGGTATCAGCAAACTGACTCCTGCAAAAGAGCAGAGGCAGAGCTCACCTTCGGAAAGGCTCTGGGTGTACGGAAAGATGCACAACTGGCCTCTGACTTACATGACCAAGAATGGCCACTGAGTGGAGCAGAACAACGCTCCTCGGAAAGAGTGGTTCTGACCACAACATCACCAAGTGAAAGAAAAAGACATTATTAACACGATCCACATAATTATTAATATTTAACTGACTGAACCTGGAATTATACAGACTCGTACCTCGAAACCTCACGCTCCAATAGAGTTTTGAAATACTATAGTTGACATCCCAATGTTTTGCATCACTAAGTGACACTGGATTCCTGGTCTAGATGTGACTGAAGGCTGCTCTTCATCCTTGGGCAGAAGCAGACCCTTTGCCTCCTTCAGCACTTACCAAAAGACAGGAATTTATGGCAACAAAAAGGTTCCATCAGCTGTTTCCTTATGGCTTCCACTAGACTGGTTTGTAATCCCAGTCATTTTGATGGTCTCGTTATCTGACAGGCTTCGACCTGATGCAGCAACAGAACAATCTCTTTTTGAGTTCCCTGTTTAATTTCTGTTCCCTTTTCTTTGCCTTTCCCCCCTATTTTAAATAATAGTCAAAAGCACACATTCCTTTGCTAACTTTTAAGGGAGCTTTTGCCAGCTCCTGGGAGGTGGGCAGGGCAAACTCGTTATGAAAGGTTTTAATAATTCGTTGACTCTTTCACTCTTATTTACCACAACGCCTCTTGGGGGTTCACATGTTGTCCTCTGCATCGCTCCACGCTTCACAAGACACGATCGTGCTTTAAACTTTGCTTGAAACCTCTTTGCACCCATCTGCCCCTTTCTGACTCTGAAATCAAATCCGGTAATTCTAGATTCACAGGGAATCTCACAACAGAGACTACGTAACCGAAGTAATCTGAATTTGCATACGAATCATCATGGCTTCTTGTTCAGATACAGAATAACTGGGGAATCAAGTGATGTGCTGCTCCTTCTACTCCACTAGGATAAAATGGAAGTTAATAAGGATGCTTTCCACCGGAAAATTAAACTGTTGTACAGCACACTTAGTGCTCGAAGGTGGTATTTTACCTTGCATACATCACACAAGGCAGAACTCAGCTAAGCAGCGACAGGACCGCACTATCATGTACGACTGGCCGGCAAATTTGATTTTACATAGCCAGAAGGAAGCGCATAAACTGCAAATGGACCAAATATGCATTTAAATAATCTAATTGATGGGACTATCATTATATAAATTAGCTAAATGTATAGTATGAGGGACTTCTTCATTTATGACTTAACTGACTCAGTGCCTCTGCCTTTGTAATATTCATTGCTGAACATAAAAACAATCTGTGAAGAAATTAATACATTCCATATGTTATTCATGATTGTGCACTAAATATTAGACCCTTCAATTCAATTCTGTTATCAATCTTCTCTAAATACAGACCGCATTTTTTTACAGTAACCTTTAAAGCATCCATTTTATGGATGCAACATGACAGATAAGGCTCTAAAGCATTCGGTTCAATGAGATACTGAGATAACCCCGGATACAGTGGTCAAACGAAATCAAAGTTGAATTCAAAGTGAATTATGATGACCAGACTTTGCAAGATTCCCTCAGTGGTGGAATCTGTCTGTTTCTGCTACGCTGGCCATTTTGAAAACAAAAGTATCCAACACAAGGAATTGCATTCAGTACGATACGAACACAGTGATGCAGCGCAACGCATTCCCGGACGAGGATTTTAACATCCTTTAGTTGATTCCAATTTGGTGGTGTACGTTTTCACCTAATTTCACAAAGCATTTCGTAAGTCTCAAATACGCCTCACAATACTCTGAAGTTGCAAAATAAACTCTACTTCTTAAACAATGCAAATTGAGCGTCTCTGCTGCGACGTTTCAGGGCAGAGCCCAATCCTGAAACACCGGCTGACTTTGAAGTGCCCCGCTACGGAAATCTGTCAAGCCATTAAGCGAAAAGAAAGAGAAAACCAGAAAGCCAGCAGTAAATGCTAACGAAAGGCATGCTGGAGTTTTCATTGAGAGGGGAAGCTACTCTCCAGGGACGTCTGTTTGTTATATGCTGCAGTCTTCAATAACATAACGAAGTCTGACAACGTTAAGGCAGTCAGACGTCGATGCATGTAGATTCTGCTTTGAATACGGCCCCATTATATAAGATGCTGATCCAATATCGACCTCCTTCCTGGGGAGCCCTGCTTTTGGATCAGGATCCAAGTAAGCAACGCCTTTGATTAACATGACTTTCATGCTGAAGGCATCAAGAGAGGCAGTAATTTATAACAGTTCAAATAGGCATAATGCCTCTCGACTACTCATCCTAAGCTTTGTTCTGATCAGTAATCTCCTGTGTGGACAACATGCTCTACTTCCCAAAATTTGTGTTGAGGGAGCTCCTACTTTTTCTTTTCTTTTCTTTCCCCTTTTTTCTCTTTTATTTAGTTATAGAATACTACATCAGGCAAAGTAAGTTTAATCTAAAATTAATTTATATGCTTTTAGTGAGAAAGGAACTACCGACCTGTGTTTGGAACCACTAAACGGCCACCCAGGTGTCCAAAAATGGCAGTTGTCTTCAGCTCACTTTTTGTTGAAATAGAAGACAGGTTCTGAATGTACGTAGCCTTATTCCTAGCCTGTATTGTACCAAAAGCTCTGTTCCCATGAGGAAAAGTTCCGGAATGTGCCTTTCCATGATATTCAGCCCTCTCGGTCACCCCTAGGGACACCATGAACGAACTCTGCACTTTGACTTTGATGTCTGACAGTGGGTTGAAGAGTGATGACTCTGTCATGAGCTCCTTGTCCATGGGATCCTGCAGGCAGATCGGCCCGCTGTACGTCCTGCTCACCGTCAGGTCAGGCTGCATGGAGGAGTTCAACAGCAGGGAGTTACCTGGCAGGAGGAAGCAGAGCAGGGAGTTGGCGACTGCATTAAGATGCTAAATCAGAATGCTCTTCTTGACCTCCCCACTGTTCCCTTTTTGACTTGCTGATCCTTCCCAATACTCTCCGAGCTCAAAACCACAGAAGGTAATGTTAAACATGAAATGATGGTACAGATCTAACAGTACTTGATCACTACATTTCCACGCTTCAGGCAACTCCAGAGTGTGTGAATCCAAGAAGGAGCTTCCTTTTTGTTTGGATTCGGGTTTCTGTGCATCACTTTCTTTAAATTAAAGCCCATTGGGTGAAATCGCATCTTCCTGCAGACCTTTTCCATGAGCTTACACGAAACAACAGCTTCATGCCTGAGGGAAACTGCGTTGAGAAGAAAGTGGGACAAGAGTAATGTAGGGAAAAATACCACAGTTATTCAGTTAGGAGCGTTTCAGCTCGCAAAACACTCTCGAAAAAAGAGGAAGAGTGGGTAGATTTGGGGTCTGAATCCTTTAGCTGGTTTCTGTTCTTTGTTTGTTTTTCATTGGGTTTGTTGGTTGGTTGGTTGGTTGTTTTTTAGTAAATAAAGTTTTCTGAAGTAACCAATTTTCTGGAAATTATCTGTACTGCGTCCCTGAAAATCTGATCACTAAGAGACTGCAGATTGAGTTGCTAACAATAGAGTATATTATTATATACTAGCTTATAACACATATTATATTATTATATTAACATAACACATATAGTGTGTGTTTACAGAATTTATATAGTAATTCTATTATTATATGCTATATTATATTATAAATGCTTTTCTCCAAAGAACAAAATTTGGATCATGCTATTCCCTTGTCCACAGGTCAGTTTTGTGCTCTCTTTTCTCACCAGACCGAATGGAGAATTGGCCTTTTTATCCAGCTGCATTGTTTAGATTAGAAATGCTCTTATTTAAAAACCCCACAGACAGAGAATCCAAAGTAACAAACTGACCTCATAGCGCCCTGGCATAGGACAGAAACTGGTGTGCTCAAACATTCTCCGTGTCCAGGACTAATGTTTTTGCCACACTAAGTCAATCAAACAATTCCCCAGACTCAAACCAAGACTTTCATGGCAAAACGAACAGAGGACAAAGTCACTCTTGGAGACGGCCAGTGAGAATTGCACGCCTCTAATTAAAGGCTTGGCTTTTTAACTGAATGAGTAAATATCCTTCAAACATCCTTGTCTACATCCTGTGATTTATGTTTGGTGAGGAATGTCTCCCGGAAAGTAAAGTAACTGTAAAAACAACAATGCCACCACACACATATGAAAACCCACTGAACAACAAAATCAAATCCCAAACCACCCACAAAACCCAGCACAAAACTCTGCAACGTATTTCCCTTTTCTGAAGAAGGAAGAGACATGGGGACACTTTCACAGCCCACCAACACACCCACCCACCCGCAATAAGGCAGAGCTCTATGTTGGAGCATCAGCACAGAATTCACGAAACACAGCTTTAAAGTAATGGCCATTTGTACTCCTCCCCGCCTTTCTGTCTGAAGTAAGTAATATTCCAGAAAGCAGAGAAATATGGGATGATTTGGGTTGGAAGGGACCTCAAAGACCATCCAGTCCCACCCCCTGCCATGGGCAGGGACACCTCCCACTGGATCAGGGGCTCCAAACCCCATCCAACCTGGCCTGGAACCCCTCCAGGGATGGGGCAGCCACCACTGCTCTGGGCAACCTGGGCCAGGGCCTCCCCACCCTCACAGGAAAACATTTCTCCCCAAGATCTCATCTCAATATCCCCTCTTTCAGCTGAAAAACGTTCCCCCTCATCCTGTCCCTGCCCTCCCTGATCCAGAGCCCCTCCCCAGCTTTCCTGGAGCCCCTTTCAGCACTGGAAGCTGCTCTAAGGTCTCCCCAGAGCCTTTTATCCAGGCTGAACAACTCTCTCAGCTTGGCCTCTTATCGGAGTTGCTCCAGGTATATCCAAGTGGTCTTTTTAGTAAAAATATTTCTTCCACATTTTACAGTATTGGTGTTTTTCTGAAGATTTTTGTTTCTTTTTAAATCAATGCAGGTTTTCAAACATTTATTTCCCACCAACCTCAGAATGTGGATGTTTGCACGCCAATAGCACCTTACACAAATACTTAAAAGTTGAGTTTCTAAAGTTACCAGAAAAATACTAATTACTTTTATTGGAATAAATAGAAGATCCATAACTGACCAGGAAGCAACTACAGACATACTTTATTTTTGGTTTATTTGGGTTTTTTGTAAGTCCTAATGTCAGTTTAGAAGGGAGTGACAGTATTTCTAAAGCACTTAAGAATGTGGTCATGAAAGATTAAGTGTTGTCCAAGTTGCAATGACAGTAAGAAACAGTTCCAGCCATCCTCTTCCTTGAACCACAGCTCCCCATCCCTGGCTTCCACCACATCTGCTCGGCATTAAGCCAAGACAGCTCAGTCATTGAGTATGAGCTTAGTATCTCCGCAGTAGGAGCTCTGGAGGGAAGAAAATGAAATCACAACACTAACCTTGTCTGACTGTTTTAAAATTAAATGTCTGGAAGCCTCCTGTCAGTGCAGATGAATCAATCACATCCACGCCGTACTCACTCTGACTCCGTCTGTAAAGAGTAACGCCAACCGCCAGCACCGCTACAGCAATGACTGCTGCTCCCAGGCCGGAGTACAAGGCAATGTCGCTGGCAGTCTCAATGTCTGAAAGGAGAAAAAGTGGGGATCAAGTCAGCAACACTCACAAAAGCGGTTAAACCATCCACAAAGGGCACTGTGCGAGGCCACAGACACGTGGTCAGGGAGGCAGAGCTTGGGACATAAATGTGGAGTGGAACACAGCAGGAGAGTGGAGCACAGAGGGACACTGGAAAGCACGAGCTGATGTCCTGATGCATCGCTCCATTTGGTGGGCTCACGTTGTTTTAGGGATTTCATCATGGTCTTCACAGTTTGTTTTCAAATGGGAGAGTTGGACTTGTGACTGTCAGAAGCATATTCCCACTAAATAGTCTCTCTCTAGTTTCTAAGTTTTAGGCTTGCAAGAGGTCACAAATCCTCAAAAATACCTTAGTGAAGATTTCCCCTTCCTCCTCTTTATTTTCTAAGAAGGAACAGACTGTCCTCTCCACTGCTCAGAGACCCCGCAGATCTCAGACTCCTGCAAGCATCTTCAGTCCTTACAAACAGGCTGGAAACCAAACCTTCTCTGTGACCACATCCATGCATGAAGCCTACACCCAAGTTTTGTAAGATTTCAAACTTCTAGAGCAGAGTTCTTTCAGTTCTTTGAAAGAACGAATCCAAATGAAACCCGCAATATTACGTAATTGAATTATCCAGTCCCGTTATTCTGGATCTTCTGGGATTTGGGACCACGCACCATGAAATTAAATTACTTGGCAAGTACACTTAGTGGGTCCTTAGATAGTTCCCTTAGTACCAAACTCCAGTTTAGAGGAAGAGGTGATCATGTGTTCACCCAATACATCACTCGTTATCCTTGTGTGTGCGCTGCTGCTATCGAGTGAGAAGCACTCGGCACAGAAATGCATTTAGTTATAACACATGACAGTGACAAAAGAATCAGCAAATCCAGACTACCCCATATCAGTAAATAATCTGCAATGTACAGAAAGAGGGTAGGAAGTTAAATTCAGCATTTAATAAATAGCCAATTACTGAAAGGACTTAATTAGTATTTGGGAGGAGACTTCTCTTGTGCATTCGTTTTTCTGCAGAGAGTCAGATAACTTCATTTCAGCTGAATTTTTAGAATGAAGGTGCAACTTCAGACCACTGAGATGAAAGGAATGAGTACCTACAGGCAACATCAGAAACACCAACTTTCCTGGCTCACCAGTTCCTTACGCAAATGAAACGCCTGCCAGCTAACAGCACGGCAGCCGCATTCCTGGGAAGGCAGAGCAGCTGCCGAAGGCAAGAGCCGAGTGCGAATGGTCCCTGACACAAGCGAGATGCCGTGTGAGTCGCAGCAGCAAGGAAACGAGTGGGCAAACACTGCTTTGAGGAGGCTGGAGCACCTGGGAGGTCTCCTGTCAATAAGGCGATGTTACCGATCCTTTAGCAGTTGAATCAAAAGTGAAACAAACCGTTTGGCTCAAATGTCCTCAACAGAAAACGCCCTTTCCATCCCTGTTCTCAAACTGTTCCCAGTTAACGCCAAATACAGCATTCCAACATCCCATTCAAGCCAACCCAAACGATTTGAAATCAGCTTTACTCCAAGCGCTCATTAGCCCCGTGAAGCAAGGACGCTGGTTTGGAAACCTGGATCAGATGTGAATGATGGGAACCTATTCCTATCGCAAAGGAAAAACCCACCCCCAACCCCAAAGAAACCAACACAGAGTCCAGAGGGGAAGGATGACCTCTACGGAACAGCAGATTGTGAACTACATTGACTTAACAAAGCTGGGGAGGGGCTGCTCACAAAGGCTTTAGTGACAGGACAAAGGGCAATGGGTATAAACTGGAGAGGGGCAGATTTGGACTGGATATAAGGAGGGATTTCTTCACCATGAGGGTGGGGAGGCCCTGGCCCAGGGTGCCCAGAGCAGTGGTGGCTGCCCCATCCCTGGAGGGGTTCCAGGCCAGGTTGGATGGGGCTCGGAGCCCCTGATCCAGTGGGAGGTGTCCCTGCCCATGGCAGGGGGTGGGACTGGATGGGCTTTGAGGTCCCTTCCAACCCAAACTATTCTATGATTTATCTTAGAAGAGTGACAACCACGAGTGACACGGTATTCCTTTGAATTGTTCACACGGAAAACAACTGCTTCAGAAAGGAGGCTTTTGTCTTTATGGTAGTTCTTATTTCTTTAGAAACAAACACTGTTCGGGTGTTTTCAACTAATTTTAATCCTTTCCCCTTTCTATCGAGTCTGCTGCATAATTACTTTTATGGGAGACTGGCAATTAAAGAAAAAGAAAAGCACGATAGATCTGGGGAATGGGGTGATTTTCTACTTTCCTTTTTTCCCAGAAGGGAGCAAAGTGGAAAACAAACTAAAAAAGATAAAAAAAAATATAGTCATCCAATTACTCTTTAATGAACTGCATCGTCCCGGCCCAGTGGAGCGAAGGGCTCCCGTAAAGCACTACAATTTCCGCACTTTTCAGTTACAGGAACCATGTTGGTGGTTAATTGTAGCCTATATTTCACTCCACCTACTGACACTGTTACACAACATTTATTGAAAGCACATTTGATAGTAATGAAGTTTCTATTAACTATGATTAAGTTTCATAAAGCACCTGAAGATAATTTAAGATGTGCAGGAGCAGAAAATGAAACATTTGGTTTAGTACATTAGGAAACGTAATTGATTAAATTATCTCATTTACAGTAAGTGCTTTCCAGGAGCTATGCAGGGCGTATATTTCCCCCCGTCTGCCATTAGAGTTGTTAGGAGAGGGGGAAGATTTCTCCAGCTTCCCATCCTCTCCCAGTTTTCTGTCGCTCTCCCCTTCCATACTCTGAAGTCCATCTCTTCAGCCGTCCAGTCTTTGAGAACAAGCATCAAAAATCAGGCAATCGTGTCAGAGGTTACTTAATTGAGAAAAAAACCTTGTCCTACTACCTTCATAATTGACTTTGATTTTGCATTAGTGATGATTCACGCGGTCCTTAACTCAGTTCCTATTTCGCTGAAGAGCAACAGGCTGTGTTATATGTTCCTAACCCTACAAAGAAACCCTTCAACTCTCCTAGGTTTATACGCTAAAAATCAATTCCATTAAAGTTACTTTTTGTAATAAATCAGAAAATAAAGCGTTTTGACTTATGTTCTGCCAAGATTCTCTAATTCAATGGGAACTGTGCAGATAATAAAAAAAAAAGGTATCAATCTCCTGCACTAAGTTATGACACAGACGGACTGAATGTGTCCAATTAGGAGATGATTCCAGGGAGACAAAGACAAGACAAAATTAAAAGGCCTTAAGCAGCCAAGGAAACCACAGTGCAGTATTGAGCTACGTACGTTTGATCTTGTGTATCTACATGCCTTTCATTTGAAATGGAAAGGAGAAATTATCTCATGGAAGCCTTATGTGCATTCAGACCAGTTCAATGGGCAAAGCTGGGTGGTTACCACGCGTCCTATACAACCACATCATATCAAGAGCTCTTAAAAAGCTACTCTGGACAATCCCTGTGCTTCTCTAGAATTATTAATTTTATCTCATCAAATTTCTGCTGCAATTTAGTTACATTCCTTTGTTAATAGCTAGGAAGTTATCTGATAAAACAGATAACATGTCGGATAACATGGATTGGAACTTTACCAGTTCCTTTAAAACTTGTGAAGGGAGGAATGCTCTGGGATCCCACCACCAAACGGGCTTTGTTCAAGCCAGCGATAAATTCTGCTGGGGAATGTTTTGACCTTGCAGCTTTGAGCATGGAGCTCAAAGGAAACAGAGTTCAGGTAAAGATTTCCACATTTCTAGAATCATAGAATCACCAGGTTGGAAAGGATACACTGGGTCATCGATGCACTGGGTTATCCAACCATTCCTAACACTCCCTAAACCATACCCCTCAGCACCTCATCCACCCGTCCCTTAAACACCTCCACCCCCTCCCCTGGATGGCCTCTGCCAGTGCCCAATGACCCTTTCCGTGAAGATTTTTTTCCCCATGTCCAGCCTTAACTTCCCCTGGCGGAGCTTCAGGCCATTCCCTCTTGTCCTGTCCTCTGTCACTGGGGAGAAGAGCCCAGCTCCCTCCTCTCCACAACCTCCTTTCAGGTAGTTGTAGAGAGTAATAAGGTCTCCCCTCAGCCTCCTCTTCTCCAGGCTGAACACCCCCAGCTCTCTCAGCCGCTCCTCGTCAGACGTTCTCCAGCCCCTCACCAGCTTCGTTGCTCTTCTCTGGACACGCTCCAGAGCCTCAACATCCTTCTTGTGGTGAGGGGCCCAGAACTGAACACAGTACTCAAGGTGCGGTCTCACCAGTGCCGAGCACAGAGGGAGAATCCCCTCCCTGGACCTGCTGGTCACACCGTTTCTGATCCAAGCCAAGATGCCATTGGCCTTCTTGGCCACCTGGGAAAAAAAATATCACTTCCCTAATGATTTAGGGTGCACATTCCATAAAATGCCAAATAAGCCAATGACCCTACGTCCCTATATCCTGGAGGAACGCTCAAGACTCAAGCCTAAATATTTTAGTATGTAATAGAAGAATCTGTCTACAAAGAAGACACAAATAATCACAACTGTTGAATCAGCACAGGCAGATTCTTTTTTCAACTCCTTCAAAGGCACTGAGCCCAAACTGTGTTTATTTACTTATTTGTCAGAATCCAAAGGGAATTTTTTGTTGAAAATTAGGCAAAAATCCTCAAAACTCTACGATTTACAAAAAGAAAAAGCAACATCTTCACTTAAAAACAGACAGGCCTCATGGAAATTGTGGGTTTGATGAAGTTGTGTTGGGTATTTTTTCCTCTATATTTTCTTTTTTAACAAAATCTTTCAGCCAATTCACTCCAAACATGAACCAAAACTCCACTGAACTCAATCCAAGGCTGAGAAACAAAGAGAGCAGGACAGGAGCCTCCCAAAGCAGTAGATAAATGATGTCTATATACCCTTTGCAGGTTAATGCATATAAACACCCTTTACCAGCTGACAAATGACGGCTGAAGGGAGCTGAACAAGATTACAGAGCCTGCAGCAGACCCAGATTTGAACCAAGCAGCCTGTATGAATTGCTTTTTTTCCAATTACAAGTCCTCAAGAGATCCATTCCAAGACAAGCCCGCGCAGAAAGGGCTCCCAGTCAGACACAAACTGCTGAAGAACGGTCACTTCTCTATTTTTAGTCTAAACCCTATGATCACAAAGTTGCTAAGATGATGCTTTCAGATGTGAAAGCTCTTCACGTAACCTTCAGTTTTATTTAGCTCCTAAACAAACAAAACAACAGCAGAGGAGAGAAATCATATTTACAAGAGAAAAAAAAAATAACTTACTTTGGGATTTTATTTCATGAAGAGGTTTTTTATCTGAGAGAGAAAGAGAGAGAGAGAGAGAGAAAGTTGCACTTAATAAATTTACATGGAGCACATCCATTTTCTACATCGCTTCTGCCCAGCTCTACAAATGAAACATTTTCTCCTTGTTTGCTGACAATATGAATATTTTATGTTGTCCATATTTTTCCCCTCGTCTTTTTTATTTTTTTTTTCCTAAATCTATTTCAAGATGTTTCTTTGCAGTAATTTCTCACTTGGTTAATTCAAGGATTTGTTAGTCTTATTGGATGCTTTTATTTAGAATATGATACATCTCAGCAATAAGGCAGTTCGAGACTTTGAAGTGGATCACTTGGAAAGGAAAGTCAGTTACAAATTCGTTATTTCTTTGTGTGTTTGATGTATGGAAAGGTTCATGATGGACATTGCAAAAAGTAACTTAAAAAATAGAAGAATGTACAGTATGTTGACAGTTATTTATCTAAACAGACACCGCTAATGACACCTCGATGTGTATGGAAAGAACAATGGGCTACCATGCACATGCAAATATATTATAAAATAGGTTTTATACAGCAGTGCATCTGTCAAAAATGAGACTTCTCTGTCTCCCTCGTAATAAGCATTGGAGTTATCATTTATACACCTGGAAGAGGAACGGGAGACTCGGGCTTGCAGCACCCACACTGCACGGGCGCAGATGCTATGGGTGCAACAAAGCACCCACTGGGCACCGCCGTCCCAGCGCAGCCCCAGAGGGAACATGCTGTGATGTCCAAGACCCGACTTATAGGCTCTCTGTGTGGCGTTGCTGGGACTGTCTCAAGTTCCCCTGATCCAGAGGGAGGTGTCCCTGCTCTTGGCAGGAGGTTGGAGCTGGATGGGCCATAAGGTCCCTTCCAACCCAAACCATTCTATGGGGTTGGGACTGGATGGGCTTTGACGTCCCTTCCAACCCAAATCGTTCTATGAGTCAACTATCTTTTGCGTTTCTTTATGCGTGAAGGACCTGACCATGGTTACCTCTGCAGGTCGGTCACTGGCACAGTCACTGCTCCGCAGCCCTGTGATCCACACTGGAAAACAGCTGCCTTAACAGAAACCATGTCAAGGTACCAGATGTTCAGGTTAGTGATAACGTAAGCAAACTAATTATGAGGCACCTTCTCTAATTTCTACTATTTGTGAAAATGATCGGTTTACTAAAACTTAACCCAAAAGACTCTTGGATTTCGGCTTTGCCAAAAAGCTGTGTGTGGGGGCTTTTTACTCTTGTTTTTATTTCTGCTAGGAAATGATGCACATAAACAACAAAGAACAGCGTTAGACTTGAGCTTTGCATCGGAAACAAACATTTTCATGCTGCTGACATACACTGCTCTCTACAGAAAGCGGCAGCAGCATTCAAATGCATTTGCTGTATAAACTGGTGCGACTGCAGATCCAGAAGCCTCCTGGCAATATTCAGTATCACAGCTCGTTGAAAAGTGGAAAACAAAATTATTTGTGATTTGTGATGCATTAGTACAAACATGTTTGCAGTTCATCTGCTTACGGCCCGCTTGTTTGTTTCTTTTTGGGGGCATTGGGAAAAGAAATCAATATTTTTTGAAGTTATAAAAAATAACTTTAAAGCAAATAGATGAAACAAAAAACTCCACAAACCTCTCTCGTCTATTAAGCAAAGAAAAAGCTTTTACCTCTGCAAGACAGAGAGAAATCCACCATGGGAAAGAATACTACTGAGAGTACTGGTACGGAATAAACAACGGAAGAACAAATATGCAGGAAACTGCTAAGTTATTGCGACTGTCTGGAGTGAATGTGACCTTTAGATTCGGATGGAGTCAATCTCTGGTTTTCTCCCAACTGCCTGGCAATCTTTCATTTACATCAAAATATAATGGCAGTGTTTGGTTTATGGTTGGATTAGGTGATCTTAAAAGGTCCTTTCCAACCTCAAGAATGTGAAAAAACAAAATAACCCCACCTCTCTTCTGCCTATCGGTCTGTATCTACTCAACTCTTACAAGAGCTAATAGAAACTCCCCAAAAGAAAAGCACTTTCAGTTGCTCCTCAGGGAAGGACTGGACCACCTGGATCCCTCCAGAACATCAAAAACCAGAGTGCGGAAAAGGACATTCCTGGGTCTGAACAGGTGCCACCTTTGTGTTATTTCCACCCTCTCCTGCCAGGGACTGAGTCCGGAACCGGAGCGCAGACCCCAACTCATCACTATTTCCCTTATGGAACCCCAAATCTGAACATTCACACTAGGGATTAGTACTTTTTCTCCAGTTCAGAACCAGGCTCACGTTTCCTGGGCTGCTTACGTTCTCACCCTTACTTATGCTTAATTTCTTATTTGTTAACCAAAGAGATGTTCTATTTCTACTTTTGCCTCACGAAAGGAACAGATTTAACAAGTTGTGCCTGACAAATAACCTCCAAGAGCTGAGTTTGCTGTAGCGCAGCACTGCATTTCCTCCCCAGTTCCCTATGGGACGAAGAGCAGAGCAGAAAAGCCACACGGTTGAAGAAGAACAGGGGAAAAAGATTTGTTAAAAAATAGGGTAATTGCATCAATTCCTATTAGCTGAGAAAGCAATTACAGTCCTAAAAATAATCTGACAAAAGTATATCCATACAGCACGACCCATAAAGGAGTAATAACATCACACTCCGAGATGAAACAAGAGACACTTAATCCTTCAGTCTATTTGAATGGACAAGGAAATTCAGCTTTCAGGACCAACGCATTGTCCCTGCGATGACCGAGCACAGCAAACGGAGGGGACCGACTTCATGAAAACACAGAGAACAATCCGAGCTCCACTCGTCACCTACCAGGAACAGCTTACACACCACGAGGCTTTTGCTTCCTCTCTTCCTAAGGAGCTCCAGGGCAGCACTGCCGCGGACAAGGGGTGACACTGACCACACGCTCGCCTCCAAATTACACTGGAGTAGATTTTCTTTCCCCACAAAACACCTGGAGATCAGTTTCTGATCCCAGCATTAGGTGAAAAATCACTGGAGTGCGTGTGGCAGAGAGAAACCTGCTGTTATATTGGTCTAAGAGTTACTGTTGGACATTGCTGTGAGGTCACGGCTTCCCAAACTCCCACCTCACCTTAGAAGAGGAACAGGAATACTTCACCCAGTGAGATTTCTGCTTGGAAAATCCAGCGGCGGCAGTTTCCCCCCACCCCAGCCATTCAGATAAGCTGAGAATTTAATTCTTTTAATTTTAAATAGTATTGCGCTGATGTCAACACACGCATCCCCGGGAGGCTGAGCTTTTGAATGGCTTTCCATTTCAATCACGAAATTTGGGTTTTATCGCTTATGCCACTTATCCTTTGTGAAATGATTTGATAGTTCATTTGCAACATCAAAGTTCTATTTTACAGACTTTGTGTTTCACAGCTGACACTTAAGTTGACTGATTCAGTACAAAATTTATTCATATTTAAAAAAATGCTTTTTGTGTCTTTTTACCCATAACGATCCATTTAGTTATTTTAAAGAAGGCACGGGCTTTACACATCGTGTATTAAGAGCATTTAAGTCCCATGTGTAGCAAAGCGATTGGCTTCTGAAGGAGGAAGCTTCTGCTTCTCCAGAGATGTTTTCAGACACGCACTGTTTACTTCGCTTCTGTTTGCACTTTTTCTTAAAATTGTGTCTATAAAGTGATTCTAAATGTCATGGCAAAAAAAAAAGTAAACAACTTCTGAAAAGGCAATGATGAAACCCTGGGCTGGTTCCACCGATTGCAACTTAGGGCAGTTTACTGTGTGGCTGCACTGGTGTTAACCAGGTTAGTTCATCAATACTAACACCGTCTGCACAAGTGGCAGAAAACATAAAGCGCAGGGTAGAAACCTGGTCCAAAGAGCTTGGTTTTATATAAGGCACACAACAGACAACAATAATAATAGCAGCAATGATAATAATGCCGCTAATTATTTAAGCTAACTATTCCAATAGCCCATCTACCAAATGCTTTGGTGGGAAGGGCCTTCTTTCAATGCTTGCTATTGCGCATCTTACTCAGCACCTTACCAGAGCTGAAGTGAGACAGCATCTGGGAAGCTGTACTTCACTGGAATGTGGTCTACGAACAGAGAACCTATGTCTCCAGAGTTGCCAACATGACATCTTTTAGGCATTACATTTAACAACAGAAAGAATAAATACTCTGTCTGCCCTCTACACATATCTCTATTGTGACAGGACTGTCATGGAATGTCTTTTCTTTCTTTCCTTCCTTCCTTTCTTTATACTTTCTTTGAGAAGGTGAATTGGCAATTGGCTCCTTACAGCCTGGAGCTTTTTGCTTTCCACTCCTAGTGATGGTTTTTTGCAGGACCTTTCAGAAGGCAACCTGCTTTGTTTTCCACAGCCAAAACTACTGCACTTCCACCCACTGGAAAAAGCCAACCCCCTGTCTCCCACCCCTCTGAGAGTGAGGGAGCTGTTGGAGCCAGCTGACATCCCAGCCTCCTGCTGCTGAAGAAACCTGCACACAAACTTCCCACTAAAGCTGCAGGCTGGACAGATTTAAGCCTGAATTCTTATTCAGAGTTCAGTGTGGGTAACCTGGACTGAGGTGAAAGGTTGTTTGTTAAGAGAAAGCAGCCCCATACAGAGCTTGTTCTCTGTGACACCGCAGAACACTGCACAAATGCCCTGACCTGCACAGAGTTCAGCCGAGAGAACTCTACATGGCAGTGTTTATTTCTTACTATGAAAAACAGTCTTGTTCTGGGGAACGCAGACACGTTTAAAAAAGCTCAAACCAAACATTGCACTGGTAAGGTGGCCGTGAATCCAAACACCAGTCCCTTCCCCTGTATGTAGAGCAACACGGATAGAGAGACTTCATTTGACCAGTAAGTGAAACTCTTGTTGATACAAAAAGCTTCAGAGGGCTTTATCCTAGAATAGTTCCTGAAAAGGCACTCTCGGAATAAGCAGTAAATATCCGAGATCGTCCTGCAAGCACAGCACCAACCTTTTGCATTCTGTGACATCTGAGGACTCGCAATGATATTGAAGTGATAATTCACCCCTGAACAGAGCCAAGGGTCAGGCTCACGGCAACCAAAGATGTTAGGAGTCCTTCACTGGAGAGGTTAATAAAGTGTGTGGCTGTGACACCTCGGGACACGATTTAGCAGGCGCGGTGGTGTTGGCTGATGGTTGGACTGGATGATCTTAGAGGTCTTTTCCAACCTTAACAATTCTATGATTCTAAGCGTGGGCAACACAAATCCAGTGACTCAGAAACCTCTGTGGATTTCAACCCTGACAGAGGCA
This sequence comes from Cuculus canorus, assembly GCF_017976375.1. Taxonomy (NCBI): domain Eukaryota; kingdom Metazoa; phylum Chordata; class Aves; order Cuculiformes; family Cuculidae; genus Cuculus; species Cuculus canorus. The sequence continues at coordinate 990,140 of NC_071426.1, read as the reverse complement.
ACCCTCTGAAAACAATCTGTTCTTTTCAGAGCAATAGTTCAGCCAGAAAAGTTCTGCTGCCCCGGGTGGGTGTGTGGCAGATGCACGGCACTGCTTGGAACACAGCCCGTGGCTCCTAAAGACAGTCAAGCACCAATTGTTACTCACCTTGAATGCAAAGCCCTTCCGTGCAGTTCTCCGACTCCTGGCTCAAGCCCTCGCAGTACTTCCCACCGTTCCTTGGAGGCGGTGCGATACATTCCCGAACTCTCAAATGCTCGCACTCCGGGCTGCACACAGACCACTCGCTCCACACCTCCCAGTTTCCGTCCACTGAATGGGGAGGAAGAAAAACCAGGCATCATCACCACACACCTACGTGGGGCAGTTAAGAGGTCCTACCAAGAACACGTGTTTCATAGCTCTCCTCAAGTCACAGCAAGTGAAACAAAGTCTAATTCTCAGGATAAATAAACATAGTTTTATCAGATGTGAAGCTGAAATGCAGCACTGGCAATGCCACCTCAAGTGTGCAATAGGGAAGCTTTTAAAACAGCCCCAGTTAAAACAGCACATTTTTCTGCAAACAGAGGGAATTAAAACTGCAGGAGGCAGCATCCCCATTGCCACCTGGACATTAGCTTCCAACATTTCAGTCAAATTCTGCCTTAGAACAGGCTGATGTAGAGAGGCCACACATTTTCCTACCAAATAAAATGATGCTGACATCTACAAAATGTGCATAACTGGCCTTGTAGACTTCTACCAAGAGCCCTGAGCAAGACAACGGATCAATACGTTGCTTTGCTGACTGTTTTACAGCTGTCTCTGACCTGAACGAGAAGGGATTCTACAGTTCCCTTTCTTTTCCACGCATAAATCAGACTGAAGAGCAGTCAGATGACCACAGAGACAAATACAAACAATACTAAATTCTTTAAATCACAGTTCAGAATGTGTCGTATCTAAAAAACTCATGAAAGCTAGGAGAAAGATCTGCCAGAATCCAGACAAGTTTTGCTGTGATCACAGGCAAATGTGTGTACACAGTCCTGCCAACTTTCTGCATCTGTGTAGGTGAAACACCAATTCCGAATTCGATAACAGAACTTTCAGGTGAGCAAATGAGGAAATGCAGTGTCCGGGGATGTAACACAATGCTCCAAGTGTAGCACAACCTCAATTCCAGAAGGTTTATACACTTGAAAGCAAACCTTTGCAAGCTAAATACTACTTTTAAGTGAAGCTCTCAGCTTAGGTTTCTGCATTTCTCTGTCCCACGTTACCAACATCCGCTCCCCTTTCCCTCTGCCCCCACCCACTTACAGCAATTCTCACACCGAACCAGGTGGTGTTTTGTTGTTCAGTATTTAGTGAGCACCGCTGTAAGGTAAAGCACTGACAAATCTGGCAGATGAGCCCTACACGCGGCTCAGAGCTGCAGTCCAAACAAGGATCCAAGTATTTCCAATTTCCTTCCTGACCTCGGTGGGCTTTTCAAAGCACTATTGTTTACCCGGCATTTCAGACTGAAAGAGCTCTCCCACAAGTGTGACATTTAAAGTCATTCCTTAGCAGGCTGTGACTATCTCACCAGGGCAGAGAGAAGTGCAGGTGATTTTCTGCACGGACATTCCCTCGCAGAACGCCCCTCCGTTGAGCGGGGCAGGGTTGGTACAGGTCCGCGATCGCTTCTGCCAGCCCCGGCCACACCGTGCGTTGCAGTTTGACCACTCGGTCCACGATGACCATCCTCCATTGACTGCAAAACACAAGCGTACCCGAGGTTGCGGGATGTGTGCTAAGAGACAGCAAGCAACAAATCTGATCAGATCGTTTCATTCAAAGGCAGGGTTTCGGTTTTATATTCTACAGGTGAATTCCGAGCTGAAGGAGGAGCACTGCCACCTGTAAAGCATCAGGACACGACCACGTAAAGGCCATGGTGTCAAAGATGACAAATGTTTGTTTTGGAAGAATAATATGCAATGTCTGACAGAAAGAGCCTAAGGGAAGAAGAAGCAGGCACCTCAATTCCCACAGAATATGCTTTTCTAAAATCATAAACAAGACTCTGTTTTACCAAGGCTGATACAGGAATGCTCCGCCTCCACCAATAAAATGTCACATGCAGTAAGAACCACGGTGAGCAACACAGGATGGTAACGAAGTGATGGCTCTGCTCTTCTCTCTTTTGCTGTGCAACACCCAGATCCACTCATTAGCGCTGGACACCGCAGTATCACAGATCCAATCAAGGCAGCCCTTTATGGACCTCCCGAGGCACGGGCTTTAGGGCTTCCTAGTACAAGCAAGGTTTATTTATGTGGTTTAGTTAATTTCTCCTTAATATCCGGAGCAAGGACTGTTATTATTGACACAACTTCTGGGAACCCATCATGACAAACCCCTCCCAATTCCAACCACTTTAAAAGCAGGCATGCTCTCAGCCTTGAGCAACAGAATTGAAACTCGTCATAACAGGAACGAGATGAGCCATTTGCTTCAGAGCCAGTTATACGGTAAAAGTATAAAGTAGACACATCTAAATCTTTCCCTAATTATCACTGACCGTACACCACCACCGTTGCAGACATGCTCCTTCTCTTGGCCACGATGTTGGCTGCCATGCAGGTGTAGTTCCCAGAGTCTGACAGCCGCGCCTGCCGAATGATGAGGTTGTGGTCTGCTCTGGTGTCAATGTTCTCATCCAGGTTGGAATCGATGGGCTCCTCATTCTTTAGCCATTCCACCTGGAGAAGAGAAGAACACGGAGTAGGAAAAGCAAAGGTGGAAGCAGAAAGCCTGCAAAATTTTATTTCATTGATATCATTAATAAATGTCATTTTAATCTTAACTAGAAACAGTAAGATAAAAATGAAGCTGGGATGGGATTCCCAAAACACAGGCACTCACAATTAAAGAGGAGAAACCATTCCTGCTCTGAAGACACTTGAGCTTATAAACAAAGGCACCAAATAAAATGCTAGGACATAATAAAACAACAAATAAGAAACCAAAATGGAAATGGCAAAGAGCTGGTTCAGAGTTGCAAGAGGGTGGATTACAAGGGAAATGTTATTTTTGTTTTACTTAGATATGAGGCAGAAGAGGACAGGAGAAAAAGGAGATCAATTAATCACAATTTTGCTGGTGGAATTAGGTAGTCAGGAGGCTTTAATATTTAATCCAAGGAATCAAGAAGAGATGATAAAAAATACTGGATCATTCCAGTTGAATATATTTCATTTACCTCCTGGTTCTCTTCATTGTACGAATTAGAGCTTGAGTCTGAAATCATTTTCTTAAATAACCGCATCTTATTTTTCCCTCTATATGTGCTCTTGAATCTATCCTGTGCATTTTGCTTTTATTCTAACGACTCATTTATTCAATTACTGTCCTATTTGGGAGAGTCCTTCTGGTTTCTTTAATAGGATGAATAAACAGCGGAAAACATCTGTAAACCAAACCCACTTACTGGATGCCTTGAGCTAACGACCCCATCGCTCTGATAGGGAAGTGCTTCCAACTCCCAGAGCAGAGCCTGGACCTGGGGAGACCAGCAGGGCCAGCACCTGATTGCCACTTCCCTCCCGACTCCCAGCCCTCAGAAGAAGGTGGTATGGTTGAGGAAATTAGAAAGGTAGGGTTTAAATCAAAGACAGTGGAAGAAAACATCAACCAACATTGATATAAGGGATGTTAAAAAACACTGCTCTGGACATATGGCATTTTATATGTTCAAACAATTGGACAGTGACCAGCTAAGCTTCGTAATACATTAGGATGACACATAATAAGGATTAATTCCACTTTTCTAAGAGAGAAACAGATAGAAGGATGCAATTGCCTGACATCACACAAAGTGGAAAAGCTAAGTCATCACAGCAGACTCCCAATTTACATAAACGTTCTTAAACCAAAGGCCATTAGAGTTTGTCTTCAAGGTCCACAAATACCGTGAAATGTTGCATATAATATATTTCAAAACATCTTTCCCAGTTTACCAACCAACACATCTCTGAGTGGACCCAGGAATTATCTGTGAGGCTTCAGAGCCAGTTATATTATATTATAATATATTATCTTTCTCCACTTGAAACGTTAAAAAAAATAATTAGGGCACAGTAAGCTGCTGTTAGAGAAGTGAAAAATTAAAAATAGAAGCAGAAACAACAGATTCTATTAAAAAATAAATGTGAGTTATTTTAATAGCTTTTCTAGACCTGGAGGAGGTCTGGCTGTACCCTAAAGTCAAATACCCTTCTCATCTCAGTTCAGATGAATAACCTCGTTTAGGAACTTGTGGAAGGACTTGGAACTTTGTGGTAATGAGCTTATGGATTTGCTAGCTACAGGCACTCATTAGCGCACTGCTCGGCACAGATGGTCGGCAATTTGTAGATTTTCCAGTTTATAAACAAATCTGCAAAAGCTGACCATCAAACCCAATTAGATTTCATGCCAGACAGCAGGTTCCCCTTCCAGGAGCATCAGTCACTTTGGGTAGTGGGCGACAGGAGGTGCGTGATGGACGTAGCCACGGCTTCTCGTGTCCCTGGGAACTCCCCTCGAAAAGAATCGAGGTCCGTGGCACTGTGATCCTACACGGTGACTATGGAATTACACAATTGTTTTACACATCAGTCGAAAGAGGCATTACTTGAGTAGGAAACACATTACACCTCTCGTACCAAAAGCAGTTAAAAGATTTTAGCTCTATGAACTCTTCTCCTCAAACTGCAATCAAAAATGGTAACAAAGACAGAACGTCAGCGTTCAAGGTGGATCTGTCTATGGACTCGCTCCAACGGATCCATGTCCTTCCTACACCCACGATTCCACAGTCAAACGCAGGGTCTTACCAGAGCAGAGGAATCCCCTCCCTCGCCCTGCTGGTTCCACTGCTTCAAATGCAGCCCAGGACGTGGTTTAATCCATTTACTGTTCAGCCTCCCTTCCGCTGTTTATTTTAATACTAATTATCAGAGGGGGTTTCAGCAAAGAAACCCGGAATGTGATTGAAATTATGGAAGAGCAGCACCAGCATCAATCAAGTGACAGAAACGCAATGGCCGCAGTGAGAATTAAACTCTCCTGATGTGCAGCGTAATGACAAACAGTAATGTTCAAAGGGATGACAAACGCATCTGGTGTCACCAGAGTTCCTTATATTTCACAAGAATATAGATATACACATATTTTGCTTTTTGACTCTCATCAGAGCAGGGCCTTTGTGGGGTGTGAGGGAGGCACAGGAGGGTCCAGGGTCCTCCTCACTCTTCGTTGAGCACTCCAGGCTATTTTTCCTGCAGACAACTGTTCCAGCAGAGAGTTCACGCTGCTCCTCTGCTTACTGAGTCAGGACTGCAAGGCTCGGAGAAGGAAAATCATTTCCTTTAATGCAAAGCATTTAAAAGAATGATGATCACGGCAAAGGGAGAACATTAAACAGACGGAACATAAACATGAAAGTGTTGAGATGGGCGACCAAAAGATGATTTGTAAGCGAGGCCATGCGTTGCCTTTTGCATATCTGGAGGCTGGATGACACTGCGAATGCTCATCGCTAATCCCAGCCTCCCCCTCGAGGAAAAACCAGGCTGCTTCACATGCACTCCCTGCAGCAGACGAATGCTCTCAGAGATGGAGAACTACAGGACGAATTCACAGAGTAAACTGATAAATTTAAAGGAGCTGTGGTGACAGAAGGTTGCTGTTACTTGCAGGGATAAAACCTATGGAAAAATTCAGTGCACATACAAATAAGATGAAAGGAAATGGCTTCAGGTTGCACCAGGGCAGTTCAGATTAGACAGGAGAACAAATTTATTCACTAAAAGGGTTCTCAGGCCCTGGCAGAGGCTGCCCGGGGAGGTGGTAGAGTCCTCATTGCTTGGGGGATTTAAGGACAGATGAGGTGCTCAGGGATGTGGTTTAGTACTGGACAGGTACGGTTGGATTTGACGATCTCAAAGGTCTCTTCCAATCAAACAACTCTATGATTTTAAATACACAGACAAAAAATAATCAAGCACAATACTAGCAATAAAGAAACCTCGAATGTCTCCGTACTGAAACGAGGCACAGCACTCCGAATTGCCAGCATGCAATGCCTGAAGAGTAGAATCCAAAGTCATTAGCCCTTAACTCCCCTTGTTTCATCATCACTGGAGGTCACACAGCCCTTTAACACAATGAAATACGCTTCTTTTTAAGAATCAATCTATCCAAAGATCTTAAATGTTTCTACCCTGAGCTAGCTGTAAAAACTATGATAATATGCCATAAGTTTATATAAAGATATCTGGTTTATTTCTTCTGAAATTAAATCTGCTCAGAATTAAAATACCCCCATCAATCTCCAGCAAAGGCTAATCACGTAATGATCTACAGCAGAAACGCAGGGGCTGATATGGATTAACTCAGCTGCTACGTATTGGGTGGCAGCAGAGGAATTAGCATAATCATAAATTTGTTCCAATTACAGAAAGCAATTATCAAAGACCAGCTTACAGCATTATCAAAGTCAGATCAGTTAAATACACCATCCTAGGCAGATTACGATGGGAGTTAGCAAACTCCTTTTTTTTGTTAAAAATAACACTTATCCCAACTCATCCATAGTTCTGTCTGCTGGATACGACGTTAAACCAGCCTGCAGCTTCACGTCAGAGGAGCACGGCTGCTGCGGCAGCTGAGCGAGGTGAAGGAGCCTCGCTGTGCTTAGCACGTGCAAAATAAATAACGTATGCACATCAGCCTGATTTGTGTGTGTATCCATAAAGACATTACAGACGTAGATCTCCCAGTCACCAGACAGCAAGTCCAAACACGCCGGGGAAATGCAAAGACCCCCAAGAATATTGATGGAGGCAGGAACACAGCTGAGTTAGAGACTGCAGGGAGGCTCTGGCAAAGGTTGCTATGGTTCCCTTACAACTCTGCCCATAGCATCACAGAACGGTTTGGGTTGGAAAAGACCATAAAAATCATCCAGTTCCGCCCCCTGCAACAGGCAGGGACACCTCCCACTGGATCAGGGGCTCTGAGCCCCATCCAACCTGGCCTGGAACCCCTCCAGGGATGGGGCAGCCACCACTGCTCTGGGCAACCTGGGCCAGGGCCTCCCCACCCTCACAGCAAAACGTTCCTCCCTAAGATCTGATCTCAATCTCCCCTCTTTCAGCTGAAAGCGTTACTCTTTTGTTTGGTTGGTTTAATATCAAGTTATTATTTAAGCCTTGAAGATTAGAGGAGGTCAGGTACCACTTACCGGCCTGAAACGGTTTGATGCACTAAGAGTCCTTCATCAATTGCTCAATCGAATTTACACATCGAGAGCTGGCTGCCCATGGCTGAATCTTCTATTCTTTCTCATGTATCTTGTTTGACACTTTAAAGAGATTTAACACCCAACAGGAACAATACAACTCAGAGTTCTTTGGGCACAGATGATAATTTTGCAGGTCAGATGACAAAGGACCTTGGTATTCCTGCTTTTCCATCATCCTACTCTGCCCTTTAAATACATCTGACTTTCTCATGTGGTCAATAACCAGAGTACACATCTATCGAAGTTAATATAGTTAGATTGCCAGCTTCTCTTGAAGAGCGAATCAATTGCTTTCTCCATGTAAGATAAACGCTTCATGATTTTAAGATGGGAAAGGTCAACACCTGACTTACGGCAGCACAAATGTTTCTTATGGCATCATCAATGTACAGATTTTAAATTCTTCCTCTCAGATAAAGCAGTAAACATGCCGATATTTGCATCATTTGGAGAAAATTGTTCTGTCAGTCCCAGAATCGCTTAATATTTTAAATATAAGTACAACACACTCGTGTTTAGAAAACGTGGTAGAGAATACAATAATAAACAGGGGTATTGCTGCTCCCGAGACTGCAGATAATCACACTGAACACAAGTCTCTTCTCTGACATCACGTGCATCGCCCTTGGCGATGGGACCACCAGTTTGTGACCCAGCTACCAGCAGCACAGCAGAATGGCCAAAGACAACATAAATAAATGGAATGTAGATACATTTTTATGTCCGTGTCCTTCGTCTGTAACACCTGTTTGACATCTCCATCAGCTGCTTTTCCATCAAACAGTCCTCCCTGCAGGTTTCAATACAGAGGAATGAAGTTTACACCTGAACTTTTGGCCTGTCAGAACCAAGCTATCCAAATTGACAAGCGGTCATTAAAATAGGTCTCTTGTAGATACCTCTTTGGATCTTAATTCTCCTGACATTGCAGTAATGACAACTGCAGAACAGTGAACATTACCTTCAAGTTGTTTCCAATTCTATCTTTGCTGTTGCCCATGAAGACAATTAATTAAATATAAATAATAGAGAAGACATCTCTACTTGAGCTCCTACCTCCCTATGAACAAAAATAACAGTTATATACATATATATATAAAAGAACCAGGCACTACCATATTTCCCACCCTAGAATCCGACTTTGCATTAAAAAAGAAGGAATAAAAAGGCTGAGAAGTTCTATAACTCAGAATATTTAATTTCTAGCTAAAAATTGTGTTGACTGGAGAAGACAATGCGCTTGAAGCTGATTTATTTTCTACAAAAAAGTTTCTTTTAAGACAAAATGTCAGCAATGGATTCTTCTCTGAATTACCATTCAGAGCAGGGATATCAGGCTTCTGCCACTGTCTCTGCCGACTCTGGAGCAGGCCCAGGGGGACTGTACCGCTCTGCTAACGTTAGCTTTTATGAATATTCCCCCCACACTAATCAGCTCAAGCCTCTGGCTAGAAAAAGTTCTTCCTACCTTATAATTGATTTAGGTCTCACAGTCCCAACTCTTAAAAAGCCTTATTTAAAATGGCTTTTTCAGACCTACAATGTTTAGTGGAAGAGAGTGAGATACACTCAATCCCTTTCAGATCCAGCGTCAAACTCCTGTTTCTAAAAACCCAAGAGTGTCTGAGCTTGAGAAATCTTCCTTGGGGTTGCAGTTGGAATGGATGAGCGCAGGCCAGGCACGCGCTCCAATTACAGTGATGCATTAAGACGGCAGCATCCCTTGGTTACAGCTTTATTTTGCTTTCTACCCTAGGACTCTTAACAAATAAGTAGGCGAAGCCTCCATCAGCGTAAATCATTGCAGGAGATTAATAAAAAAATAAAAGCCGGTTTGCTGGATACAAACCCTTCGTATCTACCTCTACGATCACACAGTTGTTTTATCAACACAATCAAAAAGCATTAAGCTGCCGTGCTAGGAGGCTATCGCTGGCAACACACAAGAAGCAGGTCAACGGCACCTGCTGCATTTCTTTAAATTAAGCCACTGAGGGAATACTGTTACCGGATCGTTTAATCACAGTGCTGTCAGACTGTTCTGGTAAGCATATTTTTCCTTCATTAGATTGAATGTATAATCTCATTACATAAATCTGACACAGTGACGAACTCATCAATCAGCCGGAGCTTTTGTTGGCTACGCCGGTGAAAGCAGCTCGGGAATTTTCTCTTTGAAGAGATGCACTCAGTTGTTGCAAGAGAGATCATCTGAAAACCCAAGTGCTGCACGCTGCTAATGCATGTTTTCTTTCTTATTATTTCACTTTATGTGGCATCCAGCGAATGCATTTCCTACACAAACCTCTGAGAGCAAAGGGAGCCCTTGGATGGATCTTCACTCCATGTACCACGGCTCGTGTCCAGATTGCAACAAAGTGAGCATTTTTGATCGTGAGCATTAAAATCACAAAGAAAAATTCATATTGCTGAAAAATCCAGAGGGGAAAAAGGCTAACATGGGAGGGGTGAGTCAAAATGAAATTAGAACACGCTTTTGAATAAGTATAATGGGAAAGGTGACAGCCTGTAGGTATATCTCAATTGATAATGCTAGGGGTGGGCAAGGATTGACTCAGACGCGCTATTTTAAAACACTGTTATAAAGATAAATTGCTGTAATATGCCATTACTAATGGTACATTGTCTGATTGTTAAAAGATATAATCAGGTCTCCAAATAAGTTTATCTTTATTCCTATTTTTGGAAGAATAAGTGTCTAACATTAATTGGAAAATTGTTTTTCACCCCCATGCAAAAATTACGAGTGAATCAACATTAACAAACAAAAGGGTTATTACGTGGGCTCACATGGCTGTTCTCCAGTGGGGCAGTGCGCACAAATGATTTCTCTGAATGGGAATGAAAAGGTTGCAGTGGCTTCCAGCTGAAGGCAGAGATCTCCACTGCAACTCGGTAGAGTTCTGCACATGCCTGGTGTCAAACCACACTGGATGCCTCTGAGATGGATTTCCAAGATATATCATAGAACACACCTGCTGGAACCTAATTATCTTTTCACTAAACGATAAGCACATCTCAGAAGCCGAGTTTGCACTTCAGTATATTGGCTATTTTTTCCGTCCGGCAGACATACCAGTGATGAATTACAGGTCCAGGCAAAGAGGCGACATCAGAGACGCAGGTGTGAAAACTAAATCTAAGTGACAGATGTATTATAGAATGAAAACATGCTGATCTAATAAAATAAACAGGTTAGTTTCATGCAGATCTGACACAATCTGTGACTCCCCAAGACTGCTTCCATACAATGCACAGTACTTTGTACACAAGGCTACGGACACTGGCAGGTCTTTCATGACGAGCTTGAAGAACCGGCAGCAACACCGAGCGCACGAAAAATGTCCAGGGCATCCCTACAAGAAGTGACTTAGAAGTTCCTCTTGACTCACTCAAATACTCAGAAGGCATTATTTTTAATGCCTATCTCACTTTGTTAACCCTGCAGTTTATGACAATATAAGACAGAGTCTTCAAACTTGTATGTAGAGGCTCAATAGTCGCCTGGGTGCAGCTCCCACAGCACACCTGGCTGACCCTGTTTGCTCATTCGGGTCTGGTTTAGAAGAGCCGTTTGTTTGCCTGTCAGCTGTCTGCTGTGGAAAAAAAGGACAAACACCAGGGAAAAAAAAAAAAGCATTGCCTGGGATCTCTGTAACATTTCAGAGATGTCCAAAAAAAGAGCATACAAAATACAGTCGTTATTATTCTACGTTAAATAGTGTAGAAATGAAAGAAACAATAAGGAAAAAAGGGATCATGATGAAGCAAAGGTTTTCAGCTGAAAGAGGGGAGATTGAGATGAGATCTTAGGCAGAAATGTTTTGCCGTGAGGGTGGGGAGGCCCTGGCCCAGGGTGCCCAGAGCAGTGGTGGCTGCCCCATCCCTGGAGGGGTTCCAGGCCAGGTTGGATGGGGCTCGGAGCCCCTGATCCAGTGGGAGGTGTCCCTGCCCATGGAGGGGCTTTGAGGTGCCTTCCAAACCAAACCACTCAGTGATTCTACAGTAACAAAAAATAACCTCCCCATCAAGCCGAGGCACACAAGGAGATCTCCCAATGTACGCAGCTGGTTGTGCTGCCCTGAGAGAGACACAACTAACAAAGCCCACTAAAAGGGCTGTAACATATGTAAAAGACTACCGGTTCTATACAAAACCACATCACTTTTATTCCCCACTTACACAGAGTGACCGTGAAATCTGAGGCTTTTTCTTTTAGCATACTGAACAAGAGCATTAAAGTGGATTTTACAAGCATTGATAATCACAGGCCTTCTTTCGCCTCTGAAACCTGCTCTTTGTTTGAACCTCCACCGAGCAGTCCTGCGGGCACAGCGCTGTGTGCAGCACAGCTGCTGTTGGAACACCTCATCCACGGAGCCAGCGGAGAGAAAATAAAAGGTTCAGGGCATTAGAGATGAAGTACTCTAGAAAAAAAAAAGACAGGTATCCATGAAGCAGACATTCCTCTCAAAGAAGACAGGTGATAACGGGCAAGAAATGAATATCAGACTCAACCAGAGATGAAACAGCACATAAAATAAACTCAGACCTCAAGTCCTGTTTTTCATGTTGTCCATGGTTGTGTCAATAAGCCACAGGCCTCAGCAAGGCTTTAATTGAGCAGGTGCTTACTGAACAAAGAGGCCCTACATACAAGTCTATGAGGACGGGCTGAGGGAGTCGGAGTTGTTCAGCCTGGAGAAGAGAAGGCTCCGGGGAGACCTCAGAGCAGCTTCCAGCGCTGAAAGGGGCTCCAGGAGAGCTGGGGAGGGGCTCTTGGTCAGGGAGGGCAGGGAGAGGACGAGGGGGAATGGTTTTCAGCTGAAAGAGGGGAGATTGAGATAGTGACGCCTCCCACTGGATCAGGGGCTCCAAGTCCCATCCAACCAGGCTTGGAACACCTCCAGCAAATTCTCCACATGAACAGCTGGGAATAAAACTTCAGTAGAAGGCTGAAGATCTGCAGTGCAGGACAACACTCCCTCTGGCAGAGGGAGGGTGCCTTAGAGACCTCAGAGTTTTAACGGCATGAACCAACTACAGGAAGAGTCAGGGGTTCTGAAACACTGAAACCTACTCCTACTGCTAACCGAGACTGCGTAATTCCTTCACAAAGCAAAAGGAATTTATTCCACTGTCCCAAATGCAACGTCATCTAATTTTGTCCAAGTTAACTAATAAATTCTTCACAGCTTTGCATAACTTCATGGTTTTAAAAATGTGAACGTTGGCTGCAGTGATGGCTTCAGAGTAAAACCAGTCCGCAGGAAGAGCTTACGCATAGATAAATAATCATTGAGCCATACTGCACAGATCTCAGCTCGGTCTTGAAAGTGAAATGTCTTTGGTGAAAAATGAAACACATTTATTGCATTTGTAACTGATGTGCCTTAGAAGCAAAGCAAATATTGACATTCCAGACACAAGACCCAAGATCTATAACTAACTGTATAAAATGCGCGCTGTTTGCATTTAGTAATCATACTCTGTTTTCTATAACCAGAAATAAGATTCATTGAAGACTATAACTCACCAGCCTTTTTTGCCATAGTGTTTTACTACAATACCATTATCCTGCCATATTACATTTTACTGTATGTGTACAAGGCCCATAAATACCCAGGCCTATGTAAAACAGGCAGCAACGACACATGCTACTTTTGGAATACTTGCAGCTTTTGAATTTTATGTGGGTTTCACATTTTGTTGATGTGTTTGCGATGGAATATGTGCTGCCCAGAAGAGAAATGATTTTACATTTGCATTAAAAGCTATAGCAGTAAATAACCCATCAGGACCCATGCAGATTTTCACTGGAACAGCTACAGCAGTACATTAAAATGTCGAGATCTGTGTTAAAGAGTTGAAAAAGTAGCACTGGATACAGCATATTTAAAACTTAAATATATGCATATACTAAATGATAAAGATACTTCTGAGTATTCCACAAACCTCTGCAGGGCCCTCAACTCAAGTTTACACTCATCAGCCATAGTTTAGCACAACGGCTGCCCTTTTATTACAGAAATACCCCCAAATCAGGCAGTAGGCATAGACAGAGCTGCAATTTGCCACTAATGCTCAAATATGAGCTACCTGGAGATTTAGTTTCAGAGTATTGATTCATAATAAAGGGGATTTAGTATAAATTTTAAGGTCAACTGCTGCTTGGATTTGCACCTCATGCATCGCGATGGACTTCAACACCGTTACCCATCGAGCATTTCTAGCTGGGAATCGGCTCCCCTGCGCTAACCCCGTATTCCACACGAAGGAGGAGGGTTTGCCTTTAGCAGCACAAGGACCGCAGCATCGTCCTGGTGAAGAGGGGCACGGTCTAGCAGGCAGAGATTGGGTTTGTTTTGTTCTTATTTATTTGAAAGCCTGAGGGTTATAAATGTTTACCTCTAAAATCATGGATCATGTGGCACTTCAGTACAAAGGGACTGGTATTCCTAAGAAACAGTAGAAATCCACAGTAACTACCACAGGCGACAGAACTCACTGAACTCACCACGTGCGTTTCAAGGGCAGTTTGGGAAGGTGCTCCATTTCACAGGAACAGCAGTCTCACACCCTTCTTAAATTTAAGACACACTCAGTTCACAGTAAGCCCAAAGTCTCAAGGTGACAGAAGGTCCTTCTGAAGGCCAATTTCAGTACAGAATGTGGAAGCTCGCTATCCACTTAAAGAAACATTTTAAAGCCTGATTATCAAAGACCACTGAATCTATGACAGACTGAGAAATTCCAAGTCCTTCTGCCACTGGTGGAAGAATAAGGAGTAACATGCCTCCAACATACCACAATGCCTGTCCAAAAAGAACACTAGCTATAAAAGCAAGCACTTTTTTTTTGCTCTTGTACCAAAAATAATTAATACTTTACTCTCTGAGGCACTAATAAGGTAGAGCATACAGAAGAGATTATCCTAAATTTAATTAATGGATATTGATTATTTTCCGGGTTACAGTTCAAGACTGGCGTGACAGCAGTCATCAAACACAACATCATGACTATCAAGAACCAGACAGAAAGGACTTCCTGTCAGAGAGGAGGTTATAATTTATTCTGTTTGCTGAGTTGGTGGCAAACCACCAGGATCTATTAGTCGCATCGATTCCAGATGCTGCACCTAAGCTGGTACAGAGCTGCAGGAAACGACAGAATCCAGTTGTGTGCATTCCTCACTGTTTCACTTTGAAAGTAAACGATTGTGTCACTCGGAGGCAGTGACTCCAGTGCTGAGTATGTTCTTAAAATTAATAGAAAGGAAAATATCCTTTGGCAAGAGCACAGGGAAACACGAACGTACGATTAGGGTTACCAACCTGCCAGCATTATGGATATAAAATCTTACCAAAGGCGCTTTACACAGTGAATGTAATAGGTACGAATGACACTACATCATGTTAATGGCTGGACTGTAATACATAGGAAATGAAAGTACAACATGTATTTCTCAAGGATGAGGGCTTAATACCTATTTAGAAATCACAGTTTGCTCCTCTGTGGCTTTGCACTGTGTTTCGCTCTGAAGCTGAGATTTGTTGGCCTAGAGGCCCCGATGTTTTTAACTCCTTTAGATACCTTTCTGAACCTACACGCAAAGGGTTACAGGCCCTTAGATAGTGTGATAGCATCTCAAAAACTTAGCATCAGACTACACATGGCATCAAGCACAAAATCCCAGTGGAGTTTCCTAGCCCTGCAATCTGAACCACACAAATGCTGGTTTACACGCACTGCGGCCCCAAGGGAAGCAGCTTTGTGCTGAAGGTGAACAAAAGATAAAGGACCTAAAACACTATAGGTTGTAGAGAAGAATTATTTAAAGGCAGAAGGAGGAGAGGAGAAAGTATTAAACAGAATGGAGGAGAGACTGAAAATGCTAATGCTCAGCATACACACAAAGAGCAGTGAGTTCTTTGAATGCAGCAACGAGAATCTATTCCTGATGTCTTCCTTCCCCAGCCCCAAACCCCAAGATTTTCAAGAAACTGAGAACACAACTAGAGAAAAAACTATTTAAAGAAAGACTAAAAGGTCGGCTGAGAAGATAAGGAAAGAATATGTGAGGAAATGCACTTGAGAAGAAGTATTGGAGAAGAAACAAAAGGTCTTACTACACATTGTACTCCATAAAACAGAGCACTGCCCAAAGAACGTGAGAATCAAATGAACAGAGAGCAAAATCAATCTATGCCACTTGTTGACTGAAGCTCTGACTTCAGCTTATTCCCACTTGCATGATCCCAAGGCAGATTGCACAATTTCCTCGTGATAAACCATTTTCCAGGACTGGGATGAATGAAGGAAAATTGCATGAGAACTTGAGAAGCAGCAGCGGTAAGGAAACAGAGATACTCCCCAACTCCAGCAGGATCTATGCAACCCATTCTCTCTTCTTTCAAATGGGCTAATGTCACTTTTTTTCCAGGCTGAACTATGGCCATTCCTAAATTTTTAAGAGCCTGTCGAAAGCAGAATGCAGAGTGTATTTTACGCAAGGCTACAGGTTAAGGATATGCTCTAAAAGCCACTTAAAACCCATGTAATACTTTCTCAGTGCAAGACAAAGGAGTGCACCATGAATAACAGCTGTGTTGTCCCAGGAATAACATCTAAAATAAACCTACACAACAACAGTAAACAAGTGCAAAACACACACACGGAAAACAGAGCACTGTGCACTGCAAAGAAAGGCAATACAGCCCTCCAGAATGTGATGGACTTCTAACAGCAGCCGAGGCAGTGGTACACGTCCCACTAGGACACAAATTGGCTGGAGGTGTTCAAGGCCAGGTTGGATGGGGCTTGGAGCAACCCGATGCAGTGGAAGGTGTCCATGGCATCATCCGTCCCAGAGATCCGAGCCCAAGGTGCCCAGCTGGCAGCCTAACAAAAATGACCAGCAGACAAGGATTCATCACAGCTCAGCTGATGCCGACACTCCTCAACACCTGCCTCCCTGCACACACTCCAAACTAAATGAGGCCTCTGTTGCACACAATTAATAAACATATCTATGGGGAGAATCTGTTGTGGGGATTGAAAGCCAGAACTGCCTCTCCCCTAGGCCAACCCTGCATCAATAGTGAAAGAAATGGCTCCGGTCCCATTAGCCGCTGCCAGCAGACACTCTGTTATATTTAAATCAACATTCGCTGCAGCAGGGGATTTTCAGATGCTCTACTTAAATGCTGGATTTTCTCTTTTATTTTGATGTTTAACTCATAAAAAACTGGATTCATTTGGGTTGGGTGCCGGTGCCTGCAAGCACAGCTGCTCATCAGCTCTGTTTTGCTTGCCATGTGTATGCATGAGAAGAGGATTGAAAATCTTTTCCCACTCTGCCTGATGTCAGGAGTTGGGTTTTCGTGGTCTCCTCCTGCTGTGGCAGTGCACCCAGCATGCCCCAAACCCTCAGCAACCTCCAAAAGCAGAGATGTGCAGAATTTTCCTGTGTTGTGTTCCTCAAAGTGAGGCAGGCTCTGGAGATGGGAAACCTGCGAAGAACACAGGGGGGGGCTACTGTGATAGAAGTAAATGAAGAAAACTGTCCTGGATTTGCACATAAACTGAAAGGCAGCACATTCCATGTGCCACGGCACTCCAAGACGTGGCATCTGGTACTGCAATATTTAGAATCACAGAATGGTTTGGGTTGGAAGGGATTTCAAAGCCCCTCCAGTTCCAACCCCAACAGGTTGACCAACAGGGACACCTCCCACTGGATCAGGGGCTCCGAGCCCCATCCAACCTGGCCTGGAACCCCTCCAGGGATGGGGCAGCCACCACTGCTCTGGGCAACCTGGGCCAGGGCCTCCCCACCCTCACAGCAAAACATTTCTCCCTAAGATCTCAGCTCAATCTCTTCTCTTTCAGCTGAAAACTGTTCCCCCTGTGCCCCCCAACATGCCTGGGAAATGCTGACTCATTCACTAAGAGGAACCTTCGCCTACAAAGACCTGCTGGGATCCACTCGCTCTGTTTTAAACATGGGAATATTAGCAAGGGCTAACGTCACTTAGGTGACAATATCTAAGGAGCGACTAGAAACGTTTAGAGGAACAGTGGGAAAAGACGTCTCTCCCTCCTGAGAGGAGAAGGAACCTATGATGTCAGTCGTCACTAAAAAATATTCCTGCTTTCTCCTTCTTACGGGACTAACGACGGGATTTTTAAGCTATAGTGGAGACTGAGAACATTTACTTTTAGTGCTCCTACCCTTAGACTTCAGAAATCTTCAACACCTCTGAGCTGCAGAGATGAAGATTTATATTCTTGATAATGGGGCAGGCTCACATAAATAATTGAGCTGATCTTAAATTTCATTCCAGTTGTGAAGTGTCTGGCTCTTACCGAGCCGCACTGCGTGACGAGAGGTTTGACTACGGCAGTCACTCACAGCTCATGCCAGAAATAAATAGCTGGATTGACTGGTGACTCCGGCAAGCCCAGGAAACATGCGCTCTTCAGGAAGATAATGTTCCTGAACTTTGGCACCCAGTGCAACAATCAACAACTTCCCAAGGGATTCAGACAGATATTGGCACAGGAACATGAATGGGGTTGGAGTCTCCTATCCATTCTGTTTTCTATTTGCATTTCCAGGTCTGGGCAGAGTATGGATTAAGCAAACAAAACCCAACAATGCCACAATTAGCATCTATTTTGCCTCTAATTAAACAGAAGACAAGCTTCTTTGTCCAGAGTTATTTCAAGCCTTGTGTTGTCATCTAGGGCTTCATCCAAGCTCTAATGAAACAAATTCTTGGATGGGAACCATAGATTTGTTGCCAGCCCTGAGTTTTGAAGCCTTCTACACCTCTCCATATCAACATAGCCAGTAAGTCTTGCTCAATAATTGTTATCTCAGTCATTTCTCATCCACATCTTTAACAGGACAAGTTGTCTTTAACTTGAAAATATCAGAAGAGTTTATAACCTCAGATTACTGCCACAGACCACAGCCGTTACTGATCTGAATCTGCCACCCAGTTTCTAATGACAATGAATTATTTCCAGTAGAGGGTTTACCTTGACGAGCACAGACTTAGCCTTCTATCCTGAGCCTTTATTTGAAATTTTACTGTCCAAAGCAAATATGACCTGTTCAGATTTACAGGCTTTATTAGCGGCAATAACAATTTTACAGTCAACATCAGTAAAATGAGGGTTTATTGAGAACTCTACAATTTTTATCTGTGGAAAGCAATTAAAATGTCAGGTTTTCATTGGAAAGATTTCCTTACTTTATAAGAGACTGATATCCTGATTAACTGTTGACTATAAAGCAGTGTAGTTCAAATAATTCTAAAATTCTCAGTAAATTTCAAACGAGGTTGACTGAGAATCACCATTATTTTTCCCCAAAGGCTGAATTCCGGTTTCTGCCAAAAAGCCATACTTTAAAAAAAACCCCAACTTATAAAATCTAAAAATACGTATTTAAATCATCCCACGACAGAACACTGCTAATGAACAGTGGACCTTGCAAACCACACGGCAGCAAAGCCCTTTTTGCTCCTCTCCCCACTCCTCCTCAGCCCAGGAGGCATCAGCCGCCAGCAGCGACGCTGCCCAAAGCCTCACCTCGGCAGCAGGGACTCCCTCGGGCGGCCGGCAGTGCAGGACGATCATCCCTTCAATAGGAACCTCCTTCCCTTGGGGGTCTTGCTCAAAGTTCTTCCGTAAATCTGCAGAGTTTAATGCAAGAATTCATTATTCCTCCAAAAGCCCAAATTGCCCTGAACAATACTGCGTAGGCAACAACACAGCTTTGCCACGTGTTGCGTAAAGCAGCAGACAACTGAGCACCACTAATTCTTCCCCAAATGAGAGGCAGAGACGTCCTATCAACTTGGGTAAAAGCAGAGCAGACCCAAAGGAAACTGGAACCCCAGGACCCCGACCTGACCCAACGCCCACGAATACGTACAGCTCTGCTTGCCGTGAACTGAAAACAAACCCGAAGGAATGTTACCTATACCACGTGCTTTGAGAGTTCGGATGCTTCCATTAGACATACTCGTTTTTCTTCAGTGTCTCAGATTCCACAGTGTGGATTTACTGATTTAATTTTCTCCATTGCTTACACTTCATGAAATACACCCTCCCAGCCAGAAGCGGCTCTGAATCAGTTCCCCTTCAATATATTTTATAAAGTACATTAAGACTTATTTCAGCAAGGCGGTTAGTAGAGAAAGGTGCACACAGCGCACGAGTTCTCCTTTTTATGAGTCTTTGTTAATGTTGATATTTTTTCACGCAGATAACCAATATCTTTTCCAGCACCCTATTTAAAAAGCCATTCATTAACAGTCAGGCTGCAGTTGTGCCTACAAATGCCTTTATTAGGATAAAAAGTGGAATAAAATCCATCTTCTCATTTTCTCTGCGTTCCACACTATCATAAAGAAATACTTACCTGCTTTTTCACAGAAATATGAAGTGCTGTAATAATTTGGACTTGACTCACTATTCAAAAAAAAGAAAAAGGGAAGGAAAGAAAGAAAAAGTCGGCACTACCACAGCCGACACCGCAGTGATGGGTGCAGTCCAGACATTTTAAAATGTTTTCTTCATATTTTGTTAGACCCCTGTGATCAACATGGAGCAAAAGGGTGCTTTTCAGGGGAATTTCAGTTTGCTTTAACCTTTCTTCTTACACTGCACTGTTGTGAGGCCGTGCATGCACAAGCCAGGATCTCTCCACGAAACAGACTTGCTGAGTGTACAAATCAATCCACCCACATTAAAATAAAAGAGAGGTCTGGGAAAACCATGGCATGCTGTTTGTGCCATTCCTACAGTACCTCGAGGAGAGGGCTTGCAAAGACAGCTGTACTTTGCCAGTATCCATTTATATTTAGCCTTGAAAGAACCGTACACTTCCATACCTCATAAAACCTAGAACAGCAGAACACGATTCTACTCACAGGCTATGCGGACAGATGCCTTCCTGCTCTTGGAGGTCCCCAGGTGGCTCCATGCAACACATTGACACCAGTAATCTTCCGGCCCATGGAAATCTTCCACCTGCTGCCTCGTCACGTTGATGAACACCTCCCGAACTTTCAGTCCTGGAGGGGAAAGACACAGAAAATGAGCTGATACAGGCTATCGGGCATAAAGCAAAGGTTACCCAAACCTTTTCTTGTAATTAAACAATCCCACTTTTAATCAAGGCAAAGCTTTAATTACTTTGACAATAATATATTGCCACTAATTAAATTCTATAAGCTGAGTAGTTGTAATACAGCGAGTTCTAAGAGTTACCCACCCACAGTGGTCTTTGCAGGAATAGAACACCTCCCTCAGAAACATCCCCTCTGGTGCCTTTTCACCCAGAGCATTTATCTGAGATTTGATAATATAAGATTATTTGATAATATAAGATTATTTGATAATAATTCAAGTTGGAACTGGATAAACTTTAAGGTCTCTTCCAACTCAAACTATTCTATGATTCTATGATCTCAATGCCTTTGAAAACCTTTCTGAGGAATCTTAGTAGGCCCCCAGTCAAGTCAAACAGCCAGAACTACGCCTGTATGACGGGAATTAACCAAATACCCCAACCAATTCCAGCCGCTGCTGCCTCGGTTCCACCCAGCAGCCATTTCCTGATACGGGAGAGAAAAGCTGTCTCTTACTGCAGCACAGGGGAAGCACAGCTCAAGCCATTATAGTCTGGAAGGCAGAGGAAAGAGGGGAATAAACCCAAACCATTCCATGATCCCATGACAATGAATGCACAGCTCGTTCCTGAGGTAGAAATCAGCTACACCTTAAGGACCCAAGGGAATTCTCCAGGCTGGCTGGGAGTAAAGCTGGGAAACGCACCATGCTTTATCTTAGCCTGTTACTGCTTTCACAACCTCTTGGGCACAGGAGGAATTCAGCAGTATTGCCCTTCAGACCAGAAGCATCTGCCTCACACAAAGACATCCAGCAGCCATGTAGAGTGGACACCTTCTTTTGTACCCATGGGGTGTTTGTGCTGTCTGTGACTCCTTTGCATAACTACCTCGGGGAGAGGAAATACAATCCAAACCTAGGTTGAAAGGCCTTAAGAATCATTTGGAAGAGCTCATCAGAAAACCATTAATTTGAAAACAGAAAACAATCATGCCTACTACTTTCTCCTCTCTCCTCCTGCGCAGTCCCAAGGCACTTATTTCCCCTTCATTGGAAATGAATGAAAACTCAATCTTAAAATATTTCATGCCTGTGAAGTTTATAAAGCAGCAAGAAATTTCTAAACTTGAACTCCATAAAAATTGGCTTCCACTTAATCTCAGGCATCATTAACAGCTGCGTATTTCACCTGGAAAGGCACTTGGAAGTTAACACGTTCCTTTGGTAAACAGGAGCGAGGAGGCCCGCTGGGGACGCTCAACAAGTGCGTGTGGGGGTCAGACGGGCTTTAAATACTATAAAGTGATGTAAAATTTGTGCTGTTTTCCTAGCGACAAGCAAAGGGGATTTTTACTTCTTTTCATTTGGACTGTTGGGCTTCCCATTTTTCACAATAGTACCTGAAGGCATGGAGAAACCTGCGACAGCTTCCTAAGCTGTCTCAATAATCATTTTAGTAACTGAAATATTTATTCACTCTGTAATAAACAAACAGAGGTTTCCTAGTTGATTTCTTTTTTTAAATGTGTTGATGTATTTTTCAGCAAAACTGTTTACAAACCGTCTCTTTATTTTCATCAAGCCCTTAGGAAGCACAGTCGGCACATGGAACTCGGCAGTTCTCTCAGACCCTCCTGACAGAACCGACTGTAAAACGCATGATGAAAATGCACCGCCTCGATTTGAACATCCAAGCTCCTCCGACAGCGATGAATCTCAGATTCTCAGCCTAAACCCTTTTGTAGAGTGGTCTTTATGGGTTAGTGATATGAGCAGCTACTGAAGTTCCATCAGAGAGCACCAGATTGGTGGTGACACGGCCTCAGATGCCGGAAGATGTGGCACCCACCATGATATATGACACTGACAGACACACCTCCTTGCTACTCACCTACTCATCGAGCCATGTGCGGACCCTGAAGGATCTCAGTCAAAGCTACAAAGCATCAAAGCTCCACCAGAGCCTCCACATCAAAGCTAATTTGCAGCCATGTCTAACAAGGGTGCAGCCCATCTGCTTAAAGACCTCTTCAACGAAGGCGTAAGATGATTAAAGTCCTTGACGAAGACTGACCTTTCCAAGATGGGCTGTCTCCAGTTAGGAATCGCTCATCCAGCACAGAATTAGCTGACAGGCATTCTGCACAGCCACGGACATCACATCTGCCCGTGTGACAGTGCTGCCTGTAAACACGGTGTTGCTCTGTACGGCGCCGTGAAGGCACAGCCTCCCGCTGCACCCGAGTATCTCCAGCTATCCTTCCACCCCATGACCAGCTTGTTCCCACTGTGACCTCTAAGCAGCACCTTCCTGGGGAGGAGAATCCTCTCCGTCATCAGCCGTTACCGGCAGTCTGGACCTGCACCCACCGGTCCAGGCACTGAACTCTCCCAGTGTCTGAGTGACTCCAGGAAGCTCAGGGAGCAGCAGATTGAAACAAGGTGACGAAAACTGCATTTCCCACAGCTTATTGGTGCACTCATGCTAACGAGAGAACCTTTACTGATACCAAACAACAAAACCATCACACGGTGATGAATTTTTTGAGAAACAGAAGCCATTTCCAGAGTCGCTAGTACCATAAAAAACTGAACAGTCGTGTCAGAGAATACAGGCACTTAGAGCTTCAGATTTACGAAGGTAGAATATTCTCCAGCCCAGCTATTCCATTATCTAATCAATCTGGAATTACTGGCCCAGGATGCCCAGAGCAGTGGTGGCTGCCCCATCCCTGGAGGGGTTCCAGGCCAGCTTGGATGGGGCTCGGAGCCCCTGATCCAGTGGGAGGTGTCCCTGCCCGTGGCAGGGGTGGGACTGGATGGGCTTTGAGGTCCCTTCCAACTCAAACCATTCCATGATTCTGTACCCTGGCCTATATTTTCTAAAGCAACACTTAATGTGGTTTGAAACAGGCAAACAAACAGCACACGATTTTGAGAAGCTGGTGGTTCAGCATTTTGGGAATGGGACAAGTAGGAATTTAGGTCCTTTTAAAAGTCTCCCAATTTGCCGAGAGTTAAAATAAATGCATCCAAAATAGCAGAATCACGGAATTGTTGAGGCTGGAAGGGAGCTCTGGAGAACACACAGTCTTTGGGGAAAGTTATATTTTGTTTATGGAGGAAGTACCCCTACTTTCATTTGTTTTAGGAACAACTGCAGAAAACAAACCTATTGGGAACAGAGGTGTGTATTCTTCATTTATCATCACTGTATTGCACCAGCAAATATACTCACCTACACTCCGCATCTCAAGAAAGGCCAGAAAAAATTGTGACACGGAATGAAAAATCCATGCAAATAAAAGCAGGCACATAATAAACAAGAGCAACATTTTACCTGTGACTTGTATAACTCTAATAAGCACTGCAAGTCCAACCCTGTAAATTATTGTGCAAATTATAACCATCATCTTTTGTTATACTGTACAGCCTTACAGAATATAAAATTATGGCTCTGGTACTGATATGCTAATAAGCTTTCTGCTCTGTTGGATGGTTTAGCTGCAGATAGACTAATGCTGGCAGCAGATGAATAATTGCTCTCCATGTACTAAACATAACAGAGCTGCACAGAACTTTAGCATTTGTCAGCTTTATTTGTTTAAATGAGAAAAACACTGACAGCGGTTATTGCTGTAATCCTTTTATTTATCAGACAAGAAAACTCTAGTTACTCTTAGCAGGGCTGATCCTCTGCTGAAACTAGAAGTTGAAATACTTGTAAACTAATTCTGATGCTGCGGTGTTCAGGGAAGAAAAATAAAGCAGAAGGAAATGAATCAAAGTGTAATTATTATAACTTTATCACAGTAGCATCTGCTAGCCCAGGCTCTCACTTTAGGAGGCAGAGGGCAGAGATAAGTTCCTGTTCTGCCACGTTTATGGAATAAATAGAAAAGGCAAACTAGGCAGACTACTCTCTCTCTTCTGCAACTCGGGAAATAAGGCAGGAGAAGATGAAATAACTCGGTTTCTAACAGATTGACTGAACGTGGCAGCACAGAGATCAGAGCCCACACCCAGCGTAGCTGCAGCACGTGTTGGTTTGCAACACAAACAGCAGCAAATCCACAACAGGAGAGACTTCAGCACCAACTCTCCAAGCCCACTGGACCACTCATGTTCTCAGACAGCCAGCAAATATCTCAGCCCGTAACTAGGAAACTTCCGAAACTACAAAAACCTTCCTCTCCTGCTCTTCCTCCACTTTAAATAATGAGGGACTCCTGCGTTACACTGAGATTTTTATTTCATAGAGTCACATAATGGTTTGGGCTGGAAGGGACCTCAAAGCCCATCCAGTGCCACCCCCTGCCACGGGCAGGGACACCTCCCACTGGATCAGGGGCTCTGAGCCCCATCCAACCTGGCCTGGAACCCCTCCAGGGATGGGGCAGCCACCACTGCTCTGGGCATCCTGGGCCAGGGCCTCCCCACCCTCACAGCAAAATATTTCTCCTCCGAATCTCATCTCAATCTCCCCTCTTTCAGCTGAAAACTGTTACCCCTTGTCCCACCCCTGCCCTCCCTGATCCAGAGCCCCTCCCCAGCTTTCCTGGAGCCCCTTTCAGTGCTGGAAGGCTGCTATAAGGTCTCCCCAGAGCCCAAATCATGCAAAATTATTCCATGTTCATCACAATGACAAAATAGACCCATTGTCAACCAACAGCTGTCCTTCCTGTCCATTTATATGTGCACAATGCAGTGCCATAGGTAAAATCCATCAGAACAGTGTTCCTTCAAGTGCCACTGCCAAGCACGTCTTGCATACGCCTGGCTACGAGCTCGCTGGCAGGAATTTATAGAGACGCTAGGATACATTTCTTGTATTCAGCATTAAATTTCCTCTGGTTTGAGCTTCTTGTTGCTATTTTTCACCACTTTTCTACGTACCCTCTCAGAATTTTAATCAGATAACAAACAGTAGAAGGATGGTAAAGGACAGCCCCGTTGCAATGCGGTGTCACCTCCCTTTAGGGAGCACACCAGAATCTCTCCCTTTAACCAGAGGCACCGTCCTTGGCGTGAATTCCAGTGCAGTTTTTCACAGATGGAGCCCACACAGAACACACTGCACCCTTGGTAACAGACGTGTTTATGCCCCAGATTTTACTCCAGAAATGAGGGCACTGCCAGGATGCACATTAAGTCTAATAAAACACAACAGTCTCCTCTTTTCTGAAGGCTAAGGAAGAGTTCCAAGAGAACTGACGGATATGGAAACACCATGGTGAGGGAACATCCATGCCTGTCCTTGAATGTTGCTCTGTGTAGAGCCTTTACTTGCACTTTTGTGTCCTAAGGACCAGGTTTTGGCACCCACTGAACTGTCTGGACCACACTTCTGTTCAGAGAACAATACCCTATGGTCTCATCTGTCCCTGGGCTAAATTCAAACCTGCAATGTTTATATTCCAGATGCCCTTTGCTCAGTTTACACCTCCATGTCTCAAACCTCAATGTCACTGGTGTTATTTAAAAGACACCTAACGTTACTTTATCTTTTTTCATTCTGTTATTAATCCACGACTTAGAAAACATAATTGCCGTATTCACAAGACAGATTTTCATTAACCATATGGAAGAAAAACATTTAGGGACGACATTTCTTCTATATTGATTCAGCAATGCCTTTAGAAGTAAAGGTTATGCTTATTAAATTATTTTCGAAAAGGTAACTGTAAAAATTAAAATTCATCCAGATTAGCATTTGCAAAGTCTTCAGTCTGAAATTTCTTCAGAATGTGTCACTTAAAAAGAACGCCAAACACCACTTGAGGAGATATAACTTCTTTTTAAATGGCATTTTTTTCCTCTCCAAAGGAATTTCTTGTATTGATAGGGAGGATGTTATGCATACGTTGCCATTTCCAAGACATGGAGTTGCCTAGCAATGTTGGAATATAAAAAGAGGAGGAGAGCAATAACAAAAAAGAACTGGGAAATTACAAGACGATGCAGCTTTAAATTGGTTTGCAATACTTATCAAGACGCTTCTAAATGGGAAAAGATAGAGGGAGTGCTGCGAGCATGATTAAATCTGTTGATCATTTTCAATTTTCTCCCCTCTCGTTCTCTTCCATCCAATTCTTTTACACAATGGATTTCTCCTACTTAGCTTTAGTCCCTACCATATACCTATCACTCGGTGGGGGCGCAGGTAAATTTCGACCACCAAACTGTTGTCCAGGGCTCCTCCTGACAGGCATTTCATAAAAGCATATGTGTCTCTGTTTCTGGCTCCCACTACAAAGTATGCTATTGGAATACATAGAATTCCTGTGCCCTCTAGACCTGTTCTTTCCTTTCCAACAACTCTGTCCTGTTTGATCAGGCCCTGTCTCCACTTGGAAGAGTCAGTGGTGCATATCCTGTATGATACCACCTCCGTGTAACACCTCCTACATCTACAGCCACTTGAATTCTCTTTGTTTACCCCATTCATGCTGTGCTGCTTCTGCCAGGACAGAATCGTAGAATGGTTCAGCTTGAGAGGGACCTTAAAGCACAGTTCCACCACCTCACACTGGATCAGGGGCTCCAAGCCCCATCCAACCTGGCCTGGAATCCCTCCAGGGATGGGGCAGCCACCACTGCTCTGGGCAACCTGGGCCAGAGCCTCCCCACCCTCACAGGAGAACATTTCTCCCTAAGATCTCATCTCAATCTCCCCTCTTTCAGCTGAAAAACATTCCCCCTCATCCTGTCTCTGCACTCCCTGATAAAGAGCCCCTCTCCAGCTTTCCTGAAGCCCCACAGGATCCTGTAGGATCCATATTCCTCTCCTCTGCCTTTCAGTTCCATCCTTTCCTTCCTCTCTTCCGTCCACTGGCTTCCCTTTGGCATTTTGGGACGTGGCTTCTCCCTGCTCTGCAGAGCTGTGTCTACACGGGACAGCAGACACGGGCCGGCTTCACCCACACCAAGCGAACCGACGCACGCTGCCGCAGGAGCCCAGCTAGAAGCTTACGCTGATCCACAGCGCTCTCCCAACACTGCTCAGAGCGGGCATCGCTATAGGGCTCCTGATCTAGAGTTGATTCCCATTCCCTCTGCTCCGCACAAGCCTATAAGTCACATACACCTCTTGTTTGTGTATCTCTGCACGTGGTCTCCCCTTCCCTTCTCTATTTTGTGTATTGCTGACGGACACAGCATTCCGACACATCTCCCGAAGGACAGGACAGTCCTTACCTGTGGTCTCGTCCATGCTTTCCTCTGACACATGCTCGTTTTGATGGACCCATTCACCGTTGCACTTGAAGAAGATCTGCATAGCTGGCATGGCTTTGCAGCGTAAGACAATGGGGTTGCTTTTTATAATGTAGGCATCATCTGGTTCCTCCATAAAATGAGGCAGCGTTCCAGGAGCAGATGGGATAGACTCTGGAAGGGCTTCACTGTTCTCATTTCCTGAAAGGGAAGGAAAGGAAAACACACATTTGTCATAGAATCACAGAATGTCCTGAGTTGGAAGGGACCCACAAGGATCATCGAGTCCAATTCCTGTCCCTGCACAGGACAGCCCCAACATTCACACCATGTGTCTGAGGGCGATGGCCAAAGGCTTCTTGAGTATTGTCCAGCTTGTCACTGTGACTGCTTCCCCAGGGAGCTGTTCCAGTGCTCCACCACCCTCTGGGTGAAGAACCTTTTCCTAATCATCTCATTTAATCAATTAAATGCTGTTTCAGATTTCATTAATTTTGCTCAACAAACACCTGCAGAACTCAACAGCCGTAAGGATTGGGCTTTGCAAGGAATCTGACACACACGTACACACACAAAAATATGAAATCATTTAGGTTTGAGAACTGTCAAGAAAATTGACAGAAAAGAAGCATCAGAAACTGCATCACCACTATTGCCAATTTTATAGATGGGGAATTGAGGCGCAGAAAGATTAAATGAGTCACCTAAGGTCACATGGAAAGTCTGTGGAAGAAGAAGAAGAAACTAAACCTTATTCTCTTGAGTGACAGCCCAGAGCCTTAACTACCAAATCTTCCTTTCTTTCCCTGAATTTAATTTCCTTTAGACAGTTGCTGCGGATTTAACAGGGATCAGAGTGTTAACCACAGAGAACTGTACTGATATGAACAGCATTACTGTAGCAATCCAGCAGCGGAATAACCAAACTGTGATTTCATACCCACTTAGAGGAAATTTTCAATCTGCTTTTGCACCGTTCCCATTTACTGCAGCCCCTTTAAGGTGATCTAAAAGTGGAAAAGTGGTTTCTGTAGGGCCAGAAACTGCAAGATAGGGAGCCTTCTCAGCTGATATCACAGACGGCGGGAGCCAAGGGCACTCGTTCAGCAATGTATAAGCCTAGGTATCTTTATTTTCTGAATTCCTGTGCTTAGACATGTACATTGAAGCACCGGAATACAAGTTTTTCCTTTACTACAACTCTTCTAATTGAGTCAAATTCTAGTTGCTTGCTGTCAAAATGGAGTAATTCTCATTGATTTTTATGAACGCTGGGATTTATTTAGGTAGTTTGTCAGTTTTGTGAGAAAATTCAGAGAAGAGCAACAAAAACAAGTCAGGAGGAATCAATTTGTGAAGGAAGATAGAAAGTACTGAATAGATACAGTGCAGCTAAATGATAATGGAGGAGGACAGTGCAGACGAAAGGAACAGTAGCAGAGAAAGAGGAATAGCTGAGGGCAATATAGACATTAACCAAAACCAATGACATTAAGTTAGATGAAAGGTAAGTTATGATTATTTCGAGTAAGAGTAAGGCCTTCACAGGTCTGGCAGATCATGAGAACATGCTTTGTCTTTATTTCTACTAAAAATAGGTCTCTGTCTCCCAGTACGCGGTAGATCTGTGTTTGCAAACACACACTGCTTTGAGACCATTATGCTTTCCAAACGAGCTCAGTGTTTTAAGCTACATTCACACTGTACTTTCTAAACTGTCATAATTTTTAGATTTTTACCTCTGAACATTTATGCCCATTTCCATCTTGTCAATCTTCAGCAATACCACGTCCCTGCAGGCTTTATTAAATCCTCACTTTATAGGAGATAACAAAAATGTCATTATAAGATTTTGGAGAGGCTTGGAAATCCCATGCTCCCATCGATGCTTTCAGTGCTTCGCCAGGCAGCAACACACTTGTGCTGAGGAAGAACAGCAGTCACTTTTATACGGATCATTCAGTCAGAGGACCCAGAATGACCCACAGTTATTCTACTGAGTTTGCTATTTAAGGCGAGACACAAAGGATGAAATCCCAGCCCCACTGAAATTAAGGGCAAGTGGCATCCGGATTTAATGATATGGCTTTACGTTCTTTTTAAGTGTCACTGATGAGCACTTGAAAACAACGGTTCCTACACCTCTTCTGGGATTGCCACACTTGGGTCCAGCGCTCCTCACCAGCAGAGGAACCGAGGGAAGCACAAGACATTTTGGCCCACCACCACCGAGCAGGTTTGGGCTGTGGAAGTGGCTCGCTCTTAAGAAAACATTTAATAAAGAGGTAAGCCGAGGGGCATCTCTTCGATATAACCAGCACTGCATGAAGTGCCCTTGAAAATAAAACAGACTGCAGTACCAGAAGAAGGAACGATTTTCCCATCCCCAACAGATTCAGAGATAGATATTACCATATTTATGCACGCCATACAAATGTAATTGCTCAAATTTGCTGTCATACAACATTTTATAGTCCAGATGAAGTCAGCATCTGGCACGAACTCACTTCACTGCATACAAGAGGGAAGCAAAGCAGCTCGTCCCCCTGTCCTGTGTGAGGCTGGGCTGGAGAGCAACTCTGTGCCTCTAAGAAAATTCATGAAGGATTTGCCTTCCTTGCTTTTTCTTTATGGAGATGTTACTTTTCTCCATATAGCCACCTAATGGGACAAGGACTGCAATGATACCGTTTAATGTGTTGTGATATCTAGAAACTTTGCATCATAAACATTTACTGTGATTTATGGTACACAGACTTACTTTACCGGTCGTTTTATCATACTTAAACGAAGACTGGCACAGCAGCTTTTCTATACAATAAATTACCTTTCTGCATTTAAATGTCATGCTCCATCCCTAATTACAATGACATTTCCCACCATGCACACTAAAAACTGTTTGGTGATTAGAGAAGTTGCAGTGTCTCCAGCTCCTGCCGGGATCAGGGCTGATCTCCCTCAACGAGCATAACTGTTCACTAAACCGCAGCCACACCAGGTCACTTATCACTGAGTGGAAAGTGCAGATCCAGGGCCATTTGAACAGTTTACTGACACCAGGAGTAAGGTTAGATTCACAAACAAGGTATATTTTCCGTTCTCTTTCAAAGTTTTTCTTTACTCTTACTTTTTTTTCCCCCTCCATCCTCTACTAGCAAGGACTCCTCTCCAGCTTTGGGATCTTTCCAGCTTCTATCCCAAAGCTACCAATCCCTGTCAGTTCAGTCTATTGTGCGAAAGAAAAGACAGGCTCATACTGAGCTTCTCTCACCGAGGGCTCTGACCGCTTTATGAACCTTAGAACCACAGAATAAACTCGAAGACTTCACTTTAGCAGAAACACATTTGTTTCACACGCTACCCTCTTAAGCATCTACACCGCAAATAACCGCGTTTAAAATACACTCAAGCTAACTCTGATCTCTGAAACATTCCAGTTTAAAGACAAGAGTACAGTAATTAGTAGAAAAAACCCTTAGCACCTGTCCAAGCTGTCCAACACGCAGTACTCGTGCATCCACTGACGGCGACCTGGATCAGTGGCACGATTCAATTCAAGGCTTCAGAAGTTGTTGCCTGAAGAAGAGGCGACTGAGAGGAAACCTCATCACACTCTACAGGTGCCTCACAAGGAGGAGAAGGAGCAGGCACTGAGTTCTCTCTGGTGACCAATGACAGGACCCATGGGAATGGAGTGAAGATGCACCAGGGAGGGTTAGGTTGGACGTTAGGAAAAGGTTCTTCCCCCAGAGGGCGGTGGAGCACTGGAACAGCTCCCAGGGAAGCAGTGGCGGTGCCAAGGTGGACAAGAAGCCTTTGGCCAATGCCCTCAGCCCCACGGTGTGAATGTTGGAGTTGTCCTAGGCAGGAACAGGAGTTGGACTCCTTGTGGATCCCTTCCAACTCAGGACATCTATGAGTCTCTGATTCTATGGAGCATGGTTCTCGCTGGTACAGAATCTGAGCACTCCAGAATATAAAATAAAGACACCGTATTTATGTCTCTATGAGAACAGGCATACACACACATGATTAAATACATAAATAACAGGAGCTGTCACAGACACTAATCCCACCAGTGCTAATTAGCTAAACTGCGGGAAGACAATGCCTAGACGGAGGTTCTGACCTTCTAAGAACCAGACACTGCCTGTTCTTCATCAAGTAGAACAAATCCCAAGGTCAAGTCCTACAAATGACTATTTAGAAGGCTATTACTGATGTTACATAAATATAAAAGCCTTTCAGGACACACCATATTGTAGCTGAGACAGCTCCAGCAGCTGCTGACCAAAGCAAAGCCTCTCCTCAAGTGCACTTTAACACTTGGATTTTTTAGCTTAATGCATCTTTCCTTTGTGCATCATCTTATTTTGTATTCAAATGCATCCGAAAGCCTACAGGAACTCTGTAAGGATTTTGATTTCAAATTATCAGGCTTTTTCATTTATAACTGTCAGGTTTCAAGATTCAGGCCATTCATAGCTACAGAATAATAGGTGTTTTAATGCAACACCGAATGACAGAAGACCAAAGTATCAAACACAATTCTTGTGTTTTTCATTCCTAGAAAATTACCTTTCAGGAAGTGCTTTGT
The DNA here is from genome assembly GCF_017976375.1 of Cuculus canorus. Taxonomy (NCBI): domain Eukaryota; kingdom Metazoa; phylum Chordata; class Aves; order Cuculiformes; family Cuculidae; genus Cuculus; species Cuculus canorus. The sequence goes on along the minus strand of NC_071426.1, from coordinate 957,840 downwards.
GTTTTATGTTCTGCACGCAGGTCCAACAGGGACTTTAAATCTTTTTGTGACAATAATAGAAACAAAAAAAGGAAGGAGAAAAACAAAGGAAAGTTAGGGACAAACACTAAATTTTTCTACCCAAATAAATATCCCGCTGCTGGCTGTCAGATCACGTTAGAAAACCTTGAAGGCAGCAGACATAAATCCTTCAGTATTTCAAAACTCATTAGGATATAAGGTAGATGTTAAGGTGATATTTTAGAACAATGAAAAATCATGAGTTCTGAACTTCTGAACTTTTTTTTTTTCCTCCAAAAACCCACATTAGAACTGTCCCAAACAAGCCGAGTAACTTGCTGGCAAGAAACATGAATAATCTCTTTCTAACAATCATCCACGTAGGACAACTACATCCCCTCATGCCACACACAATGGAAGATTCCATTATTACCAGCACTACATTCAGATTAGAAACCTCAGCCCAAGCTGAAGTATTCTTTATTCCATTCATCTCTCCATCTCCTACCTGAACTCCTGAAAAAAAAAAAGAAAGCTGTCTACCAGCGGGAAGAACGGATACAGAGACTTCCCCTCCATTTCTAACCATAGCCCCTTGCAAATCCTGGGGTACAAGAGAAATAAAGCTCCAGATGAAGTAACAAACATGATTATTTTCCTCCCTTAGTTTCCTCCCACTTCACTCAAGCATTCCCAAGACCGGAGAATGCCAGTTTTCCCTCTGTGTCTTTTGCTTTTCAGTTTAGGCCTTTTTACATAACCACCCTGCAGACGATTCCCCACCTTATTGACTGTGTCTGCAGGGAGACACGTGCCAGTCTGACAGAACAACATTCCCACTAATTCCTTGCCTTGTTCAAAAGTTCCTCTCCCTTCACTTCCTTTTTCCAAGTCCCCTGAATTTATAAACCTTGGCATCATCACATGGTTTCTCATTAGGCTTTTGGATACTTTCTGCACTCTGAGCCTTACTCCCCGTAGGCAATTCAGCAAGAAAATGCCTTTTCCTGATGGGAACATCCCAACCACCCTTTCTGGACAGGTCTATGCATTAGCTGAACAACATCGGGGATGACCAAAGTTTTAGACACTCGCTTTTTTCCCCTTCAATGGATCTGATGCTGCTGATTCCTGTTGAACTTTAAACCCACAGTCATTCCTGTGAACAAAACCGAACAATCGTCTTCTACAGATCCGCTCCTTCCTACAGGAAAGCCAGGAGATAAAAAAAATCTGTATTACAAGAATACATAACTTCTCTATGCATGGAATCGTTTCATAATGGAATTGAAGTCATTATTCAGCCAGAAAAGCAACTTAGGGAGATTTGTCTACGTTCTTCTAATCAGATGACCCTGCCCCACATGCAACAATGGGGTTTTTTTTGGATATTGATGGAAATAGGAGATTTTCTTGCCCACACAAAATCCTTTAATGCCTTTGTTATTTCCTCTAGTACACGGATTTACCAAAGCGTACAGGGACATGGTATTTAGCAAAGACTGACAACACGGGAGCAGTGAGAATGGTAAGTAATAAAACATGCATGCTAATGAGTAGCACTGCATAATTTTTCTTTAAACTCTATACATTGAAGGAGAATCCAATTACTACTTATTCAGCACTCCTGGTAAATGATACAGAACTGTTTAATTGGAATGAGTGCCACAGAGCACCTGCCGTACAGCCGCTTTCCTCCACTGCCAAATCAGCATCAATACAGCATAAAGAATCACGGACGAGCCAAGTGGCAATAACTGACACTCCATTCCAGACTGCAATCTCAGAGTCTGTGTTTCCTCACCGTTTCCTGCTTCTCCTACTTCAGTATATTCCCTAAAGCTAGAATTGGTAAAATTAGAGAAATACCTGATTTTTTTTGGATGTTTTTAAATTGAATTCCTGGTTCCTTCTGGCTTCTGTACAGCACCACGCCAGATCCAGTTTTATTAATGAATCCATCTGCACACACCTCCAGCACCGGGCAATGCACAGATCATAGCATCACAGAATGGTTTGGGTTGGAGGTGGCCCCAAAGCCCATCCAGTTCCAACCCTTTGCCATGGACAGGGGCACCTCCCACTGGATCAGGTTTTATATCCACGAGTAAGGATGATCAGGAATACAAAACAACTGGACAGTTTCAGAGTGTTCTGCAAAGCAGTGTGAATTTTAAATTCCTTTCCAACTCAATAATATGGCTTTTTTCCCACTAAATACTCACATTTACCCTACAAGCGGAAAGCATTTCTCCTGCTTTCAAGTTCCGGGCCTGACACAGCTGCCACTTAGGTTTTTAAGATGCTCTCTTAAAAACTGACATCTCATGGGATGATACCTGATGGGAAAGTTGCAGTAAAAGCTGAATCATAGAAACACAGAATCGTTTGGGTCGGAAGGGACCTTAAAGATCATCTCGTTCCAACCCCCTGCCATTGGCAAGGACACCTCCCGCTGGATCAGGCTGCCCAAGGCCCATCCAACCTGGCCTGGAACACCTCCAGGGATGGGGCATTAACAATTAATGGATCCCTTCCCACTCCTCTTGCTGTGCTGATGAAACCTACTTCACTGACAGGGTCCGAGACCTATCAGCGCTTGAAAAGCTGTCTGAAAGTGAAAATCACTATGCACTGGCAAGGATGGGTGTTCCTTTGGACATCCAGCTGGGACATGAGGGATTGCTTAAGAACACATTGTACAAGCATAACTGCTTCTGTACTTCATTGAATCACAGAACAACTACGGTGGGAAAAGACCTGTAAGCTCACCATCAGCCCAACTCCACCGTGCCTACCAAACAATGTCCTGAAGTGCTGTGCTCTTTGAAGACCTCCAGGGAAGGCGACTTTACCTCTTAGCAGACAGGGTCCCCTAAATTTTCAGTGCACGTTGAAAATCACAAGTGCTGCACCCATCTCAGCAAGCCAACTTTTGATATCAGTGTATTAGTTTCATCAGACCCTCTTCCTTCCTATGGATAGAAAGTATAAACTCCCAGCAGTTGCACCATAATCCTTCTCATCAAATATTTGGGCGACAGGTGGAAAATTGTTCTGCCAGCTGAGGAAGACAAAATCCGTTCCTCCTGGCAATTTCCTGCAATGAAAACTCAAAAAAAAAATGAATGTGTAATAAGTTGTGGAAATAAATCTAAAATATTATCACACAAAAGCAGTGTGCTGAGAATCTTTAGCTGCAAACTAACCCTGCTTATCTGAATTTTAAAGAATCTCATTGCTTCTTCTCCATGCACAGGACTGGATATTAAGCTGGATGCTTCTACTTGAAGCTATTAGTTCTACACCTAGGGTTTTTCCATTTTGCTTTGCTTTGTGGCTTCTTTGATCATTACTTTTTCTTTGCATGCATCAAGGAAGTCTGACAACAAATCTGGGAAGCACATATTATCAATTTGATTTTAAAGAAGGGTAACCACTTGGTCTGAAAATGGACTGTGAAGATAAGAGCAAGCCATGAAACGAGGAACCAAACACCAGGGAACTGTGTTCCACTACTTAGTGAACCATGCTAAGCTGCATACGCTATTCCCTTGTTATTTACAAGGCTTTGGATGACATTGTCTTCAGCTTATTAGCAGGAAAGGAGAGTGAAAGTCAATATGCAGTCATGGAAATAAGTCGTCGTAATTTTTAATCCTATAACAACAACTGTGAGGTATAATATACAGATTTTTAAGTGCTTACTTGTCTTTTCACTGTACCAATCCTTCCCTACATAACTAACCTTATCTCCACGAAGCTGTAAAAGGTTGAATACAACAGAACAGACGTGTAAGAGAAAGGCAGAGTGTACAACAGACCACCCGCAGACTGACATGGCCTGGAGAACAACGGAATGACCTGTCACCACCGTACGCAACAGAGTGAGCCCACTTCAATAAGTCACGGCTCCTTGGCCCAAAACCTGTGGTAGCCAACGATGGGCACATGATTTGTCCATTAAGCAAGTCCATGCGCTGGTCTAAACCACCTTATCTTCGCACTGACAAGGAGCATGTGGGGTCCCTAAGCCGTAAGCGAGCAGGAAAGCTGTGCTTTCCTAAAACATTCCAACTTCTTGTACTTCTCTGAACGACCTCCCCCCTCAAGACACAAACCCTTCTTGCCAAACAGAAGCAGTAACATTATCATCTGAATGTCTTCTCGCACAGAATCCATCAGAGCAAGACCCTGTGACGTCAACAAAGTTTTGCTGTGGCAGAACTCTTTAGGAATATCAAGTACTCTTCCTTTAGGGAGCAGGACTTTTTCCACAGAAAGGATTTTTACGCTACTGTGGGTGAGGCCATTTTCTCAATCCTCATTTATTCCATATTCCTTGCCTTTAAATAGCTTACGAGCTTTAGCCAAGGGCTGTGTACTTTCCCTAAAGCATATAGTCCTCATTCAATCTGCGCACGTGGCAGAAAGCACAATTCAGTTATGCATATTTGTACAGACAAAACTGAATGAAGTTTAAAAGCATCACACCTTTATCCACAAATTCTGGCCTTAATTAATTCTTCTCTGGCTCTTTATCAAACAACTCAGGCAAAAAGTCCTTCTGCAGTTCCACACAGGGCTACACGTTCAGATGTGTTAGGGGACCAAGACAAAATTGATCCCTGTCAGAATCACAGAATGTCCTGAGTTGGAAGGGACCCACAAGGACCATCGAGTCTAACTCCCGTCCCTGCACAGGACAACCCCAACATTCACATCATGTGTCTGAGGGCGTTGGCCAAAGGCTTCTGGAATCTTCTTTGCCTTGGCACTGTGACTGCTTCCCTGGGAGCTGTTCCAGTGCTCCACCATCTTCTGGGGAAAGAGCCTTTTCCTAAGGTCCAACCTCACCCTCCCCAGCTCATCTTCCCTCCATTCCCTTGCCATTTCAGCAGAATCTTACAGTTCAATGACACTCACAAAAGTAACTTTCCCTAAACTGCATCGTTACTGGGCTGCGGGAGGGCAGGACATTTATTTTCACCAATGAGGATTAATATGTTCATAAAACATTAGTGGTCTTTCCCGTGCCATCAAAGATTAATGTGTTACCCTGTTGCAATCCCTCATGTATTCTAAATCTATCTATATCTAACTTATACATATTTATAAAAATGATATATTGCATTTATTAAATATTAAGTGGATTACAAACTTGAAGAATCTGTCATACATTCATACATATATTTAACATCTAGGGTTTTTTTTCTTTAAGTAGCACACAAGGAATATTAATCTTTAAAGGAAGAAAAGATTCTCCAGCATTCTAAATAGGTGAACCTGTAGCAAAAAGTCTTCCAGGATGCAAAGTGTGGGGAGTACCAAGCCAGAGGAAAAAAATAACTTCAAAAAAGTTATGAGAAAATATGCAGCAATACCAGACCTGTACACGTAAACAGAATCATGGAATGGTTTGGGTTGGAAGGGACCTCAAAGCCCATCCAGTGCCACCCCCTGCCATGGGCAGGGACACCTCCCACTGGATCAGGGGCTCCAAGCCCCATCCAACCTGGCCTGGAACCCCTCCAGGGATGGGGCAGCCACCACTGCTCTGGGCAACCTGGGCCAGGGCCTCCCCACCCTCACAGGAGAACATTTCTCCCTAAGATCTCATCTCAATCTCCCCTCTTTCTGCTGAAAACCCTTTCCTCTCATCCTGTCCCTGCTCTCCCTGATCCAGAGCCCCTCCCCAGCAGCCCCTTTCAGCACTGGAAGCTGCTCTAAAGTCTCCCTGGAGCCTTCTCTTCTCCAGGCTGAACAACCCCAACTCTCTCAGCCCATCCTCATACAGGAGGTGCTCCAACCCTCGGATCATCTCCATGGCCTCCTCTGGACTCGCTCCAACAGCTCCATGTCCTTTCTGGGCTGAGGACTCCAGAACTGAACACACAGCTCCTGGTGAGGTCTCACGAGATCAGAATCAAATGGATGAGGAGAATGACCATAAATTTAGCTAACACACACAGTACTGAGAAGACCAAGGCTCAATGGATTACTGAATGACCTCAAAAGAACCCTAAAATCCTCAGTACCTCTCAACCTACAATATCTACAACCACAAGCCGACCACGCAGGGTTTGTCTTACATGGCAACAGCATTCATTATACTTTTTATCAATGGTTTTCCAGAAATACATCATGTTTATCAGGCAGTTGTTGGAAAAGAGGGAGGAAGCTCAACCATCACACTGTGCAACCACTCATTCCCAGATGGTGCAACAGGGCCACCAGATGCATCCCCTTTGGGGCTGATCACCTTTGGGATCAGCAGATTGCCTGGAAGAGCCAAGCGCTGCCGTTGCCTAGGTTACTCTGCCTGTTCGAGGTGACAAGAAATGAATAAATTACCCCGTATCATTTCACTAACTGCTGCTCCGGGTACCTCACAAGGCTGCCAGCGTAACAGGTGCCATTAAAAAGTCAAATATTTACTTACAGTCTCTACTCTACGGCGCAGGTCTTGCAGGGAGCTGGAGAAAGTCACCACTACAATTTAGCACAGAAGCACCAGATCCAGCAGGAGATATAAAACCTTCTCTGGAGCGCTCTGCTCGGATCTTCTGTGCGTGTAGATGGTATCTCACCCTTACATTGACCGCTTTGCACATATTTCTTTAGCAGACTGGTCTTAAGCATGCAACAGCAAATAAACTGTCTCGCTAAAGACTGAATTTAAGGTTGGGGGTTTTTTTATCCAAAGGGCATTTCTAGAACTTTTAAATTAAATTTTCAGTTTATATAGTAAAAGTAGCTTTGAACTTCAAGTGCCTATGACCCATAAAGGGAGTGAATTGGAAGCAAACTAGAGCAAGGCTTAAAATGCTCATTTTGATCCTCAGTGATGAAGGAAAAACGGAGGGGTGGGGGGAGAGTTCCAGCTGTAAAAACACCCAACGAATATTTTACTAATGATACTTAAACATGCAGCAAATAAAATATGTAACCGTTTATTCCTTTCAAGGATGACAAATAATTCGCCAGCAGAAAGTGAATTATGTTCAGATTAAGTTAATGTGCTTATTAGTGTAAAAGTCAAGGGGAAATGATCATAAGTAACTTGTTTTTAAATAGCACCAACTCATTTTTATAGGACCCAGCAGTCTGCAGAATACATGGCTCCAAATCTAATCAGATATTCACTAATGGCTTTAATCTGCTGCCGTCTTTCCTCATTCCCACCCCTCAAAGACTGAAGTCGCCTTTGAAATGACAAAGATGGGATTCCTCAATTGCCAGTACCGCTCGGAAGGTTCTCCACCTTGACTGCAATCTCTTGACTGGCAAAACTGTAATTAGCATTTGGATCTGCTGCACCATGATGTACCAAAGAGAGAAACTTCCCTGGGAAAAACTAACATTAAGTAAACTAAGAAGTTGCATTTATCCACAAATGATAAGAGTAAACCAGGCTTTTTCCTCAAGTACAGTTACCAACTTAACGTACCTGCTTATCAAACCCTGGCCAAGACACCGTACCTGCTGATGCAAGTATTTCTCGCTCAGCAACCAAGCAATAACAAATATAATGAATTCATACCCCGTTCAGAGTTGTGCCTGTGGTACAATGCTTACTCTTAGCTACAGCAGCATTTTATTTACTGCATGAGCCACAGAGCTCTTTCCTCCACCTTAATTCACACATCAATTGTCATCATTAAGGCTCCGGGCTTTGACGAGCTCAGCCGACGCAGCCACTGGAGGAGGCGCTGCCTGCAGAGCTGTTCACCTTCTGCTTCAGACCGGACTACAGACAAGTTCTTGTTTTGTTTGCAAGCACGTACTAAGGCTGCTGTACAACTGCTGATAACGTATTAAAAAAGAGGGGGCGAAAGTAACCCACACAGAAGCCAAACTGCTTTTCACTTAAAACTACTGCAGCATCAAAGCTGTTCTGCAGGCAAATGTCAGTTTAATTTCTTTTGTAAATGTTGGAGGGGAAGAAAAATATCTTTCTTCTTCCACCACCACAGGATAATGCCTAGGATTCTTGACAGCAGATGCTGCATAACAAAGCACGTCAGTGTCTTTCTCAGCCGCCAGCACAGGAGAGACGGGCAGCACTTGTTTAATGCCGCGCTTATCATCCAAGCAGAAACTGCCCTCAGCCTGTCCATTACACAGCTCGACTCCCCACGTTCCAGTAAGAAAGGTGTCAATGACCTGATGTTCTCAGACACTGAGGGCACTCCTGAGGAGGCTGTTTTTTTGTTTCAAAGATGTTGGATGCTACTTTCTGTTCTTGGCTCCAATGCAATAGTAGAATAGAACACAGAGCCATAGAATCATTGAGGTTGGAAAAGCCCTCTAAGCTCATCCAGTCCAACCGTCAGCCCAATCCCATCATGCCTGCTAAACCAGGAGTTGGGGTTGTTCAGCCTGGAGAAGAGAAGGCTGTGGGGAGACCTTAGAGCAGCCTCCAGTGCTGAAAGGGGCTCCAGGAAAGCTGCGGAGGGGATCTTGGACAGAGAGGGCAGGGAGAGGACGAGGGGGAATGGTTTTCATCTGAAAGAGGGGAGATTGAGATGAGATCTTAGGGAGAAATGTTTTGCTGTGAGGGTGGGGAGGCCCTGGCCCAGGGTGCCCAGAGCAGCGGTGGCTGCCCCATCCCTGGAGGGGTTCCAGGCCAGGTTGGATGGGGCTCGGAGCCCCTGATCCAGTGGGGGGTGTCCCTGCCCATGGTAGAGGGTGGATGGAACTGGATAAGCTGTAAAGGTCCCTTTCAACCCAACTCAATCTATGATTCTCTGCTCATTCTCTCCCCCTTCTTGCATCTCCTGTTACAAGGAATCAGAATCCAGAGGTGGGAACGTTCAAGTGGAATTCTGAGCTGTAACTCACCTCAGTTCTCCGTAACTTTTCTGACCTGTCCTAATCATAAACTTAAGCTGCCTGATTATTCAGCTACTGGTGAGGGAAGTTACAAAAGAACCCCAAAACAAAGCAAAAGAGAAAAACAAGAAAACTCTATTCAAAAACACCCTCTGGAAAACCTCCCACACAAACCGCCCTACAGCTGACAGTTTTGTGCTGCACAAAGATTAATAATTTTCAAAACCTGACATTTTCCATCTGAATCGCACGCTACTTTGTGAAAAATCTTTTCTACATCCTGCTCCATGCTGCTTTTCAAGGAGAAGGGCATTTTAGGCTCTGACTGCTTTTGTCATGTTAAAAGACCTGAAGAGACTTACAGCTGTGGGCTCTGCAGGAAGTTGTTGGTGCCTCAAACACGCACGTTGGGGTGACACTGCCGATCTGTACGTGGACAGATGACCCATCTCAGGGCATCACCAACACCCTATTATACTGGAATCTTTAAACACACCTTGAAGTAATAAAACTCAGTCACGCTTTCCCCTTTCTCCCCTCAAATGCCCCCTGCCTACAGGAAAGCTGGGGAGGGCTCTGGATCAGGGAGGGCAGGGATGGGACGAGGGGAATGGTCTGAAGCTGAAAGAGGAGAGATTGAGACGAGATCTTAGAAGGAAATGTTTTGCTGTGAGGGTGGGGAGGCCCTGGCCCAGGTTGCCCAGAGCAGTGGTGGCTGCCCCATCCCTGGAGGGGTTCCAGGCCAGGTTGGATGGGGCTCGGAGCCCCTGATCCAGTGGGAGGTGTCCCTGCCCATGGCAGGGGTGGGACTGGATGGGCTTTGAGGTACCTTCTGACACAAACCATTCCATGATTCTGTATTTCTAAATCTGTTAAGCATTCACCAGCTTTGCGGCTTCTCCTTGCAAAGGTTTCACCGCATTCAACTTGCTCTCCCCATGTGATTTCAAGCCATTTTACCTTATGCTGTACTTTCTGACCTTTTTTCACTGTTTTTCAAAGAAGCTGACAGCTGCCCACTCTTTAACCCAAGTCCTGGAATTGAGATCATTTACTGACGTTAGAAAACCCTTCCTTTTGCATAAGGAAGCAAGAGCCCGGGTAAGTTACGCATTTCAGTAAGCACCAGGCCAGCACCCCAAGAGCCCAACTTCTGCATCCTATGGGCAAGACTGGGAGAAACTTTGGGATTGGATTTTTGATTAACTTTTAAAGGAATTCTTTTGCTCTTCTTATTTTGGGGGGTGGAGGTCCATGAAATTATTACTTTGTCCACTTTTGCTCAATTAACAACCTGTATTTCTTTTCCACACGGGAAAAGAAACATCATGGCCCAAGGAGTTTTTCTGACAGATAAAAGGCTCTTGGGAAAGAAGCCACGGTGCGGCAATTCTCCTTGTCTTGGCAAAGACTGTACTTCTTGCAGAGCACAACGCAGTCCCTTCGGATTCCAGTTCACAGTTCCACTTTTCTAAAGAATCCAAAACATTACATTCTTCTCCATAACTTACCCTAAAATTGTTGGTAATTTTTATGTTGAACAAGCCAAATGACTAAATCAACAAAGCGCCCGGCGTACCAGGTTATTCACACCATTAGGAGTGGGACTATTTCACTTTTGAAGGGGAGGCTGCTTTATGGCGTGAGAGGCAGTGTCATTACCTGTAATGCAGCCGACAAACTGAACTAGGAGAATAAATCAAGAACAGGTCAGAAATACTGCACTGAATGCTGTGTATTTTTATAATGCCCACGGTAGGCATGTATGACCCATAGCCACAAACCACACCTGCTAACATCCTACTTGTCTTTCCCCAAAAGGGGAGCTGAAGAGGGATAGACGGACACCTTTGGGGACTCACAACTCAAGAGCTGCTCTCAAAAACAAAAGCAGCAATGACAAGCCAGAACACTTCCATTTTTTCCCAGCATGTCAAAAATCACGGAGTATGACATTAAAATCCATCTCTGTCAAAATCCCAAACCATGCCATTTAAGTTCAGCTTTTCAATGTTAAGAGACACGGTGCTAATCATAGGGACAATAAATTGCTAATAAATAACACTCGGTAGCGATTTGATGAATAAGATACCAATTGCAGTGACAGCTCTTCCCACTGAAGTCCAGTACAGCTGGGGTTTTGTCGTGCCTCACCTTACAAGCCTTTCACTGGCCGGTAAAAGACATCCTGGTGAGGGACACAAGGAATCTGATCCCACAATACTCCTCCAATTCATTAATTTACAGTTAGCACATATTTATGCCCTGCAAACACCATATTTCCACTCCAGTACTATTTATCTGATGCCTCTAACAACCAGCTTGCAAAAGGAGAAAGAAGTATCAACACAAACACCTTAAAGTGAGGCTGATTTGGATTCTTCATCATTCTGAGGACACTAAGTGTCTAGAACCTTCTTTTCCTGGTACTGTGTGAACAGCTAAAAATAAATTCAAACTGATGACAGCAAAACAGCATTAAGTTCCCAATTTTGAACAGAACAGCACTCATACTGCTTTTAAAAAGTCAATGAGATTTGAGCACATGCTTGACTTACAACTTGTGCTTAACTCGTTCGCCAAGTCTAGTGACTCTGAAGAACTGCGTTCTATTGGGATTGATGCATCTGACCTCCCTGGAGCTGGTACCAATTTACAACAGAGTATTAAACCCTTAAATAGGATTTTATTTAGATACATGAATGAGAGCTGGAGTCAATATCATCACCTTAAAACACTCTGGACCAGCAGCATGGAAAACGGCACTGGTGAAACAGAGTCCCTGCACCTCCTCTGCACTGCAATACTCAAAGATCTGATGGCTTCCCATTGAGTCCATTGATCTATGTCATCGGAAACAAAGTGAAACACAACACAATGTACATACAAATACAATATATAATATGCAATATATTCAAAATGACAAGTACCTACGACAAAAGCTTGGCAAATCTATTCTGATGCTTAAAAACCTCAGCCAGTTTGACAGACGCACAGAATCAGCTCTGCTAAATCAACAAGTACTCACGCATTTCACGTCGGAAACTGAGAGCAGAAAAAAGTTATACTGATAACAATCTTTTTTTATTAATAATGCACAAAGCCTTTCCTCGAAATCTCAGATAGGCTGTCAGAGACAAAGGCATTTTCACTCTAAAAAGCAGAACAAAGCGCTGAAGATTTTATCTTCCCTTCTCAATGGCAACTGATCCTGCAAAGTCTTGCAAACGCTGCTGTTGTGTTACCTTGAACAAGAAAGGCTGTTGAATAAAAACACACTGCCACAGCTCCACGACTCACTGAACTAAGTTAGAAGGGATGGCACTGACAACAAACCCCCACCGCTCTGTTACACCCATCCTTCTACTTAGGAAGTCTCCAACAATCTGACTACCTTTCAAAGGAATCGCTGCAAGGAAATTTCCCTCTTACAGCTTTGTCAGGAGGAGGCAAGCTTGATGATGATGATTACTACTGTTATTATTATTTAAGAAGAAATAAGAGCGTAAAATAACCACGAACCCGTTTATTCAGATAACGGCAGGATCTTTAAAGTCATGCGACTATAGGAGAAAGAAATTAACTAAATGCTATGCACAAAAAAATGTAATAATCACATTGGGACCCTGATCAGATCTTTTTCCACCCTTATCATCACAGAAAGTTTTCCAAGACAGTGATGAAAACAAGGTGTTTGCTCCTCTGGTGTTGGAGCATCTCCCATACGAGGACAGGCTGAGAGAGTTGGGGCTGTTCAGCCTGGAGAAGGCTCCGAGGAGACCTTATAGTGACTTTCCAGTAACTGAAGGGGCTACAAGAAAGCTGGGGAGGGGCTGTTCACAAAGCCTTGGAGTGACAGGACGAGGGGCAATTCAGTTTCTGGCTCTCGCCAGAGAACAAAAGGAACGTGGGTTTGAGCAGGTACCCTGTTTTTGAGCCTCAGCTGCTGATCTGTAGAACAGCTCTTCTCTTCCTTCAGTCTCTGTGCTGTTTATGGTGCAATCCCTTCACAGCAAAGCTCTCTTGTCAGTACAATGACTTGTATTGCTTAACACAGCATACTGTAATTTAATTATGTTTGGAAACTCCAGCATACCGCATAAGAAAGCCATTACAGGCGTCAGAAAGGAAATGAGCACCACGGAGAGAACAGAACGAATATAATGGGTAGAAGCACAAAAAGCACATATTTTGAAAAACAAGGATTCGAGTAGGGATTTTCATTGTGGGTTGGTTTTTTAATGCTGGGAATCTCAGCCAGCTTTCTATTATAATTAACACTTCCATGGTGCTGGTTGTGAACTAAGAAATAGATATAGTGGTTGGATCACATAGCTGCCAACATTCTATCACTTCCTCCGACAGCTTCTGCAAGCGTCTAACATCCTCAGATGTAAATAACGAGAATTCAACCATTGCAGTATTTTGGGCCAAATCTTAGAACCATAGAATGGTTTGGGTTGGAAGGGACCTTAAAGCCCATCCAGTGTCCTCCCATGGGCAGGGACACCTCCCACTGGACCAGGGGCTCCAAGCCCCTTCCAACCTGGCCTGGAACCCCTCCAGGGATGGGGCATCCATCTTCACCAACTCAATAAGTCAAGTGACAAAAAGAACCTGCATTTCAATGAGACTTTAGAACGTCTCTTGTAAAATTCATGTCTATGAGACAATTCCAGAATATGAACTGTATTTTCTCCTGGAAGCTCACAAGACCACGAGCAGCAGTCAGGCCCACGCTCAGCCCAGTGCTGTAGTAACGAACTGCCCTTCACTGTGCACACCACAGAGCTCAGGAACTGGAAGAGGAATGGGAAGGAGGGGAAATAAAGGGAATTTAACACAAACTCCAGTACAACACCATAGCCTGTTTGGAAACCTCACAAACCCCAGGATTTTGTGCAGAAAAAAAACATGGACCAACTGGACGGAAACAGGTACCACAAAAAACTGACCTATTCCTTTGAGCCAATTCCAACATTACGAGGAAAGAGGCAGCATCTCTCAGAATGCACCAGCCTACAATTACTGCGTGTATTTAATGACGCACACATGCTGACACACATCGAACCTGCCCCCTTGCATCTGGTAGACGATCGCAAGCTGGGTTTGGGCTGCTCCAAGCCGCATCAGCTACGTCCAGAACACCTTTCCTTATCTTTCATGAAAAGCACCAAGAAGAACGTGGAATTATTCAAGAACCATGTTCAAATGCTCGATGAGCAATATCCTTTTCATATCTGCGAGGTGATAAAAATCACTTGTTACTTCACTGCGGTTTGAGTCATCTTCTCCCTCAGAAAAGCAGCATTATTAACCCAGTGTGTTTATCGCCAGCTCTGTGATTGAAAGCCCTTTTGTTCCAAGACTTGAAGATTTATTTGTCAAGTCTGACAGCTCTGATGTAGCGAACATCAGTGTCTGAAAAGGAATTTACAAAATCATGAGCTGCAGGAAATAGCCAAAATCATGGCAAAGTGTTACACTTGAAATGAGGAGGAGACAAACTGGATATCGAGATTAAAAAAAATGCATTTCCATAGAAAAAGACTGACTGAAAAGACGTGGAAGCACTACGGAACACTGAAATGCTAGAGCTCACACATGTTTAACATACACTTAATATGTTTTATAGAAGACAGACAAATCTAAATCCAATCTGGATAACATAATATTTAAGTAAGATCACAGAATCATAGAATCCGGTTGGAAGGGACCTTGACCATCAGCCAGTTCCACCCCCTGCCATGGGCAGGGACACCTCTCACTGGATCAGGTTGCTCAAAGCCTGAAGATTTGGCAAAGTATTTGTGTACATAACCATCTATCACATCAGCCCAGCAATTACGGGCCAGATCCCTCTCTAGTTCGAAGCTTTGTTGAAGTCAAGAATGGAATACACAAATCTTTTTATTACCCACAGACAGGCTTATAGATTTATATACATCTATAACTGGCTTTAACGCTGGACTTGACATTAAATCTGAAATCTGTCAGAGTCCCCATTACAAGACGTACACAAACCAGAGCATAATACAGCAGTGAGAGAAGCTGCCAGAGCTCTACGGATCTCGCTAGACTTGGACACTCTCCAATTACACCAAAAGCTGTTTTGTCAATGCAAGAAGAATAAATCAGAGAAGATGTATTTCACCTTTTTGAAAGCCAAGCAATCAGCTCATCCATCATCTTCCATCAGTGAGGACTTTAGTAAATCGAAGCGGAATAGGAGTCAATAAAATATGCTTAAATACCACCCAGGCCTTTGCTTGCTGTGCTTTTAATTTGGTAAATAAATGCCTTCCGTTGGGCACGCACCCGAGAGTCCTCGCCGTGACGTGGATTAAGTGCTCTGTTAGCACTGCGCTGCCAAATGGATCTCCGAGGTATAGCGAACTATAATGGCCTGGAAACATCCAGCCTAAATCTCCCCGCTGTTTAATTTCAAACATTAAAAGGTGCATGTGGGGGTAAGAAAACTGTGGAGTTAAAAATATAACCCTTTTAATGGTTTTATTTAACCTATTAACTACGTAAACAAGAAACGTGCCTCTACCAGGAAGGAGCACAAGCGTAATAATACCCAAGAAATCTGGTACAATATATTGTTAATTAAATTCAGTTTAGCCCCCAAAGGCACATTTTGTCTCTTTTTTTGAGACTTAATTAAGAATAATATCAAGGGAAAAAAATCACCATGAAATCACCATGTATGAATTAAACACTGCGGGCGAGACAAGGGGCTCCGCGTTGCAAGAGTTCTTATACAACTGTGAGGCTTTTTCATTCCGGTCATCTTTTTATTGATCCGTTTTTAAAGTAATGCATAGTAGGTCATGAATATTTAATATGTTTTTATTATGTTAATATAAAATCTAGTACCCTGCCCATAAAATAAAAAGAAGAAAGAGGATGCACAAAGACTTGATTTTCAGAAGTGCTCAGCATCTACAGTCATAGTGTAATTTCAGAAGAACTCAGTTATCAACTTAGGAAAAAAGACCAACCAAGCAACAACTCATTGTGTCAGGTGTATCCAGTGCCTGGAACAAATCAGCAGAGAGTCTCGTAACAAACAGTCATTTTCCTGCAGGAGCGCTGAAACACCTTGTACAGAGGACAGAATGAGTAGTTTCTCTTGGCCATGAAGGAATCCAGTGGCTATGCCACTTCTCCAATTAAGAATCTTGGAGAGGAGAGGAGTGACCTTTGGGATCTGGTTGCAAACATGGGACATAAGAGCAGATTAAGCCCCAGTTTTCTCCTGGTATAAAACACCGTAACTACAACCCAGGGTAGGAACAGCTTTACTTGCAAAATTACATTCCAGTTGTCTCAGGGTGGAGGTGGTAAATTCCTTGTGGGGTTTAGCATCAGCCAAGAGGGCAATATAAACATGTATACAGCAGCAAAGGGTGTCCAGCCCAGCACAAGAAGGAATGCCGAAGAAACAGGCCAAAGGAGAACGCAGCAATGCTATCAAGGCAGGGATTTATCCAAGAGATTTCTACAGGTGATTAGCATCACCCACCCGTCCCCACCGCCGCAGCTGCTCCTGGCCCTGCCAAGCAGTGAGATGAACGATTCCCTTCGGGAATTGCATCACCAAAATGCAGAAGCATCTCTGAAACCCCACGACTGCTTTGGTTCTTTATATCACTGGCAGATTTCATACATAAATTAGCTGATGTTGTGGATGCTTCAAGAACTTCCTTTTATTCCCCACATGCTTTCCTATTACTCTTCGCAATGCACTACTCAAAACACATGCGTTGTCAAGCACCACAGGGGAAAGTCATAAAAGTAGCAATAGGGGAGTAGCAAAATGAGGAAAAAGCATCCGGTAGTCTTTAATGAGGTCCTTCTGGTCTGGCTGAAGAGTGAGACAGGAAAATTCCATATAATTTAAAATAAAATAAAACAAAATTAAAAAATCTTTAAATACAAACTAGAGCAAACCTCAGTTATTCAAAGTAACACACTGTTTCTTTTGCAAGTGATTTTGATGCCTAAGAGCTATCAAAGTCAGTCCCATCTTTCTCATTTTTATTACATTTCAATTTGAAGTTCATCATTTTAAATTATATTTGGAACAGAGACAGTCGTACTCTTGTGTAATCTTTCACCAGGTTCAAGAATAAATTTTCACCTGAGTACAACAACTTTCTATCTGGCAGTGGCATCTTCTGTGGAGTCAGAAATAGGGATTCTGAAGCTCTTCATGACGGAGGGGAGGGACAGGACAAGGGGGGATGGTTTGAAGCTGAAAGAGGGGAGATTGAGACAAGATCTTAGGAAGGCAGGGGCTGGAACTGGATGGGCTTTAAAGTCCTTTCCAATCTAAACCACTCCATGATTCCATGAAAAGAACCGGACCGTAATCCCAGCCTCCCGGCCGAACTTCTGTATTGGGATAACCTTGCCCACAAAACTACTGAGCAGGCATTTACTCTGTTTTTCAAAGGACAAGGCAAGAGAATAGCTGAGGCTGTAAAACCCGACACAGAAGACCAGGTCAAAAACGGAAGATGCTCCCCTGTCTCGAGTCCCTGGGGTCAGCGACTGCCGAGCTCACAGGGGTTTGCTGGGCAACTTCTGTCTGAAAATGCCGATTTGTTGAAGCTGCAACCGTTGGGTCAGGGATTTGCCCTTCTTTCCCCTCCCCTGCCGGACCTATTCTATAATAAAACATGAATTGACCAAAAGAAAGCAGAGGCTATTCCAGGTGAGGCAGTAGGAGATAAATCCAGCTTCCCCACAGTGCAAGGCAATCTCCCAACCTCTGAACTTCTCACTCTGGTGCTGTCACCATGACAGTTTTCGTGCTGAATACAATCTCACGGACGCTGCTGTGATGCCCCCAAACGCCAGGCAGCGCAGGCCAAGGAAAGAGACCCAGCGGGAGGTGTCCCTGCCCATAGCAGAGGGGCTGGAACTGGATGATGTTTAGGCTCCTTTCTGACCCAAACCATTCTACAGCTGTTAAGGGATTCTTGCACTTAAAAGAGGATTCCTCGCTTCCAATTCTGCAAGACAAATACCTCTTCCCAAACACAGACCTCACTCGGCAGTGCAGGCTCAGCAGCTGCATGTGCCGTTGGGTGACGGATTTCCTCTCCATGCATACCACAAGTTCTCTCTCTCCTCCAACACCTCCTCTCCTGCTGCTCCCTTGATCCATCCCTCCTCTCCTGCTGTTCCACAGAACCTTCCTCTTTCCCTTCTGCTTGCTCTTCCATCACCTACATTTGTTATTCCCCACCTTCCCTGGAAGGCAGTCCCACTCCCAGACCTTTTTATCTCTTTTTCAAAGCAATATAAATTTTTATCTCTTCTTCCGTAGCGATACAGCCATGAAAAGCTAAACATGAGAGAGAATTCAAATGGTCTGGCCCAGTTTGTTTCCTAAACGTCACATTTTATGGGAACTATATTATCACTGTGAAATATCAGCCTCCTGGGGATGACCCAGCAGGTAATAACCTCCTCCTATCGCCAAGATAACAGTTGGGAGCTGTTAAAGAACAGGGGGCACAGAAAGGACGAGAGGGCAAGAGAAAAGAAGCACACAAGAACTGCTGCTTTTTAGTATTCATGAGTACAAAACTGAGGCACGTAAAGGCATTTTTTAAACTCCATAAATACTTCTGACCACCTGGGAAGCGTCTGCAATTAAGGACACAGAGTTTTGTGAACGCGCTGCCATCGCAGCCGGTGACAGCAGCTTTGCCCCTCTGGGCAGGCAAGCTGTGCTTGGACAGGGCAGTGCATTCCCAAATCCTGAGAGCGCTTCCAACCAAGGCAGCCGTGGAGTGGGAGTGCGGAACAGAAATACCAGACGGGAAAATCAACACAGTGGAATAAAGAGGAGGAGCCGAGTGTGGGACAGCTTGCTGGAGCCTCCTGCTCGCATGCTCCTCTTGGATTGCCAGGTACCACAAACCCACCAAGGCCCTCTTCAAAGCTGGTTTTCTTTAAGGATGCACTGAAACAGCAATGAGAAACCTCCCGGCCTTACCTGCCCCAGCATTAAGAGTCCCCAAGTGCCACAGGTCAAAACTTCATTATACCAGGATTAGGAGAAAAGGCCAACACAACACTCGGCTTTAGTGCCTACATCTGAATCCATCCCCATGAGCAGTATTGTTCCTGGAGCCCACATGCTTGATTAAAATTTTAATACCTGACATTTAATGCCAGATGAAAATCTGAATTCTCTCCTCTGAAAGAAAGAATTTCTTAGAAGGAAACAGCTATTTGAAATTCTATTTTACTCTCTCGCACATAACAAATGGTAAAAGCCACGAATTTTACCAAGCAACAAGTGATAGGATGAGAGTAAACGGCCTCAAGTTGTACCAGGGGAGGTTTAGACTGGATATTAGACAGTTGGACTTGAAGATCTTAGAGATCTTTTCCAACCTTAATGATTCCACGACTCTACAGTGTTTAACTACCAAGACAAAGCCATACTCACACCCGTATTTTTAGCACTGAGGTCCAACCAGACATACCTATACAGGCTGCTGCATAACAGTTAACAGCATAATGACGATGAGTTACCTGCTTACACCACCAAAGACAAGACCCATAGTCTGGGAAAGTCAAACAACTCCCTGAATGGTTTTGACTAACAGCACCGTAATTTACTGTAACCTCCAAGTTTACCACTACGTTCCATTCGTGCGTTTCCAAATTACACCGGAACTGTGTTGTTTGCACTTTTAATCTTGTAAAAACTCTCTGGCAGCCGTACACATTCCATGGGGGAGGACTCCTAATTTACGTAAAGTATTACAGCAAATGATCTATATGGCAGTTTGGTATAAAATGCTAAACGCAAGTCATTACTCACTGAAGATAATTTGAGAGTATTGTGTCAGGGGAGACATTAGATTACAGAGGATAAAAAGTAGGGATAGGTATTCACATATTTATTCATATTTGCATAATCAACTGGAGGAGATGGTGGATGTTCTCTTGGGCCCAACTAACACATAAGGAACTGAACAACAGCTTAGAGATTTTCTATTATTTTTCAGACTATCAACACATTTTTTTGGTCTTGCAAAGAGAGATACAGTTCTGAGCGCAGAACTAAGCACGCTCCTCGATTCTGTTGTTGCTTGTAACTGGCAAAAGACATGGTATAAGCTGAGTAAGGAGATGTAAGTAGTGGAAGTTCATTTTGGTAGCCAACATGATGCAATAGTTTCCTTCTTTCTTTATTGCTTCAATTCTGGCAGTGGATTTACCTCTGGAATTGGACTTACTTCTGTCATCAGGAAAAGGTGCTCCATATCTCCCTCCTTTCAATAGAAGAAGGGGCAGCAATACAATACAACTAAACTACATTTCTTTGTACAAGGCTATCCATGAACTCCTGGCTGCTTCAGTGCCTTGACACACCACCCAGGGACGTGCTGAAGCGGTCAGTGAGGAGATCTGAACAGTATGCCTCTACCAGCTTGATGCTTCACTGTCCTCCTCTTTTAGTAAGATCTATTTCTTTTGTACTTCAGAACATGATACTCACAATTACAACTGTCCCACTGAAAATTATTCCTTTTTCCCAGTCCAACACACCATCTAAAATGCAATTCAGGCTCATGACAGTGACCAGCTGCATAGCTGGGGTTACACGAGTGAAGATCAGCATTTATCCTGGACAGTAGTTAATGAGACACCTGGAAACAGCATCTGCATATCAGCAGCTTTGGAGCAATTTCTCCAGAATTAATGACCTGTCAGATCTCCATGACCACACAGAAGGCTGTTCTCTCCAGTTATCTTTACCAACCAAAAAGAACTACGTGGCTCCCATCCCTCCACTCCTTCCTAATTCTCCTTGTGCTCCTTTCAGCTTCCGCAGCCTGAAGGTTTTTATCCTCCCATGGAGTTTGTGTACTCAGAACTCTTTCAGTTTAATGATTCCGTCTCCTGTTGTGCCCTCTGTTGCAGCATACTGTTTATACAACTCTGTTTCAAATGTCTTCTAGAAAAGGAGGGCTGCTAGCGCTGAGGGTGTTTTATCTTTCTCGGTTCCTTCTGTTTCTGATTATCCCAGATACACACCAACGCTATCTCAGACAGATAAGCAGCTCAGTACCTCCAGTGCTTTAATAAGCAAGTTTAGCTGAAGTTGCAAAACTCTTCCTGTGGCACATCTGTTCCCTGCATCTCCACTTTTCTCCTTAAATGTAGGACAACACTGGTCAATATTGGTCAAAGACTGCGTGGCTGTGACACTTCCTGACGTTATTTAGCCAGCACGGCGGGGTTGGGTTGATGGTGACTGGATGACCTTAGAGGTCTTTTCCAACCTTAATGATTCTATAATTCCACATATAATCAGGGTACTAAGAGGTCTAAGGGAGTCATGGACATTCCCCCTTATTTTATAACAGCAGGATCCCTCTGCAATGCATTAAGGAAGATTTAGAAGGCAGAACTAAATCCTCCATGCAATTGTAAACATGCAGCACTACAAAGATGTATCCTCAGCCCTGGAATTCTCACTGCTTGATAGGACAGCACCCATCTGGCACAAAGATATCTTGGTTCAATGAACATGCTTCTCCTGGGCAAAATCAAAGAAGCACTGGGTGCCCCATCCCTGGAGGGGTTCCAGGCCAGGTTGGATGGGGCTCGGAGCCCCTGATCCAGTGGGAGGTGTCCCTGCCCATGGCAGGGGGTGGCACTGGATGGGCTTTGAGGTCCCTTCCAACCCAAACCATTCCATGATTCTACGATCCTCCTGTTCCTGTCACATCAGAAAGGGTACAGCTGCAATAGTGATTTCTTCCTAGCACACACATATTTAAGGAGAAAACATCACCCACAGCAGTAAACATCCTCTGCAATACTACCTTTATTATTACTTTTCAAACCCACGTGGCTGGAGGACAACGTATTGACCATGGGGTATTTTTTATAGCTTGGTCACGTTTCACACCGATTCATAGATAACTTGGGACAACTTACGATTTCAACTCAGGCTGCTGAACCCCGTTAATTACCCTCTCCCTTTTTAAAATCAGGAGGCTGCAGAGGGTTAAAAGCTACGAAGTTTCCAGCACCTAAAAAGCCTACAAACACGCCACTTCCGGAGCGTTTCCTGGGTAGGTGGCTGAGGCACAGATGGTGTCTGGTGCACAGCGCAAATTCAGCTATCCGAGAGCCAAAATAGACACAACCTGCATTTCATTTATGTTTTCACTGATTCTGTCAGGCTCTCTGCCTGTGAAAAACACTGGGACAGAAATTTGTCAGTTCTCAGCAGTCCAGCATTGCAATAGATGTGACAATACTGGAGCGCTGCCACATAAAAGCAGTGTACAGTGATATAGTGTTAGTAGGTTAATTGGCAATTGTCTTCATAAAGCTACTTGTAAGTTTCAACTCATGCCTTCATGAAATTATGTTATTATAACATCTAATCACCATTCTTTGTTTGTAAGTACATACCATAATCCTCATAAACACCCTGTAAAACACCTCCAGAAGGATGCGTATCAAGACATGGAAGTGACGGAGGAATTAGAACCTAAAACTTGGAGTTTTGCTGTGTGCAATAGACTGATCTGTTCAAAGCAGCAGCACTCTCTTGTTGATGCCCAGGAATCACTTTAAACACAGGCGTATGACAAACTGAACCACCTGAAGGCCAGAGATCCTGGATTTCACTCAGAACTAACCCTCTGCTTTTGCATTTGGTTACTGGGTACGTAATTCTCTGCATAACTGCCAGATAACCAGAAAAAGGTAAACAAAAAGTTGCTTGTTCTGAGCCAGTTGCTGAAATAGATGGAAACTGCACATAAAACTATGTATAAAGCAGAACTTCACCTATGAATAACAATTGCATTACTCTACGAGACGTCACAGAATTCTTTAAATTAAATTTACTTCAGATCTATTTTGATCTTCTATGGATTCATAAAGTACTCAACTGGTTCAGGGCAGTGGGTTTGAGGGACTGTGGGCAGAACCCGCTTTTAGCTCCTAGTTTTAAGACCCATTTCCTAACTTTTCCTGTATTGTCACTACACGTCAGTGGGAAAAGAGTCGCTCAACACTGTTTTCCCCAATATATCATAATTACAGCAACCCCCCAGTGCTAAGGAACGCTCTGCCAGCAGCAGGCTGTTAATACAGACACACACATGTCGCACTGCTGCTATGAGTTTCACGTCTCACCATTTCTCAAGCACCAGCTGTAGCACGGGAGGCGCCGTGCCGAGCTGAACAATCATCGGCACGTTGAGAGACTACTTGAAAAATTCTTGAATGAACGGCGCTTCCTCAAAAATGGGGAAAAAAGAAAGAAAGAAACAAACAAAACAATCCAAGCCCAAGCAACCTGCAGCGTACACTGGGGTTCCTCTCCATAACTACGGCTGCAATCACCCACAGACTGAAGAGGAATTATTTTCAGACCTCTTAACATCTACGCAGCTGCCTTGTCGTACTTGTCTTCTCCTTTTTCGAGCCCAGATTCATGCACTGGTTTTGCCATCCCTTACCAGTCTCTCCTATCAAAAAAGAAAAGTAAAAAAACAAAAAAAAAGGCCTACTTCAAATATCACAGAGCTCCTTACGCCTGTTCTGAGGTGAGCACTGCTATCACGTTTGAGGGAATTAGATGCAACTTAGAATCAGGGAATGGTTTGGGTTGGAAGGGATGTCAAAGCCCATCCAGTTCCAGCCCCACCTTCCACTGGATCAGGGGCTCCGAGCCCCATCCAACCTGGCCTGGAACCCCTCCAGGGATGGGGCAGCCACCACTGCTCTGGGCACCCTGGGCCAGGGCCTCCCCACCCTCACAGCAAAACATTTCTGCCTAAGTTCTCCTCTCAATCTCCCCTCTTGCAGCTGAAAACCATCCCCCCTTGTCCTCTCCCTGCACTAAACTTCTTAGGTCTTGTTTTCCTTGGAGCAGCCACTGCCCTCGCAGCAGTGGGGACAACCTTCACAGCTCAGGACGGGTCCAGCCACCAGATGGGAGATTTAAGTGACTGCTCAAATCCAGTCTTGAGTGTCCGGCTTTTGGACACAGCAACAGCTGCTGAAGATTTAGGGATTTCACTGTCATGAAATCTGCACATCAAGTAGTTAAAGAAAAAGCAGTAGCTCCATTATTTAGTAAATTAAAACCAGAGACAGATCTGAACTAATCAGAAGTTTTGCTAATTAAAGAGTTAGATCTAGTGCCCTGCACTAATATATTTAGTATTCCTTGAAAGTCAACAGCAGAGAACACAAGTTACATCGTGCCTGTTTGCACCCAGAACCACTTGGTTATTTGAATGCATTCAGAATATTTAACCGCATCTTTCATAAAACATTTTACATTTTGATTTCATATTGTTATCATTGCAAGAAATTTAGTAGTATTTGAGCTTTTGTTTTTTCAGCATAGGAAAGACTTAATATTTTAAAAGTATTCCAAGTTCTTTAACTTCCAAGTTAAAATTAATCCAGAAGGAAATGTTGGCAGGAAAATTTCTATGCAGGGAAAAATGCTGAACTAATGAACCGTGTTCCAAAATATTTCTGCCTGTCAACCCTGGCCGTTTTCAGGAGCCTTCTGACATTTTCCAGACTGGCAGAAGCATAATTTCTATGAAACAGTCAATAGAATAACAAAATTAATTCATAGCCAAGAAACAAAAACCTTCCAAGCTCTTTCATTGGGCTCTGGTGGTTTGGGTTTCCGTTGCTGGTTTGGGTTTGTTTTTTCCCCATGGGCTGTATTCCACCGCCTCTTATTTAACAGCAGCCAAAAAAAATATACAAATGTTTTGTTTTCTTTCCTTATAGGCAACACTCTGAACAGCAACAAATATGCATCAAAATTTCAGTGGAAGTGCTTTTCTTCATTCCAGTGACTGCCTAATTTGAACCACTCAGTATTCATATGCAATTTCTAGACAAGTGTATTGAAAAGGCATCCCATATTTTAAGAGAGTGTGACAGCAGAGTTAGTTAACTGGTGTATGAAAGATTCAATGTAAATTAAAAATTAAGTAGTATTCAACAGCTCCAAAAAGAGTTTAGACCCATCTGTTGCTATAAATTACCTTTTTTCTCTTTATCTTAATGTAACCATATGCCATGGGACAACAACCGACCGTGAAGCATCCTCTTCAAATCCCTGTTTAGGATTAGTGCATCCACAGTTAACGCGGAACACGTAGCATAGTAAAGCACGCTTATTGTTAAAGCTCTACGACAGAAGCACGCACCTAGGCAGTAATTCCAGCCCAGCACAAAAGCACATACGACTTCCATAGCATGGATTTAAGAAATAATATTAAAGAAAACTTTTAAAAAACAAACCCAAAGCCTAGGGGTTTGACAAAACTTCCTGTTTTGTCGATTTCCTAATTTAACCCCCCTACAAAAGCTCTTAAATCAGAAAAAGATAAACTTGCTGAGCTAAACACAAACTGACCCACCACCTATGGTTCAGCGTGGTGATACCTGCTAATGCTTTAAGGTTTATAAGCGACTGATAAAGCCGAACACCTTATACCTAAAAGCACGAATGAAAACCAACACAAGGTCATCTCCACAGAGGTCTCCATCTATTCTTGTTAGCTTAAACAACAGCAATTCCACACCTGCATACTCATGACTTCTTACTTAAATATTAAACTAAGATTTAATGCTTCTCGCCAGTAAAGATGCACACCCTGAGCTAAAGAGGAAACAGATGCCGTCCTCTGCAAGGTCAGGGCATACAGAAACTCCTTCAGCAAAGTAACTTCTACAGCAAGTCCTTGACTGCCCCCAGAGAAATGAGAGAGGATTAATTGGAGGAATAAGTTTACACGTTAATACACCAACACATCTTAAGGGCGAGATTAAACACACGGGCTTCAGTTGGGTTCTGCCCAAGTTCAGTAGAAGTCATCACAAATACTAAACACACACTTGAAAGCGAACTGCCAGCTGTGGGAAGGAAGAAAGCAGACAGGGTAAAGATGAATTGAAGACATAAATCTTCACTTCTAAGTGTTAACGCAACACAGGTATTAGACACGCACAGCTTGTCTTGGGTAAATATGACACATATCTTACATTATCCAAGTTTTTGTGTTTCTACTCACAAGAACATTGACAAAAGATTTCACCACGCAGACCCAACAATATAAACACCTCACTGTTTGTGTGATGTCCAAACAAGGTTTAAGATGGATTTTCTGTACTTTTTACACCAACTGTGCAGACAAGATACAAGCAAACAATATTGTCTTTTTCCATTGGAAAGAAAAAAGTTCTCTTAAACAGGAAGATTTGAGTTGAATATGAGGAACCTTGAAATGAGATCTGAGAATGTGGATGTGTCTCCAGGGAAGAGTGACCAGAACATCAAGTGAGACATTTGTAATGAGTCTGGATACATCAGAAAGGTTCTGTGGGGAACGGTTCTGTGCCGACAGCTGGCACAAATTACAGGGAACTACAGGTGGGGCCTAAAGCTTCTGCTTTCCTGCTAATAATTAAGTGTCCTACATACACGGCTGCACGTCTCGAGGAAGGATCAACTCCAGCAGACAGGGAGTGATGTCAGTTCTATGATATTCGCATCATTCACCTTCATTACTACAACAATAATGAATAATACTGAATCTACTTCCTAAAAACCACCCAGTTAGGAACGGTCAGCAACGAAAGCAAATATGCAGGTGGAAGTGTCGCATCAGGAATACAATACAAGCAGAGAGACAACAGAAGGGTTGGGTCCACTCACATCCTTATCATTTTCAGGTACAAAAAATGACCAGATCTATAATTTTTTTTAAACATGTTACTGTTAAAGTCTAACATAGAGTCAGAGCATCACATGGCACCTCCACAAAATGTACTGTTCCAGCTCATCACAGTTTAAAAATAACTTTTTCCTCTGTTAGTGTTCTCTTTCTGCATAAAAGATAGCAGAAAAAATCCTTATAATTTCAAAGATAAAATATTCAATTGAAGGTAATGCTCTTGCAGCAGTGCTAGATAACAATTCACAGAAGCTAAAGACTCAACGCTGTAAACCCCCTTTATGAGACTTTAGTACTTAGAAATGAAATTCTAAATGGGGAAGCGTAGATTGCTTTGATTTAGAAAATTGTTGCCATTAAACAGTTTACAAAGAGCCTGGTGTTTCAGCATCATTATCCCCAACGTGTCAAAGAAAGCGGTTTCACAATATTTAAAGCACTCCCAACTTCCTCATAAATATCATTTATATTCTGAGGCTGCTATTTGGTGTATCGAGAAATATCATTTACATTCCTCTGTACTTACACAGCATGATCACCTGAAGAGATACACCCTCACCTGACATAAATAATGAGAAAACAAAAGGCCATGTTGTTTAAAAGGTTTAATAATAACATTGAGAGTCGTACTGTAGGATTATGTTTTACAAGCACAGAAACATATCTCAATGAACATGAACGGAAAACACATTCAAGTCCTTTGGTCACCGTGTTTACAACTAACGCCTCACTGTGCAAGTGCAGGTTCTGCAACATCAAGGGACTGAAAGTACCACTTGGTGCACAAGAACCAAAGAGGCTGAAGAAGGGGAGATTGAGATGAGATCTTAGGGAGAAGTGTTTTTCTGTGAGGGTGGGGAGGCTCTGGCCCAGGCTGCCCAGAGCAGTGGTGGCTGCCTCATCCCTGGAGGGGTTCCAGGCCAGGTTGGATGGGGCTTGGAGCCCCTGATCCAGTGGGAGGTGGGGGTGGAACTGGATGGGCTCTGAGGTCCCTCTCAAGTCAAATTATTCCATGATTCTGTTTCCCCACAACGGTACGGGGCACTGCCCGAGGAAGCCTCTTCCAGTGTTTCACCACTCTTTCAGCAAAGAAATATTTTCTAATATTCAATCCCACCAAAACCACCCAAGCCGAAAGCAACACCTATGAGATAAGTATACAAATACTCCATCTGCAAAGAAGTGAAAGAAGATAGGACAGCAACACAGATACTGTTTTGTTTTCGTTAATTCTTTCTCCATGCTCTCTTACTGAGATGAGCAATCTCATGGCCAACCCTGGGAGTGCCCAGCTCCATCTTTTCCACATCCTTTCTACTACTCTGTTTGATTTTGCCAGAAGCACGATCAACCTGCTGAGCAGCTACAGAAGAACAACGATATTCATCTCATTTTATTTCTTTGCAAGAAGACCCCCCAAAAGAAATCCAGCAATTTTATATGTTGGAGGAGAGAAACCCATCTTTCTGCACAGATGTGCATCTTCTGTCACTTGGCAGAGCTGCGGCAATTCCAGTCCTAGGATTCTGCAGAGAAACCCAATCGCTACGACATCCCAAGGCAGTTTCAATTTACAATGAAATGGTTACAGCACAGAGGTTTGTTTCACTGCAGCACTGATGCAAATTGCTGTGCACTGCTTCGTTTGGGGGTGAGCCTCCTACACAATTCTTCCTGTTCTTGCCCATCTGCTTAGCCTGGTTCCCCACCTTATCACACCTGCCACTTGCAGCCTCCCCGGGGCTCACGCAAGAATTCTGCTCCTGTTTCTCTCTCCAGCAACTGCTTAGGAATAGCTTCTTTTCGACTATAAAGCAAAAAACACTATGACGTTTTAAGAAATCAATTAAGATTCTTAAATTAATTCATTAACAGCATTCCATGATTCTAAGAGAATCTCAGCTTCCAATTAGCCATCTCAAGATGGGTCAGATTAAGTGTTTTCACAAACTCTCATCTGTTCTTACCAGAAGCTGTTGGATGCTAAATAGGGCTTGAAAAAAAATCTGACTGATAGCACTTATCTTACTCGAAACCACTTACAGTAACGCACTCGTGGATTCTAGCACTTCTCACCTTCACCCTTCTCAAAAGCCAGGTGGAAGAGGAAAGAAGTTCCAGCTTCTGAATAAGACTTAAATAGAGTAAAAGAGTGTGTATACAGAAGTCATCAGAGGTAGACCCAGATGTCCTAAAATCTCCTTTTTAATCACTAGTGTACTGGCCAATGTAGGCCATACCCTTTGGTGGCACAAACCCACATTATTTCATCAATTTTAGTAAAGCAATGAGTCCTCAGAGATGCTGATCAATTATTTGATCTTGCACACCTTACCAAAGGTCACGTTTCAATAAGCAGACAAAGAGGAGCTGTCGTTCACCACACGGTGCAGACGCAAAAGCAAGAAAAACACAGCTGAAAGAATACAGCGCAATGAATTAAACTAAATTACAGTAAGAAGTATCCTTCACAGGACTCTGCTGTGTTGCAACAGACCACATTGCAGAGATGACAGTCTATGAAAAACCCTGTTAGAACAACCCCAGTAGGTATTCCGTGATTCCCTATTTATTTATCCCACCTATGCTACATCGCCAGAGCTCACACTGTGACTGCGGGACGTACAAAGAGATGCTTCATCTAAACCCACTCTAGATTAGAAATGCAAGCCCTCAATGAGATATATTTTTATCAGCAAAGTCGTTCACACAGACTCTCTAATTTTTCCCTATTTGATCCTTTAACATTAAAGATGTTTTGTGCTTCAAAGATGCCAAGTCAAGGACTTTGTTTCTAAGCTTCTAACAAACCTGAACTGCTGGAGTGCTTTATCACGGTGCGTTTCACAGCAGAATGAGATCTCAGTGCTTCAAGAGGGTTATTATGGTTTTAATATCACCATCAGTTAATAGAGCTCCAAAATGTAAACTCGAATTAACATTCATTGACTTTTGAAATAGTCTTGACAAAACCACTGTTTCACGCAACTTATCCTTACAAACATCACTCAGATTTAAATTACAAGCTTTTGACTGTAATTTAAATTGTTATAAATTAATAACAATTCAACAGATCAACAGGTATTCTAATTGGTTTTAATTTGTACGTCCCAAATAGCTTCTCAGAACAAAGAGGAGGAAACAGACACAGATACAGGGGTAAAAATGTCAAGAATAGGTCGGGTTTTCACTGTTTTATACTGTACAGATTCAATTTCATCATGTGATCTTGAATTGAGTAACGGTTCACCTTCAGATACAATGAAAGGCACGCAGTCTCTAAACACTCAGCCCTGCCTTTTATCTTCTTTAAGGGCAATGATTATTTTTGCATTCAGAGTTGTGTTTATCCTCCTCTTCCCAGCTCACAATGTAACACTGGTTTGGATGATTGAGAAACAACAACAAAAAAAGAGACCTCAAGGCAACAGCAGCTGCAGAAAACAGGCACCTTGAAGGGCTGGAACACCACCACCACCCCTGGTCCCAGCAGGGGAAATGCTTTACAGGGAGACAGTATGCTGCACTTACACAAGGAATCTTGCACACACTCATCACTTCATCACTATAAAATAGTGAACAAACTCTAGAAAGCTCAAGCATCAGCACATCAAACAGGCCCGCTGCGGCTGAGATCGAGTTCAATTTATAGGTTTTTATATTACTGCTCTACGCTAATCACAACGCTAAAGAGATCCTCTCTTCGGTGGACATCTCAAATCCTCAGAACACAGGTTAGAAACCTAGACACACAATTTATTGGTGTCTTTCTCTGCACAACACACAGAGCTTGAAAGCAATTTCAGATAGGATCTTAATGGAGTTATATCACTTCAGTTACCACCGAAGCAATAAAGACAGCAATCCTGGGCAGCATCTCTCCACCCAGTAGCTGCCGGGCGAATGACTGGGCTGTCCCTTGCTCTCTGCTTGCTTCAAAGGCACTAAGGCTCCTTCCGAACAATTTAAGCAGAGCTCTCACAGTCCTGTGCTGCATTTAGGTGGTTTCAATTCCTCTATACCCACCGTAGGTTGCAACTGTGTTTGTTTTTCTCCTTACAGCTCCTACATCGGCGATAACACATTCTCTCACTCTGAAAAAGGACCAAGCTTTTGGTACGTGGAGTCTGTACCCGGGTTAACACCCACTGCATCTACACTTAAAAACCTATCTCCAGCTCCTTTGCTCTTACTCAGGAAAGCAGAGCAGTTCTTGAAACAGGATTCGTGACAGCCACTCCTGTGAGGGTGCCTTCATAGCAGAACTAAAGTGCCTTTCCAAATAGAACAGATAAAACCATACAGAATAGGTGAGGAAAGATTTTATTTCCTCTGATCCTAAATAATTGCCAGCAGAGAATCTTTAACCTGTTATCCCAACAATCACCCAGACATCGGCATCGGACATGCATGTCCTATTTACAGATGCTTATGCGTGCATCGTGCTATCAATAATGGAAGATTTTACAGCACATTTGTACATAAATCAAGATTCTAGCAAAGGTTCCATTTATAACTCTCAAACAGCCTACCCTCAGCTATTACGATGTAAAACAAATATTCTATAAAAAGAAGATTGCCATAAATTGCCAACTTTCTCAACACCCTGCTCTCCTGAGCTGCT
The DNA here is from genome assembly GCF_017976375.1 of Cuculus canorus. Classification (NCBI taxonomy): domain Eukaryota; kingdom Metazoa; phylum Chordata; class Aves; order Cuculiformes; family Cuculidae; genus Cuculus; species Cuculus canorus. The sequence continues at coordinate 926,604 of NC_071426.1, read as the reverse complement.
GACCGTATGGTTTCTTCAGGACAGCTTCCAAGAGCTTAAGCTTAAATAAAGAAGAGTAAAAACCAATGCCACGGGCATCTGCAAGAGCTTGCAAAAATCCACTCACCATCACCACCTATAAAACATTTTAACTGAACACTAATTTAAACAAAACCTTTGCCAACAAGCAGCTTTACACCCCGCTCACTGAAATAGTGCGTTGAAAGGCTGATTTATCACTGAGCTGAGTAATGGCACATGCCAGGAAGATTTACCTCTTTGAGATGAATCAAGCCATGGGACGGGAGTGCTTCTTGCCTAAGGTCATTGTTTAAATACCTAAAAGCAGATTTAAACTCCAAGTTTCAGCCCTGTGCTTTAACCAAACAATAACTACATCTACAGGCCAGAACTGCACTGTAAATTGGCCTTTTTGCAGAGACTACGTCTAAGGATTATTTGCAAATTCCACTTGCACACTATTAAAAAGAAGAGAAGAGCTCCAAGAGGAAAAATATCATCCAGCTTTTTAAGCGGAAAGTAAAGGGTTCCTGTAGCTGCTATCACTTTTGTGCCTCAGATCATTCTGAAGCAGCAGTGTCCCAGCAGGAGCAGCAGGTCCAGACACACACAGTGAGTTACAACTGCAGAAAATCACCATTTGGACAAAGCTGGTTTGCAGTTCTGAACATCATCTTCTCAAATTAAGACCTCGCATCGTAAAGAACAGCCTCTTAATTTCAACGTGACATGTTCCACCCTACACCTGTGTTCCACGAACACTGAACTTCTCTGCAGTCAAACCACCAGTTCCGCGCCCTTCCTCTCCGAGGCACAGCCGCGCTGTGACGGCCCTCGGTTACCAACAGCGACTGACTTGACCCCAGTAAACAACTACTGCTGATTAACACCGACACTAAAAATACCTCATGACAGAAAGTCAGGTGCATCCAAACTGTACCAGACTGCCACAACATCTGTTCTTAACACACCATCATGATTCACAGTCACAGAATCACTGAGGTAGGAAAAGAACTCCAAGATCCTCAAGTCCAACCATCAGACCAACACCACCGTGTCTGCTGAACCATGTCCTGAAGTGCCAGAGCTAAACGCTTTTTGAACACCTCCTGGCATGGAGACTCCACCGCTGCCCTGGGCAGCCTAATCCAACCTTCACCACTCATCCGTACATTGAGAATCCAAACAGTTATTTCCAACTTCAGCACATTCTAGTTACAGATTACGGCAGGTCCTATTCCAAATTCTTTTTAAGGGATTCTAAATAAAATTCCACCCAATGGTTCCAAGGTTTTGCACGTGCCTTAAGAAACCTAAACGGACCCCCTGTCATCAGGACGCAGATTAGTGCACACAGCACTGGAGTTTCTTATCAAACAAAGAATACACACAGATATTTAGCTGATCGCAGAGCCTGCAGTAGTGGTTTCTGACATTTTCAAGTGACAGCAAGCGTTACAGGCAGTCAAAGTGCAATTATGTATTTGACAATTAGTGCATCATAGTTAAGCAGCCTGGATGGTTTTGGAAGCCTTTGAGAGGAGGCTGCAGAGCAGAGGTTGCAGTTTATGAAATTCACTGACAGCAGTAATCCATCTGAAAAAAACTTTAATTCCCATGCAATTAAATCAACCTTTAAATGGAAAAAGGCAGTGCAATGCTCTTTAGCAAATGCTTCTGTAATTCACTGATGAGGCCAAGCATGCTCATCTTTCCACTTCTCCTGGACTATGGATGACCTGAAATCATGCTCCAGTAGTAGAACCTTGGGTTTTTTTAATAACACCTTGCTGGTCATTGCTGAACCTCTCCACTTGTTGGCGAGGAGGCAGCCGTCACGCTGCTGGACCTGGCTGGACACAGCCGTGATTTCGAGAGGTGAGACAGCAGCACCGTTAACTTTTTCAATGACTTCATTAAAACTACAAGAAAAATCTTCACAGTTGGTCAGACTCTCTTCCTATTCCGAGCAACAGAGCCATCAAAAATGTCAAGGTTATGGTTTCTTTCCTGCCAAGGTTTCCCATTCCACAGCTACAGGAAGATACTGTAAAATACTTAGGACAGTATAAAAAGGATACAGAAGAGAATTGAGTTCTCAAGTGGTGAGGCCACAGATCAGTGTCATCCTACCCAAAAGTTTCCTTTGTTAACAGTGCCGTAGTCAGGAACACTTCTGCAAAACTGCCTGAAATTTGAACAGCTATCAGAATTATGACAGATTCACACCTTAGTGGGCACATCCATGACCTCAAATGTTCCCTCGGGACAAAAGTAATCTCTTTTCCTTCCTAAAGTCTTGTAGGCATGGTCTCGGGCACAAAACAAACCCTTTGGAGTGGGTTTGGTGCATTCACATTGCTACCAAGTATGCTCAACACAGACTGTAGGATGCACTCTGACAAATGGAAGAGGAATAGAACACACACCCTACATTCCAGGCTAAACGCTCTGCTTAGAATGGTGCAGACATCTCCAATGACTCCTCCTAAAATGATTTTGCTAAAAAAGTGACAAAGGTGCAGATAAAGAGAGTTCATACGATGGCTTCCAACAAGGTCGGCTGTTCCCAAGGCACTGAAGCTGGTAATTCCCACGACCGTGACTTTTGACAACTACAAATCCAAGCTATTCAGCTGACCTAGCAACGAGAGAAGAGATATCCAATTCCCTTAACTTCCATAATCCCATTTAAGCATGTGGTGGATATTGCAAACAAACTGTCTTCTCCTGTAGCCAAGACAGAAAATTCTAATTTTATGGATTTCACGAGAACTCTTCTGGGAACAAGCAGATTAATCAGGAACACAGTTTGGAATGTTCTAAATAAAAATTCCTGCAGCTCTTCCCCCTTGTCACCGATGTTTTTACCTTTGACAGTAAATCAATACTGGCTGTTAATTCAAACCATGGCATTTATGCGTTCTTACACGGTTATGTCAAAAATGAAGGGCGGTGTTTACCCAAAAGCTGGGTTGGTTTTTTTTATTTACAAAAAGCATTAAATTAGATTTTTGGGACTAATAAGGAGTAAGACGACTTTCTTTTTGGTCTCTTCACACTGTATTCTAGTCTTTACAATGTTACTGCCAACACTGAGACACTTCACAAATCCAAGGCCGTGTCACAATCAACTACGTATGGAAGCAATACGGAATAGATTTTATCCTGAGTAGATGTAAAAAACCAGAAGATGAATCGTCTTCAGGTAAAGTCACGCTATTGTGTCAATTATATAAAGTACGATCAACCACAGAGGATCGCTGTCTTCACAGTGTTTTGTAAATAAAGTTTTACTTTTAATCTGTCAAACCTCCCGTGCTCAACCCAACTCTTATCACAACCCCCCTGCAAGCACATTCGGATTATCTGAGCCGCGGCAGCCTGCGTCGCACGTGTTCAAGTCCGCAGACGGGAGAAAAAGAAATGCAAATCTCTGCAAGTTCAGCACTTGTTTGCAAATGAAGCATAAAGGTAAGAGTCTATCGCAGTACGTGTGGTGGTAATCTGCCAGTCTTCCTACTTTTAGGTATAATTTTGCTAAAATATTAAAATACACCGAGTAACACTAATCAGTCTTTAACAAAAATCCAACAAAACACAGGTCTGGCACTGTTCATGCCATCAGTTCTGTAACACGACATCCACACTCAGACTTAACAACACAGTTCTTATGAAGATACAGAGTTTGGCGAATGCTTTTTTTCCTATATATCCCAAAATGCACTAAAATAGCAGATTTTCAAGGGGACATGGTATTTTTATACGTCTTACTCCAGCTTTAAAAAGGTCCAGAAATCTTTACTTTGGGCAATTATAGAAAATAAAAACAAATCTTCCATGAATTATTTACTCTATTTGTTGGCAGAAGCAGTGCAAACAAAATGTACCAAAAAAGGTTAAGATAAGGAATACGGGGAAGCATCTGCTGAGGCACATGTTTTGAATATAACCTTTTTTATTTAAAGGGGAAAAGAAAGGCATTATTTCAAGTCCTGTTTATAGAGGCAAGGGCTGCTTCCTATGTTGAGGATTCCAGAACTGGACAGAGGATTCCAGATGAAGTCTCATAAGAGAGGAATAGAGGGGCAGAATTCCCTCCCTCGCCCTTTGGATGCAGCCCAGGACACAGTTGGTTTCTGGGCTATAAACACACGCTGCCGGCTCATATCAAGCTTTGCATCAAGTGGCACCCCCAGCTCCTTCTCCTCAGGGCGGCTCTCAACCACATCATCCCCCATTCCTGTACTGAAATCAGGAACTGCCCCGACCCAGGTGTAGTACTTGGCCTTGTTGAACCTCAGGAGGTTCCTTTTGTTCATGACTGAGCACATCGCCTCAGTGCCTTCCAGGCCCAGCACTGCCAGACTAATTGGTTTTCATCATATATATAATAGAAAAGCTTATAAGATTCTCAATCAGAACTTGAGCAGGATAAAAAAAAAATAAATAAATAGGCCTGACAAGTCACGTGCTGCAGATGTAATTTAGGTGAGGCTATTTTTATACTTTAATTTTAATGCAATTTAACATATTGAACTAAAAATGGTTCCTTTGAGATGCACCGCAACGTTCCAACTTTAACAGCTTCCCAAGCCTGGATGATAATGCACCGAAGCTTAGCTGCGTGCCAATATTTTATTATTTTAAAAGTCATTCTCATTTAGGTTTTGATCCATTTTATGTTCCTTGACACAGATTAAGTTATTACAAAATTAATGAAACTTGCCTGCGTGACAGGAGATTTTTCTTTGGGTCTGCAAACATCATTATCCACCCACAGAAGGGAAGGGAAAACGAAGCAAGGGTCTCTATTACTGACAGACACTGCCCTACATTTCTAACAGAGGGAAAGAACCTGCTGTCAAACATGCAAATCATCTCCAAGTAAGCACCTTCCCAAGGGACCATGTTTACAACAGATAAAGTAGTAATTGGGAACGCAGCAACTTTTGTTTTTATATTAGCAGGGAACAAGGCAGCATCAAAGCAAATCTCTGGTGAGGCTCCAGCAGGCAAAGTCAAGGCTGGGGCAATTTTCCCTGCCAATCAAAGGATTTCCTCTGAATTTCACAAGCTTCGTAAGGCCGACCTCCTCACGAGCAGATCAGTGCTCCTCCCCTGAGAAGGGCAAACCAATATCCTTTGCTTTCAGTGTGAGAAAGACAAAGAGAACTACGGCAAGGACAAGCATCACAAAAAGTACGGAAGAGTATTGTTTAGTACTAAAGGAAGATGAGTCCTTTGGCTGAACATACAGCTTTCTTCTATATTTTAGTGATCGGAAACACTCCACTTTGCTGCTCAGGAACCACGATCAACAGTGGCAACTAACAAGGCAGTCAAAAGACATGATTTTGGGTCCTGCAAAGGCATTAAAATGTCAGTACATCGCCCTTTACTGTTGCCAGTACGCAATCCTTGACAGCAGTTCGAAGCATTCAACAAGCGCGTTCACCAAGGTACCTTCACCCGACAGAACAATAACCTGTAGCCAAAATCTTGTGCATTTGGGTCACAAACAAGACTTAATTCCCTTCCCTGAAGCAAGATTGGACTTTGCACCAACTTTCTGAAGAGGTGAGGATGTAAGAGTGACCCGTAACACCTGACCTGCAATTACAGCAGAAAGTCTCCTGCCTATTCATTAAACGGAGAAAAATCAGAGTTAAACGGATGAGTTTGTACAGCATTTTGCACCCTTGCCAGTACCTCCTAATCATGGAATCTTTTAGGTTAGAAAAGACCTTTCAGATCATTGAGATTAACCCTTAAGCCAGCACTGCCATCTCCACCATTCAACCACGTCCCCAAGTGCCGCATATCCACGTCTTATGCATATAGACATACGCATAATGCTTTATCAAAAAATTTTAGGAAAACCCATTCCCAGAGCTGCAGTCAAAGACCATGTCTATTCAAAATATTGATATTGCAATAAATGAGTAAAACATTACCATGTAGCCTCTTTACGATGTCTTTGGAATTTATTCCCTCCAAAGCTCTTTTATAAAGGTAAAACTAGGAAAACTGTTTCTGGAAGAAACACCAGACATAAACAACCAAATTAAAGGGAATCATGACAGAATCAAATGAACTTCATTTGGAATTAGCGCAAGAAGATTTAGTGCGTGCAACAAGACCAAAGTCATGCTATAAACCTCGCTGAAAGAATTAAAATATGTATGCAAAACAGCAAAATGAGGTGCAGTAAGTCAGAGAAAATATTCTGTTTCAGTTTTGCTGTGTTAATGATGGAAAACAGAGGATGCAAATATCACTGATATCTCAGCAACCCAATAAAAAAAAGGAAATCGCATTCAGACTCTTTCCTTTCCTGCTCCAAACTTAAATCAGGATAAAGTTTTTCAGTAACAAATGACTAATATAATTTTCTAATAATTATAAAGCAGTTAACAGCAAATTCATAGAATCACGGAATGGTTTGGGCTGGAAGGGACCTCAAAGCCCATTCAGTCCCACCCTCTGCCATGGGCAGGGACACCTCCCACTGGATCAGGGGCTCCGAGCCCCATCCAACCTGGCCTGGAACCCCTCCAGGGATGGGGCAGCCACCACTGCTCTGGGCACCCTGGGCCAGGGCCTCATCACCCTCACAAGAAAACATTTCTTCCTACGATCTGACCTGAATTTCCCTTCTTTAGGCTGAGAACAGTTCCCCTCGCCCTCTCCCTGACCAAGAGCCCCTCCCCAGCTGTCCTGCAATTCTGTGGCAATGGCCAACACCGAGAACAGAGGCAGTTGGTCAACTTCGTTCTTGAGTGCATTAGACTACTACCTTTCCGAGAGAAACAGGCAGGAGCACAACGCAGTCTAGGTGCACAGGTGAAAGACTGAGGCTTGAATTGTTATTAATAAAGACAAGAAATGCAATTTATCCTACATCATTTACCAACGTTGTGACATTTGAACAGCAGGGAACCTTGTGTTTCTGCTATTCTAGTCACGTAAAAAAAACATTGAAATATTATTTCCCTGGGCAAGTTAACCCCATGAATTAAAATTAGGAGAAACGATTAATAACAAGCAGTTACTGTGTAATTTTACATAAGAGCAGAAGTATTTGAAAAATAATCATGTCTCAAAGAAATAGCAGAATAACAATCAGAAGAAAACCTGGTCATGAAATGCGAATAGCAGAGGGTTTGCAGCACTCAAGAAATCTCACCGAGAGAAGCTGGGAGCTTAACCCAAACCATCCTGGGAGGTTTCAGTAAGCCAGGGCAACACTGGAATTCCATGGGGAGGATGACAGAGAGGATATTCTACAATATCGGGGCACATAAGATCATCAATAGCACCTTGTGTCTGCAGAATATGATATAAAATATTCAAAGCCATCGCTGCAGACCCTGTTGATGCGTATTATGGAGTGGGTTATGTCTTGATTACATACAGCTGAGTAGATGAATGCCATCTTTTATTTCCTTGTCAGCTGGGTTTCTTCCACAGCTAATTGGGCGGCAGAGCGCTCTGCCTGTGGGAAGGCCAGCAGCAATCCGCCTGCCTCCACTACAAGTCATCTTTTGGAAGAATAACAAGGTCATTTTTAACAGATGCAAATAAACAGAGAGGGGAAAGAGGAGGAGAGTCCAGCAAACGAAGAGACAGGCCAGGTTATTAACTAGCATGAGATGAGAGAAAGGAGGTGGGACTGTTCCAAATCCACACCTTTGCTCGTTAGTCATCACTGCAACACAACTAAAACACAACAATGGCAACTGTGCTTTATTTGGCGAAGCACGATGCAGGCTGGGAGCAATCTACAGGCCATGAGCAATCGATTCTTTCTTTATTCTCTTGTGAATTACAACCACAGGGCTACCAGAGCAAGGAGGTGTTTCTTCCTGCTTCCCTCTCTAAGAACAGATGAGCAATGTGCAATGTTTCCTTCCACTATAAATAAGCGACTGCCGCTTTTGCTTGACACTTGCTTTCCATCTTCCCATCAATGTCTCATCCAGGGAACTGACTCCCAAGCATCCTCTTTGAACGCCACGCAGAATACACTGCCACAAATGTTTCATCAGTCTCCCCCTGTAAAATGATTGCAAACAAAACCCCCTCCAGAACACAAGCAAATACTTGTTAAAATACCACCCTCCTTCATTCCTGCTGGGCTCAAAGGCCAATGAAGCATTAATAGTTTACAGGCATCCACTGCAAGAGAGACATCGAGTAAGAGATCAGCCACAGCACATGCACTTCCAAGCGTTTCATTAATCCAGTAGCTCCCTAGCTTATTCCAGTGTGGAAGAAGGTGGATTTGTTCATAAACATAAGGATTTGCTACTTAGTATTCCATGAAAATTGAGGATTGACCTAGCAAGTACACAGCATGCCCAAAGTGCTGCATCACCACATCTGTCCTCTGTATTCCTACAATACTAATAAATAAGGGAGAACATCAAAGGAGGAGCCAAGGCAAAAATAACTCACCTGACTTTCCTCAAGTTCAGTCGAGATCATTCCTATCTCTAAGAAAGACAAACCATAAAGGGTTGTCAAGAGCTCTAGGCAGCCGCCCTGGAAGGTGGCCTAAACTCTGCCTCGTAGGCTGAGCCTCTCAACCAGGAAAGCCACATTAGACCAGACTGGGATGTGCTGAGCCTTCGATGCCAAGAGGGGAATCTGCTAAAAGCAAGCGAAACGGCATTTTGGTTTAACTGCCGGTTTCATTATGCGCCCAAGCTGACTGTGTTCTCACATTAGCCTCTTAATTATCACTTCGAGAATGGAAGTGGACACAGAATGAGGAATAGCAAACACCGATCCTGAGCTCAGTTTCTTACCGTAGTGAACACACTAAATGTCACTCATGTGCTTGCAAAGGACAGTCCGTGAGCAGGAACATCACAAGGAGGACAACTACAACCTATGGATTTATTGACTCCTCTTACACAAAGGGAAGGGTGTCAAAGAGCTTTTAAAAATGCAATTTGACAATTTCTAATGCTAGCCAGAAAAATGAAATCATAAAGAGTGTTGGTGATTTCAAATGCATGCGTATGACCTTGTTGAGCTCTGCTTAGACGCATGGTTAAGTGTTGCACTCCAGTGAATGCAATATTGGAGGCTTTCTTAATTTTAACCCACTGTACAGCATGGGAAAGTCCTTTCTCTTTCACTGCTTATGTCCATCCAATTCTGAAATGAATATCTGGTACAGCCTGAATTTACCTGAGGGGTATTGGCCATGTTTAAGTAATGATGTATTCATTTCCATCCACCAACAAGCCTGTCTACCATTTCAAAGCAAACAACGGGAAGATCAAGAAAAGTAGGACTGCACTGTAAGTAACCACCCTGTACATTAAATTACTTCCATTCTCACTTGTCTCAAATGCCTCTAATGAAAAACAAACCTTTTTGGATGCATCTTGGAAGCCACATACAAAACACGAAGAATTACTGAAATACCCACACAGATTGCTAAGCTGAAGGTAGGAAATGCATACACAACTTGCACAGCTCCCTAACTGCATCATCTTCAGTGAATCTGGTTGATCTCTAGCACTCTAATCAGTCCCACCACAACCACGCACAGATACACAAGGATGGGTGTCAACAGGAGCACTAACAGGGCTACCTAATGTTCTGAATTAAAGTCTTACAAATCCTAGACATGATAAAAAGTCTCAGTAGTCACCTTGTCATAGCCTCCTCTTTATTAGGACAACTTACTCGGTGCTGTTCCTGAGCAATCTGTAGTGCCAAGTCGGGGGAATAAGCTAAAGCAGCAGTAACAGCCCCAAGAGATTTGCTGATCTCCAGCAGAAATAGTTTAATGACAACCTGGAGGTCAAAATCTGTTTTCATAAACACACGACACCATCTCGGTACTCTGTACAGGAGTCTGTCCAAGGAACAGCCCAAATCTTTATTAACGCTTGCCAGTGACAAACCTGTTTCACTGGAAAAACCTTCATCAGCCAATATAACACTTTCACCTGAAAAATTAAGGCTGGAGTCCTTCAATCAACTCTATTTGCTCAACACTTCTGAGCAAGTTCATCCAGACAACGCCTTAAAGCAAAACAAATTCCTTGTTTTCAAACATACAAAAACTTACCAAGATGCATTGCGGACAGTTAAACAGCAGTAGCTGAGAGTAACCTACGCTAACAGGTTGAAAGGTGGCTGTTTGTAACCTGAGTAACAAAGCCAGAGCGGCCCTACTGAGCCAGAAATCACGGACACATCGGAAAACAGCAGCATCGGAATGTTCCGCTGCCCTGATCAAACCCCACCTTGCTTCCCAGTATCCCCTACTCTCTTCCCAAAGCCAACGCACAGGGAACACAGTATTCCACACCTCATTTCGGGGCTGGGAATGGCTCAAACGCTGCATCTAAACTCCCTGCTTTTGCCTGAATTCAAGGAGACAGAACAGGGACAAGGAATTGCAATAGAATCTTCTCTGCTAACATGCTGTCGCATCCTTTTTGGGGCACACCTCGCTACCAAGAATAACAAGGATACTTGTGTTTTAATGCCATGATACACGTGGTATCGGGCAACTGAGCAGAATTCTGTGAACTACTTTTATTAAACCACAGAGACAGCATTTTTAGTGGCAATGAAGAGGGTTTCTCCGACCACCGTCCACAATGTTAGGAGGTTTAAGATAAATACAACTGCAAGAACAGCAGCTTGCCTTAAAACAAGTTCTGAGCTTGTTCCTAGGAAGGGAGGTTATTTCATTTCAATAGATTTTATTTCCTTATCTTCATTCCCTCCTTAACTGCTGTCTCTGTTCAAACTCAAACCAAACTTCATCCCACAAAGGCAAGGGAAAAGAATATCTTCAGCCTAAGCCAAGCGAAAACCACTGGAAAACAAACAAAAAAGCAGCTAACAACTCATGAAACAACGTTTCCACCTGGAGGCTTGGAGATGCCAACCACATTTTTCTTGAAAATATCGGAAATTTGAAAGCTGTAGAAGTTACCAGGAACTCTATGAAGCACGTATGGCATGGGAACGCTGCTCATGTTGAAATAATTAATAAAATATTTCACAAAGATGGTCAAAAGGAAAAAACCTTGATAATATACAAAGTGTTTCGAAAGATAGCATAACGCTTTCAATTCATTCACAGCAAAAAAGCCCCCACACGAGCCCAGTCTCAATTTTTCAAGGATGCACTTTAGCATCACTAAGCTAAACTAATGATATGAAAACGGAAGCAGAGTGCCCTTTAGCTGTGGCAGATCTCATTATAATAAACTACTGTCTACTCAAGTTATTTATTCCATATGCACCTGACTCCACTTTAGGAGATCCTTTTCTCCTGCATCACTATTAGAGGTACCTGTTTCAAGAGGTAAGAGGTTGCTTACAAGCAGCAACAGCTGATATAGAATCATAGACCAGTTTGGTTTGGGTCGGAAGGGACCCTAAAGCCCATCCAGTTCCACCCCTGCCATGGGCCGGGACACCTCCCATGGGATCAGAGGGTTCAAAGCCCCATCCAACCTGGCCTTGAAACTGGTAGCTTAAGAACAGACAAACAAAATCACTGCATCCTAAATCTGCAGGAGAAAAATCCAGTACAGGAATTTTTCCTCTCCTTCCTCCCCCCTCAAACATAACTGCAGAAAAGAACAATCAGCTGTGGAGAGCTTTGAGCAGTTCAATGGGCGTAAGAGCGGTACTGGCGATAAATCAGAATATCGCAGCCCTCTTTATGGGTTGCAGACACTGCTTCACAGCTGATACCATACATGAATTTTAAGCAGCCTGCTGGGTCAGGCGAGCTCTTGAGAAGCACTGCAAGCCATTACCATGCATCATCATCAGCTAGGTCTTAATACTGAGCCTTCTCCACTAAGAAATACAGCTTACTTACAGGGCACCAGAGTCCAAATCAGAAAGAGTATCGCTATGTTACAGTAGCGACAGCGGAGCTTTTTGGGTCTCACAAACTTTCAGATGGCTTTTCAGGAGGAATGCCTCTTACCTGAGAGCCTGTGAAAGATCAGACCCATCTAAACTCATCAGAAGCCAACTTGGAGCACAGGGTGCCAGTACAGGAAAGACATGGATCTGTCGGAGTGAGTCCAGAGGAGGCCACGGAGATGATCCGAGAGCTGGAGAACCTCTACTATGAGGACAGGCTGAGAAAGTTGGGGTTGTTCAGCCTGGAGAAGAGAAGGCTGCAGGGCAGCCTTAGAGCTTAGCCTTGGAGCAGCTTCCAGCGCCGAAAGGGGCTCCAGGAAAGCTGGGGAGGGGTTCTGGATCAGGGAGGGCAGGATACGATGAGGAGAACGGTCTGAAGCTGCAAGAGGGGAGACTGAGATGAGATCTTAAGGCAGAAATGTTTCGCTGTGAGGGTGGGGAGGCCCTGGCCCAGGTTGCCCAGAGCAGTGGTGGCTGCCCCATCCCTGGAGGGATTCAGGGCCAGGTTGGATGGGGCTCCCGTGATTCTATGATTATTTGGCCACCATAAAGAAGCTACTTCACCCTCTGCCTCCACTACCCCTTCATTCAACCAGAAAATGCTGGAGAACATTTATAGGGAGCATTTCAGTAACAGGACTTTAAAAAAGAAATAAAGGTAGAGCAGTCAGTTTGCGGTACCCCTCCACTTTCACTAACACTGCTCCTGCCCTTTGAAAAAATATGAAATAAATGAAATCTCTTGAGTGCTTTCATATCTTCAAGGGGCAGAAGTGCTAAAGAGCATGGCTGTATTTCAAACACAGACGCTCAAATTGGTTCGTGACTGTTAGAGCTGTTCAGCTGGAAATAGTAAAGCCAGCTAGAAATGTCACTTAGCTACAGACAGAGCCTCACATCAAAGCAAGAGGTGATGAAAGCCAGGGCTACCGTGGCCACCATTCACAATGTTCTACTGTCCTCTCCTATTGCGTCACTGATGGACTTGGGAAAGGGTCTTACTCTCAGGTCCGTCATCTCTTCTGCATTTAATGTATTCATCCCCCCAAAGCCCTGGTGATTAGAAACAGCAAACTGGAGAAGAGTACTAAATTATATTGGAAACTGAAAGCCCTTAAATTATTCACAGAATTCAAACAGTTTTTGAAGCACACCACGGCACTTCGATAGCCATGTAATTCAGGCTGACATCACAAGCTACCGCACCGCAATGCTAATTTGGGAGACGATTACAGCTGCAAGATGTTGATGCAGATTCATTTCCACATCTCTCTGGTCTGTCTTCCGAAAAGACTCAGGATCTGCTAAATTCTAAATTCAAGGGGAGCGTGAGTCCATCCAGATGTGGCCAAGATAATTTCACTAATTAAACAGTAACTCCACTACGACTCGCTGGTGGGCAGCACCAAACTTTAATTTTCACATACAACTTAGTGAAACGTCATATTTCCTCCAAAATCTGGTGATGGCCTTTTGGTGAAAAATCCAGCACGTAATGTGAGAGGGGGATTTATTTGCTGGGATTAATATCTACCACCACGTTCTCCCTTTACGGCAGTACTTGTAATTGTTCGACCTCAATCAAGACCTTTTTGAGGGCATTGTTGCAGCTGCTTACAACAAAAGCTACAGCCCAGGCTCTGAAACAGGGAGGTTTCTCCACCTACTACGTACTCTTCTCACCCCTCCACAGAGTTTCAGAAGGTGGAAGGGAGGCACAAGTGTTCCAGTGCTATTTCTTTAAGACATCGACTGAAGTTGTGTCTGTTTATCTCAGACTTATCACTGTCCACTCCAAGACCCAGACAAAGATGTGAGGACTCAGAAGATCAGGATCCCACTATTCAGAGCTTCTTCTCATACCACAGTAAATCTACGAGAATCCTGTGACTCCATTTACGAAGTAGAAGGACACCCATGACAAGGCTTATCCTGATTTTTATTCTTGCTATTCCAACCTCTCACTAATTCATCAGAAAGGAAGCAAGGAGAGGCTGGTACTTTGTTAAATCTCTCAAGCTCGGACTGTGAAGCCACGTTGAGTACAACTCAAACCACAAAACACTGCACGTTCTTTATGAAGAATTGCACGGCAAGAACGAGAGCTTGGATTCAAGTGATTGAAGCAAAGTTATCAACATCAACATAGGCCGGGTACCACATTACTGACTCCCAGAGTCAATGAAAACAGAACAGGAATATTTAAATTGCAGTCTAAATTAGATCTGTAACAATCCTCACAGAAATAGGCAAGTCAAGTAGGAAAGTTATCTTTGGAAAAAATCTATTAGCCGTAATGGAATGATAATCCTCTTAGATTCATTGATGCTGACAGATTAAATACTTCAAATTCATCTTTTATTTTGTTAGCTCATTTGACACAAAATAAGTCCTACATTTTTAATATTATAGTGGGAGTAGAAGGCGTTTTGCTGTTTCTGTGGCAAATTCAGCAGTAATGGAATGCCTCTGGGTATTGAGTAGAACTACAAACTGCGTTCCCAGCTGACAACTGGGAAGGACCAGCTTGCTTCCACTTTTAACACACTACCACTGTTTATTAGAATCTAAATTAATTTTACAGAATTTGCTTTCTATTTAGGAAAAGCCTAAAAAGCTGGACTGATACCAAGAAGGAATGCCTGGATAAACACGTTTTCCCTATAATAAAGTGTTAAATAACACTGGGTTACAGATAGCTCCAACCTTTTGCTCCTGGCGTCTCTCCAGCAATGGAATAGCCTGAAAGCTCCAAGCAATCCCTCCTACTTCCTCTGAGAAGGAACCACCATGCTTTCACCACAGCAAACCCTTCTACAGCAGTTCTCAGCCCCAGATGCATCAGATTCACAGACAGATCCTTTGTGCTCTATGTGAAAGCCCTACCTACAAGACCACTTATTGCTCCAGTAACAGGGATTCTTCCAGTATTTTGCTCCCCAAATCTTTCAAAATGCTACTTGCACACCGATCAAAATTAAATGCTGAGACCTCGAAACTCGTCATTATACAAAATTATTTACTGCATAGCCCGCTGCAATACTCTGAGGTGTTTACCAAGCCTAATATGTTATTTCGAGCTTATTATGGGTCCTAAAAACCCCAAACAAGCAAAAATAGGAATGGATGTCTTGTATAAGACCAATCTCCAGCATCTCACCTCAACGTGATCCTGTCTTCGCTTAAGATACACCAAGTTACTCAGTTTTGGATCTACAGATTTGACCCATTGACTCTATCACGATTCTATAGTAGATAATGGCAGATAACGAGGGTTCTGCACTGCTATATTTACCACTGGAATACTTGTCAGCTATTTTCATTCTTTTTATAATACAGAAATTACTGATCGCTTGCCTATGAACCATATTTGGAGGCTCCAAGTCTTAAGAAGGCATAATTATCCAGGAAAAATAATTAAATCCCAGAATTAGAATGCTATTTTAACAAATCCATATTTTTTCAAGATTACTAATCTCTGAGCATGGCATGATGTGAATAACAATGTTCAGAACTTGAGCTGGAAGCCTTCAGTTAGGACACAGTGCTAAGAAGGAATGACAAGTACCAAAGAGATGTCCTACCTGCTGTCTTCCAGGGCATCCACCACATTCATCATTGACCTGCAGCACAAAGCTGCGACAGGCAAAACACGGTTAACATCTCCCAACATCACTTTTCTGTTCCAAGCAGTCCACGCTCTTCACAGCCAAGTTAAAAGACACCAAACAATGAGTTCCAACTGCAAACTAAAGTTATCTACGTCAGCAGCAGTAAATACCTTACAATATAACCTCATCAGCAAAGACCCACACAAGGACAGGCTGAGAGAGTTGGGGTTGTTCAGCCTGGAGAAGAGAAGGCTCCGAGGAGGCCTTAAAGAGACCTTCCAGTACCTGAAGGGGCTACAAGAAAGCTGGGGAGGGGGTGTTTACAAAGGCTTGTGGGGATAGGACGAGGGGGAATGGGTATCAACTGGAGAGGGGCAGATTTAGATTAGATATAAGGAGGAATTTCTTCACCATGAGAGTGGGGAGGCCCTGGCCCAGGTTGCCCAGAGCAGTGGTGGCTGCCCCATCCCTGGAGGGGTTCCAGGCCAGGTTGGATGGGGCTTGGAGCCCCTGATCCAGTGGGAGGTGTCCCTGCCCATGGCAGGGGTTGGAACTAGATAATCTGTAAGGTCCCTTCCAACACAAACTACTCTATGATTCTATGACCTCCTGAATTTGATGTTGAAATTAATATCTCAAAGGGTAATGGCTAACCACAGATCTTTGGTTGTTTGAAATCTGGCCATGAACCCAGCTAACCTGGAGCACCTGCCACCGTAACAGCCACAGACTCATCTGCTGAACTGCAAATCAGAGGTGGTTTTATATGAAAAGTTGAATTCAATTATTAGAGCAAATTTGTTTTTCTATAATGCAATTTACTATTAGGAATGGTGGACGCATAGAAGCAATTTCGTGAAGAACTATTCACAATTCATAAGAAAATTCCATGTTTGCTCTTTTTATGTTCGCTGTCTGCCAGGATTCAGGCAATTCAATTTCACATGCAAAAGCACTCACAGAAGGAAAGTTTTAGATCCATAAAAGCACTTTATACTAAAAAAAAAAAAAAAGTTAAGTATATCCAACCAGAAGATGAGTAACACAACAATTTTAACCATTTACAGATGAGCAACCTGCATGGCCCTTCAGTTTTCTGTGCAGTAAAATGGCACTAAAACACGCACAGCATGAAATCCAAAATATTTTGCTTTATCCTTCTACAAACAAAACTCACGGTAACCAGAAGCAGAGTTTTTCAAAAAGCTTTTTGACATTCAATGCAAGTTAGATATCAAAGCACGTTAAATATTACTTTAATTCTCCATTCAGCACAAAAGCAAAGAGCAGCTCTCCTGGAAAAAGGCCGAAGCAATTAAAGTTTTCCTATTGTTGTTCCTATTGCTTCTTCAAAACAGGCACAGATATGAGGCAACAAAAAAGAGCTCAGCTACACTATTCCCATTCATCTAGATTACACTTCTTATGTCTAGACACATTCAATAAGCTTTATCTACAGACTAATTATGCTCTTTTACTACAGCGTTTCAAGTGTTGAAGCATCCATTGGACCTTGGAAGCAGAGAATCCATTTACGATCGCGCCCATGCTCTCGCTGTTCAGGCACCTTGTGAGACAGATTAACCACCACCTCCAACAAAGGAACCACACAGTCACCTTCTGCAAGGTCACCTCTGGAGCTGGGACTAAGCTGCAGGTATATCCGAGTCCCAACCAAGCCTTCAACATCCAAGTCCTCTAATCAAGCTGGTTATAGAAGCTGGAATCGTAGAACCATTTGGTTGGAAAAGACCTCCGAGATCATCGAGTCCAACTGTACCTGCCCACTACTAAACCATAACTTGCAGCTTCAGGTCATCTCTGCCTTCCAAGGTTGCCTGGCCGGCCTGCCGAAGGCAGAGCCTCTACTACATTATTAGTCCATGAAACAGTAACCCTGGAGCACATATCTGCCATTGAAACCGAGTCACCTCACAGGCCAGTCTCCCATCAGACGTCAACCTGGGCGCAGCCAACATCATCAGTTGGACACAAAGCCGGCAATTCACATTAGGACTTCCCATTTTGCATTGTTTTCCCATCAGAACCATCCAGACTTGGGCTGCTTCTCCTTTCATAGAATCATTAAGGTTGGAAAAGATCTCTAAGATCATCCAGTCCAACCTTTCAGCTGCCTGCAATAGGTTTGTGGCTTTAAAACCTCTTCAGAACATTGTTATCTAGATAATTAAGGTCATCAGCTGCCTGCATTTTCCCTTTCCACGACACAATATGCAGAGGTTTCCAATGAGATGTTCACACTCGGAATTTCAAACACACATGGTAATGTGGTTTTTGTTATCAAGACACAGAAAGACAGGGTAGCTGTACGCTGAAATTACATTTATGATGCGTGCATGGAATCTCACAGATATATTCTAGTCTGAAAAAACATGTTAATTTGTCTTTGGCTCAATACAGACACAGCATTGCACAAAGAATACCTTGTATAAGCAAATTAATTAGATACCGCCTATTCATCCTCTTCAATAATCCAAAAGCAAGCTAATTGCTGAATAAATTCAAACCAGGCTAAGCTTCCTAAAGGAAATATTTGTAACCTAAATGAGACTAAATGAACTCAGCGCATCAGCGCTTGACTAAGGCCTGTAACTTTTTAAAATTCAAACAAAAAAAACAGAGAAGAACCAGACAAAAATACCCAGAGCAGCGGTCAGCAGAACATTCATTAGGGAAGATCACATTTAAGTGTAATTGCCCTCTGACATCCCCTGGATGAAGTTCCTATAAAGCATTTGGCACTAAACAGCATCGGGCAAGTAAGGGGGCTCCACCAACCCTGAGCCTGCACTAACAGATCCTTCATCAACAACATTTCGCACGGTGATAGAAGTATGATGGATGAAAACTGCATTGATCACAATTATCCAGCTGAGTTACAGGGTTCAGAGTACTTAGGCTCGTGCGCAGGGTAAGTACCTCCCAATACCCACTGACAAGATGCTCCAACACGTGGCTGATCACCTCTAATGAGACAGGCTGGAGTACACACGATTTCATGCCTAGAGATACTCGTGCTCTAAGCTAGGACCCCACGATTAAACATGACAAAGTTCTTCAGAAGTATAAATAGAAAATGAGGCATTTTTCTATTTCATACAAACGAATCTGACCATCTGCTTCACTGCAACAGCAGCAGCATCTAAAAACAACTGAAACAGCAGCCTCTGGTGTCAAAATCCTGCTCTTTTCCTCAGTCTCCACCTTCCACCAGAAAGCAGGGCTAGAAATACAGAACAGACACATCAAGTGGCCTTGAAGAATCCTTTGCACCCGAACTAATTTTCCATCTTAGCACAGATCAAGCTATTTGTGTTTGCCTTTTGTAATTCACTGTGAAAATACCACATCAGCTTCTCTGCTGCACTGGTGAAAATCCATCCTGATACAGAGTCCTCTCACTGTATGAAGATGGATGTTTTCTTTCACAGCGTGGAGAGCTCATTTCACCCCTTGTCCTGATCACGCACTATTCCCTCCACGTGAACAAACAGAAATCAGTCACCTCTGGAGTATATACAGGACCAAGCACATGTGTATGAAGCCAAGAAAAAACACCTTAGAGGGCAGTATCCTGTCTTTCCAAAAGTGAAATATCTTTAGAGATGCATCAGAATAAGTGTGTGATGGAGGCTTTGCACACCTTGCTTCTGGGATAGGATCATTTCTACAGCTCTTCAGGGCTTCGTTTGAGTCCTGCAAGGAAAACTTAATGCCATTCTCATCTGTAGCATTCCAGAAATTCATAGTATGCTCTCTGTGCAAAACAGCAATGCGTTCTGGTATTATCGGAGTGCAATTAAAACAATCCACAACAGACAAAACTGGAGCAGATTCATCTCCAACATCAGTCTGATACTCCATAGCAATGTGTGGCTTTTCCCACTCTCTCCAAATTATCTCACAAACGACATTACAACGAAACACAAAGTAATAAAGGAAAATATCAGAAGTAGAAGCCTTAACAAAACTGGACAATGACATAGAGATACACACAGGAATTCTCTGAGTTTCCAAACGTGAGAACTTCTGCACCGTATGCCCAGTTTTGAAATACTGCTCTTAAGAGCCCTCAGATTTCCTGTGCTTTGAGAGAAATTAATGACTCCCTTCCGCAACCTGACTTTCCTCACCTATGAAAACAAAAATCAACGCTAGGCCACATGCAGACCAAGCCTGTGTCCTTGTGAAGATCTGAGAGAAATGATAAACTATTTAGTACACAAACCCCCAAGCAGAGGAAGTTTATTCTCTGAGCATTTACAAAGCCAAAGGATACAAACACTAACAGAGAAAACCACATCAGACACCGTGCACCGCAGGGTGAGCGCAGGATGGTTCAAAGCAGAACAAGCGGGTCGTGATTTTAATGAACATTTGGTCTGAACAAAACAAAAACACGACGTTGTCTGAACAGAATGAATTGAACAAAGTCACATGAGGTTCCGACAGCATCCACGTCTTCCCTTAGTTTTTGTTTACTCCTGTATCACTCATTAAGAATATTGCAAGTTTACACCTCGCTGAGATATTAATAACGTGCACACGGCAAGATGAAATAAATCAATATGCTGACACGGTGTGCGTTCGGTTGGAGCTGGAACGCCAGAAGTACTTCAAATAGTAAACTGTTGAATGTACTTACAAATAATCAGTGTTGCTCTCAGCAGGGTACCAGAACAGAGACAGAGAACTCGAGACAGTCTGATAAAGCAACAGAAGTAATAACCTCCCTTTTGGACAGAGAATCGGGACACCCCAAACCCCTCCCTACGCAGTGTAAACTCTGCAGCAGAGCCGGTCACAGCGCACCAACAACGTTCCTCAAACAAAGCAGCAGCGATCGCTCTCACAGCTCCGCGCTGGTGACAGTGAAGTGCTCTGCAAACATGGACAGAATTCTCTGATACACGGATGGGATTCCAGCCCACCCACACCAAAATAAACGGGAGCTCATATCATTTGCACAAGAACATCACTAAGACAAAAGGTACAACCGGGACACAAATAACTTGCACACTAGCCCTGCCTTCCGCACAGGATTTGTTTCAGCATCAAAAGCATTTGCTAATTTTACCTTTCCAAAACAAGCATCATTGCTCCAAGAGCTCCACTGGCCACAGGTTTGGCTGCTTGGTTCCTAGATGAGGAATAACACTTTGAATATGCAGCTCCCTGGATTGCACATTACCAGTGCTTTTGATGTTAAAAAAAACAACTAAAAACAAACAAACAAACCCCAAAAAATTCAGACTAAAAGGAGATACTTGCTCCAACAGCTCACTGCCCACAGACCCACCCATATTTCCATTAGGTGGCTGTGCAGAGCATTTGATCATAATAGAATAAGTAGCAATAAGCAGTGGCTCCCAAGCCATACACCGAGTGCCACGCTGCTGGAAAAGGGAAAGAAAAATCCCTAAACAATGCTTATTTAGAACAAAATGCACTGAGATCTATAAACACAGTGTAACACATAGCTTCAGGCTTGAATATCAAGACCCAGAAGAATACTAATGTTCATGTTTTATAGACATCTTTATTCAGATACACACAACCCAAAATTAGTTTCAATGCATCAATCAGATAATAAATATTAGCGGCTCTCCTCTCATTTTCAAATTACCACAGCGTCTGTGCAATTCCTCCTGTAAGAGAAAAGCCCAAAGCTATCCATGTATATTCATTCCAACAGCGTTAAAATGCTGCGCGAAGGGGATCTACAATCATCCCATTTGTCTCGAATCCTCATTCGCAACAGAAGCTGGAACGGAATTTGTTTCAGAGGCAGCTTTTAGACAACTTCATAAACCAAAAGCTCCGTGGGACCTTAGCAGAGGTGAAGTGCCTAAACCAAACCACAGGTAAACACTGTGCAACATCACAAAGGAGAGACCACCGACACCAAACTGATGAAAAAACACACCGTTCTTCCTCAGAATAACATCCAAACCCTGTTCTGCTCCAGCCTAGAACCTGAAGTGTCCTGCGTGGCCAATTCTAATTAAAATAGATTAAATTGTTCCTTAAGAGCAACAGAAGAGTCCTCCGGCTACGCATGACCCATGGTGTGAGATTCCAGCTGCTTACGGGGCCCGGGCCTGATCCTGACTGTGCTTTAGTGCAAGAACTGCCAGAGTTCTACCAGGTATGTCAAACCAAAGGCGATCAGCACCTGCACCAGCTCAAACACCCACACATCCTTCTGCAGCCACGGATGTTTCTTGATTAAAGTATTTAAAAAAAATGAAGAAATATTACATTTCCTTCTATTCCCATCATTTCTTTCACTGTTTGGTGAAGTGTTAATTCTTTTTCCAAAGGCCAAACGCTGTCCGTTACACAAAAGCCCCTCAGATTTCCCTTCTGCTGGATCAGTCCTCAGCCTCGGACGAGGGAACGTAGCAGATGCGGTGGCCAGGAACCGAGGCGCGATGTCACAACCCACTGGCTACCCGCGGATGACTTCCTACCACTAAAGTAGACGTGGGAGAAAATGGAAACACAGACACAACTGGCATGGAAAAAGAAACCTCTGCAGAGGGGCTGTTGAAACAGAGAGGAATACTTCAGGATCTACAAAGTCTGATTGAAAGATTCCTCCGTTCTGTAAATATAAGCCATTTGCAATGAACGTGCCACTGCAGGCTCTAAATACAGAAACTGTGTGTTACCCACGGGAGGCACCTTCCCCCAGAAGGATAAAATAACACCAGATTGCCCCCACAGCCCTCGCGTTCCAGGCACTTCTGGTGCTCTGGGAAGTGCAGGTACAGCAGCCACGGCAGCGCGGACACCGGGGGGCTGCCAGCACCCCTGGCTGCGTGCCCTAAAGACCTGGCTTCACTCAAGTGATCTAACAGGAAAAAACTAAATATATAAAAAAAAGAAAGAACTCCAAGCATCTCAAATATCCACCTTACACGACCACAAAAGCCACAGCACATCCAACCTCAGGCACTCGCGTCCCTTGACAGGCAAACGGATTCCCACTGCCAGAACAGGTCCCTGAACCCCCCGACCCCCATCATTTTGGGGCAACTCATGGAGTCGTCAGGACTATTATCAACATTTCTCCCCGACACCGTCCAGGGTCCAGGCACACACCGCATTCCCACGGCTGCTTCTACACGGAGCCTCCCGGAGCGTTGGCTGCCGATGGAACCCTCGGGATCCGTTCTCCTGCTCTGAGGACCAACACTCCTCCTCCAGACCCCACTTCCCACCGCACCGCTCCCGATCCATCCCACCCCTCAGCTCAGGACCAACTCCAGGCACTCTGCCCTGCAGCACAGCACCTCCCACGGCTCTTCCAAAAGGATTTGGGGGTTCTCCGCTCTCCCTCCTCCCCAGGGATGCTGCGAGGTGGGGAGCAACCGGCGGGAGGGAAGCGCACCTCTGGCACGACGCGAAGTTGGGATGGGGCGGGATGGGGGATGCACGGGGGGACCGGCTCGGCTCAGCTCAGCTCGGCTCAGCTCACCTCGCAGCGCAGCCGCACAGCCGCACAGCCCCAGCAGCAGCCCCAGCAGCGCCGGGGGGGTCCTCCTCGGGGGGCTCCTCCTCGGGGGGCTCCTCCTCGCAGCCCCTCCGCCCATGACGGCCCCTCTCCGGCCGCGGGACGGGACGCAAATCCCCTCTTTCTCTCCGTCCCTCCAGCACAGAATCGTCCCCCTTCTCGTTTTCTTCCTCGCCCTCCGGACGCAGGAGGTGCCCGGGGATGCCGGGGGGGTCCGCTCCGCGCCCCGAACGCCGCCGACTGCCGAGCCGCGGCGCCAGCCCGCATCCCTAATGAGCGGCCCCTCCCCCCCGGCCAATTAGCGCCAGAGGGGCGGGGTCTGCCTGCCCCGCACCGCCCCGCAGCCAGCACAGCATCCCCCAGCGCCCCGCATCCCGCGGGATCGGGCACCGCATCCCCCAGCGCCCCGCATCCCGCGGGAACGGGCACAGCATCCCCCAGCGCCCCGCATCCCGCGGGAACGGGCACCGCATCCCCCAGCGCCCCGCATCCCGCGGGAACGGGCACAGCATCCCCCAGCGCCCCGCATCCCACGGGAACGGGCACAGCATCCCCCAGCGCCCCGCATCCCGCGGGAACGGGCACAGCATCCCCCAGCGCCCCGCATCCTACGGGAACGGGCACCGCATCCCCCAGCGCCCCGCATCCCACGGGAACGGGCACAGCATCCCCCAGCGCCCCGCATCCCACGGGAACGGGCACAGCATCCCCCAGCGCCCCGCATCCCATGGGAGCCGGCACAGCATCCCCCAGCACCCCGCATCCCACGGGAATGTGCGGGCACAGCATCCCCCATGAGAACCGCATCCCCCACAAGCTCTGCATCCCATGGGAGCGGGCACAGCATCCCCGCAGCCAGCACAGCATCACCCCCGTATCCAGGGGGAGCAGGCACAGCATCCCCCTGTGCTCCATATCCAATGAGAACAGGCACAGCATCCCCTGCATCCAAGGGGAACAGGCACAGCATCCCCCAGTGCCCTGCAAGCAGTGGGAAGGGGCACAGCAGCCCCACATCCAGGGGGAACGGGCACGGCATCACCCATGTGCCCCGCATCCATTGAAAACGAGAACAGCATTCCCCACTGCCCCGCATCCAGGGAGAATGGGAACAGCACCCCCACATCCAGGGGAGCAGCCACAGCGTCCTCACATCCAGAGGGAGCCTGCACAGCGTCCCTCAGTGTCCCACATCCAGGGGGAACGGGCACAGCATCACCCGGTGCCCTGCATCCAATGGGAATGGGCACAGCATTCCCGTATCCAGGGGGAGCAGGCACAGCATCCCCTGGTGCTGTGCATCCAACCCAACCATCATAGAATGATGTGGGGTATAAGGGACCTTAAAAAGCCCTTCCAGTCCCACTCCTGCCATGGGCAGGGACACCTCCCACTGGATCAGGTGGCCAAAAAAGTGAAATTGCTGCTCTTCTACTCTGAATGGATTTGGTCAATAAGAAATTGGAAACCAAAGGACCATATGAAGAAAAGGCAAGTTGCTAGAGCAGTAAGTTTTGGTGAGAAAGAACACCAGCTCTTCCCCAAACACTGTCCTTATGACAGCCAACTCACAGGATTTAAGGAATTAGGTTTTCTTTACCATGGGAATTAGCAGGCAGAGCAGGAGAGGAAAAGCAAAAGACCCAGAGTGAAGACTGGTGCATCAGTGCTTCCAGTGGGACACACACGGAGCAGTAATGGAGCAGAAAAAAAGTACAAATGGGATTGGATACTAACGAGGAATCTCACCACGAAGCTCCTGCAATGCTGCAAGAACAAATGGATCAAGTTTGTCTCATTGCGGCTGTAAGAGAATTGTCATGGAAGTCAAACACGGTGCATTCATAACCAAGACGTTATAATATTGCCTCAGTGTGCAAAACCCCACTGAAATACAGCATTTGTTCTTCATTCCCTGTTCTCTTGGAAATAAACTTTGTTTTCATCAGGTGCCCAGATCATAAGAGACAGAATACAGGGGGTTATTCCCATCCATGCTTCACACTTGAGCAACTGTACTAAGTTCACTCAAACCCAGCTTCACAAGCTCCAAAGCTACACATAGCTCAAGTTTAAGGGGACTCGGTTACTGCTTACAAAGTGTTTTGAAATCCCTGTCTGGAAAAACACGGTAGGATTGGTTACTTCTACTTAAGAAGGTGGCTTGTCGATTGGTGCTCCTGCAGGGGAGCTTTGTACTGTTTTCAGGAGGAAACAAATAATTAAAGCAAAAGGAATTTGTAATCAGAATTTTAAGAGGAAAAAAAAAAATCAATATCTGAGAACATCACATCAGACTATCTCGTATTCTCTTTCCATCATGGCTTTGTTAGGCCTTCAGCTGACAACGAAGAGCAGAGCTACAAAGGCAGAGAGCAAATATATGAAAAATACATTTTCTCTTAGGTCGTTCTTCACATTCAATGGGTTCCAAGGAAAGAAAAAAAAGCCCACAAAAATCAAGAAAACCCACAAAAAATAAACCATGACAACAAAAAAAAAAACCAAACCCAAACTGCTGAGGACCAGAGCTGGGAAGCTGGACAGGGAAGTTTTTACATGTCCGAGCATCTAGCACACTCCCTTCCTTTAAAGCCTCAGCATCTTAGCGGCATGGCCCTATTTTCTAGCACATCCGCACAGCCACTTTTGCTCCAAGTCCCACCAATTATCTATTTTTGCCCGTGCCACTGAGTCAGTGCTTAGTGCTTTAGATAAAAATACCAAGTTCTTAATTTATAATATAGTTATGATAGGGAAGAAGAGAGCAAAAGTAGAAAAAAGGGCAACAGCTGGAAACTTCGGTCA
The DNA here is from genome assembly GCF_017976375.1 of Cuculus canorus. Classification (NCBI taxonomy): domain Eukaryota; kingdom Metazoa; phylum Chordata; class Aves; order Cuculiformes; family Cuculidae; genus Cuculus; species Cuculus canorus. Next base: position 900,723 of record NC_071426.1, on the reverse strand, counting down.
GTGCACCTGGAAACATGAATGTGCAGAATATTCCACAAAGACAAAATCTCAGGGTAGGGGAAGAACACAGAAGCTTCTGAGTTGGGCAAATGCAGACACAAACAGAATTATACATTTTTTAAGCACACTGCTAACGCACGGTACCTTACAGAAACAAAGCCCTATATGTGCCACCACAGTCCGAAACACCACTGCATTTCTAAGAATGGAGGTTATTTACTCAGCACTTTAACAAGAGGAACGTCACAGGGAAAACCAGAATCTACCTTTGATTTCAGGGTGTGAGCAAGAGAGAAACCAGGAATCCAACTGAAGAAGATAATGGCACTGATGGAGGGAAATGGAGAAACAATGCAGAAGCTGAAAACGCTGCAAGGAACAAATGTTTTCTTCCCTAGACCTCAAGCATTACGTTTCACAATGAGCAATATTTGTTTTCCGAATGAGTCCATATTCCACATCTGGAACTCTAGGCAGACTAGAACCTGAAAGTCTAAAGGCTAATCCAGCTGCTGAAAAAGAGACAGTAAACATGAACCAAAAGGACAAACAAAACCAAGGGAGCTTTCTTGAATCCCTTTGTCACAGCAGCCACACACCCAGACAGCAGCAAAGTGTCTGCAGGAAGGACAGACAGAACCCATGACCCAACGTCTCAACTCCGCCACCTTCTCGCTCCATTCTGAGCAGAGTTCTCTCCAGGTCCCTGTGTCTCAGGTTCCATCTCGCACTGCGCTGCTGGCTAAAGAGATCTCTGCAGTCTTCAACAACATTAACTTATTAGACACAGCACTTTACAAATATGAAGCAATTTTTTCTATCTAGACTATGTCAATACCGTAATAATTTTCAATAAGCCATACAGCTACAGCCTGAAAGGGGGGGAAAATAAGAAATAAATCACCTCCTTCACCCTGGAAGCTCAGCAGAACGTTTCAGCTGAGTTTGCAAAGGTGCTTTCAGTCTCCATCTCTCCTCAAGTGCAACATCAAAATTCACAGCCAGGTGATGATGCTTTGTTTATTTGCTGTATGACCTTGGAGTAACCCACCTGGGATTTGCAGTGCTCAGAATTCCTGTCCATCAGGATAGGCTGGGCAGGGTCCTCGCTGGAGCAGGTGAAAAGAGAGCTGCTTCGCTTGGCAGCTCTTGCAAACAGAAGCACACTGAGATGGCACTGGACTCAGACAGAACGTGCTACTGCTATGCTTAACATACATAATGGTTAAAGGAGAATAAATGCATCTAAACCCGATGTAAATCACAGAGAACACCAGACACTGACCACTTGGCTCTAACACAAGTATTCACGTCTGTACAACAGGTAAATAATTCAGGAAGCAAGCAAGTACATCCGACTGCAACTACAAATAAGTAATGAAATTATGGGAAGCATTGCGCACGAGCTCAGTCGTAGCAACATAGAAGCCATTAAAAAAAAATCCTACTTGCTTTTAGCATATTTCCAACATTTATCCCTCTCCTCCTCTCACAAGAGCACCCAAACCAAAATGGCATCTGGAAAATGAAACGACCCACCTGGAAGTGTAGTAATTGTGAGAAAGTTGTAATATTGCCCATCTTGATTCAGCAATAATGACAAACCCACAACCCTCTCATACACAGAAATAACGTAGGGAACAGCCTTTGACTTCTAAGTGCACTCCAGTGAATCGGGCATCTCATTTCATGCTACTTTGAGGACCTTCTACAACCAAAACAGAGACGGGTGTGTTAGTGAGAAGCTGTGGATCACCTGCTAGATACAAAATACAGTCTCTTGTCCCTCCTCCTGTGGAGAACGCACTCTGCCAGGCCAACAACAAAAAAATAAGGGCCACATATTAGTTCTGTCCAATCATTTCTCCATCTCTGCAACAAGGTCTGCCTCACAAGTTCTTCCCAAGCATAGAATGCCTGTTTTGCAACACCCATTTTCACCGTGCGTGTCATAATGGTTGTTTTGTAGGCAGAGAGAGAGCCTCAAGACGAAGGTCTTTAATTTCTGTAACTTGTAACATAGACATTTATAAAACAAGGTATTTCAAAGAGAAGTTTCATAATTTTCGTCTCATTTTGTGCAATATCTCTCACTCCTCTCCCTTAGATCGGGGTTCCAAAATTGTATTTCCTTTGGAACCGGGTCTGTACCTTTATACAACTTGGCAAAACCTTACAGAATAACATCACCTACTGGCCCGAGGACCATAGGAATACTTAGCAGCAAGATGCAATACTGGATCCAGCCCCAAGGTTCTTGGAAACAATCCCTACCAGGCTGAGTTGCCATAGCATCTGCCGTACCAGCATTAACACAACACACACACACGATGGCAATTAATCAGCCACAGCCTGCGTACGAGCCTTCCACGAATAGCTTTGGTTTCAGTTGTGTTTCACAGTGTCTTCAGCAGCATTCTAGGAACCGAGAGTACACAGGATAAAGCCTGATCATCTACACATTCTGAGTCCCAGCTTTGCAATTGCTATGCGCCGCTGCTCACGCTGCACCTGCAGCTCTGCATTAGGACATCTAGTGGCTGAATAATTTACTGTATATATACACACGGATCTGAATATATTATTTAGATTTTCTGTCAGAAAGCTCCTATCTACTGTTCTAAAGCTTACTAAGGTTTATCTAAGAGCATCGCAGGATTTCTGCATTATTCTGTTCTGCAATATAACCCCAGAACACTGTTGGACACAGCATTTGTGGTGTGAGCACAACAAGCCAGACAGGTATATGTGCCCATTTCTACTTTATCTTCCATCAGGATATCACAGGAGCGTGTTTACCTCTGATCCATAATGTCATCTTACAACCCTTTAAAATGCACAGAACTCTTCTTAGCTTTAGTTTGGATTTTTCTTTATTCTACATCTTAGCCATGCTCTGAAATTTCAGAATGAGAGAGCATTGGTCTTAGATTTTGTGTTATTTTGCTTCCATATGAATAAAAGACTGTATGAACCCTTTTATTCCAAAGGATAAGCTTCAGCCGCCTAAAAGATGGAAAAAAAACACCCAGTAAACACCTTAAAAAAGTCCATGATTCCATCCCACTTGCTTTAAAGCAAAGTCACCATTTGAGCTGTCATAAGCCATCATTTCTGATGAGTTACAGCCTATAACACTTTTAAAGTGATTAATCTAAGATCAAATACAATAGATTCATTTGCATTTTCCCGTGTTTACTCATTCCAAAACTCAACAGATAACACACAGGAAAGGTAATATGATGAAAAGTGAAATGCAGGAGGGGCTGGCTGTGCACCAGAACAGGAAAATGTGGATTAACACGCCAAGGGGAGGATAAGCATCTGACCTTCACTAATCAATTTTAAGAATTAGAAGACCCAGGCATTTAGAAAATGTCATAATCGTAATACCCGATTCAGTCCTTGCTTTATAATTTGGAGAAATCAGCTGCACTTGAAACCTTACCTGCAGCATTTCCTTCACTTGGGCAAAGAGGAATTTGTACTTCGGCATTAATTATTATTTTATTTCCATGCCCTTTTAGATTTCTCCCCATAAATTAACACTCCAATCCCACCTACATTCACTTATTGCACCACCAGGCATTTTTGGGGTGGCTGCAGCTGGATTACAGGCAAAGGGCAGCTCTGCAAAGTGCTCCAGCCTCGGCATAGAGGAATCGGGCTGCAAACAGAAAGCACACACCCCCAGTCCTCCCCATCCATTAAAGACACTAATATCCAGTCCAGATTTAGCATCCTGGCTCAGTCTGAACTTGTACTTGGAATGGGAGGTACACGACAAGAAACAGATGATGCAGAGGTGAGATATGGATGGATCAGACTGTGTGCTTTGAGAGCAAACAAAGGAGATAAAAGCAGCAGGACATTAGCCAAGCAACGCAGGAGCTTAGCTGTCTGTGGTTTGTGGTTAAGAAAAAAAGGTTACACGTTCAAGTAGTAAGAGACAATCTGAGAGACTCTTCAAAACACTGCAGGCGTTGCTGTGCAGTCGGAGCTGGCAGGGATGCTGCTGGCTGTGCGCAGGAGGACAGAGAGCCCAAGAGACACCGGGCAAGGCTGTTTCTGCTCTGCCAGCACAGGCAAAACGTGAGTGACACGTCTGGCTATTTCAGTCACAGTCAGAGGTGATGTCGTTGCCCAAAAACTGTTACTGAGCAAGTTCAGAACCTTCTCAGGAAGGGAGAAGTTATTGCCACCTTTTTCTCATCCAAATTGACCTGACACTGAAAAGCAGAATTCACCTCTAGCAATTATCATGGAATGGTTTCAGGTGGAAAACACCTTTAAGATCGTTGAGTCCAACCATCGATCCAGCCCTGCTAAGTCCACCACCAGACCATGTCCCCAAGTAGGACATCTATTTGTCTTTTAAACCCCTCCAGGGATGGTGACTCAACCCCCTCCCTGGGCAGCCTCTTCCAGTGCTTCACAACCCTATCCATAAAGAAATTCCTTCTAATATCCAACCTAAATCTCCATGGCACGGCTCGAGGCCATTTCCCCTTGTGCTGCCACTGGCTGCCAGGGAGCAGAGCCCAGCACCCACCTCACTACACTCTCCTTTCAGAGAGTTGTAGGCAGTGATGAGGTCTCCTCTCAGCCTCCTTTTCTCCAGACTAAACCACCCCAGCTCTCTCAGCTGCTCCAGGCCTGTGCTCCAAACCCATCACCAGCTTATTATTAACCAGGGAGGGCTGAGATATGTTTGCAGTGACTGTGTGCGATTATGAAATGCAGATGGGCAGAATCACGGGTTATAAGACCATAGCAACACATACAGGAACTTTACAGTTGAACCCTCCTCACCCCTCTCCTCTCAAAAGAGAAAAAAAGAGTAACAAACAACAAACACCCTAAACCCAACCTGAAAAGCTCAGAAAATCCTTGTATGGAACCCAGCAAAAAAAAGCTCATCAGCTCACTGGCAAGAGAAGAGGTTAATGCTCCAGATGAGGGTTAATGAGATGATCTGTGTTTTAGCCTGGATGTTGCCACGAGCTCCCTGTGAAGCCTGAGGTACTCGGGAAAGATGCTGAAGCAGGCACTGGTCATTTAAATTGCAGACATTTTTGGCTTGATTAGGGACCCTTCACCCTGCTTTGATTTGCTGAATGCACTGGACTAATGGCAGGCGGCTCCCGGCTCCCCTCCCCGCTAACCAGGGCGCCAAAGCCTCACCGTGAGTCATGAGAAACAGGAGGTTATTTTTACTCTAATTAAGTACAATTTTTCCAGGACTAGAAATACGCAGGTGTCATTATTAAGTTACCTAATTGTTCCTTTGAAATGGCCACATAATAATGACTTTTCAGTAACGAGAGGAAAAGGGGAAACTGAACTCTCTGCTTTATTATTTTCCTCTTAATCTCCAGTGCAAAAGCAGAGAGCGCCCACCAGTAACTACTGTTCTGAATTATTCATAATTAGTCACACACCATCAAATGCAACTGTGTGATGATCTCAGGTGTGAAAGGCAACAAGTGGTAGAACAGTTCCTTAACCATTAAAATATTATTTCAGCTACAAGGCAGAGAAACAATAGGAGCCCACTTGGGTGCAAGCGATGCCATTTTCTGAAAGGCATCAGTGAACAGGCATCAATCGAGTGCCAAACTGTGAGCTAAGCTGCTCTTCCCATTTAATGCGATTAGAAGGCAAAGACCCCCGTTACTGACAGCTCCCACCATCCTCCTGAAGCGTGCCTGCTAACCTCTGGCCTCTCCCGCACGCTGCTCCGTTGGGGGCCGCACTCGCTTCTGCCATGACATTCACATCCCTGTGTTTCCGAGGCTGCAGAGGCAGATGCACCTGCCCGTGCTCCACTCCGGTGGCCGCAGCAGGAATGGACTAACCCTGATAAACCATTCCCAGATGGACTCAGCGCAGCAGAGAAGAGATGGCGCTGCAGCCCCTGTGCCATGGAGCCAAACAGGATCTCCAGCAATACAGAGCTCTCTGGAAAGGAAGGCTTTGCTCTCTCCCAACGCAGAGACGGAGAATCAAGTTGTATGAATGTGACATAAAACATGTTTGAAGGGTGGAAGACCCCCGGGACATCCACTCACTTCTCATTCTTTTATCCATTTTTTAAATGCACAGCAGAACAAGAAACTGTAATAAAAAGGAACTTCACTTTCAGTCCTTCAGACTGTAACACCGGGCCAGGGCTTCCCCACCGGAAAACATTCCTTCCTCAAATCTCATCTCAATCTCCCCTCTTTCAGCTTAAAACCCTTCCTCCTCATCCTATCCCTGCACACAAGGGCCCCTCCCCAACTTTCCTGGAGCCCCTTTAGGTGCTGGAGGCTGCTCCAAGGCTTTCCTGGACTCCAGGCAGTACGCAGGGAAGGCAGCCAGGCGATTCTAGCTCTGTGCAGCAGAGGGAAGCAGCAAGCGCTGTAACGCCGAGCAGCCGCTCCACTGTCATGCACTAAAGACTTAATTATGTTCTCAAACAAAATACAATGAACTCTGTCATAAGTAATCACACAAGAGACCACGGAGTCGGTAGCTTAGCAGAAGTGGCCATCTACGAACGATGAAGGAGAATTTTCTCTGGCTTTAGGGAGAACTTACTGAGCTCTGAAAAGAAAGCAGTAAAGTGGAATACAAGGGTTCTTGCTTTACTTATAGAAACCTGCCTTCACGTGCTGGTGTTTTACCAGGAAAACTTGGAAAAATTGAAAAACTTCCTCTAATCTCAAAGGAATTACGCCTTAAGGGTCTGCTTTAGTAAATGAAAACACACCCCCACGGTCAGGTACAGGCAGAGAGAGGAGGGACTATTTTGCTTACAGTGTATTTTTGTGTTTAAAGCATGGCCATTTTATGTTTTATTTGAGTGCAATTTGCCTCCACAGGAACTAAGCATTGCATAACTCCCTTTTGGTATGACATACTTCCTTTTCTCCATAGTTCACGTATTTGTCATTGGAAAAAAACCCAGAATAATTTAATGCATTTCATCACATACAAAATCTTTCACTTTCAGAGCAGGCAACAGAGCTACAGAAGTTTTTCTTACCAGTGGATCATAACTCCCAAACAAGTATGGAAGAGGATTATGACATCCAGAATCGTACTTCAACCTGGGCAACAGAAAGTTTAACTCTCCTGCTCTGAGGCCACTTGTAGAAGAATGCTTCAAAGTCAAACATGCCCTCAAAATTCACAGATAAATTATCCACAGTCATTCCTTTTTACTCTTCATTAAAATAAATCAAAGGAATAAAGAACACTAGGACACTGTTTAGGCTGCAGGAAACCACTCACCTGGATGGAGAATTCAAGACAGGCCAAATTTACTCCTCCAAGTTACATCTTCTCCCGTGTAACTGCCTCAAAACCAAATTCAAAGCGCAGTGTGTTCTTCTCAGAATTCCTGCAAAGTGAGGATCCAACTTCTGCTTGGAGAAAGTGTGACTGTAACATAAATCCATAGAATGGGATAACTGGATCGTATGGACTCACCCATGACTTTTCATTGCAAAAGATGTAACAAAATCCAGAGCAGGCAGTGAAGTACTGAGCTGGTGAAGGGTCTGGAGAACCGGTGTGATGAGGAGCAGCTGCGGGAACTGCTATTGTTTAGTCTGGAGAAAGGGAGGCTGAGGGGCAGCTCCTGAGAGGAGGGTGTGGGCAGGTGGGGGCTGGGCTCTGCTCTGCTCCCAAGGAACAGGACAAGAGGAAACGGCCTCAAGTTGTGCCAGGGAAGGTTTAGATTGGGTAACAGGAAAAAATTCTTTACTGCAAGAGTGGTGAAGCATTGGCCCAGGCTGCCCAGGGCAGTGGGGAGTCTCCATCCCTGGAGGGGCTCAGAATATGTGGACGTGGCACTTTGGGACGTAATTTAGCAGGCACGGCAGGGCTGGGTCGATGGTGGGGCTGGATGAGCCTAGAGCTCTTTTCCAACCACAATGATCCTATCTATAATTAGCATAGCACTCACCAGGCGTTTGTGCTTCAGCCTCCAGCCGGATCACTTCATGCTTCGAGTCCTTTTTATGCCTCCATGCTCAAGGAGCTGAAGTAGACAATTCCTGGAGGATGCTATAAAGAAGATTTGTGAGGAAGGGAGGCAGAAGACGACAAACCACGTAACGATAATTATGAAGTTATTAGAAGCACACATAGTATGAGAAAAGCTTAAAAGGAAATTGCTTTGAAAGACAGATTTTTACTTTCCTCAACACTTAAGATAAAATAATATTAAATAACTGCTGTCTCAAGTTAGAACTAAAGGTTAAAAGATAGCAATTACTGATTATTTAAAGGGTAGCTGTAACGAACCAAGATAAAAAGACATGCCACCTTTTAAAGCCAGATACTATATTTTAGCCAGCAATGTGACTTTAGCCGAGTGCGAGCAGGAGACTCCACTTCCATTAGAAGCAAAGCCGTGACTTGCAATAAAGTTCTTCCAGTAACAGAAGCCTACAGTGCTCCCGCTCATAGCACTGTTTGTGCTCTCCAGATCAGCACACAGATGGTTTTTCATACAAAGTTTGTATTCCACGTGCAGTTAAACACACACACACTTTAATAAATTCCGGAGTTTTAGAGGAAGACATAAAGCCAACTCTTCCAGTGTTGTGTTGGTGAAATCTGCGCTGCAGGTGACACGACTTTGATGTAAAAAAAACGTAAACCCAATCAAATTATTGTGTACTACATTATATCACCAAAGCAGAACATCATATCAGCCTTTTAGAACATAATATTCAGCAAGGGAATAAACCCTATAAATTCAGGAAAAGAACTACATCGAGTGATTTTCTGTAGTCTCTGATTTCAAAGCCAATAATGACACGATATGAAGTATTTTCATGTAGCTTTTAAAATCTAGAAAATATATACAATGGAATAAAAAAAAAGCACGAGAAAGCACATCATTAATAAGAAAAATTCCTTTTCTTAGGAGGTTTCTGTTGGGCAATTCAAGGATTCAAAAATGTTAACTTCAGCCTTGCTGAGTAAAAGTAATTATTTTCCCTTAAGTCAGCTGATTTCTGGTCTCCTCCATCACCATCTCTTGTTATTTAGGACATCACATAACTGGCCTTGATTGTGTTATAGTGTTAAAAGAATGAAATTCCAATTTAGAAGATGCTTAGCAGTCAAAAACCTTTGGCGTGTCAGCTTGCTTAGAGGGAAACGCCTGCTTTGATGTTGCTGTGTCACAGTTCCACCTTCAGAGGCTGAAAGCGTCCAATAGTCAGCGATGAATGCGCCTGGTTAGCAACTTTAAAACCAGGTTTAACACCAAGCCTGCGTAAGAATGTTGTCTCCTGGATGGTCTGGGGCCCCTTACTTATTAGGAGGCTGCGGTTACACCAAACCAACCTTTTCCTGAGGGGAATTGTGAAGAAAGAAGACATTTTCACATAAGTCATCAACATCGTCTCTATCTTGATAAGTTCTGTATCCACCAGTATCACTGGTCTCCTGTTGATCTTTGAGGGAGGACGTTGGGGAGAATGGTCAATGTGGATCTGAACGGGGGAGCAGGAGAGGGACTGCGGCGCTCCCGAGATGCAGGCGAGGCTCTGTGTATTGCGGAGTTCTCCACAACCAGCTTTCTGCTACAGATAAGGCAGAACTCCCTACCCCTTGTCTCATTTCTCCAACAGCAAGCATTAAACAGCACAAAGATAAGGAACTTTTGCCTGGCTGGGGGTTACGATTGATTTGTGAATTCTGATGCAGGACTTTAAAGTTGGAGCTTTGATTCTGCATGGGGCAGAGAAGAGTGTGTTCAGAGAGCTGTCGAAAGCTTCTCATCTACCTGGGCACTCAGTACCAGCACAGATCTGACGGAAGGCACCGAAGAACTAGCTCCGAGTTCTAATTTCCTGTGTGCAGTACACACTCTATAACACGCAGAACATGCTCTCCCTCCCCCTCAGGTTTGGGTTTGGGTTTTTTTTCAGAGCCAGGTAATTCCAGTCTTCCATAATGTGGATGATGCGAACAGAGGTACTGCTCACACTTTCCAAACCAGCACACTTAGAACTGCTGCTTACAACACTTATTCTTTAGTGATAGCATGCTCAGGCTTGAACCAAATCACCTACCGGGCAGCACAAACAGAAGATATTGCACCCCTACCAAGAAACAGCTATAGACTTGCAGAAACACCGATAATCTCATTCCACAGCACAAGACGCGAGGTTCCCATCACTAGTGGCTGAAAAGAAAGGCATAAACCCCCCGACTTCAGTTTTAGCCCATCTGGGGATCCATCAGCCGAGTCCATAGTTACCACACGCTCTCACAGACAGCTCACCTGAGGACTCTGGAGCACAGCAACTCCAGCCAACAGATGATTAATATGTCAACAAAATAGTTCTCTGCCTTCACTCTCATACCAGATGGGAAACATTTATTACACTGTCCCTTTCCAGTCTGATGTTACTGAGATGCCAGATAAGGGGATCTAACCTCAGCTGTCCCATATTGTCATTTTAATTAAAGCCATATCCTGTAGAACAGCTATGTGTGCTGAAGCCCTGATAAGATCCTATTACCAGAAAGGAGCAAATTTGTGATGCTATCTGGGCCAGCCCATGATTATCTGCCAGAACAAAAGGAATGTTATTAAACAAACTCTGCTAGATCACTGTGAGAGGACAGAATGAAACCCATGGTCCAGTGAAATCCCTTATCTCCCAGGGGTCACACCTGCATGCAATCGCTGCTGAAAGCCAGAGCAGAGAGGGACAAAGAGGAGGAGCTGCTGCCTGGAAAGCTTTGTTCCTTTCCTGCAATTTATTAGTAGGAGAAATACCAATATCAATTAACTCCTAGGAGATGATAGGTTCTTAAGTACATATTCAAAAGTCCCATTAAACCCCAAAGTGACTCTATTTGCTTTTCTAAACACAGCCATTACTTTTTAGGAAGGAAGGGTTACACCATCTCTCTTACCTCTCAGGTTTAATGATCTCCTGTGGAACAAAAGCAGTGGGAGGGAGTTGCCACACTGCAATCCCTCTACCTCAACTTCATTCTTTCACTTCTCTGCCTCAGCAAACCACACGCCGGCTCCCTTCAGGCAGATCCTGGTCCTTCTGCAGCCAGAAATAAATTCAGGTCAAATAAATTCAGTTTTAAACTTAAGTTGAAAGAGAGAATAGTTTCCTGGTCAATAGTCAGATCCAAGGCATCAGCAGCTTCTCTAAAATGCATTGTTTTATCTCAAAATAATTAATGAAAGAACAGTCACTGAAGGGAGCTGGCTGCTGATAAAACCAACGTTCACAATAAACTCAAGTACAGTAGCAGGTACATTGTATAAATTAAGCAGAATTTAATGAACTGGTCTTTAAATAATAGTTTTATCTGCCTCATCCATATGTATTTTGATAGGATAACAAATACAGACATGGTTTAAAAGGGGTGCCGGTTCTGTTTGATGTGTTCTCATATCTCACTCTGATTGTAGCAAAGCCTTGTGCCAGGGCCCTCCGTGACCGCCTGCTGTCGATCTGCGTTCCAGCAGCTCCATCTGTCGATGGAGAGCAGGGCCATGTACAGAGCATCCACCAGTGGCCAGACCAGGTGAGCTTTGTGCCCGAAAGCAGCGTCTCCAGTGTCTCACAGAACTCAGGTCCTACGGTTTTGTTTACACTCGATCGTGTTGTGACACTGGAGCCGCGCTTTGACATCACACATGCAAGAGTGAGAGAGGGTAATCCTCGCCACTGCGCCTGCCGGAGCTGCTCTGGACCTCCTGCTTAGACCTGCACATTCTCCTTGTGTTTTTTGAAGCATGTGGAAACAGGAACCGGCTTCAACCGAACAAACCCTGGCGTTATCGCTGCTGTCTCGCAGCTGTCCTTGCCGATCCTTGTGACCGAGGTCCTGTGTGAACCCACTGAGTTTGGATTGTGAGAAGCATTCCAGAGAAGTTCTCGTGAGGCAAAGACACTGGTGTTTGCCTCCTGGCGATTCAGTGATGAATTTAATCCAGCAAGAAATTTCTGTGGCAGCATTGGCTGCGACCAACATCAGCACAAGGGGTAAGCATTCCAGATTCCATTTTAACTTCGCACATTAATTGTTGGTTGCAGTAACATCTTAGAGTAATATTTTTTTTCTTTTGCCCTCATTCCCAAATTTATATTGTAGAGAAACCATAAACAAGCCAAAGAAATTGTCTTCTTCTCATTTTCTCTTAGGCCGCCCCTAAATAATATTTAATTTTATTTAACACAACTGTTGGAACTGAATTTCCAATAGAGAAGCACTTGTACATTTCAACCAGTTTTAAACACATACTTGTGGTCTCAAAATCTTCAACAAAAACTGAGTATCTCCCCAAGCATCAAGGATTTGACAGTGGGACAGGATGACCGTAGAGGTGTTTTCCAGCGTTAATGACTCTATGAATCATTTCTGTGTGTTAAACTGCAGTGGAGAGGTGAGAATTCTGCTTGTGCTCAGCATTAAAATCACAAGAAGTCACCTTTAATTTCGAATAATTTATAAAAAAATACACAGCTCCCTCAAACTAAAGAAGGGGAAAACACCAACAGAATAAAATGCGATTACATACATAATTAGCCAGGATATTCAGAATATCATCTCCTCTTCCAAGAAGTACCAGGGGACCTCAGGAACTTACACCATCTGCTTTTGCTGTTGCAGTTGGCATGTGTGCACCTGATTTAGAAAGCTAAGTAAGATAAGGATTTACATGAATATCAGTAATAACACCTACAGGGAATTGTATTTTAAATGATAGAAATAAAGAGTTAAGAAAGAGAAAAAGGCAGGGTGATATTTCCTCCCTCTATCCGCTTAGCTAACTGACTCCAGGATGGATTTGCATGCAGGCAGCTCCTCGTTTCAGCCAGGATCCCATCCTGTTGGGAGAACGGATATTCTCACTGGATGGCTCATCCATGAAGCTGACATTTCTGAACCAGGGAACGCTGTGTCACTGGCACAAGGCAGCAGTAAAACAAGAAGCTCAGCAGCAGCGACAATCTGCCAGCTCTGCTCCAAAAATATCAAGACTCCCTTCTCCTCCTCCCTACCAGCAGAGCTGTTCTCAGCTCCTAGCGTGGATTTCCTCAGGTGAAATGCAGATGGACAAAACACTGTACAAAACACAGCGAGCCTAGCAGATAATTACCCGCTGCAAGGACCAGAAGCAGCCCAGATAATTCAAAACTACTTACCAACACCGCTATCAAAAATAAATAAATAAAGCATAAGCTGCTCCAATTCATTACTGTTTATTTATCCTTTGAGTGCACTATACACAGCTGTTAAATGGCCAATAAATACCTCCCATTCCAGCGCGCTCCTCAGACTCGGGACTGCCCTGGCCACACCTAATGTCAAGCTGGTTTTGCACAGAAGAACCTCTGTACTGGACTGAGCTCATGACACAATCCATCCTACCTCCTTTTTCCAGGAAAGGTGCAAACCAGGCATTTTAAAGCATCCTGGGGAGCTACTACAAAACAAGGAAAACTTGTTGTTGCCTTGACAGATGTTTATGCCAAGAAATATGAACGTCCACAGACCTTCTAACGTGGTTTTATGTGATTGTAAGTGCTCTTGTTTAAATATGATGTCTGTAATATTACATATCAGGATCTTTTTAATAAGCATATCCAACATGACACTGTGGGACTGGTTACTGACAGAAAGCCTACTTGGATGCAATTTTAAGGACATATGCATTGCTTCTCATGAAGACAGTTCAGAACCATCTGCAGCTCTTTCAGGCGGACAGAAAGCAACAACAGGAACCTACACAGATTCTGTCCTAAGGATAAGAAAATCGATTCCCCCCTCTCAACGCACCATCAGCTGAGGTAATGTGTTTAATATAAACAGGAGTGGGGCTAAACTTAGTCACAGAATCATGGAATGGTTTGGACTGGAAGGGACCTCAAAGCCCATCCAGTTCCACCCTCCTTTCATGGGCAGGGACACCTCCCACTGGATCAGGGGGCTCCAAGCCCCATCCAACCTGGCTCCAGCCTGGGAAACCTGATCCCAATACCCTGCCGGCTCCTCTGGCTCTATCACACTGTCGGTGTGTTCAGAGCCAGGCCAACGGCATCAGAAACACCTGCGACATTGTTCAATGTTGGGTTACGACGGCAGTGCAGTTTTAGAACATTTTCATGTCTTGCCTGGCTGAAAAGCTAACTATTCAAAAACAGAACCTGGCCAAAGATTAGAAGTTAGATGCCATCAAGTGAGCATTTTCTTTAGCATAGTCATAAGGAGCTTTTGGGCAGTGAGTCAGAGGAAATGCTGTGTGTCTGTCATTGGGGGCTTCTAATCTGCCTCTTACCATACTTCTTGTTTACCTACACACGGACGCAGGCTGGTTTTTAATTGCCTTTTATGCTTTTTTTCCTTTGGTCTGCCTGATTTAAGAGTTTAATGAACATTAGAGCCCAAAACAACACAAAGTCTTGAACTTACCAAAAGGACTGAAACAGCTGCTTACAAAACATCTGCATAAACAAAGCCTAATGATGTCTAAAAAGGCAACCCCATAAATGAGAGAAGAAAGCAGAGAGGATGATTAACAATGCTAAACAATATCAGTAGCCACACGGGTGAGAAAAAATCCGATAGTTGCTCTTTATGTTCTCACCACCATGATCAAGAGTCTGGAGGCAGGAACAGATGCTTAGAAAAAGTCCCATTTTAACCACTAATTTCAGTGTAACCCTCTCTGGAGGGGAATTCTCCAGCTCACTCAGGCTCTCCGCACCAGTCGGCTACTTAGTGAAGGAGGTGACATCCAATTTTCATGAAATCCATCCTGCAGCTGCTAAAGCATCGCTTAATGTGAATAGCTGAAAAGGGTGTGACAGTTCTGGAGACAAAACTGAGACTTATCCTCACCCATGGAATAAATAATACCAGAACCCTAGGCTGATTTCTGTCAGAGACCACATTAATTCTGTCTGTTACCTCATCCAAAAATAGCCTGGCATTCTGGCACTCGCGCCACACAGGAGATAAAGTGCGTCCTGCTCATTCACACTCCCAGCAAGCACCATGTGTTTCATTTAAAGCTCTTAAACGAAACAGTAAACCTTCACTAAACGCAGTTCTTCTGGTAAGTTAGGAGAGTGCAAACACTACGCAGGGTTAAACACAGCCATGTGGTGAGCACGGTACTCAGTGTGCATCAGAGGAGGCTCCAGCGATTTCTGTGGCGCTAAACACTCATTTCTTTTTACCATGTAAAACACCAACAATTCAGTAACGCCCATGACTCTTACTAATGCGACTTTGCATTTCAGGTAGAATTAGCAGCGATGTTCTCTCCCGTTGAGGGTCACAGATGCGAGGGATTGGGTGCACGATCTAAGTTACTTCAACACAGAAGCTGAGATTAAGTCAGATCCCATCTCCAGTCCACTGCAGTTCACAGTGTTTCTGGATAAACGTTTTCTGTAAGAACCCATACGGACAGTTTATCTTCTTAGGCACAAATGCAAATACTCAGACTCCAGCGATCCTTCCAGCATAAGCGGTACCTGTCACCCGCAAACTCATCTCTAACTGGTGTTGCACACGTCAGGCAGTGAATTACTTTTTCTCTCCTCTACAGCCAAACTTTTCTACTGACTCTCAATGAAAAAAAATTAGTGGGTAGCTCTTTCTAACTGCGAGTCCCATAAATGCAAACCTAATCTTGAGATTTCCCTTCAAATATTCAGTAACACAAAAAAGAGGCCGCCTTTAATTGCTCGCATCTCATTTTAATAGAGCAAACCACAAGATCATAACTATGAGAGGGAGAATGGAAGCTAATTCCTCTCCTACCATCAAACTCTATTTTTTTGTGCGAGAAAGAGGTAAATTGCTAAAAAAAAAAAAAGAAGTATTGACAAGGTCTGAAAATCACAATTCCTTAATAAACTGAAACTTGAGAATTCAAGAATCTATTTAGCTCGAGTTGAAGGAGAAGACAAAGTGAAACAGTTCAATGTCATCAAGGAGGCTGTCAGGAAATAACTGGCCTAAAGACTCAGCTATCAGGACTTGCAGTTTTTAGTATCTGCATATATATTAAATGTATAATGTAATACATACATAGCAAAATCTTAAATCTTGATGCATCAGCAGTCAGTGCTTTCCACATTCAATTTTGCCTTTTGCACCAGAGTGTTTTGTGCAAGAAAGGTTTTAGTTTCCCATTCAACGTAGATGTGAGTCTACGTGAAGTGACAATGAGAGGTATAAAACCAAAGCAGCAAGACCAGTTCACTCTGTACACATCCTAACGCCCTCCCCTTTCCTTCCCTTCCTCCCCAAAAGATCTGATTTCTATCTGTTCCATTCCACTGAAACAAAAACAAAATAATTCTGAATAGCCCTATGCACTGGCACATTACCTTGTAGAAATAATTCAATTAAAACTTTGATAATAGCACCTTGTTGACACGGTTTGCTGTGCAGAGGATGAAGAACTGTGCTTTGGAGTGAAGATGTGCATCTTGGGCCATTCTGGCTACAGCAAGGAGCTGTTTTTTCCCTTTTCCACACGAATGCGTATTGCCCTTTGGGGAACGTTCAACCTTGTCAAAACAAAGGCATTGTAGATTTTTAAGGAACAGTTGTGTGAGCAAGC
The DNA here is from genome assembly GCF_017976375.1 of Cuculus canorus. Classification (NCBI taxonomy): domain Eukaryota; kingdom Metazoa; phylum Chordata; class Aves; order Cuculiformes; family Cuculidae; genus Cuculus; species Cuculus canorus. The sequence continues at coordinate 884,099 of NC_071426.1, read as the reverse complement.
AGGACAACATTTATAAAGACTAAGCATGAGATATGAAAATTCAGGTTGTGTTATAAAACGGAGTCAGAAAGACATGTATTTTGCAATATATTTATGTGTGTATATATATACACACACATCATATTTACTTCTTTCCTATTCTGATAACACAGGCATGGGTGAATTCAGGAAATAAAGCCATAATTCTCACTATGGTTACAGTAATGCTGTTGCAGAAAGCCAGGAGCAGAAGATACTCTCACTACATCATCCCCATTCCTTGAGCTCAGAGCTCCAGACGCTGAATCATTCCAGTTCTGCGTTTTTTCCTTCCTTCTTACAACACTCACTTTTTCTTTCCTACTTACAACACTCACTGCTTTATCTGCTTTCTTCGGCCTCTTTCCACTTCTTTAATCTGCATTCATGAGGAGTGAGCGAGCTTTTCAAGGCTGTAAGAAGTCAGACTTCATGCTTTTTAAAGTATTTCTGTTCTGTGTCTCCGATTAAAAATAATTTTCAAAGGGCCAGCCCAGCTTAGCAACGCGCACCACTGACTTCTCAGGTGCTTATCGAAGGCACCCTGCAGACCAGAGCACCCCACCTACGGCTCGATTTACTCTTCAGTGCTCAGCCAGGGAAAGGGAGCTGCAAGCTGGAAAGTTTAGGGCTCGGAGGAAAGAAGAAACATGAAGATTTTCCCCCTCTCCTGCTTGCCCTGCCTCTATTCCTGCTGCCCACTTGCAGCTCAGATATGACACAATGGAGATTTGTCCGGCCTTCCCTACTATTCAGGGCATTTTAACCCTTCCACAGCGCTGCTTTAGAATTATCCAAAGTGTTGCTTAGGTTCCCAGGACGGAATCCCTCCAGCGCAGGAAGGATGCTGCAGACACGGGAAAATGCCTCCAAGAGGCATCATCAATCCAACACGGGAGCCTAGAGCTGATAGCTGGAAGTCTCAAAATGGAATACTTCAGGGTTTATTCACCTCTAGGCTTGGGCAATGGCTAAGGAAAAGAAATCAGAATTTCACTTTGGAATTTAGCTACATAATTTATTCAAGTCCAGTCTTCGGTGCCTAAGCTCATGATCACACGGGAACGAGTCGGGATCGACTCGTCCGGGCAGCACATTGACCATCGCTAAAGGCAACAGCAACCAGGAGCATTAAAAGAGAAAGGGTTTTCTCCTAATCGTTGTTCTCAAAGGAAAAAATCCCTTTCCTGACTTTCCTTCCAAAAGGGAGAGCAGAGACGTATTTCCCTATCACGATGGAGCGTCACTATTGTCAAGTTCCATGAGGCAGCTTTCGAAAGCAGACAAGCTGGTTCATAAATTTTTCAGTAGCTATGATCAGAATTAAAGCCAGTGTGGAATAATTTCAGAGAGGCAGGAGAACGTGGGATTTTTTTTTTTTTCCTGGTTGGTATAAAGCAAAAGTGCCACAGGAGATGCTTCTGACATCAACAGGCGTTTTAATTGCCATGAGTGTCTGCGGCATATTAAAAATTTCATATCAGAATGCTAATGCTTAACAGCCTACAAAAGACGTTTTCCCCAAGGGTTTATAACTGGTTTGTAAATTAAAACCAACATAGGAGGTAACGTGCAATAAACCCAACAAGGCACCCACATATCCTACAGAGTCAGTGATGGGCCAAGGACTTGTTTCTCACATATCATGAAAAGGTAAATTCTTCACGTAAAGCAGGAAAACTGCTTATTTTGGGGACATTCTGAACGTTTCAATATTACCTCTTAGGTCTCTCAAACCAATTATTTACCGACAAATAGATTGTTGTGATGAGGTTGTGGCTGAAAGCTGACAGTGAGCAACAAAGCAATGCTCCCAGATTGAAGTGATCAAGGCTGAGCATCTTTGTGGCTTCTTTGAGATGGGAGCATCTCAGAGCCATAACGGACAGGCAAGCTCTGAAGAGAAGTTCATCAGATCACTGATGTGGAAATCTCTGTCTAATTTTAATTTAACGGAGCAGAAACGCTTGAAATTTCACAGTGAGAAATCCCTGAAAAGAGCAAGTGCTGAAAACCCCTTAGTGAACGCAACCATTTACTAAGAAAAAAGACCAAATATTCAGAATACAGGATACAACAAAGAACCTGCGCCAGGGTGGACATTCTGCCAATTACAAAACACAGGAATCTTACAATTAAATTCCTTTTGGGTGCACAGCTTTGCCTCTATAACTTTTAAATCCCTGAAAGAACATAAAGTTAAAATTTTAATGGCATTTCAGCAGAACCTCTTTGAATTTTGTATTAGATCTCAATTTAGCCTCTGGTAAAGCCTTTAGAAAAAAAAAATCCTGATGCTTAAAAATGCAATAATCATACAGGAACCTTCCACAGTCAGCATCAAATGGAATAAAAGATATTTTATTAATGATACAATTCACAAAATTACTAGTCTTGCCACTCTCTTCCTACAAGAGATTCTTCCTCCGCTCTATTATATTGCACAGACATTTGCTACTGGTGTTTGTTCTGTATGATTTAACCTCCTGATTGCTTCCAGTGCTTAATGAAATCGTGTGCTTTCACTAACAATGAATGAGGCATTGGCCATAATAAGGACATCCTGGTCAAGAGTCTCCACTGAAGAGTCAGTGAGAGATCATTCCTCACGAGCTCAGCTGCAGATGAACCCAAAGGCTAAAACAGACGGCGCATTGGCAAGACACTTGATTTCAGTGGAATGATGTACACGGAAGCCCTGGTTGGGCTCAACCTCGTAAGCATTTTGATAAAGATATTTTATACAGGCTGAACGATACATGAAGTGGGGTTTTTTAATGGTTTAGGGAACTCATAGACTCATAGAATCACAGAAAGGTTCGGGCTCGGAGGGACCTCAAAGCCCACCCAGTTATCACACACACAACTGCCTGCAAACATGCTCAGTGCATCATTAGGGAAAACAAATGAAAAGTTGAAAAGGAAAAAGAGAGATTTACAAACATTTCCACACTGGATGTTAAATATGAAAGAATAAGAAAGCCTTTTCTTTCCCCCATGAATACTTACAAAGCAACAATTATATGCAATTGCGGTTTAGAAACTCTCTTCCACTGTCTTCTTTTCAGACATCACTTGCTCTGGATTTGCAAACAGAGCTACAAAAAAAAAAAAAAAAGAAAAGAAATAAGGAGCTATAAAGTATGAGAATAATTTATCGCAGAAAATATGCCAAAAACATGATTAAGACAATTTGTTGTTAATCTAAAGCATGACTGCAAACAGGTAAATACAAGAGATTGCAGTTAAATATTCATCCCTAATTTCTGCATCTTGCAGCTGCAAAGCTGAAGGCTCTGCTACAGCTTTAAAAGTATCATCTGATAGACCACAACTGTAGACCTTTCCAATAATTTGCTTTAGGAGGGAAGTCTGGAGGTCACCTTCTCCAATCCCCTCCTCAAAGCAGGACCAAAACATGAGGCTTACAGTCCTAATAGGTGATTGTATGAATATTAGGCTGATTGCACGGTTTGACCTCAAGATACAATAGTTTGGAGGAGGCTTATGTCTCCATTTCTCTCTCCAGCAAATGCTCAAGAATATAGGGTTTAGAAAAAGAATAGGAGAGAGGGATACAGGGGAGAAGGAAATAACCTCACATCCTCCAGAGTGAGCCAGTTCTTCATGCTGCTAGAACAAAAAGCTATCAAGACATGGAAGAGGCAGGCTCAAATTGGGAAGACCATGCATTCAGACTCCACACGTGCTCCCTGCACGCTCCTCACTCCATCAGGAACGTTGCTATGAAAGGCAAGGCCACATGTTGGTCAGTCTGAGAGGATCTTCTACTAGTAAGGGATGCCGGAAGACCTCAGCTTGATGACTAAGTTGGTTTGGCTGAAGAAATCATGTTCCTTTTAGCTTTATTGTGATAATGTAATTTAGCTCAAGAAAGATCTCTATAGAAAGCATCTCGGTACATAGGAGGCAATTCACAAACACAGTTCATTTACCATCACTCATGCCTCATCAGGCAATGGTCTTGTTTGCTTGGAATCCAGCTTGTTGGAAGCACTCCCTTGTGCAGTGATACCTTTGCTTGCTCTGCTAAGCCTTAGATAATGTGTTTACTCTTTCAGAAAAAGAGATAAAAACCAGTAGGTAGAATAAGCAGTCCAGTCTAACAGCTAGGGATTTGCCTTACTGGTGAGCTGGCCAAGAACTGGCTTCCAGACAAGATGACACACAGAGCAGGTGGACTTGCATTCCACTTCTTGCTTTGTCTTACAACAAAATAAATCAGTAATTCAAGTCATATTCAGGAAAACTATTGACTCCAATTACAAATCTGCAATGTTAAACCCTGCTTTCACAAGCCGCCTTGCACATGGCAGACCCTAATCCTCCATTCGGAGAGGCTCTGCCAGGTCAGAGGCGTCAATCGGATTACAAGGTCAGGGCTCCTGGCGAGCTCGGTCTGAAAGAGAGTCAATTTGAAGCAGATGGTCCTGTGTAAAGACCAAACAAGATAAAGGGTGCTATTGGAATATAAATGCTTATTATTATTTGAGCAAACAGATGGGGAGGTCTTTGCCAGATCAGGGCCACTTGTACAACACTTTGGAATTTCATAGTTGTAAAGGCTGAATTTTGCATGACAGAATGAAATGCTAAATACCTCGTAGAGTAACAGACCTAAAAGGAAACGCTTTTCTTTAATAACAAAGAAAGTAGCACATAAGATAAAGATAATGGTTATTGTACTGGGAGGAAGAAAAAAATTAAAAGTTCATGCCCATTTTGATCTTTGAATTTGATGGCCCATGCACTCTGCCAACTGCCCCGACCCTCGTCCAGGCACGCGTCAGATCGAGTTTGAGAAGTTCCTTTTCTTTCCAGAATGCTATTCCGATTTTCACACTTAATTCATTGCTCACGGTGTCTGTTAGAGATTTAACACACACAAATGTCAAACTGTGCTGCTATTTAAATAGAAGGATAAAACCTAAACGTGGCATGTAGAGCATTGACTATTTATTAGCTGACATGATCCACCGTTAATACAATGTCACTTTAATTGAGTTATGTTTTCCTTTACCGGAGAAGAAAAGTGATCCAGATCTGGATGAACTGAAGCAATTCCATTCTGCAAGAATAACTCCACTCAAGTGTAAGTGCAACTGTGGAATTTTAAGTGGGAAATAGAGATCTCACACAGATTTCCCTCAATACAGTCAGAGCTCATCTTAGAGAATTAAGACATGGGCCTCACTTCACTATTTTCTTTAAAAAGACACAGAAGGCAGCGTTGTATGTTCTAGCCGGAATTAAGTTTAAATGTAATGTAAGAACATTTCTGACAGACAGACCTGAGATGTTGCCTCACATACTCTAAACCCTCTTTTTGAAGATTTGCTCCCATACATTTTAAAAGCTGGTAAATCCGACTGTTTGCAGCTGACCTGGAGGGTCTGGTGCTTTCAAGCACTCTCCGATCACACATTGATTATGAAACACTATTACATATTATCAATCAACAAAGTTTCTATCCAGCTAAATCATAAATCCCAGTGGACAGTAACAACTTTGAATTTCAAAGGAAAATATAAGGGATGGGCTACAAAAGGACCAAGAGCATAAATGATTGACTTGTGTTTAGTGAAATAACTATGTTTAACTCTTCTCTATCAAATTTTAATCTCTAAAAGGTTTCAACCTGTTTCATGACCATTATCACTTTCTATCCAAGGTGTTTATGTGGTCTCATTACTATAGTGATCTGCATACCTACAGCCTTTAATGTATTTACCTTCGCATGCTGAGAGGCTGAAGTGCGAGCATCACTGAAGCTCCTCACCCAGAGACTGACTCCTTCCAGATGAAAGAGGGAAACCAGCAGGCATCATAATAGCGTTATCGAAACCGTGCCTTCAAAAGGCCATGTTCCAGTCCCTCTGTGGGGCTAGAAAGGAGAAATGAGAGAGAAAGAGGTCAAGCAAATCTACAATGAAGTGTTCTCAGTGTGCTCCCCAACACCTGACAACTTCTTGTTGACCTGGGAAATGAAAAGATGGCTTCATGTCCTGACTGTCACAGACTGATGATGCGAACTTTGGCATTTCACCCAATCTCTACTCCTCACTCATGAACTTCCTATTGCATTTCAAAGAATCCCTCTTGAAAACAGTCAATCAGCTGCTGCTTTAGAGCACCATGCAGTAGTCCTCTTATCTTACATCTGTATCCAGCTGTTATCAACTGCCTTACACTTACTGTGAGCTCTTCTGAGGTTAAAACTCCATTTTTGTTCTAAGTTTGCAGTCGGTTTATTGACTACAGAAACTCTTCAGCTGTATCAGAAATTATAACCCCACTGCCAAGATTTAATGAGCATTTGAAGACAACAAATCTCGGCTCCAGACCACAGAGTGGTGTGGCTCAACACAACAAATACTTTAATCTTCTTCCTTTACGTTCCCTTTCCTTGCACACTTTTCACACCTCGGAAACCACTGCACCCGGTTAAGTCAGAGGAGCAGTGAAAAGCTTGCGTAGCCTTGCTGATACACAGGGGTAAACCCAAGTATAACATCAACCCCTACGTCTACTCTCAGGCTTTCAATAAAGGACAGAGCTTTCTACCTATTATTTTCATTTCTGACACAGAAAATGAAGTCTCTTTTGCTGTTCAGCTAATCCTTACAGTGTCTTGGAGAAGAGATATGTTTTTGTCATTTCCTCACGCTGATAAGACTTCTATCAAAGTTGTGGGGGAATGAGTTGCAATTTTTCAATTTAAGAGACTGCTCATATCAGCCAGAGTCGTCATTAAACAAATCCCCTGCGAACCAAGAGATAAGGTGCAATATATTTGTGTATTAAATAGAAGATTTGTGTCCTATGCTCTATGTAGCAAATAAATATATTCAAATTTCTCTTGGTCTTCATTGATAATAACTTACTAAACAGTGCAATTAGTGTGATACGCAGCCAATTAGGCTGAAACAACTCTTTGCTTTGGCCTGCACTTAACATTGATGCTAAGTTGACAAAGCTTTCAAGCACAATCTCTAGAGCATTCGCTTGATCTCAACGCCACAATACTTTGCTGTCAATGTCTGTCAGGGCTGAGTTCTACCTATATTAATAGAGATGTGCAGAACCACTATCCAGCACGGTCGTCACAGCATCCACACAGGTTTAAAATGGAATTCACACTCCTGTCCAGTCACCAGCCTATACTTGTCTTAAATCTGATTTTTTTATCTTTTTGTCTAGCCTGTTGCAAGTTAAAGAAAGGCCAAATTACTTAGAGCTCAGTGTCACAGTTTGCCAAAAGGACTCAGATAATCTATTTCCCCTCACCAAGGTAAACAAGGTGTTGAGAACAGGACATCAGGGTTCTGTTCCTGCTTATTTCCTGTGTTACAGTGGAACATTGCCATTATTGCTGTTTTTTAAGAAGAAAATAACAATTACATGAGACTTAAAGAGAATCAAGTTGAGAAAGCATAAAGTTAACAGACAATTCTGTGTCACTGCCACTAGGACACTCCTGTTTCTTCGCTGCCATCAGCAGTCGGAAAGAGAAGCCGACTGCACAATGCAACATCAAGTGCCTTAACCCACATGGGGACGGCGAAACTACTGCCGCCTCTTCGGGGAGCTCCCAGCACTGTCTGCAGCCAGAGACCAGACACAGGGGCACCCAAATCCTTCTCCCGCTTCATTCCATTTCCCCTTATAGCACTGGGTTTCTGGCTCTTCCCTCTGAGTTTGAAATAAGAGTCCTCGAAGAAGAGAAGTCTGTTGACAGGAATGGACTGAAGGTGTGTGGGTGTGTTCTTACGGCAGAGCGAAGGTAAGAAGATGTGAAAATTCAGGCATTGTGCCTTTTGAATGCCATGGGGACAAGGGTCCGTGTAGGTGTCAGAGCTCAGAGGCTTCCGTGAGAGAGCAAAGGATGAGAGCTCTGTCACACACGTGGAATGAAAGCCCCTAAGGTTCCTCTGGCCTCTCCCTGGATCAAGAACCACACCCAGCTATCGATGGCTTCGGACCTACGAATCTATAGGGCAGAAGGCTCCTTCCAGGATTTACCTTCTTGGAATGTAGTGTTGGAAGAAAAAGTAGGGTTAAGAGCAAAGGAAGAGTTAAGCATTGTTCTCTGACACATAAAAACCTCCCTGGGTGAAAGAGGAGAGACAGTAATGATTTTTAAGAGCACCAGCACTTTTCACTGCGTGGTTATTCCGAATGCTCTCGAATAGCCAGATGGAGCTGTGACATTTCATCCCTCGCCACTCCCTGGTTATAACGCGGCTGGTCCTCAGCCCAGAGCTTTGTCACATAACCTTGTGCACTCATCTGGATAAAAGGACTTCGATCCTTTCAGAGCAGCACTCCCAGGCATTCCATTTCACACTTGTGATCCAAATACAGAGGAGCAACAGCAGCCAAACCGCTATCTCCCATCAGAAAATGTGATTAAATGTTTCCACCAGGGCTTTTTAGAGGAAGGAAGAGCTAAAGAAGAGGATATTAATACTTCAGCTGATGAGTTTGTAAACCTGCGGAATGACTCCTAGGCAAAAGGGACAAAGCTTTCCCTGAATCCTTACAGGGGTTAAGCTAGAAAAGAGCCTGTAAATAAGAATAAGCTTTAGGTGCAGCAGAGGATTAGCAAGACTTAAACACCACTTTAAACTCATCAAGTGCGGCCCTTACACTGGAGCAGCGGAAAGGCATAAGGAGTCTTCCCCCCTGAGGAAGGAGCAGCAGAAACTATGTGCGATGAACTGATCACATTCCCCATTCTCTGTCCCCCTGTGCTGCAGTGGGAGAGGAGGCAGAGGACTTAGGAGTAAAGTCAAGCCCGGGAGGAAAGCAGGGGAGGGGGGTATGGTTTTCAATCTTGCTCTGATTTGACTGGTAATAAGTTAAACTAATTTTGCAAGTGGAGGCTGCTTTGCCTGTTTCGGTAACTGCTGGATGATCTCCCTGCCCTTATCTCAACCCACGAGCCTTTCATATATTTTCTCTCCCCTGTCCAGCAGAGAAAGGGGGACCGATGGAGTGTCTGAGTGGGCACCAGGCATCCAGTCAGGGTCAGCCCACCACAGAATCGCTTCCAGATTTTCTCACGTGCAAGTTTGCTTTTAAGTATAAATCTGATAATTTATATTAACACGCATGTAATTTACACCTTTGTCACATCTTAAGCTCAGTGGGAATTCTTTTGTGAATGCTTTTTAGTCTTCTAGCACGAACCTGCTCACAACTGAACGTAACACTTCACGTTTCATGGACACAGCAACCCCTGTGTTAGAAACACACAAAGGGGCCCCATTACTTATATTTTAAGTTATTTTGGTGCGGCTGGATTTGTTGATTTGAACGACCATTGTATCTTTGAAGGAAGATTATTTATGGACAATTCCATCTTACAAATTAAATCTTTCACGGCTACCACTACGTTATTTTTATTTATCTGTATTTTTTTTCTTTTCCTGTCTATTTAGAATAAACTGTTCTCCACAATCCCAGGAGAAAATCCCTCAAAGCTAATGTCCTTGTTATGGGTTCACTCATCACAGTAAAATGGCAAACAAGGTACTTTAAGGTAGCAGAACTGAATGGCAAATGTATCTTTACATTATTATTTAGAAAGAAAATCCAACATACCCCCACCTCGAGGTAGCTCTGTCGATTCCATGCATTTAAATGTCATTCGCGTCCAGTTCTTGGCATTTTATGTCAGGTTGAATATAACAGGGACTCTGCCAACAGAAGTTAATGGAGCTGCTTCTAGAACCAACTATTGTTTTTCCCTGGAATAATGTGCAAATGCAGACATTTCTCCTGAAAAATCCTCAGGATTAAGGTTTTACTTATTTTTATATAAGTCTCGGGGATACAGCTCAGCCAGCTGGTGGAATTGTCAGTTTTCCCACCTAATGACCCAGTGCGAAGCAGGCACAAACATCCGTTCCAACACCCACAGACACTTGACAAGTGACTTTCTGGTGTGCGAGCACTCGCCCGTATCTGTCTCCAGGCAGAGACGCATCTGCTCATGCAACGCTGCCTCTAAAATGGGGTGAAAAAACAAAGTACTAGGGGATCTCTAAAGGTTTTACAGCATTATTCGTGAGAGCTGAATTTCAATCTTAGTAAGATGTTATCACGTATCTGTTTAGGTTTTAATTATAACATGGAACACCCAAGAAAGGGCTTTGAGGATACACTTGACAGAAACTTGAGGGGACCTTTGCTTTGACGAGATAGGAAAGAGCTCACTCTTTATTTGGCCTGGCAAAGCCACAAAATCTGTTGTTGCCATGATACCATCCATTTCCTCCTATGCTGATGGTATTCAAGAGATTTAGATGTTGTGGATTTTACACAGCTGTTCAGGTTGACCACGAGAGGCCCCTCCGGCCACCTGAGTCTTGTACACAACTCACCCTCTACCTTGCAGCCCCAATCCACGCCAGAGCTCTACTCTTGCACAGTTTCTATCAGCAGCGACACTTAGAAACCGTCTCCCATCATCTCCCATTCCAGACTTATCACTACTTACAGGAATTTGGGAACCTCAGAGGCCAGTGTAGCACAGAACATCTAAACTCAGATGGAATTATGTTAAGACTGACAGGTTTCCACTGGGCATGGTTAAGGAGAGAAAAAAAGGGAAGGACGGAAAAGCAGGGCTTTACAAATCCTCTTACCATGTTGACACAATTGGACTATTTGGAACTGGATGATCTTCAAGGTCCCTTCCAACCCAGCACATTCTATGACTGTTAAGAGCACAGCTATTCAGGTAGTTTAGGCGACAAGCAACTACAGATCCCAACATCTTCACACTCCGCAGATCTTTGGATTCAGAACTTTGTTACTTGAACCATCTTCAGAGCTACACGTAATTGAAGTTAGGTAGTAATTAAGTTCCTCAGCATTGCATGCAAGTGTAATGTGTTAATAAAAAAGTAATTGCACCTTCATTGTTTCAGCAGGTTTGGCTTAATTACATGGCAGTTATATTTCTCTCTACTTATTCACTCTCAGTGAGGGCTCTCCTTACCATCTGCTGGTATTTAATTAATATATGCTAAATGTCCTACTATATTATTAAATCTCATTTAGAAGTGTCCTTAGTATCTGGGTACAGGGCTGCCTGTATCGCAGGAGAACGAGCAGGGACCTTGCCTTGTATTTAAATAATTTAGATAAAAGAAGACTCATTAATGAAAGAGAGGTGTTATCGTTCCCTCTAGAAATGAGCAAAAGGGGAGGACGGTTAGTCCAGAAATGTAATGAAAAAGTGAAGATTTCCCAGAAGTAATATCTATCTAAAAAGCCTTATCTGCTCCCGGATCTGACAGCCCTGGCTGATGCAAGGCAACCCCAACCAGTCGTAATACTTGTGTTGCTCATCACGGGAGAAAACAATAGATTCAATTTTGGATTTGTGAATACGAGAGAGATAAGTCTTCCTACTTTCAAGTACTAAGAGATTTACACTGGGACATAACGTGAAGTAACTCAGCCAGGATAAAACTGAAGACCCCTTCCCCGACAGCTTTATTGTTTCCCCTTCACAAAATACCACCAAGAAGATTTTACATATATCATTGCATAACTTGGCATGTCAGTCGAAATATCGCTCCATGTGAAAAAGGGGTAAAAAATAGTCAGGCATAAATGTGACAGAAGCAGGACAAAATCTTATGTCTCAGCAATAAAGACAATGGTCAGGATGTCCAAAATTGTCCACGGGCAAGAGGAAGAAAAGGAACCGGGAACCTAATTGTATCCAAGGAAAAATGGGAATCTGAGGTCAATCGTTTCACTGCTTTCACTATTTGCCCACACACTCACGTTCCCAAGGCAGGGGTCCAGCTGCCCCCAGCAGAACCAGGATTGCATACGCCAAAACCTCATTTTTTTAGCATCCGAGCAAGCAGGTTCATCGTTTGTCCTCCCCAGCTAAACTCAGGACACAGTTCTATTGCACATGGGGTTTCTGTCTAGGCAGAGCAGTGAGGGAAAGAAAATGAGTGGAGGGTGTGAGGGCCAAACAATCCTTTAAACATCCTCTTCTGCAAAACTAGAATTTAAATCAGCAGCATCTAAGTCCAAACCGACTCCCATCACATACCTGTTTCAGTATGGATGGGATTTATGAAAAGATATTAAAACTTGGAAAAGTTCTGGATGCAAATACATTAAATTACAGTATTATCTGTATTCCAAAATTTCTCCTCCACCTTTGTAAACACCAACTCTAGCATTTTTTGTCTCACACTATCTCGTCGGATCACGACAGTTCCGTACCTACAGACCACAAAGTTTGTGGTCTTCAAACAAACCCAACAGAAGGGAGTTCTGTTGGTTCATGGTTTAGCCCGAGAGTGGCTCTGGCAGCTTGACCATGCCAACACTGCTTAACCTTACCGGGATATTTATAGTCTTACCTCTGTAGAATTTCCACTAAACAGGTTTTGCAGCGGCTTCCGCACTCCTGAGGCAAATTACAAACGAAATCCATGAAGAATTGGCAAGCGGCTTCCTACAGCTCTGAACAACTAATTACACTGTGATACTTTTCAGATGGCTTACACAGAATAATCTCTCTCATATTCAAGGAGTCAAGGCTTGGTAGAATTTCCCTGATGAGCTTCACTCGCTATGCTTTGGGAGTCTCCTACACTGCACATTAATGCTGGAAACAGTTGGTTTTTGTACCGCTTAATTCATTACTTTGTTTTACTTATGCACCTCCTACTCTCGACTGGTGCAGAACTGTTTCATTTATAGACTTAAACCCTGGCTATTGGTGGCTGCTACAGCTAGTAAGTGGGCATTAGTGCTGGCAGGAGAGTGGCTTAGCACACAGAAATATCAGCATATTTAATTAACACTTAACTCCTGCGGATATCATGAAGTTCTCCTAAGAAACAGTAGACAAATACTTGAGAAATAGTAGGATGGTGTTGTATATAAATCAATGAAGAGTGATTCAGGCTTTGATTCCAGCCTTGGTGTTGCTACAGAGTAAATAGCCCAGAACAGTTAAAAGGAAAGATATTTAGAAGTCCCTAAATGATGCAAGAGCCTTACTCCAGCACTAGCAGGGACTCAGACGTTTCACAGTCTGCTTTCTTGCTGTTTCCTGACTTAGCCCAACAAACGCTGAACAAGGGATCAGAGTTCAGCCGCCTTTCAGACCTGGTGAAGTGGTCTGATCCAAGACATGAACGTCACCTGAAGTTTAAGGATGTGCAAACATGAAAAGATGATTTCCTTTTACCGGTCCTGTGCAGTGCACGCATGTCCACAGGCCCGAGGTTTTCAAATGCATCTCAACTGCGATCGGGGCAAACACCATGAACAGGTTTTGGCGGCTGCAGAAGCCACGAGGCAGATCAATCACACAAGAAAATGTGATTTTATTGCTACTACCTACAGTAACAAAACCTGAGGGAAGAACAAATGGAACATAAACACAATTGTATCTAACAAGGCCTTTCAGCCACACCTGTGGGGATTCAATGCATACTTAATTCTGGCTGCATAATTTGCTTATTGCTATTTTTGACCAGTATCTTCATTTACCAAAAATCTACTTGAAAGCTGAGCTACTACTATCAAAGCCATTAAATTTATTAACTGCCTTTATGAATAACAATAAGAACACAGAGCTAAGATGATAAAAGGTGAGAACAGGCTACCAGAAACCTGGAGTTTTCCATTCCTTAGGAAAACAGCTCATGACACCTTTCAGCCAAGATCCATACAATGCCGCACACTCACCTGTACAAACAAACCTAAACCACAGATTTCCTCAAGGACTTTATAGTCTCTGCAAGCCCAGGAATCCGTCTCAGATGTGTTACTCTGCTGCTGTCTCTTAAGCAGCTTTCCATGTTTTTACTCACACAGACTACTCCAATATTCCTCTCAATTCTTCCTGTCTTCCTATGATTTTTGCTGAATGGGTTCGTTCAGTGACCTCCTCCCGTACAGCTTTTCGAGCCTATCTCTATTAGAACCTCCATGTGTTTTGGCACTCTATGGATGTGAAGAGTTCTTGGCTAGTTCCAGCTATCCAAGCTGCTTTTTGCTCATGACATTCATGTTTAATCCAAGGTGCCAAAATATTCTGAATCTCGAGATGGCTGCAACAACCCTCCTGTTCTGAGTTGCCAGGAAAAGTATTGACAGAACAATTTCAAGAGACTATTCATCTGTTTAACAAGTCATTGTCATCCTGGAGCTTTGCCATCGTTCAGAAGGATCAGACTCATACATTTACCTCCCTTTCGATGACCTTTGCACTCTACTTAATAAAACAATTACAGCATTTCCACTCACTGTTTTGCCATGGTAACACCCTGTCACACAGACCTAATGCTTTCAGAAATGGTTTGTTTCCTCCTTTTTACCTCCTCCTTCATCTTCTCCTTAAGAGATTCACAACAATTCTGTGTCGTCCCACAGTTCACCCAAAAAGTGATGCTCTAGCAATGCAGCTTCCGAACTGCTGCATGTCATGAAGGAAGAAGAGGGACGTGGGTTTAAGCTGAAAGAATGGGTTGACGCTGGGGAGGGGCTCTTGAACAGAGATAGGATGAGGTGGGGCGGTTTTGAGCTGCAAGAGGAGAGATTGAGATGAGATCTCAGGCAGAACTGTTTTGCTGTGAGGGCGGGGAGGCCCTGGCCCAGGTTGCCCAGAGCAGTGGTGGCTGCCCCATCCCTGGAGGGTTCCAGGCCAGGTTGGATGGGGCTCGGAGCCCCTGATCCAGTGGGAGGTGTCCCTGCCCATGGCAGGGGTGGGATGGATGGGCTTTGAGGTTCCTTCCAACCCAAACCATTCCACAACTCTGATTTCATACATACTCTGTCATAGTAAACATTCGATGAAAGACACAGCAGAATTCCCAAAAGGAAAAGATCCCGTTTATGACATCTCACAGCCATTCTTACACACTTTCATAAGCGTTGCTGGTTTTGAGGGAGCATTTTAAAATACTAATCTTGATTTAATTATCTAACGTGAAAGAAGAGCTGAGGATTAACTGCTGATTAAAACGCTTGCAGAAAATAGTTACGATGAAGTCAAGTAATCCTTCAAGAAACCTACGGCTGCACCAGATAAATTCTGCTGTGCAGACTGCACCCAAGCACTCAGCGAGGCTTCTCATGCCATTTTGTCATGAGCCCAGATTTATCCAGGAATCCAAAGGGATCTGACCTGCGCTCACACTAAGTGATAGTCTGGAGGACAGAATAATATCTATTCCCCAGTTCTTTCCACTAATATTTAATAACAGAGTGCAGACATTTAAGAGCTTTCGCAGCTGCAATTGCAATGCAGAGTTTTCCATAAGATATTTTATTAATTAATCTTATTTACCCACTCACTGAGCAGCTGCCCTCGGGCTTGCCCTATTCCAGCTTTAAGAGCAGCTTCAAAAAGTTATTAGAAATTATACATTTTCTATTGCCCTTTCCCTGTGTTTTCTACATTACTCTGAGCAGGCAGAGAGACTCTGTGGGCTCTCCAAGAGAGGAATATTTCCCTGCAGCACAAACACCTTCCTAATTGGGATATTATTTCTGGAAAGTAGGCTACGAAAGGCGATATTCCGAATGTAAGAAAGGCAGCCCCATTCCTGCTTGAACTGCAGTTGCGGACAGAGCAACTCTTCAGAATTCCACGGCATTTTTCTCTTTCCCAGGTCACGGAGATGTTTGTTTTGCTTTGGATGGCTTAAGGCAGTGCTTGTTCTTATCTTCATACCTGAACTGACAGCACAAAATGCATTAAGCCCTCTTCACCTACTTCAGGGTCACACAAAATAACATCAAGAGCTGATGAAGGTGGTTTTATCTCATTTCGATGGCTTTGGGCGCTCGCAGCTCAGTGGGTGCTGGTCTCTGGGAGGGAGCCAGAAACCCCCAGCGCTTTAATGCCTTTGCCTCATCCAGGTAGCTCTGGAAAAGAATGTATCCACTCAACTCAGGAAACAGCTGCTACAAACCCCCTTACTTGGATATAATGACATGTATTTTCAAGCCCCAAATTGGGCCAAGTCCCATAATGTCGCATTCGGAACATGATCTGAACACCTAATACGAGAGAATGCCTGGGTTCCAGGAGTTTGCCATCCCAGCAGATGCGATGGAAAACTTATGAGAGAAGAAAATTATATGTTCAGATACATAGAGGAAGGAATCTTTAAAGAACAGAACGTCACAATGACCACGGAAGGCAGGCTGGACATTCAGCTTGCATCTTCCAACTGCCAGCCTAGAAAATAGGAACATCGGGTTTAAAATACTGCCATTCTAACTCAATAAGGGTTTTCAGGGAACAATTTGAAGGCAAGGGGTATTTGCCTGTACTCGGCACTGGTGAAGACAATCTCAGAAGATACAAAGTGATGAACAGGCAGGTTCTTCCTCCCAGTAGCACGTTGTGTGTACGGCTCTGCTGCACCTTGCAGAGAGGCGGGCGAGAAAAACAAGAACAACTCTCGCAGGAGAGATCCTATATAATTTGGTAGGATCAAAGCTGACATATAACAATGGAAACCAGCCTCAGAAAAAATTGCTTTCTTCTACCATTAAAGGAACAATATTATGATAAGACGACCAGTATTTTTCCATACAACTCTTCCATGTCACTGCAGCATTCCAGCCATCAAACTTCCCCAGCCTGAACTAAGGATTTATTTTTTGTCTGAACAAACTGATTTTGTTTATAGAAAGCACCTTTTCATGCTTTTTCAGTCATTACTGTTCTTCTCTTCCCTCATTTCTCCTGCCTCACTTCCCACTGCAATCATGTTTTCATAAAGGTTCATAACGAGGTTTTCGCTTGAAGGAACCTGGGCCTTTTTAAGATTTCACCCTTCTGAAGAGTCTTGTAAAACATATTATAAATACAGGTAGAAAATTTTATTCCTAATAAATCACTCTACTTCTTCCTATTTCACTACAAAATATTTCTTCTCAGTTAAGTTTTATATGATTGTCACACAGGAAAAGGATTCAGTTTTGATTTGGCATCTACAACACCATCCTTGCTGCACGAGATGCCAGTTCAAATCTATCGTCTTCTATTAAGCCTCACCAAAGCCCTAAAGAGCTTGTAAGTGCACCAAAGGGTCCCTCGAGATACAAGATGATGGTATTTGAATATAATTCAGAGAGTCAGACAATCAGCCTCTCTGTCACCAGCCAAACAGTTTAGCTGTGAGTGATGCCCATGAACAGTAATAATTTAATTGCATGCTGAAATCCACGCTCCCAATGTTCCAGTTCTCCCAGTCTGAACCACCGTGAGGCAGGGCTGCAGCCATGCCTGAACCATGCTTGGGCTTCTTTGCATGGGCGAGTGTCAGAATAACTCAGAACAAAGGAGTTGCTGCAGGCAGTGCGCGGGGTAGAAAGTTCAGTCGAAAGAGGGAATTGATTCCTATAGGAATGTTGCAGCCCTTGCAGTAAACGTTCAGCCTAAGGCAGGGTTCTTCTGGCAGTATTCCCTCCACTTCAGCATCAGAACTGAGCACAGCAAACCCTGAGGAGTCCCACAGCAGCGGAATCAGAGAATCATGGAATGGGTTGGGTTGGAAAAGACCTTAAAGCCCATCCAGTCCCACCCTCTGCCATGGGCAGGGACACCTCCCACTGGATCAAGGGCTCCAGGCTCCATCCAACCTGGCCTTGAACGGTTTGGCTTGAGAGGGACCTTAAAGATCATCCAGTTCCAGGTGAGGACAAGTGGGAGCATAGCAAGGCTTTTTGAACGCCCTCACCTCAATGACTGAAGCTTGTGTACTGCGAGAAGCTATAAAAACACATCGGGTGATTTTGATTTCTTTATAAAACAAAAAAAAAAACCTTATCAGCAAAAAAAGATCACTTTGCCTCTATAGTGTATTTGGAAATTACTGCAATATCTAACAAGCAGTATCGAAACTCGATTTAAAATTCCTGCAGTCCCAGGAGACAATTTCTGATGCACAGGATTACAATGTGGCACAGTGTTTCAGAGCTGCCTCAGTAATTCAGTAAAAAAGTGCTTCTCAGCATCGACATTCAGTGTTTCTAAGCAGTTTGTCTTGATGGAGACACAGAAGCTCCTGGGCAGATTTTTAAATCACAACTAAACCAATGGTATTACCCTGACATGAGTACTTTTAAGTGAAAACATCAAGGTTTTTAAATGAAAAAATGAACGGTTATTCCTAGGGAATTCCCACACCAGGAAGCAGCATTCCGAGAGGGATGCGCAGCACAGTGCAATCATTCAAATGCGTTTTCAAACCATTGAATTCTGCCCATAGCCAGGAACGCAGACCCTGCTGGGCACACGTGGGCTGAGTCACCGAGTTACTGCATGCACGTAGCAGGGGGTTGGAACTAAATGATCTTTAAGGTCCCTTCCAACCCAAACTATTCTATAATTCTATGACTCTATGAGTCTATGATTCTACGTTCTCTACACCTTGACAACCTTACCCAGTATCCAGGCTTCTACAGCTTTTACACGACTTCTATTTTACCACCAAGTCCAAACTAAGCCATTTTATTTGTAGGGAAATCAGAAATTAAAGGTATTGACTGCAGAGATGCGTTACACTAAATATTACACGGCAACACACATTAGGAAGTTGGTTTGGTTTTGTTTTGCTCGTTTGCTGGGTTTTTTAGTACCTTCAGATTACATTGAGCTACTTTTTCTTCTTGGTTTGGCTACAAAGTCCAATCACAGAACATCTTAAGCCTCAAATTCAAAGGTGACAAGCAATTTTAAAAAAATTATATTTGATCCCCACCTCCTCTGTTTTTAAAAGCAGTAAATAAATTGCTCATCTCATCAAAACCTGACAGGATAAAGAACAATAGATGAAGAAACATCACTGACACCGGTTCTACAAGGATGCAGACTGCAAGCAAAACACTAGGAAAGGATCTACATACTTATGACAAGAATGCAGTCACGTAAAGAACTGTAAAGTGTTTTAATAAACAGACCTAAGCTTCAGAAGAACGGTGGGAGTTGAGATTAGTCTGCACCGATGGTTACAGCCACAGTAACACAGAGTATATTGACTAATCTGCATAAGATGGATTTAATTCTGCTTGCCTGCTCTTTGTCTGGGAAAAGATCTACCAGACATAGCGAGAGCAGATCTTCTGTTTCAGACAGTCTTTTTTCCCCCACCCTCGAAAAGAAATTCTGGGCACCTGTACCTGATTCTTTCTGCTTGGTTTTGGACACCCAAAAGTGCCACAATGACCTGGATGATCTTCGTTGTCACTGGAGAGGGAGAGCAGACCTCAGCTCTGAGCCAATGGAGAAAAACAGGAGCTTCCAGAGGATGATTCCGATGTTAAATGGTCTGAGTTATTCCTTCTATTGACTACAGTTTAAACCTACATCCCTAACTAAAGCGCCTCAGTAGCTGTCAGAAGAGGGATGAGTCCTTGGTAATCGTGCTTTTCTTATTTTTTCTGTTAGCAGCTTTCCTTGCTGTGGGAAGGTGCCACATCGATTCTATGTGATTGATAGGACAGCCCAAGTGATGTGAAACAGAGAACAGGAACCAGAGGAAAAGCCGTTCTGGAGTTCTGCAGGCTGACAGGAGAAAAACCAACCTCAGGAGTCCTTCGGGCTGTAGGGACACAGTGAGGTGCGTTCCCACTCTGACAGATATCGTGCCATTGTAATGGAACCTGTCTAAATAAATGCGGTGTGTCTTGATAAAAGTAATCAGAAAGCAAAGACTAAAGCTTCTGATTAAACACAAGAAATTATGGAAGTTTGTTGTTGAACCATCAAAGCAACGGGGGTGACTGTAGGGGGTGCACAAAGGATGGAAAACTTTGGCTACGTACTACCATGAAATACTTTCAATGTGCACTTGTGGGGAGCCTGAAAAGGATGAAACAGCACTGGGAGGGGAGCAATAACATTTCCAGAATGCAAGGTTGTTACCACTGGAAGGGAAGAGTATGAATTAAGGAGTTCAAAACAGGAAAAAAACCCCATCACTCAGTCTGGCAGCCAATTCCCAGCCAATTTCTCTAAGTGAGGTTTTAAACATGATATGGTGATGCTTTTCACTAGCAGACAACTACACTGATGAGATCAAAGATCAGTTCTATAAAAGCCTACAGACACTGATGGCGCGCTCGAGCTGCCGTATGTCACACAACGGTGGCTGCTGTTTCCACTATTAGTGCGCGTAACGCTCAGATGAGAAGGGAATGCATAACAACATCCAAATGAGGCAAACAGGATTAGAACCGCTTCTGGGATCACAGCCTGGTACAGCATTTCAGGGGGAGCCACTCATACAAGAGTCTGGGCTTCACCAGATGGACTCACCAGAAGCCAGAGTGACCATACTTCTTCCAGAAGAACGTTTAGACCAACCCTTCCAAATGTCAGAAGATAGGAAATAACTGATATGGGAAGCAATCATTACTGTGGTGACACTAAGCATCAAACGCCAGAAAGACAAAACTGCTAAGAGCATTACAAAAAGTGATGTTATGAGACCTGCAGTCACTATTTCAAACTGAATCTGAAGAACAGACACCAGACACTTCAAGACTTTCAACTACGAGTGACACCACAGTAGTCGACCTTAACATGACACGGTCTTTAATGTCTGACACTATAATAGATGTCACAATAAAAGGTGTACAAGGTAAGAAAACCAAAGTTCAAGATAACTGAGAGTGTGTGGAATCACACGAAAGAAACAAAATAGGTCAATACAAGGGATTCCTCAAAACAAGGGAAGTAGCACAAAAAAACAGAGGAGAAAGCTCTTCATCGCAAGAAGTGGGAAAGGTGGTGCTGTAAGAGATAAGAATAAACACTCCAAACTCAATGGCACCTTAACTGGTGAGCTAAAATGAGCAAAAGGTGCAGCAAATATCAACAAGGAAAGATTTCAATGGAAAGAGTAGGTAAATGGGCAGAAAAACTTTAAGGCTTGTTCAATAGACTCCATAAAGTTGCCTGTGTTAGAACACCTTTAGCCCAGTACAGAACAATCTCATGCTGCAAACAAAGAACTGGGAGATGTAATCAGAGTGTTAAAAGGTGAGAAAGGTACCAGCCAAGAAAGCCATTGTCAAACGCTAAACAAGGCAATAAAGGGGCTGTTGGTATTTCGGAACTTCTCAAGGTACAAGAGCAGAAAAAGGCTACAGAAAAGGGGAGAAGTGGAATCACCACAGCACAGAATATATCCTTAATTCAGATCTTATTGTGGCACTGGGAATGTCCGAGTTGCAGAGCCATGACAGTAAAGCAAGTTTACTGCAGCTCAAGCACAGCTGTAGGAGACAAAGAGAAGAAAGAATAGGCATACATAGTTCTCTGTGGTTTTAAGATGACAGGAATGCATGAGAAGTAAATAACGATACAAGACTGAGTGATCACAACTCTACAGATCACAGGATCACTTCCAATACTTCACACTGGGATGTGCAGAAGCTGGAAACCAATAAAATATTAGCTGACAACTGCTTTGGAAAAGTAAGTTAAGTGAATGCTGTGTAATAAATGGAATGGATTTATCATAAGTAGTAAGTTTGAGGAAGAAAATGTTGATTAAATCTTTATCGCATTATCTAAATAGCTGGAAACAATCTCAAAAGCTTACCAGGCACCTCAGCCTTGCAAGGAACATCAGCATGGGGGAACAGAGTGTTCAGGTCATCCTGTCATGAAACCCTATGTTCTGGTATGCTTTTTGATAACCACCTGCTCCCTGCCTCCCCTTTATGGCACCTGCACGGCTGGGGGAAGGGGCTGCGGAGCCGGGATTACCGAGTCCAGCCTGGAGACTGGAAATGCCCTCCCAGACTTTATCTGATACCAACTGAACCTTCTTCCAGTTTGCACACCTCCAGCCTTACTTGACTGCAATGCAATTTGGAAGATGCTTCTAATATTACATTTATTGCACCTGCATTTAATACCTTCACTCGGCAGTGCTAGAAGGTAGCGAGGTGCTCACCCGAGCCGAATCCTGGGATCAAGGCCCTGGTTTATATGATACCTCTAGACCTTGCTACCCATGTAGAACCAACAGCATTCACAAAGCTGGTATGGCACTTATCCCTTTTTATGCTGCAAATTAAATAGACATGCTTCACTGCTGTAGCTCAGCAAACCCAAGTGAAAATTCACCCTTGAATGTACAAATCAATTTTGGTTTAGATTTCGCTCCTGGATGCTGGGCTGTGACACCGACAAACACAGCGCTGCCTGACAAGTATCTTTTAGACAGGGGGAAGGATAAAATGGGGGGGAAGGCAATTCCTCTGTGTTTTCATTTACAAGCTGTTTACTGAAACATCCAACGTTTGCAGCCTGCTTTGGTGATTGGCATTATCTGCAATATGGGCCGAGCAGCTGGGCAGAGACGGTGCCTTCCCTTCACCCCCTCCTCATTTCTATTTTCTTGTTCATGGCAAGCAAATGCCTTCCCTTTCAGAGAGTATTAAAAATCAGGAATGTAAAGGAGCAGAATGACTCGCAGGCTGGCCATTCATTCCCGATGAATCACTCTGCAATTTCAGAGTTTAACAATTGTGCTTCATATATTTTAGTATCAGTTTTGAAAGAAGAAAGCAAGTCAATTCATTCCTTAACAGCTCCCTGTAATTTCAGCTCGCTCTTTACGTATGTACAAAACGGACTAGGGTGAAAAAGGTTGGAGGCAGATGAATTTCAACTTTCAGAGCTCGGGAAAGGCTAATAAAACGTGCAATAATCTTAATGTTTGGGTTTTAGTGAGCTGCAGACACCTTTTCTATTAACTGATAAAACATCACTAATGCTGCAACAGATGCTCTGAATTTAAAGGAAATTTCCTGAACTCCTCCTTTGCAAACTTGGCGTTACCAGCATTGATCTCTTCCCGCAGGCGGACTGGCAATCTGCATCTCTCGGTTGTCATGTATTTATTTTTTTTACAGTACTCCAAATATTCAATAGATGTTCAACATTATTTTTCTACTTCTATAAAAGCACAGCACATTCTGTATGCTGAAAGACACACATTTTCAGTCACAATGAAAGAATAAGCTGGGAGCTCTTTGGACTAACTCCCTCTCTATTGTACATTTTATTATAGAATCACAGAATTGTTAAGGTTGGAAAAACCCTCTAAGCTCGTCCAGTCCAACCGTCAGACCAAACCCACCGTGCCTGCAAAACCACGTCCCAAAGTGCCACGTCTGCATGTTCTTTGAACCCCTCTCCAGGGATGGACACTCTCCCACTGCTCTGGGCAGCCTGGTCCACTCTGTCAGTGAAGAAAGTTTTCCTAATATCCAATCTGAACCTCCCCTGGCGCAATTTGAGGCCGTTTCCTCTCGTCCTAGCTCCCAGGCACTCAAATGCGGGGATTTTAATTTTCAAAGTTACACCTGATCCAGTGGGAGGTGTCCCTGCCCACGGCAGGGGGTGGAACTGGATGGGCTTTGAAGTCCCTTCCAACCCAAACCCTTCCAAGACTCTATATGTATTTTGGGCCAGATCTCCCGCTGATATAAGTCAGCAGAACTCAGCCGAGCTCAACACAATTACATCTGCTTACTCTTGGAGAATACCTGAAGTTCTCTCTCACAGGCACTGAATGAGCAATATTTGCATTTCTCCTGCTAACGCGGCAGTTTCCCTTGATTATCGTTTGTGAAATTTATTTAAGTCATAATGAATTTGGCACGACATTTTGTCATTTTCCTCTCCTGAAGTTCAAACAAAAGCTCTTGGCCACTGTGTGGCTGAGCACAAAATTGTTGTGAGGAAGAAAGGAAGGGTTTTTGCTGATTTCACCGCTCTCCAAAGCAGACTAACATTATTTAGATTAAATGAAGCAGCAGCTTTGTTTCTCCTACTTGCGTGCACTTATGCCATCATCCTGTTTTTAGTGTTCCTGCACCATTCTGAGTGTCCCAGTCTCAATGTAGCAGCATAAATAACATTTACCATCTGCAAGGGTATTCCTCGGTCTCAATTTTTATGCTAATATACTGATAAAAGTATCTAACACGGGGCTAAGATGTACCCCTCTTTCCTCTCCCTCCCACCCAGCACCTCCCACAGCTCCTTTACGCACTGCATTCAGCAGCAATGGGTCTGAAGAGCAGCACTGGCAATCCCAGCACCATGAGGCTTTTGCATGGATCATAAAGAACGCTAAAACAAGAAAAACAGCTTCCAGGAAGAGAGGAGGAGAGTTATGGAGGTGCTGGGGATACAGAGATCCGCTCTCCTGTAAACCACCGGCCACGCTGCCCTGCCCATAAAGCAGGACACAACGAGAATATCAAACACACCTGAAAAAACAGGCAGTCCTTTCTGACTCTCTACTTACACAATCAATTCAGACATTATAAAGCAGATATGAGTTGTTTTTCACACTGCGAGCAGATCATAAGAGGAAAATTAGCAATGTTAAATGCTCCCTCTTAAGTAGGCTGAGCTCATTCATCGCCAAGCTACTAGCAATTCAGTTCAATGCCTGCAAGAGAGCTATCAATCACAAAAACACTTGCTTTTGTATCTGTGCTAAAATCCATATACTTCTACTCTATTTTCTGTTTTATTATATTTGAAGCCATAGTTCCATAGATCATCTGGATGTCTTTAGTGCAGCCATCATCATTTCATGAGATGAAATTACATATATAAAATCTCTACTCAGACTCCACGTCTGCTGTGGTTACCTTACACACAGATTTAGCCAAGAGGACAGCACTAAGGAGTCCCACCAGGCTGAAACCCCCCCTTTCCTCTCTCCTTTTTATCCCCACTACCACCAGCTGCACTCGATGCTCACTATCATATCATGCGGTCCAACAGTGCCAGCACACATTATCACATTATCCCTTCCAATATTGAACCAGAGATGTAGCCATTCACAACCAACTGCTGTCATTTGGTTGAGACTGGCTATATCTGAGAGAGATACTTGGAGCCCTCAGTTCCTGGATAGAATCCGCATCCCAGGTTTTCTTCCATAATCGTAGAATTATGGAATTGTTTGGGTTGGAAAGAACTTCAAAGCCCATCCAGTCCCACCCCTGCCATGGGCAGGGACACCTCCCACTGGATCAGGGGCTCCAAGCCCCATCCAACCTGGTCTTGAACCCCTCCAAGGATGGGGCAGCCACCACTGCTCTGGGCAACCTGGGCCAGGGCCTCCCCACCTTCACGGGAAAACTTTTCTTCCTAAGATCTCATCTCAATCTCTCCTCTTTCAGCTGGAAACCATTCCCCCTTCATCTATCCCTGCACTCCCTCTCAAGAGCCGCTCCCCAGCTCTCCTGTAGGCAGGAAAGAACGTATTTTGAATCCTTATGACTCCACTGAAGCATTTGAAAACACCGGCTGAGCACAAACAATGAGTCAACAATCTAGAAAGCAAGTAAGAACGTTGCACTTAAACATATATAAAGTTTATAACCCATCACTCAAAAATACCATGGCTTGGTCACTCTTGCAGCCCACATCCATACACATTTAGGGCTACGACTCAAACACAATTTAGCGCGGATCAGCCAATTTAATGATAATTGTTGCAATCACTCTCTTTTCTGGGTCGTTTAAGCTGAATTTGCATTGAAAATTCCATACGGCAGGGTTTTTTCATTCCTCCTGGGGTACACTCATGAGGGAGAGGAGCCCAGAAGGACTGTGCGATGTTTGAAGAGATTGCTAATATCTGTACTTCAGGAACCAGGATCCTTCAAACAATACATCACCTGGGAACTGTCTACAGACAGCCACGACTTTAATTCATCATTTACTTTCTTGGGAAGAAAGAGTTTTCAAGAAAGACAATTATGGATGAGCACAAGTAGTTGGTAATTGGGGTTAAAGATTGTGCAGGTAATTTGTTACCTACCCGTCACTCTCCAGAGCTGATTATAATTGAAAGTGTGGGAAATATTCTTGTCTCCTAAATTTATTGGATCTGTATTTTGGATTCAGAGATGGTTTCGTCTAGGATGTACACACAGACATGAAAGCGTAGTTGGATTCCATCCAAAACAACTCTGCATTTTGAAAACTGTGCCTCGTCAAACGGAGATCCACAACAAACCAGAGAAAACAAACACTCCAGAACAGCCTCAAAATAATTTTGCACCCTCTCTGCTATGGAAGTTCCAGAATTCAACAGCATTTCTGTAGCCCATAGCTTCTTGATCACTGAACAACAAGACATCCCAGTAATTATTCTCATTTATGGGGAAAGCAAGCTGATGCTTGCTGACAGGCTGAGAGAGTTGGAGTTGTTCAGCCTGGAGAAGAGAAGGCTCCGAGGAGACCTTAGACCGACCTTCCAGTACCTGAAGGGGCTACAGGAGGCTTGCAGTAATAGGATGAGGGGAAACAAGTATGAACTGGAGGGGGCACCTTTAGACTAGACATAAGTCTAGTCTAGGTTTCTTCACCACGAGGGTGGGGAGGCCCTGGAACAGACTGCTGAGGTAGCTGCTCTATCCCTGGAGGGGTTCAAGGCCAGGTTGGATGGGCCTTGGAGCCCCTGATCCAGTGGGAGGTGTCCCTGCCCATGGCAGGGGGTGGAACTGGATGATCTTTAAGGTCCCTTCCAACTCAAACTATTCTATGATTCTATTCCATGCGGAGATGGGCGCTGCTGTGCGACAGAAACTGAACTTGTGCCTCTCAGTATAGGAACCAAGAAGGCACACCTCCCCCTCTTACGTTCGATCCACTGAGCCAGGCTACCCTGAGTCCTCCCTAATTTCACAATTCTCCTTGTGCTACATTTTGCATGGAAGCGCATTTTATGGATTTCATGCATTTTGGCAATGCTCATTTCTCCCAGCGATGACAACACGGAGCATAAGGAATGAGCCCTGCCGATAAGACACTCCTTCTGCCCCAGCATATTGTGGGGACGCTGCATCTGGCCGGTGTGAATGGCGTTCATTATGGCTGCTACACCGAGATAATGATATGCTGCAGCCAATTATGTCATTCACTTGCTCTCCTGCCAATTAGGCTCTGCCTGCCTGTCTCGCTGCTTCCAGGAAGGATTGTTGCCAGGGCTGAGAAAAGAAAGACTCTTTAGCCTTGAGAATATGCGAAAAGCAGTTCAAGTCAGTTTTCAGCCCCCTTCAGGAATCTCGGGCCACAGGCAGGCCAACACAACCAACGAGACCCAACTTCAGCAGAAAGCACCAGCTGCAGCGCAGTTTATTTAAAGCCGGGGCTTTTAAAAGCAATTCAGTACTGCACTGCAGAGCGACAAACTCTTATTTACATCGAGACTCCGCCATTTCCTCATGGCTATATTCTAAAATGGATATATATTTCTTTTGCAGTCAAAGCGTGTTCTAGATATGCCGTTAATAACAAATCCTGGGTGCTGGGATCATTTATATCTCCATGAGGGTCGTCGCCAGCCAAGGCCCTGTCCCAGCCTTGCTTCAACCATCTGTGGTGTAAACAGAGACTCAGCAAACATCCCATAGACAACTGTAGCACCTCGGGGACCCACAATATACATCCCTTCTGTAACCAAGTGACAGAATGAGTTTGGAGATGCCTAATTCAGTCGCTATACAGCAACAGTTATTAAAAAGCTACACCTTCATGCACCGTTCATAAAAACATACATACACGTGTACACACTCAGATGTTTATACGTGAAAGAAAGAAGAGCAATAGATATAATTAGTGTTCTCTGTGACTTAATGACCATTAATCGCTTGTACGGCTGAGTAAGATAAATTGATGTCAATCGGATGTCAGGCTTTGAAAGCAGATGAAGGGAACCCAACTCCCTACTCCCCCGTTACAATACCACACGACTCCTGGAGGCAGCGGAATAGATTGCTTGGCTGTAGCTTTCCATGGAGGCTCCATATATGTTCAAACCCAAGCCAGGATTCATGTGCTCAAGAGAGATCACAACAATTCTGTAAATACATCTTTCGGATATGAAAACTTTGTGTCTCGCTTATGCCCATCTGGAAAATGGGAATGATAATACGATTCTCCTTCCTACTCTTTCTTCACTGCTCTTCCTCTAATTCCTCCTCCAACCTCCCACCAGAGAACTCACTGCTCTTGCAAACTCTTCAACGTGAGAACTTTACCTAATATATACTTGAATGTATTAAAAGAACAGAGCTTCGAGGCTCACATGAATACAAATAATAGATTTATGATACAGAAAGTAGAGCCTTCTTAGTCTGAATCATTCTCAGGGACTAGATAAAACAGTGACATGACAACCCAGATATTCCTCTTCTGACAGCAAATAGCTGGTTGTAGACATACTCTAAAGCCTTAGCTCTGGTTAAATAATAATTTCCAGATCAATAAGCCTAATGTAATATTTATGCAGGCTCTATACATTAATTATGCCAAGACTCTAAGTTTAATTTAATATTATTCCAGCTGTGGGTGTTCAGAGGTGGGCAGTTAAAAGAATGCGTGTCCCTTTCAATCAGAGCTTGTAGAAACAGGACTCAATTTATTTCTGCACAGCGTAGTCACTGCGACATAAAAGAAGCATGACTTGAGATTATACCAAAGGCTCAGTAACATTCCGGAAGAGTGACTAGGAATATCTATATTCCAGTAGCATTCTTCCAAATCTAACTTTGCTTCTAACCTACCTGCTTTTTTTGCCTCTCATTTTCTTCCTGCAAGAAAAATATTGTGGTTACATAAGGTTGTTTTTATTTTTCTCTGCAAGGATATGTATAGAACGCCCTTCTTCTCCATTGACATTTTGTGAAATCTACCCTCATCCCTGTGAGCTATACAAAACCCAAGCAGCACTTGACATCCTCTAGACAGCTGTTGAGCAGCATGTTAATAGTTCACAGCATTAAATTTCACGAACTTGAATCTCTACCAGTTTTCAAGCAGGCAGCTGCCTCCTCATACTGGTTTTTTTTTTGACTGGCAGTGTTACAGCCCCTTTCCTTACAGTTTGGATGAAACCCAGTGATAGGATGCAATGTACTGATGAAAGTTGTCTGTGGAATGATGGATGAAGACTAAGGAAGACGGAGAAGAGAAAGGGAAAGGAGGATATAAGGCAAATGAGGGCTAAAGGTGAAGCTTGCCCTAAAGACGACTCTGCATGAAGATGTATCTGAAGAAGTACAACTACAACAAACACACCTCAATGTCCATTAACGGCAGAGCAGTTAATGCAATGCACTTTGCACATTGATCTGAAAACACATCACATAAGAAATCACAGACAGATAGAAAAACAAAACAAATGCTTATATTGAGAGCACTGTGAAAAACAGAATCATAGAGGTTGGAAAAGACCTCTAAGCTCATCCAGTCTAACCATCAGCGCAACCCCACAGTGCCTGCTAAACCATGTCCCAAAGTGCCATGGCCACACGTTCTTTGAACCCCTCTCCAGGGATGGAGACTCCACCACTGCCCTGGGCAGCCTGGTCCAGGCCTTCACCACTCTGTCAGCACAGAAATGTCTCCTGATACCCAATACGCAAAATTCCAAATCAGTCCTTCACCACCTTCACCTCAGCAGCTCTGCAGTATTCACTGAACTCCCACTGTCATCCAAAGCCTCAGTCCCCAGAAGCAAAACCCAGCTGGGCAGCTCTCCACTGAGCCGCCTCACCTGCTGCAGTCCAATAGCAGCAACGCCAAGGTACGTACGGGGGGAAAAGTGAGATGAGTAATTGCAGTGGATGGAAAATTACAACCGGATTAGCAAGATCAGAGCAATCGCAATCACTTCTGTCCCAACAGAGAGAATATGTTCAGGCAAAATAACAACAGGAGTTATTTTTACCAGGAGACTGTAACCTGTCTTAAGGCACCAAAAGACTCTACCAGCGCTTGAAAGTTATGTGCAATGCATCTTTTTAAACTAATCAGAACTTCTCCTCTCCAGCAATACGTTAAAGCAGTTAAAGTCTGCCTAGAGTCAACAGTAATTACAGAAATTTATCACGGATGCCAATCATGCGGTTCCAACCCAGGGTGCTTGTTATTGCTAAACTACAGTTTGTCAGCCTTGATTTATTTCGATAGGACACCGGCCCCTTGACAGCTGGAAGTGGGACTGCTTACATGATCGGACAACAGGCGTTCCGTGTGCTCGGGAATGTTTCAGTCAGCTGGCTTGGGCTGAATTTCTAACCAGGCACTGGGACCGTTTTCAGATCCTGATTTTCTGCTACCCAGGGGAGGATGCTAGCGGGTCCTCTTAACCAAGCACAGCGCACAGAATAACCTTCAATGCCTCTTCACTGCACAGCAGATGTTAAATGGATGCTTCAGGTTACAGGAATTTCATTAAACGTGAGAATCACACCTCTCTCTTATCAATATGAGCTCTGCCAATAAAAAGACAAGTCTTCCTCAGGGAAAATGCACCTTGGACAGGACTTTATTCTTCTCTTGACTTTCCCTTCAAGCCTTCAGACCAAATGCAGCAAGAATGCTACAAAGAAAGCGATACAAATCTCTGAACATCCGCAAGGGAGGAAGGACAGAAATCAGGGATGAGGGTGTGGGCAAAGGCACTTGAAATAAATTAGAGCACTTCCCCAGAATCTTTTATTTCATGTTTCACAAGGCAATGCCCTTGAGCTCAGGTTTCTGTAGCAATTTCATCTTCACACAGGGCTCGGTAACCTTATATCTACCGATGTATGAACCCCATGTCTGATTCCAACCCTATATCAGCCTTACGCCTCTGCGTGCTGTCCCGTGGTGGGAACGGCCCGTGCACAGCGCTGGCAGGAACAACACCGGCGTGTGAGTACAGGAAAGCCAGAGCAAAGGGAGCTGAAGGGTACGAAGTCTTCTCAAACTGACTATTCTTAAAGTGAAAGATAAGATGATCCAGGCAATTCAAAAGGAGTAATTTGAAAAACTTAAAGTATTTAGATGGAGTGGAAACAAAACTATGGAATAGTTCAGCCTTTGAACTGGTGGGAATGAAAGTCCCCTCTTCTGCTGAAAATACCTTTGATGACATTGAGATTCATAGAATCTTGAACTCTAAAGCTGAAAGGCAGAAGCACAAGCATCTGGACAGATGTGTGGAATAACAAAGGTCACAAAAGCTTTGTTAGTTAATTTTTGGTTTGAGCTCAGAACTGCAGTATAAGCTAAACTTTCTTAGAAAGATGCAAAGTCTTCATTTAATAACTAAAAATTACGGATAATTGACCTTGGCCCTGCAGAAAACTTCACCTCTGGGGACTGAACTTCCATTCTTACTTCTTATTCTTTTCTTTTAATAAATTTCAGTTGCATTTTATGTGTTGTTGATCATTTACTCTCCTTTGTAATTAGATGCAATTAGGAACTACCCTCCTTTGTAAGAAGATACAATTATTCTTTCTGTGATCGTGTAACACCCAAGGCAATCTTCCTCTCACTTCTCTGTGTTTAGAATGGAAAGTTTTTCTGCCAACTCCAGTGAAGGCCATGGACTAAGCTGTGAGTGGCTGTGAACGAGGAACACGTGTAATGACCAACCTTCCAAAGGCTCATAAAATATTCAGCAGCTCAGTATTGCTCCAGGTAGTTCTATTAATCTAAGAGTGCATCTGTTTATGTGTGTGCCTGCGTACAAGTACACAAAGAGGAACGATGTGGAGAAGAACTGAGCTAAAAGTCTACGTTTAATAATTACGCAACGACTTCTTTTCAAAATGTGTTTGCGTGTGAGGCAGGGGGTAGATTTCCAGGGATGTTTTTAATCTCACAGCTTATGCACATTTTGCAATTAGCACAGGTAAAGCAAGAACGGATCTGAGACAGCCTTAGGAGAACGCAATCCTTGTGGCCCTTCCATGCTCCAGGATACCCTCTTCAAGTACATCCTAGCAATTTTACATCAAAGGAGAGCAGTCAACTCCTACAAAATGTGTACAGAATGATAATCATACCTTTTGAATAAAAAAAAAAAAAACAGAACACAGGGACGAAAAGTGCTCATCTCACCCTATCCTGGGTTGTCTCATTCCGTCCTTATTTTTGTGGCATCTGAGTTCTTTACATGTACATGCATTAATAAATGCGGTAACACAGGTATTGGGACCTATCCTGGAAGGGACAGTCTTTGTTTCATTCTTTATTACGTCTTAGGAAACAAGACTAGCATGAAAGAAGTTGGAAAAACCAGTTGGAAAGACCCAAAGGAAGCAGTGAACATAGAGGGTCCACAGGACTCAAGCTGCAAGCAGGGATGCTGCACAAAGCTTTGCTGAAATAGACGTGTTAACTGTATGTGATCTACTTCTATCAATATATGATAGGGATTGAACATGACTAGGAGAGTTTTTTCTATTTAATCGTGAATATTATTGCATGAATTTAGGATACTGATTTAGTTCAAAATTCTCTTCTAAGTGAAATCCTTCCTAACAGGCATTTTCTCTGTTCCTGTCTGGTCACTGCTTCTCCTATAGAACAGACTGGCATGATTAATCCAAACAAGAGGGATTAATTGGACAACCTTCTGTGTCCTGCAAGCAGCTCAGGGAATTGGTAAACTATTATCTGCTCAGATCCTCTGTTTCATCACATGAATCACCCTGCCTTGAGCATCACTCTATATAAAGCAGAAATGGAGAGGCTGCAAAGTGTCTCTCCTTTTTATTTATTGTGAGCGCTTCTCAAAATGTGTATCCACTTTATTATTTTTTCCCCTTCCAGTCCAATTAGTCCATGTTCTCACAGCTGATTTTTCTTTATAATTCACTTATTTTTAATTGGCGTGGAGTTCTGAGCTGCACCAGTTTTGCAGAAATGAAATATCTGAAGAGCGGTTGAACCGTGCCTCTTTACGCCTCTGTAATTTCTCTCACTTCAGAAAAAAAACAGTGCTTACTGCCACAGATCCAGGGATGTGGGATGCCTTGAAATTGTTGGGACGAAACCAAATGCCATTTCTTATCGATGCGGTTAAGCCAATGGCTTAAATTCCGATTTACATTACCTAACTTTGGAGTGATGCCAGTCCTAACATTCTGACTGTAAAGTTACTGCATTGTGCGCGTGTGGGTGTGTATTTGTGTGCAGTCACAGAAGGACAACAGCTTTTTCATGTTAAAATCATTCAGGTTTTTTGTTTGTGGTTTTGATGCTAAGGGACAGATTCATCAGTCAAACTCTATTAACGACCCCTGCCAGGGAGACCTTGTATAATCCAGTTTCACTCTGATATAAACAGACTTTTACCCTTTCCATCTCTTCAGTTCTGCTGTTACTAAAATCTACTGCCTGAGTTTTTTTGAGCTCTGGTCCAAAAAGGCTCGCTCTAATGTCCAACGGAATTGGCTGGAACCATTCTGCTTCCTTTAGTGGGCATCACATCAGGCAGCGAATGACATTCCTCCCAGTCCCCAGAAATCCCATTTCCCTGTCTGGATTCCTTTTCCTCGGTAGGTGAAGATACAGTCAATAGCAATACCTGCAAAGTGCATATTGTGTACATTAATCCAACCGCCAATGTTGCAAAAGGGTCAACTGCTTCGGAGAGAGAAAAGAATAAAGTAGTTCACCATGGGCACAATTCTTCGGATTGCCGGCTCTCAGTGATAGATCACAGGGGATTTTCTGTAACTAGCTTGAAAAAGATACCGAGAAGGAGGCAGAGTCCATTACCGGCAGAAGAAAAGGCCTGTCAGAAAACCCCAGGCACTGAGGATGTCGCTAAGATCAGTACAAGAGAAAGTTTCTGCAATCCATCACCAGAATGGCGCGCAGGTGACCCAGGAATCACCTCGCACCATTGTACTTTGCAGCAGGCAGTCCTTGTTGGAATTGCCCCTCTGGGCGATGAAAGCACTCGATGTGACACCTGCGAATTTGCCCTTTACTGCTGCAAACCCAAGCTGTTAAATATCACGCTCTTTTGGCTGTGATTTACTCTATTTATGGCTCTCCTTCCACCAAACCTTTCCTTATCACAAGGGATCAATTCTGGACATACAACAAAAGGCAACAATGGTTTTAATAAAAAACAGGAGGACAGGAAAGATTGATTTTGCCAATGAAGACAGGCTGGAGCAATGGAGAAAAAGAAAGCAGGCAAACGAGAAAGAATAATATCAATTAAAAAGCACACTGGTGGCTATACCAACCCATAGGCACGTTCAGAGTGGATTAAACCAGCTGTGTTTTCTTAATATCCCTTGTTCCCGCTGTATTCAACAACCCTTCTAATTTAAAAGCAAGAACCTAAAAATGTTCTTGAGGTTCTTCCATTTGACAAGAAACGGCTTCAAGGAAGAAGTATAGTCCTGCAAGGCCTATAAGTCTTGATGCAGAGAAGCTAATTTCTTTTGTGACCTTGTGAAAGTCCTATTAAACTTCTGTGTTATTGCGCTTCAGATAAAAGCCCAGACTCGGCAAAGTGCTATCAAAATAAGGTCCAACCAGAACTCTGATATATGTATTTTTTTGTTTTAGACTACATATTAACAGAAAACATTCACATACAGCAACTCAGTAGTCAGAAAAAAAGAGTACTTTGCATTAGAATTCATAAGATAACTGACGAGTCTCTTTGGCTCTTCATATACAGTATCTTTTTTCTTGTAAACAGAAATATGTTTAGTAGTTTCAAGTATTTAATGTCTTCTCTGGACAATAAGTAAGCAAAAAAGGAATTTTGTTCAGATTGAAATAGTCTCCCTACAATACTCTGCAGCATCAGCAAAATAGATACATCACATGTAATGAGAGGTACTTAATACGAGCTGTTCACAACAAGACTCTAAGATGATTCAACTTCACTTTGACTTTCATTTCAAGAAGCGAGAACGTCACAAGTCTTAATTCATCATAACTAAACTGATAAGAATTACCTGCGGAATGCAAGCTGCAAGCAGCTCAGAAGGCCTGAAAGAGCACGTCAGTGGACATCAAGGCTGGTTTATTTTGTCGCATCTCTCTGGATCTCACCAGGATCGCACTGTCTGTCCCCGGTGACGGCATTCAGCCTCCTTGCCATTTACAATCACCTGTAAAACCAAAACATGTTCTCAAGCCTAATAAATCTTTAATAGCTGGAGTCAGAGATGTCATCGCAATGTGCACATAACCACGTCTGCCTCCCTCAGAAACCAGTGCTAGAAAACTGTGGAGAAGGGTGTAAGTCAGCCTCAGAATTTGCCACCGTTCATGTGAAACAAATGTGTTGCTCTGCAACCTCAACTGCAATGTACTTTTCAAAATAGCCCAGGGCAAAATTTTCAAGAAAAATTAAACCAACTACCGTACGAAGCTGCCTTTGGCATGAGGCTTTTGCTTTCACGTGTTTATAGAGCATTATACTCCATGGAAGAGAAGGATGTGATACTTGCCAAGACAAAGCATCCTTGTTCCTTCCTCCCAAGTTCCATACATAGGCACAAAACCATCAAAGGATTCATCTTAATAAAACACTTCTATCAGCTCTAAGGGGGCTGTCTTTGAAAAAATACAAACAGGTTTATTTAGGTGTTCAAGGCCAGGCTGGATGGGCTTTGGGCAGCCTGGACTAATGGGACGTGTCCCTGCCCAGGGCAGGGGGTTGGAACTAGATGATCTTTAAAGTCCATTCCAACCCAAACTATTCTATGATTCTACGATTAACTTTTCTTTGCACAGAAGTGAGAGGATCTAAGGGTTTCAGCAAGAAACTCTTAAATGCTTTTTATGCTGTAAATATTCTTGCAGACCGGAATTTCTTGTGAAAACGAGGGTCGAGGACTGGTTTGTCAGTCTGTATAAGTGACGTTTGTTTTTGTTGCAGAGAGGAAGTAAAGCTATGACCCCTAAAATGGGATATAAAAATGGTGTTTGCTCTCTTTAATGAAGATGTATGTCATCCATTCGGAGTGCAGGTTCTGAAGAGTGAGGACATAGGATGTACATTGGTACACGGAACACCGATATTACCAGTTTCAAGGTTCTGTAAAAATATTAATTACTGTCATTTAAAGGGCACAAAGAACCCTTGTATGAATTGGAAAGGACACATTTTAAAGAAGCTACACTGACTTACACCAAAATTTGGCTCTTACTTTTCTACACAAAGCCGACAGTTTATCCTGAATGAAATGCCAGCTTCAAAAAGAATGTATTTTTGCAGCTTCATGACAAAACTGAATCCTTTCCGTCAGTTATCGACTGACAACTTACATACAAAAATGAACCTCGTGTAAGGCACGAGTTTATTATTAGAGTGGTGTCGAGTGCTGCGAATAGTGACACAATATTTCCCTGCCCACCTTTACAGCAGGGGTCGAGTTCTCTTTTATAGGTACCACTAAAATCCAGTGGTTTTCAAAAAGATATTCCAGACTTCTCTCGCCGAGTTTCACAGGGAGAGTCGCCCCTTCCCACTCAAGCGTACATCAGTGATCTAGGAACTAATTTCTATGAAATACAATACATCGTGGTGCCACGTGTTGTACAAGAGAGAGCGCCAGGATGGGGAAGCACGTCTAACGAGTGAAATTTAGAATGGATGTTATAATTGGGGAATATAAATGAAGTGTGATTCGGTCACTAGGGAATCATTATTTTGGTACATACTGTATAACTATCTACATCTCTCTATTACCCAGTTACAAAGTACAAACTCTGAAGGACTCAAAGCCTTTTCAGAAAACCAATTTGTGTAAAGCAAGGTAGAAAAGCTTAAAAAACCCTTGCTATTCAAAGCATGAATGCCCCCTCAACCCAGTATTTCTATCGAATTTATAGACTGTTATTATGAATACATGTCGGTCACTGGCACGCTGCTAGGTGAAGGGTTCCCCATCTATTGATCTCAGCACAATAAGGAGTAATCAGAGCCTGAAATTTGATTTTTCAGTGATGGAAATGTGCTGAATCAGAGCTTCTTGTTACATCCGTGTGGTTCAGAAACATTTAGAACACGGGGGCGGGGGCAGGGCTAAATCAAATCATATTCAATGCATGTACGGTAAATGTCTTTAGAAGACATTGAAGAGTCATCAGAAAAACCCTCTATGGAGAAAGAAGCCCTAACATAAAAGGCAAAAACTGTGGGAGTAGCAGAGACAGAGAAAACCATGGAAATGGGAGCCTAATTTTTAATTAAGGTTTCTAAGAAGACTCATGGAGTTATAAATGTATATGCGAATTATATCATCTCAGGAAGATATAATTACCTGTTTCAGAGTTGCAGTTGTTTGCACGGATGAATGTGGTTTATTTTAAGTCCCATTCTAGAACGGAGTTGTGAGCTCAGCTCTCAATGCAGCAAAAAGAGCTTGAAGGTGTTTGGCAATTTGAAACCCACGCCAAAGAGAGAGAGAATAATTGATGGCAATGCTTGATACAAAGAGCATAAGATGGGGATAGCAACTTAAAGAGGAGTGCCACCACATAACAAGGAAGACAAATTTCAACCCAAACGAGCACAATGAAATCATGAAAACATTTCATATGTGTTCCTACATAACTAATGCTACCCATACGCCAGCAAATCACGCACGTACTAGGTCAGGCACAATTCAAACAGAGTTTTCACTGATATTGGGGCTACACAAAATCTATCCAAAGCCACCTGGACAAGGGTTCCAGAAGAGCTGAATATGCAACGCTGAAACATCATCATGGAGAGAGGGTGATGAATTTGTCAGGCATAGGATATATTTCATGGCATAGAGAAATCAGCAAGTGCCGAACCAGCTCTACATAGGGGTGGGTGTTACCCCGACAGATATGTATGCATACGTGAGACACTCACCTATATGGGAGAGGGGTATGCGATGGTTATCTATGCACACAGAGCTGGTCACAAGTACAAATCCAACACAAATCACTCCAACAAAGCCTGATCACTGTGAAAAAAAGAATTAACAAATGCAGAATCTCAGTGAAAGAGCCCTGGTTTTATTAAGCTTTTTGTTTCCTTTAACAATCTAAAAATTTGCATAGTTTTCAAAACAATTTCTCTGTTTTTAAAATGTAAAGGCACAAATAATGTCTGATTCTGCATTGCTTACCCATTGCTTTTGATTCTTCCCTAAGCTGGGTTAGGATGTATAAATACTTCATGAGAACTTTATTTATATAGTCTCAAATAAAATGAAGCTTCAAACCCAAAAATATTAACTCTGGGATCCTCTGTATAATAATTGGTTGCCTGTAAGTATAAAAGTTAGCTGAAAAGTACATAAATGTATCATAAAATTCAATTGGAGTTAAAATGAAAAATTCAGATTTTAAAAGTTGAAGGCGAGCGTACTCAAAAA
Organism: Cuculus canorus; assembly: GCF_017976375.1. Classification (NCBI taxonomy): domain Eukaryota; kingdom Metazoa; phylum Chordata; class Aves; order Cuculiformes; family Cuculidae; genus Cuculus; species Cuculus canorus. The sequence continues at coordinate 845,825 of NC_071426.1, read as the reverse complement.
AGCAATAAACTCAGTCGTGTCTAAGAATAACAAAATTCATGTTGGTTTTTCTTTGTGCCAGAACAACTGACAAATCCAGCCATAGCAGGGTTTGAAAAGCATTCTGGGTGACAGAGAAGATTAATATTACTGTTAATATTGTTGTTGTTGTGATTATGTATTAGTGGAGGTATCACAATGACACTGTGTAAATTAAGTTCTATTAATTAGCTGCTCTATTTCACCCTCGAGATGGCATCATTTCAGAATTTGCTAACAAGAAAAGTAATTAATGTCAACTTAGCTTAGATGAGAGCTTCAGTGGTCTGGGTATGTCCTCAATAGGGGCTGGATTTGGATCCTCCAAGTAATTTTGCAAAGGTCACTTAGATCTCAATATTCCAGAGTAAAGGAAAAGCACCAAGGCCAGGCTGTCCCACAGATCTCCACCACCGTTACCTCAGACTGCAAACTGCACCAGTAAAAGTGCTGCACATTTTGGAGAGCGCTGCTCTTTGTCCAGATGCTCCTGGCCAGAATCACTGTCTTCTCATAGCATTTTGGTGTTCAGCAAAAGAACTCTATACTCCAAGTCCATTATTGTTGCGGAGGAAGACAACGCACACTACCAGCACGTGGCCTTGGCTGTGGCTGCAGTTCTAGCAGGCAATAAACCAGCAGAGGGGGTGAGATGAACATGACAGAGAGCACGAGCTCTCCAGCACGAACCCAAACCTGCTCAGGGCCAGGTCGGACCGGGCTTGGAGCAACCGGATCCAGTGAGAGGTGTCCCTGCCCATGGCATGGGGTGCAACTGGATGGGCTTTGAGATCCCTTCCAACCCAAACCACCCTGTGATTCTATGATCCTCGCGTTTGACGCACTGTTCCCTTTGAAAGCCTACCGTTAACTTTTAAAAACAGTTGATGTTTTTATAACTGTTGTATTTTCCAGCCATGCTTCATGCGAGACGTCAAGACGCTGCCCAGCACCAGAGATGGCCCCACACACGGCGTGCGCTCACTCCTCTGCTTTGTTTTCATGAGATTAGATAACTGATTGTGCTCCTCCAAGGAGCCAGTTGGAGCCCATCAAAACAACTGCTCAAGCTCCTAAGGAAGAAATCCCATGTATTGATTTGTTCCGCAAAATAGGGCTTTTGGCATTGAGGGCTGCAGATTTCCTGAACAACATTCAAAGGGACAAACAGACTGACTTTAAAGGTGTTTGTGGAAAAGCTGCTGGTCCAGTAGTCCAAGTTTTCACTCAGTTTTACAAGATCTCCTTTAGAGTTTATCCATTTGAAGAAGAAGTGCACGCTCCTCTCCCTCTTTTGGAAAGAACAGTTACTAAACAGTTTATAAAGCATTAATGAAAATAAAACCAGCAAATGTTTGCTATTTTGTTGACTTCTAGGGGGAAAAAAAAGCAGAAAAAAATACTTATTTCTGCCTGTTTCTCTGGGAATATGTAGGACTAGACCAGTAAATACAGCAGCATTTACGTAAGCCTTAATTTTGCCAGTGGTTTTGTTCATACAATGGCAAAGCAGTAGTTTCTCAAATAGGCATGAGTGTGAAAGAAGGGCATCACATTAAATACCTTCTCCTTTTTCAGGCATTAAAATGCTTTCCAGAACACATCTATTGCATCATTATTACTAAAATTATATGACCGTATTCTTTGGACCAACCTCTTTATAAGGAACTGGATTTCACATCAGGTTGGTAGATGAGGTTAAGTCATAGAATTGTAGTAGCACAGAATGGTTCGAGTTAGAAGGGACCTTAAAGATCACCCAGTTCCAACCGCTGGTTCTCTTCCTTGAGAGCACACAAGCTGATCTCTAGCACGCTGCATCCATCAGGACAGAGCATAGGTGTCCTCTACTCATTGGAAACATCTGGAAACACTTAATTCTGCTGTATAACAATTTTCCCTTAAAAATTATGTTGGCTGGAACAATACGGTAAGTTGTATGAATTATTTAATTCCTATTTTAATCTGTTTTCTTAAATTTGTAGTGTTCTTTTCCCCCAAACATCTCCCTAAATAAAGAAAAAGCACACAACAACAACAAAAACCCAAGTAGGTGTCAGGACTGTTAATAATTGATGAAGCATTTGTAAACCCTTAGCAAATGAACAGTCAAGTGACACATGAATAAAACATTTGAAAAACATCTCTGTCTGACAGCTAACAGCATTCTGAAGCGGAGCGGAAAATATACCAGGTATTATTTTAAAGCAGCATGTGTGCAATGTAAAAACAAGGTTGGGGAAAGCGCTGCCCTCTGCTTTTTACGTACATGTTGCGTAGAGAAGGTTGCCTGGAAGAGGTCTTTGCTGGTTACTCAGTGGAACGTCCTTTCCAGAGGTTTCAGCACAGCTGGCACCTCATCCCTTCAGCAACAGCCCAGGTATGAAGTTTCTGCTTCTCAACAATTGCTGCAAGATGAGTACGTTCCCCAGCACTGATGTTACTCTGATACAAAGGCTCTTTTGTTAATGATATTTACTACTCACAATTTACTGATGCAATACATCAGTGAAGCCAGTACTTTTGCATTATTACTATATAACAATGCAATAATATGCAATAATAATATTACATAATAATACAATAGCACCACCTTCACAATGGAGTACCTCCTATCCGAGATGGCTGAGAGAGTTGGGGTTGTTCAGCCTGGAGAAGAGAAGGCTCTGAGGAGACCTTATAGTGACCTTCCAGTACCTGAAGGGGCTGCAAGAAAGCTGAGAAGGGGCTGATCACAAAGGCTTGTGGGGATAGGACAAGGGGGAACGGGTACAAGCTGGAGAGGGGCAGATTTAGGCTGGACATAAGGAGGAATTTCATCACTATGAGAGTGGGGAGGCCCTGGAACAGATTGCCGAGGGAAGCGGTGGCTGCCCCATCCCTGGAGGGGTTCCAGGCCAGGTTGGATGGGGCTCGGAGCCCCTGATCCAGTGGGAGGTGTCCCTGCCCGTGGCAGGGGGGTTGAACTGGATGATATTAAAGGTCCCTTCCAACTCAAACTATTCTATGATTCTATGAGTATTTCACCATAATACTTCTGCATTTCCAAATCTCTCCATAACAAAACGGCTGTGTAATGTCAACCATGCTCGGTGCTACTGAGAGGAGTCAGTTAAAAGTTCAACTTCTAAACTCCTCCATTCCCAAATTCAGAGAAATTAGGGATGTTGAAATGCATGTTTAAGCCAGATAATAAGCTGCTTTATAATGGGAAGACAAATTTCACGGAATTACACTGCCACATTACTAGATATAAAGGCATCTTTTGGCTGCCTTACTTAAAATGGACAACACTGATACTTAGATAGAACCCGCAGAGCTGTGAGATCATAGAATCACAGAATCATTAAGGCTGGAAAAGCCCTCTAAGCTCATCCAGTCCAACCATCAGCCCAGCCCCACTGTGCCTGCTAAACCATGTCCCAAAGTGCCACCTCTAAATGTCCTTTGAACCCCTCCAGGGACAGACTCCCCCACGGCCCCGGGCAGTCTGGTCCAGGGCTTCACCACTCTCTCAGTGAACATTTTTTTTCTAATAGCCACACATATTTCTGTCTCCGCAGCCTCGCAGCACACGGCTATCACCGCTGTTTCCTCACAAAGGTCATCAGAAGCCCACGGGTGGTGCTTCCATCACACACCAGTCGCACTCCTTCCCTTCTGCATTTCCATTTCCCAGGTATAGATTTCCAATACATTCCAATTACAGCCCCCCCCCAGCCTCAGTGAGCGATGTTGCTGGGGTAACAAAGGTTTAACAGAGCGACAGGAGAAATAATTACTTATTTGATAACGAGTGTCTTTCAGTGGGGGCATCGGATTTGATTTTTATAGGGCAGGCTTGGCAAAGGAAAGGGAGCTGAGGGGAGGGAAAAGGGGAGGAACTGACTGAGCTCTCCTGCAGCTTTGATCACAAGTCAGAAACTCTGTTCGCCTGCCAAAGGTGCTGTTAGGGGAGTTATCACAAAGGAATAAAAGAGTGGAAGAAGAAAAGGATCTCCCTTGCTCAGGAATGTTTGTACATGGCAGATGGAAATGTTATGCAGAAAACGCTTCACTGAATCTTGCGTTATTACGCTTTTTACTTCAGCGCTAACACAAAAAGACTGGTAAGGAGGACGTCCCGATGATCCTGCCATCAGAGTCCCTGAGTCACACACTTCAAGACATGTCACTCTAATAAAGAACAGCTAGAGAGAGGGTAATAAATATATAACACTCAGTGCTGCTTTTTAAAGCACTTAAGCGCATTTTTCATGCAGATTTTATTGTTTGATATCAAGCTGAAGTTTATGCACCATTAAACAAGCAGATCCTGACAATTTTTTTAACAGGGCAAACTGAAGCCCGATTCCCCATTCCGATAAGGGAACTGGTTTCAGCAGGCAGTCACCAGCAGGGACACGTTAATGTGAAGTAACCGAAGTTCCACATGCCAGTTCCTAGCAAACTTTTTTCCCCATTCACCTTATTGTAGCCACAGGGCTCACCAGCCTCTGTTACAGAACCTCTGTGATAAATCCCAGATGCTATTGATGCTATAATAATAATAATAATAATAGATGAACAAATGGATGTTATAATAACCCCAAGGAATTTCTTTACAAAAGAATCACGTTATGGGTTAAATTAATACGTTACAGTAGCATAATTTCCTAAAGAAACTTTTAAACTTCAGGTTAGTTTTTAAACTGATGAGGCTTAGGGACATGGTTTAGTGGTAGACTTGGCAGTGTTGGTTTGATGGCTGGATTTAATGACCTTAAAAGTCTTTTGCAACCAAAACAAAGAGCACTGAGCCTCTCGCCACACTGTTGACATGGAACTGCTCCCAGGACCTTTGAACAAAGGTTGATTTCCCCAGTGTGTCCTGTATCACCCACCACACGTTGCATGCTCCCTGCTCAGGTTTTTGCTTTTTATTCCCCCTGCACAGGTACTGAACGCCTCTGGGCTTTAGATTAGCATTTCAGCTCACACAAGGAAGTAAATTACCTGATCATCTCTACTTCCTATGCTTTGGCCAACACGTGGAGTGGTTCTGGAGAGTCTAAAATAGCTTCCTTACAAAAGCTTTCCCCCGGGATAAGATGCAGTTTCTAGGTTTGGAAGGCCCTGAGTAGCCCACTATGATCCAGACAGCCTGGCTTCGACAGAATCAGCCGGCAAGTGTCATGAGACATTTTCCCTGTAAACCGGATAACTCCTTGATGAACTGCCTCTGAGAGAGAGTACCCTTTCTATTTAAAGAATGCAAGTACCAATCAACCACACTATCTCTACATAAATTATTCAAGCCTCTCATTATCCTCACTGTTAAAAAAGAGAAGGCCATTGATCCCAGAGATAATTCCTGCAGGACTGGCACTGAGGGCAGTTCCACTGTACCTTGGCCCTACAGGCAAAGTTTGTTGTCCTTTCCATCGAGTGCGGTACCACTGATACCCCTGAAGTCCCTTTGCATCCACCCTCCATGTAACTGAGCAAACGGCAGCCCCAAACCTGACTCTCTCTCCTGCAAGGTTGGACTCAATGATCTTAGTGGTCTTTTCAACTTTAAAGATTCTGTGATTCCACAATTCTATGAAAATGCGATTCCTTCTCCAGGCAGCGAATCCCCTGGCAGTTTGGCCTCTCCAGCTCACTTCTCAATGAAGATTTACTAAATACAATATTTTACAATTAGCAGTTGTTCCGTTACGTATTCAGAGAAGACAGGAAGCAGGTGTAAATCTCTGGTTCCATCTCCATCACAATTCCTGTCCCTGTCTCGCTCTTTAATTGCTATTGACTGCCAAAGGTATTTTTTTCATTGAGGCATGAGGTAAAGTGATATTGATTACAGAAAATGAACTTCTCTGCAGTCTGAGTCAATTGGGAAGGCGCAGAGAGGAAACTGCGAGAATGTTTACCTTGCACAGGAGTAAAATTCCTCTTTGAAAACTCCGCTTGACTTAAGGACGTGTGAAGTAAACCCACATTTCCACTGTTTAAAGCAAAAAGCCAAGCTGCTGTGACTTTGGGCAGAATGAAAACCAGCTTCGTTTGCTCAACGTATTGAAACAGAAGAGAAGGAAATTAGAACAAAATCAGATTTAACTTTTAATCCCTCACGTAAGAAGCTTTTGCCATGTAATTTTTTATCACAACTGCGTATTTCATTCTGGGGAAATAATGGTAGGAAAACAAAGAAATCCCTCTCAGCAACACGCTTGATTTTTACATCTGTTGGGACCTCCTGCCACATCCAACTCTGCTTGTGACTGAAGAAGCGCGAGGATGCAGGCAGCTGCCACAATTCATCGCTGCCTTTGAAATATTCAGGACGCAGGGAACGTTGCTCCCCATTTCCATGCACTTAAGATGAACGGCCACATCACTCCCTTCACACCTGCACAGAAGCCTGAATTTAAGCTTTTTGTAAGCTGAAAAATAGCACCCCTTGGATCAAAAGTAAGACGAAATAGGAATTTATTTAGCAGCACCATCTAAACATCCTGGGTGAGGGCTGTATTCTGCTGTGTACTTTGCAATCTTGCAATAAAAGCTTACAGCCAGCCAGACAACAGAAAGAAAAGTGTCTTCTCCCTTTCCACCTCAGCTAACTTGCTATAATAATTTACAGTAAAACAATGATCCAGGCAATGGGATTACTCCATATAATTAATCAAATCCTTCCACTGCTGTTGCACTGTTGTACAGCATGAGCTGACACGGGTCCAGACGGGAACAATTGACGCACTGCGTACTTAATTTATATTCCAAGTTCTTCAGTCCAAGCAGGATCTCCGTGTGTATCTCCCACAGTGCCTTAGCAGATAACCACATAACAATAATCAACTGAAATAACTTATCAGTGAAGGCTTAAATAATCCTCAGGTAAACGAAGCACTAATCAGAACGGCTGCCCTCCAGTTCTCCCAGAGTTCTCCTTCAAAACTACAAAGCACAAAATTCTCGAAGAAGAACTTAATTGAATCCCTTCTCAGTTTCCTAAGGAATACTTACCTAGTGTACCAATACAATATTAGGAGAGCAGATCTACCTGTTATTTAGTTCAATTTTAGCTTTTTCAGGCACAAGACCAGCTTCGGAACCAGAGTTTAAGACACCATCTAGTTCTGCCTAGCGATACAGATAAGGAAAGCTAAGATCCTATGTGCATTTAATTCTTATAAAGTGCACGTGGCTAACACACTTCTAAAACATAGTTAATTCTTAAGGCTTTCCCACCTCCTCTCCCATCTCCCATTCCATTAACATTGGATTGGGATATGTTTTTTTCAGGTAGATGATAGACGTGGAAGTCTCCAAACCTCTCTCCTGCTCATTTCCTCAAATTTGTGGGGAGGAAAACCACAGAGAAAGAGGGTAAAAAGTCCCCTCATATTCCACCTGATGATGGCTGCTGAGAATCAGCTCCTGAGCTTCAGGTTTAAGTTACCACGAACCAAATCCCTTCCTTTCTCTAAGGTATCACAGCCCACCTTGATCAGGCTCCTGAATTTGTACTCAATAACACACTCTCCTTCCAGAGCCTCTGTGGAGACTTTCTTTTTCTTTTATGGAAACATCAATAGCTTCTCCCTCTCTCTGGGCTCATTTAGCCTGTTTACAAAACACTATCAAATGCTGGCATCTCATCTGTGATTCATTTCCTGACACTTAATTATTGTTCCACAAATGACTTATGCGAACAAAAGAAAAGGTGTAACAAGATTTTTCAAATATTGGTGGCTTTATAATTATTTTCCACTTAACGTTATGAAATTCCTTGATACTGTTAAAGAAAACCTAAGCAGAACAGCTATAAGCATATCTCTTAAAGGTTTGCTGCAGCAGAAGGATGGAGGATTTATAAGGAGGCTGAGAAGTGTATTTATGTGGAATGTACAAATCCTACAATTACGTTTTATAGAATCATCAGATGGTTTGGGTTAGAAGGGACCTCAAAGCCCATCCGGTCCCTCCCCCTGCCACGGGCAGGGACACCTCCCACTGGATCAGGGGCTCCAAGCCCCATCCAGCCTGGCCTTGAACCCCTCCAGGGATGGGGCAGCCACCACTGCTCTGGGCACCCTGGGCCAGGGCCTCCCCACCCTCATTGTGAAGAATTTCTTCCTAATGTTTAATCTAAATCTTTCCCCCTCCCATTTAAAGCCTTTCCCCCTCGTCCTCTCCCTGCCCTCCCTGATCCAGAGCCACTCCCCAGCTTTCCTAGAGCCCCTTTCAGCGCAGGAAGATGCTCTAAGGTCTTCTCCGAGCCTTCTCTTCTCCATGCTGAACAACCCCAACCCTCTCAGCCTCTTTCACCCACATGGATTTTGCTGCACTATGAAGGCGATGCCTTGAATTCACCAGACCCTTTTTCCTTTTTACACCACTGCAGAATCAGCATCATGTGAGTGACAAAGAACACACTTCCAGATACATGTAAGCCCTGAATAAAAATGGGCAAAGCCCATTTCCTAAACTGGAAAATGCGGAATTCTATTTCAGTCTTCACTGCATGTTTATTTTGCATGGGGGAAAAGAGAGAATCATCAGTTCAGGCATAAACAACAGACTCATAATTCCAAGCTGTAATACAGGTGGACAGTCGAACATTTCCTTGCTGATGATATTATGAAATTATTCTGGAGGAAAGGAGTCGAATGACACCTTGATTTGGAAATAGAGGAAACTAAAGCGTCTCTGACAAGCAGCAGCTGTTGCGGTCGGTACCATTAACTCACGTGAAAACCATGACGGAATTTTCAATCAGGGAAAAATAACTCAGTTTGAGCAAAATTCATTTTATCATAATGGCTCAGAAATTCCCACTGGGTATAAATAATAACAAAACTTAATATTTAGAACTTAAAGATTAATATAAAGTATTTTTTTTCTCATTTTTTGATACTTACATCTAAGAGCTTCTGGTTTTCTAAGTCATAGAACCATGGAACGGTCTGGGTTGGAAACGACCTCAAAGCCCATCCAGTGGCTCCGAGCCCCACCCAGCCTGGCCTTGAACCCCTCCAGGGATGGGGCAGCCACCACTGCTCTGGACAACCTGGGCCAGGGCCTCCTCACATCAAAGTTGAGTTTACCTGCATATCTCCAGCCTCAGGACATCACCTTCCTGAAGAAGAGAACCTCAGAGTAAGGGACGCAGCTACACCAACACAAGTTGCCGTCTTGGAAGTGGAAGCCCAGGGTAAAGTACTGGATATGTCCTTCTCTGCTGTCCTTTCCGCACTCATCAAGGGCTGCAGACTGAGTAGAAAGAACCAGACTTTAGGGCATAATTATATAAAGAAAATCAAACATTAGGAAAAGTAGTTTGCAGGGGTTGTGTTTGACTATCATTAAGCGAACTGAGAGTGAAAGATGTAAATAACTCAACTAATTTATTATCACTATGGAAATTCAGTGCTGGAAGGAAAATTCCTTTGAGAGCGTGTTTCAGTCTGATGTCAAATTATGTTTTGAGCCCAATATTTGGGTTTTCAATTATACCTAGAAGGGCAGAGAGACAAGATAGCTTGTAAACACGCAACCCACACCGTCACATCACTATAACTACAGACACCTGCAGGGATTAGGTCTGTCCTCACCCGGCACAGGTTGAATACTCCAGGTAGATACAAACTTCAATCACTCCTCAGAGTTAATCCTTCAAAATATTTCACTTATAGTGGTATTTGCTCTTCTTCTGTGACACCTTTCATCTAGATCTTAAAGTGCTTTGCAGGCATTAATTAATTAAGCCTCAAACTGCACCTGGGAATCAGGAAAGGCTTTATAATCATTTCACGGCACAGTTAAATGGTTTGTACAAAGTCAGGCAGAATCATTCCAACCGGAGCTCCATGGTCATTAACATGGAACGCAAGCACTGTCAGATGAACCCACTGGGATTATTTTTATTTGGATCGGTTGTGACTGATCTTGAAAACACCAGAGTGTGTAATACAGAGTTTAAGCCATCTCTATACTTTTGGGGGCAGCTTTAGCCGATTCGCAAGATGACTGACGGTACTTGATGCAGCCCGAAGTGTTTTGGGAATAGAGTGAAGAGCCTTCTCTTATTGAGTGGAAGGCTCATAACTAACACGTGCTGCAAATAAAGGGTCTCATTTCACCGAGCTTTACGAAGCAAGGAGTCTGAAACTAGCAATGTCACGAGTAGGCTGACTCCACAGCTCCAAAAACCATAGAAACATTGGTTTTAAAAGACACAGCATCCTAGACTCAGGGATGAACTCCAAACAGAACTTGTCATAAGAAACAGTGAACGGAGCTTACATCCCTGCTCTTTTATCACACAGCTTATGAATCATGTAGAGGAAGAGCACAGAGCAGAGTTGTGCATCTTGCTTCAAATTTTAAGCCTGACACCGAATTGTTTTACAAGTCTCTTACGCTATTTCTATTACAGAAAAGCATAACTTGAAAACAGGAGTGACAGTGTCACTCTGACATGGTATAGATCTAAATAAAGCAAATCCTTTGGCTTCTTCACCTTCACAAGTGGTAGTTGAACAGAGGTGCCTAACTGATACAATCTGAGCTGAGTTTGAGTGCTCAACCTGCAAGTGAGAGTACAAACAGTGTTAATTCGAGTCCTCAAGCTTGTCTTGTAATAGGGATTTGGTTATTTGAGTGAGTATCCAGACAAGCTGTAAAAACATGCCGGGTTGGGCTGGTTATGAAATAAATCTCTGCAGAATTACAGACACTGAATCTCTACAGTATCAATTGATCTCTCCCTTCTCCTTTCCTAGGTTTTATCTGAACATTCTTGTAATACAGATACCACCTTTCGCTAAAACCCCAACCTGCAATAAAACACATAAGCAGATTAAGTGAGAACATGAGTTTAGCAAGACTTACACCACCGGAATCCTCAATACCCTCGAACAGAGCTGATTCTTCCCCTGCAAGTCAGAAAGTCTTTTATCCAAAACTTTGCAATGTGACTCCAAATACACTAACAAATTCCAAGTGATCTGCTGGAAAAGGTGCAACATGTTGTACATGCAAATCTGACTTTCAAAGGTTTACTTTTTGCTTTAATCACCAGCGCTAAAAGAGCCCACTGTTTCCCTTTCATCTGGCAGTAAATTAATTATAAAAGCTGTATGGTAATATTAATATTGTCTTACTCTAGATCAATGCTTTTATTACCTTTGATTCTAATATTACACACTTGATGACAAAAACTAGATATATATATATCTCAAAAAGAATCAGTGAGGTAAATTCAGGTAAAGATTGAAATAGAATGTTTTATCTTTTAATTTGTTAATTCAGTTTAAAGTTCAGAAATACAATTGACTTTGGCTCACTGTTAGGAAAATAATTTCAAAGAATCCTAAATGCACATTTGTGTGTCTTAACTCGCTTCAGGGGTCTGGGTATGTGTGAGTCCTTCTATCCAAGGAGCCTTCTTGTTCCCATCTTGACTTCAATTTTGCCACATCCCCCTGTTCACACGTCATCTCCGAATACACACCCATTCCAAAGAGCATCTGTTCTTCCCTGAGCTTCTATCTTCTTTGCAGGTAGGCAGGGGTGAGACGGGGGTGATATCAGGCTAGAACAGGAATAATGAAGTCTTTTATTGTTACCTTCTTATAATGCAACTTTAATGAGCTCTTTTTGCACAACAGCACGATAACAAAGCCGGGCTGTGGACTGTGCAGCTCCTGATCTCACTGTGGGAGCGTTTCGCTTTGATGTGACAGTTAGAAACACCTTGAGTCGGTAGTGACAGTTTTCATGTTAAAGCTCTGTAGCACTCTGTTTGTACATGGCTGATGAAAGTTAGTTACCGTGCAGTGACAAAGGCAAACCACGATATTTAGGGCATTCTAATTACTCATCTGTATGCCGGATACGGCCTCGTAAACCAAGCCCCCTTCCCCTTCTTCTTTTAATTATTATTTTGTTCTTAACAAGGTAAAGATTAAATTGAACGCTCCAGATCAAGGCAGAGAAAGTGACTGGTATAATGTACCTTTAGCCATGGCTTTAGTACATGGGACTGATTACGGGAGTGGTTTATCAGCTGCAGCCTGGGCAATCAACTGAGCAATAAATGGTTTCACTTTGCTTATGGAAGCGTGTGTCCATTTCACTGACTTCGGATCCTTTATGGCTTCAAGTTGCACCAGGGGAGGTTTAGATTGGATATTAGGAAAAATATCTTTACTGACAGAGTGGTGAAGCACTGGACCAGGCTGCCCAGGGAGGTGGCAGAGTCTCCATCCCTGGAGGCGTTCTAAGAATGTGTAGAGGTGGCACTTTAGGACACGGTTTAGCAGGCACGGTGGGGTTGGGCTGATGGTTGGGTTGGATGAGCTTGGAGGTCTTCTCCAACTTAAATGATAAATAGAATCATAGAATCATAGAACAGTTAGGGTTGGAAGGGACTTTAAAGATCATCTAGTTCTAACGTCCCTGCCATGGGCAGGGACATCCCACTGGACCAGGCTGCCCAAGGCCCATCCAACCTGGCCCTGAACCCCTCCAGGGATGGGGCAGCCACAACCTCCCTGGGCAACCTGTGCCAGGGCATCACCACTCTCATGGTGAAGAAATAGCAAACAGGGAGAATGATATTCTTATGAATCATACTAAAAATTACTCCTCTCCTTTCCGACTGTTCATGCTAGCCACTACTCTGAGCCTCTCCCGTGTGAACTCGGATTTCAATCCTATGCTGACATCTTTCAATCCATGCAGATTTCCACCCGATAAGGGTGGCCTCGTGTGAATACCACGTGAAGGCAGTGTATAACCAGGAGGTGAAAAAATTATCCTTGAGCTGAAGCGCTGGCAGACTAAATACAGGATAAAAGACCCTGGCTAGATACAGCACATAATTGAGGGTAACAAAAGATCAGAATCAGAGTGCTCTGTTTATAAGCAATAGCCTTAACACAGAGGTAATCTAAATTGCAATGAAACTATTCTGAAGGCATTACAAGAGAGGGAATTCTTGTGTGGGATGTGAAGGAGAGAATGTGATCTGAAAGTAGATTGGCTTTGCAGACTTTTATAGAGCTCTCTTCAAACAGAAGCATTGTGGGAGGTAAAAAAGAAAAGGTATTCCTTAGAAAATGTGGCCATGTTACGGCATGAATGTGGAAAACCATAGAATTGAAGAATGGGTTGGGTTAGAAGGAACCTCAAAGCCCGTCCAGTGCCACCCCTGCCATGGGCAGGGACACCTCCCACTGGATCAGGGGCTCCAAGCCCCATCCAACCTGGCCTGGAACCCCTCCAGGGATGGAGCAGCCACCACTGCTGTGGGCAACCTGGGCCAGGGCCTCCCCACCCTCACAGCAAAACATTTCTGCCTGAGATCTCATCTCAATCTCCCCTCTTGCAGCCGAAAACCATTCCCCCTCACCTTAACCCTGCAATCCCTGATTAAAAGCCTCTCCCCAGCTTTCCTGCAGGCCTCATATTTGCGAGAAATACACTGCCTGAGACTCATCCAATGTCTTGCTTTCTGCCACTGAATTGTCGTCTATCTTGCTTACTAAATCTTAATTCTTAGTAAATAATAACTAATAAACATTATTATAGAAAAGATAACCTGAATCTCATTGCAAGACTGTACTGGAATGGGACTCTAAGCCATATGAACACAAGGTGGTAATTTCATGGCTCACTGATGGCACCTAACCCTGGGTTTTGTTACACAACAAAGCCAAAGTCACATAAATCTAGAGCCTGAAGCTCTAGACGTGACCCTTCACTCTCTTGCTTTAGTGTATCCAGATTTCAGACAAGCGCTTTTGATTCCCCATTTATTACTGATAACAAAACTTGTCTTTATCCATAGATGAGGCAAAACAATGACAGCCACCCTGCAAACTTCCCTTCCATCCTGTCACAGTTTGGGATCACAGCAAAGCACGCGCCACGCACAGAAAGCAAAGCCGCCTTCTGTTCTATTCCAGTCCTCAAGAGGAGATGCTTTATCTGAAATTGAATCCACGATGCTGGATTATTGGTAGATACTACACAGCTCCTGCACAGGAATATATCTGTGTCTGTTAACTGCAAATAAGCATCTGTGCTTTAGATACATGGAACAAGTGGAGAGCTCAGATGAAAGACAAAATGAGGCAAAGGGCAGCTATGTGATTGATTGAAAAGTGAAAAAAAAATATAGATAGGAAATTAGAAAAAAAAGCCCATATGCTATTTAAATAAAATGTGGGGAAACTGAGATTTTGACCTTTTCTATCCCAGCTCTGTCCTTCTACCGTTTACAATAATTTATGCAGATGACATTTGGGATTTGTAAGCTGGATACAGTTAAGTGAGAAATGTCTTTATTTGTATATAATTTACAAATGACTGCTGCAGAATATCTGTGTGTCCAAGTCTTTTGGACCGCGTGTCAAAAATTAATGTTAAGGTTTTTCTCCCCCATGAGTACAAGGAAACACTTGTGGTCTGTTGGCAAAGTTCCTTAGCATTAAACAAGACAGATGTTAATGATACATCAGAAGTATTTGATACACAACATCAGAGTTGGTTAAAATCTGTGTGAGGACACTGATTTAAAGTCTCTGAACACAAAGAGGGGCTGGTGTGAACTCCACTGGCTTTCATTCACGTCCTTTGAGATGTGCAAACCTGAGGTCAGCGCCAGATCTGGGGTCCCTTTACACTGCCAGAACAGAGGTTTAGTTGATGCAGAGCCCATTTGCTGCTCTTCGGTGCACACAAGGACCCAGGACTGGAACCAGTTAATCCCCACATTTACTAAAACTTTAGAATTTCATCAGTTTCCATCCCACCTGCTTCTTACAGCCCAAATCTGAAATACGGAGGGGGGATGTTATTATCAGGTGAGATTTCATCTGACTGCCTGGAGAAAGGTGTGTGTTGGGCTTTGTTACTTAAGCCTTTTGCTTAGAATTGTTATTTCTGTGGAACCTGGAGGTTGTTATATTAATCCTAATGAAAATATTCAGAGGAAATCACCTCTGCCTTTCTCTTCTGGGAGATGCTGCATCTGTTTTTCCATCTCTTTATTTAAGCGTGTATGGAAGGCAGGGATGAGACACAAATACCACGTTTGACAATATTCGTCCAACCATACCATGTCATTTCCAAATAAAATGACGTTCCGCTGAAGCAAGGCACACAAAATCCTGCAGCTTCCTCTTTCATTCTAATAAAGATTCTGTGTTCCTCACGCTGGAAATCTCACTGACTTACTGGTGGCATCCTGCACATCTTCCAGACACAGGCAGGAACACCTGAACCAACCTGGCTGAGCAGGAGCTGAGGACTCTGTACATTTCCTTTTGTCCAGAGGATTTCTGTGTAAGCCCCCAGAGGGATTTGCTGTAACACACTTTATTTCTTGGTAAGATCATTTATAGAGAAAAATATGTGAAAAGATGCAGTAAACTGCTCAGGATGTGCTGGGCTTAGGGAGCCTGAGCAATACCCGGGCACCTGGTGAGCCAAGGGACATCCAATGGGTCCAAAGACGTGAGGAATAAAACCAAGAACTATGTTTTAAAAATGACAATTAGAAACAATCCGCTTTATCTGGCAAATCTGAAGAACTGTTCACCCTCTCAGCTTCCTGTAGATTCGCTTTCCCAACATTACCTGAAACCTGGTATGTTCTGGGGATGATGGATAAAAGTTTAAGTATTGACATAACACAGGAACCAAAAATTTCCAGGGACTGAGCTATCATCCAAACAGCTTCGCTGTGCCCTGAACATATAGAGCTGATGTAGCTCTTTCTTCCCCTTCCCTCCCTCCCTCCTTCCCTCCCTCCCTTCGTTCCTTCCTTCCTTCCCTTTCTCCCTCCTTCCTTTTTTTATTTCAGCTTGTGGATAGTTTCAATAGTTCCTTTCCCTTCCCTTTAACTGCTGTTTTCCTGGCTTGAGGTGCTATTTTGTTTTCCAACCTCAGGCTTTTCCTATTTCTGTCAATGATTTCCATTAATAGCCTTTAAGTGAGTTTCACTGCTTCCCAGTCCGCTGCGGCTGTACTGAGAATGATGCTTTTTGGCTTTTCAGACATGAATTTTGCTTCTTTAACAATGCTTCACTTGATCCTCCTCGTCTTTATAAACTGGCACATTTAATCTTGAGGATGACATTCAGAAAGTACCTGGGTCTTTTATACTGTGACGGGCAACAGGTAATCTGATATCAAACCAGACACCTACCTCCCATCTGTGCAGAGTTAAAAATACCATAAAAAAACCACACAAGCAAACTCCAGCCTAAGCCACCTGAAGATGGTACATCGCCCGAGGCACAGAAGAGCTGCACTCTTCCCTCAGTCCTTGTCCCAAGGTGAACGTGCCCGAATCGAGCACAGTGCACGGAATATTGAGCTGCCATACCCAGCCACGGGCTCGCTGCTATTTCTCAGGGAAGAAAGGCTTTGGAGCAGTGACCCTAAATGAAAACTGCACCCTAAGCGAGAGAGCACAGGTTTCTGATTGACTCAAACCCAAAAGCAGGCCCTGCCCTCACAAGGCACCCACAAATCGTCAACCTGCATCAACCAGATCTGTCATTCAAGCCCCTCCTGGCTAAAGCTATCGAAAAAAAACAACTCAACCAACCTAAAACTACCAGATTTTCCAATAGTTCCTCTTGAAGACAGCAGCAAAAAAGTCATTGAGTCATTGCTCAAGACGAGAGACGTAATGTGATATATTTTTGTTTTTAATAGCCTCTCTAAATCTGGTCCTCATCATGTTTTCTTTCTGGATTCTGCAGCCCTGCAACCTTCAATGATAACCAAAGTAAAGCTGCTCAACTCTCTCAAGGAGAGAAAGGGATACAATTTTCTTTTCTTCTTTTCTTGTGATGTTGTACTCAAAGAACAATAATACTCATTCCTTTGTACCATAATTAAAATAAAGTGCTGCGCGGTGGCATTTAGTCAATCGCAGCCGTCGTTTATTGCCTCATATGCAACAAATCCTCAGAGATTACAACTTAAAGCACATATGAATTTTCGCTTTCATTCTTACTCACAAGGAAAATATAAAGGTGCAGCAGCAACTGATCCATAACTCGCTACACTCACGTAGATCAATTATATCCACCAGACATGCATTACCAATTTCAGTGCAATGAAAGCATAACCTAATTAATTCAGCGGAGTTACACATGCTTAAAATTTATAGAAAGAAAGATAATGCTTTTGATCCTAAAGTACCAGGGCAAATCAAATTTGCTGGTAGCTTATGCTTTGTACCTGCAAAACTCTGGGGTGCAGATTTGCATAACAGCAACGTAACGCGCTTCCAGCAACGACTGTGACACAAGAATGGAGTGAGAGGAAAACCAAACCATACACAGCATCATGGAACAGTTTGGGTCAGAAGGGACCTCAAAGCCCATACAGTTCCAGCCCTGCCATGGGCAGGGACACCTCCCACTGGATCAGGGGCTCCAAGCCCCATCCAACCTGGCCTGGAACCCCTCCAGGGATGGGGCAGCCACCACTGCTCTGGGCAACCTGGGCCAGGGCCTCCCCACCCTCACAGCAAAACACTTCTCCCTAAGATCTCACCTCAATCTCCCCTCTTTCAGTGGAAAAACGTTCCCCCTCGTCCTACTCCTGCACTCCCTGATCCAGAGCCCCTCCCCAGCTTTCCTGGAGCCCCTTTCAGCACTGGAAGCTGCTCTAAGGTCTCCTCGGAGCCTTCTCTTCTCCAGGCTGAACAACCTCAGCTCTCTCGGCCCATCCTTGTAGCAGAGGTGCTTCAGCCCTTGGGTCACCTTCGTGACTCAGTCCAAGTTATAACTCTACACGGGATGCACTGATGCAAATAATGACGCGTTCCTTAGGAACAGGCAGGGGAGTTAGGTTCCAATTCTAGCGTTAATATCAGTTTCTCACCTGACATGGATCACAACCTAAAAACATATGTCTCCTTTAAAACATCACTTGATATCTTGTGGATATTTTTGAAGTTACTTGTGCGTGTTTAGGGTCTGTGTTACCACGATGAGTTTGAGAAGTCCACTGATCTACCTGCCCGCTAAGTCTATAAAGTATTTTTGCAAACCTGACCTCCTTTATAAGGGTCCTGCCATGCAAACTGAAAAGAGCAGCAATTCTTTACTTTACTCCCTGTAGGGATCTTGTGACAATAATCATAGTTCTGCAAGAACTGCTCAAATCCAGAAGTCATAGATGTGCCATTAGTACTGGATGGAGTCCAAACATCAAACAGCTATAAGCAGATAAAATATGTAGATGATGACTCAGAACAAAGTATATAATTATATTATCTGATTATTAAGAGATAAAATAAAACTGACTGTGCGCTATCAAATATATCAAGTGCAGAGAATTTATGAGCCACCAGTGCAGCATGTGAGGACCCCTTGAGTTCTGTAGTGAAGGGACACGTTCACTTGGAGAAGACCTCTAAGCTCATCCAGTCCAAACATCTGCCCAACCCCACCGTGCCTGCTAAAGTCGCCAAGTGCCACCTCTATACATTCGTCGAGCCCCTCCAGGGATGGAGACTCCACCATGGAGCCTGGTCCAGTGCTCCACTGCTCTGTCAGTAAAGAATTTTTTCCTAATATCCAGACTAAACCACTCCTTGCAGGATATGAAAAGCCGGTCACTACCAAAGGATTAAAAAAAAAAAAGACAATAAATCCGTAAATTTATAGTGTAATTTTGCCCTGGTTACAACACTGTACAACTATGACAAGCAAGGCTGCTTCCCACAAACAAATTTATCATCACTGGTTTCTCTTCTATTGCTTTCAATAAGAAATGCCAAAATAAGTGTGATTTAAAAATGCTATCAGCTGACTGGAATACTCAATAGATTTGTTGTATTACAATAAAATTGGTCTCTAAGTGTTGTATTAAAAATAAATAAATAAAAAAGAATGAATACGGACCTAAATCTGCCACTTAATGCTCCACAGTTATGCCTCAATATTTACCGTAAACCAGGAGAAGATTGTCTTTGAATCCTAATTTGCATATTCATAAGGTTGTCATACAGCTTGAAAGTGGGTTTTTTTCCTGCTTTGTTATAATGCTTTAAATATTAGGGTTGTTTTTATTGCACAGTTTATGCAAATCCCACTCTGAGCAATATGGCTCTCACTGATGTGGAGTTTATCATTCGGTGCAACCTGGCCGGTTGATTTATGGGATGACAACGCCTTTGGTAAAGCCACTGTTCGAAAAATCCAATAGCAAGTGCATCGATGGAGCTACCAAGGAAGGAGAGGCAGAAGAACTGTGTCCATGCAGAAGTTTCAGGCTCCCTGACACGGTACCTGTTTCCCAAAGGAATGTCAATAAGATGATGTTTCTTCAAGCCTTCTACCCCTCCTCTACCATTTGTGGTGTTAGTACCTTTCATGGTTATGGTGAAAGATGTGCATCAGGTCTCTGAATCTGAAATTGTGGACTAGAGGATGCTTCCTGGAGGAGAAGCAAAGCTAAGTGGAGGAGGTCAATGCAGGTTAACTGAGCAGCAGCATGCTTTGGGTCCGTGTCCAGAGAAATGTCAGAGATCACAACCATACTGGACTACCAGCTACACCGCTCTTCCATCAGGATGTCCTTGAACAAGTCCTTCTTTTATTTCCAGGAGGGTTTGAGTTGTTGGTGGAAATTCAACACTGTGAAGTATAATGCACCTGGGAGTCAGGATCGTGAAACAACAAACCTTCCCTTCATCACTAGCTCTTCCACCGCCATGCAGGGTGACTTCAAGCACACTGTTCCCCTTGCACCCCTCTCTCTGCTCCTGATCTCCTTCACTGCTGTTTGTTCAAATGGAAAGCTCTCTGGAGCACATGCTGGTTTCTACATCTTGACCGCATGGTGCATAGTAAAATCATAATAACTGATCGTATCAAAGACAAGTTTTCCTCCTTAACTAAAAGGAAGAGGTGAGCTCTTGAAGAATGTGACAGCTGAGAGTACGAAGCAGACAGGCTAAGGCAGCGATGCCTGGCCGGGGCTGTGTGCAGGACTGGCTTTGGGATGTTCAGTACTAATGTCCTGAGCTCCAACATCCATCCACGTTGCAGCAGTAAATTCCTATTCTATTTATTTCATGAGTAATACATCCATACGTACTGCAGCGTCCCAGTGTTACACTTTAATTAAGCACCTTTCGTTTTACCAACCATGTGTACAGCAGGGAGGTGATGCTCCCAGTTTACATGAGGGGCAATTCACACTGGCCTATGCTTCCTAACTAGAAACATCCTCACAAAAGGGGGAGACAAGACAAATGTGAGGGAAGAGTAGCGGAGACCCCACACAAGATCACATCTTTCGAAGAAACAAGACAAGACAGCACTTCAATTTCAGTTTCTGTAAACAGTTCGAGCAAATGGAATCTTACATAACTACCATATTCTCACCCAGTGAGACTGATGCTGCAATCCAGCTGCCTCTGCTTCCTTAGTTGTGGGAACAGAGAGATAAACAGACATCTGGATCATAAACACATCACATCTCCATTTTCCAGATCATATTCAAGAGCACACAACAGACAATAGCTTTCCTCCAGTGCAATGAGAAACCAGATGGCTTCAAAAGACCCACTTTGCCTCCAAGGCGGCATATGGAATATTAATTAATAATAGATTAATAGACCTTTCCTCACTTAAAAATTTAATCTGTTTGCTAGCCGAGCTGTTTGTGCCAGGGAAGTGCTACAAAACAATGGTTGCATTCAAAGAGCCATGTCATCTCTTCAGAGACGTCCTTCACAGGCCCTTGAGGAAATCACATCAGAAGGAGCCTGGAGTCAGAAGAAGAATCAAAGGCTGGTTTTTTTTGTTTTTAAAAGCAGTGGCCATTTGGAAGCTTCAGAGAAGTGGAGTGCAGAGAAGAGGGGTAGAGATTATCAGAAAGGAAAAGCTGTTGGCTTTCAACTTAACTGCAAGCAACAAAGTACAACAAGGAAAATAACCTGTCCGAGGAGCGCAGAGCCATGACAGACCCGTGTGCATAACAGTTTAAGTTTCCTGCCATACCCTGAGTGACCTAGAGTGGCTAAAGGACGGCAGAACCACAGCCAACACCAGGATATGTCTCAGGATTCCAAGTTCTCCCATTGAAACTTTGGATACTGAGGGAGAGCAAATGAAGTTTGGCCATACAAGAAGAGCCTGAGAGAGTTGGGGTTGTTCAACCTGGAGAAGAGAAGGCTCCGAGGAGACCTTAGAGCAGCTTCCAGTGCTGAAAGGGGCTCCAGGAAAGCTGGGGAGGGGCTCTGGATCAGGGAGGGCAGGGAGAGGGCAAGGGGGAAGGGTTTTCATCTGAAAGAGGGGAGATTGAGATGAGATCTTAGGGAGAAATATTTTGCTGTGAGGGTGGGGAGGCCCTGGCCCAGGGTGCCCAGAGCAGTGGGGGCTGCCCCATCCCTGGAGGGGTTCCAGGCCAGGTTGGATGGGGCTTGGAGCCCCTGATCCGGTGGAAGGTGCCCCTGCCCATGGTGGGGGCTGGAACTGGATGGGATGCGAAGTCCCTTCCAACTTAAACCATTCTGTGTTTCCATGATTCTATTAATAATTTGAACTGTGTTTTTCAAATCTTATTCAATGGTTTTCTTCCCTCCGCTGGGATTTCTGATCCTCTCTTTTTGTCAACTGATGCACTTTTGAGTGTGCGTTTCCCTCACCCTCTCTTTATCCTTCAGGATCTCATCTCCTTATTCCAAGCCTGGATAAGCAGCTTTAATTCAGTGTCAGCCTCATCTGTTGAATCAAAGCGGGCCCAGAAAAATCCTATTAATGTTTTGTAGGAAGGTGCATAAATGTCTATCTTGGCTGATCGTGTATTAATCCCTGTATCCACTTAGGCCCTGAAAAGCAACGTCTGTTCAGTTGCCTAGCAATAGCATCGAACGCGAGTCCCAGCATTCAGGGGAAAAAAAAAGGGTCAATTGCAAAATAAGCCCCCAGAACCTCATTTTCATGTTTTTTCCCCAAGCTTTATCTTTTCTAAATACGATACAAATAACTACCAGATATGAGATTATGAAATAAAGACAATGGTAAGAGCTAATAGTTTATACACTGAGCATCTCCCTCATCACATGCGGCGCTCGCACCGACTGAGACAGATTTCACACAAAGGAAAAATAAGAAAAGAAAGAGGAAAGGTTGCCAAGGCACAGTACAGAATATCGCATTATTCCATCAAATGTCAGTGTGTTCACTGGTTCACGTGCATTTTGTACAGCGGATTCGCACTTATCTGTATCCAGCCCCGGTAATCTGGACACCGCACCCAATTCCTGGCTTTTTGATATGTTATCATGGTAATGGTGTATGAATTGCTTAAAGACAAGTGAGGCTTCCATAAAAACCTGATCCCTCCCAAAAAGTCGCACTGAAGAGACAACAATTACAAGTGTTTCTTTAAATATGTATTTACAATTGTTTAAAGTGGTCTGTTCACAGAAGTTCCCTCGGGAAGGATTTGACTTTGGCCTGGAGAGTGCATCTGGCAAGAGAGCACTGTGTGAAAGGCGCCTTGTGGGCAGTTGCTAGGAAGAAGCAATAATTCCATTTTCTGTCACGAATCAAGTGTGTGCTGCTAAATGTCAAGTGTTTTCATTAACAGCTGGAGAGATGAAGCCACAGAAATTCTTGTTTATAACCCTGCCGCCTCTCATCCTGCACTGGGATGCAATTCGGTTCAGCCATGTGGCGCAGCATATTAATCGCATTTTTAGATTGGTTTAAGCCATTTTACAACACCCTTTTTGTGTGGCAAATATGGGAGACGAAATTCTGGAGACTTCTTCTTTTTATTTTTTTCCACTTCATGTATGTCATTCTTCCCTGAGAGCTTCTGAGGGATTCACCCAAACGTGATAAACAGTGGAATGAGTAAGGAAGGCATTCAATCTCCTCGCCCCATGGCTTCTGGAAAAAACAAACAGCCCTCTAAGCAGAGATTTCTACAGCAAGCAATGCCGCGAAATCTTTCAGCATACAGGCTATCACCAGCCTAATTGCTATCAAAGGTATTCATCTTTTTTGATCATGGATTGTAGCAGAAAAAGAACTGACAGGTCGATGGGCTGTTACCTCTCAGATACAATCTCTATCACATGGCAATCACTCCTCCCTTCGTTAGCACCTGCATGTGGTCTGAAAGAATCCGAGAAAGAAATTAAAGCAAAAGTGAATAATAAGATGTTATTGGATGTAGCCGCTTTGGAGTTCTGGCTTCTAGCTCATTAGAGACTAGCTGGATTTTTAAGTTGATGTGATCTGTTTCATCTGGATATCCCTGTCACCGGAGAACATTATCTTTCTGCTCATTACCACCTTTCTCAGTGTGCCATCTCCAACTCTTCGCTTTCAGAGCACCCGGGTCCTGCCGGTAATATCCACTCTCTTTGGGAACAAATGCTTAGGACACACTAGAAAATCCAGTGTCCTCAAATGTGAAGAATTGCCAAAAATTTCCAAGTCATGGAATGATGAAAACAGCAGAGAGCTTGAATACCACCTGAAACATCTTTAAATTTGGAAATTCTCCACTGTTTGTTTTCCCTACTGAAATAGAGCTACTAGCATGGTGGTTTTGAATCATGGGCTGGAAGGACATGTATGGAATACCACCAGGAAGGCTCTTTCCTCTCAAAGGTGCACCTACGCTTGGCTAATACAGCTGGAGGATGTTCAAATGGGAAATAAGGTGCCATTTCAACTCTAAGGACAACTTAATCCTGAAAGAGTTGGTACATCCATCATCACTAGATATCTCACAACTCAGGTGATACAGGCTTCCCAAGGAAGTGGCTGAGTCACCATCCCTGAAGGTGTTTAAAAGACCCAAGAGCAGGTGCCGTACTTAGGGACATGGGGGGGGCTTAGCAGGTCTGGATCAGCGGTTGGACTCAATGATCTTAAAGGTCTTTTCCGACCCAAACCATTCTATGGTTCTGCGAGACACTGTCTTAAATCATAAGAAATAACCAAATGAAGTTGTCTACCTTGCATTATACAGAACAGCTGAAAAGACGTTCATCACAAGTTGCCATAAACCCCATGGATTTAGAAGTACACCTTTAGAATCCATGAGTGCTTCCCATCTCTCTCCCGCTTCCCAAAGGCACTGGGCTGCAGCTCACCGTGCTGGGATATCAGCTGAGTTCCAAGAAGAACTCAGCAGCCACTCATTCCTTTCAGATTTCAGATTAATCAAAACAATGCTATGGATTTTTATAAAGGTTTGCCACTTCTACAGAAGCAAATACGTTACCAGCCCTGCCAATATTTCTGACAGTTGAAGTAATTGCAATACTTTGTGGATCTCGATTTCTAATCTGCTTTTTATTGCAGTAAAGATCACATCTGATTATGTCTTTGTATATGCTGTGCTCTGGTATTTTAAATACATATTTTCTTTATAGCTGTTTTTTTTCTAAATAACTATTGAATTAGAGATTTATCCAATCCAGAACAGAGCCCTCTGTGATGCCAGTCACCGCATCTGTATCCGCCGGGAGAGAGAGCTCTCTCCTAGAATTCTTAGAGAGCTCTCATTATAGAATTTACAGTCAAAATATATAAAGCAATCAGATTCTCTGTTACTGAATAAATGAGAGAGCATGTACACTGAGAAAGACACAAGGAGCAAACCAGGAGCTGGGGAGATGTGGCGCAACCTGAAAAATTTAATTCTAGGCTTTAAGCACAAACCCAGCCTTTTTCCAATGTCTTGCATGACATAATACAACTGTCTGATTCTTCTAAATGGATCTCTGGACACCTCCGATACCAGCAATAACTGCAGGGGAAGTACAGCGCTAATTCTAGATGTCCACACTTACGCTGCTGTGTCTCGTGTTTTATCACGATTCAATGTTTCGTGTTTGCTTTGGATTTTGTGTATATACGCAAAAAAAAAAAAATAGTTCAACACCAGCGTTTAAGAATGGGAGGAACAAACTGTTAAACCCTGACACTCCGATTACTTCTTTCTGTTATGCCTTGAGACAACCGGCAAAAGGTCTTTCTGCAGGGGAACAGAAGACGGCGGAAACAGAGCTTTATGTTATCCAGAGACTTTAATCACTGACATCGTCCTTCTTTCTCTTTTATTTCTCGTTGATCAAATATTCATGAGAAAGAAACAATGACCAAGGTTTCAATACTTCTGTGAAGAGGGAGAGCACACTGTGCAGTCCCCCAGCTCCACAGCACAGTGAGTAAACAGACCTCAATCTCAGCACAAATAACAACATCCTCCTGCCCTCTTTTGAGGGAGGGAGTTATGCTCTATTTAGCCTTCACACAGTGACTGGCAAGTCCCAGCATTGAAATATTGCAATTTGCTAATGAGAACTCTCATTGGAGAAGACGAGCTAAGCCTCGATGTTTCCTCCACCCACTCTTTCTTTCCCTTGGATATGCTCCGAGTGCAATTTCCTGGTGATTGTAGTGAAAAACCATCATCTTTATTCCCAGCAGAGAAAGCTCTTCTATATCTTACAGTCATCATTAGTAAGCAGTGCTTGCATTCAATGATACTAAAGACAGACGTGAGGTAGGCAGTAACATTTCGATTACACTAGCACGTATGAACGTGGACTACAATTGAGCAAATGCCCTGGAGCTGAAATAGCACCAGTTATAGGTGTTGGGTGCATCTATGGCTCAACAAAAGGCTTTACAAAACAAACAGTAGGGAGAAGGAAGTATTATTATTCCTGTTTTATAGATGTGTTATTGATGCTCATAACTCATCCTTTTTGCAGCCCTTCAGAGCTCGTGTAATTATTCCCTGCAGCTAGGTTTCTCCAAAGGCTTAGTACACTTAAGAGTGAAATCCATCCACGTCCATATTGCTTTCACAAGGTATTGCAGTCCTGAGAGAGACACAAGCGATGTGAGTGATGTAAAGCAGCAGCGCACTGCCGGCACAGGGGTAAAATTCACCTTCGAAGGACATATTCCCAAAGTAGAATTTGTGGGTGGAATTTTCTGAATGACTTCCTAGGCATGAGAATCTTTGGCAGTGCTTCTTAAAAAGAAGATAAACTCTCCAGCTCTTGGAAGCAGCTAAACTACGTGGCATGTCAAGAATATATCATTGATGCATTATGATTTCCCCAAATATAATATGAAAGGTAGGTACGTAGCAAGAATTCACACTGCAGTTTGCATCTATTAAGCCATATTATCAGGGTTTTGCAAACAGAAGTTTCAGTCACCCAAACACAACTCTACTTTTAATTTAAAAAGCAACAAATAATTTTGGACAGAAGACCGGAACGCTGTTTCCTTGCAGTCACTATCAAGCGTTGTAGCTTAACCACCAAGTAACTGGACCCAAGCAATGGGAAGTCCCTCAGACGGGGTATCCAAAGAAGAAATATCCCAAGGCAGCACAGCGTTTAGAGAGGTGGCAGAGAGTGGTGAGCATTACAGGCACAGACATCTCCAAGTATGCAGAGGGTAAAAGAGGGATGATTGCCTTGATACAGTAGAAAGAGAGACAAATTGAATCCCAAAGTTCTTGAACTGGTATCTCTGCTCCTACAGAGAACCACTGGATTCAGTGGACACACCGTAGATCATAGAATGACTGCCAATTGTTTTCCTCTTTCAGCATCTTGATGGCCTAAATACTGACCTACCATCTATCCTGGCCTCAGCAAACTCTATGGAAAGGCTCCCACATCCTTAAATAAGCATTTCATTAAAGCCAATCATAGAATATTTTGGGTTGGAAGGGACCTTAAAGATCATCTAATTCCAACCACCCTGCCATGGGCAGGGACATCCCGCTAGATCAGGCTGCCCAATCTCTGCGAAGTTCATAGTTCTCCCCCAGAAAGTGCTCTGAGATCCTTGCATGAACGTTGCTAAAGGGAAAATGTCCTGTGCATGTGTATTCCAGAACTGCGTTCTCACCCCACCTCACCTCCTTCTCCTCATAGGTTCACACAGAAATTTAATGGAAAATAGGTCCAGAAGAAAAAAATCACCATTAAGGCTGTCCTAGCAGGAAGCCCAATTATCTAAACCTCAAATCTCCAGTGCTGAAGTGGTGTGGGCAGTGCCCTCCTACAAACGCTGCAATCAGCCTGTCACATTAGGAGGATTTAATGCAATCTTTTCCCTTCCAGTATGTTATGGAGCTCATTGTACAAACCTCAGAGAAAAAAATCCTCAAATATAATGAGGGATTCATTTTTTTTTCTTCTTCTTTGATTGCTATTGCTTGGAGTTACCTGGGCAGGAAACATCTGCTTTTTTTCCCATTAAAGAGCAAAGATTACTGGGTTTTAGTTAAACCTGGCATTCTACAGTTATTTACCGGGACTTGAGGAGGAGAAAAAAACAGAAGAAGAAGCTGGAACCTAATTACACAGCAGATGCTGAGAGTGGTATTTATTCACCAAAACCACACAGGTCATTCATTAAAATCTCAGTTTTAATTAGCAAACACCTGTTTTGTGTTTGATTTTACACTGATACGTACTGTCTGCAATTTGCTTTCTTCAGTACGGGCAATTAGATAGCCCTGACAGTAACAGTTAATCTAATTAGAAGGGGGCTGTCTTGGGAGGCCGGCCCTGCCGTCAAGAAATCCCACACCCACAATAACGGCTCCATCCCGGCACGGCCGTGGGGTTGCTGGGGTGGGAATGGTAGTTTTTCTCCAAATGACACAAAGATGTTATTTCTATCATTTTGTGTTTTAAAGAAAAATGTCTTTGTAGGAAATAAAGCACCCGAGCCGCAGAAGGACACGTGATGCTCTTGCTGCTTTCAAACACGACCTCCATGCCTGAACTCGCATTAGGATTGATGCATTGCAACAGGCTCAGTCAACACAGCCCGTTCACTCCCAGCACTTCTCCTCTCCTCGCCCTGAATCATCCTTCATCACCCTCTCACAACCCTTTTAAATCCTTAACGGAGGATGGAGAAGGGACTCTTCTCCCCTCTCTGTGGTCGGGGAACTCTGAAAGGGTTGCAGGGCCATCTCAAAAGGTCTCCTGTGCACAAGAGTGAAAAGGAGCTGTTGTCAGCCTGCACTGCCTTCCAGGGAATGATCCCAGACTGGTCTCAGGGCAGAAATCGAGGTTTTCCAATTAATATAAACTCTGGAACTACATTTTCTCATTTTCTGTTTACTGACATAGGACTGTGAAAGAATATGAGATTGCAGTTATTGGAGACAGCTTTATCCTCCAGCTCCAACGTATTTAATGGAACTTGCCATGCCTTTGGGAGTTCCCAGGAATCCAGAAGTGCTTCACTTTACCTTGCTGGCAGTCTAATCCTAAAGAATGTGACGAAGATAGAGCGCAGGTCACACCTGAACACAGAGGGAAGAACAGAGAACCCGGCTGGAACCCAACCAGCATCTTGACTTTAGGCTCTACAACATCAACTACTTGAAAACGGCATTTAACAAAACACCGAGCAACGAAAAAGCATTTTGACTACAGTGCTGAGAGGAACTACATGGTTTTTGATGCAAATTAGACATTATAATGAGTTCTTGTTTGAAATAGATGCATTTGAAGCTGGTGTTCGACATCACAATCGCACGTTGCACGGTTTCCTCAAAGCGCTTGATTTTCAAAAAACTCTGGCACCCATATAATCACGACACTACGCTTTTATCAAAGCCCCTTAATCAAAACGTGCCTCATCCTTTAAATAAGGACAAAATAATCCCCCAATTCAAAGAGTAATGTGGCAATAAACTAATTACAATAATGAAAGCATTGTTGTAATAAGGGTCATAGAGAAAGACAAGGGATAGACATGTTACCTGTGATTATAAATTTATTACAATTTAGGATATATTTTCTTCTGAAAACATTCCATACTCTACAGCTGTGCCACTGCTTTCTTTTTTTACCATCAAGCACGGTAAGTTGGCCTCCCCGTCTCTCACTGAAACCCACTGCAAAAGCAAAAAAAAGATCTCCCTGGGGCAGGTGAAGAGATTTTGAAATAAAGGAATAAGCTAATTAAATTTAACTGTGTCATCCTGGGTAGAATGAACACTGTAATTAATTAATCCAGCCCTCTCCTTGTCCTGGAGGGGAACGGTGCTCCTAAACGCACAAGGTGGGATCTGTTTAAGGAGATATGGGGCAGATCCAGTCCTCTCTGACAAAGGGAGATGTGAGTCTCCCAGCAGGAGGGTGTGTAGGCAACCCAAGAGCTCACTAATAACTGAAGCAGGGCACGTCGCCGAAAAGCCAGGAAGGGATGGGGGGGGGGGGGCTGCTCCACAAAATATGCAAACATATGAGCACAGAGAGTGCAACTTGTAAGCTTGGAAAGCATATTTCTGCACAGCGTGAAAGCACAGACCTGGGGAATAATGGGAAAGATACATTTCAGAGACATCTCCTGCTTCATCCCAGTCAAGCTTATCAAGCTTATCTTACTGTTGTAAAGTTACATCATGGGAAACAGCCCATAATCTGATAAAATATGTGCCTCAAAGCCCACCCAGTGCCACCCCCTGCCATGGGCAGAGACACCTCCCACTGGATCAGGGGCTCCAAGCCCCATCCAACCTGGCCTGGAACCCCTCCAGGGATGGGGCAGCCACCACTGCTCTGGGCAACCTGGGCCAGAGCCTCCCCACTCTCAAAAGAGAACATTTCTCCCTAAGATCTCATCTCAATCTCCCCTCTTGCAGCCAAAAACCCTTCCTCCTTGCCCTGTCCCTGCCCTCCCTGATCCAGAGCCCCTCCCCAGCTTTCCTGGAGCCCCTTTCGGTGCTGGAAGCTGCTCTAAGGTCTCCCCAGAGCCTTCTCTTCTCCAGGCTGAACAACCCCAACTCTCTCAGGCTTTGTATCAAAATATATCTATTTATATCAATATAAACTAATTTTAGCATTGTGCCTTGCAGTTCTAGCTGCATTTCAGGCTCAATTCCTGCTGTGGCACAAAGCTGACATTGTGTTAACGCACACTGCAGTAACGACTCCCAGCTCTGCGCAGCCCAGCACCCCCAGTGAAATGAGGGCATAAACCCACATAAGCCAACAATGCTTTACACCAGCTCAGGAGCTGGTTTTTTAGATGGAAATCACATGCTGAGAAGTGAAGACCATAGTAGCTTAAGGAGCAGCTTTCCACTTGCAGCAAAGCCAGCCTTGCATCTTGAAATCTTCCGCATCAGTCAAAGAGCCAACTTCTAATTAACGGGACAGGATCTACCAAAGCTGCTTACCATGAGATCCTACACTGATACAGACTGTCCAAGCCAGCAAAGTTTCACTGCTCAAGGGATTCGCTTTTTGGTCAGAAAGAAGAAATAGCTCTAGGTTACATAGAGTAATTGGAACTGAACAACCCAAAAGCATCTCTCTGGAGAACCACAAAGGACTCCGGCTTATTTCAGTAAATCCTTTCCAGATCCAGTTCAGAAATATTGAGATAGTTAAAACAAACACAAGAACATAATATAGACCTTTTCCTAGCATTTTATTCTGAGACTCTATTAACCCTTCTGAGAAAGATAAAATAAGATAAAAAAGCACATATAGCATTGTCCCAGGTAAGGATGATTTGAGCAATACTCCCCTTCAGGTTGGCACTCAATAGCCCTGTCAGTCCCAACCAAGCTTTGGGTCACAACAATTCCTCCCCCAAGAATAGCACAGAGTCTCAAGACGACACGAACTACTAAAGACAGGTCTTGCTTTAATCAGCTTTAATATCAGCGTATCAGCAGCAGCCTCTCTGTTTGGGCCACAAATGACAGGTTTATTATCCTCGCTTTTGAAACTGATAAATTGGTTCAGACTTCAGGACAGCTCTTGAGCTACCACCAAAAAAAAAAAAAAAGGGAAAGGAAGAGAACACAAAAGCAAAGAATAAAGGAAGTTGCTATCCTGTGAGACAGTCACAGCTCTGTAGAACACCCGGGTGGACAGACCAGCCCTGTTGCTGTTGTTTCGGTTTCACCAAAGTCTGGACGATTTCAAAAGCAAAGGTGGAATTTTTTTCCCCACTCCATGTCTCTCTGCTACTTTGGGAGATTTGTCCAGCAAGTGATCCCCCTTTGCAAAGAAACAAATAACAGGGCATCTCGCTTGTGTAAATCAGTAATGTTTTACTTAATTGTGTAGATTTATGTTAGTTATGTTTCTAAATACACAGTCATAACTTGGTATCAAGATAAGAAACCTTTGACACTCAGACTGCCCACAAAGTCATTAAGGCCAGTTTCAGTTCTGACTATTAAATGACTCGATCTTCTTAAGGATTTAACAAGCAAAGAACTCTAGGTTGGTGAAAGCAGACCAAGAAAATTCCAAACGTGATAAGAAACCCAGTAGCTGCTGGTAATGAACAGGAAATGGAAAATTCAGCTGATCACAAGAGGAAAAGTTACCGGTTGTATCAAAATTGCACCATCCAAAGCTCACTGCAATAAACTCTGCATTTCAGACTTGCTCTACAAGATATGCCTAAAAATTCACAGATCAAACTGGGCAACATGCAAAGCTCGTGGCTAATACTGTAAGTCTTAGGGCCAAACTCTCATTTGTGGCTGATTTGTATCAGGTGGGAAGAGGTTCAGGAACTGGTGCCGCGTCTGCTGGGACAACAGAGCAGCTTCGGGTCCTCTCTCGGGGTCCAAGCAGCCAGGCTGCTTTCAAACAGACAGCAAATGAAACGGGCAGGAGAGGAGAAAAGATGTTTAAAAGCAGTGGCAAGCAGTGTTTCTGTATTAATTCAAACCCTCACGTTAGTCCCATTAAAGACAGTGGGATTATTCAAATGCTGATTTTCTCAGCCGATGAACTGTTTAATTGGACTGAAACCTATTGGATAAACATCTACACAGACATCCCTGAGAAAACAGAAAGGAGAACAAATTAGAAATGGAAGCAGTTTCTTTTCAGCCAACTTCACTGTGGATCTTTATGAATTACCCCTCCTTTTGCCTAAACAATGAGGGAACACAGTTAATCAAAACGATAATAATAAATAAGCTGACACTTTTATGGTGTCATGGAGGAACATTTATTGCACATTATTGCTTGTAGAAAGCAATGTGTCATTCCAAGTCCACAGTGCAGCTTCCTTATGACCTCAGAGTGGTCCAGTTTCCAGGGAAAAAATAGGCTGCATGAGGATGGAATGTCCCCGAGCGGCACAAAGCTACGGTTATGCAGACATCACAAAACAGTGCCTGTTTCACACGTAATCTCAACCTTATTATATTGGTTTGAAAGGGTAACTGCCCATGTGATGAATCTCAGCAGAGAGGGGACTGGAGAGGAGGAAACGGCATCTTCCAACAAAGGACAAATATTTGTTTGGTGGGGCCTCACAATCATCCGCTCATCTTTAATATCAGAAACCAAAACCTACAGCGCTGTTTAATCAACATGTTTGAGCACAAGCAGGACCCATTTATATGCAAACCTGAGAGAACAAAATAAAGTTTATGGACATAACCCTAATTAATTTAGTGTATTTGGATTCCTGTCCTCCAGCCTCTATTGTGTAAACTGCAGCAGCTGCAGCTGTATTGCAATGAGGATCAAGCCTTGCCAAACATTGTGTGTATTTCAGTTTGCAAATATTTGAGGCTCTTGCGTGGGAAGCTTGACACAGCATTGCAAACAATTAAACAAACATGCTACCACGGTACTATTGATGGGGAGCAAAACACGCCAACAAATCTGCCCATTGAAGTGAATGTGTACAAAAATATGAATTTTTTTTAATCCTTTTGCCATCAAGGAATCCATCATTGTGCTTCACTCCAGCATATAAAAACCCACGATCTTAATTTATTCAATTAAAGGACGTGCTGATTGAGAAATTACTCGAGCAGCGCTGGGAGCTGGTGGGGCCAGCTGGAGATAGGCTGGGGTAAGGACATGCCAAAGGTTCCTTGTGTCCCAGAACTAATATCCACATGACCAAATACGTTTCACTCAAAATATACAAATAGCATTCAGGTTTGCTGGCCCCGTATGTTGGGCTGAATTTCATCCTTGCTCATGAATGAGAAAACAGAGATCGTTGCTTATTTTTTACTGCAATGTATGATTAGCACACGCTGCTGAGAGAACCCCCAGGTTGTCCGGCCATGACCATGACTGACCTTACAGCTAGTTTACACATGCATTTACCCACAGCGTTTTCCAGTGTGGTTATGACAATCATACAATGATTTGGGCTGGAGAGAACCTCAAAGCCCATCCAGTCCCACCCCCTGCCATGGGCAGGGACACCTCCCACTGGATCAGGGGCTCCAAGTCCCATCCAACCTGGCCTGGAACCCCTCCAGGGATGGGGCAGCCACCACTGCTCTGGACAATGACACCCGAGCAACAAGCAAAGGAGAGACAAGCATCAAAAACACAGCAGTCCACTCTTCAAGAGGACTAAATCGAGGAATAAGAACAGTATTGTGAGACAGAAGAAAACCTTAAGGCTGTCTTTTGAGTGGACATTATGCTTAAATCACAATTGCCTGAAAAGTGGCCAAGCCCTGGGCTTGCTGCCAGCACAAACAGGCAGAGGCTGAATGGGAAGCTGACCTTGCCAGACACGACTCTCCTCACAATGTGTCTTTCCTGGTACTGACAACTGTCAGACCAGGGTAGGAATCTCACAATGTTGACCTGTCCTTGCAAGCAGGAGCAGTAAGAGTCCCTTGACATGTGTTAAAACAGTGGATAACTCTTCGTTCCTCCTGTCACAGGCAGCTGCGGGGGGACAGCCTCTGGACCGAGCTGTCAGTGCTCCACTGTCTGTTTGCATTAAACTCTGGGCACCGAGGAGAGAAGCTGCTGCTCCCCTCGTATTCCTCAGCTGCCCGGCACAGCCGACGGATGGGCACCTGGGCTGGAAACAGGGACATGCTTCATCGCTTTCCTTGTGTCTCTGCAAACAGCCACAGGCCCACATTAGAGTCAAGGCTTGTAAACACCTGAATGTGCTGCTTGTTTGAAACGCTCGCAGGGACAATTCCCAGGTCTTTTTGGAGCTCACTGAGGGAGGAGAGCGAGGGAACAAGCTGACGTGAACCCTTCAGGAAGTGCTGGTGAAACGGTGCCACAAGAGCTGCTTTACCGACTGCCCGAGGACGGCTGTTGCACGTTCCCTGGGCTGAGGTCTCTCCAGAGCTTTCTCTTCTCCAGGATGAGCAAGCCCAACTCTCTCTGTCCTCAGATGGGAGATGATCCAGTGCTTGGACCATCTTTCTGGCCTCCTCTGGACTTGTTTTATCAGATCTAGATCCAAATACCTCATCCTGTCTCATTTCACAACAATTGCCAGTGCTCAGCGGTTAAAATATCCTCCAAAATGAATTCTAGAGAAGGTTTCTCCAGTGCAAGAGACTGGAGAAATGAAGGTAACAGCCCTTCTGCTTTCTCAGTATGATTCCCAGTGCCACGCTGCTGCGTGACCGCAGTGGGAAGGGTGTGGATTCAGTCCCCCCCAGCCCGGCACGCAGCCTCTCCAGCCCACAGGGTGACACGTGGGACTCTTCCACACTCAGGTGCACGGCAATTCCCTCGGAACCAGATCACTAGCTTGCTCAACCCCCCTTCTCCTAAGTATACATCACATCCGACACCGCGGCCTCGCTGCCACTTCCACAAAATTGATAACACTGGTAATTTTGGTGGCTCCTAATGAACACACAAAAATATTATCAAATCCAATTACGGAAAATAATGTTTTGGGACAAGGAGTTTAAGGCTCATTACCCAGACAATTTATCTGTTGGTTTAACCTGCGTTTTTATTATTCTTGAAGTTTGTAATATCCCTTTAGGCTAACACAAATGAAAACTGATAATATAAAACAAGTATCTTCAGAATCATTTTCTGATACGCGGTCCACATGAACAATTCTGTACAGATACAAGATGTCATCAGCAGAATGTTCTTACCCTCCGTGATTTGTCGGATAGTTCAAAAGATTTCTTTAACGGTTCTTTTAATGGAGTTTTATAAAATTTTATCATATCATAGAATCATTGAGGCTGGGAAAAGCCCTCTAAGCTCATCCAGTCCAACCATCAACCCAACTTCACCGTGCCTGCTAAATCATGTCCCGAAGTGCCAC
Organism: Cuculus canorus; assembly: GCF_017976375.1. Taxonomy (NCBI): domain Eukaryota; kingdom Metazoa; phylum Chordata; class Aves; order Cuculiformes; family Cuculidae; genus Cuculus; species Cuculus canorus. The sequence goes on along the minus strand of NC_071426.1, from coordinate 810,705 downwards.
CTCTAAAGGTTCTTTGAGCCCCTGCAGGCATGGAGATGCCACCACTGCCCTGGGCAGCCTGGTCCAGGGCTTCAATACTCTTTTGGTAAACAATTTTTCTTAATATCCAACCTAAGCCTGCCCTGGTGCAACTTGAGGCCATTTCCTCTCATCCCATCTACTGTTTACTTGGGAGAAAAGACCAACACCCATCTCGCTCCAACCTCCTTTCAGGGAGATGCAGAGGGTGAAAAGATCCCCTTTTCTCTCCCCTATCAAACACCTGCATGTGATACAGTGTTTTACGGAGTGAATTCAGCCCTGTCCCAAGATATCTGGATCAAAACCAATGATCTGTTTCAAAGAACCCAGCAGTCCAATTTCAGTGCCAGCTACCTGGGCAACATCTGACTGATGCCTGAGGTGCTCTGTGTCCTGATCAGCAGCTGCTCCAGGCAGAGCTTCCGAGGTAAGCTTTCCCAATGCTTTTTCCTCTACCTGGTTTTGACAAATTCCAGCCCAGGCATAAAATGTTCCAGGCATGAAACTGAGTCTTAATAGCAGATTCCAGCACCTGACTGGAAAACCGGCTGTTCAGTATGGCTAAAAATCCCACTGAAGACAATGATGATTCTGGGTATTTAAACATTGTTTTTACGTTTGATTGTTCCCAGAAGTTGATAAACTTTAAATTTCAAAGCTTTTACTCAGCATCAGAGGGATGTAAGAACAATTACTAAGTCAAACCAGACCTCCACCCATGCTCTGCACCAGCAGCTGAGGCAGAGATAGGAAACATTCATCACTTTCCACCAGATTTTTTCATTCCTTTTTGTTGTGTGTATCCGCATTTATGTGATTTGTGCAGCAAAGTATGTTTGTATTTTTATTTACATGAATTTTATTAGAGAAATACCTGCCAGTTTGACATTGCGTTTACCGTACCCACAATCTCAGACTTTCTCATTCAGACTTTTTTTTTCCTCATTTTCTTTTCATCCCAGCTGAGGATGTGTCCTACTTTCTTGTTTAGAAGATGATACGCTTGCATTATGCATTCTAAATATAGGTGGTTGGTTTATTAAAGCAAGTTGAGGTGGTCATCAAAAGAAATGTACTTGGAGTTAACTCCATGCCCTGAGGAGGCTGTGGAACAGAAACCATTTCTAACCCTACAGTTGTCTAATCGCTGAAGGGAATTAAATAATAATGTAATAGAAAACTCCTATCTCATTTAAGAAGCCTGGCTACTTTCCATTCAAAGGCTTTGCTTTTGTGGTTGTTTCTGTTTAAAATTCTACAGTCAAATTTATCTGCAGTCTAACACCACTGATTTCAATGAACCTACAGCAGGGATAAAGATGCTAACACTCACTTATCATATCCCCCCTGTAATTCTTCCTCCAACAGGTAAAGCTCTCCTTAGCAGAAAGGATTCAGGGAATTGTTAGTCGCTGTCCTTGTGACATTTCATTAAGCTGGTCTTTTAAAGCTTATCATTAGAGGTACTGAAATCTTGTTGGAAGGATTTAATTGCATCCTATTTTCCCTGGCCGAAGACGCATTTGAAAAGTCAGCTTGCATTTTGATTTTTCTTTAGTTTTTCAAGGTCTTTGCGCTGCACAGAATTTTAAATCCCTCCATCTGCTTCACTCACTCTTCACCTGAGGTTTGCATCACTCCTGCTATTCATAACCATCAATGTTCCCGTTCCTTCCCAGTCTAAGTCAGATTCTTAAGAGGAATGCAGACCACTGCCATTGAAGCATACCTGGAATGGACCACCAGTGTTCCCTGGCATAGGTGGAAAAATGATCGAAACAGCATAGCAATAAAAGTATGGAAATTAAAGGACATTTCGCTGCAAGCAAAAACCATTGTCTCTTCCTTTAAAACACCCCTACAAGATGCAGAACTCCAAACAGTTCTTCCCCAATAACATACTGCTCCTTCCTCCACATTTCAAACAACGGCTTACAGAAAGGTACAAATACTTCCAGCTGCACAGAGGTGTGCACACAGGTGTTTAAATAATCGTCCATCATTTGACTTTAAATGTTGTAAAGCAAGCTTTATTCTCAGCTTTGCCACTCCAGGACATCAAAGGTGAAGTGAAATTTCTGATCTTAAGAGTCACAAATAATACTCATCTAATATAAATTTTTTCTTGCTGCTGTTAGGGTTTCTCATCTCCACTTGTAGACTCTTAACTAAGAATTCAGTAATCTGGGGTACTCAAATCTGGCTTTCTTAAGCAGAAACAATCCTGAGGGCCTCTTCTCAGCCCTGAAGTGGAGGGAGCTTCAAACAAGAGCATTTACGGGGAGAACCAGGCCCCTCATTTCTTTTTTATGACCTCTGCTCTCCAGAATCCAATTCCCCAATCCTGTCTGTGAACAATAAAAGTGTTATTTAAGGCCAGTCCTCCCAGCTGAGTTCTCAGCTTTGACACAAACAATGACTCTCTATTCACAGACATATTCATATATTATAGCTGCAGAGACACGTCCGTTAGCACACACGATAAGAAGTGCCTCTGCAATCCATGCTATAACTCAATTATCACAACAGAAATCCTTACTTTCAAGAGTATCATGTTTTTCCTGCAGCAAACACCACTGGCTTTCAGTTTCCCATCAGGAATGCTCATTTGCACACTGCTGGTTTTGAAGAAGATGGTCCTAAGCGACAAGGACCTCAGTATTCAGGGAAAGGAGAAGGAGGTTTGGGGTTCTTTTTGCTATTCTGGTTTTAAGTTACTTAGATCAAGCATGACTTATAGTCAGCTCTACTGGTGCCAATCTGACCAGCCTGAATTCATGCACACCGTGCCAGCCATAAGGAAATAAGTCCTTCAATCACCCTTCAGCCACTCTTGCTTTCCCAGTCCCTTACACCCTTTAGGCTCTGACAAGGCAACGAAACTCAGCCACTGTACCCTGAGAAACTCCCTGTAGCTCTGCCAACACCCCTCAGCCTCACCTGGAGCCCGAGTTTGCTTCGCAGTCTGGAGGAGAACTACCTCATATAAACCACTTGCAAATAAACTTCTAAGTAATGAGCTTGTCAACCAAACCCAAGGGATATATTTCGACTTGGACCGCTGCAAACCCTACAAGTCTTCACAGAATCCCTGAAATCCCTTCAGCAAATCTTTATTGCCGCGGGTAGCCGCTGCAGGCAGCAGCAGCCGGCTTAGATGGCATTGGGTAAAAAAAGGGTCACGATTCCTGGAGGTGAGACAGACCAACCCATCCACCTTACCCCGCAGTATGGGTACCCCCCAGCTTTGCCGAAACATCCATGTCTTGCCCTGGAGGAGCCCCACATCGCTTTCTCTTTTTCATTGCACTGTAATTCAAAATTATCTCTATCGGTGTATCTCTCTACTTCTAAAGGTTTCTGTGAGCTATTCTTCCAGAAGGTGAACCGATGCCTGAGGCTATTTTGGAATTAGAAAAGCAAAGGGCAAACCTAGTTATTTTGTGCAGAAAAGCTGCTAGCGCTCACGCACAGTACACTGAGTAAGAGAACAACTCATCAGGATTATAAATCTTGCACTCTTATGGCTAGATTCCACTTCCAGCACAAAATGTGTAGGCCTAGACAAGCCCAACAGAGGTCATTGCATTTGCACACGGTGAGAGTAGCAACAGAATCAGCCCCTTACTCATCTGGGGCTTTCTAACTGTACTAATGAAGCACAATTAGCACTGCTTTGTGCATACTGAAAGAACAGATTGCACTGCAACAGGCTCAAATAAAACCTTAACTTGCCCAGCTATGAAGTTACACAAATAACCCTGGCATATTAAATTCCAAGAGGTTTAAATGGATTTAGCACTGTATTCTATTTGTCCTGTACAAAGATTCTGCACAGAATAAAAGGAAATGATCAGCCTTGCAGAAGAAACACACAGCTCCCGTGTCGATCCTCTTAGCATGCAGGGAGCTTGCTTTGTGCAGGTACCTGAGCAGAAACAAGTTTGATTGAATAGCTTCACGTTCACTAATAACAGAAGTAATTATGGCACCCCACTTACATCCAGCCAGCGTACGGTCATAAAGCACTTTGGCTATTTCAGAGACACTAATCTGAGCCACCAAACAGACTCCCCTGAGGACGGAGTTGTTGCCACCAGAGAGATTTAATACATATGAAGCTGGGGAGAGGGCAGGGGTACAAACACTGCTATATGGCGAGACGCACAAGCTCTACAACTCAGGTGATCTTAGCTCTAACACTTGAGAGTAACTGGAGGTGTGGAAGCATGTAGCAGCTTGCTTTTCCATGCACCTGCAATGAATCTAATTATTCTTACTGCAGAAAGGCCTGCCACATCACCCCTTCCACTCCAATATCTAATTTAGACCACCAATGACATTTAAAAGACACCTTAGTACTCGAGTGCTCAAGCTGCAAGACAAGTTCTGTCTGTAGGAGTGCTGAAGAGAAAGGAGTCATTCAAAAAAGTGGTGCAAATGAGCTGCAAAAGAAGAAAAGTAGGCATTATTTTAAGAGCAAATGTGTGCACATGTGCCTGTGGTCTTGTCTCCAGGACTGGAAACGCGTGCAGCTCTGCTGAGTCAGTTCAACTCGAGACAAAATTCTGAGTCTGTTCAAAAATAACAGAAACAAAATGTTCTTATGCCTTAGTTCTTTTCGTTTCTATATTCAATTCAAAGCCCGGTACGAAGATGCTCCCAGCCTCGAGCTGTAGAAAATAGCACTCTAAATGCTTCTGAATGCAATTCCATGTTGCTTGATGTTTACCTTGGGCATGTTTTCAGCTTTATACAATTTTAATTAACCCTTTCTGATCTGCAGTGAGAAATAAGCCCAAGAATAGGATTCCTGCTACCTTTTTTCCAGCCATGACCGTAAGCAGAGAACTGGACAAAGGGGCTCACTTTAGTGTTACCTTACATAATTCATACAACGCAACAGCATGAGTTCTACATCTCCTGAGAAGGAAGGTGTTGCTTGGGTGCAAGTGTTTTGTACAACGTGTTCTAGATTGCTTGCTTTGTAGGCGTCACAAGTAAGCTGAGACTGTAACTTCCCGAAGATATACATTCCCTGGAGACTGACCTAGCCCTTCACTGCCCTGCCTGTCCTGCTGCATGGTGCTAAACCATTTTGGGTGCTATCACCATCACTTACGTCCTTTATGTCCCTAGAAAGGACTTCTGAGGACCTCCTTCCCAAGCACTAAGGTTAGGTTTATCCCACAGTTCTCCAGACTCCCTTCCTTGTCCTTTCTGAAGACAGATAGAGGTGCTTCAGTCACCGAGTACCTCCCCAGATCTCCACGTCCTTTCAAAGACATGAAGTTAGTTGCCAGCTAAAGCGCACCCTGCAGTCCAATAGTCTTATGTAAACCTTGCCTAAGGGGACCCTAGCCGGTCCCTTCAAAGACATAAAAGGCAACCACAAGATCAGCCTATGAAAGTTACATTTATCACCTCAAAGGTTTCTATGAGGACCTCAGCCAGCGAGGTTTTTCTCCCCACTACAGAAGGAGGGAAGCAGTGGTTATGGCTCACTAGAGATTTCTTGACTTTAAGCCATAGGAGAAACATCGGTGAGAGCCCGTGGTAAGGTTACTACTAACACAGCAATAAATAAAAATATTTATTGGAAAGCCAAGAGAACGCACAACCTGGGGGAATTCTCAACGCGTGAGACTGATAACCAAGCACAGCCTGTTGGGAAGAGCGACTTCTGCAATCTCACATCAGTAGCTTTCTAAGGAAAATTAAAAGACAAAAACTACAAGTGAATCGAGAGAGAATATGAAATAAGGCTTGTGCTTCTATTTTTCTTTTTCCCAGTCACTTGAAGTACGACCTTGAAGGGAACGTTACTCTTTGAGATTCACTGGCTCAGCTCACAACATGAACCTGGCAAAGTTCTCATAATGTAACTTATTTAGTTCATTCCTTCAATAATTCGTGCAACGTACTTCAAAATGCTCAGATTAAATCAGTTCTGTGCCAATTATTATTTGTAGAAGTATCCCAAAACAGGAGCAGAGCGTCCTGCTGGGACCTCGACTGGCATGGAAGTTCCAGCTCCAATAATGTCAAGACCAGGACCATCAGCTGAGTTGTATCAGCCAGGGCAGACTCTGACCTGCTCTTCTTTTGCGTATATTTGGGTCTCAGGGCACAATCTGTACTAGTAGCCAATACGGGGTGAACAACAGTTCACAGGCAGAAAGAGAGGAAAAAAAAATAACAGCGTTCATTGTTCTATAAAGGTCAAGGAGAAATACAAATTGCATTCACGGGGGAAAAAGGGCAAGTACTTTAAAATAAAAAGGCAAATCCTTAAAACGCAGAACAAAGTTTGCTTAAGCCAGGTTAATTTTTATAATAATGCAAGGTTCATAATTGGGTCAGATTATTATAGTCTATTATGGTAAAATAACTCCAGGTTATCCATGTAAAACAAAACCAGGTCAAGCATCAGCTCCTACTCTTTGACTGCACTTACAAACCAAAACCCACTGTGTTAAGTTTTGCCAGCTGGAACCTACTGATAATGAACAGAATCTCTCACATGCTGGACTTGATGGGGAATTTGTATCTCCTCTCCAGTTCCCTTTGTTTTCCTACTTTGATTTGCAAAACGTCCCAATGGGTGACTGGAGTCAAGCACAAAGTGTTGTTGTGATGGGAGCTGATTGTGACGGTTTGTATTTGGAATATGCCGTGGCTGCCCCATCCCTGGACGTGTTCCAGGCCACGTTGGATGGGGCTTGGAGCCCCTGACCCAGTGGGAGGTGTCCCTGCCCATGGCAGTGAGGTGGAACTGGATGAGCCTAAAGGTCCCTTCCAACCCAAACTATTCCAGGATTCTGTGATTTCCTCTATGTGGGATGCATGGTGAGATTTGCCAGACTAAATGAGATGACTGATCCATCAGGTTCTCTAGTTGGCCTCTGGCAGCGGTCCATACCTGCTGGCCACCTTCCAACCTCAGTAATTTCACTCGTCCAGCTAGGATATCTCTTCCCATGCAGCCTTAACCAGATTATTATTCTCTCATTATTCACTTCTTGGCCAACATTCAACATCACTTGTTTATCTAGAGGTAAGAGTCACAGATAGGACAGAAATTTGCTTCATCCAAGTCAAGGTGATGATTTAACATTCAGGTAAGATAACAATCACGGTTTTTAAAATGCTACATTTTGTTTTCTTCTAAAGCCAGTATTTCATCGTTGGCTTTTTGACAATTATAACGTGTGGCAATTATTTTTCCATAAATCAATGCATGATTTCAGAATTAAATAAATACCCTCTGCAAACCCTGAGCAGATGCTACAGCCGATGACAGAGAGAAAACAGAAGGGAATTCCTGATGAATTACAAATTGAGCTGCTTGGTCAGCTACAAATATCCAGTGAAAACCACAAACTGTTTAAACAACCCTCAGCGTGTCTTTCAAAATGCTGGGGCTGCAGGTTCAAAGTCCCTCTGAGCTCGGGTTTCTTGAAAGCAGTCTCCAGCTGCAACCACAGCTACACCAGAAAATCCCAATCTGCCTGTGAATGTGCTAACACTGCAGGGAAATTCTTCCCCACCTAGCTAAGAGGTGGCTAGGGTGACCGTGTGTGTGTAAATAAATATATTTATAGAGAGAGATATGTAGATATATATACACACACATATTTATCAGAGCAACTATCCAAAACATATTAATCCTTTCCTCAGAATAGAGCATTTTCTGTTGACTATCCCTAATAAAATGAACAACCTTTTAAAGCTCAGGACAGGTTGGGAATAGAATCCTTCATTTCCTCAATAAATAAAAAAGCACCCAGGGATGCGCTTGTGCACAGGATACTCTGATATTTAACAATTCATGGAGCTGCTCTGCAATTTGAAGGCTGTAAATAAGCTTCCTGACAAAAATCAATTCACCTGTGAAGGACTAAACAAGCACCTCAAGATTCTACCTGCACTGCTTAAAATAACTCTGAATTAGTTGCTGTGGCTGAATGAGGTGTAACGCTGCTAACCTCAATTCTCAGCAACTTTTTAGACTGAGCCCTAAATTTCTTCGTAATGGTTATTTTAATTCTCTGCATGCAAAAAGCATTCCCCTTCATGCCGACATCAGTGTTGGCAGAGCCCGAGCTAGTGAGGTGACAGCAGTGCCAGGCCACCTCAACAGAGAGGAACTGGCACTTTTTTCCCCAAGTTTTCTTGCTAAATTAGCTATGATTTAGCTGTTGGAGCAACACAAACCCCATGACCTTTCCCGAAGAATGAAAGTTTCCCTTTTTTCCAAAAAAGCAAAGTTATTATCTCAATTAAGGGCACTTTTTTCCTGTATGGAATATTGACACTGGATGGGACTCTGGAGCAGCCCTGACAACTGCTGAGAGCCCAGGACAGGCCACTGGGAGGGCCTGGGAGAAGACAGCACGTACATCATCTGTGACATTTAACAGCGAGACATCAATGAACGCTTCAGACCATCTGCTTCTTCCAAGGCTGGCTCACAAGAGACAAGCAAGGCATGGACACAGCCCCCTTACCTGAGCAGCCAGAGCAGATGGAGCAGAAAATAGCCCTAGGCTTCCCTCGCTGCACCTGGACCAGGCATTCTGAAGACCTCGGTAACGTAAGCAGAGAAAGCAGGGAGAGGAAAGGGACACCAGCCAAAGCCACTAGTGTTGAATTCGTTGAGGCTTTGAAAAAACCTTCTGATCCACTGTTCTGTTTCATAATCCCATCCTTTGAAAATAAAAATACACATGGAAGGGTAAGGGGGATAGGTGGCTTTGAGAAGTGATAGCTCAGCAGCAGCAAACTGACACCCTGCAGACAACCACAAAGACTACATTACCGACCTCTAAAACATGTGCCAAAGATGCCAAGAGGGGGGCAATATTCATAATTCTTTGCATGTTTGAGGTTTTTTTCCCTGTAGTTTATAAAACAACTCTTTGGAAGCTTGGGAATGAAGTCTATTTCTCTTCTCAGGGCATGACCACATGCTGGTGTTGTCAGCTACCGTTTTGCCTCCAGTGGGAGGAAGATCAGCTCCTTTGCTGGTCCCCACAGCTCTGAACGCTCGGGTTGCTTTGCCACCAGGGTGGATGACACACAGCATCACTTAGAAAAAGTGACATTAAAGCTTTTGTACCAAGGAGAGAAGAAACAGCAAAGAAAAATCAGTGTTTCTTTTCTGAATCACTAACATGAGTGAAAGTGAAGATGGGATTACAGAGCAACCAGATCTCTGGGTTCCACTTTGATTTTCACGTTCAAAGCTTTCCTATCCACATTGTTTATGCACTCATAATTGCACAATCCCCACTGCACAAACCGCATCAAGTAAACAAAGACAAAACTCCATGTCTGTTCAGTTCCTTCTCCTCAGCACAAATAACAACAAAGTTCCTCTTTACTCTGACATTGCACAGCCCTACACAAACCTGAGGGCAATTATTTTTCTTTCAATTCAACTAGAGGTCTTTGGCAGAAATGTTTCCCTGTGAGGGTGGGGAGGCCCTGGCCCAGGCTGCCCAGAGCAGTGGTGGCTGCCCCATCCCTGGAGGGGTTCCAGGCCAGGTTGGATGGGGCTTGGAGCCCCTGATCCAGTGGGAGGTGTCTCTGCCCATTGCAGGGGTGGGACTGGGTGATCTTTGAGGTCCCTTCTGACCCAAACCACTCTGTTCTATGATTCCCACATACACACAGCAGCAGAAGAAAATTACACACACCCTGAGGAGAACCATCATCCTACCACCCTCACTGCCTCCACTGAAAAGGAATAAGAAATCATGCTGCTTACTCCAGCTCTGTTTGCCCACCTGATAACTTATTCTGCACCCAGCAAGGTTGGAAATGCCTTTCCTGCAAAAACAGACTCCACCTCACGTAAAGGCGAGTCCTTGGACAGAAAAAACTCCGGTTCCATGAGGAATTACGATGGAGACAGAAAGTGACTGGGTTGTATGCTGGAGCCTGTGATACGCGCAGAGCTACTTAATGAAACGACAGCCCCTGTTTTGTAAGGCAGTTAATGGCTTTGACAAGAGGCATGGCTTCTATTTGAGAGGCTCTAGCAGCTCAAGTAACGAGTCCGTAATTCACTCGCCAGGACTGTCATATTCACAAAACGCATTTGTTAGAAGCTGCATCAGGCCAAATGCTAAATAAATTCAATAATCTCCCCACTAAATACATCAGCGCTGCCCAACGCTGATCTTGATCGATCGCATTAGTTGCCCTTAGCGCAATTAGTGCTGGGGCAATTGCTCAGATTCAGTTGGAATAAAGCACTGGCACTTGGTAATCGGTTTACTCTAACAAGAAAGAATTTCTGAAGAGGATACAGGCAATAAGAGCTGAAAAATGCAACTCATGGTGCAGCGACAAAAATAAACAGACTGTAAAAAATTGCACATGAGGACAGTTCTCACTCACTTTGGTTTAGAGGCATCACAAGAAAAAACCCACCCTACGGGATGTGCAGCGGAACAGGAGCTCTGTCACTCCAGGACTGTTAAGAACAGGGCTATTATTCTGCCTTTCTATGAACAATAACTGAAACAAGTCCTTCCCAGCCTTCATTTTTAGCCTCCTTAATTAATGAGTCAGGATGAAATTGGATGTTTATGAGCAAACTGAGCTCTGTGGTTAAAGAACTACCAAGCTAACGAGATGCCAAAATTGAATGGAGGTTGTGTGATGGCCAAGCCCAAGCAGCCCCAGGAAGAGCTCACTGCCATCGAGTACTCTGGATGCACAAAGAACTAGTGAGCCAAGTTAAAATTCCATTTCTGTCACAAAATGCAAAGGCAAGAAAGAAAAAGAATCCTTGCTTCAGGTCTCGCTTTCCTTTGGTTTTATGTGGTGTCTCTCTGCTGAGCGGGTGTCAAACGCTGCAGCTTGGAATGCTCTCCCCACAGATGGCACCTCTTTATACCCACGTTCTCCAACAAAAACAACCCCGAGCCGAGTCCCTGCTCTCTGTTTGGGAAGGCGAAGGGCACTGCAGCAAAGGGAAGGTTATTCCTATGCGGACAAGTGCCTGCTTTCGCTCAGCACACATAATTGAATTATACATCCGATTAAATCAGAAAATAGAAAAACCTTTGGGTGTGCAGCACTCTGTGCTCAGTACCTGAACTCAAGTTCAGCCCTCCCCTCACTGCCAGCTGTAATATAGCAATTAGTTCCAGCAAAACTATATTTGCTTATAGAACTAATTAGAGATCAAGAAAGTGGCTCACTTTTGATAATTACATGGTTGTGTCCCATCTAGCAGCCACTGTTAAATTGTTGTTATATTAATGTAAAGCTTATAATCATGGCTGTTTTAAATTGAATAAATGTTCTTGTAAATTCTCCAATGCAATTAATTTACATAAAAGCCTCTGGAACTAAAATGAAATTGATATACATCTTTCCAAGGGTTTCATTTAAAACAAAGCTAAATAATAGAGAAATCATATATCTGTTTTTCTTTTCTCTTCACATTCTTATGTTTACTAAAGTTAATGGCCAAATAATGATTGAAATGTGCCTAAACCAGAGTTATTCAGCCCTGTTATACCAATAGCTCATTTGTATCTACAGTGATTCGTTATTCAAGACAGTAATATTTTAAGCAGCCTGTTCCCAAACCAAGGGAGATTCCAGATGCCGGTGCAGGAGGGCAGGGGGAGTTCTGTTCCCTCGCACTCATCTGCAGGTAAACCGCGCTTATCGGGTTTGTTTAGGCATTTGCATTTCTGTACAGAGCACCGATGGTGCTGACATAAGTCTGACCAACCCTTTCCTGCAAAAAAAAAGAAAAGCTATTCTCTGCTGATCCAAAACCTGACACAGCTCACATTTAGAGTGATTACACTGTACCTTTTCAGACACGCAATATTGGAAATCACAGCAGCTAAGGTCAGAAATAGTGTGTAAAAATACAGATGCCCAGAAAATCATGGTGGTTGCTTAAGAATAACTTGTTTAAAGCCATGACAACGGCTTTCCAAGCAAGCACTGCACGTGGTGCTATTCCTTCTACCTCCTCTCAGATGGTTGTGCCTATCCATTAAAAGACAGACCCAGACTCTAAGTACAGACAATCAAGTGTGGCACTGAGCCTGGGCTCAAGACCAGGTGCGCTTCTCATTCCTACTTGAAATAATTAGATCTCTGCCCACTCAACACATCCTGCTGGATGGGAAGACACCAAATTCACACAGTGTGTTACTATAGATCCACATTCCTGTTCACACAGCCTGGCTTGAGAAAACTGGAGTGGATCCACGTGTGTCGAAGGTCCATTCCAGCAGGGATTGTCCTGAGCTCGGTCTTGCCTGGAGCCTGCACAGCTGCTGCACATCCCAACAACGGATGGGCACAGCCAATACATCTGGGACGGGTGAGGAGCGCAGAGGCAGCCACACCCTTGTTTGCTCTCAGTCTGAATGTTTCACATCGCTGGTCTGACACAACCATTATGGTGGGGACAGCACTCCATGGGCAGTTCCTAATGCAGAGGCTGTTTTCACACTCGCTGCTGTTGCAGCCCACAAAGGAATGGGACAACCTCCTTTGCTGATGCTTGAGCTTGATTTACACAAGGGCATTCTGACAATTAACTCCAATGCTTTAGCACTTCTCTATGCCTCCACAGAACAAAAAATTAAGAAAAGCATTAAAAATTTATGCAATTCATAGTATGTCCTAGTAAAAGTATTAGAATGGTACTGGTAGGTAATTACTGGCCCAGCTCTCCCTCATGCTGAAGCCTACTTAATGCACAGCCCATTTTACTCTGCAATTCTTTTTTCTACTCTACTCTGATATTTGTGACTTTCTCATTCCAGCTGAGCTTAAATACTCACAAGAGCGGAAGTTGTTTTCCCTTGATTGTCTCGGAGCAAAGCTCCCTCACTGCACCCACCTTATTACAGGGAACAGAGTGTGTTAGGGGAGGAAGAGAGTGACCTCATTTAATGAGTCAGAGACCTCCTAAAGTTCCCTCGTTTCCTTCCACTGTCTCTAAATTATTATTCCCAGCAACATGTGGAATTTCTACTCTTTTTCCTGTAATAGCCTTATCCAAGGAGACAGTGGCTGTGAACACGCTGAGCGCAGGGGTGGCAGTTCAATAACTCAGATCAGCTTGCATTACGCTCCTCTCTGCCTTAGCTCCATGCACAGGAACAAGCTCCATCCAACTCACTCCGCTTTCTGTTCTTCAGTGTTCACTCCTGGGTTTTTGCCCTGGGTGGGCACTTACTAAAAACCCTCCTGAGAAGGAACCACACGCATGTGCGGAAATATTCACGTGTGCATTACGCATGGTTCTACATGAGGCGTGTTTATTCCATAGCAGAAATACAGCCACACACTGCAACAAAGAACTTCTTTCTGGGAAAAGCAGCTCTGAAGAGGAGGGACTTTTATTACCAAAAGAATCAAAGAATGCTTTGGGTTGGAAGGGACGTTTACAGGTCACCAAGTCCAATCCCTTGCAGGGGCAGGGACAGGGACATTTTTAACCAGATCAGGTTGCTCAGAACCCCATTCAACCTGGCTTTGGATGCTTCCAGGATGGAGCTTCCTCCACTTCCCTGGCAACCTGCGCCAGTGCCTCCTCACCCTCCTTGTAAACAATTTCAGATTCAAAGTCTGTTGAGCTTTTGGGGTTTGCAAGGTGAGTTATTACTTCCTTTACTGAATTAATTAACCACTGCTGATATCACGGTAATTTCAGACTGCTCAAGAACATTCCCTTCACCTCTCTTATTCTTCTGTGTCCTCCAGTCTCCTTCATGCTAGATACTACTCCAATATATATGAAAAGATAATAGTCTTACACTACTGTAAAGATATAAACGTGCACGTATGCACTCAGGGAGTGATTTGTACTGAACATACTGTACCACAGGTCTTCCGCCTACACTATTCATACTTTCCTTTTTGAATCAGTCTACCATTCTCTCTAAAGTCATTTCACTAGTGGCTATTTAAAATCATTAATTGTTTCTGTTATTAAATAATGCAGAGTGGAGCCAAAGACCTTGTAGGGCCTGGCTCCCCTGTCCAATCACTGTGAATCAGGAGAAATCCATGGAATCGTAGTGATGTAAGACTGGCCTAGAATGAATCCAGATGTTTTTATCCGAATGACCTCTCCTCAAGTTCTCCCTAAACTATCCCATATCATATCTGGGTGTCCAGTTCCCCAGCAGCCCCAATTTGCTCTGAACCAAAGAGGTGTTAGGGAGCTTGGGGGTGGTCACAGCCCAGGCAGGATGGGTCAGTGATGTAGAGTTGGATATATTCCACACACACCTAACAAAGAAAACACATCCTTTGGCGTAATTCCTGACCTCCAGCACTTCAGACATACAAACTAATTCATCTTAATGTCAGTGTCTATGACAGAAAGTATGCTAAATTGATGACTGTGACCCTCACTGTCATACAGAAAAATGTATTCTGTGAGACCAGGCACTGTGTTTACACCCAATTATCATCCCTTTGGACTATCTCATGGTTCCCCAGACCTAGTGGAGTACAAACAGAGCATGACCAATAGTAACTGCACATCCATTATATCTTACAGATTCATCCCACAGGACAGCGCTGGGCACCACATTACACACCAGACACCACGCAAGCTCTTGGATTACTGCAGAGAACTGATTGAATTTAACTCAAAAGACAATCTCTTCCCATCTTTTTCCTGGCTGGATTTGTAGAGTATTTTTGTCTTGCTGGTTCATTATTTTCAACAGCAAGAATTTTACCAAGCTGGCACTGCCGGCAACGCCTGCGAAAGGACAGGAACAAATCCTCTTAAGCCACTGAGAGTGGTTCCAGTCTGCAGAGGAACTGAATAAAATGTCAGTGCCAAACCTTGCTGGATACCTTTTCCAAGATGGTGTCTTCACGCACCACTCTTTCCACCATTCCATCTACACAAGCATTCCCTTCTGAATGACATCACCAACTACTAACGGGCATTAAGATGCTGGATGACATTTATATCTCTTCTTTCACGGTCCAGCACAGTTGTTCAAGGAGAGAAGTTGACTCAAGAGACAGAGGGCAAATAGATTCGAGTTTAACTTCTTTGAATTTCCTTGTATTTATCACCTTGCCATTCAACATGGGAACGGTCAGCAGATAATTTATGGTATCGTGCTCATAGAAATAATTTTGTACTAATGCAATAAAAAGCTCAGAGCACCAGCAGTTGTAATAAAATTAGAATTAACAACAGGGAAGAATAAAGAAGGGAGGGAGAAGAAGAGATAGTCATTAAATCAATAACACCAAGGTCTGGCTGGAATGTGCTCAAGTCAATAATGCCATAAAGTTTTATATTGGCTGTAGGGTGGGAAAATGTTATCATCTCGGTGCGTGTGAAGATGGAACCATTTAGATATAACATATTCACCAATAACAGGAGAAGGATAACACGTTTAGTGATCTAGAATTCTAAGGGGGAGAGCTGTCGGGGTGGGAGGTAACACCTGGGAGAGGAGCGCTGCAAGCACACGTTGCCGTAGCAGTGCCAGCCCAGGGGACAGCAGCAGGAAGGCTGGGTCTCTGCAACATGAGAGGCTGTTCCTAAGGGATCCTCTCATCACAGTATCACAGTATAGAAACAGTTTAAAAGTGTCTTCCCCTCTCAACCTCTCATTCCCATCCGTCTGAGAAAAACAAACAAGAAAAATTTCCTAAACAAGCATGGAGTAACTTAAAGCTCCTCAACTTTCCACATCTGTATTTCAGAATTTGGTCTCAAGGCACCCACGAGCATTTAAGCCCTTAAATCCCATCGGTTTTTTCCCCGATCTGTACAACTGATGCGATGGCAGCTCTTTAGTTCCACCTGTTTGCTTGAGCCAAAAGGGCACCATGAATACGGAAGATCAGAGGCTGTACTATTCCAGCCTTGGTGAGGATGTCAATGCATTTCTAGATCAGAACTAACCTTGATAGCAATAGCTATCACATCCCTAAGTATATACCAGTAATTAAAATGGTCCTTCATTTCAATCCCATTTCAGTCACTGGGGTGTCAAAACTAGAACTGGAAATTGTTTTAACCAAATATTATCACTACTGCTTTCCTGCAAACAGCACAGACAAGAAAATGTAGAAGAAGAGCCTCCTGTGTTTTATTTTTATATACCCCAGAAAATTATAGCACAGCAAATAAAATGAGGGTGTCCTACACACGCTCCAATATTGTATAAATCATGAATAATACATCAGGCGAAAATGAGAAACTGCAATAGAATCAAACCTATATGGAAATAAATAAAACATAACAGCAGAACTGCAATCATGTTAGCTCTGTTGATAAAAATGTGTTTGTGTTTGCGAGGAGAGGAGGGAGGAAACTTCCCCAGTAAACAATTGTAAAAGCATTAATAATAATAACAAGACCTACTGAGTCAGCCAAGAAAGAGGGTAATTAACAAATAAGCATCCAGTTCACTAAAGCGCTTTGGTGGCGAGAGCAGAAAGGTGGCAAGCCAAATGTAACGATACCTTTTAGAACGCATCATGAATGAATCTTTAGGATGAATGGGAATAAACACTCGGCCTGGCAGAGCCAATCTGAATTGCATATGGGCACCTCGCAGCGCATCGCTCTCATTTGGATTCTGTGTGTGAGACAGATCTGTCTGAGGCAACCAGGGGGAGACTCGGAGAGGAACTGGGCACAACCTCAGTTCTTAATCTCTGATAAGCGTGGGGTTAAATCCCAGCTCTGTTTTCTCCAGACTCTTCCCAGACTGCGTTAGCACTGGGGGAAGCGGGAGCTGCTGCAGGAGACAAGGAACCTGTACAGGGCAAACCCACTACCCTCGGGTAAAGAGAAGCTAAGGAGGAAAGAGAGATAGTGTCCCGTTTATGCCCCCCCCCAGCCATCTGCCACAGACTCCCAGTGAAAATGTTTCAGTCTCCCTGTTCTTCCATGCACTTTTCCCCACCTCCTTCTTCCCACATACTTTGTTCCCCTACCTTAATGGAACAGAGTTCCACCCAGAGATGCGGCTTTGGTGGGATTTGACGATGCACGCATACACTAAGCTCAGCAGAACTGAATGTGAAGGTGTTATCGTGCATGTGTAATGGAACTCCAAAGAAAACACTCAAGGACAAAGACTCCACTTTAACAATTCCCCGTAATGATCCCTATGTTTCAAAGCAAATCTCTTACCTCTACGATTACTATTAACATTTTATGCAAATTGGATGCATCTCTCTTTTTTTAAGATCCAAAATAATCTATGTATATCTTTATATCACTTCTCAGAGCCATTAGCCAAGATGAGTTCATATTTTTATTCCCTTTACTCACTGGATGTATTTTATTCCTTTGGGGTGGCAGCTTTTATTATTAAAGTCAGCAAAACTTGATGAATCCTATTACGAGCTTTTCCTGTTTTCTTTGTTCCAACCACACATGATTTATGAGCCAAAATCAAAGTTTGGATTTCTAACAGTATTTTTCTGTCATCTTGGCATTTTCTACTGAATGGGAACAGAATTCAAAATAACTGATCAAAATAACTCTGATTAATAAAACAACAACAAATAACTTCCAGAACCTGTTCACCAAAATATGCTTTTATATTTACTTTACTCATGAAAGAGAAGGTTTAGCTCCTTACAAAGGGATGACTTGATACCAATGAGCAGCACAGACATATGACAGCAGTTGAAGAAGACACAAGAAGTGGCAAAAGCTGATTGGTGAAGTTAGAGAAATTGAGATAAAAATAGACCTCCCCTCCCTTATTTTTTTCCATACAGATACATAACCTTGGGCACTTTATGCCAGTACTGCTTGGAAAGTTTGAGCACAGATAATATATAGAAAGCAGGAACTTGTTTAGGGTAGTCCTGTAGATTGTTAGCTAGAAAGTACTTCTGGCTTTAAAAATCCATGGACTTGTATTATTAAGATATTAAATCTGACCGTCCAGCCTCCCAGTTCCTAGGTTACCATACATTCACGACCAGCGTGGAATGGGGTTTGTCCCAAAATCAACGTAACACAACATAAGCCAGTTACACGCGGTGCCTCCGTTTCCTGTCTCAGAGAAGGCAAGCCAACTTCAACTCTTCCAGGGGGTTAATGATTGAGGGGCCCTCACCGAGTGCTCCCATCCCACACACTCCCCTTCATTAGACTCCTGGTCTTCCTCCTCATGCACAGGTATCGTAATAGAAATAACCACAGTAACAACGATCACCAAAAATGGATTGGTTTTCTATGCTTATGGCTATGGCAATGCTCAATAAAGAAATTCTAAAACTGATTTTCACTTCACTCACTCACAACGAGCTGCAGCCTTCATTGGACAGGTACACAAAACCAAATCATTTTTATCAAGCTCTATGAAAAAGACAGCAAGGTGTGACTCAGAAGTCAGAGCCGCAGTGCTGTGAGCTCTGTGCCGGCAGCCAGACACATTTCTGCTGTGTCTGCCCTTCATTGGACGCCTCTGGAAGCCTTACAGAATCATCTATAAATATTCAGAAGCTGTTGAATGCAGCAGCAGGCAAGAGCCTTTAATTTAATTTTGAAGGCTGCAATGGACCGAGCTTTCCAAATACGATGGAAAGGAAGGGCTCTCCTGCCAAAGAGCAGCACGGCTTCTGGCTGCTGAATCCTAGTGTTAAGACCACAGCTTAGGGAGCATCATCTAAGTTGAATCCTCTCTTAACAGCAGGAAGAGAACACAGGCCTTGCACTTCTCCTCTGCTGGGCTTATGCAAATCTCGGTCAGATAACCGGTACTCAAGAGGTTTGGCACCTTGCGATTTAACCAGTTGCCATCGATATTCTGGCAGCAGACAGGATGCTGAAGTTTGCCAAGGTTTTCATCCTGTATGAGCATGTAATAAGAATTTTTCCTAAAAGCTGCAGATGCAAACGGACAATGGATAAAAGACAAAGGCACAGAGAAGTGAAGTCATTTGCCTGGGGCCAAAAGTAGATTTGGGGGCATCCATACAAAGCGAGATCCTCTACTCCTCACCAACTCCAGCGCTGCTGCCAACACACGGCTGCTCCAGAGACCTGGGCTGATGCTGGTGGGAGGCTCTGTTCAGCAAGCTGGGCTAACATAAGCTCGACGAGAAATGCAGAGACAGGAGCAAAAATACACCAGCAACAGGAAAGAGAGAGATTAACTAGATTTAAAAACCCAACCAACCCACAAGGAAAATTAAGGACATTTAAGGCAAAGGATCTCACGATGTGGTAAGGTAATAAACCCCATGGCGTTTCTTTGATTTATTTACTCTTCTTTCCAACAGAGTCAAATGATCAATCTTTCAACTATCCAAAGTTTACTGTCCCAGGCAGAACTGGCTGGAAAACAGAAAAACTGCTGATAGTGGCTCTCTTTGAAACAAATACAGAATGATTTGGGGTTAGGAGAAGCGCTAGAGAGGATGAGATCATGAAGCAACCCACATCCAACCACAGGCAGATGATGTCTGGAGAAGAGGCCATGAAACAGAAATAGCACTGAACAAAGCTTTTAAAGAGGATCAGGGCAGAGAAAAATACTTTTCTGCAGTGAACCTTTGGCAATGGCCTAATAGATTTTCCTCAGCTCATATTTACAGGCAGTCGCTCTCAATGGGGAGTTCCACAGCACAGCGGGGACGTAGGATTCCGAGGTGTAGTTCTGGGCCCATCATACAAATAAACCTGAATTCAGGTTAAGATGATGGATGGTGGAACAGGACTGCTACATGGAAACACACAGAACATAAACAGGATCCAGACTACAAGTAGGTGGGTGGTTTGCTAGCAAAGGAATGTGCATTCTGGGCAACAGTTACCTACAGAACAATTTCTTATAGCAAAGGCTACACCAATGGAAACCATAAACTCATCATGCTCATACACCCAGAACAGGAACAAAAACTTAAGTGATAACCTCAGCCTTTTTGGTGCATTTCTATTTCAACCCAGGCTTGTCAAGTCTTTACAGACTGCTGAGCCCTCCGCTTTGTCACAACGATTGCTTCTTTTTCCAGCCCATTATGCGAAGTCCACTCTGGCCAGGCAAGAGATGTTTGCCCACACCCCTGGAAGTTCAGGCTGTTACTCTGAAAGCTGCGTACAAGTCAGAGGAAAACGTGCTGACAGCAAATAAGAGCTAACAAGAAAAGAGAAGCACATCTCCGTGTGTAGTCATTTCTTATGTTCTCTATTTAATGATTCAGATGCCATGGCATGATTTAGTGTGAGTTGTGACTTCTCACATTTAATGAAGTGAAACCCTCTTGGTCCACTGCGAGATGTATGCACAGATGAGAACCTGGTAATTTACAGCATTTGTGACCTTATTACAATGTACTTTTTGCTTGATTGCTCTTCAGGCCTAACAGGAACTGTTACCAAGGTCTCCATGGAATATTGGTCATTATTTGTAATTGGATATTAAAGAATTTTATACGTAAAAAACCCCGTATCTTAAAAATATATTTTTCAATAATTTTACAGTAACTTAAGAAAAGAAAAACAAGATACTGTTTTAAGGCTAATATTGATGGCAATGCTGCTCTTCACAGTGCTAAACCAATAGTACAAGCTTTGATTGGCTGCCTTTTAAAGGGAGGCATAACGATAAATACCCCCAGGGAACTGTTCACTCATTTCTCACTTGACATTTGTAACCTGAAATGCTGCTTCCAAGCTACCAACATCGCAATCCCCACCTTGGTACCAGTCAGGTGGATGGGAACCATGGTAATAACAGCAGTCTAAAACGTCATTAGGAAACATATTAGTTCTGCCAATTCATTTAGGGTTTAAGCTCATAGACATATTATCATCAGTCTTACGCTTCCTACCTGCATTTGTTTATCCCTAGGGTCTGCTTAAGACTATTTATTCCCTTGGAATGCGGACTACTCCTCAGCTGTGTGTACGTGCAGATCTCGGCACTGCGGGGCCCTACAGCTCTGGGAGCCAAAACATTCCCAGGGAAACAAATTTCTTCAAATCTGAAAGGTTCCACAGGTTCAATCGTTTCAGCCAAAATTTTCCTGTATTTCTTTTAGCTTTATGGTCACCATGAGAGGCAGAAAGTCAAAAGGGAAAAGGATGGATGATTTTGCTAGAGGCCAGATGGTGTGTGAATAAGTATCGATGTTTTGAGTTCTTCCTTTCTAAATCATTTGGGATGACACTTCTCTGAACTGACTCTGAATCGGCTCTGAACCAGTCAGAACATGAAATTTAGTGTGGAGCCATCAAAGTCCATCAGGATAAAGACCCTGCCAGGATACATGCACCTTCACAACCTTCTAAACCAAATGATGGGATTTATTGTGAAGTGAATTAGAAACCTGACAACGCTAAACAATACCAGACAGTCCCAATCGAGGATTTCCATCCAGCATTCATAAAGGAACTGCTTGCCTACCAACCGGCAGTGTCAAACAGTACTCATGTAGCCCAGGACACAAATTTTTCCTTCTAAATTCCTATTACCTGGATCTCAGCCTTGCAGTTACAATGGAAAAAAGTTACATCCACTTAATTTAAAGCAGTTTAAGTAAACTCAGATAGAGTATAGATTTTCTTTGAAGAGAGGCTCAGTAACGAATCCAATGATACAGAAGAAATCTGCACTAAGTCTCATAATGCTTGAACAGAACCAGTTTAGGGCACTCCTTAACTGGGTTGGTTCATCATCTTTCTGCATTGAAGCAAGAAATCAGCACAGAACTCACACAAGAAAAGCAACTGGGACCACTATAAAACAACTTGTGAATCCCGTACTGATTAGCGGGGAGAATTGACCAAGGTTTTTATCGAATTCTGCCCCATTTTATCATGCAGCTTGGTGTGTTTGGACCAGTCTGATGCTACACAGAGATGCCAACAGCTGCACTTGCCCTCAGCAGGTGAAAAAGATGGGATCAGGCAGTTTCAGGATCTGCTTCTGAGCATCCCCATCACCACACAAATAATAACACTTCTCCTATGCTGTAAAATGCTTTAAAAGTTTCATAGGAGTGTGTGAAATATTGTTACACACTGTATTATTCTTTCAGAATAGACTGGAGTAGCAAAAGGCTCTTTTAGCAAGTGTTGTTTATTCACATTTAGTCCCGGAATGCACCATCTGCATCACAAAAGCGTCTGCATCTGCGATTTCATTTTACCCTTCATAGCTTATCGTGACAAAAAACCAAAAAGATTGCATTCTCCAAAACTTATTCTTTGAACTTTTCTAATCTTTGCAACAACAATTTAACTGGCGTTTTCATGTTTGCATCTATTGGGGTTTTTTTATATCGGGTCATTCGGAGCTTTCATTTGATTGCTCTAGGAAACCAAACTGTTGCTACTCAATCTCTTTGCAATGTTCCCTACGGTGCAGCCACTCAGCGAGCTATCAAAGCACCAGCGGAGGGCTGATAAAATCAATCTGTTAAAATCACCTATATAATTCATTCTTCCTCCTTTCTCCTTTTTTATTTTTTAAATAAGAACACCTGTTTATTATCCAGCAACCTGAACAAAAATAGAAATCCCCACCTGTACCGCGTTACCCCCTCGATAACGCAAACCATATCGCTATGGAGAATGTTTGCTTTTAAAGATTGGAAATTCATCTGGTATACTGGAGGTGTCCAAGCTGGAGACCGTATTGCAAAGGCAGCTCAGAAATAGCTGCAACTTCTTTCTTCCTTCTTAGCAAAGCTTTCTCAGAGAAAAAAAACTACTCTGGAGTCACGTAAATGCAGCTCCGGGTTACAGCTGCAACAGCTCGTGGCAGCTGACTGGAACAGGAGAAAACAGATGGATACAAAAGAAGAGAAAGAAGGGTCTTCTAATACCACATTGGCCAGTCCTGCTTCAATAATCGCAATGATACACTCCAGGAAGATCTACAGCCCTCCTACCCATGTTTCCTGGCTCCATTGCCAGACTCCGGCAGAACAGAAATGCTTTGCAAGCCCACCTTTTGCTGCCAACTCCCCCCCCAGCAATCCTCGGTGTCTGCTTCGGGCTCTCATCCATACGGCTTCAGACACCTGCTGGTCAGTGGCCAGGCCACCAGCTTTCTCATCCCGTTTGTTCAACTAACAAAGCCTTTCCTCTCAAACAGAGCTGCCAGGCAAGAAGGCTCTGCAATAGCAACCTTAACACTCCACTTCCAAACCTCTCAAATCCACAGTCACCATAAGAACGGTTCCTGTACAACATGTATGGTGTATCAGAGACACGTGTAACATGCCAACCTTCTGGAACTGCCCTAGGAGCCACCTTTAATCATTCATGAAGAAAGAGAAACAAATCAAATTATATAAAATCTGCATCTGTACCTGCCTTGTGAGGTACAAGGTATTTTCCTTGTATAGGAAATAGGGATATCTATAGGAAAAGGTATATCTTCCCTATTTTTGCATCCCTGAGCAGTATTCGTCCTATGGGGTTTTAAAAGAAGAATAGATTCCAAGAGCTCAGATCCTGATGTTCTATGACGCAGGTTGGCACTATGCGAATACTGGAGTAAAATATCCCTCACAGAAGGGAAGCATTACATTTCCATGGAGCTGCAGTTGCTCCCAGCAGCCCTGGACACAAGTTATGGAAAGACAGGGTTCTGCAGACTGAACTTGTGAATCCAACACTACCACAAAATTCCATACTGAAATGCTACAGTTTACGACTAATCTTTTTTTCCCTTGATAGTCAGGCTTAAATTGGCTTAATTGTATGAGATACAGACCCGGCAATTTCCTTTTGTGATTTATAGGATTAAAACCCGTTTTCCTGCTAGCAGGGAACACTGTTTACCAGCCTCTCATCTCCCATTCCCATTTCATTTAGGCAGAGTGATCTGGAATTAATAAAATTGGATTGTTTCCTTATCCCCATCAAACAAAAGGTGATTTGATACCAACTGTTAAAATGTTATTGCTTTATGTTTCTCTGTCCATCAAAACTCCAGCCTGCACCCTGTGGTGCAGCAGGAGCTGATCACATCTTAAGATTCAGTGGCAGTGTGAACAAAAAAACAGCCTTGCACAGGGTTTGTTTTAAACGTTCAGGCTTTCTGCTGCTCTTTCTTAACAATACAGGATGTCCTGTCCCAAGACTCCTACCTGCAAGGGAAGTGTGATAACAGAACCGTCATCTATCCTCTCCATCGTGGAACGAATAGGTCAGACAGCATTTGGGACATGACAGAGCCTTGTTTGTGCGATATTAAAAGGAGACGAGTCATAATCAAAAGATATCCGTGCAAGGCATGGGGAGACACGAGGAAGCGAAGGCTGCAACAGCCTCGCGGCCAGCAGAGAGAGGGGCATGGCAGTCCGGGAGGAAAGGAAAATCAATCTTCTGGTGTGACATGATATTCCTTTGATCAAACTAATCTTTTCATACTTCCCTTGCCTTTTGTTGTTGCTGTGAACATTCTTTGCCTTCGGGGGGAAAAAATGGAGAGACACAAATAGATAATAGACTGGCATTTGAAATAAACCGACAAGGCACGAACTTGCTTAGGTGGAAATGGAAATAAGCACGAGTTTAACTCAGTATTGATTTGCCACTCAGTTCTGAATCCTGGACTCATGGAGTCATTTTGAGGAGACACCAAAAGAAAAATAGAAACCCATTTTAGGGGCGAAGAAGAAAGCGGTGCATAGCAGACCGTGGATTGATTCTCCTTTCTTCCCCTCTCACCACGAGAATAATTTCCAAGGAGGCCACTTCAGAGTCAGAATCTGCCAGTAAACACTCACTATTGCTTCATTTTTTTTTTCCAGAAAGATCCATAGGTCGAGTTTAGGTGAAGCAAATCACATTTCTGAGGTCACGAAAAGACACGTCAACATGCTTGTCACCATGAGGAACTGTCACTTGATGTAGTAAAGCCCTCAGAAGACACACAATACAACTCCGAAAACTCCCAAATCCCACCTTCAAGGGAGATTTAAGCAATTGGAAGCAATTGGAAACTGTACCCATACTAAATTTATATTATATGCTAAAATCCTACTGAATATGGAGTAATTAGTAAGACTTGCATGAGTGTAACAGACAAGTTGCAGAGGGAAACGTTCATACTAAACACTACAGATGGGAAGAACTCTAGAAGATGAGTTCATTAGGTTCATGGAACACCCTCCCGTGGGAAGCTGCTGAGGTTCTTTGGATAGATGCACTCCTTTTCCTCCCTTCAGGAAGGAAAAACAGACTCCAGTTGCTCTTTAAATACATCACTAGGGCTGGATTTTATTGTCTATAAGACATCTATCCACTGAAGAATCTGAAGAACAGAGTCCAGTCCTCTTATTTCTACCACTGAACTGACACTGGACTTTAATACAAGAGATCTTACTAGAATTTAGCCTCCTAGAAGCTCCAGACCCCGAATAAAACATGTTAAGAATGAGTTTACCATTTCTCACCCTTGACTGGTTGTTTAGCTAAGCCACGACACATATCAATCCGGGTGCTACCTCATCTTCTTTGTCTAAGTGCCTTACCACAAGAAAATGCGCTGTCGAATGCTTCAGGAGTCGTACACGGCACCAGCCCTAGCACGGGAACTGGGCCCACACTGACCTTTTCAGTATTCGTCAACACGACTTATTGTAGTCATTCTATTCATTCCACTGCTTTACAGCTCCAGTGAGAGACCGAGTGGGGTGGAAAGGCCATCCCAATCCAAATAGGTTACGACAAAAGGTCAGAATAGTAAAACACCCCAGAATATTTCAGGGAATACATTTGAGCATTAAAATTTAGATGCAATCTCAGTGCCAGAGCCCATAATGAGAACTGCAGAATAACTGAACGAGATAGATGGGTTGGGTTTTTGTCTCCTGTCCTCCAGCTGGTCACTACCTACAAGACCAGCCCAACTTCAGTGAAGATACTGATTTGAACTGAGGGTTTGGCTCCCAGGAAGTGCATCAATTCACTTCAGCCTTTTTGACATAAGCCTTGACGTTGTCCTAAAGCCCTGAAGTTCCTACAGACCTCTTGGGCTGTCTGCATAGGAATTGGCAAAGCAAATCCCACCAGTACAGTCCCATCGACTTCAACGCCAATACTTCTGATTCACATCAACGCAACCGAGAATGAAGTTCCCAGACACTGAAGTTGACTCTGATGCTGTAGCTTACACAAAACCCACTCAGACCAAAGAGTAGGACAATAAAGGAAAAAGACCCATGAAAAACTATGGGGAAACAAGAAATGAGTAAGGATGGAGGCTGATCTCACTTTTAGCGCATAGCCAGACCAAGGTTTAATTCTGACATAGAATTTTCATTCCCCACATAAATTGGAAATTACAATAGCTATACCTTTTTTCTGTCACACTTTGTTCATCGCTGATATTTAATGTTTGTTCTTCCATCTAGGAGAGGCACGGATCAGCTTTATGTACAGTGCCATGACTCCATTTGGACTTCCAGGTGGCTTTGCAAATAAATAACAAAAGAACTGGTATTTATTTACCAGAAGCGCTCTTTAATATCTTAAGCCAGCTAATACCAGCAATGAGCTTGTGAACTGATGCACAAAAAAGAATCTAATCTTGGCAAATTAGATAATAAAGAGCAGTATTAACTATGTTTGAGCTATCTTGCTTGATAATCTGCATTAAGAATAACTCTTTCAGCCTAATATATCTGCAGCGAGTTTCCATTCTTACAAAGGTCCTTGTTGAACAATCACACGTGAGATTAAAAAAATAGTAAGGTAAATCAGGTAAGAAATGCATTGATTTACTTTTCACTCCTCTGAAGCTGGTGTCGATTCAGATATTTATACGTAGAGCTATTTTTTCAAGCCTTTTTCCTAAGCAGTTTCAAGTTTCTTATAATTCCTGCAAATTTAATTTCAGAATTTGGGATGCTGTTGATACCAAAATATCTTATTAGCAATAAAACTATATTACCTATAACTGAATAGCTTCTCAATTAACAAGTTGGAGAGCCAGCAAAAGCCACCAATTCCCTCTGCTGCATCCACAGCAGGAGGCATTTGAATTACCAGTGAGGCAATTAGTGTGCTTCGACCCAAATGATAAATAAGTACATAAACCACACGAGATTGAAATAAGCAAATATTAGCTCCATGCAGGAAAAGCAGGAAAAGTTTAACAATGTGGGAAAAAGCACTGTTCAATACAGAACTGCCATTTGAAATACAGCCAAAGCAAATTGTAGATGGAAATGGAGAAGACACGGGCACTATTCCTTAACGCTTTGAAGCCTGACTGTGTTAGGACCAAACAAGGACACGTTCTCCTGTGAGGGTGGGGAGGCTCTGGCCCAGGTTGCCCAGAGCAGTGGTGGCTGCCCCATCCCTGGAGGGGTTCCAGGCCAGGCTGGATGGGGCTTGGAGCCTCTGATCCAGTGGGAGGTGTCCCTGCCCATGGCAGGGGTGGTACTGGATGGGCTTGGAGGTCCCTTCCAGCCCAAACCATTCTGTGATTCTGTTAAAAGATACAGCATGCAGCATTGACCAAGAGGAACTGGTCAGTCCCTGGTCAGTAGCAAAGGATCAGATCTTCTCAATCCATTTGAATTAAACAACCAGCTTATCTTTATTTTTCAAACCTTCACCAACTGAAATTCTGCCTTAGGGAATTTGCACTAAAATGAGTTGTTTAAGCACAGGAATGCCGAGATACTTGTGGTTTGTTTGTACAGACTCCTCTCATGGTATTAACTCCTAAGTGCTGATTATTTGAAGACAGATATCTCTGGCATTTAAAAAGTCAGTGTTCATTTGTTGGAGCTAAATACGCATGGTGTTTTCATGAGTGGTGTGCAATTGGGTAACTCTAATTGCAAATAAGAATCTTTTCCTCCTTGGAAAACAGGTTTAAGTTTATATAAGGTAATGAAGCAGGGGCCTGAAGATCAGTGACGGAACAAATTGCATTAAGTGAAATCAGGCAGTTAGCTGTCTACTCCGATTTCTTCTCTTGAAAAAGCCTTCTACCACCCAGTCCCCATCGCTGATGGACTGTTACTGTCTTTCTTGTTCAATGAAGAGACAAAAATTAAGTGATCAAGGAAAAATATTACAATCAACATCCATTCATTCATCTCTCAAAACCGATGGCACTTCATCCCAATTTTTAAGTCCCTTTCGATAAATAACATAGAAACAGAAATGGGACGGTTGTTGCTATGTAACTTCCAGTATTGAAATGGATGAGGCACGGTGACCTTGGCCTCTGGAGATGATGTGCAAACTATTTATATGCACAGCTGTACATATTGTCAGAGTTTAATGTTAAATCCCATGGAAAATCATCTCTGTTGTTCTGCTTTTGAGGAAAGGACAGGGTTTAAATATTTAATAGGCTTTCTCACTGTGCAAGCACATTTGGTATTACATAAGTGAGCAGCACAGATCTTTCAAGGCTCTGGCTTCAAGCATTTGCCAAGCTCTCCTAGACCTCAGGTGACAATGAGACAGGCTCATCAAACCATAAGCAGCAGAAGGTAACAAAGAGCTTTTGAGATGTGCAGCAAAACCCCTTTCTGTCGTGTGTTTTTTGTAAGCCGGCTTCCAGCAGCGCACCCTCCTCCTGCCACTCCCTCCTGAATCCTGGGTGGAGTTTCCCTTCCTCCCTAGAATGTACAGGTAAGAGATAAGTAGATTTTCAAAGCTCCCTCGCCATGTTCTCAGGATTCTGCTGCGCTGAAAATCTCTCCTCGCTGTGGTTTAACAAACAGCAGTGCAGGCCTGGCAGCACACAAACACGACCAATGGAGTGCTCACAACCACCACCTAAAGATGACTTGAGATTCTGACTTTGAACCGCAAGTAATTGTTAAAAGTCTTTGCAAGTAAGGGAAACAAGTGAAACAAGAACTCACAATCCTACTGGGCTCAAGGTCTTTTGCAGAGGAGTTAAACACCTTTTTTCACCGATTTTATAGCCAGGACAGCAGAGGCAAAGCAAAGAGTTTAACAGAGTGGGGGCATAATTCATAATTAGACCCAGAATGTAAAAAGGTTTTATTTCATTACTTTGCCATTACAAAATCCTCTCTCCTAGGAAGCAGAATACACAGGCATGATCCAGCCACAGTCAAAGCCTTTACTGCTTGCAAAGCTGTTCCGACCACAAGAATAAAGCAGAGATGCACAGGAATTCTCCCTGGCCCAGCAGTCCAGTCCTGCGATTTCCAACAAAATTAAATGCCCTGACACTTCGACTTTCCATTTCTCAATTCTGCAGGAACCTCATCAGCAACTATGAAAGGCCCATCAGACCCATCAGCATTTCTTGCAGCAAATATACTGGAGCTACGCATAAACACTCACACATTTAATTCCTTTCCTTTGGGGTCTTTTCACGCATATCACAGCTATTAATATACACTGAATGTAGTACTGCATTATTGTCCACAAAGTCAACAGAACACCAGCTGCGGCGATGTTCAGCAAACAAAGATAATGGATTTTGCTTGAGACCTAAGACAAGAAACATGGAAAAAATAGGAATGCTAGCTGCAGCATTAATGAGCCCGCTTCCCACAGGCTGTGCAGCGCCGGCATTTCAGCAAGCAAGGGTACAAGTGCAATAATAAAACCTGGAGACAGGCAATAAGATCTGTGTCTTCCTTTTGCTGCTTTGTCTTCAACTGAGACAGTGTAGTATAAGTTGAAAGACGTGAAAATTACCTGTAGTATAAAATGACCTGAGATGGAAAGGACCCACAAGGATCATGGAATAGTTTGGGTTGGATGGGACCTTAAAGCCCATCCAGTCCCACCCCCTGCCATGGGCAGGGACACCTCCCACTGGATCAGGGGCTCCAAGCCCCAACCAACCTGGCCTTGAACACCTCCAGGGATGGAGCAGCCACCATTGCTCTGGGCAACCTGGGCCAGAGCCTCCCCACCCTCATAGTGAAGAAATTCCTCCTTATGTTTAGTCTTAATCTGCCCGTCTCCAGTTTATACTCATTGCCCGTCGTCCTATCACTCCAAACCTTTGTCAACAGCCCCTCCCCAGCTTTCTTGGAGCCCCTGCAGGTACTGGAAGGTCACTATAAGGTCTCCCTGGAGCCTTCTCTTCTCCAGGCTGAACAACTCCAACTCTCTCAGCCTGTCCTTGTAGGAAAGCTGCTCCAGCCCTCGGATCATCCTTGGAACGGGTCCACAGAAGGACTACAACAACTCCCTCTCCTTCTTATGTTGATGATTCCAGAACTGGACACAGTACTCCAGACGAGGTCTCACAAGAGATGAACAGAGGGGCAGAATCCCCTCCCTCGCCTTGCCAGCCATGCTGGTTTTGATGCAGCCCGGGACATGGTTGGCCTTTGGGGTTGTGAGCACACATTGCCGGCTCATGTCGAGCTTCCCATCAACCAGCAAAGGATCATCAAGTCCAACTCCTATCCCTGCAGAGGACAGTCCAACATTCACACCATGTGTCTGTGTGTTGTGTGTCAAAATATGCATTGCACCTCAGCTCCTGAGCCAAAGCTAAGTAATAAAGGGCAGTTGGGTTTTGGGTTTTTTGAAGTGTAGGTGGCTTTCTGACTTTTTTGAAATAAAGCAACAAAAAGAATGTTTAAATCCGATTTTAAAATGCTACCAGTTTTTATGGATTGGGAATTCTATTACCTTCTGTTTCAGGATGAAAGACAGAGCTTATTGCATGACTGCACATAAGCAGTGGTTGGACTGGATTACTGGAGTCACCCAGCACTGACAGAGGCAGATGATCCCTAAGGTACAGCTTTCCATTTCCCTGTGAAGCAAAACAGTACATTCTTCAGGGACTCTTCTGGACTACAGACAAAAAACAATGTGCCTTTGCTGCCTTCATATCTTACAATCCAAGAGAAATCGTATTTGATCAGCACTGCTCCCAAGAAAGCCAGAGGCTGTCGGAAGCCATATGGGATGAACTTGTCAGTGGCAATTCTACTCTTGAGTCAACACTCTTATCAATTACCAAGCATGATTTTATGGTTTGATGGACCATAAAGCTTCAGGCAACAAATCTAGGGGATGAGCTTGATCATAAGAGGTCATTAAGGATCCCAGAGCACTACTTGTTTGCACCAGGTTATCCACCTTCTTGTCTTGGATCAATTTTAGTTCAGCTTTTTCCAGACAAAATTCCTCTCTGCAATTCCCAACACTGGATTCTTTACCTCTCATCTCCAGCTCTTGGGGGGAGCATTATGTTGTTAAAACACAGCAATGTCACCCCAAAGATACCTTCCTTCCAGCAGCTGGAAAAATACTGTGAAGTTCCTCCTTAATCACCGCAAGAAAGGGATATTTACCTAGAAAATTGGTTATTTGGGTTTTATGCTGTTAGATAGAAACAAACATGAATGTTTATCACCGCAAAAAGTTATTTAGGGGAACTGTAATGGCAAAAAATGAATTTCATTTCTAAGAGGCCCTTTCCTGCAGGATTTTCCATGTAAATGAAAAAGCCACTTCCTGCTGACAAAATTTTGAATAAAGATTTTAAGCAGCTAGAATATGAAAAACACAAAGGGCTCAGCACGATATGGATCTTTATGTGCTATTGAAGCCTTCTCTTAGATGTAAAAATAGGCCATAAGTCATACAGAATTCTTTGTGTGGGTCCTGGGAATTGGATGTTGATTTATACCAGCTGAAAACCTGACCTGAGACAAAAGACTTGAACAACAGAGGGAGGTTTAACGCTTGAATCAAAAAGAACACCGCAAAAACTACAACGCTTCATTATTGAAGGGCTGGTCGAAATAAAGTATTTAGACACCCAAACACACCAACGAGAGGGAAAGACAACAATTCAAGTTGCTTTTGATTTGCATATGCAGAGATACTCCACATATAAGACAAATAATTCAGGGCTACAGGCACTGAGCACTTCATAGAAAAAGGATATTTATTGCCAGTGCTGAAGGATATAAAGTTATTTGAAAGGGATAGACTTCATTCTTTTCTCGGGCAATAGGGATTTCTCTTGCTTATTTTTTCTTAGAGTCTGGACAGATAAATCATTCTTGGGGAAAAATTTAAATGATTCAGCATTACTGGTTCTAAAGATACAGTGAGAAGGGGTTGGGAGATTTCACTCAATACTGTTAGAAACAGACAGGAATAGAAGGAGTAGCAAAGTGTTGCAGGTTTTTTTTTCAGTAATCACATACATTTGCTGGCTGTTTTACCGCAGGATTTGATAAACAGAAAATTTTTTTGAAAAGTAGTGGTTGCATTATGAACAATAAGTTCAATTTTCTAAAGCCGAGGGGCATTTAAGACGACACGTCCTGCTGATTTTTATCAGGGTTTAAACTATCAAATCACATCAGCACTTCTGGAATTCCCACGCTTCAGCCCCTGAGTGCCTATCTTACAACTTACGCTTTCACGAGCCAGGTTTCCTTCAGTGCATTTAGACAATTAGAGACACAGACAGTCACTAATGGAATTCTCAAAAGTTTTTAAGTATATTAATGTCTTGATTCTATGGGCATTAAATCCTAGAATGTATTAAAAACCCAGTAGGTGTCCATATGTTTTTCTTCCACTAGAGGTTACTTATCTTGCCTCATTTTAGTAAACTGCGTCTGCCTCCAAAACAAGCATATACATTTGTGTCTGCATCATTCCTTTTCAACAATCTGTACGAGACACCCATATCTTACCACAGCAATGTAACCAGCGATAGGAGAACAGGCAATGGTCTTGAGTTGCGCCAGGGGAGGTTTAGACTGGAGATTAAGAAAGATTTCTTTACTGACAGAGTGGTGAAGGTTGGACCAGGCTGCCCAGGGCAGCAGGGGAGTCGCCATCCCTGGAGGGGGTCAAAGAACATGTAGATGTGCCACTTCAGCATGGTTTAGCAGGGACAGTGAGGTTGGGTTGACGCCTGGACTGGACGAGCTCAGAGGTCTTTTCCAACCTCAACAATTCTATGAGATGCCAGTTCCTGTCCATCCCATCAGAAGGGATGCTGATCAAGGAGCCCTCATTGAACGAGGAATCGCTCATACAAAAATCCCAAGTTCATCCTCCAAGGAATCTACTACCTAATAGGATGATATGAGAAAAATCAAAGCCGAGTTCTCTCAAAGGCAACACCAGCTGGGCACAGATCACTTCTGTGTCAAAACAAAGAAAGACTTCTTATATGTTAGATCTTCATAAGTGTTTCAGTCTTCCCTGGAAGTAGCTTGTGAGTCGGAATGCTCCGGCACGGATCAAGAGGCCCAAGAGATGGGCTGCTAACAGACACACACTGCTAGTCCTGCCTGCCTTCCCCTGCTTTAAGCACTTCACTGCTACCATGAGTTGGGGGATCAGAAAACACAGACGCTAAGAAAGAGCTCATTATTATTCTAATATTATTCAATATTGCTGTCAATTTACCATAGGCCCAAATTTCCCTGTCAGTGACAGTGCTTTAAGCACATGGAATTGGGGACCTCACTTGTACCCACCACAGAGCAGTATTAAACAGTTCAAGAACAATGCTATCATGATTGCTATCATGCTATCAAACAAACAGTGAAACCAAGAGCTCGAGAGATGGAAGCAATCCACAAGGAGCTGTAAGACCAAAATCTAGGAGCGCGTGGTTTCCATCACCTTTCAAATCATGCTACTCCTGTATCTCTCCTTCCAGCTTCATTTAAAATTTCAGTGCAGACCAAATGCCCTCAACAAAATAAGGGAATAGATGAGACTCCAGCAAATAAACCCTAAGTGGCTGAAGGAGGGGAGCACAAGTTCTGTGCATCTCAAACCTCCTTTTAAATATATTAAATCAAAGCAAAAGTTTATTTCACAAATACGGAGTTCTAGCTTTTGCATACATTTTGTCCTATAAAGTTTTGTCAAAATTTATCCCCTTTCTGAGTTTAAAAAAAAAAAAAAAAGGCAAAATGGATTTAAGAGAATCAATTCCCGGACCCATTCCAACAAAAAAAACCCAATCTGACTGAACCCACTTGCAGCAGCTCATCTCTTGCTCCACAAATAGTTCCATTTATTTCAATGGAACCACTTTTGTAGGAAAGTGCTACTGATTCCAGCGCAGCTGCCACTGCAATCGCCCGCAAATCACTAAGATTCCCCTCCCAGCAAAGCAGCATTTACCCAGCGGAACCCTTTACAAGGATTTGAGTGATTTAGTATCACTGACACACGTCATTCAAACCACCCACAATCAGCATTCCTGATCATATGGATTTCCAGGATCATTACACCTCATCCAATGAAGTAGTTACAATTTCACTCCATTTTTATCATTCTGAATCTGATGGTTGATACTAGAAGTACATCTTAAGCTATAAATAAAATCAGAAAGGCTTATTTAACAGCAGGGCGGCTACCTCAGATGACAGGACATCTGTGTCATTTCTTTTTCCAAGCAGTATCTCTGAGAAAGCTGCGTTTTGTGCATCTGGCAGCTCCCCAAAATGGGCAAAGTTTCACCCAACAGCTGCCATTCTGCCCAATACAAAACATTTGGTCTGAGGTGTGGTATCAATGAACTTCAGTCAGAGGAAGTGGTGGTGCAAGGAAGTCAAAGCATTAATTAATACAACTTACAGCCCATGATCAACTTTGGTCTGAGACATTCCAAAGCAAATGAAGTTTCCAGCATGAAGAGTTTGTAACTGAGGTCTCCAACATTTAACCGCATTTCCTTTCACAACCCACTTACAATGACAAGGTGCCTTATATTGAATATAACGTAATGCTATTATATTCTGAGGACCCAGTGCAGCCAAAACACTAACTTCTTTAGCTCCATGACGCTCCCTGCCAGGTATGCTGGCTGCAGCCCCACATTCGGCAGCCACATGAGAAGAAACAAGGTTAAAACCAAACCACGGCACAGAGGAAAGCTGCAGAAGCCAGCAGCGATTCTGTATATACAAGATAAAAGCACAGATCGCTAGCTTGCATATGTCTGGGTTTATACAAGCTTCTCCACTCCAAACACACAGATAAAAACCAGCAGAAAACAGGGTACCTTGAGCGCCGCATGGAAACTGCCTTCCCAGCACAAACGCAAGAGCAGAAGGGAGCAGACCTTCCCGACACTGACAGCAAAGATCCAGAGCTAATAACATTTTTGCAACACTGACAAGTTATCAGAAGTGTTGTGTTTGTGAAAAGGTTATAAAGAGCCCTGCTGGGCCCAGAGCAATCACACAATGCCAAGGCCTAATCAGATTAATCTGCCTGCTATGAGGCATCAGCCTTTTAGGTCTGACTGCTCTCATACCTGCTTTGCACCAGTATCTCACAGTGCAGCCATTCCTGGTTTTATGGGACAGAACGCTCAAACCTGACCTGTTCAAAGAATTCTGTCCAAATGAAGTCCCTGCATAACCGCTGGATCCTTTGCCGACTACAGCCCTGCATTAAAAATTTGAATACAGAACTGGATTTGTGCAAGTTGAAAGAGGTGAATAGCTGCAAGAATGCAAAGTGGTTCTGTCCCTGCTGCAAGTCCTGCCTGCCTTAAGGAAGCTTTCTTTTTACTTGCACAATTCAAGAGCAGCCAAGATTGGAGGATTGAATGGAAGTGCTACATAATTTGAGAAAGTACTGCATCTAGTAAAATCTAGCCATGGAGAAAGGAATTAAACTGAAATACTTCGACAATTAGTTAAGTAAATACCTACTTTTCTGGAAGAACAATGTTTTTCACCAGTTTTTAATAATTTGAAGAACTAAAGCACACCATGGCTTAGGAAAAAAATCAGATGAGAGCCACCGACAGACTTGCCCACTTCACACAGAGATGTTCCATTCCCAGTCCCTCTCCCTTTTGCTTCCCACCAGTCACTGGTCCAAATTACTAGCCTTACTGAAAAAGAGAAGCAGAGAATCAATGTAATTCTAGAGTCAATTCATGATTGTATTTTATCTTGGCAGCATTCCTGGAACATAACAGCCCCATCTGTGAAAAATACAGGCAATGCAAATAAACATTTGCTGTGATCCTCTGGTACTTTGGGTCCTGCCTCAACTGAGCTATTGCAGTGCAAGGAAAGAGATAGATGGTAAATTCGTATATGCAAATAAGAATTTAAAAATGGACATCCTGGCCCTAGTTCAGAAAAATATCCTTATTCAAGAGAGCACGAGTGTTCTGAAGTCGCATGTGTGTATTACATAAGCAAACCACAGATTACAGACTTTTTTAAAGACAGAAGCTACAAAGAAAAACAAACCATAAAACATGCTAAGTATTGGGCAAAGTTACCCTCGTTACACAAATGCTCCTACTTTTCCCATCAGAATTCCTTGCTTCATCTATTTAGGCCCCTATTCAGCAACCAGATGTTGTAATTTGCACCTGGCTGGTGTCTGAAAACCCTGGTTATTTTTAGGATACCAGAAGGAAACGTGTCTTTAGTTCCTTTGATGCATTTCATGAACTTTTCCCACCTATTAACTGTTCCGGTTGGTTTCATGCGGAAGCGGAATTCCATCAAAGACATGAAGTAGGTCAAAGCAAAAGTAGTAAATCATAGAATCATTAAGGTTGGGAAAGACCTCTAAGTTCATAAAATCCACGGTATTCAGACAGGTTATACCAGCTGAAGATTTGGTACAATCTGAATTCACCACTTTAATGCTCGTAAGATCCTTACACATGCCGCCACCTCACAGACTGGTACTGGAAAGTAGAAAGGGACACAGGGCTTTCATTAAACACATTCACTTTCTCCCTCTCTCCACGCACAGCACAAAGTCACAGAATGGTTTGGTTTGAAAGGGACCTCAAAGCTCATTCAGTTCCAACCCTCCCGCCATGTGCAAGGACATCTTCCACTGGATCAGATTGCTCAAAGCCCCTTCCAGCCTGGTCTTGAACACCTCCAGGGTTGAGGCATTCACAACCACAGGGGAACCCGTTCTAGTGCTGCTGAAGTACTTTCCTCCAGTGCCAGCCAGACATGAGAAATCAGGTCTTTTTCTTTGGACTACAGCAGCAGAAAGACTAAAACAACCCTCTTCCTGAGAGAGGAGTCCCTTACGATTGCTCTTCTCTTCTGGAAGGTGGAGTAGTACACATGAACTGATGTAATTATTCCCTTCCTCCAAGGAGAGGAGACGCTTTGAGCAGGTGATTTAGAAGATTTATCTCACCTCTGCCTAGGATAGCAGCTCACAATCTACCCTTCCTTTGCGCTGTAGCTTTGCTGATCTAATGAAAAAAAACTCCTTTGAGATACTGCTAAAAGTCATGAAGTAGGAACAGAAGACGTACGTAAGGAGCTGGATTAGTCATTGGAAACAAAGAGCTAAATTACCTTGGGCTGGAACCCTCATAAGCATGACAGCCCATGGCATCACTGCTTTTCTCCCTGGCTGTTTAAACTCTGCCACACACTTGCATCTCTTTTTAAAGTTGTTTTTTACTCTTTTCCTATCAGCTAGAAGGAACTGGAACAATTTATCACATAGCTCTGGCGAAATCAATCAAACACTAACAAGTGCCACGGCATCGCTTAAACAGAAGATGATAATTCAGAAGTTATCTCACAAGGAGAAAGCAAAGCAAGAGACTGTCTTGGGCTCATGGAAATACTCGCCAGTGAAGCCTTTGCTTCAAATCTGTTTTCTAACGATCTTTGATGCTGATTCATCCTGCAGGGCTCACATCCATATCTGGCTGGCTTCGCACACTTGTATGTTCTCTAGGGTATGACCTTACCCTTTCTGGGATTCAGAACTGGTTTGGGTTTTTTTTTCAAACCATCAGGAGGTGCGAGTGTTGCTCCATGGCATTTGCCCAGACAGGAAAGACATTAAGAGGAGAGAGAGGAAATTACTCTGCTGCCGGGCTCTGAACAGGGAACTGAGAGTCAGTGGCACAAGCTGAAGCTGGGATGCAGTGAGCAGGCAGTTAACGCTCCTTTTGGTTAACATCCCTTTGGGCAAATCTGCACCGGCCAGAGCTGAGCTGCTAAAAAAGGAAATGAAAGGGAAAAAGTCTCTTAGATAAGGTCAAAGAGGACCCATCACGCCTCCTGGCTGCACTCAGCAAAGAGGGTTATTTTGGGGGGGGCTGTAAAGGTACCTGGAATGCAAAATCTGTGGGAGATATTAAAATACAAAGCAAATCTAATCTCCATGGACTACATCTGAACTTCACTGAGTTTCCTCTAAGATTGGGGGTTGGAACTAGATGATCTTTAAGGTCCCTTCCAACCCAAACTACTCTATGATTGCATCGGTGACACTTGACCAAAGTAGCACCAAATTCCAAATCTGCAATCCCACTTCCCCGCGTTATCCCCAGGGCTGACTGACAGAACATCCCAACTTCTGTGGGTTTTGCTGACCCCTCTCACAGCGTAGGTGGGCATGAAAGCTTTCCTCACAGCCTGAGCACATTAGAAATGCAAACCTTAATTATGACTGAAAGGCTGCTGCCATCGGTTCCTATACACTGGCATCAGGTCTGTAACAGTAAACAAAGAAACCATTACTATAAACGCCTTGTAGGGAGAGCTGCTCCCAAACAGGGATTCTCTTCATCCGCAAAAGATTATTTCCTAATTTCCTTAACACTAAATATATCTCAAAATAAATCTTGAGGTGGGGGCAAAAGTAGAATAGCTATAAGTGGCTTTCAAGTTAATTTTCAAGGGTTTCCTTCCACGTGCCAGGAGACTTTAGAAGAGAATCTGCTCTGTTCCAAGTTCTTGCATCCACATAAATAGTGTTTGAGTTTAATGGCAAACAGAAAGCCTGGCTGAGTTGGGCTTTTCCCTTCCCTCTGCAGAGTTTGAGCCTAAGAGGGAAAATCTGAAGTCACATGAAATTCATGGCTCCAAATATCAGCATTAATTTGACCTTGTGTCTGCACGGCAAAACCACAAACATTAGGAAGGAAAATGGCTTTGATTTGTCTTGAAATTTGTGGAAAAGCAAAGGATGTTTATTAACTTGGTTTGTGTGGCCTGGTTTTCTCAAAGCACAGAACTGCACGGGGATATAATCAGATATAATTCATCACTTCCAAGTCTGCCTCATTTCTTGAGCTGACCAAGAACGTCCTGTTACCTCCTGGGCCAGGGTGAGAGAAGACTTGAGCAATGACAAATTTAAGTGGCAACAAAAGTAAGCGGAGCAGGGAAGTGGAAAGGAATCGGAGGGGGAAGCAAAACGCAGTGATCATGACCTGTTTTCATTCAGTGTTTTCCAATTAAAGTGATTTTTCTCAGAAGAAAACCTGCTCTGTGGAACATATTCATTTCTTCTCGGTGTTCTGTGAAGGCAAATTGAAAACCTGCACAGTGAAATTTTACTTCATGGTTAAATTACAACCAATTTTTCCCCCACAAAAATAACAAAACAGTCACTCACTGGTTTTCAAATCAATTTTCTTTTCACTTTTACTGAGATAAATAGCAAAGTCTCCATTATTTGAGATGTGGGGGTTTTCACTCCAAAGATTTCTCCTTAACACCCCTGCCCAGCTCCTCTCTGAAGGATCGCATCATTTCAATTTCTCAGTAGCAGGGATGAAATCCTTTAAGAAACTGCCCCTAATTGTCAGATACAATGGATGAACTCAATGCTTCCTAAAAGCTCATTTAGAACCAAATCCTGCTTTGAAACCCTGCTCCATGCATTTCACCCGGTTCCTGCAGGAAGGTGAATTTTCTCCTCATGTATCCAATCTCATGACCATCCATCCCACAGGCACAAAGAAATGAGTTAAAGTGAGAGAACTGGTACATTTACAGGCCTGCCTTGCCTTTTCACAGCCAGTTCCTCCTCTTCCCCTCTGCTCAGGCATTACGGCTGCTAACAGGAAAAGGAAATTTTTCCTCGAATTGCTGTGAATCGTTCTGTCAGAGAACACCATAACTAGCAGTAATTTTCAGATCAATTTACATGACACTCCGGTTATTTTATGCAGTGCCATGTTGCTGTTCCACTTGACCGCACTCACTACCTATGTCCTTAAAATCGAAAGTTTGTCTCCATGAAGCTCATGTTTCCTGTGGCTCTGTACTGCAATATCTACATCTCATCAGCTGCTTTAGCTGTTCATTTGCATCATGTTCTTAGCTGCCACAAAGACTTTTCAGAAATAAAAGGTCTGATGGATCCTGGAAGCCTGTCTCCTTTGGCAGTAGCAGCTTATAGATGTCTTACCGGGCGCTATTAGGACTTAAAACCATTTCATCTGCATATTTCCCAGTCACAATTGTCATTATTACAGCCATATAAATAAACAGAGAAGCTAGAAATCTTAAATCCAGGTTTCTTGCATTCTGGCACATTTTCTTAGCCATAAGCCACCTTTTCCATCCCTTCTACTACTATGTCCTCCCACTCCCTGCAGATGAATTAATGTTTCCAAGGCTACAGAGCAAATCAAAGACTTAAATGGAATTAGAGCCTGCGATTACTAGCTCATATTTGAAAGTCTTAGTTTCTAGACCATGCAAATGGCTTCCAAATGGAAGCTTGACTAATACCATGTAGAAACTTAATTAACTGACAGCATCAATCTATCGGCCAGAAATCATTGGAGGTGTAAAATTCCAGCTGGTAAACTTTAAAAGGCCAGTAAAGCTGCCAAAAGCCTTTGCCATGAACATGCTTCTCAACTTCCATGTCACTGGCTGAATTCAGGGATGTGTCAATCCCATCTCTTTACGTGCTCAAATAGCCTTTTCAGTGCAGAAACCGAGAACTTTCTCTCCAGCACGATTTAACTGAAAATGTAACTGCTTTGGGAACTCCAGTTCAGCACAGGTGTCTTCCTTCTTTATCCTGACGTGTTTTTAGCACAGCCATGTAACGCTCACCTATTATATTATCCTCTCTAAAAGCAGCTGCACTTAAAAGGTGTAGAGCTGAACACGACCCAGCTCACAAGCTTATGTTTACATGCAAATCTTGTTACTTATAATGAAAAACTAGCAGGAAAAACTCTTCTCAGGGTCATGCCAGAGGTTCACTCTTGCATTGTAAGTTGCAAATGGAGCCACTAGCTGCCAGCTCCTGTGTGCCCAGCCTATCCCAACGGCGAGTGCAGTACACTTGCTCATAACTACTATACATTTTGAACTAAGTTTTATTACACGAAGACAGTGGAAGGCTCAGAGCATGGCTGTGGACCAGCTAGGCCAAACCAGGGCAGGTTTGACCACGCTGGACACTATCTGAGCTGGCTACAGCAGGCTCAAGAGGAAGCACTGAGCTCCTTGGGCAGCAGTCTGTGCGAGCACGTGCTTCCTTTCTCCTTCAAGGAAAGAGTGGGAGGCCAGATGCAGATGCAATGGTCCCTGCTGTCTTCAGCCAACTGGATATGAACTTTTCCCAATGACTTTTGCATTTGAAATGCATTTCTACAGACCCCTATATCCAGAGGGCATGCACTCTACCTATTTGAACTGAAAAAAATCCTCTAACTTTAGCAAAAGTCCATGTAAACATGTCCAAAGCCACGTGCTTACTACAGTGGGATTTTAATCCAGTTACAGAGCTTTACAGAGATTTTCATAACACGGTAATGAGCAGGTCAGTTATAATTCAGACAGAGATACAGAAGTCAATATGCAAATCGACTTCTTTGCGTTTACAAACTCAGACAGAATCAGTGACTATTCTGAGAGTATCAACTAGGTTTCCTGATCCACCATCACAAGGTACAGACAAGAGCACAGGAAAAACAGTTGCTCCTTTCTATAAACACTTTACAGCCATATAAACTTTACTAAGCAAAATGGAGTTACTCTCAATTTCAGATGCTGTGAGAAAAATTAAAGCTCGATTCATACACATTGAAGCAGAAATAAATTACGCTTTCCCATGTCAGGTGCTATTAAAAACCGAGGTAAACTATTGAAATTGAAATAAACTACTAAAGTGGCTGAGGAATTCTCCACCTCTTGATGCTTTCAGTCTAGATACTTTCAGATACTTTCCCTGAGAGACATTAAGTAAAACACAAGCTACTGGGACTAAGTAAAGCACTAAGTACATGAAAAATACTGACT
Organism: Cuculus canorus; assembly: GCF_017976375.1. Lineage (NCBI taxonomy): Eukaryota > Metazoa > Chordata > Aves > Cuculiformes > Cuculidae > Cuculus > Cuculus canorus. The sequence continues at coordinate 768,690 of NC_071426.1, read as the reverse complement.
ACATCATTTTAGTGAAAGCAGATGCTATCAACATCTCCTACACCTTCTAGACCCCTAAGCATAAAGCATCATGAATGATGCTGACCTCAAGATCAGTGACTGTATGCACGCTATTAAAGAGATCTTCCTCGTCTGTTGTTCTCAAGTGAATTGTTTATCTGGAAAACCAAAAATGCACTCTGCCAAACCTGGATGCCTTTCCTGGTACAAAGCACCACGCACAACAGTCACCTGGCATCACACATCATCCCCAGTTCTGCAGACAAGGGAAGAGACACACTAAGGGTGTCAGAACAAAATCAGCACAAGAGAAAAACAAACCAGAGTGACTCATTATGAATTGTTAATGGCCTGTTTACTGCCGACCCCCTGACAGAAAAAAATAGGAGCAAGAGCACACGTGTCTGCTAAGACAATTTCTTTCAGGCTGCAGAATTTAAAAGATAGTTAAATGATAGCAGGAAAATGAAAATATGGTTGAATTTGTGATGTTAACCGTAGTTTGTGGGGGGTTTTTTTTGGGGGGAGGTTTGCAATAAAGAACTGGAAATAAGACTTGCATGATCCTAGAACAGCAAGCAGGCAGAGATTTTTGGCAAACATTCCTTTAACAAGGGGTAAGAGAACTCCCAAGTAATCTGAATGTGCTGCCAAAAGCATCCTGGCTAGAGCTGTGCCATCGAATCAATCCAAATAAACAATCTTTTAAGCATCACTTAAGTCCCACGTTACAGACTTCATAACTCAGTTCAGTTTTACTAACTTATTTGCAGAGGTACAAATAAACCCCGAGTGTTTGGATAGTTGAGAAGGGAATTTATCTTACAAACTAGTGTCAGAATCTTTCTTCTCACCTCTACCTGAACACAGAAAGCAAATATTTACTTAGAAGTGATCAGCTTCAGGAGAGACAGGAGCTGCTTCCTGTCACTGAATTTCAACAGGAGGAAGGTACAGGGACAAATGTTTGCACAAATCCAGCTAAGTAAGCAGCAGGACAAGCTGGGAGCCCTGCAGAAGGCCCTGGTGTCAGAAACCTCACTTTTCCCTGTAATTGGGTCCCCAACTGTCAAACTCAAAAAAATTTTATATGACATTACTAAGTGTGAAATACACACCTGGGGTTCATTCTCCATAGGAAGCCTGAACCATCTGTGCCTTCTCCCTCTGGAAGTTTAAAGACAGGACTGTTGTCTCCACAGGGAGCCGGCGCCCAGCCAGACTGCACTCTGGTCAGCACAGGATCACTGAGACAGTCCACAACCCAGGCTTCTGAAGGCAAATCTCAGCAGAGTGAGTGGTTTGAGTTTGGACCCTGGGTATAAATCCTTCACATCACCCCTTCAGCATACATTTCAAGTGACATCAGAAAGTGCAGCCTGATCTAGCGGGATGTGTCCCTGCCCGTGGCAGGGGACTGGAACTAGATGATCTTTAAGGTCCCTTCCAATCCAAACCATTCTATGATAACTATTCTATTTATTATGTGATCTTACATGCAATTACTTTTAGTGACACTATATGCAAGCAATCAACCAACAGGAGGATTGCAACACAGCTTGCTGCAATACTACATCTATGTAGTGCTATTTCCTTACTTTAGCCTTTAAAATTCTTTAAGCATTGCAAGTGTGGGTGCTCTGCCAAGCATCCGGTATAGCACTTTATATAAATGCATGCATGAGACATGTAGGTAGCGTTCTTTGAGCAACCTGCGTGTATAAAGTGTGTATATTATAGATTTGATCTGTAAATTAACCTGTACATACACAGTGTACAGCAGTTTGATAGCAGACACATATTTTCCTTTTTACTTGAAACTTACAGCTGTCTGCAACACATGGCATTCAAAACTTCAGCAATATTATGAGTGTCAGAGCTGTCAGAATGATTAACAATAGGTATTTGAAAAGAAAACAGTAGGTAGTTAAGATCTGTTCTTGCAATATGATTTATGGGTTTTTTTATGGCAGAACCATGACTTTGAGTCAAAAACAGCAAACATTCAGAAACATGAAACAAGGGGGTGCTTGGCCAAGCAGATGGGTTTTACTACAAGAGCCTGTCCTTTTTAGCAAAATCAGTCAAGGTCAACCTGAAGCAATAACGAATTCCATCCCCTTAAATACAAGGAGCATTTACAGGAAAACTGAACCCCCAGATGTTACAAATCAGTCTGTTTCTACTGAAGCACAATAAATCATGTATAGCATTGAGCGATGATCTGTATTAGGATGTTTAGATTGAAAAGGAATTAGGGAACCTACTTCAGATAGGACATTCAAAACTACCTCCCTTATCCCATTTCTGGGCTGCTACAAGTCATAATTTCTATGGATTGACATAGAATGGCTAAAGACTTCCTATTGGACAAATAAATACTGCAAGATATTTCTGGATCTAGCTGTAATTCTTAACCATTATCTTCTTTATTATATGCTTCTGCCTTTGTTTCTACTTGCAGAAAGCACTGAGTATCTGGTACCTTGTTTACAGCCTAACATGAAGTACAAGAAAAAGAAAGCACTACCGAGGATTGCATTGCTTGTAAATGCTGCTCCTCAACTGAGACAGCTACTCCATGGTAGTCAAAGGGCCCCATGCCTTGAACGGAATAAGACAACAGTTGTTCGGGAGATTTTCCTTGTTTTTATTTTGTTAAACTTTAAGAATGGATGAACGAAAGGAAGAAACCTCTGTGCTTAAAACCCTTGAGGTTTGAGGAAGTGGTCTAATGCAATTGTTTAAAACAGCTGTGAAAACATTTACACTTACTTACATCTATGTTCTCTCTTGCTTTTGTCCCAAAGCATCATTTTGCATGTTTTTTGTGGTTATTCATGTTCCAGCAAGTGAGCCCAGTTTACTGATCTCAAATTGCCCCTAAATGCAACCTTTGAGGGTAGCAGGATTCCAAACCATTAAAATATCTGCTCATTCTAAAAAATAAGTCCATTACATTTGGTAAGCAAGTATTACCCTTGCAGACCAACAGTAGAAAACTGCTGTCTCTGGGTGCAAAGCGGCTTGATCAAGTCCCAAAGAGGCCGAATGGCAAACAGCAACTGCCAGTCCTATTGCCGCGTCCTTAGCATGTTGACAAGTGAAAAAACCCACTCTTTGGTGCATCTGCATTGGGCAAAGCAAGGCCGAGGGACTTGGAACAGCATTTAAACAAGCAGCACCCTACATACACCAGTGTAGCACAGTGCCTAACATAACTGTTCCCTTTCACAGCGCTCTAGCAGTACCTCTACACAACATTCACTCCAAGAGCAGGGCTCTACTGCAATACATTCAGTTGAATTGCACAGATGGCACTTTGGCCTCATTTGAAAGGTTCTCCAGTTGCAGGAAATGTTTGCTTTTGTTGACAGAGACAAACAGCAGAGCACATTTCAGTGACTTCCCTCAGTTCACACAGGGGATCACTCAAGCCTCCTTACTCATGCCGTTCTCCGTGGTTTTGCTTCATGTGCTAGTCACAGTTCCCAGCTTTTAGCCAGATATTTTCATCCAAGTTCTCTACTCTTCTCCATTCTCTGTCTCTCCACCCTTTATCACTTCATACTGAAACATAACGTAGACTGTATGGCCTGTTTCCCCCTCCTGCGCTCCATATTCTCCTGCCCACTCCCTGTCATCCTTCTCTTCTTCCTGAACCTGTCATATCTGCACCAGGAGTGCAATTGGAAAGGGGATCTCGGAGGACCTACCTGTCAGATACGTCTACTTGGAGATCAACTCTGCTGTTTAAATCTGGAAAAGGAATGATTCCTGGGAGGAAACACTGCACTGCTGTTCAGCGGAGTAACTTTATCCAGCTGGTAAATATGACAGAGATCTATCAAAATAAATAAGAAATAAATATTAAGCCATCAAGCCTTACTAGACCGCTTGGAGAACAAGAAAGTAGGCAGCTCAGAACATAAAGGAGATTTATGTTTAACAGTTAAAGAGCATCTATGTGCAAAAATACATCAGAAATTTCCACAGATTGGTCCTAGAATACCTACATGTTCTCAAAGCACCTCCACGTAAAAGGTTCGTAGAAATTAATATGCATTTTAACTACAACCCAAATATAACTACAGTTTTAGATCATTAAGTGATAGAGATGGATATCACAGTATTACACCCCGGAGCACCCAGAACAATCATCCACATTTGCTCTCATTTGAACGTGTGATGTTGATAAATGATGGTTTACTGCCTTGTTTATATACGTTAGCCCGGCCAGATCTCCACAATTATTGTGCGCTTTAGCTCCCATAAAAAAATATTAGTTTTCCTGTGGGCTCACTTTAATCTACACATTGTCTATGGCCAAATACCTACTGGTATTTTGACTGGTATTCCAGACAGTCAGAAAATCCATTAGCTTCTACAGCATTTCACAAAGGAAACAAAAGGCAAACACAAAGAAACGCTAGCCATTTTTCACCAAGTTTCCTATAGTTCAGAGCTATTTAAATAGTAATTACTGATATCTTGACTACAAAAACATGGTCTAGCCCGCATGCCCTTGCCTTCTGGAACTCTGTACAAGAGATCTCTGCAAAGAGGCTCAGAGATGCTATGGATGTCTATCTGCAGTTTATCTGCCTTTAGAAGCTGTCCAAGCATCCAGCCAGCTGCCCATGAGATGGAAAAGAAACAAGTGTTTGATCCTTCAAGTGGATCCTTCAACTTCCTGCACCAAGGAAAAAAAAAACAAAACAACCCACAAGACAAAAGCATGCTGAAGAATAGGGAGAATGAAAAAAACACGCCTTTCTTTGGTCAGTAAACAAACCTAGAGAGAATAGGTTTTCAGTGTGTTGACAATGTTCTGGCAGTTCATTAATCCCAGCAAAATCTCTCCAAAGTTACTGATGCATGGATTCCATTTTCAAATTTCTCATTAGTTCCTCTTTATGGATTAAATGCTGATGTTCACGACTGAACGCACACAGCTTCAGCTGATGGATGTAATTGGGTTGTAATGGATTTTAGCTGCTGTTCCTTCTGATCTAGCCAATTTGAAATGCAGTCTCAATGTATTCTCCCCATCTCTCTGTAGGGAATGAGAAATTGAAACCTACAAGATGGAATTTATCAACTTCCATAAAGCCTGCTCCAACCGTCATAAAACTGTTAAACTTCTCATTATCATTCTACCACAGTTATTGCCCAAACTCTGGTCAGGCAAGTCAAAATATTAAAGTGCATTTAAAATAAGTAGAGTTGATCCCTCAATATTCGGTATGTCCTCAACATTGATTTAGGTGCTGTAAATATTACCAACCCGGGATGACATTAACACAGCATAAGCTTAACAGCAGGGACATAAAGTGATATGAAAGGATTTAAAGGCTGCAGAACCTCCTTCCAATTTTTCTTGTATCTGTATCTCAATACATAAATAGATAATTTGCCATTGCTGTGGGGCTAGTGTGCAACACAGCTTTACACTTCCTCCCCACTCCATAAACAGCATCTGCGTTGCTCTCAGCTTTCACTGATTTAACCCAGTCTCGGCTCACCAGAGGAATATAGACTGTCAAGAGCATGTGTGTATTCCAGAGGAGAATGTGGAACACCAAGAGCATAGAAAAGCTCACACAAGGCTCTGAAAATATAAGGGTTTTCACAAAAATAAGGGAATTGACAACTTAAGGTGGGGAGAGAAACAGTGTGGTGGCTTGGGTTTTCTAGACAACCTAAAAAATTGGCTGGATAAATCCTTTGAGAATCATGAAATGGTTTGGGTTGGAAGGGACCTCAAAGCCCATCCGGTGCCATCCCCTGCCATGGGCAGGGACAACTCCCACTGGATCAGGGGCTCCAAGCCCCATCCAACCTGGCCTGGAACCCCTCCAGGGACGGGGCAGCCACCACTGCTCTGGGAAACCTGGGCCAGGGCCTCCCCACCCTCACAGCAAAACATTTCTGCCTAAGATCTATATCCCTAATATTCTGATAAAACAAAGGCTCAGGCCAACCGAAGCTGGTAACAGGATTTAGGCAAAAGTTTCTCCAGAATGTTCTAACAAGCCCTACACACGACGGAAGAATATCCCATTGTAATGTAATTTCTCCAAAGGCTGAAGGTGCTTAATGTTTCTGAAAAACAAACAAATTCAGATTTTAGCTTCCAAAACTCCACGACCGCAGACATCCCGGTTTCAAACTACCACACTATTTGCACAGTGTTTCCGCTCTGTATGGGAGCACTTTCATAGATCAGCTTAGGACTGGGTTTTCAAAGCCTGGCCAGCAGCGGAATCTGAGCTGCCTTGAAAATCTGATTACTGCACAGAACCATAACCCTCTGCGCATGCGCTCAGGTCCACACAACGCCTGCATGCTCCTTAGCTTTGCCATCAGTAGCACAGCTTGTGAGCACAATCAAGCGTGATAACAGGCCCCCAGCCTGCAAACCAAAGCTGTTTCATTTTTATTGACTTAATTGCCTTTGCACCAGGCCCTCTCAGCTGAGCCCATTACAGTGCTCCAACTCACCAACTCTTCCCCATCAGCTACTGCTATGACTGAACCTGTCCTGCCTGCAGCATTCTCTTTTTCTTCCAGATTTCAGGCCAAATTCAATAACGGTTGTAAGTGAAAACTTAATTATTGACTTGAGCAGAGTTGCTCATGCTTAGAAGAGGATGAATTGACCTGCCTATTGCTACCCACAGAATCCCAAACTAATTATAAAAGCCCAGTAAGACAGACTTTAAATTTCTTAGTTTTACTACTATTATTATTAGATGATTCACTTCCATTCTGCAAGGTATTTAAACACCGGCATCTCAACTAAATCACACAACCAGGGCACATTAGAATCAGCTCTCCTTACTCTGGCAGCTAATATTCGCCTGTCGCTTTCTTGCTCAGAGGTAGTGTACCTGCGTGCTTGGTTCAGACTTCCTAAATGATTAAAACTTTAATGAGACCATCTATAAAACCGCTCAAAACCACAATCAAATCCAAAGCTAAGTTTCAGCAAAGCACTAAACCTAGGTTTACCTATTTACTCAAGGGGAACTACCTGAACTGTTTAAATGTTTCGCCAAAGTTCAGTCTTACTCAAGAAATTAGAACATGGAAAATAAACTGCCTGTATCCAACCCATAATGAAAAACTCAAATGTTATATGAAAATGTACTCAAATATTTTGAGCTCTAAGCATCTTCTACCGGTACTTCCTAACAATTCCCACCACTGAAATAGGTTCCTTTTTTTGGGCTGATGACGCCTTGAAGAATTTCTTGATGTGACGACAGGATATCATAACATGTGGAAACATCACAACATAGCTGGCACTATCTAGGGTATGAAGGGATCAGATCTATTGTGATCTTTTCCAGGTACCAAAAAATGTTTGCACTTTACTTTGATCAAAATTGCAAATGAAGGGGTCTAGGCACTGGACAATGCTACAGGTAGGGTCAACAGGTCGCCCTGTCAGACTCTGGTTTATTTGAGTCACTCAGTGTGTCCCATCTGTAAATGCATTTATTAGGAGCACTGCAGAGAATGTGCACCATGCAGATGTGTTACACAAAGCAGACTGAACAGTGCTAACACTGGTCGGACGTCGCCAAAGTCTCGCCTGACAGGAGTGAGTTTCAAGCCCTGGTAGTCACACAATAGTTTATATCTCTTAAGTAATACTTTATTTCAGGACATAGAACTTAAACCTGTAACCGCCCCACCACAATGAATATTACAAAGGGGAAAGTAACAGAATGCTGGATATAATCCTTAAACACTACAACAATAAAGTAAAGGTGGGAGTTGTAAAAGTAGTATTTCCTCTATCCTCAGAGAAAAGCAGAGATGAAACAGACTTTGTGCATTTGAGAAGCCTCAGATTTACAGCTTCTTTTTCATCAATTTTAGAGTTGCTCTGTGCATTTGTATCTGTATCTGGGCACATGTGAACATCAACTTGACACCGGCTTTGTGTTTTCTTGCTTCCTTCCCCTGTGAATTGAGGAGGGTTCTTCCAGATGCTTTAAACTCTATGACGCTGTCTGCCCAGTACCTCAAAGGCAGTTTGAGCTTTCTCCAAAGTGGAGAAGTCTCATGGCAATAGTGGCTTGGGAAGGACTAAAACGGAAGTTAAGAAGCCATCGAATCATTAAAGTTGGAAAAGACCTCTAAGCTAATCCAGTCCAACACTCCATTCCCTACTAAACCATGTCCCAAAGTGCCACATCTACACATCTTTTGAACACCACCATCCACCTCCTCAATTACTGCTTGAATATAAAGCTCTCCCTCTTCATTTATTACACTAATGCTGACTCTCTTCCCCAAACTGCTATATACTCTTACTTAAATGATTGCAGTCCTTTTGTAGATTATGCATAAATCTTCATTTGTTTTCTTTATTAGCATTCGATTTGGTTTTGTTAATTGCATAAATGTTCCCCTCAGGCAGAAAAGCAATATAGCTCAAATGAAGCAGGGTTTTTTGTTAAAGATAGTCAATTTGATTAACATTCCTGTCAATATGATGAATGAAAATACTCTCAAATGAGTCGCCCAATACCTTGAAATCGTCACTGGAATATTCACATCATTAGGACACAAATGATAAATTCAATTTGGAATCATGCTGGCCTGCCCAAAGCTTCCCTTAAATCTGGGAAATAGAAATGCTTTATCTTTAGCACTTTTTAATCAAGATCTCAAACCTTTTTATTCTCCCATCTGATACACAAGTCTTAATATTACTGTCTTGGATTTGCCAAAGTCCTTCACCACAGTTTCCATCAAATTGTTGTCATGACTAAGGAGAGCTCAGAGGCCCTGAATCTTAAGGCTTCTGCGCACGTTGTTCTGCTCAACCCAGGAACATTTACTTGCATTATGAGTAGGAATAGAACTATTATTATTAATACTATTTTTACTTTCACATGAAGCATGTTCTAAAGGAGGTCTTCGGGCACTTCGGCAAATTAAGCATCAAAAAGGAGGCGTAAAAACAGGTCAAGTTTAGAACAAAAACCAGCTCCCAGAAAGCTTTAGATGTTCATTTAGTGTTCAAGTATTGCCACTTTGAAAGGGCAAAGACAAAAAGACTGAGAAAAGAGACAATAGGTGCATGGGGTAAGGTGGCGATTCCTGCACTTTCCCAGAGTAACGTTGTATTACTTTCAGACACACACTGCATATGATTAACAACCAAGCAAAGAGGTCTTCCTCCCTTTTTCTTCCTCTTTTGTCTTCTTAATTAAAAAAAAAAAATCTTCCAGTCTTAGTGATGCTGCCATTATTTTACACAATGTGTGTTCATTAGAAATGCATTTACACTTACACCTTGATTTATCAGCTCTTCCCCTCATTTCTATACTCTAGATTAATATTCCTGGTAGAACATATTGGACAAGCTCAGGGGAGCTTCTGAGAGAAGACAACATTAATAACCTCAAATGGAATCTATCAGAGTAATGCATATGTATCCGTACACATGCAGCAAATCTGACTGAAGCCTTGGCCAGTGAGTTGGACTCAAACTGTTTATTAACCAGTCCCGTAGACAACAAAGTCTTCAAATTCTTCACAAGTATTCAGTACAGTACAAATATGTACCTATAGTTTTCTTGCCTCCGGCACCTCACGGTCCACTAAAACAAAACATGCCTTTCCTTATTGCTATGAAGCCCATAAAGCAAGATACCCGTTCTGCTTCTAGTGCACAGGCTTCATCCAACCCACCCCATTATTGCTGTGGCCCTACTGGAATCATCTTATAGCAGCTTCACACTTGACTGAGAAATAAGCCACTTTGGGGAACCAGTAACCTGTCAGAAGAGCGTACCAGGTAGAAACATGACAAGTGGTAGAAATGTAATGACACTTAGGCTTTCCATTTTAAGGTGAAAAACATCTCTAATAATATAACCACAACAGAAACCTCTAACTCTACCAAAACTTCTAACCACCCAAGGTAGATTCAGACAACCCAAGGTCTCACCCCAATTCTGGAGATGTTTACTATCTCTATCCAGAGCTCTCTTTGACTATTAACTTGGTTTTCATGTCCGGTGAACCTGATGCATAGGTCTGCGGTAGACATTTCCCGCTGTACAGAGACATTTGCACAGAGGGTATCTGGCAGTTGGAGCTTCACACAGGCTTTACCCTCTGAACACAGTAAGGTTTCAATGGAGAATGGACAGAGGACTAACTACCTTTAAGCCTGCCTAGGAGAAGAGCCATGAGAAATTAATACCAGGCAGAGGAGTGGGGAAAATGATGAACACCTGGTTTGGAAACACGCGATGCGGAACTGCCTCTACAAACCTTACCAGACAAGCACCCTGCACCATGCATTCAGTCTGACAAGGGTACACAGCCCTGAAACCAACTGACAGAGCAGGGAAGAACGTTATTAGGCATCTGCAACCTCCAGACACTCTGCAGTGACAAAATTTGTTGGAGGGCAGAAGCGACAGCTATGTAACAACAATATCTTATTGATATGGGCTTCCTGAGCAGTGATGGAAGAAAGGGTGAATGCTTCTGACAGCGAGTGACTGCAGCGTATGTTAGAGGCTTGATGGAGCAAGCCAGGCTACAAATGAAGTGGCACAGGAAGAGACATGGACATGGCACACGGCAGATAAAGATGTAAGTAGGTCAAGCATCACTACCTCAGGATGGCAGTGACATTTTGGCCTATGGAAAGCAAGAGTCATTTGTTATTATTTTGTTTAAGCCCATTAAGCACACTGGCTGCCTACTAGCAAAGCCATTTGTATTAAAATCATCCTGATGATTCCATTGCTGAATGCTGCATTTGCTCTACAAGGTTATTAATTATGCGACCAAAGTGACAAAGATAATAGCGTTCACCTGGCTGCAAGCGTACCAGAAGACTGTAGTTACTAAGCCACAGCTGCTTGTGCTAGAAAGATCACACGCACTGGGGCTATTTGTTTTAAACAGATGAACGACAAGGCATACGCAACAGTCAGCAGCATATAAAAACAATGCATTTCTAGGTATGTTTCTGCAAAACACAAAGGATGTTAAATAAGCTAAGAAACACTGTGTGTCAAATCATCATTACACTGTTTTAAACTACAGACATGGAGTAAAGGTGATTGTGTTCACGCAGCCAGCGCAAACTTGCTGCAGTGACTGCAACATCTTAAACTCAGAACTCTTAACAAGTACTTTCCAACACATCTACCCACCTGACAAGCCCCCTTCTGGTTTTCAGCCTTTGAACAGGGGTCAGAACACTGCAGCCACTGGTAAAGGACGCCTAAGTATCTTTTAAAATGCTCTATTAGCAAACGTGGATCAGATTACAAATGGTCCATGGGTACCCAGTACCCTTTTAAGACTACAGGTATTTGGCAAATGACTATGACAGACTGGAAAAAAATACTGTTTGCTTTTGAAAAATAAGTCCACTAGTTCAACACTTACATTTCTATTAGCATTACTAGTGATAAACCAAGCAGAATTAAAAATACATGACTGAATGTTATTACTCCATTGCTCCTAGACCAGTCTTTTTAGAGGTGCTTAATTCATGTGGAGTCCAAAGTTAGTATAGCTTGAGGTATTGATTTAATTCTGAAGAGATGTAACACCTTTCTAGGCAGAAACGCTGAGATGACTGGGATAAATCAATTGATAATATTTTTCCTGTGTGTTATAAACCAGTTTCACATTCCATGCAGTCTCCATGTTTTTGTCCAAGTGATTACTCTTTTCATTAGTCTGCCATCAAAGCTGGACAAACCAGCTGACTGTTCTACCCAACAAGGCAAAATGCTGGATATAACTGTGGGTAGAAGCATTAATTCAAAGCCTACTGTGTTTACTAATTAGACTATTAAAGGAAATCAGCTAGGAGAAAACATCAATTCATTAAGAACAAAGAAACTTACCTCTTCCTCAGAGTTAAGTATTTCAGGGTTAAAGTATCTGGATGCCCAAATGCTCTGAAGACACCTCATTTCTCAAGGCAAATGGACTATGTAAACAGTATCAGAGTTCCAGCATCACACCGCTAAATGGGCTGCATCAGTAAGTGTGCAGTTTTTGATTACGTTTTGGCAATACCTACATGTCAATCTACCCTGAATAAAGCAGAGCGATTCCAACACACACTGAAAACTAGAAGAATTAATCAACTTCCTTCTCAGTGAGCTAAATGCAACATCTAAAAACCTGTAAACTTACCTTTCCCATTGTCTTCTGCTGTCTTCTATCCCAGCACAGTCCTTTCCATCTGTATCAAGTAAAAGCCATTTACTTCTTCCTGCAGTTCTCTGAACCACCCTTCTGCTGATACTGTAGATCTGCAATAAATTATAGAATCACAGAATGGTTTAGGTTGGAAGGGACCTCAAAGCCCATCCAGTTCCACCTCCCACTGGATCAGGGGCTCCAAGCCCCATCCAACCTGGCCTTGAACACCTCCAGGGATGGGGCAGCCACCACTGCTCTGGGCACCCTGGGCCAGGGCCTCCCCACCCTCACAGAAAAACATTTCTTCCCGATAACTCATCCAGATCTCCCCTCTTTCAGCTTAATAATAAAGTGAGATGCTCTGTATTCCCAGAATCACATAAGAATGTTCTTGCTGGGCATCATATTGGATGTTTTTGAGCACAGTGTAACACAACCATAGCCAAAGGCTTACAGGAACGTGCAGAAAAAGTACATCTCCGAAATGTCGCATCCAGAAAACAAAAGCCACATGGATCTCCATTTGTATATGTTTACACTTTCTACTAACATTGGAATGGAAATTTGCAGCTGAGGGAAGTTAGACCACAGGACTAGATCCTCAGCTCCTGCAGGCTTCCATGAAATCAAGGAAGCTTTGCTTATTTACATCCATTGACGTGGCCTTGGATTTCTACTCAAAATTATACACATCATTGTAAGGTTTTTTGTACAGATTTGCAGAGTTCCAGACAAGCGTGACGATGAATCAGAGGGCATTAATAGAAGAGCCCAAATGCTTTGAAGGTGAGGTTAAGCTGTGCTCTTTAGCAAGATTATTTTGACACTACCACATTTAAGTTTCACTGGAAAGGCCAAATGAATAGTGATGGCATCAATGGCATTAAAAAGTGCTATTTGCCAGTCACACTCTGCCTCAGACCCTGATTGCTTGTACAGGGCAACAGAGCTGAAAATACAAAGCATTCCTGATTTAAACCAACCATTATGATTTAAAACATATCCACTTAATCAATGCTTGTATTTCAATTGATTTATAATGAATGTATATGGCAGACAGAGCCCCCTATGGTAGTGACACAACTAAGCACCTTCCCTACCACAATCTTCAGATTTTGGAAGTCAGATTTATATAAAACCTCTCCCTCTATTCCTTTTCACTCTGTTCCACGTCTATAACAAATAGGCAGAACTTTTGCTAATAGAAATAACTCTTGACAGAACTGCCACTACGACAATAAAGCATTTATCATCAGAAGTTTAAATAGTGACCAAAGTCATTCCAAAAGCAGATTGCTCAGAATTTGAGGGACATGGACAACACTTGTCCATCAAAATGCAGTCCCTGTTATCAGTAAGTAGCAATAACGATGTGCACAAGAAGAAATAACATGTCAGGAAAGAGACACCTTTCTGCTATTATCCAAGGGTGTCATTACAACCAGATAGTTCGGTAAATTAATGAAAGTTTTACCTTTCCATTAGAAACCCGAGTCACAGTTCATAAAGAAACCATTCTCTATTTTTACATAGCCAGTTTGAAACAGTTCTATTTAAAAGCTGATTATTCAATTGAAGTTGATTTCAGAGTGACCTCATTGCAGTCTGAAAGGATTTACAGTGGACCTGTGCACAATTGTTGGGGAACCAATGACTTCATCGAACAGCAGACATCAATTTTCATATGCTGAAAGAACCCCTCCAAAATCCCTCTGCTCCATGTGTCTGAAACAGGACCAGTCTTAGAAACAAACACGCGTGATTCCTGTAGATACCAGCAAAAGATTATGATGGGATTCTATTACTTCTAGAGAAAAAAAAATGAATTAACAGATCTACTCCAATGTAAGCAAAATCAAGTTCTGGCTTGGTGACATTTCATCAGAATTTCACTTCCAGCATGACAGAGACAGATGGGCTTTTTTGAAAAGGGAGTTTTAGAGAAAGAAGAGGAAAACACATTTGACCCAAGCTGTACAACAAAACATCAAGCAAGGATGGGAGAAAAGAAAGACAAACACATAAAAAGGAATCTCTTCTTAGCCTGGGATACCTGTCAAATTAACAGCTTCAACCTACAGAGCTCAGCAATAGCTGCAAGTCCACACTCAGCTATTGTAGGTGTTCAGGGAAAGATGCCTGTGCTTTGGCTAGAAGCTCTGCTAATATGTTTATGCATAAAGATGTGTTTGATATCTGAAGACAGCGCTTTGCCAGTATCTGTTACTCCACAAAACCACAGTTCTCCTGCAACACGATTTTTGTTCAGCTTCAGAGAGGTTCCAGCTGCTTTGACGCCAAAACCTCCCCTGCTGTGACAGCACAGGGCCAGGGTGTCAAGCCCATTCCAGACCACAGACAGGTCATGACCACCAGGCTATGATTTTCCAGCTCTGGATGCTCAGCAGGGGTGGGAATTCCTCCTGGCTGCTCAATCCCTCGCCTCTCAAGTCCCCTCGGGAACATCACTGAGCATTACCAATTCTGTAACATCAAAGAAGAGAGATTAATAATTCAGACTGAAGATAACACTAAGATTTATCACCTTGCACATTCTGTCTCCAGACAGCATCGGGAAGCTGTCATTGGGAGACACGAAGAAGTGAAACACAGAGCTTTGTACTGATTACAAAACAGTTAATTATCAACAAATGAAACCAACTTATGCTTGGGAACACACCCAGGTGCCGACCTGTCACACAGCAGCGTCCAATGCACAGGAATGAGGCACTTACTAATTCTTGGACCTTAGAAGCTGCTTTCTGACCCCAGGACTAAAACTACTATATACCTGCAACAACATTCCCAAGGAACATCTCTCCTCAAGGCAAGAGCAGGTGCTCAGGTAATCAGAAGCTTATACTTTCTCAGTAGTTCAATGCCTCGGGAACATAAATTGATCCAAAATAAGATCTAAGGGATGGATTAATTTGACAATGACTTTCTTTTCAGTCGAAAGGTTGGATGAATTACTGAAGGATAAGCTCCTGTCAAGGGGACACTGGCTGAATGTTTCATTAATCTTATCTTGCATAAATGTGGACCACGATGAAAAACACAGCTTACTTCAAAAATAATTATTTTTATCTACATAAAACAACTTTCTGCCCTTGCTTCCCATTTATGGTTTTAACATGTTAAGAATCAAATTGCAGAGAGAATTACTGTGAGCATTTTAAGGCCATTTCAGCCTGCTGGCCCACCAGGGTCCGTTCAATAGCCACTTTACACACGTTGTCGCTCCAGACTCCCACAGCGCTGCTAAATGGAAGGGGCCGAGATCCTCGGCTGGATGGAGTCAGTGTGCTCATGCTGATTTACGCAGTTTGAAGATGTGGATTTGATGCACTGCACAACTGCTGTGAAAATTAAGAAGCATTTGTAAGGCGGGTCTAGCTCCCAGGTCTAAGTCCAGCCTTGGCAATAAATGTCACTGTTTGCACTGAAAAAAGCATTCTGGGGTACTTTTTTCATGTAAATGAAGGAAAAAGGTTAACAAGAAGCCACGATCTCTTTATATACTAACTTATCTTCAACTGCTTTGGCCTCCCTCATAGAAGTTCAAACAGTAGCATCCTGAACATATGGAAACTGCTCCATTTCTAGTAATTAAGATAAATCAATAAATCCAAACACCATAGAAAGTCCAAATTTATCAGTCTGCTTCCAATGTGTGTCATGCTATGTTCTCAAAGGCACTAAAGACTAGAATAATTAGGAGGTGGTTAGAGTTTTCTGCAACACTTTTATAGGAAGCCGTGACTGACACCCGACAGCACCCCCTCCTCTTTTGTCAGCTTATTTTTCCAACTTGACTCAGAGCAGAGCTTGGTTGAGACGATCTGACTCAGTCTCACAACTGCACTCTCTGCTGCTGGTCACTGACATTCTAACAGGAGAGGCCCTAAGGAACATCCATTCTTTCCTGCTGCTGCTGCAGTTCATAGCCCAGAGTATTAATGCAGAACATCTCTGACTGAGGCTAATGCCACCATTGCAGGCTGCGATCTACAGAAGAGTCGTGCTGCTATGGAATACCCTGAATGAAAGAGTAGACACCTCAGGAAATCCTCCAAGTCTGCATCTTAGCTAAGTCATACATCACCTCTTCACCTGTTCCTTGGAAGGGACCTCAAAGGCCATCCAGTTCCATCCCCTGCCATGGGCAGAGACACCTCCCACTGGATCAGGGGCTCCAAGCCCCATCCAACCTGGCCTTGAACACCTCCAGGGATGGGGCAGCCACCACTGCTCTGGGCAACCTGGGCCAGGGCCTCCCCACCTTCACAGGGGAATGTTTCTGCCTAAGAAATCTCAATCTCCCCTCTTTCAGCTGAAAAACGTTCCCCCTCATGCTATCCCTGTCCTCCCTGATCCAGACCCCCTCCCCAGCTTTCCTGGAGCCCCTTTCAGTGCTGGAAGCTACTCAAAGGTCTCGTCAGAGCCTTCTCTTCTCCAGGCTGAACAATCCCAACTCTCTCAGCACGGCCTCTTATGGGAGGTGCTTCAGCCCTTGGATCATCTTTATGTGCTAAATAACTTCTTAGAGCCTTTTCTAATAATCCAGCAAGGCCAGTAGTGTAAAAGCACCAAGCAGATAGACAAGAAGCTGAGGCACTACTCCAGTTGCAAAGGAAACTTCTTCCTCCAAATCTGGCAGCCCCATGCTGGAAAGAGAAAGGACAGATCTCTGCATCACTGGGACAGAACTAACATAACTTCTGCATTTTATGTCAAAGGGGTGTTTAATTTGCAAGATGTTTTAATTATTCATTGCATTTCATACACTTAACATTTCAATAATTTACTTCTACAGCAACAGAGGGAAATCAGATTTATCTGTTTACTCCCATATTTAGCTGTTTAATTAGCCATACTGTCCTCTGCTCTGTAATCTCTTTCCATGGACAAAAATATTGAGACAATTAAAGGAACAAATGATTTTCTTTGAAGAGTACATAGGCCTAGGAGAAAAAAGCTGCTGTCAGGGCAGAGACAAGGTAATTTTCCTCATTACGGTGCTACCTGGTTTCCAGAGCAGCATCCAGTGCCACTGATTGCCTGGAACAGAATGATCTCCTGTGAATGCCACAGGAAAGAGCTAAACAGAGCTCTAAAGATCGGAGCTGCTCTTTCTGAAATAAATGTAGCTTGTTGACAATCGTCACAATCTAGATTTACTTTACGTCTCTTCCTAGCATCCAAACCTGATCTCCGATTTCTCTAGAGATGTAGTTTCTCAGATTTTCAGAATTTGAGCTAATTCCCAGCATTTTACACAGCCCAAGTTTGCGTTCTGTGTTTACAAGCAGAAGTCATCTATTCATTCAGCATTTATAAGACACGGGTGCATAGGGTGTGCACCCATCATGAATTCATGCGATGTTACACATGTGACAACCCATCTGCGGCACGTGAATTTTGCTACCTCCTCAGCAAATGCAAAGTCACCTCCCTCTGCATCCCTCTGCCCTGGTATACAGGACAATAAGCATGTTGTTAAATCCTATATTGAGGAAATAATCTATTCATAGCTCACTCCTCTCCTCCACCCTTGCCATTCCCTTAGAAACAGCTCTTCTCCACAGTAAATAAAGTTAGAAAGCCTTATCATTAATTCTGTTTCGGCCTAATATGTCATAAAGCAAGGAAAGCAGGCCATTTTCCTCTCTGCTGGGGCACAAAACATGTATTAACTATTCCACCAGAGCTGTGAATGATTTATTAATTCAATTTTGGAGTGTGACTGTCAGATCATATAAGTTCGTTATAAAGAGAGTCTCTCCGAGGACTCTTTTACTCTTTTTAAACCAACTGACTGACATTTCACATGCCTCACCACTGCAGCCAGCCACCTCCGTGCTGTCCCTTCTCAGAGTCACACAGAGGTTACGGAATTTGTCCAGTCGACATTGGAGTGTTTGTAGCCCATGAGAGAACCAGTAGCCAGTGAACTGTAGCAGTGACCTTCCAACCAACGTGCCCAGTCTTGTGCTGGACTCTAAGGACTATGCAGTGCTCTGTGGGGAACTGCATGGCCACCTCTACTTGTTCAGAATCATAGTGGTTGAGGCTGGAAGGAACCCCTGGAAGTCACCTTGTCCAACCCTTGGCACAAGTAGGGCCACCTAAAGCCAGCGGCCCAAGACAGCATCCAGGGTTTGGGTTCTTTTTGGATTTGGGTTTTTAACCAAATCGGGTGACTCCACAACCTCTCTGGGCAACTTCTTTTCCAAGAGAACTCTCTTCTACGGTTCTCCTTTGCAGAGAACTGTGAAAACGTCATCTTTGAAAAACACCAGCCTGGTTCAGCAGCTCCCAAATGGTGGGATGTTCGCATTTGAAAGCTGTTTCAAAGTGCTGTGCAAACACACACACCTCCAGAACAGCTCCCTCTGCCAAACCATCTGCTGAAGTCACCTTCCAAAGGATGGAAAAGGGTTTCTCCCGCATCTGGCCTAATACCCCTAAATGGTTCTGCCTGTACAGCCACTAACCTCCTCACTGGAAACAGGACTGGAGAAATCCTCCTCCTGAGAAGGAGGCGGCACTGCTACCGCGGACAGTTGTACAACACAATTCCTGTACCGCATGAGTAAATCAAGTCTGGCAACCTCACTATTTGACAGCTCCCACCAAGGGGGATGTTGAGTTCCAACACCTCTTTAATTTTTTCCTGTCTATAGACAGAGACTTGTTCCTATGAATGTGACAAAAGAAGCACTGTGTGTAACCAGCATTTCCCCTGGTCACTTACAAGGCCAAGAGTTAACACAGACCCCTTACTCACGCTTCCTTCAAAACTTCATTTGTTAATGTAAAAGCTATTGGAGTGTTTGTTAACTGTATATCAATAAAATAAAAAACAATTTAGAACACTTTCTACAAGGAGTTCTTCAGTTAAGAAAATTTCGGATCCCGCTTATCCAGCTGAGGACTGACAACTCATAATCAGAAAAAACAGATGCACATCCTTAGAGGTTCTAATACCGGGGAGAAACACGAACAATCTAGTTTGATCTACATTTAAACACAGACCACCACATTTTATTCATTTCCTTCTGGAACAACCCCAATTTTGACCAAAACATGCTTCCCAAAGGAGTCTCATCTCACTTTGAAGACACTATTTCCCCTGGCAGTCTGTTCCACTGGCAACCAACCACACCATTACATCTGATTTGCAACTACCTTGCTTTACTTTATTCCACTATTTCTTCCTATGCCTTTCCTTACCAGATTAAGGAACGCTTTTGTTCCCACTGTGAAGCAAGAATAGGAGCCCACTCTCAATTCCTCCTGAAATCACATGTTATTTCATTTTTAGACCCAAGAACTCAGACTCATTTCAAAATAGGAATAAATAAAAATCATTCTAAAGGACAGAAACATGAATAGTAAAGTAAATGCTCTCATTTGCAGTAATAGCTGTGAAATGCTACTTTGGGACTGAAAAGTGTCTCAATTCTGCAATTACATGTTCATCATCTCTGTTCCATTTTTGGTCCCTTAGGCAGTATTTTATAGCTACAGCCCTCCATACTTTTGTAATCGGTCATATATTCTCAAAGCAGATGACAGGGTCAGTTCTCTTATGAGGCTCTGGCTCCAGCCAGACTGACACTTCACTGGATTAGAGTTGTATAAAGGTCCAGGAAGAAAAGCACTGAGGATATGAATCATTTCAACTCATTTGTAGAGGCTCGGTAGAAAGAAGTCTCTGCATGGTGTCTATCACTGATTTACCATTCGGAACCTCCTGGGCAACTGAAAAATGAGGTCTGGAGGGCACGGGTGCAACAGGAAGAGATACTTCTATCGTCTTCCCTAGGCTTTGAAGATGCTGAAAGCCACCTCCTCTTCAAAGATCAGTGGTTGCTGGGTTTGTGTGGATAGGATACAGGCATCCTGAGATCTTAGGTCACCCAGTAGGGATGCTTTGTGGTCTGGCCCTTCACCTCCTGAGATAATCGGCCAAAAGAGAGATTGTGGAACAAACTGTGCAATGTGAACCACAAAAATAAAGAGTGGCGTTCCCTTCACTAGTGGTTTATGCAACGGCACTCAACAATAGCAGAGCCAAAAGCACCCGTCCCCAGCTGCAAACTCCACCACCAGCAAAAGTAGGGGAGATGATGTGTGGGAGCAATAACAACTTGAACTCCTGGAAAACCATTTGGTTGAGTTTGTCAAAGCAGTTATTCTGCCACAAAAGAGACATCTGGCCGGACTTGCTTTTTGCTTTATAATTTCCTCTACATCAGAGTGGTCTCAGCAATCAAACCAGGACATGCTCCTTTCCATTCTTCAGATGAATGCTAGATAATCACATGGATGTCTCCAATACAATGCACTATTTATGCTAGCTTGGATATAATGAATTAGTGCTGTATCTCCACAGATTCCCCTCTGAACAAAGACAGCAAAAGGAAATGGGTTTATATCTGGTTCTATTGTACACGGATCTAAGTTACAGTGTTTATCTCCCAATTATACAATATCACACTAGGAATGCACAGCTACACAGCTTAAAAAAAAAAAAACAAATATCAAAACTGGCAATTTATTCCCAGTTTGTGAAGGTATAAATGAATGCAGAAGGGTTTTAAAACAGATTTGGCAGAGTGAAGGGACGTTAGAAGGGTGAACAAGCGGTTGTCATATTGCTGGAGTATAAAAGTGATTTAACAATGATAAAAGCAGTCTTAGCTTTGACTACACAATACACTGCACACTGAGCTATTCTAACAGCTTCCAATTGCTGCTGGCCCACAGCAAATACAAACGCTGCAGCTTAACTGAACACGCTGTCTCGGGGAACTATCATCTTAATCTGTCACAGGCTAAAAGCGGAGACTGTTATTGCAGGCCAACTGATGTGTGCTTCTAATATTACACGTATCTTCTTGTGTCACTGCATCTTGATCACATGTTGGAGCTTTAAAGGTCTTACCAAGGTAGAAAAGCACTATCCCTCCTCTTTCACACTGTATAATCATCCCAGCTATTTCAAGCTGCAGGCTAAAGTATTGAAAGGGAAAGGGAAGGATATTTGCAGTAGGATTGTATTTTGGGTCCCTTCTTGCTACCAAGTCCTTAAATTGTCTGAGCTGCCCCTTTAATAGGTCTTCCCCAACATTTCTCTATATGGAGACCAGATTTCCAGTCCTAAGTGCCTCAAGAGAGGCCCATCTATTTTTACCATACTTACGCAGGTATGGGTAAGATCCCTTAAGACACTGGAAAATCTGGGGTTTTTTGAATTGCTTCCCCCATCCCAGCATTGACAGAGCCCTACAGCAACACTGCAGGCAACCCTGGTTCAGAGCCAAATAAAGAGGATTTTGCCTTCTTTTGTCCAGAGTTTCTTTTAATTTACAAATTTCAGCATAGCATAATTATTTCAACTCGTATTTCCCCAGCAAAATCACAAATGTGTAATTAGTGCAATGGGTTCCTTCCATAGGCACTACAGAAATAAGCAGAGAAGAAAGGTACAGCGCATGCCTTACCATCGCCCTCAGAAGCAAGCGTTGCTAGGTGGCCATGGGACAGGATTTTTGATAAGCTCCCATGTGTGGATCACCCTTAACCTGGAGCCACAAACCCACAGCAACTCATTTCCAAAGTTAGGAACAATACCCGTCATCTGTCAAACTATGACATGACATCAACTCTGTCCTCCCAAAACAAGCAGTTGTCCCCCCACAGGACAGGTTTTTCCTAGATCTTCAATTTAAAGCTTTCCACATCGTCTTGAATCTCTGCCTCACGTAAATGAGGACTTTAAACTCAAGAGTAGACTCCACTCAGTACAAGAGGAAGTTTTTATCCACCTCATCCACTCATGCGTTATCAGAAACCATAGACGTATGGTTTTAACAAACATCGCAGGCAGACAAAGTCAGCAGAGACTGACGACTAAGGACCCAGAAGTAGATTTGTCAATATAAGGCACCAATTATCTGTCAAAAGATCTCCCAGTAGCAGATGAGCAATAGAGTTATTTGTTATGTTTCTCCCCTTGTATGAAAAATTGAAGTTAATAAACATAACAGTCACAACACATAGAGGGAAAATGATACTCCTACTGCATTCTCTGATTTCTTTCATTCTTCTGCACCTTGCAATAAAATAACCTCTCCAGAAAGGGAGTTCATTGTGCCTGGCCATGCAGCGCCCAGCTGCTGGTTGCCCCAGGCTGATATCATGGAGAATCACAAGGTAACCATGGCAAAGAACAGTTGCTAGCAAGGTATTTTGAATTTAAATATCCATCTGCCATTCAAGGTCACTTCACAGCAACTTGCGATAAGGCCTTCTGAGGTTCAGCATGGTAAATGCAGGAGAGCAAGAGGCAAAGGATAGAATAAAAAGGACGACAGACACAGAAATTACAACAGCTTCTAATTTGTTTTGTTCTCACATTTATTCCCAAGGAACCAAAATGTGGTAAGCTAAGTATCAACAGCGCCAAATCATGAAAAGTTGTGAAAGACAGGCTAATTATAGCTACCATTTAACAGATGGAAAAACAGACCCTGACAGGCCAACAAGTGCAAAACAGGGCTCTACAAAGACCAGGGAAAAGTTGTACCACTGCATCTCAACTGTCCACATTATTTAGTTTTAAAGCACAACTGATTAAAGTTTTCAACCTTGACCAGAGAAGTACTGGCTGCCCCATTCCTGGAGATGCTCAAGACGAGGTTGGATGGGGCTTGGAGCCCCTGATCCAGTGGGAGGTGTCCCTGCAGCTGTGGCTCTTGGTATGAATATAAGACTTCATTACTGATGTTTACTGTCTTTCCATCATTATTCTAACAGACTAAATTGCTTTTACTTACCATAGAGTGGTTTAGGTTGAAAGGGACCTCAAAGCCCAGCCAGTTCCACCCTCTGCCATGGTCAGGGACACCTCCCACTGGATCAGGTTGCTCCAAGCCCCATCCAACCTGATCTTGAACACCTCCAGGGATGGGGCAGCCACCACTGCTCTGGGCAACCTGGGCCAGGGCCTCCCCGCCCTCATTGTAAAGAATTTCTTCCTAATGTCTAATCTAAATCTTCCCCCTTCCAATTTAAAACCATTCCCCCTCATCCTTTCCCTGCACTCTCCGATCCAGAGCCCCTCCCCAGCTTTCCTGGAGCCCCTTTCAGCCCTGGAAGCTGCTCTAAGGTCTCGTCAGAGCCTTCTCTTCTCCAGACTGAACAACCCCAACTCTCTCAGCCTGACCTTGTACAGGAGGTGCTGGAGTTACTGATGCCAACAGCCAAATTATTTCACACCAGGAAAGGAACAGACTCCTAGTATTTTTCAAATCCATAACATACACAGAAATGAACAGAACAGTCCATTTATACTCATTTTGGTTTTGCTTTATAGTAGTAAATAACTAGGCAACAAATCAGCAAGAAACTATCAGATCCTCAGATTTTCCACGTTGCTTAAGGGGAAAGGTCAAAACAATATTTTGAAGTTGTTTGGAAGGTCACTTTAAGGGGAAGATGGGAAAGTTTTCCCAAATGCTTGGCCTCTATGATTAATGAGCATGCTGACAAAAAACCCACATGCATTCCAGGAACAGATGGGCTTGTTTTGGCTTAGTTGTCATCAAAAAGCTTTTTTAATATTTTTAAATCCAAAACATTAGTTATTTCTCCCAAGTACCTAATTCTCAGCATGAACATAAGGGGCAAATGTAGGAGCAGAAGAAGACACCTCCTGATTCCAAAGCCAGACAGGCACGTAAAAAATAGATGAAGTTGTTGCCCAGGGCCTTCCTCCATTCATATAAAAGCAGCATCCATCCTTCTCCAGCAGAGAAACCTGGGAAATCTTTGGAAAAGTATTGCAAAGCACACGTGCTGCCAGGGAACATGCTAACCCAGGGGCTGTGCTTGTCCACAGTGTGCCACCAGCTCCAGGAAAAAACACTGCAGCTGCACTTCGTGCATTGGCTTTGCTTAGAAAACAGGTCAGATCAGTTTTGACCTCAGTTTATTTTCCTGTGCTTTACTTGCACATGATAATAAGGACTGTTCTCATTGTTGCTGAATGAGGAGAGTGAATCGGTACTGAGCTCATACTGAACAGAATTAAGAATTTCTTCTTTCCCTATTGTTACCTAATTTATCAGCCTTCCCACTTACAGAATTGGCAGACCACACTGAACAGCAGCAGCAAATAAATCCCCCTCATTAGTAAGTTTACTGTTAGACAATGCCAAGCTTGACTTTGTCAGTAAGAGCAGCTTCTCTTCCTGTTTTTAGAGAGGCAGAAAATACAGTGGTACTGCCAAGATGCCCAATTACATTTCAGCAGGAAGACAAGGGAAGCTGGAAAAAAAAAATAGAACAGCCACAGCTCAGGATTATATTTGATTTGCTCTCTGCTTCTCAACCTCTGGCACAAACACTTACATCAACTAAATATCAGGGCATTCACTGAAATCCAAAGGGAGGCTGGAATTTTAGTCCCTGGCTGCCTGCAGCTTGTCAGCTCTCCACATCCCGTGACAAACACAGTGCACCCTGAGGGGAGGCACAGGAGAGGATCCAGCAGAAAAACAAGCAGGTATGCATACATGTGCGAGGCAGAAAAACATCACAACAGGAGGATTTACATGTTCAAGTTGCCCTTAAAATGCAAAAGGAAAAGTTTGCAGCGTAGCAAGCAATGACACACAGACCAGTGACTCGCCATGCAACTCCTGCTGCAGGAGATGAAGGGATTGATAAGGCAAAAGCGGAGTTTTGCCAAATCTGTCTGCGGGAAGACAATTCCTGTGAGTGGACTGAAGCAAACAGCATTGCAGATCCACCAGTTAGCAGATTTTTTACTGCTGTTCCCCACCACGCTTTTAAGCATAGTTGTACTGATGAGAGACAGAGGAGAAAGCCTCCTACATCCACTTTGTGTTATCAAAATGATGAAAAGCACACCTTAACAGCAAACTGGAAAATAGTCAAGCCTTCAGCTGCCAGCACTGAGCCAGGATACATTTGAAGAGCAAGAGTATCCTGTTCATATGTTGGCATTTTTAGCATGAAATCTTATTGTGCCTCTACTTTCATTTTGTAACACAAGGATAACATCTCCCTCCTGTTGCAGATGTATTGTAAAGGAATGCACAAAATACCAAAAGCAGCTGTGGCTGCTGTGTAGCTGCATTATGGAAACAACTGAAGACCCCGGCCGAGACCAGGGAGAGCCACAGGAAGAACATGGGTCTTGAAGTGAAACAGGAGTGGCAGTAAACTGGCCCTATGGATGACAAGTGCTGCTGGGCACTGCAGAAATCCAGCCACCTATTTGGTCTGCGAGGTGGTAGAGCTGACAAAAGAAGTGGCAGGGGGTAAAGGCAGGCAGGATTCCCAAGATGAGAACATGAGAGGGACCTTTCTGGTCTTGCAGAGAAGATGCTGCTTCCCTACCCACGCGCTTTGCTGTAGCTCACAAGATGGGGAATCATCTTCACCCACCATCCCACATTCCCTTTGCACCACCAGTGGTCAGAGCAATATTCTGGACCTTGTAAACTCAGGGTATTTCTCAGGAACTGGAAGCATGTAGGAGAGCAGCTTTCTGGAGCCTGAAGACCACTTCAGTCCCAATAAGCTCATGGTACATTTCATTTCCAGACAGATATGGGTGATGTTTTTAAACTGTTTTTTCATTTAAAATGCAGATGGACATTTAAGTCTTTCATAGGAATCTAAAATGGAAAAGTGTCAAGGGATTGATTTCAAACCCCTTTTTTCAGTTCTCTAATTAAAATATTAGATTACATATATTTACAGATACTATATTTAATATCTTGTGTTGTTTTGAAACTATAAAATAGTCTTTGGTTGCTCATAACAATTTTTGTACCAACTTATAGTCTGGCAAAATAATTTCTATTTCCACTTTGTAGTCTATTTCAAGAAATTGCACTTCCAGAAGATCAAGATTTCTCACATGTTGAAAATGCCATTTAAATACCATTTTCCTAACTAGGTCTGTTTAAAATTGACTTACAGACAGGTATTCTACTCATTTTATCAACTCAGCTGAACAGTTAGCTCTGCACTTTTCTTCATCTCCTATTTGCATTGTACTTGTGTCAGCTTCCTAAAAGCAACAGGAAGAAAATAGAGACCTTTTCCTCACAGAGAACATTCAAGGTGAGGTTTTCTTTAAGCAAAGAGAACATTTGTACATGAAGTAGCCTAGATAAAAGTCCATTAAATGAAATTTTGTGGTAGGTACTCTGTCTACCAAAAGATCGTGAGGAAAATTATTTAGTCTAAGTAGCAATATAAGTCATTTCAACACTGAGGACAGAAGCGACCACGTTGAGATCCAAGGCATCCACTCAAGTCATAGAATCCTAGAATCACTAGGTTGGAAAAGACCTCTTAGACCGAGTCCAACCATTCCTATCAGCACAAGGCCTTCTGTTATCTTCACGACCTGGTGCAACCCTTAAGGCTGGCTGCTCCTCAGAGAACCTGTTGGGGGTAGAACACAATAATTGCTTTCTGAGATACCAGGAAAGTAAAGCCTTTGTGTTCTTTACACAACCATAGAGGCTGAAGACCAATCTGGAACCCAGCACATTCACAGCAGTGCTGGATTCCAGTTTGGAAAAGCATTTAAGGACATGCCTAACTTAAGGACAAGCCTAATGCCCCCTTTACAAGACTCAGCCATTACTTGCAGTGCTGAGTTAGGGAGAGCAAAACAACACAAGATGTAAAGAAAGAATGACCTGACCGTATAATGCTTATTTTTAAAGGTTGATTTCACTATTGTTCCTTATTTTACAGGGGCACCCCCTCCTCCCTTAAAACTTATTCTCATTATGCAGTAGTGCAGTGCATTTAACCACACGCTGAGAAAAACCTTTTCCTCTCTCCCCTTTCTTAGTCCCTGAATCTTAGGCTTTTAACATCTAATTTGAGATGCCAGGGATTCATGTTTAGCTGCCATCCCTGAAGATGGAGTACAGGCAATAGAAGACACCCAGCCCATTAGACAATGCTGTACTCAGCTCCCTGAAGACTGTGCTCAAAAAAAGAAAGTATAGACTTTTAAGGCTAATTGCTTCCAAAATATACTCCCCATTCTCTCTCATTATAGCTCCTCTAGGGATAAATTCAGTAAAATAACGAGTGATATTTAGGTGGCTGACGTTTGGCAGACTATGCAGTAAGGCTGTGGAAAAGAGTCCCCAGGCATTTTTGTCACCCAGCTGTTGGAATGTTTAAATCGCATAAAAACACACTCTCCAAGCTGAGCCTTTGTCGTCTCGAGCTTCATCGTGACCCATTTCCAGACTCTTGGTCACTCATCTCTACCATAGGAAGCTTCCTCACAAGCCATTTCTTCTAACATTTGTTAATCTACAAGATGACACAGAAATCCATGATTTGGCATCTGCTGAACTCCAGTTCAAGGATTCCCACCACCCACTGCACAGTCTCCAGCTCCATAACTGGTGCAGAGCTGAAAAAACAACACTATTTTGGGGGAAAAGCTTTCATAAATGAACAGGGTATTTGAAACCAAAGATGAGATTCTAGGCTGGAGACAGAGAACTTCCCCAATCACCAGCCACAGCCAGCTCTGCCCTGGAAAGCAGTTCTTAATGAAGCAGTCAAACCCACTATGCGATATCTACAATAAAGTTCTACATATAGTGCACAGCCACGGCAGAAAATTGCGTACAAGGCCAAGTTCATGGATCTTTAAATTAAACAGCTAAAAACAAAAATCAAGGTTTCCTGATATTAGGCACAGTGGCACTGGGCTGATGATTAGACTTTATGATCTTTGAGATCTTCTCTAACCCTAATGATTCTATTATCACGGACAACAGCTTGAAAATCAACAGCCACATGGAAGAAAACTGTGTCCTCAAAACTTACTTACAAAAAAATCCATATTTCCTCCAGCAATATTATGGCTGTTTTGGAATGACTGATTTTAAAATCTTTGCCCAGGCAAGATGTTTCCTGTACTGCTGCTGGTA
The DNA here is from genome assembly GCF_017976375.1 of Cuculus canorus. Taxonomy (NCBI): domain Eukaryota; kingdom Metazoa; phylum Chordata; class Aves; order Cuculiformes; family Cuculidae; genus Cuculus; species Cuculus canorus. Next base: position 740,464 of record NC_071426.1, on the reverse strand, counting down.
ATTCAACAGCCTTGCTTTCCTTGCCCGAAAAAAGGATGTCTGACCACTCCTTTTGCTGCTTTGAGTCTGATAAACTCCGAAATCAGCAATCTATTCCTGCATTCTGGCTGTGTGTTTTACTACAGCGGAGAGGGAGGGAGAGAGGGGCATTTTAAGTAGAGACATGGTGTTTTAAGACTTCTGTTTGCACACATTAATTGGAATTAGCCAATTTATTCTACTTATGGCTCAAAGCCTATTGTTAAGGAACACATTTCAAGTTCTTCTAGAAAAACAAGGCTCGGAATTTAATTGCTTGCACTTTTTGCCTAAGAAAAGGAAGCCAACCCCCTCCTGCTCTCTAGTTTATGACATATATTGTCCTAAAAGAAAAGAATAAAAATTACTCTGGGAGCCAGATTTTAGAAGACTGTGCTACTGTAACAGTATGACCGTGGGGAGAAGCAGGGAGAGGTCCAAGAAGTCATCCCTCAAAATAAGTAGTGAGGTGTAGCACATCCGTAGTTTTACAGGTTTAAGTAAGGTGAAGAACAAACATTCTTTTAATTCAGTGATGAATATTCTGGTGGTGCTTGCTGAATCTTTTAAGTGCAGTCCACTGGCACTCTACCACTCAATTCCTTCATGTTTTGTTCCGTACCTAATAAGGCACCTGACATTAAGTGCTTTGCTCTCCAGAGAAAGCAGCTTTCAGTCCCTAATTAGCTATCCCATATCTATTAGCCTGAAAACTGCCTCACTTAACATACTCAGTGCCACTAACCTGGCTTTAAATGCAGTTTGCCCAGCTTTGATACCTGTGACAGGCCTAATTACTGCTCTTACTCCTTGTCACATTTCAGAGGGGTGCTGACAGGGCCTTATTTAAAAATAAAGAAAAACTGGCCACAACTCCAAAGAAGTCAACCTAAACAGAGAAAAGGGAAGGTAATAACTTGTGAGTAGATTGGTGTATCCTGACAGAGCTCTGAGGCCCCTGGACAAAGACCCTACTGAGATTTTCCTGTATTCTATCGCAAATCTCCAGCTCCTTCTGTCGGCTGACACTTTCAGAACATGAAAGGATGCTGAAGAGAATTGAGCAAGGCCACATCCCAAAAGGGCAGGTGTTGGCCTAAGGCTGTTTCCATTATAACATACACTGCAACCTCCAAGGCTGGAGCCTTGGAAAACACAGGAGTTCCAAAGGAGAAACAGGAGTGTTTGGCAATGTGAGAGAACACATGCCTACCATTGTAGCTTCCCCCCCACCACTTCAAAAGGAAAGTGGAAGCAGACACACAGAGATACCAGATCCAAGAATCATAATTAAACAAGTAAAAATGTAGCCTAATTTCAACCATTACGAAAAAAAAACACAGATGGAATTAAACAGAAGTGAAGCTGGGTTTTGAAAATCACCTTCATTCTGAGCTTGCCAAGTCAGCTTCAAAATTTGTCACCAATAAAACATGTTGGATGTCCAATTGATTCTCCTTATTTGATTTCAGCCACTCCTCAAGCTTCAGGGTCTCCCACAACCTCACAGCCAGAGAAGACTGGCTGGTAGGGCCAGGTATTCTATTTAAGTGATGCTGTGAGCAAAGGAGAGCTTGATCTTAGCTTTTCTACACAATCCTGTGCGGGTTTTTCTCTCCTGCATCCCGCTCCCCCTTCCCACCAGCACCAGAGTGAGCAGACTGGCACTTTGGGCTTTCCATAGAGTGGCAATATGAACTGAAGGCTCAGAGACAGCTAAGAGCTTCCCAACTCATTCTTGTGGCCATTCTGCACGATAAGGACAGCAAAACTTAGCAGCAGCATGCTTGTCACCCTATTATTTTTAAACTGCATTAAAACCGCCAATTTTCATTCTCCTTAACTCACTAATGAGCTGTGTATTCCACAATGAAAGACTACGAAGACCCACTGTCAAGATATCGCTTAACTAATATCTCAGGCAACAATGCCCCTCCAGTGCTGACCTCTCTGCTTGGCGTTGATGTAGGATGCTATTCTTGACAACTGAGTCTTGCCATTTCTAAGTGTAACTGGTGATGACATTATTAGGAGCAGGAAGGCTAAGTTTCAATTAATTGTTAATGAGGAAAGTTTAGCTTTCGGGTGCTGTAGCTAGGAAGTAAAAAAAAAATTCTTTGAGCAGCTATTTGCTGGATGTGGCAAATTGTGTTTTACTGGGAAATGCAGCACCAAGGCTTTGAGCCCCCAAAGCATGTCCTAATTTACTTCTTTAAAAATAGTAAAGAGAAAACATCCTGCAGCTTTTGAAAAATCATGTAGGAATGTACTGTCAGTGAAAATTAAAGAGTAACCTCAAGATAGTCCAAAAAAACTGCAAAAGCAGCCCTGCACTCCCCCAGCTGGCTGATTTGCAGTAGTTAAGCAGCAAACATTGGGTGTATTTCTTACCTAACTGCCTGAATTCTTCAATGATATTGAATGAAGCAAGCAGAGCTCACCCCGTGATTGTTAAAATCTCCCTTATTTTGAAGAGGCAACCATATCCACTTGCAGCACATCACCAGTGACTAACCAGTACAGGCTACTGGGGAGACAGACCCTTCCCCAAACAACTCACAGTTCATACCATAAGGAAATGACATGTGAAATCCAAGAGAAGCCTTGAGGTCCACAGTCACACAGCTTGAGGCAGAACTAAAATATTCAGCTCAGCTGAAGTTTCTGTGAAATGCCTGAACAGGGAACACCCTTTTCTAACACTCAAGTGACAGAAACCCAAATGGCAAAACCTCAGCAGAGACATCTGCTTCTGCAATTTGGAGGTGATGTCCTAGATAAAGACTGGGCTTGATGGCCAAAGCCAGGCTTTTGCTCTTCTCTCCACTGGTTGCTTCCACAGACAATGAAGTTAATTTAGTGCTCCAACCCTCCCTGAGGGTCACTGCACAAGAAACAGTAACTGTTTTTATTAATTTTGTTAAGGACAGAACAGAACCAGAGTGCTAGAGATCACACCAATACAAGAGTCTACAATGGAAGAGCAAGTTTTTTATGTGCCCAAAGTCTATGCAGGTGTATAACTCAATATCTAGCAGGCAGGGATTTTCTAGTGAGGTTAAATAACCCAGTGGTTCCAGTATAGTTTGATACCTGAACAAGGCACATAAGCTAGGAAACAGTCAATTCCTTTTCTTCAGCCTCCAAATCTCCACAAGGTTTTTGTTTTCCAGGCTCCATTCTGAGTCCCCAGACAACTCCTGCCAGGAAGAGGAAGAAACACGGATTTGTGTTTTGATTGTCTCAAAGCAGCAGATGATTATGAATCATACTCAAGTTTTGCAAAGCTAATGAGTGTAACTGATACACGTCGGTCCTCTTTCAGATGGCAGGAATTGTGGGAGGAGAAACCAGTCAACATGAGGTACAAAGCAAATTGTCATGCCAGCTGAACCCAGACAGACTGGGCACAGAACGCCTGAAATAACTTTTGTGTATGTCAGATGCTGACGTTCATCTGGTTAACGCTTTGGAACAGGCACGTTGTTTTTAAACCACAAACAGTGTGACATGTACAACATCTGCCAGATAGCCCAACTTACTAACAGTCTGAGCTCATTTATCCTGCAGGTGAAAGATGAGCTGTTTCTGACACAGGAAAGGGCACTTCCTCACTGCTAGGCGAGTTTTACTAACCTAGCACTCAAACACATGTAAATATAATACAGCATTCCCATAAGCCATCCCTTAGAGAGACTATGGGAGACCAGATGTGTACCTGAACTGAGACTTAAATTTACCCAGGTTACTGGCTTTGATTCTCCCATTCCTGAAGGCCCCCCTCACATATCTCCCTGTACCAAAAGAAATCTCTGCAGAGTTACCACGACTACAAGCCGACGTCTTGCAGAATAGCATTTTGTCTTAGAGCTTTGAAAATCCTTTTCTGCCCAGGACATCTGCTAAGGACAGAGATCTCCACAGATGGCTTCCTAGTATCTGTCCTCCTAGACACTGAAAGGACACAACACCTAAACAACCCATCTCTTCTGCTTTCATCTGAAAGCTCTCACATAAACGTTAAGTGGCCAAAACCGAGCATCAAACAAACTTACACTTACAGTTTGTTTGTATCTCAATTCACCACTATATTAGGTTTTTATCCTGAGGTTCCATAGCATAATTCTTATTTATTTCCTGTTTTCCTCCTCAAATCTAGACTTATTGTCCCCTTACGAGTCACTTGCTCTTTTTAATTTTGCAATTCATTCTCAACAGCTGTGAAAAATTGTCCTCAATATAAAGTAACTGCCTCTAAAGTTATCCACAAATCCATCAACATCTTGGCTAGTATGCAAATAACTTAGTCTTCCTTCCTGCATTGTGTTTAGAGAGAAATGTTGGGTTGAGGTCACAGCCATTTTTCTGCCAACACCAGGCAGAAGTGGGTATGGGGTACGCCAGGGCAGGGGAAGTCTACATAGGACAAATCCAGCTTTAAGGTAGTATGTATACAGCAGACTTTGCACATTTTTTGTTCTATAGCAGGCACTTGACCCAGTGTCCTCTAGAACCACCTCTGCTGACTGCAGCAGGTTCTGGCTTGAGTCCCAGGATCCTACAGAGAATAAACACTTCTTGAAGCCCAATTTTGCAAGCTCATGAGGTGTAGCTGGATTAGATTGGCTTTGGAAGAAGAATTGAATATTAACTGAACTAAACGCGACTTCAGTAACTAAAGCGTTAAGCAGGATTAGAAGCAAGGCATACGACTTGCTAATTGCAACTGTTTAAGGACAAGTTCAAACTACTCAAATATAGATAGACTTCTGCCTCAGGCCAGTCTAAAACCAACTGCAGGGAAGCCTTCACACCATAAGAAGTGAAATAAGACAATGCTTCTCCTCCAAATTGTCTCTGAATATTCAGGTTGAACAACATGCACTAGATGCTGTGCTCCTAAGCCCCTCCCGTACCCTTGGACTTGTCCCTCTTAGTATTTGAGCTAAGAGTTAACACCACATCACTTAAGAAAAGAGAGGGAGGGCTAGACCCCTAAGATTTCAAAATCAGCTGCTGAGTCTGAGCACATTTTGGAAGGCTGAAACAAGAGGCCAAGCGTCCAGAGATGTTGGTTCTGAAAGGCATTCAGATTCTACGACGCAAGCTCAAGATGTTGGATGATATCTCTTTTGCAAGTCCAACCCTAAGTTCTGCCAAAACCTGACTCTGCATACCTGCTAGAGAATCTCACGGAGGGTATCTCTTAGGGCATTGCATGCTTCCAGCAGGATCTGTGTGCGTGTACAAGTGCACAGTGATCTATGAGACCAAGGCACATAATCGGACCAACAGTTCAGTCTGTTGATATATTAGTGTAATACTCTGGATGATGCAGGAGTATCAGAACAGGCCCATCTGATAACATGTACAAGTAATTCATCACCAGAATGAGTTGCTTCAATGATGGATTGCTCAGGGAAAAAAGAACACACCATCTAAGTTTGGGGGGATGGGGGGGGCGGGGGGCGGGGGGCGGAGAAACAGGTCCAGCAAGAGAAAAACTGTTTATTTCTAGGGTAGAATATTCACAGAACCTAAAGGGCTTCCTTGTCACCAAAACATCAGCACCATGCAAAAATGCATGACGTATATTCCCTTCCCTCTTCATTCCCAAACCCAGGAACAAATGTAGTTGGAACAAAAGCAGTTTCATTTCATATGCACTAGAACCACAAACCTGAGTGCTGCTTTCAAAAATCATATTGAGAATCTCCTCAGATTTCCAAGTGTGGGATCTGCAGTTTAAGCACTTTACAACTTTGCAGATTAAAATAAACTCAATTAAGTGTTTTTTAATTTCTTATTCTGTATTGATTTCCTTCTTTCTTTTGGCTTTTTGAGCCTATTTAATTTAGTCCAAACTAATCCAGTTGGCTAGTGGGAGGAACAGAAGGGAGGGGAGAAGAGCCTCTTCCCCAATAAATCCAGAGTGGCTCACATTCTCTAATATCTGCTGTACATAAGTTCTTTGTATTTGCAGAGATGACAGTACAGTGTAATGAGAAATGATTTTGAAGTAGTAATTTAAACCCTATACAATAATGACACCAAGAGATAAATAATTAATGATTTTTTTTCTGTGCTTTTCATATTGAGGAGTCTCCAGACTCCTTGCAATCTTTATAACTGACAAGAATCAATTCACTCAGCATTCACACGTATCCATCTAAATGGAACACAAACCCAGCTAAAGAACATGTTAAACACAGCAGAAGAAGCTTGGGCTGGAAGTGAAGAGCATTCCACAGCAGAGGCAGCTTCAGGGACACAGGAGACATTTGGCTAAACTGGAACTCGGCTGGAACTCAGGGTTAACTCAGGTTAATTCTGCATATTTGTGAAAGGTGCCACTGAGGGGTTTAAAATCCCTCAGTTTGTCTTACTGCTGTCCTGATGTAAGTAAGCTGGTAAAGAAAATGGGAGCATCCACACTGTTAGTCAGAAGGCCAAATAAGGTGAATTTAACATCACTTACTGGCTTTCAAAGCAATGAAAACAGATACTACTTTCAGTCTCCTAAAGGAGCTGAGCACTTGCAACTTTTAAGCTACAAGCTGGAACCACTCACCACCATGGCAATCAGGACTCTATAACAAGCCTTCTTCCTCAAGCCACTCTTCCAGTTCAGGAGCACGTGGCTGTCTTCTGAATATCCACCATCCAACTGCAACCCAAAGCCAGCCTGCTGCTCTGCAAGCCTAACACAGCATAGAACAGTGACAGCACTAGCAATCATTCCCTTTATGAACCTGCACACAAGAAAGGAACACACCAAGTTACACAACCTAAAAAGAAGAAGACTTGTTTTTGAAGTGATTGCCATAAAATATTTCATGCTTCCCTCCCAACCACCTTTTTTTCATGCTTGGAGAGGCAATAATTTCATTAAGTGATTAAGTGCTTTTATTCCTCTGACTCATAGTTCATAAGACATACGAGCATGAATTTCAATTAGTGTTTCTTACAGTGGAAGTGGAATAAGGAAAACATTCCTGAGCAATGTAGAAAGGGTGAGCTAAACAGTCCTTAGTACCCCTGGTGTAAATCAGCAGCAACGCTGGAACCAGCTGGAATATTTGGATGTAGAGATAGTACAATGCTAGAGAAGAGCTCAGCATGTCCAACCTCCCATTGCTCAAACAGCTTTACTAAACGACAGATTTAACATTTCAGTGTCTGTCAGAACCAAAAACCTTCACTTCAAGGGAGTTTTAGGGCAGCTACGTGCTCAGTTCTAAAGGAAAACCAGTCCTGAGCAGGACCCTAACACCTACTTAGTCCCTACAGCCTTTGCACTGACACTGCCTCAAGATGCTCTTCGGAAACATCCCCTTTCCACTAAGGCAAAAAAACCCTGCTTTTAAGAGTAACACCACTGCAGCTGTAAGAACAGTCAGAAGCCCAGCACCTCTAAAAATCACCTTGTCCACCGATCATTTTCTTTCCAAGAACAGTCTCCTTTAACACCTTACCCTACCACTGGCTGCTGAGGGATGAGAGCATGCTTGCATAAAGCAGCTAATATCATCCCATTATCACATGCTTTCTGCCCAGCCCAGGGTTCATTCTCAGCTTCACAAGCAATGGTACTGTCCTCCAAGCTGAAAATGCACCTCATAGCTACTGTATTTCTCTAGAAACACTTGGTCTAATCTTAAAATCTTGGTACCCCTCACTTGTTGGGTAAAGGTGGCAACAGGGTAAGGACACCAAGGCTATTCTGAACTAGACAACTATTGCCATAATGAAGTGCCGTGGATAAACTTTCATCATAACAGTTCATTGTTTTACCTTTATCTCCTCAAAATAAAATGGAGTCAACCAGTTACTTTCCTGGAAAACATACAGCTTCCAGGAAATAAACACTCAGTCTCTGGATGTTAAAAAAAAAGAAAGCTTTAATGACCACATCATTTTGTCTTTTCCTTGATGAATCTATACACCATTCCAATTTACTGGACATGGACATTCATGGAAGTGCACAGCAGTCTTTTCTCCTGTGCTTATTTATTACCTGGATCAAACAGTTGCAGAAGGTTAAAGGAAGAGTGGTGAGTGCTTAGAGAAATCAGCTGGACACCATATACTGTGTTTGTGACGCTTTGATTGCCTTCAAGGCAAGGCCTTTGGGGATATAACTGTAATAAATAAGCACCATCTATTTCATTTTCTAAAATGCCTGTCCAATTTCTGGAAGAAACTCTCCCTCAGTGGAACCAAGGCTCTTCTACCAGGCACAGAGAAATAAGCCCTCAGTCAGATTTGGCTGCCAGAGCCCCACAGGAGTCAGAGGAAACATTCCAGTTACTCCTGAAGTTCCAACTCCAAATGACAAAGCAGCAGGGGAGTTGGTGACAGTTTCATTTGAGTCTGTAGTTAAATGGCAGTCAGCTCCTAACCGCACAGGTCCTTATATTACACTGAAGCCAGAACTGACAGTAGATTTTCCTGTCACTGTACCAGACTAATCGTAACCGTAAGGCCACCCGCCACTGAAAGGTCATGTAATAGCAAGGAGGAAAGAGTTTGAGAGGACAGATGCTGTAGCAGAAAAGACTCAGAAAAGGACACTTGTGTCAGAGGAGACAGAAAAGAGACTACACAGCTGCGGCATAGTTTGCCGAATACATAAACTCCCAAGGATGCTCATTTCTTTCATGTCTATGAGCAGAAAGAGCTGCAGAGGGGGAAAAATAAACCCACAGACCTATCGCTCCAATAGCTTTTCAAGCATGCAATGGATGAAATCAGAGAAGCTTCTCGAGTGACAGCAGAGAAAGTTTTGCCTTGTAATTAAGTATTTGTCAGATGGTTTAACATAGCTTTGTTAACCACAAAACACTGGGGACCTTCAACAAGATACATCCAGCCAGATAAACTGTTCTGTCTCCTCAGTGTTGTCTCAGCATTATCTTGGGTCTATTTTCAAAGGTCAGACTGGCAGAAAACCTGAGCCTGGCCAAGAGTTCCCTCAAATCAAGTTAACTTTTTCCCATATTTCACTGAGCTTTGAGCTGTGAACTGCAAAGCACAGAGCATTAAACCTTCTCCAAACTAATAGCCACTGACAACTGACCCTAACCTGTTTTCACACCTACAGTAGCAGCATACAGACCACTACAGCATCTCAGTTCAGAATCAGAGATTCTTGACCACTGGCAGGAGATGCACCCTTTGACAACAGGTTTTGCAGAACATAGATAAAATGAGCTTTACTAAAATCCACGCAGGAGCGGATGAGACCTTCTCAACACTATACTCAGCCTTGATCTACAAGGTCCTTGTTGATCTACAACATCCACATCATGTCAGTGAGGCTCAGCTTCCAGTTCTTTGGGACAGAGAAATAAGTCAGACAATGGTTATGTCTCCAGCATGGGATTACCCATTCCTTAGTTTGATCTGCTGTCTGTTCACTTTTCCTTTTGACTTGTGAATGAGAACAGCATGGGTGAGGGCCACTGCTATCGACTGCCGCCGATTCATTTTCATCCCTGTGTTGATTTCATACTGATCAGTGAGCCAAAACAGTTATTTAAATTCTGCTGCAGCAAAATGATCCCTAATGCTTCTGTTCTGACGTTTTAAAAGAATCCAGATCTCCTGCCTCCCCTTGCGATTTCGTTGCACTGCTCAGTGAAGCCATTACGTATTTCATAAGGCTGATCCAGACCTTCTCCCAAGGGCCCTGTTGTGACACTTCACAAAAAACAGTAGCAGCAAGGGAGTTCAGAATGAAAGCTGTAGTCTAACAAGATGAATATTAACTCAAAAGTCAAATTTAGGAACATTATCCCTGTCTTGTGTATGCAGGATTTCAGGATGGAAAGATTAAGGTTCTTAGCCTTTTTGCATTGCTAAGGAGATGTCAAATTCTAGAATTAAACCCTAGTACCTTATCCAGTATCTTGAAGGAAAGGAACTTCTTTCCATTTACACCGATGCCTAGCATATACGATCTCTCAGACTCTGCCCAGAACCACTGTTACGGTGGCACGACACCAACAGCTTCAGCTAAATACAGCTTCTCTATCCCTCCTTCCCTGGGCAGAACCATCGTGAGCTACTGTTTGGGCTTTCATCTGCCAGGAGTGAAAATTCTTCTCTCCCAGGGCACTGGCAGAGATTTAGCTGTTTCCCGACCAAGCCAGGAGTTGAATGTGCCCCAATAAATATTCTTCAGTTGTCCAGAGTAATTATTTGTGATAAAGGCCAAATACATGATTGTGACGAGGATGTCCTTACAAGTTTACATGGCCTGTAAAACTGTCAGGGCAAATGTCTTTCTACATTTTCATACTTCAGCTCGAGCTAACAATTCAGGGAATTAGCTTGAGTAATATTGATGAAGACCCTGATCACTGGACTGACCTTCCTCTACCCATAACACTGCTGAACAGTTCTTTTAAGGGTTTCCTCCAGTGAATGTGAAGCTATGGTAAACACATGATCTGAGGTAAGCTCAGCACAAGGGATCTGCTGAGACCCCCAGCTGCTACAGTAAAACGAGCATTAGAAAAAAGTATAGGAATCTTTGAATGCAGCTCTCATGACAGCACAAGGACAGCCCAGAGACCATGGTTTAGTCTCAGAACTGTGACAGCACAAGCTCTGGCAACAAATCCGTCTGCCCCTACCACCTCTTCTTCTGAAAACACACCTCCAGCCAGATCCCAGCCTGCACATCCCACTCACAGCCAAAAGGAAACACGCAATGTAGCTGGGTTCTTGAAATACCACCACATTTGTCACGCTGGTGGTTTTGACAATATGGACACCCTTCAAATCAAAAGGTCTTTATAATGATCAAAACTATTCACATCATCACACAACAATTGTCATAAGAAAATCGCACTTGATCTTTACTGACCTGGGCTAAACTGACATCAGCATCAAATCAACTCCATTTTGCAGTAGCACAACATGAACCAAGGATACTAGGAAGGAAAAATATAATTTCCTACTCTTTCTAGAACGAGGAGAGTGTAATATCCCTGTGCCTGTTCATTACCTGCAGTCTGTTGTACCAGCAATAATTCAAGGTAATATAGCTAGGACCTTTTATTACACAGTCTGTTGAACGGCCAGCAGTTCAGGGTTAACAGGTTATATACCTGTATCTGTTTATTATGCAGTCTGCTGTACTACAAATTAAATTGCTTTTACTTTCTATGTACAAAAGGACCGGGATTTTACATCTTCAAGCCAAATACCACATCTTTCAGAAGAAAAATTCATCTCCTCTTGGGCCATCCCCTGTTTTCCCAACACATACTTTCTCTACACCAGACATGCCTGCTAACTGCTGCTTCTGAAAAGAGCGCTCCATGTAGCCATGGTCTCCTTTCTGACAGCTCTGTGGATTTGCTGGCTTAAAGCAACATCTTGTCTTCTTGTATCACACCATCACAATCAAAATGCAGACACGGAATGAATATTTGATGTTATGAGGCAGCAAAGGACCAGCAACACAAAGCTCCTTGCTTCAAAGAAAGCATCTTTGTGCAAAGCATGTTTCAGCCACAACTCCTTCCTTCCTGCTCTGTGTTGTTAGAAGTTTATCTCAGCCTAGTGTAGGAGTGGAATGAACTAAACATACGATGACAATGCATCACTAAGTAACCCAAGGACCTGGCACATCCCAGCAAGAAACAGAAATAAATCTTCGGCAATCCTGCCTTCACATTCACCTGCTGGATTTGACGTTTTCCAAGACCTATCTCAAACATTAAGTCTCATCACAACTGCTCTTCACAGTTGCTTACCAGAAAGGGACACTTGCAATAGTCACTATCAAACTTAAAACATACAAGAACAGCAGTTTTGTACTGTGCCTCTGCTGCAGCCTAGGGACTGCACTTTTGGCTTTTCCATTAATTTAGACATATAGAACTGAAAGGCAATATAATGCCAGCAAGTACTCTGTGTTATTAGCCCTTACACAAAAAGACTATAAAAAAACAAGTTCCCTGAAGCCATTTTGAGGGTTTAGGTAGGACTTCAAAGGCAGACTAGCACTGTATTAACTCAGAAGGGTAAGTTTTGCTTCTCAAGGGAAGAGATAGGAGCATCAGTACTCACCAGTACATACACTAAAAATTTAAACTGAGCAGGATTCCACCCTTAGAACCCAGGGATCTCTCTGATGATAATTTTCATTCAAAGCCAGCTCATTCCAGTCACATCAAATAGGTAGGAACAAATTAAGTACAATCATGTAAAAGTAGAATTAGTCCAAAATTACCTTTCCCCCTTCCAACTTACACTAATTTTGTACCTGTTACTACATATTCAATTCCAAGTTTTCATAGCCATAAAGAACTGGTGCTGGAAGGGATTAACTTCTTGTTCTGCTAATAGAGCAATTTTCCACCTGCCACTAAAGATCAAGGCAGGTGGTGTTCGTAGCAAGGGTTACATATCAAGAAGTGGGATTTGGCACAGGCTGCAGGATATGGCATTTACCTGTGAGCTGTCATCTGTGTTCTACAGGCAAAAGACCCTGTCGCAAAGCAATTCACCTGGGGGTCAGTCTCCCACTACACTAGAGATGGAACAAAACTTGGGAGTCCCAAGTCATCATGCCAGCTGGAAGCTAAAGCTTGCAGTGAGATTAGAGGAGCAGCTTCACTGGGAAGGGTGAGCTGAGTCAGAGGTTTACCAGTTCCACTACCAGAAAGACATGCTGCTCCTCTCCCTTTAGTTTTTGCTGCTTATCCCCACCAGCTCCAAACCCAGCTGGCTTCTCCCAGTCAATCCATTCCACTCAAGTCAGACTTGTTCCTTTTTTTCCCTGGGCTAGAACACAGATACACTTTTGCCTGAGCCACTGCAAGACAGCAAATGAAACTCTAGAAGCAAAGGAAGTAACCTCTTTGCTATCTCCTCTCAGCTGCTATGAAGGATCACCTGGCTCCGAAAGTTGTAGTGGTATTACTACGCCACACAGCAAGCTCAGTACTTGCACTAATGTCTACCCACAGGTTAAACCACCCTTAATTTTTCTCAGACTATACAATGTTAAACAGCAGCATCTGTTCTTCCAGCATTTGGAAGGCAGCATCTTTAACAGTACTTCATTTTAAGGAGGGAAGGATCCGTCTCTCCTTTGGCAGCATCTGCTTGTCTGTGAAATGTTTATATAGACAAATATTCTTGGCTTGCTCAAAGCATATTAAGGATCCTTAAGGCATTTTCAAGGCTGAAAAACTGCATCTCTGCCTCAGTTTCCTCTCCTCTAAAACAGGACAGCAGCATTCTTTCTTTCACGTCCCTTTATTCATCGAGGGGTAGGACCTAGCGTAATGGTGCTTTCATTTCAAAGACTTTAGTCATTAATCCTGTACAAATAAAGCTCTGTGCAATTCCAGACCAATGCCTGGCAGACTCATTCCAGATAGCATATCTCCTCCTAATGCCTCACCTCTATGTTCTCCCTGGCCTGCACTGTAGATAGTCCTTTAAAAGCAATCAGCCCTGGTGAGCTCCTTTGCCTCCTCAGGAATGCAGCTGGGTTATGAGCAAGCAGTTCTATCTATATGGAAATGCAGATTTCAAATATATCCATCCTAGTAATCAAATTCAGAGGAAACAATCCCTTAATATGGAGCTAATAAAAGTTGATTTTAAGTCAGCCTGAAGCTGTAAGCAATAAGAAGCAGATTTATAATGGCAGCTTTCATTATTGCTGTTTTTGTTCTTTACAGCATATACTACCATAAAGCTATTGGTCAGCTTGCTACTGAATTTACCTGTATTCCCTAATCTCACTTAGCTCAAACCATGTTTCTTCTTCTATTCAGATGACTCTCAATCTGCCTGCCCACACACAGAGGTTGAGTAAATCATGGCAGCTTAACTTACAGCAATAATTAGATGGATAGGAAGCAAGGGATCCAGCCTTTTCCCTCCCCACCTCCTTCCCTTTCACATGCTTGCAAACACACATGCCTGGTGCTGCGAGAACAGGGAAGTGCCGCCTTTAGATGAGACAACTTCAGGATGAAAAAACAGTCTGTTAAAGGAGATGAAAATATAGAAGGTCCTGTGACTTAATATGGTCAGGGTAAATTTCCCCCCTTCCTCCCTCGGAGCTTTAACTGTAGTGAGAGTATCTGTCATTAGAAATTAAGAGAATCATCTTCAGTGGTCTAAGGAGATGCTTCCATAAAACCAGAGGACACTTCAGTGAGGCAGACTTGATGGCCAGCAAAGCCCAGCAGCTTACCAAGTGGAAGCCAGCTGAGGAACACAGTACATATTCAAAAGACACAGAGAAATCAAGCCAGATCATCCCCACTGGAACCAGTCTGGCAAAGTATGCAAGAAATAAGCATACTTCCACCTCAGTAATCTCCAGAGGATTAAGTCATCTTTATTAAATCCTTTCTGGGCCAGTGTTATCCATGGTAAACACACCATTTAAAATAAAAGTCACCACAAATTATTTTGACCTTTTATGAAAGAGACCCTGCTACCACAAAACAACTGCTGGATGATTACACTCTAATATCTCCACCTACCATCTATTCAGATAAGCATTATCCATAAAATTCACTACATGACTGAAAACAATTAGTGTCAATCATTAGCAGGCTTGGATTCCAACAGAATCTTTTTTCAAGATGAGAGTGCACAAGGCTGCACATCAGTTAAGCTCCTAGCTCTAACAAATTAATGATATTTTCCTGCAGCAAAACAAAACTACAGACACAACTATAAGCTTATTTAAATCAAGACAGATCACCCTAAATAACAAACCAGTCCACACAGGGCTTTCCTCCCTTCAATCAGTTTGTGGCAGAGAAAAGCAGTGAAGCGTTTCTGTAGAGCATACACAGATTTACTGCTGGCGAGATGCAGGTGAGCCTCAAATTCTCCAGGGCTTGTCCACTGCATCCACGTGCAGACAGTTAAAACAAGATCCCTCCATTCTAACCCTCCATAACAGTTACCTGGGACTGCAGAGGACCAGATCTTTCGTACCCAAGCCTGCCCAGGTCATTCCATTTTACCTAGAGGACTGGCATTTATCTGACAGACAGGAACTTGAGCATATCATAGGGGTATCCCTGGAGAAATTTAGAACCAATTCAGAAGTGTTAGGGTTGCACTCCTTGCAGCAGCAGTAGAATCAGACCCTCCGTCTCCAAGGCCATCAATCTTCTTTTACTGCCATTAAATGCACTTGAAGGGAATCCCCTGGAAGAGGTGAGACCATCCAGAGTTTCAGCCCGCTTTAACACAAAGGTGGGCTGCCATTAATAACATCAGACATGCTTCTCAATAAAATATCTTCCCTCTCTGAGCAGTGTAACCAAAACAAAACACTTCTTTGGCACAAAGGTGAAGCGCGAAACCCCCAAATCTTAGAGCAAGTCATTCATAATTGCAAAAAAAGTCCAGCAGCCAGCAATCACTATACTATGCCATGTGAACAAAGATATAAAACTAAATACGTAGTGAAACTTCATTTTTCCTGCTAAACGAAAGCCTGTGTCTGTTTGTCAGCTGTGGCTGAAGAGATCTTTCACTGATATTGTGATATATAAAAACAGAAGAGGCCATATCCTGCATTGTAATTGGCAATTTAAAAGAAATCAAGTTGTGATTTCAAGGCTTACATTGCAATACCAGTGATTAGAGGAGACTGGATAGGAACCCGAGACTACCAGCAGTAGAACTCCTCACTTGATTCCCAAGAACAACTCCAAAAGCAAATTAGATACAGCCAAGCCTATCCATCCAATTAGGGCAGCTTCAGGAAAGCTTTCTTTTTCTCAATTGGATCTGATCATGCACTAAGAATAAATCAGGGCTACAATGAATGGAAATCATTTGGTGGCATTGTGGAAGACTGTCTTTAAGAGCTACATAGAGGTAGAATAAAGAGGCCTTCATTGGTTCTAGCTGTATCCAAGGGCTGAATGACTGTCAGTCTCCATATGGACCTGTTGGAATACTCTGTACAAAACAGATTTTTTTTTTTTTCTCAGTGCCTACTTCAGTTAGATGGGTTCAGCATGGCTTTGACCAGGTCTTTTGGGGAAAAAAAAGAAGCTAAGTGTTATGGCACTTTAACACAGAAAAGGCTTTTCTTTAAAAGAAATTACCATTACAAAATTCACTTCAGAGTTGAATTCAAAGCATTTCAAATTCAGCTAAGACTTTAGGGCTGGTCAAAACCTGAAGCAGTCTTAGGTCCATGCAGTTTTGCTCTTTTCATCCCCAAAACGACTTTGCAAAATGAACCATGAACCAAGATAGTCATCACTGTTTCAGGAGAAGCAAGACACTTGCGTGGCTGGGACTGGAATGCAGCCTTGCTCTCAAGAAGTTTAGCTGTCCAGAGCTTTTAATCTGTCCAAAGCACATTCCATTAAACCACACTGTATGCAGGTCTGAACAATGACACCATACACAAAGCACCAGGAACAGCCCTAAGCAGCCAGTCCAAGCTGGAGCACACAGATATTCCCATGGTGAGGCCCAGGGGATCCATAGTTATCACATCAGCCTTTGGATTCCTCTACCTTACAGCTGTGCTTAACTACCAGAGAGAGCAACAGGTTTACAGTGATGCTGTTCATCATTCCTGAAGTGTACAGAGCTAGCGGTAGATTCTTTTGAGTTTATGTCGAGTACAAACACACTGTACTTATTTCTAATATTTCCTGATGCTGCACAGCTCTGCAGGATTTTCCCCTGGGAACAAAATAGCTAGGTACATTTCAGAAACATCAGGCTCCCCAGGGGAACAGCACCTCTGACAAATATTAAACAGTATTTTCTCTTGGCAGCATGTGTTAAGTGCAAGTTTATCCACAGCATAACGTGAGCTTTTGTGCGTGACTCCTATGTGATGCTCTAAAAAAGGATACAGAACAAGAAGTTCCTGTGGTTACCAATGTTAACAACACCCATGATTTTTCAAGGGATGAGGTGAACAGAATTGCAGCAGTCACTTATTCCTAAGTGAAGAGCAGTTGCCCAAACTCCTAGCAACAGTTATTTCAGAGTAAGAGTTTACCATGTAGAAAAGGAAACAGCAGACTTCAGATTAAGCTTCCAGCCAACATCTCTCATGAAGTATTCACTCCAGATCCCTGCTGGGAACACTCTCAATATTACTCTCTCCCTAACAGGGCTGCTTATTCCCCAGACATACACACACATTGTTAAAAACCCAGGTAAGAGAGCAGTAAACAGACCCATACTTTTTTGTTTACAGATATTTGGTCTCCAGTGCTTAAAGAAGACAAAATTGCCTGTAATAATTATCAAGAAAGTTCTCAAGATAATTAACAAAGCTGACATGGCAACCAAACCCAAAGAGGCAACTCCCCCAGCTCCAACATGAAATTAATGTATCATTTCTGCCCTTTCACCATTACAGTAAGAAAAATCCTGTGAGTCAGGGCAGTAGGGTCACCTCCATGACTTCATTGCAGGCAGATCATCAATAAACCATTTGCTGCACAAGGTATGTTTATTTTGTCAATGTGCTGGTTCCTGTTTTGCCAAGGAGTTCCAAATCAATACAAACTATTGAGACTCCCAACCTGCTTCAACCTCATGATTATTTCTGTCATGTAGCAAAAAAAATATCAGTGCAATTAAGCTGCTAGAACATCTTCTCTCATCTTAACTCAGGATAAGTATCAAGGAGGTGGAGGAAATCTCTTTAGAGCCAAGACCTGGCACACTCAAGAGCACCACCTCCAGTATCTTTACCGCTCAACACAAACTCTTCCTCACTGTCTCAGCCTCCTGCATTCTCAAAGTTGTCCACAACTCAGGAAACCTTGGCATTTTTGCATGCCAGCTGGCACGATTTTCTAGTGGTGAGGGCTGCCCCAGAAGTAAATGCAGGCTGGATAAAGACAGGATATGGTTACCTACATCACAATTCAGCATTAACATCTGATTTTGAAGTAAACACAAGGCCCACAGGTGCCCACGTTTTTGACAGCACAGTTATGCGCACCGAGTTCTCCCAGCGTGCAGAAGACCTTTCATTCCAGCAAAATTCAGAACTCCAGAGACTAAGCCTTAGAGGAACACACGTCCATTTCTGTCCTCTGGCAACATTTAAGTCACCAGTTTTGCAGTGTGGCTGCTGTAATCAGACTTTTCTTTTACGGGCTCCTATTTTTCTCATTATTGCCTAACAGGACTCTGTTCCACCCAGTACAGATGATCCTACAGTCCCTTACTAAGCACTCGACAACAGGTAAAACTTGACTTTGGGTATAAACACAGCAAGCAGATTCATATTCTGTGACTGCTCATTTAAGACAGGGTAATAAAAGCCTGTTCACTTAGAGCAAGGCAAGCCATTCTTCACTGAATGCACAAAAAAAACCCCACACACTTCCTTTATTGTTCTTCATTAGAAATACAAGTGGCTTTAAAAAAACAAAAGCTTTCAGTCTAAGAGTCTGGCAGGATTACTAAATAAGGGATACATTTTAATAGAGGAGTTGTCAGCATGACCCCTTCTTTCACAAAATAGATATGACGAAAGGCAACATTCTCCCCACCCCTTATTGCACCTCAGAAGAATGATTCCTCCCCATCCCCTAAACTGACATTGCTTCATATAAATCAATCTCCTATCACAGCCAAGAGAGGACAAACAAGACAGAAAGAAAATCTCCTCAGCATCTCTTTATAATCAGTATCAAGCCTGATTACTTGTACACTCATTTAAGATAAGGTTTCCTAGCAACTTCAGGGATTTGTAATTAACATAGGACTTTGAGAAGGACTGACTGCTTTTTACATCCCTGGTTTTACCTCCAAGATAAAAGCATGGACTAACAGTTATAAAACTGATATCAAAATCAAACATCTTGGAAGATGTACGATATTTTAAAACTAGAGGCTCCTTCAGGTGGCAAAACTGACTCTTAAAAATGAAATTTTAAGAGTCATCAGCCGATTCTACTCTCACATCATGGTAAAACCTTGATGGGCTGTTTCACAGGCACCTCTGTGATTTAGATAGGTCAAGGAGATTTGAACATTAAATCCCTGATACCAATGCAGTTTCAGCACCATAAGAGTCAAAATTAGATTTTTCTTTTTTTCTGTGATAGCTAGAACCTGTAAGACAGACAAGACACTCTTTTCCTAGACTCAAGTATTACAGCTTTTGTGCTTTACTGCTTTGTACTACCAATAACAATGAACTAAAATATTCATGCACTATCATCACTCTAATGCCTACAAGGACAGAAGACAAAGTCACTAGCCATCATACTACTGAAAGGAGCCAAAAGTTATCTGCAGAGTTACTCAGTTTAGTTTTATGATTATCGACACCGGTAGCACTAAATCCTAACTGGTCAGCTACAAAACTTATGGTGAAAAGCATGAAACACCCATAAGTGTCATCCTAGAGGTAAATCTATGTTACATGTACAGAACTAAAACCTTACTAAATAAGACAAATGCCCCCCCCAGCCTCTGAACAGCTCACTGCATTAAGGAAATATAAAACTGTCTCCAACTATGACAAATTCTTCACACAGCTTCAGCCACACAGCTGGAGCCCCCACCTTCCTCTCTCTTTCCTGGCCTGCACTGAAAGGAACAAGCCCATTGTAATGCTAGGGCAAGTCAAGAGCTAATCTCAGAGGGACAGAAGGAAAGCAATGTATTGGTGAAGAAAAAATATAGGAGAAATCTCAGCTTGACAAGCAATTGAAGACAATGGTTCCACTTACAAGACAACAGAGGACCCTCTGTGTAACTGCTTTGCTCCTTTTGGAAAGTCACAGCCTTGGATTAGGGGAGATGCAGTTGAAGTTACAGCAGAATGAAGACAACCATCCACATGTGAAGCACCTGTGGCTGTCAGAGGACAAAAGGGAAGCAGATTTTCCACACCACATCTGGAAACAGTCAAGTAACACAGGTCAAACAATCAGGTAGAGTATATGGTAAAGGTACCAGCATTAGATAAACTGTAATCTACCACTACCATTGAAGTTACAGCAATTGATTTTTTGTACTAACAAATTGAGCTGCCAATGTGCACTTGCAGCTCAAAGCCAACCATATCCTGGGCTGCATCCAAAGCAGCGTGACCAGAAAATTGGGGGAAGGGATTCTGCCCCTCTGAGACCTCCAACCTAGCCAACCTGATCCAGTGGGAAGTGCCCCTGCCCATGGCAAGGTGGCTGGAACTGAATGTGCTTTAAGGTCCCTTCCAACTCAAGCCATTCTATGAAATCAGACAGAGAAAAGCCTGAATATGCACAGTCCAAGCTTTTGCTCCTGTATGATGAGTATGGCCCCTCCCTCATCCCTCTGTATGTGTCGCCACAAGCAGTGACAGGAACAGTCCTCTTTACTGCACACTCTATGCCTTGGTCACAGACAGTTCCCCTCAAACAAGATAATCACCTGCCATCTTCACTTCATCTAAAAGTCATTCACAACTGATCCATAACTCTTACATCAAAGCCTCCTCTAGTTCATTGGAAACTCACCTTCTATGAACAAGACATACACCTATTCAGTGTAAGCAAATAAAACCAAAAAATCATACCCTGCCAGAGTTCTGCATTAATGTCAGGTTAAGGAGCTGCTCTGAGCCACAGCTCACTTCTTTCCACCCTCCACACAAGCAGAGTTGTGGTGCTAAGGGTGTTGATTGGAAACAGCTGAAAGCATTTAACAAAGCATTTCACCCCACTAAAAAGGTGCTCGGGCAGAACTAAACACTAAAGGAATGGTTTACTTTGCCTTAAAGAAAACATTTGCATACTGATATTAAGTTCTGAAATGCCAATTCTGGAACATTACGCTAATAGTAGCATACAAGCCAAGGCTGTATCTGAAATAAAAATATTACTGAAACAAAAATACTACCATTTAACCACAAAAACACATTAAGTGTTTCTTCTTGCCCGATCTTTGAAGTGAACTTTAAGTTTGAAATAAACTAAGAGTCAGCAGAAAGGAAACTATGCAGATAAAATAAAACATAACTAGCAGTTACATTTGGAACTTCCCTCAGTTTGAGCATTTTTGGGTTGTCATTTCAGAGGTCCCTTCCCGTTAAACTAGCAAATTTCCACAATGATGAAAGTCTCTCCACAGCAAACTCACCTGCAGATTTTACTGCTTTAAATCACTTCTCCATAAGCTCAAGTGGCAAAACCCAGCAATAATCAAACACTTTTTTCCTCCTTTCAGGAACTGCTATAGACATGGGGTCAATTAGGACTGGCAAAACAAAAAAAAGACAGGTAAAAATCAAAGTGACAACTCGAACTTGGGACCATATTAAAGCATGAGATAAAGCTCAGGTGTGACAAGATACTAAATAACCTGCTCGTCCGAGATCTCTTCCACATCTTTAGCTTGATCTTTGCTGTTCATATAGAGCAGGCTGCAAAGGTCAGGAAATATCAGACAGAGAAACGAGCTCTTGCAATCTCTACTATTCCCGGGACACAGGGAAAAGGAAGCATCTTTCTGCAGTCTCTGGCACAACAAGCTTTTCAATAGTCAGCTTAGACATTTGAGTAACTTTAAATCCCTGTTGCATAGCCTTTGAGTTGCATAACCTTTGTATTGACAGTAGGTTTTCAAGGTTGTTCTGAGGGGTTTTATTCCCTCTCCCCTCCACATAAGCTACCTGCATAGCTTTACTGCTAAAAGGATGCCAACACTACTCAGTGTTAGAAATTGAGACAGCAAAGCCTATTGCTTCTTTCAGAATAAGAGCAGGGAGAAATTATTCTTTTCTGCCAAAGGAGGAAAATAAGAATTTCAGACAAGACTCATCACTCAGAGCCCTCTTGGCCTCATTTAGAGCAGGGAAGAACTCCAGGACAGGATTAAACATGCCCTGAAGCCACACTAAGGCATAACACAGCACAGCCATCATTCCTATTTCAGGAGCATCCAAATACTGTACTTTTTAAACAGGAACCACTTTTTAAGCCAGTAAAAACCCCTCGGTTCTCAAATCCCTTATTTTTGTCACTACTTACTGAACCATCTAGAAACCTGTGAAGGAACAGAGCCAAGCATTACCACAAGCCAACATTACCCAAACACACCAACACTCTTCTCCAGCTGGGAAGAGGCTCCCTGTCCATTACTACAAAGGGAGACCCCAGCAATAGATATATTTTAACTTGTGCAAAACTCAGCAGCTTTTCTGCTTTAATACTTCATTCACCACCATTATTTAAAATACTCCCTCTCTTTTTTTTCAGGATACAGGGTTTAAACACGAGTGGAAACAAGGAGTTCCTGCTCAGGGGCTGCCACCCTGCACAGTCCCACCTTCTTCCCTCATTTCAGGAGCCCTCGCTCAGGGTTTTGGCCCTCGTGCTCCTCCACAAAGAGCTCAACCTATTCAGGGGCCTAAATTTCAATTCATTTTTTTTTTTTAAGGAGTTGTTTCCCCCCTTCAAGAACTACGCATCTCATAGAAAACAGTCAAGCAGCACTCTCTGCAAAATGACTAAAGCAAATTAAATGGCTGAAACAAAAACTTAAGCCCATCCTCACAACCTATGCCACCAAATTTTAGAGAAGGAGGTTGTTGTGCCAGGTACAAACCTGCTCGGAGAGAGCTGCCCTCAACGCCCTCAGGGCACCATCACCTCCCCAAGCGGCCTCGGCCCCGACCCGCACCCCACACGGCCTCCATGAGACACAACTCCCACAAAGGAGCCCCTTCCTGCCCTTTCCGGCCTTATATCGCCGCCCTCCTGCCCAGCAGCCCCTGCACAGCACCGCCCTCAAACGAGCCCCACCCCGCACCACCATAAAACCCCATCAGAGCAGCGTGGTCGGCCCTAGGGGCGGTTGTTAGCTCTCGTTGGTCTGTGGTGCTGTTGAGACATTCATTGTTCCTCGTTAGTCACAGGTATTTGTGGCCTTATTTCCTTTTCTGGTGTGGTTGCTACACCCTCTTGTTTTCTTATTTCCTTAAACCTTTGCCCTCGAGGTTTAGATGCTTCTCTTGGGGGTCCTTAGAGTCATTGAGTGGCTTAGAGTGGAAAAGATCTCAAAGCCTGTCGAGTTCCACCCATTGTATGGGCTGCAAGAGACCTCAAAACTCATCCAGTTCCACCCCCTGCCATGGGCAGGGACACCTCCTGCTGGATCAGGGGCTCCAAACCCCATCCAACCTGGCCTGGAACTCCTCCAGGGATGGGGCAGCCACTGCTCTGGGCACCCTGGGCCACTGCTTTCTCTCCCTAAGGTCTCATCTCAGTGTCTCTTTCATCTGAAAACTGTCCCCACTTATTCTACTCCTACGCTTCCTTTTCTGGAGCCCCTTGAAGTGCTGGAAGCTGCTTTAAGATCTCCCTGGAGCTTTCTCTTCTCCAGGCTGAACAAGCCCAGTTCTCTCAGCCCGTTCTCCTATGGGAGAGGCTCTGCTCCCCCTTCTTGGTGGGGTTGTGCTTGGAGGGTTTGGTTAAGCAGTGCTGGCAGAGGCAGCGCCCTGGCTGCTCCTCCAAGGGGATGAGCACAGACCTGGGGTCCTGCTGCTAAGTGGGGGCAAAGCCCTGGTGCAAAGCACAAGGGCTTACAGGAGGCTGAATTTCTGCCCTTGGCAGTACTTAAGCCCAGGCTGCTCCTTTCTGCCTCTGGTTTTTAGTCCTTGGCTGACCTCAGCCGCTGCTCCCACACAGCGGAAGAAATCTCAATCAGAAGCCAAGCATCAGGGCTCAGGCTCATCTCTCTGCTTTCCCTTGAGTGCCAAGAGGGCACAGAAGGGGGGGGGGAAAAAACACTCTCGGGCATTAAAAAATGTTATTTTCTTGCTCTTTGGGCCCTTCTAATGTATTATTTTATCTGATTTGCTCCTTTTATTGTGCTGTAACCTGGTGTGCTTCTCAGCATCAAAGAACACTGCTTTATTGTGACATTTTCAAATCAAAACTATGTGGCAGTAATCACTTCCCAGTGTTCATTTAGCTTGGCAGCATTTATGTGTCCCAGGGAGAAGGGGGGAAGGAAAAAAACACCCAACTCTGCATAGAACTCGTGCTTTGAGCAAAACTCTATGATGATTATTTAGCAAACAAGCTCCTGTATTAGAATGGCAGAGAGGAAGATTGCATATCCAGACTAAATTACACTTTACAGGGAGATGGCATAGAATGGCTTTCTGCTTAGGTTATGCTTAAATTATAGCTGTTGCTAAAGCGAACAGCTCATAGTTTATATGTGAATTTGAATTATGCATCCAGCAGGCAGTGTGTTTATGAAAAAAACAAGTCAAGTCAATAGATTGCTAAATTGCAACCACATTTGTAAAGGACAAAAATGGCTGTGGTAGTAGGGCATCAAAAATCAACCACAAACATGCATTATTTGCACTCTTAAAAGAAACAGTTTGGCTCTTGAACGCCCCAGGTATCATTGCCAGTGATAAAACTGTAACTGGGTAAGTTCTGGACTCGTGAGAGTTTAATATTTCATTTGCGACCTTCAATGCCTTAAAGTTGCCTCCTGCTTTGGAAAGGTGTGTTCATAAATGTATGGAGTGGGGTGGTGGATGGTTTAGGATGTTTTCTGGAGGTGATACTGTAGTAAGAAGCTTTGTTCATTTGGATCAAGTAGTGGAGGTAAACACTGTTTGGAGGTTGATGGGTTGCACAGACTGAAGGTCGTGTTTTGAGAATGGGCTTGATAATTCGAGAACGTGGGTCCATGGAGTGTTGTGGAGCACCTCAGGGTTAGACTGCACGTATGCACTTACTTTGTATGTGAAGGTGCATAAAACGTTAAGAGATTTGTTGTTTGAATTTAGATGTGACAGCTGGGACAGGTCTTCTGATCTGTGCAGTCTACCTCTTTGCGTGGGTTTTGATCTCAACAGTAAAGAAGGTGGATACAGTTCAGTCCGTGTCTGTAAGACTATGCAAAGAAAGTCATCACTGCTGTGAATTGTGGCTCAGGAAGATCATCTGCGCACTCCTAATCTAGCAGTGGTGACCCCTTCGGGGGTGTGAGCCAGGTGGGAAGGTCAAGTACCCCCAGGGAGCTGTTGGCTGAGCCAGGACATCCTGGAAGATATTTCCTTACTCTGTTACTAAAATGCGGTTTAGACTTCCAGTACCAAGAGTATGTGCTGAGCAAGTCTTCCATAAGCTTATAATGCCTAAGTGTTCCAGTGGACATAAAGGTAACCCTCAACAGTGTATCCCTCTCACTTGAAACCATTTCTCTGTTTCCTAATATTGTTTTTCTTGCTGTCGTTTAATAAAACTGGGCATTTTTTCCCTATTCCAAGAAAATTTTCCTTATTTTTTCTTTTGTTGTTAGTGTGAGTGGAACATATAAAGTCTCTAATGAAGATCGAAGTAGTATTGGTCTAGTGGTTTTAGCACTACAAAGGGAGAGATGGAAAAGACAAACAAGACAGAGGCTTTCTCTGCTGTTGAAGAGGAATCATATGAAGCAGAGTCCTAGAAGAGACCGTGTGTGTTCCTGTACTGTATATTTACTGTGCTCTGTCTAATTGCTTTTAATTGGGAGTACAAGCCTTAAATTTGTGATTCAATAACTCTAATGTTAGGATTGTCAGGACATCTCTCCTCAACAGCCTTTTTATTAGAACTGAAGTAAAAAGATAATGCAAGATGCAGTCAAGCGTTTTCTCTGTAACATTTCAAACTGTCACTTAAAATGTACAAACATTCCTGAGCAAGGGAGATTTTTTTCCTACTCCCACCCTTTTATTCAGTTGTGATAACTCCCCGAACGGTACCTTTGACAAATGAACATGGTTTCTGACTTGTGATCAAAACCACAAGAGAACTCAGTCAGTTCCTCCCCTTGTCTCACCCTTCTCCTCCCTTTCTTGTACAATTCCAGCCCTCTGAAAGTCAAATCTAATGCTCTCGCTAAGAGACAGTCGCTATCAAATGATTACTTATTTATGCTTTAATTTAGTTAATGCTTTATCACCCCAGGAACAGTTTGAACCTAGGGAAAAACTGATGGAAATATATAGGAAAACTGTAACCTGTAAACCAAGATGTGGAGAGATGGGAATATAATTGGTGTACAGTGACACGCTGCAAGGCTGCAGAGCTGCTCAACAGCTGAAAATGTGAAGGTGCATCCCAAGACTTCTAAAAGCTCATTATTAGCTTTAAACCCAGACTGTTTTAAAAGGACTTTAAGAAGGAGGACTTTAAGAATGGTTATATAGATCTTCAGTGTTGCTCTTGATGCTAAAGCCTTGAAGGCAAGGACAAGAAATAGAAGTGGTATGCTGCCCTAAATGTTTTCTTCTACTGAAATGCAAGAAACTGCCTTGGAACTCTTAGGGATGTCAACATG
Source organism: Cuculus canorus (assembly GCF_017976375.1). Lineage (NCBI taxonomy): Eukaryota > Metazoa > Chordata > Aves > Cuculiformes > Cuculidae > Cuculus > Cuculus canorus. The sequence goes on along the minus strand of NC_071426.1, from coordinate 714,112 downwards.
ATGCAGAAGGTATTTTTTCCTGTCTGTAAGGACCAGCTTCATAGAAGGTGCTTATGAGAGAGGAGTTGCAGCTGCCTAGCAGGAAAGGAAAGAAAATGGAAAATTGAAAGCATGTGTAAATTGTGAGGAGTAGTATGGTGTAATTGGTACAATGGTAGAAACTGAAATGCATTAGGTCTCTCAAGCATGTGAATGTGCAAGGTACTTCACAAATTCTAGAGTAGTAAGTTCCTTTTCATTAAAAAGGGATGACAAGAAGCTAAATAAAAAGAGGAAAAATGGATGAGTAGTAACACATAATAACTACTGCTGCTGTACCTGAGGGAAGACTTCTCCCTCCAACTTAGACACATTCTGTTTACATCCTTAAGAGGCCAAAATGTCTTTCTGATTTCATAGAGTCATGAAATGGTTTAGGCTGGAAGGAACCTTAAAACTCAACTAGTTCCAACCCCTCTGCTATGGTTGCTCTATTACAAATCCAGACAATACAAATGTAATTGGTGTGTCTCCCAGTAGCTGTGGCACCTCGTGTACCAAAAGTATCTGTTATATGCCTGCCTTACTGAAGTAAGTGGAGGCAGGATTAAGGGGAGCTTGTATTCAGCTTCACTAAGGAGCCAGAGTATGAGAACATCTGCCCGCAAGCTGCACCACGGTGAGGTTTCCAGAGCTCTTACATCTTAATTGGCCTAGAATGGAACACCAGAGAATAGGTCAGAGGGACAGAGCTATTTGTCAGACTTATTACTAACACCGGGCAGGTTTAGTGTGTAGTCCTCTTGGGGAGGAAACATGTTCTTTACTGAGTGTGGGAGAGAGCAAAGAGATGGAGCTGGGCAGTAAATCTAGAGATAAATGACTTGTGAAGATGGAAGCAGCCCATAACTTGCCCATGCATAGCAGAGAAAGGTTGAGATAAATAAGAGGATATTTTCTTTCTAAGAAAAAAAGTAGAAACTGGGAGAAATATGTGGAGGAAATGTAGGATGGCATCTCAGCAGGCTGTGACAAAAGGGTACTTAGTGCAACTGAGCATTAAGAATGACTAGAAGGGGAAATTAATCCTTTGTTGTGCTGTGTGGAGCTCTAGGCAGCCAAATAAGATGCAGGAGTCCATGTCTGGAGGTCATGGAATGTTTAGTTTGTGGAAGTGAATCTTGGACTGCCATTCAGGAGGGTTGGGTATAGTTCCTGGGTTTCCCCAGGTCTGGGTCAGCTGGGGAGGAACGCAGAAGTGCTGTCTGCCACGTGCCCCACCGATGAACTAGTTTCTATCTTTCCTGAAAGAACAAAATCTCAGCAGTCCTGCTGTGTGAGTGTTGGTCCCGGTGCCTTCAGCAGCAAGTGAAGTTTGAGCTTCTGGAGCAACAGGGGCTGATTTTTGGGGAGAACCTAGCTTTTAGTGAAGCACAAATCGAAATAAAGGTGGATTGGTCTGAGTGCGGGATAGGACATAAGCAGTACCTTACAAAGAAAAACACTTGGGATTCTGGTATTAGAGCTTGTGAAGAATTTTATCCTCAGCTCCTTATTTTTCTTGTTGTAGTTCAGAGTTTGCCTGTCATGAAGTTACCAGTGAAGAATTAAGTCCAAGGTGCTTGTTGTATAAGCCAAGGTGATGTTTCAAGGTGCAGTTGTGTTATGATTCATAGTCTCTTGCTCCCAGATGTTGTGGAAAAAATGACATATTGTCATTAAATGAACATGTGCAGATGTGCGGCGTACTGCAACTGCCAAAATGCAATTGGGAACTGCCAGAAAATGTTGCATTAAGATATAATTTTTTTCGTCTCTTACCAGAAGGGTCTCCTGGAGAACTTCCATCAAAAGGTTAAGAAATTTATTTAGAAGAGTAATCAATCAGTTTTAATGTACGGCACCAAACACAAGGAAGCCAAAAACCTCTTTGGCCTTTCTTGATTCTGCTATGTGACAAACAATAAAACCCAGTAATCTAATTATTCCTTCTTTACTTTTTCTTTGAGGTATAAAAATACCAACATGAAGAAGGGGGGGAAGTAAGGAAGGGCCCGTAATTGTTTTACAGAAGCTATTAAAATAAGCTTAATGAATAGGTATTAATATCTGGTTAGGGCTGCTCTGACCTCCTGTCTTACAGGTCCTATTTATGTCTTGTTTGATGAAAGTTCTCTGCGACTGCGAAGTAAAAGGGCAAACTGATTTATGAACAAGACTTATTGTTGCACTGGCAGATTTGTATAATGAGAAATATATTAAATCTAATGAAGGGAAAGTGTGCCTTTCCAAGGCAGTAACTTTCCACCATGATGAAGTGATTCAATATCCCTCCATGGATTAATTTAGATGATGCGGGAAGGCATGCAGCCACTGGTGCAGCCTCTTGCGCTAATGACAAACATTAAGCAAACTTGAGTATTTGTTTTCTATTTTAAGTTGTGGTGATAGCAAGAAGAGGTTCACTAAGTGATACGCTAATAAGTCCTCCAACGCCAGTGTCCCTGGTGATTGTGTTGGAAGAAGATGCATCAAAGTCTCTTGTCATTTCATACAGGGGAACATCATGCCTTATTCCCTTTGACGAGAATTGATTGTAGGATGTCTTTTTTTTCAGCCACCAGCCTCTACCCATTAAAACTGAGCCTCCAGCCCATTAGTCGTGTTTAGTCCTTAACGCTTCAGTTTAGGCTGGGAAGGCAAGGTGAGATTTGTCGCTGGCAGTACATTATGGTAAGAAATGTGCAAGAAGCAGCACCATGAAGAGAATTCAGAGCCAATGTTTTCAGAGCAGATATTTCCTTATCTAGGGATAACTACTCTAAGGCTGGAGACACTTCACTTTCTGAACAGGAGTGTGTTCCACCTTATCTCTGTGAGCTTTGTAAATCAGCGTAGCTCCATTACCTTCAGGTTAAATATAGCAGTACATGGGCTCATGGTCTATACAGTCTAAGCTGGCATGGCTTGTGCCAGAACTGAAAACATGGCACACGTGAAGGACCTGCTGCTTTAAATTGAGGAGATGTGTAGAAAAGATAGCTTAATATATCTGGCCGAGATCAAAAGTATCTATCTGTCCTCATTCAAGGTTTGGATTTTGCAGTATCGATGTTTTGAGTTGATCGGATGCCTAGGATTGTGCCTGAAGTGATGTAGCTGCCTTAGCAGTCGAAGTAATGTAGATATGCCCTTAGTATTAGAAGCTTGAACTTGATATCTTGATGTCCTCTCTTCAGGAAGAAAGTGGCAGAGCACCACCTGGGCAGTACAGGCTGCAGTTATATCCCTGACTTTCTCTGCTTCGTAGTGTGGAAGAACACATTTGTGTCAAGAAAAAAAAATAGAAAATTAAAAAGTAAGTTATAGTGGAAAACATTTCCCCTTCCACCCTGCTAAAAATATTGATTAAACAAAGGAAGGCTGTGGAAATGGTGGAAAACAAGGCCAAAGAAGCCAAACATTGATAAACTTAATTAAATTTCTAATGAAAACAGAGGCAGTCTGTGGTGATTACTCTGTTTAACTGAGACTGATACACCAATTAGGCTAATTCATCCCCTGGTGCTCTAAACATGGTTGTAAACTCTGTCCATACGTCTTCTCCCATGTCAACAATTGATTTCTTTAGTTCTGGAAGCTCCTGGTTTGGACATGGGAGGTAACAGATCGTTGTTCAGTAGGGAGATGCTATGCAGGAACAGCTAACATCCTACTGGCTGCATGTTGAGTTCTAGCGATTCTCTTTTCTTTCTCAATCTTTCACGGGAACCCTCATCTGCACTGAACACTTAATGAGCCTAGTTCATGATATTATGAATTAGTGAATTATCTATGCTGGAACAAATGCACGGTGGATGGAGAAATTCCTTATGTTTTTGGCATGAGTGAAAGCTCCTGCACAAGGTGAAGCTCTTACTGTTGTTCTTATATTTTGCGGTCTGATGTTGTAAATCTGACAGAGGCATCAGGCTTGGATGAAGCAATTTGCACCAAAACCAGAATGCATTCTTCCATGGCAGGGGGACTGGAACTGGATGGTCTTTAAAGTGCCTTCCAACCCAAACCACTCTATGATTCTATTGTCTGACAGGAAATAATAATGGAGGATTGAAATGGTCTCACTCTTGCTTTATTTATAAAGTGTCTTTGGGCAGCAACTATTGAACCCAACTGTTTAAGAAGAGACAGAAGCTCAGAACAAGAGTAGTTTGTGTCTTTGACTGTTGGAATGCCAGCCTGTGTACAGGATTAGTCCTTCTGCAATCTCACAGAAGTTTTAAGCTTTAGATGTCTCTGTACACAGATAAATCCTGTTGCATAGGGGAATTAGATAGCAGAAAGGTCAGAGACCACCTGATGCCTGCTCTGTGTATCCTGGAAACAAATCCTGGGCGAAACAGAAGGAAGAACAAACGTTTTGCAGCTTTGGCTCAGTTGCCTGTCAATAATGTAAACTTAGATCAGCTGGTTAGATATAGTGGCTGTACTGAATAAATGCTTTCTCAGGCAATTAGCAACACTTAATTTTGAAAATGAGCTAATATAATCAATTATGTCCTTTAATTTGCCAGACAGTATTTTACAGGGTTTAATTTTCTGCTACTACACCTTTCAAATTATCTTCAGGTGCTGTTTTGGGTGTCATCATTGATGCTTATTCTGAAATTATTAGCACTGAAGGTGCCCCAACATCCACAGCCTCCTCCAGCCACCCACTAAATATCAGTGATCCATGGGAAGGAGAAAGGTGGCTGGAGTTGTCTTGGTGTGTAATGGGATCCAACCTCGTTTCTGTGTCATCAAAATGTCTTGGGTTTCCAGATCAGTGGGTGCATGAATCTGTTCTGCTGCTCTATGAAACACGTGTCTGGCCTGTTTTGTTTCATCTCAGCCTGGTGAAGGAGAACGCTGCTGTAGGAGGCTTTACATGAGTAGATGAGAATTATTACCAGCAGGAGGATATGCAGTATGAGGATTGTGAATGGCATAAAAAGTGTGTGCATGCATGTATATCTTTCCCTCCCTCTGCCTGAATCAGATGAGCTGTGCTGAGCTGCCGTGGGTTTGCAGAGAATTTGGAATCAGAAGTTTAGAGAGAAAGCTTAAATTAAGGAGCTGCTTTTTAGATAGAAACTGCCTACTTGGATAAAGAACCTACAAGTCTAATAATTTTATTCATTGCTGTGGCTAGTAACAGATGTAAATGATAGTCACAGATTCTCTTTTCTCTTGTGTCCCCCAAATTAATGTACTGTTCCTGGTAATTCAGCAGAAGGAAGGGATGGAGGGTGGCTTATTTTGAATGGTGATGCAGCTGGGGAGAGACAGTGTGTATCCAGGCTCTGCTTTTTTATTTGCAGCTGATGAATCTTAATGGAGTGGAGAAACTCCCAGCTTATGCTGCCTGTGTGCTGAGGGTTTAGGTGATGCCTTGGTGGTGAGTGTGAATTCTTTGCTCGGTATGACCCAGAGAGGCAAAGGGTGCAGTTGTTATTCAACCTGTTTCTCACTGTGATCTGTTTTGGTTTTTGTCTGATTCAGTTCTCCACTCTTGAAGAGACAAAGGGTATTCAGTGCTTGATTTCTCCTTCTTTCTTCTCTCCAGTGCAGCCTTCCTGGCAGTTGTCCTGCTGTCCACCCTTCTGTAGTGAGCGTGTTTACAGACAGGCAAGGAGTTGGGGTATGTCACCTACTCTGCAAACAGCTCTTAAGAACAGATTATCCCTGGATTTATTGGAAAGAGTTCTTTAACTCATATTTCTTACTGTAAAGGTGGTAAAGAAGCGTCTTTCCTCCCTGGACAGACAGACCATGGCTCAGCAGTCTTACATCTGTTGTGCACAATATCCGATTCCTCTTCTGTGTGTTTCTGTACCAAGTTGCTAAATATTTGAGGATGACTGGAAACAGAACAGCCTCTTGTTCATTCTTATGCAATTTGGGCTTGAGAAATACATAGCCTTGTCTTCGGTGGCACTTGTCTCACCAGCAGGCTTTGTTTGTGCCTGGCAGAAAAAAAATGCATTTAAATGAAAGCAATTATATTTATGCAAATATAGTGAATGTGCTTTTCATTTTTTATTTGCGATGAGTGCTGCGATTGCAAAAAAAAAAAAGCCATGGTTGAATACAGGGCCAGTGGGCATTGCTGGCGTTTTGATTTTCTTCCCTTTAAAGCAATGTGGTCAACATATGGCCATTCTGTGTGGAGTCATCTCATTGAGCATCTTCATTTCCACTTTAAATCAGCAGGAGAGCAGCATAAATACAGACCCCACAGCAGACTTGTGCCCCATTTCCAAGCTTCTGCCACTGCAGAAGCGGCCACGCTGAGCAATCTGTGGTTGTTAACAAGGAATCCTTGTACCATTTAAACCTTCAGCAGCTATTCAAGCAGTCCCATCCCACCTCTGAGCTCCTTCACAAGCAGCTGCTTAGGTCAAAAGCATAGATTTGAATGTAGTAATCATTTTAGTCAATTTACAGAAATAATGTGATTTCCTCAAACCTGGGAATTGTCAAGTCAAGCCCAGAGGATTAAAATTGCCCAGAGGGCTCAGGTGCTCTGAAAAAAACTCAGTCAAACTCCATCTGAAGTTAGTATGAAACGGAACACAGCGTCTATTTTTATTATGGCATCCTTAAGGTCAGAGCAGCAATGGGAAGGGGGAGAAATTAAAAGGTGGTTTCTCTGAAGACATTATTTTACAACACTTTTTGCTTGTAGCTTGTTAATTTTTGCAGCAGAGTTGCCTTGGGATGTGAATTAGAGAAACAGATGAAAAAAGTCTTGTGCCTCTAACTGTACCAAAGGCCCTACACATACTCCTGTGCCTTTGATGAGAAACATTAAACATTTTTAATTTAGCACATCAATTTGAAAATCTAATTTTTTTTAATGCTTTGTAGCAGCAGACGCTTTTCACGGTGCTGTCACCACTATAGAAGAATTATGAGAAACTTGAACCGCGAAAAGTAAATTAGAAAAATCTCATTTCAGTTACTCTAAAAAGAGGGGAAATTAGATTTTGATTAAAATCACTCACACATACAATTTTAGGTAAACTAATTTAGCAAGACTGACTATATAATTTTTTTTGCTTGGCTCTGCGTCCTTTTAATAGCAGCTACAATGGCCTTGAAGCATCTTCTCCAACAGCCAATGGAGAGGAAGAGCTGTTCAGTGTGGCCTTTTCCTTGACCAGTCACTGTAAGGCTATGGAAAAGAGCCGTTTGCTTAATTTGCTGATGAAAAGTCAATAATTAAAGACAATAGTTAGGATTTGTCACTGAAATGTGCCATATTGGATATTTTAGTTTTCTTATCAATTTGCTTAATTAACTATAAGAACAATCATAGTTAATATGAACTGCTCAGAATTCCGGTACTGTTGAAAGGAGTTTAACACTTTGGTGTTGGAGACAAGTGATTTCCAGAGGGCACTCACTCTATCTGCTCCTTTCTGGTTCACAGTACTATGCCGGGGGGGTGGAACTGGATGGGCTTTGAGGTCCCTTCCAACCCAAACCGTTCTGTGATTCTACGATTCATGAATTCTGAATGAATCCAGTGTGATTTCTTTGAAATATGTTTGTCCTTTTAAACTATTGACCATGTAATGACAACATCATATTTTTGACCTACCCTTTCTTTGAAACGTGCTTATTGAGAGCTGCATTTGATTTTTAAATGCATCCTGGTTTTAGTTTTTGTATGGGATATCAATTATGCAGCCTCATTATTTCATCTGCAGTGCTGGCAGAATCATTAAGAGATGGGTTTACAGTGCAACTATCCGCAGTGTCTGTAAAAAGGTTTTGTATGGTTGTTTTATTGTTCCTGCTCTATTTGTACAGTTCCCACACTTCTTGGTGGTTAATCTTCATAAATATGTTATAGAATAGATAATTGAGTTATAAAAGGATGCAAGAGTAGAGAAGGATGTTAAGGCTCTGAAACTGCGAGGGTGAGAAAATAAGGCAGGGAGAATCCTTCACTGGCCTTTGTGTACAGTGTGTATGAACATCTTTTAGCAACTCCTCCTAAGCGATAGGTGATAGGATGAGAGGAAATGGCCTCAAGTTGCACCAGGGCAGCTTCAGATTAGGCGTCAGGAAAAATTTCTTCACCAAAAGGATTGTCGGGCACTGGCAGAGGCTGCCCAGGGGAGTGGTTGGGTCTCCATCCCTGGAGGTGTTTGAAAGACCAGATGAGGTGCTCAGGGATGGTTTAGTAGTGGACAGGCATGGTAGGACTTGATGATCCCAAACGTCTTTTTCAACCAAATGATTCTATGATTTTAACTCCAGCTCCCTCTTCTGAGAGCACTGGTACATGGTTGCAGACAGACTGAAGTGCAGGTGTGACTGTGCTTTTGTATTTCAGGCTGGTGGAAGCAATAAATGCTCAACTGAAAATAATTGATCCAATACTTTACATTCAATGGTAGTTTGCATTTGAGAATTTTGAGCACTGGAAGTGTAACTTTCTAAGGTGTTAGCCTTACCACCTGCACAGGTCTTGGTGGAAGCAAAGTGATGTGTTGCACTGGGCTGTGGTACAGGGATGAAGCACACCCATGCAGCACTGAAGGGCATTTGACTTTCAGAGTTCCGTCTCCCTTCATCGGTAACCCAGTTAGATGCAGTAATAAAACATGTACTTTTTCCTTGGATGGTTGGATCAACTAAAGTCAGCAGGCTTTTATCTCTTTTGCTTTGATTTAATTTGAATATCCTTGTAGCAGAAATACCATGATCAAAGACAAAATGCAGAAAGTGGTAAATGAATTTATTTGGTCCTAATATGTATGAGCTGTTTGTATGGTTTTTAACTCCAGACTTGAACATTTGTGAGAATATACAACTGACAAAGGCTTTTATTTTATTTTAGGGACCTGTGATGAGACTGAGGAGAACTGGTGATTAAATACTGCCTGCCTCGGTGTGTGGGGAGCTGAACTGTGTACGCTGATGCAAAGGGAGTGAAGTGGGAAGTTCTCACAGAGGTAAGATTACATGCCCTCTGCCTTGGCTTACGTGATCACAAAATAGTCTAGTGTCAAGACCAAGCAATAGCATAAGACATTACATGGAGCTGTTGGGGCGAGTCCGGAGGAGGCTGCAGAGATGATCCGAGCATTGGAGAACCTCCTGTACTAGGACAGGCTGAGAGAGGTGGGGTTGTTTAGCCTGGAGAAGAGAAGGCTCTGGGGAGACCTTAGAGCAGCTTCCAGTGCTGAAAGGGGCTCTGGGAAAGCTGAGGAGGGGCTCTTAATCAGGGAGGATGGGGACAGCATGAGAAGGAATGGTTTTCAGCTGGAACAGTGGAGATTGAGATGAGATCTAAAGCAGGAATGTTTTGCTGTGAGGGTGGGGAGGCCCCAGTTGTGGCTGCTCCATCCCTGGAGGTGTTCAAGGCCAGGTTGGATGGGGCTTGGAGCCCCTGATGCAGTGGGAGGTGTCCCTGCCCACGGCAGGGGCTTAGAACTGAATGATCTTTAAGGCCCCTTCCAATCCGAACTGTTCTGATTCTGTGATTCTCTCATCACTCCAAGCTTCTTATCTAGAAAGAGCTGTGAAAAATTTTAGTCTCTTTTTTTTCATCAGTTGTATTAAATTCAGCTTTTCTCACTTGTATCTGAAAGAGTAACGCAATCTCTGTGGTAGCTTTTCAGCTGGTTCTTCTCAGTGTAGCACCAGGATCTTCAGTAGAATGTGGTCAGTTGTACCCATGGTGAACCTGTCCCACAAGTGCCATGTCCCAGCCTTTTAATTGCTCTAGATTTTAGACTGCAGATTGCTGGCATTGTTTTTCTCCTCCTTCACAATAAGCTTCCTTTTTATTAGCTTGTTCTAGCCTTTTTAGTATATGATTAAACTATTTGGTAGTTTTATTGCAAGATCCATAAAATAAGTAATTTACGAAGAACCTTAAAATTGGTTTTATTTCAACAATAACTGTTTCCGGTGTAATAATTCTAGCATGGTTGTGAGTCAAGTGAGAAAGCTGACCTCCCTGGATGAAGAATACCTTTCATGCTTGAGCCAATTTTTATTCTGACTGGATGAATGACCTGAGCACATTGATGAGGACTGAAGTTTTGATAGCTAAATAATTTTTGCAAGGTGGCCACAATCCCAGCTGAAGCCATATGTAGGATCTGATCTCTTATCCTGTTCTACCTGAAAGGAGATGTGAACACCTTCTCAGACCGTTGTGTGGCGAAAGTCATGTGCTTAGCTGTAAGCTGGTGTTCTAGTCCACCACACACATCCCTGGTTTTAAGCTGTATTTACTGGTGGATTCCTGCTAATGTATAATGTAACCTGAGGATATTAATTGTGAATTAATCTGAATACGGTATGCACAGAGTCTTTCTCCCCAAGCTGGAAACCATCAGTGTGCCATTATTACATGAGGGTGATCTGAGCTGTCTGTGGGCTTGCCAAGGCTGATATTTTTGTCTTTTGTGAGTGTGTTGGGCCAGGAGCACAGAGGAGCCAGTGCCCTTTCCTTTCTGCCCCGCAGCCGTTTTCCACAGCAGGGAATCGTGCTCACGTGGGGATGCAGCCATGCATGTGCCTAGAAGTCATGTGTTTGGCAGCTCCTTTTATGCAGTCAGGAGCTTATTAATGGGAGCTGAATCCATGGTGATAGAAAGTGAATGTGTCGATGCTACCCATGGAAACCACAGAGCTGCCTTAGTGTCGCTGTGTCCTGCTCACAGGTGTCTGAGAGCGCACTGGAAATCTACAGAGAGGACTTACCTGTGTCCCAGTGTTGCATCTATATGTAGGTCCTAAACAGGGAATAAGAAATCTAAGTTATTAGTATAAAGGCAATTAAACTGCCAGGCATCTTTGCTATACAGCTGACTGATAGGAGCAGTAGGCTTTAATGTGTTGTCGCTTGTCTTAGCTTTGCTCCCATGTTCACCTTTCTAAATCCAGAATAACACTTTTTCACTCAATGAGATCCAGAGAGCATTAAAAGGCAAGGGAGCCGGTTGTCAGTTGCCCTCTCAAGGAATGACCAGCACACCATGTCTTTTTGCTGCAAGGGAACATGGATGTAGTTTCCTGTGCTCCTGGGGGTTCTGGACCCCTTTTATCAGTTGCGTACACTTATGCCTGGATCAGAGTGTCTACTGCCACAGCTAGAACTGAGCCAATTTTTTCATTAAAGCATACGGAGAGATTTCATGGGCTCTGTTTCACCAGCAGAGCTTTAAGGACAGTAACATCTGTCAAGAAAAGAATAATTTAAACCTCTGCAGCTATTTTGGTAGTGAATCTTTTCTGTACCCTAAGAGCTTGTTCCTTCCCTGATGCAACAATATGCTAAAACCATAAGGCATGAGGTAGGGGGAAAGGCAGGGTTATTTCCATTTTATAGGTGGGAAATCTGAAACATGAGGGAGATGTAATTGTCCTGAAACTTCACAGGAACTGATAAAATCCACCAGCTTTCAATGGAGAAGTATAAATTTTGCACTTGTATTATGGGAGGCAACTGCAAGGTGATGTTCTGGTTTCAGGGTTTCCTGTTTAGTGCTGGTTGGAGGGAGCTGAACGAAGGCAGTGAAGCTGTTGAGGGGACTGTGTTAAATGTGCCCATGTGGTTACAGGCCAGGGAAAGGTGATGGCTGAGAGCCTGTTCAGCACATAGAAGCCTCTTTGCAGCAGCAACCAGGACTAACAAAGCAGTGTTTGCATGTACTTGATGTTTAAGCCGAGACACTCCTCATGCCTGTGACTTTGTGTGTGTGTGTTCACTGAGGATCTGAAGGCTGCAGAGCAAATCAGCTCACCCTCCTCCAGCCTCTTTCCCTGGAGCAGTCCTTGTGCTGTGCTCTCCTCAATCTGCTGTGAATGCCAGCTGGATGGATGGAAACACAGGAGTGGTTTTTGCATGTGGGAAAATGCATCAGGAGTGGAAGGGGGAATGTGCAAGCCGAGTGGCATAAATTATCTGTTGAAGAGCTAGGCTTGGCCATCACCATTACCCGAATTATAGGTCTTTAGTCTGAATGGCTTCAAAGCAGGCTGTGTTTGTGTATATTACCCCTTCATCCTTTAATATTTAGAAGATGAAAGGAATGATTTCAAGTACTGATGGGGAACTTGGGCAGGAACAGAACATTCTGCTCCTTATTGTGCGGACAGAGGATATCTCTTTAATAAGACAAACTATGAGCATGGCTACATAGAAATGCTCATCACTAATGGCTTATGGGATGTGCCTGAGAGCAGAGTTTGTCTGTTCTGACCAATTTAGGCCAAAAGCAGGATGCACCAGGAGGCTCTCGTCCTGCATTTGTCAGCTCGGTTTCTTTGATCTCTTGGACAAGTCTTGAGTCAAAGCTGCTGAAAGCTAGTGAGAAAATGGGCAAAGTTAGTTTATAATTTCATTAATGATTACAAATTGCTACTCTTGATTTTTCCAGAGAAAAATAGCTGGTAGTAATAGCAAAAAAATCCCTGTTTGGGGGACTTTCTAGTAGACCAGGAAGCAGCTCTTGTGAGCCATAACATCTGTGTATGATGCCAAGGAGAAATGAGAGCTAATAAAATGCAGAATATATATCACCCATTTACATTTATTGCACATTAAACCTCGGCACACACAAAAGATAATGACAGATGCAAATTGAGAGCACTCAAACAGCGTGTCTGTCGATGGAGAATGGGCTTGGAGCCAGAGACCCATATTTTCAGCAACCATGTGTTTTGAGGGAGGGTCAGGGAGGAACCAAGCTGCAATGCAGGGTCTATTGGACTGTGGATTAACCTTGCCAGGGAAGTGTGCTCGCAGCTTTTCTTTTGTTTTGCATCCATATTCACTGCAGTCAATTATTTGCAGAGGTGAGACTGAAGCGGAAACCTTCACAAGCTTAGTGTTCTGATCCAGACAGCTGATCCTGAGCTCGTAGGAAAGTTCCTTTGTACCAGGGCAGGCAGCAGCTAGGAACCCCAGCTGAGGTCAACATCCCATTGTACAAGTGTACGAAGGGCAATCCCAGCTGGAAGGATTTCATATAAATACACAATCTGCAGAGAATTAGCATCCCTGTTACTCAGGTAGGGTGACACTGAGCTTTGACTTACATGCACGAGATCCCATATGGAGTGTGTGGTAGAGATGGAAACTGCCTTCCCATGTGCCGTCTTTATGCCAGTGCATTAATTACAAGGCAAACTTCTTAATTGGCTGTAGGAAGGAACTGGGTAGTTCTTTCTCCTTACTCTTTGTATTCAAACTGTTTACTCTCTTCAGTCTATCAGCACATGAGTCTGCTCCTCCTCATGTGGAAACACCCCCTTCAAATGGGAACAGCAGAGCAAGATGCAGGTTTCTGCACAGCTGGAGCGTAGCTCCAGTGCTGGAGAAACATCTGGATAGGACACAAAGCACCTCATATTCCAAGCAAGTGAGTTGACAGGTCTCTATCAAAAATAGCCACCTGAACAATTACTAAGAGACTTGATCCTTGGTTGAGTATTTATTTCAAGGAATGATGCTGGCATCAAAGACTGAATGTGTTTGTCTTCAGCCTTTTTGACTCTCCCCCTCCTCCTGCGAGTGAATTGCTACAGGAACATTTTGCTGCTTCCTCTGCTTCTGCTGTGCCAAAGATAAACAGCCCGTCAGTGCGATGCTGAAAGCGAACAGAGAAAGGGGCTGGAAGTCGTTTAATTACCAAGAGTGGTTGTTTTGTGTATGGTGTGATTACTTCCTATGATAAAGTAAGTTCTCCTTCCCTATGCAAGCAGGGTGTTTCTATTTATCGGGATGAAACTGAAGAAGCAAATTACAGAAGGAGCAACTGTATTGCTCTATTTGTAAGCAGAACTGGCAGTGTGTGTGGAAAAGCAGCAGATCCTGTTGGAAGCCTATTATGGGTTTGCTCTCTCCAAAATCCCAGGTTCTTTGGCCCTTCCTTGCACTTCCCGTTCTTAATTAGGTTTTAAGATTGCCCAAATTCTTGCCAAGTCTGAAAGAGTTGGATGTTATTCTGATTTTAGAGGTGAAAACTAAGACATAGAGTAACTTTTAGGGTCCTTATTAGATAGTGTAGGGACAGGATGGGGGGAATGGTTTTAAGCTGAAAGAGTGGAGGTGGAGATAAGATCTTGGGGTGATATGTTCTCCTGTGAGAGTGGGGAGGCCCTGGCCCAGGCTGCCCAGAGCAGTGGTGGCTGCCCCATCTCTGGAGGGATTCAAGGCCAGGTTGGATGGGGCTCGGAGCCCCTGATCCAGTGGGAGGTGTCCCTGCCCATGGCAAGGGAGGGAACTGGATGGGCTTTGAGGTACCTGACCAGTAACTCCCTATTTCCAGTCATGTTTAAACCCTGTGTCCTAAAAAAGGGGGTGTGTGCAAGAAGTGGAACAGAAGGAAGCGATCAAGCAGAAAAACTGCTGCTCTAGTGAAAGTTAAAAGGCATTCATTGCTGAAAGCTTCTCTGGACAATAGATGGACATGGAGCATCTTCCTAGGTGGAGAGAAGGGTGTTGGTGTCTTTTTGGTAACATTCTCTTGCAGTAATGCTTGCCCGTCTTCCTTATCGTCGAGACGGTTCAGTGAGTAGTGTCAAAAATAATGAATTATTATAATGAAATGGATTATTATAATAAAATAGTGGATTTGGGAACCGAGGGATCTCTGCTGACTTAAAAACTGGTTCCTGTTTAAAAAGTGCAGTAGCTGTATGCTCCTGAAATAGAAATGATGGCTGTGCCTTTAACTGAACATTGATAGTTACCATTTTTTTTTCAATGTGGAAATTGTGTTGAAGCTGGAAAATCAGATATAGTGGATCGCAAAACTACTCCAGCTCCTTTCTTGTGGGGAGCTGCCTCTGCTGGGTTCAGAGCTGTTCAAGCCTTGATGTCACAGGCACCAAACACCCGACTCAGTGCAGTGATGTGGCAGACTGGGAAGATGCAGTCCAGCCAGGGGATTCAACTGCATTGCGGGCAGTGGTGGCAGTGGGAGGAAGGGTTCTATTTACAGGAGAAAACACTTGTTTAAACACCTTTTCCGTTTAATTTTCCATGCTTTGTGCTGCCTGCTAGGGATCGTTAAGCAATACTCTAGTTATTGCTGCATATCACTTAGAGCGCTTTGCTCTAATAAGCTTTTGTAAATAAACCCTGGAGAGATGAAAAGGCCAACGCCTGATTAGGAGCTACCAATTTTGTCTCATTAAGTTCTTATAAGGGGGGGAAAAAATAAATACAATCTTTATCAATCTCATACACTTACAGTGCAGAAGAGAGCTTTCTGCTTTCATTAAGAAGGATGCGGAGAACAGAGAAATGTTTCCAGGTGCTTTTGGCCTATGAAGCTGATAAGGGATGTTTTACTGATGATCAGCTTTTACTTCAATCAAAAGCTGGGAAGGTAAAGATGGCACTAAAGGAATCATGAAATATTGAGGTGCAGAGGTTAGAAGGGGCAAATACACAATGGTGTGCCATTTTCTCTCTTCAAACATATGTATTGGCAGTGTTAAGGATGCTAAAAGAGAAGAATAGCTTTCCTGCTGGACCTTTCTGCATTTCCACTTTGATAGCTGTTTATTGCCGATAAATGTGGAAATTTATAATGCAGCATTCACGCATATTTAGGTTGACCTCTCTACTGATAACAGGAACTCACTGCTGGTTTGCATTTCTTTTCCACATTTACAATTAAAATAATCCACTTGAAATAAATATAATTTCTTTTTTGATCTGTGTTTTATCACCTATACTTCCTTGAATGTTGGTCATCAGTTTAAAAATTACTATTGTGGTCATTTGTAATCATTTCGGTAAAAACATCTATAAATTTCACTGAGCAACACTTTAGTCCGATTTCAGCTCTGAGTAGATAAATACCATTACATGGAAAGTCTGTCTGTTGCAGGTGTTTCCCTAAAACTTGGAGTAAGAGTTACTCCAAAGTCTGCAGTTGGAAAATGTTGGCCAGCTATGAGCAGACCCTGGAGTTTTCATTTTCAATTTGAAGCCCTAATGGACTCTCCTTAGAGCCAAGGCGAGTAGCCAGCATGAATATCCTTGCTTTTTAAGTTATGCATTATAATATTTCTTCTTTTAATGCACTGAATACATAAAATCCGTTCTTCACCATCTCCCATTATACCTTCCCCTTTTACCTTCTTGCACTTCCACGCTCCAGCTTCAGTGTCCTTGTGTTTCCTTCCTTCGTGGAGATGAGCAATTCATTCATCAGATAAATTCATGAAATAGATGAATTCAGACGGCTTAGTCAGCTAATTTCTTGTGGGTGTCACAGCACAAGGAGATGATTTAAAAATTATAATAGCAGTTTCTTTTGGAGGAGAGAGAGTGCGGAATTTTACTTTTCATCTTTCTCAGGTTCTATTTAATCTTTTTTTTTGCCTGGTCTTCACAGCTTTGACCTCTATCAGTTCCGATCATTCTTCTTTTCATCACTTGTAGGAGCAAGAACACTCCTCCCCACGGCGTACAATGGTGAGGAGCTTACCCTTTGCCCCCTCCTTTAAAGACTGCATGGAAATCATCCATGAACATTAGCTGAATGAAACCTGTACTTCCTAAAAGTGCTTGACATTTATATTGGCATTCCTGATATTTGATATTTTTTTGGTGTGCTGTGCTCTGAAAACTGCTCTGATGCACAGGACGTGGAGGGATCTTTAGTCCTGGGCTGCTCAGAAGCTGTGGATGTCAGAGAGGCATTAAGTAGCCGTCCCCTTTGAAAACTGGGCAGCTTGCTTTCTGTGATACCACAACCACTGAATGAGGGAACCATGCAAGCCAACCATTGCATTTCCCATCATGGTATCACAGCACAACTGTCTGCCTGCTTCTCGCAGTCCATGCTTCTGTTTTATCTGCAGCCTGTTCTCACTGTACCCACTTTTCTCCACTCTTTGGGCTCTGCAGTGGCAGTTTTGTTCCGTTCGTGGGCTTGGATGGTGCCAAGATAAGCGCTCAGCCATTGCAGATCATCTCAAGCTGTAGCCTCCAATGCATGAAGCTGATGTTACAGAAACATGGGAAAAGGGACTTGTGAACCAGTGCAGCTGTAGGTTCTTCTGTGGTTGCTCGGGGTCTGTGAGAGGGCTTGGAGGGTCTGTTCTTCAGTCCATTTTCTGCTCAAACCTTGCTAAGGCTTCTGAACTAGGGCCACCGCGCACCAGTCAATATCTCTGGCTAAAAGGAAGTGCAGCAGCAGCAGGAATATGGATGCAGCAGACGTGTTAATGGCAAAGGCATACATGCAGGTGTCAGACTTAAATATGGCTTGTGAAGTTAAACAATACACAGTTTTAATCTACAGGCAACTTGATTTAATGTTTTCTTTAATAAAAAAAATAGTCCATTTGCCGAAGCGTGCTGGCCTGAACAGTAAATGCAAGAGCACCACCTTTGGGGCCTGGGAAAAAATGCAGTGTGAGCCAAAGCTCCTTCCCCCTGTTTTTCTATGTAGCTGGCTTCTCTGCTGCATTGATGAAGATTTAATATGAATAGTAAAACTGGGGAGGGGAGGAGGAACTGCTGCAGTACTGGAGTAGCCTATCACAGGGTAGAAGCAGTGGCAGGGCCATAGCTATCGTATACATGATGTCTTGATGCTGGCAGGCGGATGGTAGGCATAGAATGCAGGGACAAACTCAGAATTGTAGGCAAAACTAAGACCCAGAGTCAGATTAGAGTGGATTTGCCCACCTCTGGTTCTTATTTTTGCATCTGGCAATAATTCGTGATAATGTTATGCATTTGAGCAGAAGCGTTTTAATTAGAAAGATTGGCTTTGTGAATAGTGAGCCAGGTACTTCTTTCCTCTGGAAAGAAGGTTTTGAACCTTTCCCTTGCTTACAGAATGGGCAAGTCTTCCTGAGACTGCATCAGCTGGGCGCACGTGGCTGTGCAAATACACCAGTGTGCATACATGATGGTTGTGCTGATAAACACGGCTGAGCACATGCTCAGAGATCCTCTACGTGCCTGTGTGTCTCTGGACAGTCGGATATCTGCATATGCGAGTGGCTGTATGAACATACACTCGTGCAGCTTTCATTCTGGTGGTGTCCGTTTGTGTTCTCCCACTCATATTGGTGATGTCTCACTGTGTTTGTGTGCACAGCTAGTTATTACGCTTGCTTAAGGATCTGATCCCTACATAACCCCAAGTGTCTGTGTTGGGAGTGATCAAACGAATACCAGTGAGGTTAAAAACTTCCAGTAGAGGTAATTTGAGACATTTATTATTGTTAATGGACTCAGATTTGTGACCAGAACAACTTTCCCCCTTAAGAAACAAAACAAGAAGCCCCAAATAGCCAAGTAATGAGGAAAAAATACTGTTTCTTTTGTATTTGGAGGGTGAACTCTAAACCTAGATAGTCCATGCTCTTTCCTATGGTCTAAGCAACTGGACACTTGTTAATCACAGGGATAAACCAGAGGAGTGTTGCTAACAAGCCTTCAAACTGACAGCAGGATTTAGCAGGGTTGCTGTACAGCTGTGTTGAAGGCCTTTAAACTTTGGGGGTCATTATCCCCTGACCCTGGAATAAAACCCTACCAGATATCCAGATGTGCCGACTGCACAGTTCTCACTCCTAATTGGAGATTCAGGCGTGCCGAGGAGCATCTGACAGTGCCTGATGGACTGTCTGCGTAGTTTTCACGTGTCTCTACTTTGTGTCTTTACGGAATGAGAGAACAGCTTGCACTGTGTCTGTCCGAGACAGTTGTCAGCCTCATGCCAAACCACCCATGCCAGGCAAACAGCTCCTCTGGGCTCCAGCAGACTTTGAGCCAGACCTGGCCAAGCCCTCTGCTTTTGTTAGGTATTTGTATGTGAGCATAAATATGACCTCAAAGTGTATCCTCTGCGCTTAATGATCACAGGACCTGTGGAAATTCGCAACCTGCAAAACACCTTTTTGCATTTCATGTTCACATCTAGCCCTGTGGGTTGGTCCCTTTATGTTCAGGCTTGATATTCCTGGGAGTACTATTATGCTTCAGTCCGCCTAGCTTTCAGCGAGACCATTCCCTCACCTCTATGTCCTCTGTCATTCCTTCTTCCTATACTCGCTTTGATGCAATTGATTTCCCTGCTGTTTCTCGACTCCCCAAAGGGTTTTTTCAGATCCTGCCAAGCATGCCGCGCTCATGTACCTCTCTGCAGCTCCTAGCAAGGCTCCTGTTAAGAACCGTTAATTGCAAAGGCTCTGAACGTGTAGTACTATATGCATATCTGTATTATTTCTCATAATGCTCAAAGGAAAGGAATTAGTGATGTGGGGGTTGGCCTCTCCCACCTCCCACTTCTCATTCCATCCCCGAACTCGGAGGCAATTGTAAAAAAAAAAAAAAGTTAGGATGTACCCATCACCAGCCATGAGAGGAAATCGGCTCCCTGGCCTGGAAAGGACAAAGCTCAGATTTGTGTTGGTTCATCTTACGCAACCGCAGCTCTGTTCGCTTCCCGCGGGCTGTGACACTGGGAGGCAGAGCACAGTGCTGATTCCACACACACTTGTCTGATCTCCACTGTGGTGTCACCCACGTGTTGTCAGACCCCTCTGGGCCTCTTTTTAAGGCACGCAGAGTACTTTTAAGTGCATGGAGCTCTTGGATCAAGCTGCAAATGCAGAGCAGTGTTTGAGATCAGCCCCCAGAGATCCCTGGCTTTGCATCCCTTGTTCTCCTTCGGAAGGTGGCTGTGTATTCCCAGAGGTGGGCTAAGCTATGCATTTGTACAGATGAGTGCCAAGTACTGTACAGATTTACAGCTCTGCACAGAGGATTTTCAGTTCCTGTGAAAAATAATTACTAGTAGTATTGACACATCCTGATCCTGCCAGGTGCTGTGACTTCTCTGGGGAATGGGATGCTGGCAGCTCTCTCTGACCTTGGTCAGGGAGGCATCCAGGTAATGTCTCTGGATCAGGCCCTTCATTAGCAGTACTTTCAGGTTATAGAATCCTTAAGGTTGGAAAAGTTCATCCAGTCCAACCATCAGCCCAACCCCACCGTGCCTGCTAAACCATGTCCCAAAGTACCACAGCTACACATCTACACCCTCCAAGGATGGAGACTCTACCAGTGCCTTGGGAAGCCTAGTCCAGTGCTTCACCACTCTTGCAGTGAAGAATTTTCCCCCAATATCCAATCTAAACCTCATCTGGTGCAACTTGAGGCCATTTCTTCTCATCCTGTTACTTGGGAGCAGAGCTCAGCACCCACCTCACCACAACCTCCTTTCAGGGAGCTGCAGAAAGCGATGAGGTCTCCTTTCAATCTCCTCCTCCAGGTTGAACAGTCCCACTTCCCTCAGCTGCTCCCCAGAACTCCTGGGCTCCAGACTCTTTACCAGCTTCGTTGTCTTTCTCTGGACATGCGATCACATCTATTAGAACCAATTATTAGCTGGATTATCAATAAAGGGCAGCAGAGTGACAGTAATGGGTGACTGCATGAACGAACAAGCAGATGTATTTTGTGAGAGTTCCCTCACAGGAAGGGGAAGAAGGAAGGAGCAAGCAAATGCGGGGCTGCTTTCCTAGCATTTCTTTGTGGGGGGAGGGAAAGAAATCAAATGAGGTGGAATAAAAGCTGCAAAATGGAACATCCTTGATGGTTTGATACTGAATGCAGTTTTTCATTTAGAACCAAGGGGGTGGTTCGTTATGGGAGCAGAATGAGACGCACATGAGTGTAGGTGCCATCCTGGGGAGATTTCAAAGAATGTCTTGAATTGGAGAATTTGTGCGATTAGCTGGAATTACAAAGGTGCACAAACAACCTTGGCAGAACGGCATAGAGCAAAGAGGGAAAAAAAATCCAGTGCTTCACAGTGTCTGATGCTATTTTGTCTTTTGATGTTTGTTTTCTGTTTGGTGCCAGCAATTTCTGTCATCTCTGGTGTATGTTGCCAAGTCTATTATTCGGGATGATTCCTGCTTTAAATATTTTTAGCAGCAGCGGATCTTTAATCACAGGGAAATTGTTTTCAGGAATGATTATTTTCTGTGCTTCCAAAAGCAAATCTGAAGGTCTAATCTAAAAGCGTTTGCAATCATCTTGTAGCCAAGGGACAAAGTAGGAAGGATGGGACAAACTCAAAGGCCGTTAAGGAGAAAGATGTTTTGTTTGAATGAAACAACTGATCTCTGCCCTCTGCTGAATCCAT
The DNA here is from genome assembly GCF_017976375.1 of Cuculus canorus. Lineage (NCBI taxonomy): Eukaryota > Metazoa > Chordata > Aves > Cuculiformes > Cuculidae > Cuculus > Cuculus canorus. Next base: position 692,927 of record NC_071426.1, on the reverse strand, counting down.
AGGGTGCTTTTGAGTGGTAATGATAAATTCAATCTGTGACCAGAGAAAGCAGTCCACCTTCTGATATCCGTAATGCTGGAAATTAAGTATTTTTCTGCAGCATGTTTGTGATGAGCTAAATAAATCATAACCATACAAAAGACTTTTTAGTGCACCAGTATGTCCATTGTTATTTTAAATGAAGCAATGATTTTTGATGCTTGAGAGTTAGATACCCTGCTGCTGTACGTCTGTGTAATTCTATTGCCTTCACTAAGGGAAATGGCAAACTGGAGGGCAGAAATGTAAAATCAAGCTTGTTTTTTTATTATTTCCTTCTTAAGATCCTGGAATAAACCAGTCTGATTTTGAAAAGTCATATTAAGAATTTAAGAACTGGGGCTTTGGAGCTAAGCAAGAAGTTGACCTTGAATTTGTTCCCCCTGCGAGGTAAATCTCACCCAGGATACGCTGGTATTTGAGCACAAAGCTTCCATGAATTTTACTGCCTTGCTAAACGCCTGTAACAATGTTACATCAGTATCTGAGGGCTCAAAGGTTCAGATAAGCACATAAAATCTCAGATGATTATCTGAATCAATTTTGGAATGTAAAATTAATATAAAAACTTAACAAGAGCACAGCTTTTCTAACAGCCTGCCTGCGTGACTCCTATCGATTGTTATTTGTGTTAAGGAAACACCTGTAGCTGTCTACTGAAATTAAAGGCAGGCGTTTTTCCTACTTGTGCTTAAAATCCATAGCCAGGGCTTGTAGACTCAGGTGTGCACACAACGTGCATTCATGGGGATTTCTGTGCTTCTGTTGAGGCAAAGAAGTCATTGAGAGCTTGTTTGTACAGGTAGACAAACTAATGCAAAACTAACAGGTAGGAAAACTAATGCAAATTACTTTTCAATGTGGATTAATTACGTGGCCTTAAATTGTGGTGTGGAGATCTCAGTCCAAACTAAAGGAAATGTCATTCAGCTAGTGTGGATGTAGGATGGGGAGAGGCTGAGCTCCACGGCGTTCCGAGCCCCCGGCTGCACTGCAGGAGCTGACTGCTCACGAACTCTCACCCTGCCCTAACTGGAAAGCAGGATCCCAGCAAAGCAAACGTGTTTCCCTCTGATGAGGACGGGTGAAAAGCACACGCAGTGGCCATTCCTGTCTGGTATGAGTTCAGTTGGTAACTTGATTGCTCTTGACAATACCCATTCTCTCTAGATGGAATAAAAGTTGCTTCAGCTATGAATTAGTGTGTCCCCGTGAGGCTAATGTGTTCTAACTAAAACATTCTGAATTCACATCATTAGTTTATTAGGATCAACTTTCCAAAATGTCTCCGTATTGCACAGGAAAGCTAGGACAGAACAGGGAGACACATTAGCCAGCTCATTTATTAGCAGAGACAGTGTCTTCCATTATTGTAACTGGATAGTTTTCCACAGTGTATTTTAGTATTTTGCTCTTGGTCTTATTCAGAGTTTACTGATAGGACTGGAATATAAAATAGAAACTCCATAGAATATTTAGGCCCTTCCACAGAAAACTGTGGTTTGAGGTCCAGTCTGGGTCCTGTAGAGGTTCTTATTTCAGCCCAGGGTCTGTTGTCCACCTCTAGGTTCCGATGCCGGCTGTTTGGGCTGTTCCATGGAGCACAGTTGCATTTCTGACTTTCCCCGAGCTGTCACCTTTGCAGAGCCCCACTCGGCCCCAAGCAATCTAATGCAAGGATGCTGCCAGTCCCATTGCACTGTACACGTGTGGAGCTCCCAGCAGTGGTAATTCAGGCAACGTGTGATCCGACTGCTGTGACAATGCATGGAGCAGACTCAGAGCTGCCCCTCTGTAACAGGAGCTGATCTTTCCCAGCTAAAATGCCATCTGCTTGGAGCGTGTGGTTTTGCCTCAATAGAAAATTACAGCAGCTAACAGGACCGCATTAGTTACAGTAAATTAGCATTGGTAACACTTGTAGAGAAACAACCATGCAAACAGTCTCTAAAATTTAGAGTTGAGCTGCTGCTTCTGACTAAATCAAGATAGGGTAGTGCATGGATTCCCATCCTTCCAGTACGGTACTAGAGAGCTTTGGTTTAGCTCAGGGCAGCAGCCTGCACCACACTACTTGGGCTGATCCAGCAAGAGTTCCCATTCCAGACTTGGAACTGGAATTTATGGTACAATCAGTTTGGTGATGAGCACCCTGATCCAGTGGCAGGCGTCCCTGTCCATAGTGGGGGGTTGGAACTGGATGGGTTCTAAGGTGCCTTCTAACCTGAACTGTTCTGTGATGATTCTGTGATTTTTGAGGAAAGAAATTGAAAACCAGAAGAGTAATTCCTTGTCTCCCTTGCAAAATTATGTAGGAGTCAGTTCGTTCTGAGTTACTACAATGTGTGCCTGTCAAAAGGAGCATGCGGAACAGGCTGAAATGAGGCATATTACATTTCTTTTAGTGATATTGTGGTTGCAGTCCAGCATCCATTACCCACTTCTTCAGCAGTATAGACATACCTGCCTCAGGATAAGAGTGTGATCGAGACCATCTTCTGGGTAATGTGGGTTCCATTCAACTCTAAGTCAAAATTGAATGTACTGGGGAGAGTTTAACCTGAACAAATCTATCCTGGGTGGTTCCAAACAGGTGCTTATGTCTTGCTGCGAAAGAGGCTTAGAAATAAGGTATCGTTTACAAAGGGGGATTCAGTTGATGGGAAGCATTTGGGGGCAAGGTCTGTCATTTTCTTTTGTCTTCATAGGATGGTTTTCTTGCTACGCCTGTAGGCACTGCTATAATAAATGTAATGGCATAAGGTACATGTGGAGTAGGAGTACAGAGACTGCCTGGGGTCAGCACTGAGGTGGAAAGGAAGGGAAAAAAAAGCCCTGCTTGCTTGAAGAATAGTCTGATACATATTTGTTACTTAGCCCTGTATAGAATCAGGGTGTGAAATATTGGTACTACTAGACCAAAACAACTATATTTCAAGCTGATGATAAATGAAAACATAATCATGGGCTTAAAATCTAAGGTGCTGTTTATGTGTGTCAAAAGAGACTATTCCAGTGAAACTGGCCACATGAGCATAATTCAGTCCTCAGCGTCCCTGTTTCCATGATTATATTAACCCAAGGAAGGAGATGAGGAGCTGGCTGAGGTCATCCTACAAGTGGTCTTAAAAAAAAAAAAAAGTGAGTTTTAAATCTCTTTTATAATTTTAGGCTGAAAAGAAACCCAGTCATTAAATACAACGAACAATCCCAGAGCACAAAGCGTTTCTTTTTTTAGTTCCTGCATCCTTTTCCCTTAATGCAGCAGTCTTTGTGGCAGTGTGAATGCAAACAAAGGAGAAGGTCCCCAAGAAGGGACTGCATTGTGTGCAAATGAGCTGATACAATGCAGTCCATGGCTTGGCTGCTCCCTTGGCGCTCTGGTGCCCGAGCCAGGTCAGTATGGTAGTTACACAGCCCAATCAAGAGGTAAAGGACTGGTCTGGTTGCTGTATCAGGTGGGCTCTAATATGTTGTGGCTGCCTCATCCCTGAAGTGTTCAAGGCTGGGTTGCATGGGCCTTGGGCAGCCGTGTCCCTGCCCATGGCAGGGGGGTTGGAGATACATGATCTTTAAGGTCCCTTCCAACCCAAACTGTTCTACGATTCTATGTACGAAAGACTTCATGGCCATCAGCCATGGAAGTTGATGAGTTCATGGAAACTCAGATAACTTGGATCAGTTCTGCAGGAAGAATTCCTGAGCCTGACAGTCCATACAGTAAAGTTTGTGATGTGGGAAGGTGTCCAATCATGGGAGAAAGCTGGAAGAAGAGGTCCTGCAAGCCCATTGCAGAACCCAGTTCCCTTCATTGCACTGCTGTTGTGAATCATGGCTTTCCCAGAATCCTGGTGCAGTCTGCTTCGGCAGGAATGCCACACACCATTTGCCCTTCCATTTTAATTTGTTTAAATCACTTTAGGCTTCTAGTTGGGAAACAGACCTGTAAGGCTTACACCAACCAAGAGCAGAGCTGTGTAAAGTTTACTGACCAAGTACTTCTTGGATTGCAAGCTTTTAAGGATCGGCAGAAGGCATTCAAAGTCTACGGAGGGATTTATGATGTTACCATGTTTTGTGATTCTACCAGTACAAGTTTCTCAATATATTTACTGCTTGTTTTTAAGGCTGCGTTTGTCACAGAGATGTGATTATATGTGAATCTTGGCATTATGGACTTGTTTCTTTATGAAAAGGAATGTTTCAAACCCTCGTGGTTTGGTAGGAAAGATGGAAGATGTGCCTTGCCTATACTCTGGGGCAAAGAGAAAGAAATCTAAGCTCAAACTTTAAAGATATTCCACAAATTTAATGAGACTTTTGCATTTTGAGCTCTGCCTTTGGCACACGGTAGTCTTAGCTGAGCTGTACACTGTCTCCATATCTGTTTCCCTCTTTGTCATGACTGAGGCAGATTACTGTCTTGATAGTAATGACCACTCCAGGGGAAAAGTTTTCTGGTTGTTATTAAAAGTCATTCAGATGTAAATTCCTAATGCTTTAGGGATGTTTATAAATCTGTACCAGGAGAATAGGCTTCAGAATCTTGAGGAGTCCGTGTTTACCTCTGAGCTGGGATGGGGATGCAGCACTGCGATTTCAGACGTTTCCTCTCCTGCCAGAGCTGTGGGTGGGTGGATGGATGGATGCTTTTCCAGAGATGTGCTCCCTTAGTTCGTATTTCCACTGCTTTCCAGCCAAAGCAGGTCCATCTCCTGGCTGCGAGGACCCAGCCTGGAGTGCACTAAACCACAGATCATCTTCTACCCTCAGGCAGTCTAACTATCTTCTCTAGCATAATTAAAATGATAATTATTCCCCATTCGGAACATTTCTCTTACTTATAGTCTCTGGAAGTATTAAAGTTGATTAAACACATATGCTCCTGGTAGATAGCTCCTCCAATCACATATGGCGTGATAAAGGGTGAGCTGAGAGAGAACAAAATATAATGCAATGCTCTGCTGATGCAAAAGAAAGGGCAAGTGAAAAAAGCTGAGTCTATAACAGCAGGAAGGCTTGCGTTCAACAAAAAAGAGCTCTTGGCATAAGGTAGGGCTGAGGCAGCAGGGAGAACAAGCCTGCAGAAGTTTTGGGAGAGCTAGGAGAGCATTTCTTATCTCTTTACCTGGGAGAGGCCAATTATCTGCACTGCCAAAGTGGCTCGTTCAGCCAGGAGTGAATCCAGATGCTGTTCCCTCACCAGGTAGCTGTGTGCTCGCTCTGCTTGGTTTCAGTTTGTGAGATGCACGTGATAAAAGTGCCGATGCAGTGAGATAGGGTCCGTAAGCATGTGCCAGATAGATCCGCTCTGTCCATCTCTCTATATTTGCCTGTCCTCACCACAAACAAGTGCCTCTTTATGTATCTTAAAAGCATTAGTCCAACTGCTGGGCGAAAGGGACAGAAATAGCACTTGCTTTCACAGTGTAACTGCTTATCTGCCATCTGGGGAAGGAGTGTGCCTTTTCAAAACTGCAGAAGTCACAATCTAAAATGCTTTACAATGCTCTCTCCCTCCCTTTTTCCATTCGTGGAAGAAGTGCTGAGGTAGGTTTTTCTTTCGCTGTAAACAGGATGCATTTTATCATTGTGGTAGGTACACTGCAAACCTTTACAGAGAGAAGAGAGGGGAAGTCGGAGAGAGAGAGGATGACAAAAGCTTCGCAGATTGAATTTGCTGCCCTGTATACTGGAGGGAAAGAATACGGGCGTGTTGGTACGGAATGAGGTCTTTCATCATATGAAAAGTGGAGGAAGCTGCAGAAGTAGGGACAATTTTTGAATTACTAATAACTAACCAACAAAAAAAAAATGTTTAGTGCATGTGATTTGCTCAGAATTCATTCCTTTCTAATCACTGCCTCTGCCTACTTGCTTTTCTTGTGCTGCTATCAGCAAAGTTTCACAGCAGAGCCAGGCTCCTTTTCCTGCTTCAGGCACAAGGCTGCGTTACCTGGGCTCTGTGTTTTGTACGACTAGAAGCTGCTGAGGCACAGGTTCACATTCTTGACCCATGCATTTTCTGCTCACATAGCCTTCTGTTAACCTGGCCATACCTCAGGGTGGTTTATTTTTTAATATACACCTGCACAGTATCCTGGCTCAAGGGTCAGGTCTGGAGTCTACACTGCATCTGTAAATAACAGAAATACCCAGCTCCTACTGCCAGACTTATTTCCCTTTCCAGAGAAAAGCCAGGGAGGATTTTTCCCCTAAGGGAGGCCATGGCTAGTCATGAGAAGCTCAAATGTAAGGATCCAGCCTGTAATTTGTTTGTACATCCAAGATCTTTGAGCTTGTGGTATAGTTTAGCTGATCTCCCACCTTTGCACCAGCACTGTGTGCTCCTGCCCTCTCTGGTGCTTTGCCCATCAGTGGCTGCCAATTAGCGTCTCCCGCTCTCTGAGAAAGGCCCTTACACAGCTCGTGATCCAGCTTTCTGACTCAGCCTCTGGATAAATGGATGGATCTTCCTGACCATCTATCTTGCTCTGGTGCGTGAATGGATGATGAGTAGCCCCTATTCTATCTCATCCTCTGCCCATTCATCATCCACCCTGCTGCCTGCTGTCCCCTTAACGAAGGCCACAGAGGCAGATGGGAGCTAGACAGACAAATGGACAAATGCTGCCAAAGAAATGTGCTTCTGGGTTCCACTGCTCTCCAGACCATATGAATAAGGGGTATATGGAGATAATTGAACTACTTCCCTTGGTGGAAACTGTTCCAGTTGGGGGTTTTCAATGTTTTTTTTTCCTTAGGGATTTGCAGATAACAGTTAACTTGGGAACAGTATCTGCACAGATAGATAAGCATCTGCAGGGGGTATAGGTAAAGCAGGAATCATTAACTGAAAGATATTGGTGGGAATGACTCATTCTATAGAACACTGCTGTACGTCTGTGGTACAGCTTCCTGCTACGTGGTGCACAGAAAAAGAAAGGATGCACAGGTTGCCCAGAGAGGTGGTAGATGCCCCAGCCCTGGAAACAGTGGGGAGAGGCTTTTTTTCAGGGAGTGCAGGGATAGGATGAATCCCTGGAGGTGTTCAAGGCCAGATAGACCTGCTCTATCCATGTCTCTATATTTGCCCATCCTCGCCACAAACAAGCACCTCTTTATGTATATTAAAAACATCAGTCCAACTGCTAGGCGAAAGCTGGATGGGGCTTTCAGCAACCTGATCCAGTAGGACGTGTCCTTGCCCGTGGCAGGGGGTTGGAACTGGGTGATCTTGAAGATCCCTTTGAGCCCAAACCATTCCATGATTCTGTGTCTCTATATAAGTGGGAGAACCCAGTAGCCTCATGCAATACTAATGTATTTATAAGGATTGTAAGACAAAGGTGTTTGATATCTGGACAAGACTTCAGTGGCCTTTGGATCGAGCTTATATTCAGAGTGAGACATCTACAGCAGTAATTCTGCTCGGGACTTTTATGGCAAGTAGATCTTAAAGCAGTTTGCAAAAGCAGGCACTCTGTTATGCTGTCCTTTGTGCCATGCTGGTGTGTCATCCTGTGCCTGCCAGTCATGCAATGAGGATAATAAAATAATATCTCCCTGGCAACCTTCTCATTTACGATCTTAGATTAACACTGCCTCCAAGGAGGAACTCTAGCCTTATACTTGATTGTTGTCAGAGAAACAGTGACAGAGCCCAAGCTTCCTGACAGCCTTATCTCTCCCAGAGAAACCACTAGAGTTTCTTCTAACCCAAAGAAGATTTACTCCTGTGCCAACAGGACATGGGAGGGCAACCATCTGGAGCCCCTGCTAGAGTGGTATTAGCAGAGACATCCAACTGAAATGAATTGCAATGAAAGCGCCATTTGTTTTGAGAAGGGAAAATGGAAATCGTTATCTTGCAGGAGGGGGAGGTGATACTAACATATTCGTGCCCCAGATTTCAGTAAGTGGTGGTATGAAGTGAGAGTAGAAGTTCCCAAACATTTACACTGATTCAGAAAGTTGTGGTAGGAAAGCTGGCTCGTCTCCATGCTGTAGTGTCTGGCTTTCTCTTCTCCTGTGGAGTTATTTCAGGCCAGCTCATGCTGAGTGTTCCTGCTAAAGACGACTGCTGCCCTCATCATTGCTAATGTGTATTGACGTATCGGAGAATCTCCACCGTTATTTAACCTGGCATAAAATATTACACTGCTGTAAGCACTGTTGGTGCAATAAGTTACATCTGCAAGCTCAACTGTTACCTTCCAAGAGGTGGGAAAGGATGGAGAAGCAGTCTCTGGATTCTCTTTGCTCAGTCGGTTTTGAACAAGGCAGAAGTAAATTCTGTTGTGGTTTTGTTTGCTTCCCGGTTTTAAAGCAAACTGGTTTCGTTATAGAAAACAAAAGAATGTGTGCTTAGCATTTTGGTGTACACCCATTGCTTGGAAATGCCTTGGAATGGAACCCCCTTGTCCCAACCTCTGTGCATATCCTGGAGACGCCAGCAGTATGCAGGGCTGTCTTGCATTTATCTTCTTGTGGTTATTGCCAAGAGGATTCAGTAACCAGCGTGGATTTGCAGGGATGGGAAGGAACAACCTGATAAGAATGCAGTCGGCATTACTGCGGTGCACGTACAACCCAGCTGCAGGACGCCAGCGCTCTGCTTCCAAACAAACTCTGCCCGTTGCCACTGGCAGTTTGCTGTATGGGACGGATGTGCGGTCAAGGCAGAACATAAAAGCAGTAAAAATCTGCTGCAACCTGCTGAGCCACCTGCAGATTGCGGAGTGTGCCTGATTGTGTGCAAACCCAGACCTGATGAGAAGCTATTGCAGTCGAGCTGTGCCGTGTCCTTCAGAGACAGGTAGCTGGCTCCCCAGGGAGAAGCGGATACCTGATTAACTCTGGCATGGTTTGGCAGAGCTGCAGAGCCCTGGGAAACAAGAAAAAGACAAAGAGAGGGATCCGTGATCAATAATTAATTGCTGTACTGAGTGTTTTACTGAGACATAATTACACTGTTCCAAAACTGACTTTTCTTTTTCTCTTCTTGTTCAAGCTTTCTGTCCATCACATCCTTTTTCAAGCGAGGATCTCAGTGATGACTGTGGTTTCAGTCCTGACTGGGTGGTACCAGTGCTATAATAAACACAAATATCTTCCAGGCCTCTGATCACATCCAGTACAAAAGCTGCAAGAACACTAATTGTCTCCCTGAGTGCTACTTCTGGATGCTCTACACAGGCTGTGTTGAACTTACCAGCTTGTTTGGCACCATCCAGATGAAGCAAGTGTACTGCCAGTTACATTTCTATGCCTGCATTGCCAGCAGATAATTAGACTTGCAGAAGGTGGTCCTGGCAAATGATGATACTCACCTGATTTTGCAGGAGATACAGGTTCTTCATAAGATTTATGAACTTTTCAACCTATACAGATTATCCCTCCACTTAGGATCAGGTCTGAACAACTCACAAGCATGGATGCTTTATTCCACTCATGCTGCCACCAGCCAAACATGGATTATTCCTGTTTTATAGGAAGAACTGACTCACAGACAGATCAAATGACTCATCACAGGGAGGAGATGGTGGCACTAGGAAATGAATGTGGTTCTGTTGCCTATCAACTATTTTGATTCACTTCTGAATCTGGCTGCACGTGGGTATTAGTGAGAATATCAAAATCAAGAGAAGCTGGCAATTTTTCAGCATTTCAGGGTAAGATCATAGAATCACGGAATGGTTTGGGTCAGAAGGGACCTCAGAGCTCATCCAGTTCCACCCCCTGCCATGGGCAGGGACACCTCCCACTGGATCAGGGGCTCCAAGCCCCATCCAGCCTGGCCTGGAACCCCTCCAGGGATGGGGCAGCCACCACTGCTCTGGGCACCCTGGGCCAGGGCCTCCCCACCCTCACAACAAAACATTTCTCCCTAAGATCTCATCTCAATCTCCCCTCTTGCAGCTGAAAACCTTTACCTCTCCTTAGTCACACAGTAGGACTTTTTCAGCATTTAAGAACTGTAATTTCCTTTCCTCATGTCCCACAAGCAAAAAGGAGGGGAAGAGGATTGCCTCGAAGCGAGTCTCTGCCTGCCCATCTTGCGGCAGCAGCATATTCAAAGGGAAGCTTGTTAAGATCGGTGGGAACCATGTGCAGACAGGGGTAGAGAAGGCTGCAGTGATTTTAACACCACGTTATGAAGACAAGAGAAAGGTGCCTTTCTGCTTCAGCTGCAGGAAGAAAGGGAAAAGGCAGCTCTCTCCTTCCCTAAATGAACCCATCTGCAACACTTCCAGTTTGAATCCAAATAATATCTGAGGTTTGGGATTCAGCAGCAAACTAGCTTTGAGTCCTTAATCCCAGTGCCTGATGTTTGGGGGTGTTGGGATTTGGAGCTAATTAATTCAGCCACCTGTAATTCTCGCTCAGATGTGCTGTCTGCCTTTCCCTTAGATATATCATATGGTTTGGAAGGCTGCAGACAATGCTGGCTGGAATCCTAATCCCCTGTACAGCTTTGGTTTTTTTAATCTTTCCCTATTATTTGTTTTTTCCCCAAACTTTTTCTTGTTTCTTCTTCTTTTCTTCCCCCTTTCTCCTTCTGCTGCCTCCCTCTTCTGGGTCCTCACTTATAAAAGAAATGCCCAACCCAAAAAAAGACCTTGACGTTCAGTAAGTGATTTGGCTCTGCACGAACAGAACAGTCTTGTTCCCTTCAGAGCTGTCTGCAGAACGATGCTCCCGGTGCCTGTCCCCATCTCCCTGGCTGGTTTCATCCTAGCACAAAAGATTTGGTGCTGACTCTTCCTGTTGGGAACAAGGCTTCAGGTGATGAATATTGCAAGATCTAGAAAGCCCAGGAGTCCTGTCCTGATTTCTTTTCCTTGGCAGTAGAAGGATAGAAGAAGAATGAAAAGATAATTAGTTTGGAGTTTTCAGAAATGAAATGGAAAAGGTTAGTTCATTCCCTTCTAATGCCAAGTGAAAGCTCTGGCTTACACTCTCCAGGCTGTGAGGTTCAGCAGCCAGCGAACGCATCTGCTTGCTTGTTTGCGAAACACCCTCTGCTTTTTTGTTCCCGTGAAAATAATGCATTGCAATAACTAAAGCTGGAGTCAGTTTTCCCACATCTGCAGAGCCTGGAGCTGTTATTTTTTTATGACTGCTTTTCATATGCCATTAGTGCCAAGCGAGGCTGGGAGCCTGGTTCTGCTGGGTGCTGCAGGCAGGCGGTGGGAGGCAGCTGCCGCTCCGCGCGTGGAGGGATGGAAGATGTCACAGCAACAGGAGCAAGATAGCAGTGTTGTGCTGGCTATCTTTACATCCAGCTTTCAAATGCTTAATAGACATGCATTAAACCAATCAACAGCACAAGGCTCAGCTCATCCTCTGCCCAACCAGTACGGGCAGAGTGGGGAGTTTCCAAGCTTGTGTGTTTGAATGTCCAGGTCTCCTTTAGGTTTACTTGGATTTGGCAAGGGAAAGTGATCAGGCATTGCATGATTTCCTAGTTTGATCCCTGTTTTCCCAGGTGATTAAGTATTCCTGGTAATCAAACTTCCCCTAGGCCGCAGCTGTCATTTCATTTTACATAAATTGGTAGCCAGCGTGAGAAAACTCTCCAGCTGCAAGCCCTTCAGGTGGTTTTGGAAGTCTGTCTTGGAAATATGGTCTATTGTTCCTGCCTGATTTCAGCTGTGCCTGGTGCATTCAGGTGCATGAAAACCCTTCTCTGTCTCCTGCCACTTAGCAAGCATCAGCTTATATCCTTGTCTGATGCGATCGGGCAGCAGAGCTTTAGGGTCTGGGGCTGGTGGCTGTTCATTAGTATTGTCATCCATGCTTGGATCTGTCTTTAGTCGGGCGAAACACTTTGATACCGGTGTAGTCAGGCTGCTAATGCATGCTGCCCCTGTTCCTCTTGCAGAAATCTTCCTTTTGAAGGTACAGAGAGGCCACCCAGGTTGCTTCGATTGGAGGTCAGGGGACATCTGCAGCGGTAGCAACAAATAGGCCAAAAGGACCCTGGAGCTCCTGGGCAATTGCTGTTTCAATGAGATAAAGTTATAACTATTTAACATTCCTGGGTGTGAAATTAGAATGATCACATAATCTCCTTAGTCTCTGACTACAGGTCCGGCATGGGAATATGAATCTTAATTGGTATTTTCTTATCAATACACTCAAGTTGAGGGATTAAGGATAAGACTCTTAATACAACCTGAATTTTGGAAGATGCTTCTGATTTTAGCGTGTTCAAAGAAGCATCACTTGTGCAGAGAGAGCCTGGAGAGGAGGAACATGAGCGTCAGTCAAGGTACGCGCACGATCCCACCTGTGCTGTTCTTCACCTGCACGGTTAATGGTCAGGCAGTGCAAATGACTCCAAGAATCAGTAACACAGACAAGTAGGAGATGCAAATGTGTTGTCGCTGGGTCTCTAGGTAGTCTTTTTAGGCATTTTATTGGTATGACAGTGCTTTAAACGATGTTCCATAAAAAAGATCTGTGACCATGTGAATAAATACACAAAGGACTCCTGTCGATTGCTCTATTTTTATTTCCTATTTAAAGTTAAGGGCACAGTTAAAAACTTTGCAAAGCAGTGATGATAGGGTGAATCCCTGCAATGCATACCAAAAGATGCATTCCAGCCACAGGTTGCGTTTCCTCTGTCTTCTCCTAAACACGGCATCATGAATTACTGTGTAATTGCAAAACACCTAACAAATCAGGCAGGTGTAATGTACCATCAACCCAGTCCCAGAGCACCAGCCACTGGCTCTGTCAGGGTGACCTGGAGCAACACCGGGATGTGGAGGTTGGTGCATTTTCCTCTTATTAAGTGCAAACTCAGGACTCCTTGGAATACATTAGTGTGCAGGAATGCCCTCTGTGTGAGACTGCCTGCCAACACACATCTGTATCCATCTTCATTTATGGTGAAAGGCAGTGGTTTGTACCGGCTGTAGTAGTAAATGGGCAAATACGACTGCCATAACCAAATCTGCAATTTTCTTCTGTTGTGGGAGCTCTTCCTATTTGTTCCCTCCCTGTCAGCTCCAAGCCGCATTTCTCTCTTTGTTATATCAGCTATAACTATATATCTCAGCCCTCCTTCTCTGCTCCCCCTTGTTCCCTACCGCTTTTCCTGTGAAGTCCTTTTATTTCATTCCGCCTTAACTGCAGTTATGTCCTCTGCCTGACCATCAACCTTAGAAGCTGAACAGATACAAGGAAATACTGCTATTTGGGGAGACATTTCCATCACCTCACTCTCTGAAATGTCTGGGTTCAAAGCACGTCTCCATAGGCGCATCTCATAGTTGCAAGACAAATTCCTCTCATGAGCAATTCAGAGCCAGACTGAGCTGAGGAGCCAAGGCTGCTTGGAGTGAGGAGGAGCTGACCGTATCAGTTTAATAATCGTCCCTTTGCGAATGAGAGCCTCTGTGGAGACAGCCCTGAGTGCAGAGATGATAAGGCAAGAACCCCCCTTGTTTTCATTTTTCATTGCTGTCAAGCCAGAAGATCACAAGATTTGGTTATTGTATTGTAGTGTTTATACACACGGGGCCCTGTCTTCTCCTTAAAACATTTGGTGTTGGAGGCTGACAGAGCCATGGCCCAGGCAGGGGCTGATCCAGGCTGTGAAACGCAGCAGGTCCTGCTTTGGCGTGCATCAGGACTGACTTTCCTCTTAGATCACTGTCTTATCAGAAGTATTTACAGTTGTGCATTCCCACTTCGTAACCAGTAAAAGAATTTTACTTAATTTTCTTAGAGTCACTGGCTGAAAGGTTAGGAAGTGAAGAGGATAATTTACTCCTAAAACTCGAACCATTTGCCATTTTCCTCATTATACACGTGGAGGTGGGGATGCACAGAGAGGCACAAGTGCATGTATTAAGGATGTCATCTACAAAGGCAGTGGCAAACTGGAAAAAACTCTCAAAACAACAAAGATGATCTGAGGGCTGGAGCACCTCCCGTATGAGGACAGGTGGAGAGTTGAAGTTGTTCAGCCTGGAGAAGAGAAGACTCCAGAGAGATATTAGAGCAGATTCCAGGGCTGAAAGGGGCTCCAGGGAAGGGGCTCTTGACCAGAGAGCGAAGGGGTAGGATAAGGGGGAATAGTTTCCAGCTGAAAAAGGGGAGATCGAGACGAGATCTTAGGGAGAAATGTTTTGCTGTGAGGGTGGGGAGGCCCTGGCCCAGGGTGCCCAGAGCAGTGGTGGCTGCCCCATCCCTGGAGGGGTTCCAGGCCAGGTTGGATGGGGCTTGGAACTCCTGATCCAGCGGGAGGTGTCCCTGCCCATGGTGGGAGGGGGGACTGGATGGGTTTGAGGTCCCTTCTGACCGGAACCATTCTGTGATTCCATGATTCCAACTCCCAAGACCAAACAGTGTTAGAGAGACCAGAGGAAATACATTGCAGAAAACAAATGCTTCCTTTCCAGGGAGCTGGAGTTCCTTCTAACTCAAACAGGCACCAGTCCTGTTCTTGGCACTGTAGTGTTGAGTCTTCTGACATTGTCCTGTTGCTTACTCCTTCATGCCTAGCATAACAGGATGCTTAATTGAATATACTGTTTCCTCTTCCAAATAATCTTGCAGGAGTAAGTGGGGCCATGGGCCTCTATGAGCAGGCCTTTTTGTGTGGTTTATTAGAGCCAGTTTGTGAGCTGAGCTTGCCGTGCTGTGGCGATGGTTATTAGAACATAGCTGTCAAAGGCAGGAGCTGCTGGGATGGCAGAGGGCGAGGGTAGGGCTGCCCAGCACCAGGTATCTTCCCTGCTCTGACGAGGAGCACCCTGCAAGACCTCCAAACCTGGGATGCAAAGCTGCATCCTGTTCCAGCCCCAGCTGCTCAGGATGGAGCATGATAAAGCAGGACTTTGTTAGTAATGAGAGCAGTAACAGGATTGTGTGAGCCCACCTAGGCTGTGCTTCTAACAACTTGCTTTAAATTAACTTTTCTCCTCGATGTGGCAGAGCATCGAACTCCTGAACTTACAAGCCTGATGATACCTGGCTCCTCAGTGCAAGAAATCTAGAGTGCTGCCAGCACAGGAGAAGCATGCAATTGGTGAAACCTAAACCCGTGTGGGGAACCAACAGCAAATCTCTGCATGGTGCAGTGCGGTTGGGTTATGTCTACAGCTGTGAGCGTGCTTTGCCTACGCTCAGGGCCAGCTGGGTGTCAGCCAGACCTGCAGTGGAAACCGTATCGAGGTATTAGTGCAGTGCCAGCACCAGGCTTGGCAACTCCTCTGAGAGGCTGGGCACATTACCCTGGGCTCAGCACAGCTCCAAAACCCGTCCAAAAACTCTTTTGGACTAGAGCTGGCTTGCGTCTGCCCATAGCAGACCCTGTAGATACTCCTTTAAATCCATCATTTGCATGGCAGTTCTCTGCATAATAACAACTCTCACGCAATGTAATCACTGCCCTACTCCGGTCCCTAAGGTCAGAAGCTGGTTCCAAGGAATTAAAAGTGTATCCAGGAAACTTGGGATGCACTGCTGTGCATAGGCTCACACTATCTGGAATAGTTCCGTTCAGGAGGCTGCACTTAATTAAAACTGCAAAATGGAACAATTAAGCTGAGGTTGAAAGTTTCCTACAGCCCCAGCTGAGTGTAACGGATGCTTCCTAATCAATCTGTTTATCTTCTTGTTAATCTGTAGCTATCAATTATAATAATTCTCCAAACTTTGATGGGTCCATTTGGAAACAACTCAGATAAGAGAATAATTTAATTTTTCCTTTGTGAAGCGTAATTTGCCTTCACTTTCTTTTTCAGTGCTTGCTATTATTCAAGAGAATTTGTGCTCTGATCTTGAACCTGGTGCGTTACAGAGGGTGCAGTTGGGTACCAGCGCTGGTGAAAAGGGCAGAATTATCATTGAAGGCAGAGTTCAGATGCTGTAGGAATCATAGAATCATTGAATCATTAAGGTTGAAAAGACCTCTAAGCTCATCCAGTCCAACGGCCAGACCAACACTCCTGTGCCTACTAAACCACGTCCCAAAGTGCCATGGCCACATGTTCTCTGAACCCCTCCAGGGATGGAGACTCCACCACTGCCCTGGGCAGACTGGTCCAATGCTTCACCACTCTCTCAGTAAAGAATTTTTTCCTAATATCCAGTCTAAACCTCCCCTGGCAAACTCCCAGGTCCTGCTGATAGCCTTAGTCAGTGGAGGAAAAACATGCAGCAGAGTCTTGGGCCAGAAAAAAGCACTTGAGATGTGGAGCTTTTGATGTCTGAAAATCGATTATCTTCAAAAGGAGAAAACGTTTTTATCAGCTCACAGCCACAGCCACGGGCAGTGGTGGCTCTTTCCTCTCGTCACAGTTCAAATCCAGGCTAAGAATTAATGAATACCTGGTGTGTAATGCTTAGTCAGTCACAGGGCATGACTTTAGGTCCATTTTCTGCTAGTCAGGCCAGAGCGTCTAATCAGTTGGCATTGGTGGGAAGCTGTGTTGCTGGTTCAGAGTGTCCCAAAGTTCTGCTGATGCAAGGAGGCATAGTGCGAGCACTTGGTCTGTTCAGCCTGGAGAATAGGAGACTGAGGAGAGACCTCATCGTCGTCTGCAGCTTCCTCACAAGGGGAGGAGAAGGAGCAGACGCTGAGCTATTCTTTCTGGTGACCAATGATAGGACCTGAGAGAATAGCAGGAAGATGCACCAGGGGACGGTTGGGTGGGACATTAGGAAAAGGTTCTTCCCCCAGAGGATGGTGAAGCACTGGAACAGCTCCCAGGGAAGCAGTCACGGTGCCAAAGCAGACAAGATTCCAGAAGCCTTTGGCTCTCAGCACCACGGTGTGAATGTTGGGGTTGTCCTGTGCAGGGGCAAGAGTTGGACTTGATGATCCATGTGAGTCCCTTCCAACTCAGGACATTCTGTGATTCCAGGGTTTTATGAATTTCATATGAGCCACACAGTTCTTTGGGAATGGGAAATGATGTTTAAAGCAGCACCATCTCTGGCTGGGAAAGGCCAGCCTGCAGCCCAGTGCGCAGGGTTCAAATGCTTGCCCAGAGAGGGCAGAGGAAGGGGTCTGGGGGTTGGAACTGCATGATCTTTAAGGTCCCTTCCAACCCAAACCATTCTGTGATTCTGTGGACTGGCTATCAGGTCCTTGGCTTCTTATTAAATAACACTTTTGTGGAGACCTTGCAACACTTTGAAAGTAAGACTGCTCAGATAGTTAAACCAAGGCGTTAAGGCACTAGTGAGACTTGAGGTTTCATGGTAGTGAGCTGGTATGAGGCTTGACTATGCTGCTAATCACCACTCCAAATTCTGGGGCAGTGTAACGGTGTATTCATATTCAGGTACTCTCTCAAGCTTTACATGTGTCTTTACTACAGGCTGATTTCAGAGCCTTCCACGCAGTTACAGAAAAACGGAACTGAAACAAGTCTCTTGAGGTTGTGTGTTCAAAGGCAGCATTCGCAGGACTTAACCCTCCTCACGTTTTCCTACTCTCTCCTTAAAAATTTCCAACGGGATGGAGATCTGACAGATTAAGCATTGCCCCCTACGAACTGTATTCTGCTTTTATCTACTCTAGTCATTAGAACGTGATTCCTAAAGTTTTTATCTTTCCAAGTCTTAGGTCCTTCTGTACTATTTCACTGATGGCTTCTCAGCGTTTGGCAAGAAAGGAGCTGAAATTGTTGTCTCTGCCTCATGACTCCTCTAATGACTTGGATAGTGACTCATCCCTGATCTGCTCTCTTTGTTAACTATATTCTTTTGCACTAAACTAGAGCTTTAATAGTAACAATGTGTGATGCTGAAAAAGTAGATTTACAAGCTACTCTGTGAAGAAGGAAATGGCACCGATGACGCCTGTGATGGGTTGTTCTGAGGCGTTGTAGGTGTGTGCTGGGCTGCTGGCTTCACGCGGTTGCCTTTTAGCCAGAGCAGTACTTCCTGAACAAGCTGTGCATCTCTTTACAGATCAGTAGTTTACGCACTAGGAAGAATAAGAATAGTGATGCTTGTACCTGCTTCTGGAATACGGTAAGAATTGGAATGCAGGCCCTTTCTGCAGCAATCCTAATCAATCCTGAATGGCAGCGTCTAACCCCGTCACTGTTGCAGAAGCTCCATGAAGGCAGGGGAAGAGATGCTTTCCTAGTTTATGTGAGCAGTTAATTGTTTGCCTCTGCTCTCCTTTCTTCTCTGATGTCTTTATGGTCTTAGTTCTCCAGCCCTGTTACATTTGAAGACTGTGGCTTTATCAGGCTTGCTTTTTGTTTTCAGTGTGGACTTAAACAAATATGTCTTCAACGTGTTTTTGTTGCTTCCTCTTAGATAACAAAGTGCAAGTCCCTAGCTATTGTAATTATTAGTATATTCCTGGAGAAAATTGCAGCAGTCTACATTTAAAGGGCTCCCTGCAGCAATTTACACTGTAGGTAACCAATCTCTCTTGAAGTAAAAGGCACTTGGAACAGTCAGGGGCTTAAAAGAAGAGAAGGGAGGGTGAACAAACAGGATTTTGAGGAACAGCAGGATGATTTGCAGTGGTCAGGAGCAGTCATGCTGAATTATTTGCATAATTAGTCTTCATTAGCGAATTGGGGTAAACGATGATACAGTGGTGAGGTTGAACAACATGCTGGATGGAGAGTTTGAGTTTTCTTAACCTGGATGTTATCCAGTTTGGAATAATATTAGTCTTGGGCTTGAATGTTCTGCCAGCGGATTAAGGAAAGGTGGTTCTCCTCCTTAAATCCACCTCTAACTCTGACAGTGACTGATTCTTAGATCATGACTGCTTAGAATCCTCTGTCTAATGCAACCTACAAACGGGATTAAGACCACAGGAAAGGAGTGGTAGCTAAAGAATCCTTGTGAGCTGCATTAAACTGGAATAATCAAGGCAAAGTTCCATTTTCCAGATCTCATTAGGAGGTGAAAAGAAGGGAATGGAGGGAAAAAAAAAAACAACAGCCAGCAGGTTAGAAGCTAATTAGGAGCAGTGCTTCAGGATTGCTGTTTGACTCTGAGCTTATAGGCTAGTTAAAGCTTTTTATTGCCACTATAAAAGTTTGTGTGCTGGCAAGTCTTCTGACAAAGGGAAACAAATCCCTGGGTAACTGGGAGCCAGGTTGCTGTCAGCTGGGAGGGCTCCTGGCTGCAGGGATTCTAAATCTGCCCAGCAGCACTTGGAGGGGATTGGCCAGAGCTGGGCTCCTGTAGCAAAAGTCAGTCAACGTCTTCTAGCTCAGGCTGAAGAGGTGCACTCTTTGGAGCAGGAGAAGATGAGGAGCTCATAGGATGTAAAAACAACATAAAAAGGCAAATTGGGAAGCTTTCGTACTTGCAGCAGATAATAAAAAGAAATGGCTTGTAATTGTTTACCTGCAGGAAAACAACTGACACACCTTCTGTTCTTAATACCTTCCTTCACCTCTCGCTTTCCTATCTAATCCAGAGGTGCTACCTTCAATTTCTCAGAAATAAGCTTGGTCATTTGAGCCTATTTAGCCTAAATTTGTATCAACTAGGTAATTTTCCCATATTGTTTAACCCCAGACCCTTAGAATTCTGACATTCCCTGTTGCACAGAAGTAGCAAATGACAGCTAATTGCTCTGGTTTCGGTTATACCAAATCTCTGTGTCACTGGATTGCTTGGTAGTGCACATTTGCTACAAGTAGGACAAGCTCACAAGCATGTTTCTGCAAAATTAACCATAGTGCACAATGTGGTCTTTGCCTCGGCTTACTTTTCGCTAGCTGGTGTAGGGATATTCCTGATGGAGCAATATCTGAGCTGCAGAGTTAACTTCCCTTCCAAAATATTTTCAACTAACTTGCACTAGCAGATGTCTTTTGTCCTAGTTCAGCACTGCCTCTTAACCCAATCTGGTACCAGGCATCCTAAATGTGATTTACAGTCCTGTTGAGCCATAGCTTGAATTTCTGTTAAAAAAAGAGCATGAAACACCAATTCCTTCTCACCTGGGAGCGCTAGGATTGCAGCACTACTTCTGCAGAGAGAATTCTTAAGGAGAAACACACTAAGGCCGGGTTGGATGGGGCTTTGAGCAACGTGATCCAGTGGGAGTGTCCTTGCCCATGGCAGGGGGTGGAACTGGATGGGCTTTAGGGTCCATTCCAATCCAAACCATTCTATGATAACCTTAATCTGCGCCCTTCGTCACAGCCTAGGTAGTCACCAGTGCCTTGTCGTTACAAAGGAGGCTCTGAATCTTGACATCAAATTAAGTTTTGACTTCTTGATTTGATTCTTTAATCGGGAAAGCAATGGATAGCTCATTTGACTTGGAAATTGCAAAGAAGCAGTAAAGGAACTCAAGTTGGTGTCTGTATTCAAACGAGGAGTCCTCCTGGAAAACAAGATATTCTGCTTGCAGGGACTACAGTGTAAAGCTTACGGCTTAGGCAATAAGTTCTTGCTGAATAATAGAGGAGCAAATGAGATTTAAAGGGATGTTTAGAAGCCTGCACTGGCAAGCTGTGCAAAAGCCTGGTCTCTCTTGTGAGAGCTCTGTGCTTCTGACAGAGCGTTGGCTCAGCTAATACAGTGCCAAAAGGTCTGAATACCATCAAGTGAGAAGCAGTGAGTGAACAGATAAACTGAACTGCTATGCATTTGTTTATGGGAAAATTCAATTTTTTTAATATCTCTAGAATGTGGAGGTTTCTTATGGGAAAACAAATCTTTGTGCTGATGTGACCTGATAATAAATTGTATTTTTTTATGGCCGGAAGAGACTATTAGGAACCAACAACTGTTTGAAATCCACTATGTTGTAGATAAAACTTCTTGTTGTCCATCTTCTGCAAAGTTAGTTCTGGATTTCCTGCAGTGCTGATGACTTTCACCGATGTGCTACCCACATCTGCCACCATCACATCCCTTCTGCCGTCCAGTCTGATGCTTCTGCACTTTTTCATTTACACCTTAATGCTTCTATTTAGACTAGATATAAGGAAGAATTTCTTCATCATGAGAGCAGTGAGGCCCTGGCCCAGGTCACCCAGAGCAGTGGTGGCTGCCCCATCCCTGGAGGGGTTCCAGGCCAGGTTGGATGGGGCTTGGAGCCCCTGATCCAGTGGGAAGTGTCCCTGCCCATGGCAGGAGGTGGAACTGGATGATCTTTAAGGTCCATTCCAACCCAAACTATTCGATGACAGTATTGCAGTTTTCTAGATTTGTACGTTCCAGAACTGAGTGCATAATTCAGTTTCCAGCTGGAGTGTTTACCCTTTTTTAAATGTTCTCTACAGTATCTAAATCCCCTTTCCTAAAGTTCCTGCTGCCTCTCTGACCCATCCTTCTTGCATGGGAATTAGGGTAAGTGTGGTGCTGTGAAAGGGTTAATGAGTCCCAACAAAGTTAACAAGGGATGGGCACTAAATGGCTCCAGCTGTGTATAATTAACAGTAATACTGCAAAGTAAATGACTTTTATTGGCAAGCATGTCATAACTTCATTAAAAGTCATATTTACAGCCCTCTCACATGGAATGAGCACTTGTGTAGTCTGCAATTTAATGAGCACTCATTTTCACCTTGTTCCAATTATCTTCCACCCACCCCTCCCTCTCCGTGTGGGGAGCACGAAGATGAAATACAATGGGAGTGTAATTAAGGCTGGCACAGATTCTTTCTATTCCAGAACAATCATTTCTATTGCTTACTACTAATAATACTTTAATGTTTAAAACACGTAATTTTCTTTGGCCCCTAAAGCATTATTGAAATCGCAGTTATTAACGAATGGCTCCGTAGGAAAGGCTTCCCAAGCACAGAACCCCCGAGAGCTGTGCATCCGTGGTGCTGTGTCTAATGAGGCACGGCGACCTCAGCGAGGTGGCGTACGCAGAAGAGAATTAGTATCGCTTAAAAGAGGAAACTTGTAATTTAACTTAATTACAGCTGTGCGCTCAGAGGACCAGTGCTGGCCAAAGAAAGGTCCTTTCCTCCTTCCAGCGGGAGCTGCTCTGCAGAGCCCTGTCTTGCCTCCTGTCACCCTGCCGTGGGCTCATGGAGACATGCAGTGGAAATGAGTTGAGTTGGGCCATTCTGAGCCCATTTGCTCGTAGGTGCCTCCAGGGAGGCCCTTCTTACGGAAAAGGAGCTGCCACTGCAGGAAGTCTGGATTAATTTTTCCTGCTCTTCGAGGATTATAGCGATAGGATGAGGGGCAATGGGTATAAACTGGAGAGGGGCGGATTTAGACTAGGCATAAGGAGGAATTTCTAATCTGTGTCTAGATTTAGACTAAGGAGGAATTTCTTCACTATGAGAGTGGGGAGGCCCTGGCCCAGGTTGCCCAGAGCAGTGGTGGCTGTTCCATCCCTGGAGGAGTTCAAGGCCAGGTTGGATGGGGCTTGGAGCCCCTGATCCAGTGGGAGGTGTCCCTGCCCATGGCTGGGGGGTTTGGAACTAGATGATCTTTAAGTTCCCTCCCAACCTAAACTATTCTATGATTCAATGATTGCACAAGGCTAAAGGTGTGTTTAAAGGAGAGGCAGTTAAACTTAGGCTCCATTGTAGACACTAAAGTCTCTTCTAGCATTCAGAAGCAGGTCTGCGGCAGGCTGTGTCAGTCTGGGACATGGCTCAAGGTCTTGCTTGACTTCCCAGCTTAGGGTTCGCTTTAATTTTATAACAGATGGGACTGCTTGCCAGGCTGCTATCAAAATTGTGTTCCTCTGGGCCATATTTTGATTGTTTTCATCTAGACTTTTTTTCCATGGACTATACACTAAGTTTAATGAGACTTTTTCAGCACCAGCTTGTCTTGTCATAGTTCTTGACTGACACAAATTAAACTTAATAGCCCAGGACAAGGCCATATGAGCACCCAGTACGGCAGAGTGAAAGCCTGTGGTCAGCTTTTCTGTATACTTTATCAGCTGAAGTCACTGTAGAGACTCACTCAGGTTTCAAAGCGGAGACAGCGCGTTGTAATAGCTGAGCAGTGTTTGGGAAGGAGGAAGATGCGCTTGCCTGACACATATGCTAACGATTAATATCCCTTGGGATCTGCTCAAAGGTTCAGAATGAAATGAGGGTTATGGGAGATGAATCACCGGGCACTGTGGAAGTGACATGGGTAGAACCACATGATAAACATAATTTATCTCATGGCACAGCAGAACAGCGGTGCGGTTGTTGTCTGTTATTCTTCCCAAACATGTGTTGTAATTACTGCTAAGAAAATGAATGAGAAATTCAAGATCAAGGACTAAATCCTTTGCAGATATAAATCAGCTGAGCGATTGTTGCAATTAGTAGTAGCAGCTAAGAATTTGAACAAAGTGTTTGTGAATGTCCCTTTATAAACAAAAGGAAGCCTCGGTAGGAGCTTTGACAACGTTTAAGTGGACCAACAAAGACAGTAAAGGCATAGTAAAACAAATACCTCGCCGCACCTCAACACTCACCTAGACAAGCTATCAGCTGCTGTTGTGGTTTTTAGACTAATAAGACTGCTATATTAATCAAAGCAAAAAGATCAGTGGGGTCCTGTTTAGATTTTTAACAGCTTATCTGAAAGAGCTGTAGCTCCTTGCCCTCGAATCCTTAAGGAGTTTTATCCTAAAAGACTGTCAGTGTGGATTATCATCTGTATTAGTGATGCCTGAATGCTTCTAACAAGGGATTCCTGTGCAAAACAAGTGACACCGCTTCCTGTATTATAAATCTTGCCATCGAGTAGCCGAGATAGCTGTTTGTCCGATCTTGGCACTGTCTGGGTTGGCTTTATGGTAGTTAGATACCACTTGCCCAGCTGTGAGAGCACAGCTGCCATTGTACTTACCCAGCTTTCTTGGTGCTTTTTGGAATCCGTAGAGCTCTGTAGACCTGACTGTGGCTCTCCTTGTGCTTTTGCATGAGTCAGATTAGGTTGTGATGGTTGTTACCACAGTGCCATTCAGGCAATATGTGCACGTAGCCTGAGGGACTTGACTGAGGTTGTACACAAAGGCCGTGAAAGGGAAGAAAACCAACTTATCCAATCTTCTTGCCTGCTGTCTTTTCTGCAGGAGACTCTTGTGTCTTCCAGTTATTTCTGTTTGTGAATGCATGTCCTGAGAGCTTCCATGAGCCTTGCTGGATGATTTGGAGCCCTTATCAGAAGCAGCCTTTAACACAAGAAGAAGAATTCATACTGACAAATCAAACCCATGCTTTTCTAGGAAGTTAAGGCTGAAATCTGGCTTTGGAAGGACTCATCAAACAACTGCAGGGTTTGGGGCAGGTTGTCCTCAAGCTTAGCACAGGCCAAGGTTTATTCTATAGAGTGTGATTCCCATGTTGGATCAAGAAGTACTTGCAGCAGTTTCCCAGGTGTTCTTGACGTGACAGAGTGCACACACCACTGTGCTCCATCATCAGGAATGTTTTCCCAGTTGTTCGCTTTTAGAAGACTTGGCAGTTTCTGCACAGTCTTATTTTGTAGTTAAGATGCCCTCCTGCATACTTTACATCATGAATAACCATTGATAATTGGGCGATGCAGTAATTGAAGAGAGCAATGATTAATTCTTGTGATAAAATTTGTTCTCAAAACAATTGATTTTACTACCATAAATTTTCAATGGAAATCCGTTCACACCATTCTTGTTACTCATTTAAGCTTGTTGAGGGAGGGAGGAAATGAGGGGGGGGGAAAAAGTCGATTACTTTGTTTTTATCACTAATCTGTTATGATCACTTTAATACAGAGGAGTTACAACTCAAGGCATGGTTTTTCTAGTTCATGAGCTATTGGAAAAGTTAACCGAATCCGTAACGGCTGGAGAAACAGGGAAGGCGATCACGGCTATTGAGCCACAGGGAATTTTTTTCGTTCTAATGCCTCTTGAATTGATGATGAATGAAGGTGATGCCAGCAGTCTGGTCATTGGAGCTCCTTGTTTGTCCGTATCAGAGTTTCAGCAATTATTTTACTCTTCTGCTGATTCACGCACTTGCCGGAGGCATCCTGAGGGAACATAGAATCACCATGTTGGAAAAGACCCTTTGGATCATCGAGTCCAACCATTCCTATCTGCCACTAAACCATGTCCCTGAGCACCTCGTTTACCTGTCTTTTCTTGACTTGGAAAACCCTTACACTGACTTTCTGTTGTCTTTTCCTTTTCACCCGTGGTTGAGAAGGCTTTGAAAGGTTGGCTGAGGGAGGGAGGAGTAGTTCCCATGGGTGT
This sequence comes from Cuculus canorus, assembly GCF_017976375.1. Classification (NCBI taxonomy): domain Eukaryota; kingdom Metazoa; phylum Chordata; class Aves; order Cuculiformes; family Cuculidae; genus Cuculus; species Cuculus canorus. The sequence goes on along the minus strand of NC_071426.1, from coordinate 667,708 downwards.
AACAGACCAGTTTCATGCAAAGCATCAGTAGGAAATCTTGCTATTCTTAAATCAGTATTTTCCCTTTCTTCCCCTACCTTGGGAATTGTAAGGGAAAGCCTCTAACTTGCATGATGCTCGGATATTGGCAGGTGTGGAAAATTAGCTGTTCGCTTGATTTTGCTAAAGCTCTAACATTTCTATAGTAACAAAGCCATTAAACTCCTTTCCCTGAGCTCGCCCTCCCTCCCTAATCAGTAAGAGAGGGAACAGTCTGATGGGTCTACAGCCTAATCAGGGAAATAAACTGCCGCAGCCAGCGCTCTGGCAGTGCGTGAACTCCAGATTGCAGCGAGCGGCCGTTGTGTGCTACCGGGGCAGGTATTAAGCTGATAAATCATCAGTGAATATTCTGCGAGCAGGCTTTTTAAAGACACATCGGCAGCAGGAAGCACACTGGTGGAAAACGGAATTTGTCTGTAATGGCCACTGAAGGAGGTATTTATTTGGAGCTGTAATCAGAGCTGAATAGACGGTAGGGCAGGAATGCCTGGATGAGGCGGCTGTTGTGGTGTAGAACAGAGCGCAGCTGGCATAAAGACCTGGAAAATGATCTATTTTTCCCTTGGCTGGTGAAGAACAAACTGTTCTCTCTGAATTTAGTACTTAGGAAGCAAAAACCAGTTTTTCAGACACTGAAACCAGAGCGGTTTTCCCATTGTTGAGTTCCCAGTGGTAAAGTTTGGTACGTGTAGGGTGTAGAGCTGGGGCTTAGTGTTCTCGATGGCTTTTGGGGCAGGTGAACACCTGATCCATTGGCTGCAGATCCTAGGTGTGTGAACACTTAACCTTTGCTTCAGACCAGAGTGCAATTGTTTGTGCTCCTAGGGAAGTTTCTCTGTGAATACCCCCAAAATTATGGAGAACAGAAGTAGGCTGTGATCTGTGAAATAACTGAATGCTGTAGTGGTGCTGTACGAGGACAGGCTGAGGGAGTTGGGATTGTTCAGCCTGGAGAAAAGAAGGCTGTGGGGAGACCTCAGAGCAGCTTCCAGGATGGAAAGGGGGTCCAGGAAAGCTGGGGAGGGGCTCTTGATCAGGGAGGGCAGGGATAGGACGAAGGGAATGGTTTTCAGCTGCAAGAGGGGAGATTGAGATGAGATCTTGGGCAGAAATGTTTTGCTGTGAGGGTGGGGAGGCCCTGGCCCAGGTTGCCCAGAGCAGTGGTGGCTGCCCCATCCCTGGAGGGGTTCCAGGCCAGGTTGGATGGGGCTCAGAGCCCCTGATCCAGCGGGAGGTGTCCATGCCCATGGCAGGGGGTGGCACTGGATGGGCTTTGAGAACCCTTCCAACCTGAACTGTTCTCATTCTACAAGACCTTTGTGTATTAGAATTGAAGTGCTGTATTTTTTTTCTTGAGAGAGACTCGTTGGGAATCCTTTTAACTACAAGAACATTAAGCTGAAACCAATTATTTTCTGAGTTGGTGCAATGAGCCCTTTGTCCACTTTGTAATGAAAGAGCCTACAAGGGGTTCAGGTTGTTATTGGCCCTGTCAGGACTTCTTTCCAGAATGTAAATCTATGGCTGGTTTTACAGTGCTGTCCACGGAGATTCGGTGGCCAATCGATATTTTGTGGGCAGTGAGCCAATGGTGAAGCCAAACTGAGTAATGAGAAAAGCAAAGAACGCGTGAATTTGATGCTCTGAAGTTCTGCTGTTGGTGTAAAGATTTAGGGTGCTCCAACGGACCTGCAAACATTTCAGACATTCACCGCATTAATGTCTGGAGAACCGTGCTGAAATGGGTTGGGCAGAACATGGTGACCACAACAAAAGAGACATCTTAGACCACTGAAATGAGGTGCTGTGGCACCAGGTACTCTTAAAAAGTGACTGGGAATGTTGCAGATGTTGAGTGTTACAAAATGATGCTGTTAAGTTACTGGATATTGGGGTTTTATGGAGCTTACACTTGAAGTGGCTCAGGCAAGATTTGGGACGGCACTTTGTTAATTCTTAAGTATGCTTGAGGGCAAATCCTGGTTGGGACCATCAACAGAGCCTCTTAAGGGTAACAAAAACTTAAGCTGAGGTGTTATAAGGTGTTATTCTAGGGGAAACTGCGGGGGGGGGGGGGGGGAGGGAAAACAGGATGGTCAAGGTGTTTTCTGTGGCTGCAGGACATGCTGCATGTCCTCTCCTAAAATCTGAAAGCTTCATAACTTGTATTGAGAACAGGTATCAAAGGGGCAGAGCAGATCAGCCTGCCTGTGAAGTGTCTGCTGCGAAATCCCCGAGTTAGAATAAACAGGTTGTGGTGTTACACATTGCAACGGGTTAAATGGTGGTTGGTTCTTGGTAGAATATTCATCGTGATGACATAATTATTGAGGTTATTCTTTTTGGTACCAAAACAGCGCAACAGCATTCTGATGGATGTTTTGTAGATCTACTCCACCACCGTGTACATGTTCACCCTAAGTCTGTCCAGTTGCCCGCTGGACTTTTTGCTGCTTAACCCTCAAGACTGTGTGAATACACTGCCCTGAATGACAGATGGGTGCTATGATGATGTGCAGGGCTTAAAAATGCCCGTTAGGTCTTAATGAATGCATTCCAGTGAAAAATAATTAATTCAGCTCTCAGGAATTGATTTGGACCACAAGATCAGTAGCATAGCTAAGACTGCTACTCTTAGTCCCGAAAACAATTTTTGCAGCAATGAAGATTTATCCTTTTTTATTGTGTTGATGAAATAACAACATGATCATAAAGCATAAGAGAACAAGGGGAAGTTGACAAAGTACCTCTTGATTAATTGCCATCAGAGATTGCAGGTTGCTGACTGAAGAAATTCTTTCAATGCTCATTTTTCACTCTTTACATCTTTAATGCGCAAGGGGAAGGCAAAGAAAAACCAGCTGGTTAAACGCTGTGCACAGCTTTATGTGTGGCCTTGAACCCCTGCAGGGATGGGGCAGCCACCGCTGCTCTGGGCGACCTGGGCCAGGGCCTCCCCACCCTAAGATCTCATCTCAATCTCCCCTCTTTCAGCTGAAAACCAGTCCCCTCTCCTATCCCTGCACTCCCTGGTCAAGCCTCCCCAGCTTTCCTGGAGCCCCTTTCCCTACTGGAAGGAACATTTGTACAGCAAGTCTCTCTTGTCTCTCACAGGGTTGTTTTCGCTGGCTCTGCTGGGAGCTTGCTCGTGGTCCTTTCCCTCTTTTTACTCAGACAGCTCCTTCTGGTTCCAGGTGGTGTTGGGTGAATCAAATATTGCAGCCCCCAGAGCAGGTCATTGTGCCACAGGATATCTGTCAGCAAACCCAACTGTCCATTCTCCTGCACACACAGCGTGAATTATAAAAAGCTCTCTTCAGGGAGTGAGGGTGGCAGGGTCCTGTAATTTATCTTGCATGAAATGAGCTTGTTTGAATGGACTGGAAAAGCCAAGCCATTAATTTAGAATAGCTTCTGGACTCTGCAGAGCTGCAATTCCACTCTACATATCCACTGTCGTAAAAGTTATGGGATTTTAATACCGTTTCCCTTTTTTTGTCCTGCTGCTGCCTCAGTGGTGGCTGCTCCGGTCACACACTTCCAAATGCTTCTTCACCTCACCAGTCGCGTGTGAACAATTGAGTGAGTTTGCTCAGTGTAAATCATCTTCTTTAAACTCATTAAAGTGTGCCAAGCCTCTGCAAGAGCTGTTTGATAAACTCCCTTGAGTAGCAAAGCAGTGTTTATTATGATTATTATTACTATTATTATTTTTCTCTCGGCTCCATCTATAATGTAAACACCATTATGTTTTAATTATCTGTTTGAAAAGGAGATTTAAAAGTGAATCCCGACGGAGCCTGGCCAGCATACACAATAGAAATCCCCTTGAGAGTCACTCCAGGAGGTGAAAGCTGACATGGGAGGCATCCAGGATGAGCTGGAAGGAACACAGCTGAACGGCACAGCCATCCTACACCCATGTCTTTTGTCCTATAGAAGTGGGAACAAAAGGTGATGGCTCACCCCCTCCACAAGGGTGTTTTTCCAGGTGTTTTTTCAGCTGTGGAAGGGAAGGTACTGGCAAAAGGATGTTTCTCTGCCTTTGGTAAGGGTGTTATCACCCATTCAGGGACTCGGGAACTAAAGGAGCTTCATCCTAAAGATGAGGGAATGAAAATGCATCAGTTGCCATAGTGCCTCATCTCAGACACAGTGATACCAGGTATGAGATCACACAGACAGCGTAGCTCTGCGGACTCCGTACAGGTCACCATCTGGAGATCTGGGAGTCTTGGCCAGCTGTTCATCCCCCCTTTTCTCTCCTTCGCCCCTGAGCCAGCTCTGCCCTCTCCCTTGTTGAGCCCTGCAAAGGGAACTGGGAGCCTCTGCTCTCTGCTGGTTTTCCTCCCCTTTCTCACCCTTAGGATTGTGTTTAATGTGCAGGATTTGGCAGGGGACACTTGGATTCATCCAGATAGAGGGAATGGTAAGGATGAGTTGTTGGGACAGGTGACCAAATGGTGTGCAAATGTGTTTATGAATTAACAGTGCTGCTAAAGGGAAAGGCGCACCGAGGGAGTGAAGTCAGATCAAAAACAAGACAGGAATGAAGTAAACTCAGCTTTGTGAGTCCTTTTTCACACCCTTGCGTTGGGACAAATCTATTTGCCAGCCCTCCTCCGCGATGTAATCACTGTTAAATGTTCTGCGTTTTCCATTATCGCTAATCTCCTCAAATGAAAGGCAGGAGCCCAGGCTGCTCCTCTGCCTGTGCCAGAGCCGACGTGTTAATCGCAGCCCTCCTGCCTGCCAGGGCTGCCAAGGTGAGTTCCCCCCACGTAGCAGCCTTCTCCTGACCCGTCCTTTTGTGGACTGCAGCGAGAATGCCTGGAGGGAGGATGGACAGCAGTGCACATGGACTGCAAAGCTCTTTGCCCTCTTCCTACACTTCAGAAAGGTCAACAGATCCCAAGCAAAGATCCCGTAACATGATGACAGACATGGGACCACAACACTAACACTAAAGGATTCCCAGAAGCCAGGAAGGTGCCCTCCTTCCTCCTTCAAATCCACAAAGCTTAGAATTCCTGTGGGAGGGATGTCACTGTGACGATGTGAGATGAGAATATTAACACCCTCAGGGTTATGGAATAAAAAGAATTGATTTTTAATAACTCTAACCATCTCTTCAGCTTTCATTAGTCTCCTTGTTGGCTTTATAGCACTGGGCATGAAGAATATGAGGATTTAAAGAATTAACTGAATTAATGAGGGCTGATTATTAATGTTCAGAGCTCAATAAGAAAAGAGAGAGAGAGAAATAAAATACAAAAAAAAAATGAGCTGAAAATAAGGGCAATCTTTCATTTCCCCAAAATGAGATACATTGAATTATTACTATACTTAAAAATGAAGCATCGAAGGAATAGAAATAAATACCTCCCATTAGCTCTTGGGGGACCTGTGAAATTCTCTACGAGGAAATGTCAAAGTCAGGGAAAGAGGATGATGGTGAGGAAACAGCACTGAAAGCTGCGGCGGAGGCTTTAGTCCACACTTTGAAGAACACTCAGTCACTGTGTTAGGATTGAGGAGGAGCCCAGTGCCGCTTCTGCCCTGCCCAGGGCTGCAGGGATCCTGGAGTCATAGAATCGTAGCATCATAGAATAGTTTGGCTTCAAAAGGACCTTAAAGATCATCCAGTTCCAACCCCCCTGCCATGGGCAGGGACACCTCCTACTGGATCAGGGGCTCCAAGCCCCATCCAACCTGTCCTTGAACCCCTCCAGATGGGGCAGCCACAACTTCCCTGGGCGACCTGGACCAGTATCTCACCACTCTCATGGTGAAGGAATTCTTCCTTATGTCTAGAGTCAGGATAACCTGTCCGTAATCAAAAGCTGTTTAGGGGTTCAGCTCCTTTGAAGGTTTTATCGTTCAGTCTTGGAAAAAGCCAAGTGCTTTGCAGCTATGGATATCTGACCATTAGTTCCTCACCTCCAGTGAGGGCTGTGTGGACGCAACCGGTTGCTCTCATGTGTTTAGGTTGCAAAATCTTCTGGAGAGGGGTTGTCTGTGGAAGTCTGAACTTAGTGCAGGCCTACGGTTGCACCTGTGGGGCAGATATCGCTACTTACCTCCCCTCCATCCCAAAGTCCTAACCAGCTTCTCCCTTACAAGTGAAGCAAAGCACTTAATTATCTGCATAGAAATAAATGCAGGATTGACTGCCATGGCTCCTTCTCCATGGGTGGGATCGTCCAGGATTGTCAGGGCTAATGGTAATTGATGTTTCCTTTCACACCTGCTCTCTTTCCCGCTTTATTAAGCCTCTGCAAACACTGCTGTCTCTGGGGAAACAGTGGGAGTGGAGGAGGAAGCCTGTGGAAGAGAACAATTCTGGTTGTTCAGCACAGCGCTCTGCTAAATTGCATCCAGCCTCTTTTGCAGAGTAATAAAGTGTTGTCTGAAAGGCGGCATGGAGTTCTAATTTTCTCATTGTCAGTGGATGCTGTAATCACGTAATTAACAAAGTGCGGGAGAGACTCATTTAAAGCAAGCTGAGAAAGCCAGGACACGAAGCAGATGCTTGGGGGAGTAGGAGAACTTTTATTTGAGCTCTTTAAGACCCGGAGACCCTTTTAGTACTTGAAAGATAGAGGAATTGCATGTGGATAAAGGGAGTAGTTAAAGGAGTGTTGGTTTGCTTGGTTATTTTATCCCTGTGCTGACTTGAAAATTCAAGGGTTGTTTTCCTCTGCATTGCCCCAGTCTGAGAATCTGGTACTCGATGGGGGTAAATCCTAGCATCCAGTTCACTGCCTCAGGGAGACACGGATCCCTGTGGTCCTAAGGCCTCATATCTCATCCTCCTTTTTTTCCCTGCAACTCCACCATTTCTCCCTACCCCAGCAGTCTTCACTCTGTTTTTAACAGCCGCTGCACTTCTACTAAAGGTTATTACTGGTCGAACAGAGCCCTGACTGCTTTATATTACAGCGACACCAGTGTTTCTTCTGTTGTGGCTCTGCTTTTTTTCTCAGAAGTGAGCAAAAGGGCTTTTTTGGACCAAATAGCAGCAGAGCCTGCCCCTCCTGAAGGAGCTGTGAGGGTGTTGGGGTTGTCATGGCACCACACAGCTGTGGTCTGCGTTTGTCATATCAGAGCAATCAGCAATCTTCGTGGAGACAATGGGCGGTGATACGTAGCCAATAACTTCTCATCCTCTGAGCAGCAGAGGCAGCTGATGACTTTTTCAAAGTAGCTCTAATAATCCAGCACACAGACCAGAGGCACGAAGGCAGGAGCTGCACCCAGACAGCAATCCCGGAGCCCGTTTGACTGAGAGGGCAGCGGCTCCCATTCCTTAATCCTGCCCTGGGGTCAGAGGTCTTGAGCTGAAGAGAATGGTGAACACAGGGTTCTCTCCTTCATCCTGCACCAGCTCGCCCCATGGCTTTGGCCCATGCCAAGACCACTGCGTAAACACCCTGGAGCTACTCCAGTGCCTGCTGCTTGGCTCTGCAGCCGCTGAGTTTGGACCAGGTCTTGCAGCTGCTGAGGATGAGACCAGCTCTGTCACTGCATCTCTTCTTGGTGGTGCCTTTCCTCAGGTCTCATCCTCAGCCCATGGTCTGCCCAGCAGCCTCCATAAAGCATCTTCCTTCTATCCTTCCCTCTTTCTATTCATTTGTAGATATTTTAGGGTGAGGAAATGTAATTTATCTGCAGGAAAAAAATTCTTGACCCAAGAAAGAGACTGTCTTGAGGAAGGAGAGGAATGGTACTATTTTTTATGCAGGCAATGCCTCCCTAAGTCTGAGAACCCAGTAAACAATTACAGCAATGGGAGGATCCTGGAGATTTAGAGATGCAAGAGTGCTGACAAAGGCTAAGCTTGACCCATTTATCTCTCAGCATATTTAGCAGCAGCTAAGAAGCACCTCACAGAATTGAAACTGGTGAATTTAAATGATAGCCTCTTCTGTTCTGGCTTTTTAATTCCACATCCCTTGGATACTCCTCTCCTTACTTTGAAATGTGGAGTCCTCTCCGTCTCTGGTGATGGATTATGTGTCTGTCCCCACCTCCACACTGCTGAACTGGAAATTGTGTGCAAAATGGACATTACAGCTCTGCAGACTTTAATTAAGAGGAGACACCAGAAACAGGTTGCAAGCAGAGAGCAGGTGGGACTTCGTGAGTTGGTTTGTAGACTAAAGTGAGCTCAAGGAAGCGTTGCAGATAATGGAGATCACAGTGTTCCTCCAGATGTTTGCTGCTATGAAGCTTCTAGTCAAACTATCAGACCCCTTTTGAAGTACTTGTTTGCTTTATACATCATTAACTGAGAAAGAAATTGCCCAACAGTTGAGCCCATAATTTTGTGCTCCTGCCCTGTGGGTGCTTTGTATTTATACGGCTTTGAAGAAGCCATCAAGACTTGTAGTAGTATTTATAGTATGACAGTGTTTACAGGCTGTGGCTGAGAACAAGACCTACAGTATGAGGTCTTATACATACAGGATGAAAAATGTGCGAGGTACGAGGTTATGGTCTTAAAAGCTGAGGGAGCAAACAGGCTGCAGGATTGCACAGGAGGGCAGCGCTGGAGAATGGTTTAGGTTTGACACCCAGCGAATAGGGCGATGTGTTGATGCCTGTCCCTGAGGGTCAAAGCAGAACTGGATGGAGCTGTGCTGAAATTCATTGTCTAGTCAAGGCTTCAATACATCCCGGGATTTAATGGGGAACAGCATCCTAAAGATTTGAGGCAGACACTGCGAATGGAACAGCCTCTACAGTCAGTGGAAGGAGGTAGTTGCAGTTCATCCTTAGAAGATGATGTTATTACTTGATATTATACCCCTAAATAGCATGTGATGCGCATCCCCTACTGCTGCCTTGAGCTTGGGCATCATTGTTGATGGTTTACCTCTCAGTGCCTCATTTAGCGTTTTGGGTGTAGGGCCAGGAACCAAAGTTTCTTTCTCCAGCATCTTCTTTTTACCCATAACATCACCACATCTGTGCAAAATTGATGCCAGATTTATACACAAGCACAGACGCGCTGGCTCGGTGGAGTGACTCCCGGTGGGAGTATATAAAAGGAACACGGTTTCTGTGTGTGCTGCAGACAGGCCCTGTGAGATTTCCTTCAGGACTGTCACTGTCTGCAGTCGCCCTTCCAGATGGAAGGATAGGAAGGCTCGCTGGGAGCTACAGTGCCAGCAGCAGTGCAGAGCTTGTCGCATCTGCAAGGCACTGCTTGCACAGCCCACAGCCACCCACAGCAATAATTATTCACAGCTCTTTAAATTCCTTTTGCACTGCTCCACTGCAATGTTGAATTGCTCCATCAGCTGTGACAGTTTAGAAAAGCTAATGTGACCCATTCTCTGGAACAGGAAAGTGGTCATAGGAGCGATTCTTCCATAAACTCCTTTTTCTTTTTCACTGAGTTTTTCCTGATCCTTAAGCCATTAAATCATAGAATAACAGAGTAGCTTGGGTTGAAAGGGACCTCAAAGCCCACCCAGTCCCACCCCCTGCCATGGGCAGGGACACCTCCCACTGGATCTGGGGCTCCAAGCCCCATCCAACCTGGCCTTGAACCCCTCCAGGGATGGGGCAGCCACCACTGCTCTGGGTAACCTGGGCCTGAGTGTCCCCACCCTCACAGCAAAACTTTTCTCCCTAGGTTGTCATCTCAATCTCCCCTCTTTCTATCAACTGCTTTCCTTTCTTTGTTTTTTTTCTCTTTTTCCCTTGAGCAATGCTTGTCAGCAGGGCTGGAGCCCAAGTTATTCTTTTCGTAACACCCCGGTGTGTTCACAGCTCCAGCACTCCCCCACAAATGACAGGCTCCGTATTGTGCCAGGGAAAGGTAAATTGTTAAGTGCATTTACTTCTGTTAACACAGTAGTCGACACCGTGCAGTCTCCTGTTTGAGCTGCCAGGCAGCCATATGATTTTTAACGAGCTGTCATCTTGGGTACCTTGGAAGGATAAACTGCACTCTGAAAACTCAAAGACATGAAGAAAGGTATTTGCTTATGTAGCTCGTGTAAAATGATAAGCCCTGTTAATTAATCACTCTTGTTCCAGGCTTGATGTCAGAATCAGACAAGAGGCGATCAGTAAACGTGGGAGCACAAGTATGTGCAGGAGCAGTGCTGGCAACAGCAGAAAACAGGACAAGGAGAAGAAGAAGCTGTGCCAGGAGATGATGACATCACCTCTGCTGGTGTGTTGGACCATGGGATAAGGTGTCCCAGAGCTGACCGAGGTAAATTGTAACTATTCTCCGTAGCAAAAGCCAAGGTTCTTCTTCAGACCAAGGGGCACATTCAGATGTAAAACTCAAGCAATCAGTTGTTTCCAAATGCACAGGTGGGTCAAGGGAAGGAGTCAGCAATCCCTGGGCACTTTTATGATCTCATTAATTTCTGAAGCGTATCAGCCTGTGGTTCATATAGACTCTGACAGATGTACTTGGCCAAAACCTAGAAACAGGAATATGTGGGTGGCAGAATAACTCTGGATGAGACAGGAATAGACTCTTATCAGCAGAATGAAATCATCAACCCTTTATTGGTTTGAATTGCATACTGTCACTGTCCTGCAGAGTCACATCTCCGGCTAATATATCAGCTGAGCACCTTCCCCATAGCAGCATTATCAGCAGAGAATGAAACCCTTAGCAATGTGCGTTAATCATATAGGAATCCTGGGTTTAGTTTTGGGCTCCTCACTCCAAGAAGGACATTAAGGGGCTGGAGTGTGTCCGAAGAAGGGGAAGAGAACTGGGGAAGGGGCTGGAGCCCAGGGGTTCTGGGGGCGGCTGAAGGACCTGGGGCTGTTTAGCCTGGAGAAGAGGAGGCCAAGGGGAGACCGCATTGCTCTCTGCAGCTCCTGAAAGGAGGTTGTGGTGGGGTGGGTGCTGGGCTCTGCTCCCAAGTAACAAGGGGTGGGACGAGAGGAAACAGCCTCAAGTTGCACCAGGCGAGGTTTAGATCGGATATTAGGAAAAATTAGTTTAGTGACGGAGTGGTGAAGCACTGGACCAGGCTGCCCAGGGCAGTGGGGGAGTCTCCATCCCTGAAGGGGTTCAAAGAACATGTGGCCATGGCACTTGGGGACATGGTTTAGCAGGTACAGTGGGGTTGGGCTGACATTTGGACTGGATGAGCTTGGAGGTCTTTTCCAACCTTAATAATTCTGTGATTCTCTGGTTTGCATTTCTCTGCACAGCGGGATTTTGTCTTGAGGTGTAAGTTTGTCCTCATGTACGATGGTAAGCCTACCAGCACAGCCAAAGGCAGAATTCCTGCCAGCACGCTTTGGAGCAGCGAACCAGACCATAGTGTAAGCGTGGCCATGGCCTTCTCTTCTCGCATTCATTAACAAAACTGGCCAAGGTGAGCCTGCATTTCATTCGATACCCTCGCTGCATTCAGAAGCATAAAGATTATTTCATGGTGTGTGCTGAGGGCTGTAGTCTCCTTTGACTCCAGAAATCAGCGGTACGAGGCCACCCAGCTATCTGAGGAGAGGAATTCAGCTGCAAGGTGGCTGGTGAGGTCATGTAACACCATTTTAGCTGTAATTTTCCTGCAATTGATTTCCTAAAGACAACTTGTAGTCTGTGTGCAATGAAAGCTAATTTAAACAAGAAAGATGAGGCTTTCCAACACACCTTGATTGGCAATTGTGATAAATTCCTATAATTACTATTGACTCCGCAGAGGGGTTTCGTTTGTTAAAGGTGTTGCTGAAATGACAGCCCAGCAATGGAAGTACATATTGCCATGTACTTCCAGTGCTGAAAGGGGCTCCAGGAAAGCTGGGGAGGGGCTCTTGGTCAGGGAGGGCAAGGGCAGGTTGAGGGGGAATGGTTTTCAGCTGAAAGAGGGGAGATTGAGGTGAGATCTTAGGAAAAGATGTTCTCCTGTGAGCATGGGGAGGGAAGAGCTCAGCCAGGAGCCGTGGTTCTTGCGGGGGAGAAGGAGTGAACAAAAAGCAACAGAAAGGGAAGAGAACAGCAGGTGAAATTAGTGCCTTGGTCCACTCGTTACTGTGGTGATGATTGGACTCGTGCACTTTTGCTTTTGGGCTTTTTCCCTCCTTGGAGAGAGAACACTTGATGATAAAATAGCACCTTCATTAAAGCAGAACTAATATTTAACAGCTACAAAGCAACCAGTGCACGCTGGAGCTGGCTTCTTCAGCGGAGGAGGAAGGGGGAAATGTCAAGGGCACAGCAGGGGCACCGTTCCCTCCCAGCCTGCTCACGTCTGCATTTGAAGTGGGTTTATTGATTGCTCAGCGCCCGGGTCCATAGGCAGATCCAGCACCACACGCGTGTGGATCTGTGGGGTGCGTAAGCCATGGCTCTGAACACACTTGGCTGCCTCTAAGGTATGGTGTTACCTCTCTCTTCACCCAGCAGTGGAGGAAATGTGTCCCCATGGCCCTCTGTTAGTGCCACAGATACGACCTGACACACATCAGTATAGAATCATAAATGCTTTGGGTTGGAAGGAACCTTTGCAGGTCATCCAGTCGAACCTCCTGCAGGAGCGGGGACATCTTTAACCAGATGAGGTTGTTCAGAGCCCCATCCAACCTGACCTTGAATATTTCCAGGGATGGGACAGCCACGACTTCTCTGCAAACTCCATCACATCAAACATCTTGCACTCGATCTCGCTGTCTGTGTCGTTGATGAAAATATTAAGCAGCACTGGTCCCCGTACAGACTCCTGAGGGACACCACTCATGAATATTATTGGTTTAACTGTTATCCCTCTCTGGAATTCCAGGAGTGTGTACACATATTCCGGATATTTTCTGTATCTCAGCCAAAGCCTGGCGAGTGCAGCGAGTGTCTCACACCCATTACAGCTACAGCATGGGTGATTTGGGGGAGGAGGGAGGTGAAGGAACAGGAAAAGAAAGAGCTGCTCCAAATCCTTCAGCTCTTCACTTGGACACTGTGAATGAGATATTTAAATACGTTGCCTTGGAAACAATCAAAGAGGGGGGTCTTTGTGTGTCTGTGAGTGTGTGTGTTTTAGTAATCCCCAAGGGGGTGTTTAATTGAAATCAACCACAGCTTTGTAACTGTGTTTTAAATTGGAGAGAAATAAAAAGAAGAAGCTGCCAGAAAGGGAACATTAAATAAAGGCGGGGGGAGCGCACATGAAACAAGATGGGGGGAGAAAGGGAAATCAAAAGAATAAATTTACTGTAACCAGCAAAGGATTCATTAGGGTTACAACAAAGCTCCGTTCAGTTTCCCTCCTATTGACATTAACAAGTTTGATGTGGGTCCAGCCTGAAAGGCAGCAGGAACATCTTTCTCTCCCCTCTCCGCCTGGTCCCCGGGGACCCAGCAGCTGCCTGTAAATTGCTCCACATGGGGCAATAAGGTTTCTTTTCTTCCCTCCTTGCATTTTGCTTTGTCTGACTGCACCTACATTGAGCGATGCCCTCGGAGTCTTCCTCATTGCTTTCCACTCGCTGCAGCATCTCTCCTCCCTCCTGGACTCTCCGACGGGGACAAGCCAATGAACCCGAGATGTTATTTATTACTGTCCTGCAGCTTGAATATATTGGGCTTACCAGGGTTATTTTTGGTCCCAGAAATAGCCCCTCTAATTAACCATTATTATTGTTAATGTTAGTATTGAAGTTGCAATCTAAGCTAAAGGGCACTGTTAGTAGAAGAGCAACCTCACGGTGAGTAAACTTATACTGGAAATGAGAGATATTTCTATGCCTTGGAAACACTGGGGCAGTAGGAAAGGAAGCCTAACAGTTTAAAGAGAAAATTTCATGAAGTATGAATGAGATTTTATCTCAAAGAGCTGAACTTTCATGGTCCAGAAGGTCTTTTCCAATATCTCACTCCTATGTTTTACGCTTTTTTGTATTAAAATGAGATGTCAAAGGGTCTGAATTACAATGCAGCGCTTATTCAGTCACACAGACACAGAGCAGGAGCCAGTGCCTGACCCCGGTGCAAAAAGACAAGATTACATTTGAGATTAATTCTGCACGGACAGAGCTGCCAGCATGTGCGCGTGAAGGAAGGGGCATTGATCCCAGCTGCCAGGATCAGGCTCTGATGTTCTGCCGCACAGAGAGCCAGCACAAAATTAGCACATGAACCAGACAGGAGCTGGGAGGAGTCCAGAGGCACAGCGAGAGGAAGGGACTTGTTCAAAGTCCAGTTTTAGTGCTATTTTTAGAACCAGAACGGTTTTGCCATCCTCTGGAGAGGAAATGGGAGAACGGTGCTTGGTTCTCCTGTCTTTCTGAAGGACTCGGAGCTCAGGTGACACAAGAAGTTAGGTAATTGTGTTGTTATTAATAATCACCTATTGGACTCATAAGAAACTGCGCAGGACTGGGCTAATTCAGCCTCAGTCTTGTGTAGCCTCGCAGTCTGGCTCTGTTTCATGGAGAGATCCGTGTGTAGAGGCCGTGGCTGAGATGGAGGTGCTCGGCGCTTGGTACTGTCCCAAATGCTCAAGAAAAGCCGTCTGTCGGAGAGAAGCCTCAGGGACCCTGGCAGGAGCAGCTTTTACCTCGTGGGCCAAAATTAGGACATGCTGAGCTCCCATCGGCTGAAATCATTGTTTTGGCAATATTTTCCCTTCCTGCTTGGCCATTCCTTGATCTGGGATCTTCCAATTTTCAGCTCCAAGCCCTTTCTCAACTGCAAAAACCTCTACTTGCTTCTCCTTCCTTTTCACCATAAGCCGAACTCCTCCTGCCAGCGTTTCCCTCTCGCTTCCCCTACTCTTTGAAGGCGCCTTCCTCGAAGAAGGATTGCAAGAAAGAGAATGTGTGGCTGTAATAGATTTCCCCCACTAGAGTGTACGTTAAATTTAAGGCTTTGCTCTGGACACCAAATGGTTGGTCATTAATGCCCCTCGAAACAGCGGCATAAAACAATCCTCGTAAGTGCTACCATGAAGAGTGGTGGCAGAGATCAGAAGTGATCAGAATGCAGACGGGAGCTGCAGCTCTCGGCGTAAAAATGATTAATGAAAAATCCCCAGCATCCTTTCTTCTCTTTGCAAAGGGAGGAAGCGAGCGAGCTTGACAAGAACGGCTCCTCATGTGAGGAGGATAATAGCAGGAATGATACGTCTCCAGGAGATTCCCAAGGCCTGTTGCATACATAATAAATTGCCCTTGTCACTTTTGGAGACCTTATGAAGAAAGATCACCAAAGCCAGCAGCAGCAAGGAGGGAAAAGAACAAAAGATTCAACCCCAAAGAACCAGCCTTGCCTGGGAGAGGCACCAGCTCTGCTCACCCCTCTCCTCTGTTTGCTCAGCAAAGTGATTTTGAAGTGAACAGAAAGAGTTGGGTCCCCAGGCTCATAAAGTATCTGCCCGCCTGTGATGGCAGTGAAGCCGAGAAAGGGGCTACGAGAGCTGCAGATCTTAAACCCTGTTTTAGAGAGAGCAGAGGACGCCACTGAACCGCTGGCCTGCGCTGCCATGGCAGACGCTTGCGGTTGGGTGACCGACAAGGAGCCCACAGCAGGTGAGTGCTGTGGCTCCAGAGAGCCAAATTCTTCCGGAATTGAGTCAAATCTGCAACGTGTGCTCACAGCCCAGCAAGCCAACTGTGTCCTGGGCTGCATCCAAAGTGGGACCAGCAGGGCAAGGGAGGGGATTCTGCCCTGTACTTCGCTCTGGTGAGTCCACCCCTGGACCCTGCGTCAGTTCTGGAGTCCTCAGCGTGCAGTGCCACGCGAGCCGTGCCACACAGACCGAGCTTCATCCCTCTGTGTTTGCATGAGTCCTCAGGGAGGCGAGGAGGGACTCAAAGGAGGGGGTCACAGAGGGAAATCTGCTCTAATTTCCTGCTCTGCCTCCAGCTTCCATGTAACGTTGTAAATCACTGAAAGCAAGGAACAGGAAGATGGATGGACTTTGCAATGCTCGGCTGGTACTGCCCAAAGCACACAGGAACCATCTACAGGAGCGCAATGAACACGGCTCGGGGCAGTTATTTGTGAATATGCAGGAGAGGAAGTTTAACAGAGAAAAGGTCCTTCAGGCAGTGACTCGGGAGTGAGACAGCATCCCCTTTTCAGTCATCTGGTAAGACTTGGGACCTTGCAAATGATCTTTGTGGATTTTTCCTTTAGTGTCTCTGTATTTTAGTGATGGGGATGGCAGCTCTTGCTGTTATCCCTCTTTCCCGTGGGCATTCCTTTGAACACCTGCTGCAGGTTCAGAGCACCACCAGCCTCAGCTGGGAGATGATTTCCAGTAATGCTTGCCAGGTGCATGGGGAAGATAAAGGCGGGTCCTGCAGTGCTGGCTGCTCTTTGGATTTCTGTCCTGGCTCCAGGACTGGCTGTGAAAGGAAGGCTGGATGGTGGTAGGCAAAAGTTCCTCCTAGCAAACAGGGGTGACCACAGTCAAAGTGCTGCTGCTGATTCTGCATTGTTATCCCACTGAGGAAGACGGAATGGAATGGCTTTTGCTCAAGCACCAGCTCTGTGTGGGGAGGTGAGAACCCAGTGAGGCCAGGTTAGTGCTGTTGGTGACGAGGAACAGGTTGTAGAGTTGGAGGAGTAGCTTTATTCCACCTTCTGCCTTTGGGCAGCACAAATCAGCCCAGAGCACGGTAATGACTCCCCTCCCCAGGATGCCCTCTGCCAGACACACTGGTTTACCTGCTGTCACCATGAGTCCTGGCGCTTTATGCGAGGTGGGTTCTGGCCTCCCAGGCTCAGTCAGGCTCTTTCGAGGTGTCCGCCTTCCGCTGTGCGGCACTGGAATAGTAGCAGCCAGTAGCAGGGTCGTTTATTTGGCCTTTCATCCTTCAGCGTGATGGATGAGGATCCTGATAAATAGCTGCCTCTATGAGAAGGTCTGATTTAGGTCCTTGGCTCTCGTACGTGGCTGTATGTGTCGTCTTCCTGCTCACCTGCTTCATGGCCAACTGTTAAAGACTGCTGGGTCTCTGAATGCTGGGCCTTACGATAAGGAACGGGGGTTTTCTTCTCCCTCACCACAAATAAAAGGGAGTTTCTTCCCTGCTTGCAGTCAGACTGTTCCCATGGGGCGGTGTCTCTAAGGAAGCCCCACAGATGCCCCTGGGGCTGCATCAAATCTGCTCCCTTGGTATTTCCCAGCTCCAAAGGTGCTCCATTCCCATTCCTGAGGGACTGATAGCTGCTCTGACTTGCAGGCGAAGGAATCGAAGTGGCATATCCCTCAGGAGAAGGGCAGAGAGGGAAACAGGGTTGTATTTAGGTGGGTGCTGGTCTCTTCTCCCTGGTGGCCAGAGACAGGACGAGGGGAAATGGCTTCAAGATGCGCCAGGGGAGATTTAGGTTGGATATTAGGAGGAATTTCGTTACTGAAGGGGTTGTCCAGCATTGGAAGAGGCTGCCCAGGGAGGGGTTTAAAAGGTGAGTAGCTGTCATACTTGGAGACATGTTCTGGTGGCGGCAGGGCTGGATCAATGGTTGGACTCCATGATCTTAAAGGTCTTTTCCAACCAAAACCATTCTATGATTCTATTATTTTAGCCATTAGGAAAAGGAAAGCTCTGGCGTGGGAGTGATGTGCTGGAGGCTCAGGTTCAGGGCTCGTTTTGCTTCAGCTCCCTGCATGACTTCGTACTTCTGTGCAGCAGCTGCTGCAGGCTTTAATTTTCTCTCCTGTTCCTAAGCATATTTTCTATTATTTTTGGTCTTGTCTATGCAAGACAGAACTCAGGATAGATGTAGATACCTGCATTCCGTGACTGTACGTTTCCTAGTGCCATGGGACACTGATTTCATTTGGCTTTCTAATTTATTTCACAATACTGTGGAATAATTAGAATTATTAAAGCCAAAATGTTCTTTGCTGCCTGTTTCTATTAGGCAAAGCAGCTCAGACTGTCAGGTCTTTGGGGAGGGAGGAGAAGGTTTGTTTTTTACCACCTCCCAATCTTTTGTCCTTCATGACCTTTATTTCTTTCGCTAAAATTAACATTCGTGCCAAAAAAAAAGGTGGAAAATGGTCCCTCTTCCCATTGCGCCAAACCTTCCTGCAGAGGGAAGGTTATTCTTCTCAGAGCTGAGCTATAGGGCGTATCGGGTGGTACAGTCCGCCCTTTCTAAGGCTAAATCATCAGCTCTAATAACTTTTCCTGCTTTCATTATTCCTCTCCTCTCCTTGGAGCACAGATATGTTGACGGTTACGTTGCTGTCTCTGCTGGCAGCAGATGGAGAGCCAAGCTGGAGGTACCAGCCGTGTCACCATTAAGAGCCGGCAACGCGATGTGATGGTTTCTAATGCAACCCTTCGGGTCGCTGACAGAGCTGTTTCTCAAAAACAAGAAACCCCAACAACTCTGAGGCACAGCCAAGCGTACTGGTAAAATCCTGTCTTAATGCTGAGTGTTTTACAGCTGGCTTTGATGGAACTGGGAGGTTTTAGCTTTTTTGTTGGAATAAATCAATCAAGAGCTACCCTGGGGATAAGCAAGAAAGGATTCCCAAACTAAGAAACTAAGAAGCCAAATTGTCAAAAGGCTCCCTACTCCTGACAGTTTAATTTGAAATGTCGGTTTGGGGTCTGATCTGGAGCAGATCAGGCCTGTGCAATCTTGAGTGCATGCAATGAAAATCAGAATTTCTCTGTACTGGGAAGAGCCAATGTGCCTGCATTTGTTCTAAGGAAATGAACAGTTTAGAAATGGGAAAACATTTTGTTGCAGTTTAACTGAAATTGCTCATTTTAGGTTGACCCAGTGTAATTTCCCCTGCGACTGACACGTTTTCATTTCATAATGAGCTGAAGGTTCCTGTGTGGATGTGATGTTCACGCGTGGGTTCTGCTCTTGGTTGGGTGCTGAGACGTGGACTTCAGGAGGGTGTATTCTTCACCACTGACTTGCTGAGGCCTCCAAACCTTTCTAGAGCATCACTGCTGGGGTCCTTCTCACCCCACTCAGCCATCCTTTCCTCTCCTGCTTCCCAGTCCTGTGCCAGCTGCTGTTTGAGAGCAAACCCTGAGCCAATTTTGATTCATTTCACTTGCAAATGTAATGCCTTGCCATTGTTATATCTTTAGGAGCCCCGTAGCCTGTACGGGGTTTTAAAAGCTCTCTGTATTAGCTGTCTCTCCCTTGTCCCGTTCCTGCTCCCTCTGAGCCTCCTCATTCCCTATTCAAGGCGCCTTTGTGCTCCGAATGCCCAGCAGTCACGGTTGCGTCTCCCTTCATCAACAAAGAGAAACCTTATCTTCTGATGGACACCTACAGCACATTCTCTGTGACATTTAAATCTCCCTTTGTAGCCAACTCAGATATTTTTGCTGTTAAAAGAAGACGGTGCAGCCGGGTGATTTCATTACTGCAAATGTTATTACAGTGAAAGCCTGTTTAAGACATAATGTCACTGAAGGGAAAATAGGATCGAGCAGCGAGTGTGGCCTGATGGAGGGTGCTGGGATTCATCACAGGCTGAAAGAAACCTCTCAAACATCAGACCTGCTAATGGAGCAGCTTTTTTCTTCATCAAATCAAACCAGCCACTTCCTCAAAGCCCTAAGGCTAGGAATTAGAAAGAAGATTGAAAAGCATTAGGCACCCAACTCTCACTGACTTTATATTTGAGCTCCTAAGCTGTTCTTGCTGCTTTAGAAATTACAGCTGGTCTGTTGGGGTTCTTAGAGCCATAGACCCAGTGAATAGAAATGCATTGTGTTAGCAGCAGCCCCAGACCTCAAAAAGACAGCGGTGCTGCACATCCATGTTCATAATGATTAGTTCTTGATCCAAGAACACTTAGGAAGAGAAATAATCACAGACAGGTCCCAGCCTCCCTGAAGTCGGGGGGAATTTGTTAAGGACCTGGCCCCAATTTCTACCCTAGCGCAGATATAATTCCTTTTTTTCTTTTCCTCCCAAGTAGATTATTTCCGTAAGGATTTTGGATTTGCAAGAGCAAAATGTTGAGCTCCTAGAGTCAGAGGTCTGCTCGGCGCTCAGCTCCCTGAGTGTGTGGCTTTGCATGTGTGGGTTTGAACCATGTTGTGCGAATGTCGTTGTTCATTAGAGAGCAGAGCCCTCCAGATGGACCTCCACTGTGCTCCCAGCCCTGTCCTTGAGGTACTGGGCATGGAGTGACAGGACAAGGGGGAATGGCTTTGAATTGAAAGGGGGAAGATTTAGATTAGACATTAGGAAGAAATTCTACACGATGAAGGTGGCGAGGCCCTGGCCCAGGTTGCCCAGAGCAGTGGTGGCTGCCCCATCCCTGGAGGGGTTCAAGGCCAGGCTGGATGGGGCTTGGAGCCCCTGATCCAGTGGGAGGTGTCCCTGGGTTTGGAACTGGATGGGTTTTGAGATCCCTTCCAATGAAAACCATTCTATGATTCTATTCCGGTTCCTAGTGTGAGTTGGCTCCCTTTTGAAGCTTGCTTTGCTCTGCAAAATAGATGTGACCTTCGCCTTTAAGAAGGGCGAGTAGCTCACACTCCTTGTTAATGGTGATCCTGAACCTTGACTGTTCTGCCTTCTGGAGGGTGTGGATGGTTCTCTTCCATTTGACATATTCCCAAGCACTGCAACACCGTGAGTATCAGGTCAACAGTGAACTTCCCACCAGCTTCCAGAAGGTTTGGACCATGCCCCAGCCTGCTCTGCTAATGAGATATGACAAGCTGGAGTGAACAGTTAGGGAGCACCAGGATTTCACAGCCTGTTTTGCCAGCGACTTATTGTTTTTTCAGTTGTTTTTTTTTCCCTTCGATGTTTTTTCCTCCTTGTGTGGTAGCGTCTCCAATCTATCCCAGGCTGATTCTGACATTAACAAGACAGTAGATGACAGGCAAAATGAGTCCATGGGCAATTCAGAGTCTCCCTGCTAAGTAATCGTAAACACTGTAAGTTTGCAACGAAGCCAGCAGCTGCCTTTCTACCCCTGGACAAGGGCCGCTTCCTTACAAATCGAGGCGCTGCAGGTTTTACAGCTGTCGGACAATGAGTTTGGTGCCTGTTATTTTCTTCTCTTTGTGTTTTTTTCTCTCCTTTTTCTTTCTTTTAATAGAAAATCTCTCTGCATTGCCAGAACTCCAGTGGTCCCTCCAGCAGTGAATCAATACAGCCAAGCGCTGAAGCTTGAACTTTCTGGCTGATGCTGCTGGAACGGGCACAGAGGGGTCGTGTTGCTTGCACATCCTCTCTTCCCAGGGTTTATTACCTTCGATCACATCTCTTCTAGGGAAGCAAGTATTTATTTGGAAGCTGGGAGGGGTTTCAACAGCACAGAACTTCTGTCCCAGAGGCGCTGAGGGCGAACAGGCTGGGGAGGGTGGGCTGGACCTGGAGAGAGCCCCTGGCAGGGTGCTCCCCTTGAGCTTTCCAATCGCTTTTCAGACTGTTAGAGCATGTACAGAGCCCCAAAAGACACCTTTAACATAATGTAGACTGGTAAAGAATACTCTTTATTACTTCATTACTTTTGATAGAGCATTGATCCTGCCCTGGACTGACTTTTAGTATGATCTTAGCCTTTTAAAATACATTTTCTATGATAGATTCCGAGGCAGCCTGCATTGAACCCCACCTTTACAGTGCTTTATCCATGGTTTGGTTATGGGATAGCCTGGCTCTGCCTCCCCTGCTGTAGTTCTTGTCCCCTCAGCCGAGCATGCAGTTCCTCCTGGATGGTTTCAGTGCCAAGTAAATCATATTTGCTCAAACCCCTTTTGGTATGTGGCTGTAACGCTGCTCTGTCATCCTGCGCTGCCTCTTAAATGATGCCACCTTCTTACCCTGACTGTTAACTTATAGAAGGCTTAATTTTGCCTTGTTATGCTACAGCCGTCCGTGCCCTCTGCTCTCCCTCCATCTGCTGCCCTTCTCTGCAGTGGGTCTATCAAATAGCACATGTCAGATGAAACACATAAATTCTTTCTGTTTATGATTGAGTTTAATAAAGTCTGGCTCTTGCGCCGTCCAGGTGGCTTTTGGACATGCAGAATTTAGTGTGCGAAGTGGTTGATCTCTGATCTTTAAAGTAGAACTGTGAAATCGGCGGTGAATTTGCATGCGTGGGGAGTACGAAGGCAGGAAACAGCAGCTCTGAAACTCCCTAACCTCTGCCCTTTATTTCCTTGTGCTGAGTTTTCCATGCCTGACAATGCATGCAGTGGTGATTTATGCATAACCAGAGCAGCCTCCAGTGGCTGGATTGTGAATTTTTCCAAGCAGGTCTTTATCTTAGCTCATGTGTGGGTTTTACAGACCCCGACCTTGATTTCTCCCTGCTCCAAGCTCAGCCTAGGAGAGGGGGGAGAGCCGAGAGCCACGGGTGCCCTGCTTATTCTGCTGGGAGCCAATTTCATCCCTAATTGAGCTGAAAACAGCTGCTCCGTCCTCGCTGCCGCAGGCCTGCTGTGCACAGCAGTTTTTGACAATAGCTGAGATCTAGAGCTCTCGGAGCTGCCTGTGCCAGCATCCTACCCTGTTGGAACAGTAGCTCCCCCACAGCGTTCCAGCCAGGGGATATAAGAAACCTCTGCCTGCTCCATCCTTCAACTGTCCAACCCTACAGGTACTCCCTGGCAGTGCCCATGGCTGGGGGAAGCCAGACCCTACCTCTCTGTGTCTGTAGCTCTGCTCCCATGTCACCATTATCTGCCAAGGACCTTCTCCGTTAGTGGGTTTGGGCCTCATGGAGTGATAAAGCTTGCAGAGAAGTGAGGTTGCAGAACACCCTTGTGTCAAGGTCCCTCTGGATGCCATCCCTTCCCTCCACGGTTTGTCTTTAATTCTCTCCTTGTACTTTGGTGATGAGTTCTCAGAGCGGTTTTTACTTCTCGGGGCCCTTGAGGGCGAAATAAGTGAGAGAGGACTCTGAGCCAGGGGTGGTTGGGAGGTGTGGAAACTGAGCCAAGATGTTTGTGAAAGTCCGAACAAACCCCAAATGCTGTTTGTGCCCCCAGCAAGCCCCCAGCTCTGCCCCAGTGCTCAGAGTGGCCTCTTGTCTTTGAGGGCAGGAGTTTCAGGAGCAATGGTCTGAGCTATAACTCCTACCAGGGAGCAAGGAGCAACTCGCTGTCTGCTACAGCACTGATGTTTATGGAAAATGAGGAGAGGAGGTGAGGCAGAGAGGTCTGGTTTGTGTCTAAAAGACTTCTTTTATAAGAAGACAGATTGCTGACACTTTTCCTTGATGCGGCTGCCCGGGCATTTCAAAGCATCTGAGATTTCATTATCTAAGAAGCAGTCACTGCCTTTGTTGGGGACTTCTGGCTGCTTTACGAAGCAATTCCAGTATTATTATTGGAATAAAAACATCACAACTACTAATCCTCGGTTTAAATGACCAGTAAGTTCCCTGCGGGCAATGCTCTGCCAAAACATTTATCCACCTAATTTTATTTCATGTAGTTCTTTTAAATTCTGATTTAACCTTTTGTGATGGTCTTTGTAGGCACTTCTGTTTAGAAGCACATTTTATGGACTACTGGGAAGGTAATTCCCTGGTGAAAGAAGGGAGGGTAAAACATTTCTCCCTAAGATCTCATGTCAATCTCCTGACTTTCAGCTTCAAACCATCCCCCCTCATCCTATCCCTGCCCTCCCTGATCCAGAGCCCCTCTTCCAGTTCCTGGAGGCCCTTTCAGCACTGGAAGCTGCTCTAAGGTCTCCCTGCAGCCTCAGGGAGACCTTAGACTCTCAGCCTGGCCTCGTACAGGAGATGCTCCAGCCCTCGCACCATCTCCGTGGCCTCCTCTGGCCTCGCTCCAACAGCTCCGTGACCTTCCTGTGCTGAGGACACCAGAACTGGATGCAGGCTCCAGGTGAGGTCCCACTAGAGTGGAGCAGAGGGGCAGAATCCCTTCCCTCTCCCTGCTGTTCCCAGTGCTCTGGATGCAGCCCAGGATGCGATTGCATCTTCTTAGGGCTTGTGTTGTTTGGCCTGGAACAGAATGTTTCGATTCTTCCCTAGGCTGTTTTTCCCACCACACTCCTACTTTCTCATTTGAGTCAAAGTTTTAAAATTGAAAGCCACCACTTCAAAAGGCGAATATATTCTGCCTGGAAAATGTTTAACTGAAATATTGCAGCACTCCTGAAATGAATGGTGTCGTTTAGAAAACGTCAAAACGAAAAGCATCAATCTTTTGACCTTCATCTTTTTTCCCTCCCCCCCGAAGAATGTACTTGCTGTCTTTGTCAGGGATTTGTCTAGTTTTGGATAGGATTTGAAGAGTTTGGCATCTCGCTATGTACATCCTCCCCAGGCTTAAATGAAGAAACTGCCATGAAGCCCTGGCTCTGCCAAGGAGACCCCTGCGAGGGGGGAGGACATGGTCGACTGTAATAAAGCAACCATGAAGAAACATCCTCCAGAAACAGATGTACGATAGGGTAACCATGTCATTGGCACCACTTTATCAGCTTTTTCTTCTCTCCTCTGCATCTGTGGCTTTGGGTTTGCTGGAGGAGGAGTGTAAAGAGCTGGCAGGAGAATTTTGATGTTATTGTTGCTGTTGTTTTTGTCTGTGTAGTAATGGGCATTGATGTGCGGCTCTGTGCATGCCTGCATGCGATCTCTGTGTTTGTGCCTGTCTCCCTCATTCCTCCCTTATCCATCCATGCACAGCATGATATAAACAAACCTGCCTCTGGACATGTCATGGCTTAAAATAGATGTTCATACATCAGCCTTTCTCCAGCAGCGGCGGCAGCAGCAGGAAGACATGGCCGACTGGATCTGACTACACCACTCGCTTCAAGCTGAGAAATCTCAGCCCTCGCAAAGGTAGAGTATCAGGGTGGGCGTCTCCTCCCTCCTGCGTGTCTGTCTGTCTGTCTCTGTGGGGCTGAGCTGCCTGCGCTGCTTCAGCGATGCCTCTCTCTGCATCCTGGCAGGCTCCGGCTGCTTCTCCCCTCCCTCCAAGCATGGCACGACTGGCTGAGGGGCTCCAGAGACAGCCAGGAGCCGGGGATTAGCCCCCAGGCTCGGCTGCTAAAAAGGGGGGCACAGACGATGCCTGTGAGGGTTTTGGGTGCCAGGAGTGCTTTGGGCTCTGTCCTGAGGTCTTGGATGTTGGGTACTTTCTCTTCCCCTGCAGTGCTTTGTAGGGGCTGGCGTGGTGGTGTGTTGGGGGTGGGATGCTGGAAGCCACCTTCAGGCCTGAGCAACATCCCAGGAGAGGTGTGGGTTGCTGGTTTTCCATCCAGTGGCAGCAAGAAGAGGGTCTGCTCTTCGGCTGGTTCCAGCTTCAGACTCGAGTTGCTTTTTACAGCCCCTTCTGCTGTTTGTTCCCTAACGCTGCCCGGGGCTGGGGACATGTGGCTGTGCTGCAGCCAAGGTCACACAAGGTTTAAAGGCCCCGGCGCATGGCCATGCCGAATGCCTTTTCCAGGTTGGATTTGCCAAGTCTGAATCTCAGCATGAAGGAGTCCAAAATCAAGCAGGGCAGGGCAGATGCATCAGGAGTCTGGCCCATACCCTGCATGCTGGGGGAACGCGGTGTGCTTGGTGCCGGGCAGGGCTGACCTCTCCTGTGCCAGGAAGGGTCTGAACTGCCTCTCGGAGCAGGGAGTGGGGAAGAAGACATCCAGGAGTCTTTCTGGCATACCAGGAAGGGTCAAAACTGCCTCCCTGGAGCAGGGAGTGGGGAAGGAGATATTCAGGAGTTTCTCTGGACTCCTCCATGCCCTTGCCGTGTTTTCCTCCTCTGCACGTTGCCAAGAAATGGCTGGAGGCTTCTTCCTTCTGCACTGGTGGCTGCTGGCCGTGGCCTTAGGCAAAATGTCAAGGCAGACGGACACCAGACGCGCTCTGATCCAGCCCAAGGTTGCTGCGATTCCTCCCCAGAGTCCCAGAGGCAACTGGCCCATGCCGAGCTGCCGGGGGAGCTGTGGTGGGATGCTCCTTGGACACCTTCCAGAGGAGGAGCAAGTGGTGGTGGGAGAGAGAACTGTGTTCTTTCCGGGTGGGGGGCTTCTGTCAGTGGGGCAGCAGCAAAGGAGCAAGGAAAGGCAGCTCTGCATGTCTGGCTGCTCTGCATGGGTACGGCTGTCCAGGGAGGCTTCTTACAGCTGTGTGACAAGTATCAGCATCATCTAAAGGTTTGAGAGCCCAGCTTTCATCCTAGAGGATGCACTCTGTAAAATGAGCTTTCTCATCCCCTGACGTTAACTCTTCCCACCCCAAACCAGTCCTGGATGTTCAAATGCAGCAGCAGGGCTGCTGTTCTTGGAAGGGTTAATCCTGCCTCTCCCTCCCCACAGGCTTTTGTGCCTGGTCCTTAGGAGCCTGGGTCCTGGCCAGACTCCGTGTGGTGCCATATGGAATCCTCCACCTGTTTGGGGGGGGGGGAGAGGGGGGTGTTCCTCCCCAATCCTGGTGCCTTGCCCAGACCTGGCCGCCTTTCCTTGCTTCTGCTCGCAGGTTGGCAGCATCAGTTCTCGAGCTGGCATTGTCCCGCTGGCAGGCAAAGCCCCAGAGCCAGCGCAGAAGGGAGGTGGTCCTGTGTACAACAGCTCTTGCCAACGTGGCCTCAACCCAAAGTCGTGGGGCTGGAGCAAAACCTCAGCCTGTGGAGACTCAGCAATCTGGCTGCATCTCTGGCTTCCCTCACCAGCCCTGGCATCATAAACTTCTCCCCAGCAGTGTTGCTTCTCAGAAGGGAGTGTAGGCGAGACTCTGTCTCACGCTGGGAACCACTGGGTAGCTGACTTGACACAGCCCAATCCCCCAGAAGGTGAGAGTTGGCTGCTTTGGGGCAATATTGCTACAAAAAGGGGTGGAATGAGAGGTCCTCGGTTCTTCTAATGGCGTGTCCACTGCTTCCATGACAGGACCGTGGGTGGCAGCAGCAGCAGAAGCGACCTCCAGGCCACTCTCCGGCCTTCACGAACCCACAGGTATGCCTTGTGGGTCTCAGCAGCCCCAATGGCTTTCCTGTCGAGGTTCTCCAGGAATGGCACCAGGTCGCCGAGCCGAGGCTTGCGGGAAGAACGCAGCAACCACCCCATCCTCAGCGTCTTCGAGCTTGAAAGGTTGTTGTACACAGGAAAGACAGCCTGTAACCATGCTGATGAGGTCTGGCCAGGACTCTACCTAGGAGATCAGTATGTATCTGAAGGGGACAAGAACCAGGGGAGGTTCAGGGCTGGTTTTGTGACATGGGGAAATCTGGGAGAAGGAGGCTGGGAAATGCAGTGAAGAGGAGGGCATGAGGGGTGTGGTGCATTGGGACAAAGGGAGAGGAAGGACATAAGCACGGCTGGGCAGGGCATTCAGAGAACTGTTGTGGTAGGGTGGGAGGAGAGGATGAACCCGTGGAGTCCAGGAGTGAGGCTGACTTAACATTCCAGAATCTTGAGTCTGGCATTTTTCCTTTGCATCCAGCTTTCTCAGATGTTAATGTTTGTCCAGGACAGCCCTTTGGAAACTTCCCTTTAATGAGTCTTATGTATCTCAACACTGTCTGTTACTCCCCACAGAGATATAGCGGCCAATCGGCGTGAGCTGGCTCACCTGCGCATCACCCACATCCTCAATGCCTCGCACAGCAAGTGGAGGGGGGGTGCTGAGTACTACGAGGGCACAGGCATCCGCTACCTGGGCATCGAGGCCCACGACTCGCCTTCCTTTGACATGAGCCCCTACTTTTATCCTGCAGCTGACTTCATCCACCAAGCGCTGAATGAAGGTGGGTGGTAAAGATTTCTGGGAGAGGAGTGGGGAGCAGGGATGGGAGGTAACTGTTCCGGGGCAGGTGGGAAGCTGGATTGACATCCTATTGCTAAGCATCCTAGAAAACAAAGTTATTTCTAGCCTGAGTTGGTGTCTTCTGCACTGGGTCACCTTCTCCAAGGAGGGAACAGGCTTGATGAGATCTCTGGCATCCCAGGCCACAGCCTGAACCTGTGTCCTCTGTGTCCTGAGCTGTGACTGATCCTTTTCAGCTGGGGAGATCACGATACTCTGATATATTTTGCCAAGAGGGAGACGTCAGTGCATCATGTTCACACCGTAACTTGGACCCTACATCTAACTCCAGAGGCTGCAGACCTGAGCCACAGCTCCAAGATGCTCCATGACCAACAGTTGGCTCTGCAGTATTGTTTTAACTGGGATATTTCCTCTGCTGTGTCACGGCCCCTATGTTTCACCCGCAGGAAGGATCCTTGTGCACTGTGCTGTCGGAGTCAGCAGGTCGGCCACCTTGGTCCTCGCCTACCTCATGATCCGCCACCACATGCCCCTTGTAGAAGCCATAAAGACGGTCAAGGACCACCGCGGTATCATCCCCAACCGGGGTTTCTTGCGCCAGCTGGTCGCCCTGGACAATGCCCTGAGGCTGAAGAGGAGTGCATGAAGGAGGACGAGACGGGTTGTGCAGTGGGAGCATCGTGTGTGCAGTGCTCACCTGACCCTGATGCCCGCTGAGCAGCAGAGATAAGGCCTTCCTCATGGTGCAGATGCTTGGCAGATAATGGGTTACACACAACTGGCCCCTCAGCAAAGGGATCCCCAGACATGCAAGCTATTCCTAGAGGTAAAGCATAGGGCCTCAGCTTGCAACCTTGCCACCTAGGTAGACCTAACGTATAGCCTCCTTCACAGCCTGCTCGCTCCAAGATGCCTCCAGAGGGACTCAGCCCCATGTTTCAGGTCACTCCTTTTGGCTCCAGGAAGCCTTCAAGGCTTCTTTCTCCCAGGTGGCAGCTGCATTTGGCAAGCCAGTCCTGTCCCTCCTTCCCAGGAAACTGAAGCTCTGTGTTCTTTGTTTGCCATTCGTTTTTGGTCTGCGTAGCGATGTGATGTAGGTCTGGTGTGTGGGCTCTGGCGAACAGCCCCTTTGTCATAGTGTCCTCCATGCCTAGTGTCAACCTGTACAAATAAAGACAGTGCTAAGGACAAAGTTTGGCCCCCCTTGTGTGCTTTAGGACAGAATTTGCGTTCAGGCTGGGACCAGGGAGAACATCACCTGGAATGCCCTGGGTTGAGGTGGACCCACGTTCTCCCAGGTCCTCAGTCCAGAGCTGAACCTCTCAGACCTCACCATTGGCCAGTGCCTATGCTGGGCCTCCCCACTTTTTTTCTGGCAGTGGGGACAGGAAGGGAGGCTTCTGGTGGGAATCAGAGCCGGGCTGGCAATCACCAAGGTCACCATCCCTCAGGAGGCAGCAGTGTCAGTCTCCCAAAGGGAGGCACAGGCACCCAGCATCCACCAAGGCTTGCAGAAGGGCTGGCTCTCCGCTGGGGCTTGTGGAAAACACCTTTCCCACTTGCAGAGCAGATGGGTGAGCCAAGCCAAGGGGCCAGGAGTGAGTGTCTGTGGTAGCACTGGCCCTCACGGATGCTGGTGGCCCCACAGGTGCCAGGCTGCTCCTGCATGTTGCCAGCACCCATTGTCCGCCTGCTCTTATTATAGCCCCATTCTTCCTCCGTTTCCTGAGAGCACATGGAGCGCTGCTCAGCTGCCGGCTATATGTTGTGCTGAGATCATGTAAACAGATTACGGGAGGAGCTCGAAAGCTGAGCTGCTTGGCTTGGGTCACACTGAGAGCTGTGGTCTTGCATCCCATGCCTTGGTGGCACCAAGCAACCCTGATCCAGGAAGCCCTGCCTGCAGCTGGAGTGCAGTAGGGAGAGCAGGCTCTAGTGTGATGCCCAGCTCCTGGGCTGGGGACTCTGCGCTTACAGGTCCCCGTGGTGCCCTGGGGTGCTCAGGGCATGGCACCATCCCAGAAAGGCACTGAGAGGAAGAACGAGACGTGGGGCCAAGCCATGTGCAAGGGCTGCAGATGTGGAGGCAAGGAGGAGCTGGCACTGGGTCTTGTGTGCTGTGGCCATGCTGGGACTGCTCAACGTGCCAGAAGCTTCCACAGAGCAGGGATTGCAGCTTGGCAAGGCCCTGGGGGTGTGTGTAAAATGCCTCCTGTCTGATGTTATAATTCTGCTTTGTGCTCTGCGCTGCTGCGCAGCTCCCTTTGTGCTGCTGACTGCTAATCAGCCCCCGAATGTCGAGCGTGGCTGTCGGACAAAGATGGGATCAGGGAGGCTCGGAGCACGGGGGCAGATGGTGTTTGGAGGATAAGTGGGCTAATCCAGGGAGTGAAACCACCAACAGAGCTGGTGATGTGCCTTGCCTTACTGGGCATCTGTGTTGGGAGATGGAAGTGTAGTGTGGGAAACCACTCTGCTTTGGGAGACCTGTCAGCCCAGCAACAGCCACTGATAGCAGGAACCTGCCTGATCCCTGGGGATGTTGGTGGAGGAGGACACAGATGCTGCCATTCCTGATCCACGGGGGCCATGGTTTGGATGGAGACACTGATCACATCCAAACCCGCCCCCTGCACAAGACTGGGAGCCACCAGGAGCTCGGTGTGTTCTGGGAAGTTCCTCCAAAGGGCTGGTGCGTACAACAAGGAACAGGCTGGGCTCTAGCCAGGTGGGATGTGAACAGCAGGGAATCCAAATCTGGGACATGTGCAGAGCATTTCTGCCAGAGGATGGGGCTGTATTTGAGCAGAGCCCCTTGCCTATGTGGTTCTTCATGGGAACAAGCACAGTGGAAAGGTGCAACATGGGCACAGGTACCCCAGGGATGTGTGTGGCAGGGATGAGGATAATGATTTGAATGGTTTGGGTCAGAAGGGACCTCAAAGTCCATCCAATTCCAACTCCCATCCATGAGCAGGGACACCTCCCAATGGATCAGGGGCTCCAAGCCCCATCCAACCTGGCTTTGAACACCTCCAGGGATGGGGCAGCCACCACTTCTCCAGGCTGAACAAACCCCAACTCACAGCCTGTCCTCATACAGGAGGTGCTCCAGCCCTTGGACCATCTCCGTGGCCTCTTCTGGACCTGTTCCAGCAGCTCCGTGTCCTTGAGGACTCCAGGAGTGGACGCAGGGCTCCAGGTGGGATCTCACCCCTTGCTGGTCCCACTGCTCTGGACACGGTTGGTTTCTGGGCTGTGAATGCACGTTGATGGTTCCCGTTGAGCTTCTCCTCCCGCAGCACCCAAGCCCTTCTCCCCAGGGCTGCTCTTCCCATCCTCTGCCCAGCCTGGGTTCGTGCTGGGGTTGCAGCGCTGGGCACGGGAGGAGCGGAGCAGCCCTGCTCGGGTCCCGGGATGCGGTGCCCGGTGTTCCCCAATGCTGGGCGGCTCCGGGGCGGGGTTTGCGGGCGGGCAGAGCCTTTCCCGGCCGCCCATCCCATCCCACCCCACCCCATCCCAGCGCAGCCCTGCTGCTGGCCATGGCCCGGCGGAGCCGCTCCTGGATGCGCTTCCAGCGGTGCCGCGGTGAGAGCGGGGTCCGGGGGGAAACCTGGGGAGGAGGCGGCTGGGATGGGGGCCAGCTCCCCTTTTCCTTCCCATGGCACCCCTTCAGACCCTCCGTGGGGCTCGGGAAGGTTTCTTCTCTCTGCTGGTCCCTGCTCTTCCCAGCCAGCATCTCCTGCTGGGGAAGGAGGGACCGGGACCCCATCCCTGGGATGGAGAGAGGGGAGCAGCTCCCCAGGAGCTGGGATGGGCTCTGCTTCCAGCAATAAAACCTATTTCTAGGCGAGTTTGCCATCCTTTTGCTTCGTTGCAATGAACCCCTCTTCCACGTGCCTGAAGAAGTGGAATAAACTTCATTTTCAAGGACCCTCAGACCAAGCCCTGGCTCCGCGCTCTCCCGTTTGCCGTGAGGAATTCTCAGGAACGCAGAACCGAGTTTGTTCATGTGAGGGGTTTGGGGCTAAATGAGAAGTGGTTTATTTTTATGACTAAGTAGTCGAGAAGCTACGCTACGCTGGGAATTCCACCCTCAAAGCCATGCCTGAGCAACAAAGGCTGGGTTGGTTTAATTTATGAAAGGGTTACAGCCTTTGAAGCTAAATATAATGCAAGCAGTGGCTTCCTCTGCCCTAACGCATACCTCGTGTGTTCTTGTGCAGCTCTTGGGAGGAGAAGCTGCTGCTCCTGCAGGCACTCGGCCCCAGACGTGTGGTGAGTTCCATCAAGCGGGGTGCAAGGATCTGCTCCTCAGCAGAAGATGCAAACCTGGCTGTGCTAAAAAAACATCCTAAATAAGAGGGACTTTGCTTTTGGAGGCTCTGAGCAGCCACAGATTCTCAAAGCACCAATAACAGAATCTACCCTTGTTCAAAAGCCAGGACGTGGGACTTGTACGTTTTGGCTTTAAGCCCCAAGCTCGCAAGTATTTAAATCAGCAGAGTCCAGCAAAATTGCTGTTAGAACCGAATTGGTGTGAATAAGTCTGAGACCCAGTAAAGAAATCACATTTACAATGTAAATACCTTCACGGACAGCAGAATGCCGTGTTGCCTTGGCATTTCAGCTCCTCTTTTGCATCAGATTTTCCTCCTGTCGCCCAGCTGTGGTTCAGGGGATTGACAGTCACCGGGCACGAGCCAGGTAACTTTATCTGGAGGGGAGATGGTTATTCCCCATGGGAAAATGTTTGGCTCGGCAGCAGCTTTTGCAGGAAACCTATTCCGGCGTCACAGCAAAAATTATATGGAAGCTGCGTTCAATTTTCTGATGCAAAGCCCACAGCTTTTGTGTGGGAGGAGAAAGAATGGTTTTATTTAATGCCCTGCTGAGTTTTCCATTTGTTTTACTGTACTAGAATTGGGGTGAGGGAGAAGCTCTGCTCAGCAATAAAACCCGTGCCTGCGTAGTACGGGTGGAATTTTGTGTTTGTCCTAGTATTTGAAATACTAGGGAATCCTGCAAGCTCCCTGGGAAATACTGCAACCTGCTGATTCCAGAGACCCAAACCATGCAGTGTTGCTGGAGGAGGAGGCTCTGCATTCACAGAGGTGTCAGCCAGGTCATGTAGAGGGGTTGTGATGGTTAAATCACGGTGAAGGGTTTGGTGCGAGGGGAGCAGGGCTGGGGTCACCCCATTTGGTAACTCCGTGTGTGTCCACAGCTTCCAGCTCAGCACTTAAATCTGCCAGGGAGCGGTGTGGGTTGGAGGAGGAGGAACCAAAACTCTTAGCCCCAATGGGTTGACTGTATCTTTGCTGCTTCTGCTCGGAGAAGGGAAGCTGGAGCCTTGTGGCCCCAAGAGATTGAGTTCCACCACTCCCTCTCCCAGCCCTGTGCTGGCCATACCACAATTGCCCAATGGTTTGAAGCTTGGAAGAGCGCTGAGCTCTCTGACAGCATAGCATCGCTTTTGCCTGGTGAGATCTGCTCAGCCTCCTGCATTCACCACGTTGGAGACGCTGCTTTATGAGACAGGGAGGAAACTAGACAGACCAGACCTGGGATCCCACCATTTGTGTAGAGGTTTCTGCCGCTCACTCTCTTCTTTTCTGTGATTGAGAGCAAATTCCATCCTCTCATGAGAAACAGGCGGAGGATTTTAGTGGGCTGTAATTAAACCCAGAAGTGTTCCTGTGGGAGATTTGTGATGAGACTGTGCAGTGCAGGAGCAGAGGGCACTGAGGGAAAGAGGCAGGGGGAGATGCTCCATGGAACACAGATGGGGCTGGGGGCTGCTCTCCTTTGAAGTCCCATCTGAGTGAGAGCTGTGAGGAATCAAAACTCCAGCTCTTGTAGGGTCACCGCGATTTCAAGACACAAAACCTGTGGTTATTTAGAACCAGAGCCTGACTTTCATCAGCTCCCAGCAGAGGCAGCTGCAGTGGCTCTGGGGTTTCCCTGCCTTCCCCTCTTGGTTCGGTGGCAATGTCCTGAGGTGCCATCAGCTCTGTGTGACACCCTTCTCCTCGTTTCCTCCATGCTGCCAGCCATGCCACAGCCTGGGTGTGCTGATGTGTGGCTGATGTGTGCTGGCATCCATGGTTTTGCTGGGAAAAGGGATGCAGCCTCTCTGGTGCCTGACATGCTCCTGCACAGCTTCCCAGCGTCGAGGACCAACCAGCTGCTTGCCACTGCTGGCTCCCACACAGCAATGACAGATGCCAACTGTTTCTTGTTTTTTCAAGCTCTTCTTTTGCTCTGTCCTTCCCTAAATACCCTTCCAGCCTCTCTGTATTTCTCTGGAGGTGGAAGCGCGGGGCCTTCTTTTCTCCCAGGCTGGGACTCTGTCTGGGATGCATTTGTGCTGCTGGAGAAGGGTTTCATGGCTGTAGAAATGCAGCGGTGGCTGCTGCCTGACCACACTGAGCTGCTCTAAGGGGGAATCTCCAACTTACAGGCCAGGGAATGATGTCTCGATGTTGGTTTCTGCCCACTTTGCAGACTCTGGAGGGCATGGAGTCAGCCCAGGCTCTCTCTGCTTTCACAGCACATCTTCTTCACGTCTTTTTCCCCCCTTCTTCCATCCAAACTGATGACTTTTCTCCTCCTCCCTGAAGGGTTCTCCTGCAGTCTGGGGTGGATTTACATCACTAAACCCTGCACGATGCCTCCCATCACGTTCCAGGATCTGCCGCTGAACATCTACATGGTCATTTTTGGCACCGGCATCTTTGTCTTCATGCTCAGCCTTATCTTCTGCTGCTACTTCATCAGGTGAGCAGGGGGCTGTGGCGATGGGTTGGCATCCCTGGGGCAGCCCCTGCCCTTCCCAGCACCCTGTTCTTTTGTCCTATAACATGGGAGCCCTGAGGATCTGCCCTGAGGAGCTGGGGTCGGGCGCGATCATGGTCCCTGTGGCTAGAGCAGGGCAGGAAGTGCAGGAAGGGGCTCTTGTTTTTCAGGGGACCAGGCAGAGGGATGCATTGTGTTGCACAGGGAAGGAGTGGTGCCGCACAGGAGAGGATGTGTCTTTACATTACACTCCCCATTCAGGGAGGGCTATTTTTAAACCCAAAGCCAAGGCAGCAGCTGGCGTTCCTGCAGGGCGGCTCAGTTGTTCCCTGAGGGATGCTTTGGCTCCACCGATGTCCCACGTGTCTCTCAGCCACTTTTGGAACTGCAGAAGCAGCCTTAGTGCCTGGGCTGGAGAAGAAGCTCTACTACGAGTTGTCCCCATCTCCCCATCCACATCTTGCTGGGTTGCTCTGCCAGGAGGTTTTTCCCCGGCGCCTGCACCCCGGCCAAGGTCACAGCAGGGCTGGGAGCAGCGGGCGAGCGCTGGAAATACAATGCTTCCTGCACTGAGAACAACTTCCTAAGGCAAACAATCGGGGCGGCTGGCTCTTATCACTCCCCGCTGCTGATTCCTGCCAGCACTGGCGGCAATGCGGGGCCCCGCT
The DNA here is from genome assembly GCF_017976375.1 of Cuculus canorus. Taxonomy (NCBI): domain Eukaryota; kingdom Metazoa; phylum Chordata; class Aves; order Cuculiformes; family Cuculidae; genus Cuculus; species Cuculus canorus. The sequence goes on along the minus strand of NC_071426.1, from coordinate 632,520 downwards.
GTACCGCTCTGCCCAGGGCATGGCCTCGTGGTGCTCCTGCACAGGCATAGCCTCGGAGATCCTTATCCCCAAATCCTAGTTGGGAAGGGCACATTCCCCTTATTTTAGGTGCATGCTGAATATTTTGGCCACACGATTCACATATGACCCTTGAGGATGCTGTAAAACTGATGGTGCCTTCTTCTCTCCCTCTCCAGCAAACTGCGGCACCAGGCTCAGAGCGAGAGGTTTGGGTACAAGGAGGTAAAGTCCATGGTTGTTCCCTGCATGGATTCATGGCAGGAAGTGGGCACAGGCGGGTGGGGACACGGCAGCGACTGATGCTGCTCCTCACAGCTGGGTGCATTCAAAAGCAGAGTGATGGGACACGCTCCCCGCTCCCCGCTGTGTCCAGGGTCTGCCTGCCCCTGCCCGGTTCCCACTGGGTCTCCCGGCAAAATGCCTCCTATATCCCTGGTTTCAGAGCAGTGGTGGCTGCCCCATCGCTGGAAGTGTTCAAGGCCAGGTTGGATGGGGCCTGGAGTAACTAGATCCAGTGGGAGGTGTCCCTGCCCATGGCAGGGGGTGGGATTGGATGGGCTTTGAGATCCCTTCCAACCCAAACCATTCTATGATTCTATACTGTTAATCCTTTGCCTCTTTTTCTCCCTCAGGTGGTTTTGAAAGGTGATACCCGAAGGCTGAACATGCACGGGGTGAGCAGTACCTCCTCAGGGTTGGGATGGAGTCAGGGCTAATGGGAATCATGCTCTGGGGCATGTCCCCTCTGCTCCATGTGGTGGAAGGTGGCTTCAATCTGTTGGAGCAAATCCAGAGGAGGCCACAGAGATGATCCAAGGGCTGGAGCTACTCCCGTACGAGGACAGGCTGAGTTGGGGTTGGTCAACCTGGAAAAGAGAAGTCTCCAGGAAGACCTTAGAGCAGCTTCCAGCGCTGAAAGGGGCTCCAGGAAAATTGGGGAGGGGCTCTTGATCAGGGATTGCAGGAACAGGATGAGGGGGAACAGTTTTCAGCTGAAACAGTTGAGATTGAGATGAGATCTTAGGTAGAAATGTTTTGCTGTGAGGGTGGGGGGGCCCTGGCCCAGGTTGCCCAGAGCAGTGGTGGCTGCCCCATCCCTGGAGGGGTTCAAGGCCAGGTTGGATGGGGCTTGGAGCCCCTGATCCAGTGAGAGTTGTTCCTGCCCATGGCAGGGGGTGGCACTGGATGGGCTTTGAGGTCCCTTCCAACCCAAACATTCCATGATTCTATGGGGATTTATGGGCACCACACGGCTGGGAATCAGGAGGGAAATCCCCTCCCTGAAGGCGTTTTGGGAAATGGGCTGAACTCCCAGCTGGAAACACCCGAGAAAAGGCACCGTAGCAGTGGGATTTCCCCATTCACAACATTTCTAGTGGGAGCGTGGGCGTTGCGCTGGGTCCTGTGCGCTTATCCTCACCCTCTGTCTCCCCATCCCGCAGCAGACCTGTGCCGTCTGCCTGGAGGATTTTAAGGTGAAGGAGGAGCTGGGGGTGCTGCCGTGCCAGCACGGCTTCCACAGAAAGTGAGTACAGATCCCAGGTGCGGAGAGGGGGGATTTTCCAGGCGAGGATGTGCATCCCATCATCTCCCTGCCCCGCAGGTGCCTGGTGAAGTGGCTGGAGGTGCGCTGCGTCTGCCCCATGTGCAACAAACCCATGGCAGGTCCGGCACAGCCCCGTGCTGGCATCGGCACGCTGCTGGATGAACTGGTGTGAGCATCCCTGCTGCTCGCCGGAGAGATCCTGACAGAGCCATCGCTGGACCATGGCTCCCCGGGGATGCCCAAGCCCAGCATCACCTGAATCCGTGCATCTCGAGGGATCAAACAGTTCCCAGTGTCGCTTGGACCTGCGCATCCCAGGTGACTGAACAATGCCTGGCATCGCCTGGGCCTGCACACTCCAGGGGATCAAATAGTCCTGGCATCACTTGGATCCACATATCCCACAGGGTCAAACACTTCCCACTGTGACCCATGCATCCTGAGGGATCAAACAGTCCAGCATCAGCTGGACCTGCAGATCCCAGGGGATTGAACAGTTCTGGCATCACCCAGGCTCACACATCCCAGAGGATCGAACAGTTCCAGAATAACCCGGACCTGTGCATCCCAGGGGATCGAACAGTCCTGGCATCACTTGGACCCACACATCCCATGGGGTCAAACAGTTCCCAGTGTGACCTGTGCATCCTGGGGGATCAAACGGTTCGGCATTGCCCAGACTCACGCATTCTGTGGGTTTGAACAGTTCCAGCATCACATGGACCCACACATCCCAGGGCTCGAACAGCTCATCTCAAAGGACTTGATCTTAAAGGATTTGGGATTTCAGAGTTGGGATTTTCAACTCGCTTTGCCCTGGGCGGTTGTGGGGGTTTTTACGCTCCCAGTTGGGGACCAGTGGAGCCGGGAATGCTGAACCCCACAGGTGGGTGCTGTCCCCCCCCCATTCCCTCCTTCCCTTTTGCCGCACAGAGTATTTTTGTACCTGATTCCCATGAGGAATGGGAAGCAGGCGTACGGTTTGGTGTAAAACAATGATTAAATGGACAACATATTCAGAGAGTAGTGGTCAATGGCTCGAAGTTCAGGTGGAGATCTGTGACAAATGGTGTCCCTCAGGGGTCCATACTGGGACCAGTGCTGTTTATTGTCTTCATCAATGATATAGACAGAGAGATTGAGGGCACCCTCAGCAAGTTTGCAGATGACACCAAGCTGAGGGGTGCAGTTGCCACACCAGAAGGATGGGATGTCATCCAGAGAGACCTGGACAGGCTGGAGAAGTGGGGCTGTGAGAACCTCAGGAGGTTCAACAAGGCCAAGTGAAAGGTCCTACACTTGGGTTGGGGCAATCCCCGGATTCAGTACACGATGGGGGATGATGTGATCGAGAGCAGCCCTGCAGAGAAGGACTTGGGAGGGTTCTGGTCGATGAGAAGCTCAACACGAGCCAGCAACATGTGCTCGCAGCCCAGAAACCAACCGTGTCCTGGGCTGCATCCAAAGCAGTGTGGCCAGCAGGGAGGGATGGGATTCTGCCCCTCTATTCCTCTCTTGTGAGACTCATCTGGAGGATTGTGTCCAGTTCTGGAGTCCATAAGAAGGAGAGGGAGCTGTTGGAACGGGTCCAGAGGAGGCTACAAGGATGATCCAAGCACCTTCCCTACGAGGACAGGCTGAGAGAGTCGGGGTTGTTCAGCCTGGAGGAGAGAAGGCCCTGAGGAGACCTTATAGTGACCTTCCAGGACCTGAAGGGGCTCCAAGAAAGCTGGAGAGGGGCTGTTCATAAAGGCTTGTGGTGACAGGGTGAGGGGGAATGGGGACAAACTGGAGAGGGGCAGATTTAGACCGGACATAAGGAGGAATTTCCTCACGATGAGGGTGGGGAGGCCCTGGCCCAGGTTGCCCAGAGCAGTGGTGGCTGCCCCATCCCTGGAGGGGTTCCAGGCCATGTTGGATGGGGCTTGTAGCCCCTGATCCAGCGGGAGGTGTCCCTGCCCATGGCAGGGGGTGGCACTGGGTGGGCTTTGAGGTCCCTTCCAACCCCAAGTGTTCTATAATCCTATGATAAATTAAAAACGTAGGTTTTTGTCAGCTGGGGTGACAAAATCAGGCAAAAATAAGTTCTTTTCTGGGTGCTTTGTAACCACCCTACACCCCCCTTAACAGGCTCACAAATAGCCACCCTATACCGTTCGATACGTCCACAAACACAAAAACCAACACGGACCCCCCGGGCGCTCAGAAGGGATCTGTGCCACGTCGTAACGCAGGGCGCACACGTCACGCAGCCGCGTGCCGCTCCCATTCATCATGCGCTATGAACCGGAAGGATCAAGACGCGTTTTGGCGGGCTTCTCCCCAGGGCTGCGCCACACATCTCTAGGTCAGGGAGACACACAGGCGCCATTATATTGTTTCCACATATATCAATGTGATTTATTGTTCACCAATGTTTTTCGCTCTAACAGATACGTTTTACCCCTCTCGGCGCCAGAAAATCTCTCTTTACTTTTTCCACAGAAGGAGCTAATTACTAATGCTAATTTATTCCAGAAAGCCACGCCCCCTCGGTTGCCTTTACGGCAAAGGCGACGTTTTGCGACAGGCGCGGTTTGGGGTGCAGCCAATGCGGAAGTGGTGGAGAAAGGGGAGCGTGAGAGGGTTTCTCCTCTTCTGGTGGCGCCGCTAACGAGCGGAGCGGGAGACGCGGGGTGTGAGGGGGGATTTGGAGCTGGGGGGGGGTGGCCCTGAGGATGAGAGGCGGCCATAAAGGCGGCTGGGGGCCCTCAGGGTGAGCGAGTCGGTCCTGGAGGGGCAATGGAGCTCAGCGGCCTCGTGCGGGCCCTGAGGCCGGAGGGGCCTGGGAATGGGGAGCAGCCTCCCCTCGCGGTCCCTCCAGCCGAGCGAGTCCTCCTGCAGCTCGGGCAGCTCCTCTCTGAGGGGCCCAGCTCACCCAGCATCATCCGAGACCTGGGAGCACTGGTGGACGCTGCGAGCTGCCAGTGGCTCCTCGGAGGGTTGAGCCCCACCACGCTGGGCGGGTTGGTGGCGGCGCTGAGCGCCTACGCAGCACCCCCAAAGCAGGAGCAGGACTCGGTGGATCTCCCCGCTAAGGACAGTGCATACGCTGCAGCAGCTGTGAGAGCAGCAGACGTTGGTTCTGTGTTTCTGCACCTCCTCGCAAAGCTGGAAGCTGCCAAGACTCAGGAATCTCTGGGTGTCCCCGTGGTGGGTCCAGCCCTGTGCCATGTGGCGGCACCCATCTATATTTTTGCTATCACGCACATTGCAGAGAGGCCCTGGACCAATGCGAAGTCCCGGGCAGCAGCACAGGAGGTGCTGGCATTGCTGGTTCAGGCTGCAGACTGTGAGTCAGAGGCTGAATTCCTTCGAGGAAAGAAGGAAGATGAGGAGGGAAGATTTGCAGCAGTGATGGGGCTCCTGAAACAGGAGCTGACCAAGTGAGTAGGAAGGGGAGGGCAGTGATGGAGACAGTGGCGTGTTTGGCTGGTCTTTGCATAGGAAAAACTGGAAGCTGGGGCAGCCACCATTTCTCTGGGAAACCTGAGCCAAGGCCTCCCCACCCTCACAGCAAGACATTTCTCCCTAACATCCTGTCCAAATCTCCCCTCCTTCAGCTGAAAACTGTTTCCCCTCATCCTGTCCCTGCCCTCCCCAATTAAGAGCCTCTCCCCAGCTTTTCTGGAGCCCCTTTCAGTACTGGAAGTTGCTCTAAGGACTCCCCAGAGCCTTCTTCAGGCTGAACAACCCCAAATCTCTCAGTCTGTCCTTGTACAGGAGGTTCTCCAGCCCTCAGATCATCTCCATGGCCTTCTCGGGACTTGCTCCAGCAGATTCATGTCCTTCCTGTCCTGGGAACTCCAGAACTGGAAGCTCTATCCCCAGTGATGGAAGGGGAGGGAGGAATTGATCACAGCTCACTGTCATGCTGAGGGGCCTGAATGTGTGGGAAATGAGCATTCCTTAGTTCCAGCATTTGCTGAGCCTATGTTTGTGTTCCTAGAGACAATTGGAAGCGCAACCCTGCCACGAAGTTTGTGTTCTCCTGGACACTGCCCCATGTCACCCGGCCCTGGCTCAGCCGTTACTTGGAACGTGTCCTCCCGCCATCGCTGCTCATCTCTGATGACTACCGGGAGGAGAACAAAATCCTGGGTGTGCGCTGCCTCCATCATATCATCCTCAATGTGGTAAGGGATTTGAGAAATTAGATCCCATTCTGGGTGTTGTTTGAAGGAAGGGTGGGTTGGATGCCTGTTAGAATTCCTGACTTGTCATCCTGCTGTTAACCTCACAGTTCTGCTGCGTCCTCCAAACCATCCCTGTGTGTTTAAATATTTTTAACGTGAGGCAAAGAATGGTTTTGCCACCTATTGAACTCAGCTGATTTACAGAGCGGCTCAACACCAGTTTGCAGAGCAGGTTATTAAAGTTAATGCCAATGGAACTGCAAAACAGCACAGCTGGGGAGGTGATGGGAATTGGCTGCTCCTGTGTGTGGCAGGGTTTAACCTCTGCTTATTCCAACACCTGCTCCCACTTTCTTGTCAGCATTGTGGGTGAGGGTTGTTTTAATAAGACCCGAGGTTGTGCAGGCTGTTCTCTTTTATGAAGTTAAGCAGCTGCTGAATGCAATGCACAGCAATAAGGTTCTGTTTGGTTGTTGCAGCCAGCTGCTGACCTGTGCCAGTTCAACAGGGCTCAGGTTGTGTACCATGCCCTCTACAACCACCTCTATTCACGGGAGGCCCCACTCATCCAGGTAGGAACTCTTGTTTAATCTGCCTGCCTCATGGTATTGCGTGTCAGCCCCACAAGGGCAAGCAGCTTAAGGCGTGGGTAGGCAGAACCTGTTTCCTCGCAGTCAGGCTGTTACTAACAGCAATGGTTTTGCCAAGGCACAGAGCAACTCGATAGATTTGGGGAAAATAGCAAAGTAGAGGGGAAGGTCTTTTGCCTCCCCTCCCCATCCAGGTGGCAGCCTTGTCGAAGGGGCCAGTAATAGGTAGAATCATAGAATTGTTCAGATTGGAAAAGACATCTAAGCTTGTCCAGTCTTAACTCTCAGCCCAACCCGACCATGCCTGCTAAACCATGTCCCAAAGCACCACGTCTACACGTTCTTTGAGCCCCTCCAGGGATGGAGATTCCACCACTGCCCTGGACAGCATGGTCCAGTGCTTCACTGCTCTGTCGGTAAAGAAATTTTTGCCAATATCCAGTCTAAACCTCCCCTGACGCAGCTTGAGGCCATTTCCTCTCATTCTGTCTCTTGTAACTTGGGAGCAGAGCCCAGCACCCACCCCACCACAACCTCCTTTTCAGGGAGATGCTGAGAGCAATGAGGTCTCCCCTCGGTCTCCTCTCCTCCAGGCTAAACAGCCCCAGGGCCCTCAGCCGCTCCCAGAACCGCTGGGCTCCAGCCCTTCCCCAGCTCCGTTGCCCTCCTCTCCACGCACTTCCAGCCCCTCAATATCTGTTTTGTGCTGCAGAAGCAGTTGGGTCTGTCAGGTGAACTGCAGCAGCTCTGGGTGGTCAGAGGGTTGGAGTTCTGGTGTTCTGAAGAGAACACCAGCAGGCTTGCCCAGATTTGCTCTCTGTCCAAACCAGGTCGTACTGCTGTGCCTGCTGGACTTGCTGCCGATCCTGGAGAAAGCCCAGCGGCAGCAGAAGCAGCCCAGGCCGACCTCCTCCTGCGACGCAGTGCTGCAGCTGCTGCTGACCCACATGGAGGCAGAGCATCGCCTCGCACTGCGCCGGGTGTACGCCAGGACCCTCCCTGCCTTTGTGCAGAGGTGAGAGCAGAGACCGCAGCCCTGCGGGGACCTGGTCTGGATCTCCCTCCTCAGTATTTCTTTGTGTCAGCAGGCTTGGCATCCTGATAGTGCGGCACCTGAAGAGGCTGGAGCGAGTTATCCTGGGCTATCTGGAAGTCTCTGATGGCCCCGAGGAAGAAGCTCGGCTGGGAATACTGGAGACACTGCAATGCACCATGGAGCACGCTTGGCCCAGGTACAGGTCTGGGGGTGAAAGATGCTGTAGAGAGCATATCCTGAATGCTGTTCCTCTCCCAGAGCCAATGTTGCTGTTCCTTGAGGAACAGGCCTTGAAATCTCAAAGGAGAACCTGTCACAAGAGGGAATCACTGGCATTACTGCTTTGCTGAAACACCTGGTCCAAAATCTAAGCTGGGTCCTCATTTTGACCTGATTTCTGCCTGGTTTAGTAGCATTGGCTGGGCTAAAAAATAAACCATGCGAACGAGGCAGCTTCCTCAGCCTCACCACTGAAGCTGTTGCTGCCTTACACCAGCTACAGCCCTGCTCCCCACATGAATGGCAACAGGCAGCTCCTGCCTGGCATCCAGGACCTGTCACATGAGGCTGTGCTTTCCCCTGTCTTACAAAGAGGGTTTAGAGGAAGGCGTGGTTGTCATTTCCCTTTGCAGAATGCCGTGTAGACTTTCTGTGCTCCTCAAAGCCCTCCTGAAGATGATCTGGGATGTACACACTGACCAAGGTCCAACGCCTGAGCCAGTAAAAGCCGCCTTGCTCCAGGGAGCCACAGAATGCCTCATCCTGCTGGATCGCTGCTCGGAAGGGCAAGTGAAGGTGAGCTGGGGACCCTGCCCTGCTTCATCTCCCATCCCTTCACCCTCAATCAAGGAAGCAAAGAGCTTCCTCAGTTCAAATTGCCTCGAAATGAGTGCTTGACTTTGTTGATAAGGGACATGATGCATATTGACAGGTGTCCACGCTTTGTATCCTTCTCATCCAACAGAGGGTTGATAACACACAAACCCAAGTGTTCCAAAGCACTGGAAACCTATGCTTTTCTCATTCCAGATCCTGCTGGAAGGTGTCTACAGCAGCTGTGAGGAGAACCGTGTCCGAGAATGCATCAGGAAAGTGCAAGAGAACACGTGAGCTGTGACTGACCAATGCTCACTGTGTGTTTTGTACAGTAAAACTGTTTTATTTATTCAAAGTTACTGTCTTTCTCATCCCACCCATTATCCCAACACCTCCCCAAAACAAGTGCACTCGCCCAGATGCACACGGGCTTCTCCAGCTTTGGAAGCAAGTGACAGTGCTGCCCAATCCAGGTTCCTTCCTGGAGCATGGTCTGAGCTGAGCCTGGTGTGGTAGAAAAGGTGGGGAGCCTTCTTCAGGAGGCTTGCTGCAGGAGTTGTACAAATCTGCTGCAATCGCCTTCTTATCTTAATGAAAATTATTAGTCTGCAGTATGGAAAAGGAGTAATTATTAAGGATCCTGCACAGAGTGGCAGAAGCTGGAAGGAGTTCTAGTGGTGGTCTGTCATTTGGTACAAAATGGGAGTTCAGGCTGCTTTCGTTTTGGTGGCAGGCTCTGTTTCTTTTTCATACTCTATCTCAATGTACGGACGTTTTCTTCTAGCTGGTCCTTTCAGGGGAGTTTTCCCTTTAGATTTGGAGCGAGAGGCTTTCTTCTCTACTTCTTCCTCTTCTTCCTGCTCCTCTTCGCTACTTGTCTCCAACTTATCCATGTCCTGAGAAAGACAAGAGGGATGTCAAACCACGCTGTGTAACCAAACCTCCCCTTTCTGCAGAATTCTCATGTACCCAATGGCATTTTATCATTCCTGGCTCCCAACTGTGTATCCAGAGGAGCTGGGGTGCAGATACAGTGCAGCCTGGCTGTAGCCTGTTCCACAAACCTGATTCCACTGTCTCATCCCAGCAGGGAGATACCACAGCTTAACCCTCATGGGTTATTCCTGGTGCTTCACCTACCTCAAAGTCGCTGAGGTCACTGTCATCTGCTTCCACAAACTCCCTTTTATCTGCGTCCTGTAAGGAATAGACAGTTGGTAGGCATACACTGAGCACAACACAGCGTCACAGCTTGTGATGGAAGGGCCCTTCGAGGCCACCGCTGCACACACATACTGAGTTCACCCAGGGGGTATTCAGACCGAGGGAACCTTTACAACCCCTTAAATTCCCTTAGGTGATAACAACCTTTCCTTATCTTTTCTCACTCTGACATTCACTGCTCACAGCGTGGGTGACTCGGAGCTGCCACATCAGGTCAGAGAAGGATGAAGTGTGGTGCTGGGGCTGAAAACATTACCTCCTCCTCGTCTTCTTCCTTCTCTGCATCGGACTCGCTCTCGCTGTCAGCCTCTTGCTGTTGCAGGGCTTTGTCAAAGGCGTGAATGGGGAAGTTGTAAATGTCTCCATACTGGAAAGGAAGATGTGAATTTTGGTCAGTCATAGGAGAAAGGCAAGGCCACCTGAAGCCCGTAAGTGGCAGAGGGGCAGCATCAAAACAGCTTGAACTTGTGGCTTGGCCCCTTCCCTAATTCAGAAGTACGTGCTGCTGCACAGAAAATGAGAGGCTCTACATTTGGGAAGAAAGAAGTTCTCCAGTCCATTATAAAGCCAGTAAAGAAGGGCAGTGTGCGGTCATCCCCAACCCCTTCTACATGGTTGGTGCTTCTATTGCACACCAACGCCCATGTCTCTCCCTGGAGAACCAGCAGGATGCAGTTTTACCACTATGCTCTGAAGGGTCTCTGTCTTACCGTATCCTGTTTCAGTCTTTCCAGTAATTCCTTCTCGATGGCATTATCCAGCTGAGCAGCAATCAGGGCTTTCTCCTAATGGAGTACAGAGGAGCTGTGTCAGTGGTTTGAAAGACTGTGGAACAGGAGCAACAGATGGGAGATGACATGAAAGAGCCATCTTACCTCTCTCCTCTTCTCTCGCCTTTCAATCTTCCTCCGTAAAGGAACAATCTTCCTCCTGCAGGGAACAACAAGTACTCGGTAGTGAATCTGTCAGCACTCATGTAGCAGACGAGCAAATGCTCATTTGGGGCAACAAACCAGCACTTGTGTCATTAGAAATGTGGCTGCAATTAGCTAAGTGCATTTATAATGCCGCAGTTAAATCTATCGCAGCCAGGTTTATTTACAAGCCTACCAAAGCCTTGGGAAAACAGCTGGAGGCACTGGAGCTGCAGAAAGGCTCTGTGTAAAGCCAGTGAGCATGACTTTGATGCTTGGAAGGTTTGGGTTGGAAGGGATCTCAAAGCCCAGCCAGTTCCAACCCCCTGCTGTGGGCAGGGACACCTTCCACTGGGTCAGGTTGCTCCAAACCCCATCCAACCTGGCCTGGGACACCTCCAGGGTGGACAGACAGAGGCTGGAGAAGCTGAACCAAGGTGATGGCTGCTAGTCCTATCACTCACTGTCGCTTGAGCGTCAGCTTCCGGATACGGATGAGGTACTGTGTGATCTTGGTAAACCGCTGCTTGCACTTGTGTCTGATGAAGCGTGGCCAGTAGATGAGATTCTCGTCTATCTCCTCCAGGGCTTTCTCATAGTTCTTGCTTAGCAGGACCTGGGAGGGCAGGAAGGGGAAAGGGCTGAGCTAAGGAGCAGCAGGAAAGTGGGAACACATCCATCCTGTTGCTCCCTGCCTCTCACTGTGTTAGTCTGCTCTCCTTAACTCACCCGCTCCCAGAGCCGACGGGGGAAAGGTGCCCGCTCAATTGTCTTCATGTACAGGTAACACCGACCTAAAGAAGAGAGGAACGCAATGCAGGAGAAGGGTCAGAGCATGTTGCCAAGAGCGGGGAAGCGCTGGGAGCCAGGATGCCTTCCAGCAGGGGCTGTAGCTCTCACCCTTCTCCTCCCTGATGGTGGCGTACTGGCTGTTGGCCAGTGGGCAGGAGGAACGGTTGCACAAACCCGTCAGGTTGTACTCATTCCGGCAGAAGTTCTGGGTCTTCGTCCTGGAAAGACAAGAGGTGAGATGAAAGGGGAAGGGTGGGAGCACCCTCCTGCATCCCATGCCCCTCACAGCCACCCACCCGATCCCCTGTAACCCAAGGAGCGCCCATATCCCTCCTTCCTGCTCCTCTCCCTGCGGAAGCACCCTGTACATCCCCAAAACTCACGTTATCTTGTAGGAGCAGAACTGCCGGTTCCCGAGCGTATCCCAGACAACCTGTGGGGACAAAGACTGGGTGATGTGGCACTCGCCAGCCTGCACTCCCCCCTCCTGCAGTCCCCAGCCAGGCTCTTAACAGGGGCAATAGGACCCCCAAAAACTGGGGTCCCCCCTCTAGCAGATCTAGTCCCTCTCTGGGTCTGTCTGCTCCCCCCCCAGGGGCAGATGCTGAAAGGCTCTAATGGGGGTAAGGCCCCCCCCAAAAGCTTAGGATTCCCCTCTGGCACAGCTGGCTCCCCCCACGGATGGTGACAGGTTCTAATTGTCGTGAGGGTCTACCCCCAAACCTTGGGGTTCCCCCTCCTTGTTCTGCATCCCTCCCTGGGCTGGGGACAGGCTCTAACAGGGGTGAGGGTCACCTCAAAGCTTGGTATCCCCGGGTCTGTCCACCCTCCCACGATACTGATGGGCTCTAATAGGGGGTGAGGGTTTCCCCTAAAAGACTCAGGTCCCTCCTCCTCATTCTGCCCATCCTCTGGGGCTGGGGACACCCCAAAGCTTGAGGTCCCCCTTCCTTGTCCTGCATCAATCCCTGGGCTGGGGACAGGCTCTGTAAGGGGTGATGGTCACCCCAAAGCTTGGGTCCCCCTTCCTTGTCCTGCATCGATCCCTGGGCTGGGGACAGGCTCTAACAGCGGTGAGGGTCACCCCAAAGCTTGGTGTCCCCGGGTCTGTCCGCCTCCCCCGGGACGCTGACAGCCTCTAACGGGAGCGAGGGTCCCCCCAGCCCGTCCTGTCCGCCCCCCCCATCTCCAGCCACGTGCTGGGGACGCGCCCCGTGCGGGCGGCGAGGGGCGAGCGGCGATGGGGGTATCGCAGTCTCCCATTGGCCGCGGCGCGGGTCGCTGCGGAGCGGAGCGAGGGAACACGCGGACTCACATCGTCCGAATGCATCGTGGTGAGACCGGCGGGAGCGCGGCCATAGCAGGAAGGGGCGGGGCCAGCGGAGATCTCGCGAGAGTTGGGGATGTCATGGCGGCGCGGGGTGGGTTGGGTGAAAGGGGGGCCGAAAGCCCACCTGATCCCATCTGCCTTTGCCGTGCGCAGGGACACCTCGCACTGGTGCCGTGTGTGCACGCGTTCAGGGCTTCCTAGAAATAATTTGTTAAGCCTAAGGCAAGGAAGGGGGCTTTTCTTAATGAGAGCAGGCATAAAAACCCACTAGTGTGTAGTAATATTTTCTTTTAGAATGTTCATAGCATCATAGAATCACCAGGTTGGAAAAGACCTCTTGGACCATCGAGACCAACCATTCCTATCTGCCACTAAGCCATGTCCCTGAGCACCTCGTCTACCCGTCTTTTATATACCGCCAGGGATGGGGACTCCACCACCTCCCTGGGCAGCCTCTGCCAGTCATACAAGAGATGATTCAATCCATCTCACAGGGCCACGGCAGGACTGGTTGTAACTGAACCGTAGAATCATGGGATCACGGAATGGTTTGGGTTTGAAGGGATCTCAAAGCCCATCCAGCTCCACCCCTTGCCACGGGCAGGGACACCTCCCACTGGATCAGGGGCTCCAAGCCCCATCCAACCTGGCCTGGAACCCCTCCAGGGATGGAGCAGCCACCACTGCTCTGGGCACCCTGGGCCAGGGCCTCCCCACCCTCACAGCAAAACATTTCTCCCTAAGATCTCGTCTCGATCTCCCCTTTTTCAGCTGGAAACTTCCCCCTTATCCTATCCCCGCACTCTCTGGTAAATGTTGCCCCAACAGCTTCTGCATTGCTCTTTTATCTCTGTGGGTCCAAGTGGGGGAAAGCTGCTTCCTCACACCTACCACCACCCACCGTGTCTCCTGCCGCCTCCCCAAGCCGCAGTGCTGGCGGTACCTGTGTACATTGCTGCTAATGCACTAAAGAATTAGATTAACTCTTTTTTTCAGCAGGGTGGATAAAAAAATGGAGTTGTTTGATGCAAAGATTATATCCTAATTGTTCGCTTAGAGCAGAGAAGCTCCATCAATGTCATTGGCACTGCAGCTAATAATTAGTCTGAGCTGCCAGGGCTGGAGGGAAGAGTGAGTAGTGTTGCTGATGGAACAGCTGAGGGCTGGATAGTGAGGAGCCCTCTTGCAGGATCCGAAGGCTCCTCTACCTTCCCGATGCTCTCGGGGACCGAGTTTCTGGAGAAACCTGCTGCTGGGCACGCAGAGAGCATTGGAGTTAATATTTACCTGTGGTGGTGTGGCTAGATCCCAAAATGGAATGACTTGATTTTTTTTCCTTCTATCACAGAAAGCAAGCACGTTTTTCCTTTTATTCTTGGCAATACAGGGAAACAGGTGGGAGATAAAAATAACACGGGTTTGAGAACAGGCTGTGCATTAGTCACTTCCAGCCAGACTAAGAGACACAATTTCATCTTGTAAGTGCAGAGAGAGGGGCGAGGGCCCCACCGTGGGTGTGGGCTTGCTTGACGAGAGCCATTTTGTGCCCATAATGAGTCATCAGGTACCAAATCTTGATGGATTATTATTATCCTCCTGTTTCCCTGCTGGTGAGTACATCTGCATTGTGTGTCTCAGGCTGTGGAGCAGGGAATCATCTGTTCTGTCTGGCAAGAGAGACAGCTGCGCATTACACAACTGCTTGCTCGAGACAGAAACGAGTTTATGCAAACAGAGAAGTTGTACATTTGACGTTTCATTCGGAAAAATGGGATCACAGGAATTTTCACTGATTCATAATCACTTTGGACCTCTAACAAATACCACTGGGTCTGGGAGAGATGTTGATGTGGTTCCTTACTGCATGGGCAGGCTGTGCCTGAGACACTCTTGTTCTGCAAGGCAGGATGGTACAGTTCTCCTAATCTCTTTTTTTGGCAGATGAGGTGTAGTGAGTTTGGGTACCTTGCCTGGAAGTCACACAGCACCTGAAAGGCTTAACTGAACAGCTAGAGCCTGCAAATCCTGTGTCTCTACCCCGTGCTGTGCATTGCACAGCTGAGAGAGTGGTCCTCTGTCCATTCTGTGTCCGTAAGTCTTGGGGGAGGCTGGATTATTCTTGGGAGCTAATACATCCATGTTGTGTACACATACTGCAGCTTCGAAAAAGAGCACGTGTCCTTAATCTTGCTATTCTGCATTTTCTACCTCCACATCACTGTTGTCTGTGAGCGGGAAATCGCGCAGGGTTTTTGGAGTGGTGTAGCTTTTGGTTTGCATGGAGTATTCCTGGTTTAGGATTGCCTGAGTAAAGGAGAGAAGGAATCACGTGTTAGTAAAAATGATTAATTTAAATTATTAATGGGAGCATTGCTACTTGGAGAGAAAGCCAAAGCAGGCAGTGGCTCTTCCCCACGGAGTACAAACTGTGAGTTAGCAGAAAGACAGGAGCTCCAGACTATTGTGCATTTATTATCTGAGTTTTTGCCCCTTTTTTGAGGGTAGAGCCCCAAAGGGAAGACACAATCCTTGGAAAACTTATTCTAACCCCCCCCCCCCCAAAATCTCTGGACTATCAACTCTTCATAATTTAAGAGAATAAAGTACAATCAGACTCACAGTCTTCTCCTCTTTAGCGGGAGGGTTACGCAGATACCAACAGAGAGGAGCATAAGAAATGTTGATGACTCCAATGATGATCATCAGCCAGGGAAACCCGATAGCTCGTACAATCGCACCGCCCATTGATGGGCCTGCAAATATAATAATTAGTAATGGCTGAGATGCCAGGGAACAAACGGTGCCTTTCCAGTTTGGAGGAGTCAACAGTGAGTGGGTTGCAGGATTGCCAGGAGCAAATGGAATCATAAACTGAGTGAGGTACAGACTAAGTATGTCTTCCCATGAGTAAGAGATCCTCTATACCTATTGCAAAGCCCATGCAGAAAGCGACGTCAGCAATGGCATAGACGTTGCCGTAGACGGAGGTGTGGCGAAGGTCCACCAGGTAACCCATGATAGGCATCATTGAGGAGTCCACCATTCCTGCCCAAAGCAAGAAGGACCAAATCAGTCATCTCATCATTGCTGAGGGCAATGGCGAGAGCTCCATTTTGAGCTCCAGCTGCTTACCTATGGCGAAGCCAAGCCCACTGTTGGGGCCAATCAGCCCATAAATATTTTTGGCCAGGGGTACCTTTAGGAGGAGAGAAAGGATTTCTGGGTGAGGCCAGAAAAGCTGAGTGAGGTGTGAAACCAATACATGTGTGCAAGCACCGAACATCTAGCGGCTGCCAGGCATGTAACCCTTCTCAGTCCTATCACCTGAACTGCTCTAGCTGGTTCTTCTACAGAAAGGTCTCAAATCATCTTGTGCTACTTACGCAGAGGAGACTGATTCCCACCACGACCATGCCAATCAGGGAGCACAGCCACCTGCAAGGACACACCGGTTAGGAAAGAGCAGGTGGTAGAATCATAGAATGGTTTGGGTCGGAAGGGACCTTTACAGGTCATTCAGTCCAACCCCCTGCAGAAGCAGGGACATCTTTAACCAGATCAGGTTGCTCAGAGCCCCATCCAACCTGACCTTGAATGTTTCCAGGGATAGAGCCTCCAACCACCTCCCTGGGCAACCTGTGCCAGTGCTTCCCCACCCTCACTGTAAAAAAATTCTTCCTCATATCCGGTCTAAGTCTGCCCTCCCTTGGTTTAAAACCATTGGTCCTGGTGTGTGCAACACCACGAGCGTAATTCACGCTGAAAGCACAGGGCTGGCTTGAGCTGAAATCTTGTGTTCCACTTACCGACCCATTTTGTTGGCCAGAATCCCAAAGAGATTGGTGCCGATCAGGTAGGAAATACTTGCAGGGAGGAACGCCATCCCTGAGAGGAACAAAAAAAAAAGAGTGTCATACCTAAAAATAATACAGGGGATTTGCAAAACTCTTCATTTCACTGTCTGCCTCTCTCGTCTGGAGAGTATTGTGAGCCAGGCAAGGCCAGCGAATGCCCAGCACCTACTCTGTGTGCCTTTCTGTGCTGTGCTGCTTCCCCAAGTCCTCTGCTGCCTCCCTGTCCCGGATGCACTCCATACCCTACGGAAGGAGGGTGCAGCAATTCACCCCCAGGAGCTGTGAGACAGCCAGGACCCAACGCTGAACCCTTTTTTCCCCACTGCTTTAATGAACCCATCCTCCTTTCCTGTCATGGATTCTTCCTCTTCCACCTCTCTCTCCTTTCATTTGGCTCACTAAATCGAGAGGAAAAAAAAAAAAAAATCACTGCTTAAGTATAAAGCTTCGGGATCGTTGTGCAGTCAAAATTAAATATTTGCTCTGTTTGCTGATTTGTTTATTTTTAATATACTTGGCCACTGAGTACAAATAAAACTAGGTAGCTCCGTTTCACTGAGACAACTTCCTTATTGAAACAGCTCAATTCATGTTTAATTTTCTTTCCTCTCTTTAACAGCTACAGAACGTGGTTAATCCTGGAGGTTCAGTCCAAGCCCTTCTGGGTTTTTTTGTTCCAGAATCATGGGAGCGGACAAAGCAAAGCGTACAAATGAAGAAGCCCCTTGAGTACCTAGAAGCTTGTGAGATGGATGGACTGCAGTTGAACAGTCTCTAAATCCAAACTGTTCTCAAATCTCAGGGACCTGAAAATCTAGTGAGTATATTTGGGGTTTTCTTTGCTGGCTGCTGTCCTCTGGGTCCTGCTAAGTCGCCTTAAAGGTTCCCTGTGAGTTCAGTGGTGACAGCAGCAACCCTGAGTGCATTTCTCAGCCTGTGACACCTGTAGTTACCAAGCAGCTATGCTATCCCTTCTCCCGAGTCCAGAAGCCTCGGGACGCTGCCTTACCCTCGCCCATCCTTGCTTGGTCACTCATGAGCAGCATCCTTGGTTCTTATCAGGGTGGATGCTCCTGCCAAACCAGCAGATAACTTGATTAAGAGCTCTCCCAGCCCTCCTGCTTCCAGATGCAATTCGATTTGGGATCTAAGTGTAGCCCATGGCACCCCTGGGTCATCCCTCAGCCAACTGGGTTTTATAACAATTAGTTTTTATTTTTGTAGCACACACAGACAATGTTATCTCCAGATCCCATTTTCTAGGCAGCTGGTAATTAGCACGTAGCATCCTGTCCTGACTGGGACTCTCTAAATGGCCTTGTTTGACTCAGAGCTGCCTCTGCAGAACCCATCTGGCTGCCACCATTCCAGCCCAGTATGATGCCATTATCTGCCCTGCAGAAGACAGGATTCGGCAGGCTTCCTCTGCATGAAAACTGCCTTTCTTCCACCATTATTGCTCTTGTGGGGAGTCTGATTCCATACAATTTTTTCAATAATAGAGAAAAGCACATTGTAGAGCAACTGCTAAGGACAATTCCAGCTGAAATTGGAGCAACGTGCAGCCTGGGATCACTCACTCTGTGTGGGTGAGGAGATGTGTTTTCTTCTTTTTAGAATGATACAAGAGATCCATATCGCAGTGCCAAAGTGGGACCGGTTGTAATTGAACCGCAGAATCATAGAATCATGGAATGGTTTGGGTCAGAAGGGACCTCAAAGGCTATGCACCTCCAACCCCTGCCATCGGCAGGGATACCTCCCCCTGGATCAGGGGCTCCAAGCCCCATCCAACCTGGCCTTGAATACCTCCAAGGATGCGGGAGCCACTGCTGTGGGCAACCTGGGCCAGGGCCTCCCCACCCTCACAGCAAAACATTTCTCCCTAAGATCTCATCTCAATCTCCCCTCTTCCAGCTGAAAACTATTCCCTGTCTTCCTGTCTCTGCCCTTCCTGATCAAGAGCCCTTCCCCAGCTTTCCTGGAGCCCCTTTCAGCACTGGAAGCTGATCTAAGGTCTCATCAAAGCCTTCACTTCTCCAGGCTGAACAATCCCAACTCTCTCAGCCTGTCAGCTACCTCAAGCAACTGTTCAGGTGTGAAGGCTGGAAACCACGGCACCTACCCAGCTGCCATTTCGGAGAGCACATGGTTTGCATCATCCAGATGGGTAAGGTGGGCTCGAGCATGGCTACCCCCATGTTGGAGAAGCAGAGGGCTCCTGATGGGGAGAAAAGGAAGAAATGTTCTATTTTAACTACCTTCTGCTGTGGTTTTGAGCAGGTGTGAGTGAATCTCTTTAACTGGGTGACACCAGTGCACAAAGACAAAGAGCACAGAGCATGCTGATGTCCACCTTACCTGCAGCAATCAGGATGAAGGGGTCTCGCAGCAAGGTAAACACTGGTGTGCCCTTGGTGCTCTGTGGGAGGGCAAAGGGGATTATGTCGGCCACGAGTCATGTGTGCCCTCAGCTCTGTGCCCACCCAGCCCTCCTCCCTCGTGTGCCTGGCACCAGCTCATGGAAGCTCACACATCTGTACTCACCTCGGGGGAGATCTTAGAGGGCTGCAGGATGCAGAGCTGCAAAGCTGGGAAGAAAAAAGTGATGTTAGTTTACTTCTGCGGATGACATTACTTCAATTCCCATTTCCCTCCGGCTTTTCCTTTAGCAGGATCCCTCTCTTCGGCAGAGGCCACAGGGATGCAGTAACTGCGTGTGGAGACACTTTATAGCAGCATTCCAGTGCTGAAGGGAGCTTCAGGAAAGCTGGGGAGGGGCTTTTGATCAGGGAGGGCAGGGATAGGACAAGGGGGAATGGTTTTAAGCTGGAAGAGCGGAGATTGAGGTGAGATTTTAGGAAGAAATATTTTGCTGTGAGGGTGGGGAGGCCCTGGCCCAGGTTGCCCAGAGCAGCGGTGGCTGCCCCTGATCCAATGGGAGGTGTCCCTGCCCATGGCAGGGGTTGGACCTGGGTGATATTTACGGTCTCTCCCAACCCAGCCCATGATTTTATGATCCTATGACATCGTTCAAGCGGGCACAGGGAGAGGTGGGTCCCAGCCCTGCTCCCTGAAGTGGACTGGGTTAGAAGTGTTTTGTTGAACCATGAAGCAGTTAAATACGCAAAAACTTTCCATCTGTCTGCCTGCTGGGAGCCACAATTAGAGCATGACAGAAATTAGATGTGGAAAAGAATAAGATTGAAAAAGAAAGTTTCATCTGTATGAGACCTACATTTAATTTTCCAAAAGCTCTTACATGCTTCATTAAAGCTGTCTTGCATTACATCCAAGCAAAGATGGTAACTATGACTATAATTTAATTAGCTTAATGCTTCCCGCTGAAAATGCACATTTCTGCTCTCTCCGACTTTGCCGTTACGCTCCGCAGGCCCTCATGGCCTGCATCTGTAACACAGCTGTCGGCAAAAGAACAAGGATCGGCATTCCTGCTGGCAAAGTCTCATTGCTCCATGGTGTGGAGAAGAGGCTGCAGACGAGTGTGCTTTCTACAAAGAATCCACAGTTCAAAAAGCTGCACTGAATGTGCTATTCAAGCCACTAAAGTAATCAAGGGGTTTATTAAGTAATGAGGGACTAATTCTTACTGTATTGCGATGTCAATCATCTGGTGGTAGAAAACATGTGATTTAGCAATAACAGAATAACCAGTGCTGATGATATTAGCCGGCTGGTATTCGTCTGCCTCTTCCTTCACACAAACCCTGTGAGGTTCTCCCCCAAATAACTGTGTTTTAATTCTTTCCCGTGCTTTATTTTTGATTGGCTTAAACCATGTGGTTTCTCACCTCCGTCCAAGAGCGCTAGGAAGGCCAGGACCAGGAAGGGAGATGATTTCCCCACGAATTCGTACATCACGCTTCCAAAGGGGGCTCCAACTGCAAGGGAAAGGCTGTGTCACCACACAGTGGCACTGCCACCATCCCCAGCGCTCGGGCAGAGGCACTCGGCTCTGGTTGTTGTGGTTTTCTTGGCATGCCCTGGTGGGTGTTTGGTGATGGGTTGCATTGGAGAAGGTGTCAGGTCGTGCAGGCAGTGACCATGGAGAGTGGACAGAGGGAAGGAGGAGGACAGGCCAGCCATGCCCACGGAATGCACAGGGGCACAGCCAAGAAAGTGGAAGCTGTAGGTGATGGCCACTAAGGCTCTGGAGATGCTACTGATGTAAACCCCCTTGGGAACAAGGTTTCCTTACTCAGCACACCCAAGGCCAAGCCTCCAAGAGCGATCCCCATTGCGTTGCCCCTCTCGAAGTCATCTGTGTACACACTGGCCAGCATGCCCAAGCCTGGGAGCAGAGAGAAAGCAGAGGCCACGTGAGGCTGGCTGGGACTGTGGTGGTGGGGCTTCGCTCTGAAAGCAGCCTGGGCTTTGTGGGGGGTTTATCTGCTTGCCATCTGGGCTGTGTGGGTGCACCCTCTGCACCAGCCAGGCAGGAGCAGCGAGGAGGAGGAGTTTGGAGCTGGGGAAGGCAGTGAGCGTGCGTGCTGCTGATCATTCCCGAGGCGATAATTGAACCCAGACAAGATGAGCTAATGCAGGGACTGAAGTGTAGCTAAAACGTTTACCTGCGACAGATGAGAATGATGACCCAATGCCTTGGAGGGCTCGGGCGATGAAAAGCAGGGTGTAGGTGCCTGAGAAAGCAAACACTGTGGAGGAAGGAGAGAGACAGCGTCAGGCAGAACTGCAGACTGAGAGGGTAACAGCAGTCCCAGCTTGCACCAGTTTGGGTGCTGGGTGCTGCTCATCTATTCTTGTCACTGATTTCTGAGACTGGTTGTTCTGCTTTCACTCCTTTCCCCTGCACAGGGACAGCGGTGCGGGCACAGACCAAAGTGTGAAGGTCAGAGCGAGGGATGATACTCACTGACTGTGGAGATGAACATGATGATGAATCCCATGAACATGGGGATGTGGTATCCTATCCTGGAAAGCAAAAACAGGGGCACCATCTCAGGGAGGATCCCTCATTCCGGACGGAGATCTGGTCTTGATGCCCAGCCTTAACACACAGACACATCTTTGTGGGTTAGTGAGCATCTCCTGAACGTGTGGATGTGAGTGCTGTTCAAGGAAGGCTCCAGTGCTTAAGTGCCCCCCGATAACACTGCAAAGCACCCCCAGAGGCCCGGCTCTGTTTTGCCAGCCCACCCACCCACCCCAGCGATATGGAGGTGAGCCCAGCACCCCTCACACGTGTCTGCTAGACACAAAGGTGATTTAAAACTCCAGGGAAGAAAATATGAACAGCATTAAATCCGTGACAGGGTGGGAATCTTTGTTTGTTTATTTGATGGTTACTGGTATTAAACAGCATCTGTCTGCACCTGAGGAGAGCATTAGTGAGGCTTATGTTGTAATATAAACTTGCAAGTTATTTGTAGGCTCTTAGGAAAGGTAAAAATCATGCTTATTTTGATGAGTATATTCTTCCCCCTGCTATCTTTCCCACCGGTTCCTGTAATTCCGTGTCTGCAGGGGCTGCACACGTGCAGCACAGACCTTTACTGCTCAGCTAATGGTGATTTCATCCACAGACAGGAACTGCCTGTCCCCGAAGGGTTACACCCTGCTACAAACCCAGCTCTCTGACCTACCTGTTCGTCAGGAGACCCACGGAAGGGTTGACCATCAGCTGTACGAGAGCCTTGGAGGCAAACAGGAGCCCCACACGGACATTTTCCTTGGCAAGGAACTCCTTGCCCTCCGGGCAGCTGCTCGGCAGGGTTGGGTTGCTGGTGTGGGGCTGTGGCAGGGAGCTGCTCCCCATCCCGCTTGCCAAGCCTATGGCACTTGTGGAGCCCAAAACGGTCACTGTGGTGTTGTCAAAATAGGAGAACATGGAGGAGAAAGGAGGAGCCTTCAAGCCTGAAGGGGCCAGCTCAGTCCAGGCTGGGGCAACAGAGCTGTTGGTGCCTTCATATTCTGTTGTATAAAGGAAGGTGGGGACGATCGGTACTGGAAGAAAAGCCAGGCAAGGGATTAGTCAGCCATTTTACTCCTTTTTCTAGCTTGGCATGCAGGTGAACAGAATGGTGGCTAAATGTTGGTGTCCTGCAGGCTCCCTGTGCCCAGCCATCCCCATGGCTCTCCCTGCATAAGGACCCTGCAGGCATCATCTGGAGACTGACCGAGGAGGCAAAACCCCCAGACGGCACCCGAAGAGCCGGCATGAACACCGCACCATACCCACGACTGTCAGCAGCATGTTGTCCAGCAGCAATGCGACGAACACCACCACCAGCACCAGCCTGCGCGATGCCCTGCCTGCTGCCAGCCAGCGCCAAGGCAGGCGTTCAGCATCCGGAGACATGGCCGAGAACCTGGAGCTCGCAGCACGGGTCCCGCTGGTCCCTGCTCTTCAGGGCTGGAGATCTCCTATGAGCTTTAAAGAAAGCACGACTGGTTACAACCTCTGACAGCTCATGACTTCTCTCTTGAGAAGGCAGCTCCTGAGGTCATTTGGTGGCTGTGTCCTCCAGGAGCTGAGTGTTCTTCCCTAGGAGCTGGGACCACCAGCTTTGCAGTCAAAGGCTGGATTTTTATCAAGCTTGCATTTAAAATCACAGATGGAGTGCGCTCTATCCCCTTTCTACTCTCCCGAGACGTCTTGTACCTGCTTCAAGGCATCATTTAAGTCTTCTTCCAAAGACTCAAAGCGCTGATCAAGCCAGTAGCTTATCTGGAGTAATCTCTACATCTTTTATTCCATGTTTGTTCTTTGGAGATTAAATTAGGTCTCAAAGGAAATTAATTTACCTTACATGTCTTTTCATTTGACCTAATTGAAATGTCATGGCAAGATACAAGACTTAAAAGCCTAACATAGGTGATTAAGATCAGGGCTTCAGAGGGATGGAGAGAAGATTGCTTGCCCAGTCACACTGAAAATATCAATCAGAAATTTGCATTAAACCGACCAAACAATTAGCCATTTGCGTTCTTGTAGCTCGTAGGCACTTCAGAGACAAAGTGGCAAAATGAATGGAGCCAAGTCCAAACTATCACTCTTTCCAATAATCCTGTGGTTTCCTCAAATCCCAGGCAATGATATGTATCAGTTTTTAATTAAATGAAAAGCAAATTCTCTGTCATCGCATAAGAATCACTAAGTTGGGAAACAGGAATTGTTTCTAGCTGTAGCACTAGGAAATACCAAATATTAGAATTAATGCAAGAGAGGAGATATCTGATAGATATAAATTAGAGAGACAGAACAAGTAAGGAAGCATAGACAATAAAAACATGTAGACTGATGTAGCCTTTCCATCTCAAGTCACATTCTCAATGCAAACCTGTTGCATGGAGCAGAGGAAAGCAAACGAACTCTTACCCTGGAGCTCATCTCGGTGCGAGGAGGCAGCTGCTGCTGCGGGAGGTGGTGTGGTCGGCAGGCGCTGCTCCCAGAGGATTTATGGTTACCTTTTATCACAAGAGGATATGAGTGTTCCTCTTCCATGGAGATTTAATTGGAACCTCAAACAAGTTTCATTCAGCCTTGCAACTCCCTCTGCGTCAGAGCAGGACTGAGGGGTGGGCTGAGGGGGATGGGGAGGAGAGGCAGGAGCATTTATCTGCAGCAGAAGCACCTGCTTTCCAGGCTTTCATCAATGCCTCTCTTTCTCTGAGCACCTTAACTCTTGCCTGGGTCTGTGCACACTGAACGTGCTGCCCTGGGATTGCACTTCCATGGGGGAATCCCACTCTGCCCCATCGATGGGTAGATACGAGGGGCAGCAAACGGTTTCATCCCTGGGAGGCAAGGCTGGCATCATTAAATGGCCCTGAGAAATGCATTTATAAAACACACAATAGTCTAGGTCCTGGACTACCCTCCAGTGACTGGTGGCTGTTCTCGCACTGCCTTTTTAAGCGGAAAGAGAAGAGATTTAGGTTAGATATTAGGAAGAAAGCCCCTCCTCGTCTTTCCTGTAGGCCCCCTTTAAGAAGGATGCTGGCAGTGGGTGCCCGTCCAGAACTGGTCCCTAAGCTATTTTGTGTCTGCTTTCTCTCCAGGGACAAAGAGAGGTTTCTTGGACTAACAAGGCTGGATTCTCCTAAGCAAAGCTGGATGGAAAACTATATCCGCGCATAGGTGAGGTACTGCAAATACCACTGAAAATGTGATCTTTTTTTCCATCATTTCTGTTTTCTTAAACTTTTGACACTTTGCTCCATGATTTCTTTTTTAAACCCAAAGCGATACCATCATTCATTCAGGATACAGAGATTTACTGCCAAGAAAGGAAATAAATCCTAAATGTATTCACCTTTTCTCTGTTGGCACATAAAAATCTGCCAGGGAGGCCGTTTATCTGGCTTCTGCATGGCCCAAAACTATTGCCAATGACATGAGATGAGTGCATCCTACCAAGGAATTCCCCGGGTGTGCATTAGAGCAGAAGTTGAAGCCTTTAAATATGCTTCATGAACTGAGAATTGAATGTCTAGGCCTAGAAATGACTTTCTAAACATCTGCAGAGCAAGCAGAGGATGAGCAGTACAGCACTACCATCTGCTGAGGGAGCTCGGGATTGCTCAGCTGTGCTTGGGGATCCGGCTAGGAAATCATTCGGGGGCTCCTTCAGGTGAGGAGGGGTATGTGGAGACAGCAATGGTGATGACGATGATTCTCTCTTTTTATTTTTTTTGTAGAACTCATGGTTTGCAGCCCTAAGCATCTGAAGGAGACTGCTGTCGTGTCACTTGTATTGCTGAGACAATGGGAAAGCTTACTCACAGGTGCTTTGGAAGCATTTTCATGTGTCCATCAACATTTTCCAGGCACTTCTCTTCTATATATACATTGTTTTTAACCATTATAAATATTTGCCATGAATTTAAGCCCTCTCAATACTTAAAGGAGGCTCCAAGAAAGCTGGGAAGGGGCTCTGGATTGGGGAACACAGGGACAGGACAAGGGGGAATGGTTTTCAGCTGAAAGAGGGGAGATTGAGAAGAGATCTCAACGAGATGTTTTGCTGTGAGGGTGGGGAGGCCCTGGCCCAGGGTGCCCAGAGCAGTGGTGGCTGCCCCATCCCTGGAGGGGTTCCAGACCAGGCTGGATGGGGCTTGGAGCCCCTGATCCAGTGGGAGGTGTCCCTGCCCATGGCAGGGGTTGGAGCTGCATGGGCTTTGAGATCCTTTCCAACCCAAACCATTCTATGGTTCTATTTTTCCTTTCAGTAACACCATAGGGGGAAAAAAAGGCTGGCATTTTCTTCCTAGCCAGACTGAAGTAGTGAAATAGAGTGAACATTTCTGCTGTAAAGAAAAGTACAAGAGAATTTATGGGCTGTTTTGAAGGCCCAGCATAGGGCCTGAAAAATCGCTGGCAGCAGACCTCATGCCCGCTCCGCAGGCGATTGCAATTCCGGTGCATTCAGGTGACAGCAGGCTTCTCTCGGCGAGATTGCTCTCTGCAGCTGCCTCGCCTCGAAGGTGCAGTGAAATACATCCTCTGCGCAGCCAGGGCTCCTGCCTGCTGGCTCAAAGCAGCATTTTACAAACCAGCGGGAGACTAATGGCTTATAGATGTAACACCGCCAGCCTGGGGTCGGGTGAACACAGCAGTGGTGACTCAGATTGGAACAGTAAACCCATCTTTTTCTTTAGAGCCACTCTCTGCTAATATTTCCTTTACCAGAAGGTTTCTATTGCCCGGCACTGGACCCGCTGCCTTATGCTTCCTGCGGGCACATTCGTATCGTCCTCTCAAACGCTATGAATGAATACAAATATTTAGACCATAAAAAGGGTCTGTATTGAGCAACTGGAGTTTGCATTCCTGGGCCACCTTTTAGCCAGGCTTTGATTGCAGCTGGAAACTGTTTGCAAAGCAGTGTCAGTTGAACGAACCCTCGAGGCTGCCGTTCAGCGAGCCTGGCTTCTTTGTATTTTGTGAAGTCCTTAACAAAGAGGAGAGCTGGGTAATTTGCTCAAGGTCACGTTGAGCTAGAAGGACAGCTGAAACCTGGCCAAAGTCTTCCACTTTTGTGTTTAATCCACTTGACGACATTGTCCCTTTTGTCTGGGGATTATTTATTGTGTTTACTCCCTCCTTAGCCAAACAGCTCGTTGTGCAGTCGTTCAGGTTTTTTCCATCAGTCTCACCAGTCCCTGGTACTTTGCTGCCTCTCTGGCTATGCACAGAATTGCCAACAGCTCTTTGAAAACATGTTCATCTGAGATATTTCTAGGTTTGATGTAGAAGAAAATAGAATATTGGTTTAGAACATCAAATAATTCTATCTCAGTGCTAAGCCAGGAGGAGAACAAACAGAAACTATTAGAATTTAACTTGTGTGAAGAGACAGGTAGCCCATAAGGAAGTGGAAAGTTGACAGATGAATGGCTTAACTGTTTACAAATAACCCACTGTCTTTTTTCATTATATTAAAGGTTTAGGGGATAAAGCAGCTCTTACTCTGTCCTTTACACAGCTGCACCAGTCAGCCTTTGCTGTATGAGTATGCGGCATCAGTGCAAACAGGGTGTTTCCACCGACAGCCCTGTCTCCTTGCCAGGTTTGTACTTGGTTTCTTATCTCCCATCTCCCCAAAGCAGCTGCTGCTGCACTCTTAGACCAAAGCACTGTTTTAGATGAAGCATGGCTGAGCCATAAGGGCACACGTGGAGTTCATGAGACCCCAAACCCCACCACCAGAGCCCTGCTGAGCTGGGGCAGTGAGGCAGAGAGGGTCCAGCTGCCCCTCGCACTCCTGGCCTGGGGCGGGGGCTGGCTGCACCTGGGTTGCTGGGGTGGGACACTGAGGCTCTTCTTTGCTCTTTCAGTGGAACTGCTCCTTTTTCTGTCTTGTCAGCCATTTAACCCTGCTGTCAGTTCAGTAATTGGCTTCCTTCCTCCTTTCCTTCTTTCCTCTCTTCCCACTTCTTCCTTTTTCTATTTTTCTCTTTTCCGTTCCTTCTCCTCTTTATTTTACTTTTTTCCCCCCTCTTCCTTCTCCTCCCCCTCCTTCATTCTCTTTCCCTCTCTCTCCCTCCCCCTCTCCTCCTTTCCCTCTCCTCTGTTACCCTTTTCCCTTTCTGTTTCCTTTTGCCGCTCTGGCCCCTCCTGTCCTTGCTTCTCTTTTCCCCATTTCCCTCTTCCTTTTCCCCCTCTCCCCTTTCCTTTCTTTTCCTTTTTCCCTTTGCTCCACTTCCCTCTTTCCCTCTCCCTTTCCCTCTCTCTTTTTTCTTCCCCCCCCTCTCTTCCCCTTTCCCCTCTCCCTTTTCTCCCCCCCCCGCCCCCAGCACCCCGGACAGCTCCGGCACCGCCCCCGCTGTTTCCGTTTCGGCGCGGGGCGGTTCCGGTTCCGGTTCCGCTGAGGCGAAGATGGCGGCGGTGCTGGCGGCGCGGGCGATGCTGAACGGCGCGGGGCCGGCGGAGCAGGCGGCGGCCCTGCTCCGTGATTACCGCTCCCAGCCGCGGCTCAGTGAGTGCGGGGCACCCATCCCAATCCGGATCCTAATCCGAATCTCGGGAGGCGGCAAGCGCGGGGGCGGGCGGGGAGGCCGGTGACAGCGACGATCTGGATCCTGATGCCGATCCTGATCCCCATTCTGATCAGGATTCCAATCCTAATCTGGATCCTGATCCGGATCCTGGGAGGGAGGCCGGCAACAGCGCTGATCTGATTCCTAATCCCTATCCCGATCCTAATTCGGCTTCTGATCTGCATCCCGGCCACTCCTTTGGGCTCTGGGATGCTTGGGGCTGCGGGACGGGGCCCCTTGATGCGAGAGACGGGATGTTAGGAAAGATTTCTTTACCAAAAGAGCAGTTAAGCCCTGGACCAAGCTGCCCACGGCAGTGGTGGAGTCTCTGTCTCTGGAGGTGTTCAAAGAATGTGTAGATGTGGTGCTTTGGGACCTGGTTTAGCAGGGACGGTGAGGTTGGGCTGATGGTTGGACTGCATGAGCTTGGAGGGCTTTTCCAACCTCAGTGATTCTATCATTGTAAAAACTTGGGGTTTAGCAGGAACTGGAAGTTTGTGGGAGGGAGGTGGAGTGGAGTCTATTACTTTAAAGTGAAGTTGAGAAATCTGATGTAAAAGAGGAAATAAGACAGCCTTGCAGCAAACCCTTTATTGCAAGGTGGTGAGGGAAGGTCGGAGTTGTTTGAAGATTTGTGTTTTCTTGCCCTTTTTTAAAATCTACGTGGCAATGACCTAAGTGACTCAACCTGTACACAGAAGTAGTGTGGAATACGGACAGGGTCATGGTCAGGGAGCTTCTCTGCGGTGGCTTCCTTGAAAATGTCAGTGTGATTTGAAAGTCAAATCCATCATTATGATTCTTGCTCTGCTTTGCTCTGGAGCAGAGGCTTCTGTCAAAGTTGGAGCTAAGGTGACTTTGTATTTGGTTCATCTTTTCCCATGTGGATTTTGGCTTTTGCCCAAGCTGACATTGCTTGCAAGCTGGGTATGAAAAACATTGCAGTTGCTTTTGGTTTGCCATAGAACCTCAGTGGGAACAAGAGTTGCGAGTCAGCCGGGAGCTGCTTCCAAGGGGAATCAGTGCTTACTGATGTCTAGGAAGTGTTTTCTCATGGACTAAGGCAAGGAGTGTTAGCCCTTTCCGACTGACCAAGAAGGAAGTGCTCATGAGGCAGTCATGGGATTAAATGCTTCACTCAAGATAATGTTTTCCGCTTCTTGCTGCAAATGCTTGTGGTCTGAGCCGAGTCCTCCTCACAGTATGATGTCAGGGTGATTCTTCATGCCAGGAGCCGGCCAACTTCTGCTTTTAATTAAGACAGTGACACGTGTCATGTCTTGGGGTGTTCAGCAGGATTTTGGCAATAGTTAAAACTGAGAAATAGGAAGTCACAGTCTTAGATGCTCTCCCGCATCCAGTGACCATCAAACCTTATCTAACACAGTTTCAATTACTGCTTTTTAAGAGATTACACTGCAGTTCAGGCTGTTTGCTCAGGTGTCAGTGCCGCACTGCTGACCGCCCAGACAATGCAGGGTTAACTGTGCCAGACTGGAGTGGCCAAGGCAGGTGATTCGCTGTGGCCTGGTGCTGGTGGAATTGGTGATCTTTCCTAGCAACTTCGTAGCGTGACCAGATGTGCTGTGTGCCTTCTGCTCTGCAAATGGCTCAAATTGCTCATTTTTCCATGCTTAACAGTCACTGTCTTGGCTGGTGCTCCTTGTGACCCTGATTAAGCTTTGACTCAGTGTTACCTTTACCAGTCTGGAGAAGAGAAGGCTCTGGGGAGACTTTAGAGCAGCTTCCAGTACTGAAAGGGGCTCCAGGAAAGCTGGGGAGGGGCTCTTGATCAGGGAGGGCAGGAATAGGATAAGGGTGAATGGTTTTCAGCTTCAAGAGGGGAGATTGAGATGAGATCTTAGGCAGAAATGTTTTGCTGTGAGGGTGGGGAGGCCCTGGCCCAGGTTTCCCAGAGCAGTGGTGGCTGCCCCATCCTTGGCGGGGTTCAAGGCCAGGTTGGATGGGGCTTGGAGCCCCTGATCCAGTGGAAGGTGTCCCTGCCCATGGCAGGGGGTGGGACTGGGTGGACTTTGAGGTCCCTTCTGACCCAAACCATTCTGTTATTCTATGATCAAGTGATGCCCTTTAACTGGGACACCGTTGTGTCCTTAGAACAGCACAGGAGGGTGCACTGCAAGTTCACAGTGTTTCTACTGAGCTGATAATGACTCCTGGGCACATGATACCTCAAAGTTGTGTGCAGTGTGAACACTTGAGCTGCTAATGTGTAAGACATGAGCTGTCTGGCTGTGGCCATCTATCCGCTGTCAGTCCTTAAGCCGGGATCACCCAGGAGTAGGAGTTTGCCCAAAGTGAAATTCAGCCTTTTATATAGCATCAGCCTTTTCCAGGCAGGCAGGAAAGGAGCTATAAAATTTCCTCTTAGAAGTGTGCCAAACCCACACCTTGCTGCAGGAGCTCTGCCCATCAGCTTTTGAGCAGAGGTCTGCTTTGCCAAGTCCAGGCTTTCCCATGGGCGGTTCCAACATCGTGGAGTGGGAGGCTTGTGTGGTTAAAGAAACAAAAGCCTTGAAGCTGAGTACTGGTATGAAGGTCTTCCTACCAATTGTTGGACACAAATAGCAAACAACTGTGATTTCTGCTTTACCATGGATTATAGATGATGTTGTCTTATTTTTTAAACATCTTGCATCTGTATTTTTCTTAATTTACAATGACAGCTTTATGTTGTGTTGATGTTTCTGGCGGCATTCATGTTATCCCCAGGTAGAGGCTCACATCAATAAATCCTATGGC
This sequence comes from Cuculus canorus, assembly GCF_017976375.1. Taxonomy (NCBI): domain Eukaryota; kingdom Metazoa; phylum Chordata; class Aves; order Cuculiformes; family Cuculidae; genus Cuculus; species Cuculus canorus. Next base: position 601,939 of record NC_071426.1, on the reverse strand, counting down.
AGACAAGAAAACAGTGATGTTACCCATCTTGACGTGACCTTGGGAGCATTGAAGTAGCTGGCAACACAATCCAGTACCTAATCCTTCCTGTAGGGTTCATAATAAACAGAAAGCTGAGCACAGAATCTGCAAACCAGAGACTGGTGGTAGGAATGAAACTCTGAAAGGTTGATGCAGTATATTCCTGATGGCCTGGGGAAGTACCTGACTTGTCATTTGCTTTCTTTCAGCTTACAGAACAGTATCAGGTGTGAATGGTCCCCTGGTTATCTTGGATCAAGTAAAGGTAAAGATTCATTTTCTGAATGAGTGAAGCTTCTTGAGGGAGAGTTTACAGGGAAAGCTGTGACTGGTTAAATAGTTGTGAAATTCATGGGGTCAATTTTAATGCAAGATAAATGAGAATACAGGAATTGCTGTGAAGCTTGGAGTTGTCCATGTCCTGGAAGAAAGGGAGAGTAGTTGAGACTGTTGGGAGAAAGCGAGGAAACGCTGCTTCAGTTTTACCAAAACCCCCAAATGTTGTCTAAACTTCTAGAAATGTAGATATTCACTGTGTTCTTGACCTGTTTGTTACCAAAGCAGAAGCTCTGTCTAAGAGAGGACTGTATACAGTGTGGGTTTGTTTTCACATTTCACGGGAGGTACTGTTGAAGGCAACAGCTGATGCCATGTACTGGCAAAATCCAGCTTGTTCTCATTGTCAAAAACGGCACTGGGGCTTTGTGTTGGTGTGTCAGGATTACTGGGGGTTTTCCTGCTGCCTGCAACTCTGAGTAAATGTTGTTTAGTCCCTGTAAAACACTTTTTTTAATTGCCTTAGGATGAATTTTGTTCTGATGTTAAAATTATACTTTAAATAAATGAGTAGTTGCTAAGCTTGAGCTTGCTCAAAATGGGTGATGTTGACTTTGTGGCTGTTCTTTGGGATGGTAATATTTTCCATCTCCTTTCCTGCCAATTCTCAGTTCCCCAGGTACGCTGAGATTGTCCACTTGACTCTTCCCGATGGCACAAGAAGAAGCGGGCAGGTTCTGGAAGTCAGCGGCTCCAAAGCTGTGGTTCAGGTATGATCGTAGCCAGGAGTGTCTCTTGTTGCAACAAAGAAATGTTGTACTAAGCAGCATGTGCCATGTCCAACCTGCTCTGTGATAGGTTCCTTTGGTACTGTAAATGAAAAATCACCTACTTATTCTGCGTGCCAGAGGCACAAATAACTTTAGAAGATGGAAAACTGGAGTACAGTGCATTTATTTGCATCCCCTATGGATGTCTTTGCTGCTGGATTAAAGGCATTGAAGTGTAATTGTGCTGTATTAGATTTGAGATCAGGGCCTGCGCTCTGTGGCTGCAGGTATTTCTTCCAAGCAGCTCTTTCTTGTTAATATTAATTCTCCTTATCTGAAGAACTTTACCCTGTTGGCAAAGGGAGATACTTGAGATCAAAGGGAAGGCACCGGGTTTGTTGGTTGCTGCTGATACACTTCATGAATTCTGTTTAAAGTGGGTTTTGATGTTTTGTGTGAGCGAGCTGCTCTTAAAACCCTTTGACTGCCGTGCTTTTCTGCCCTGTGGCTGCTGGAGTTTTCAAGCTGTGAAGCAGCGTTCTCATGTGTGGTTTTGTAAAGCACAATACTGACTCCTTTCTCACATGGGTTTCTTTTTTTCTTCTGTTATATTCACAGGTATTTGAAGGAACTTCAGGTATCGATGCCAAGAAAACCTCTTGTGAGTTCACTGGGGATATTCTCCGCACCCCTGTCTCCGAGGATATGCTTGGTGAGTGCTTGCATCTGCTTTGAAGAATGGACAGAATTATCCCAGCTGATTTTCACAGCTGCTTACATTTGGGTTTTATTGTTGTTCCTTGCAGGCAGAGTATTTAATGGATCGGGAAAACCCATTGACAGAGGCCCCATTGTTTTGGCTGAAGATTTCCTTGACATAATGGGTGCGTTCTTAATCCATTTCTGGGAGAGATTTAGAAACGAATCTGGTTCTTAATTCTGAATGTTACATGGATTTGGTTTTGAACATAGGATATAACGGTTAGGGAGTGCTTAATCTTATTTTTAAGTACATGTGTAGCATCAAACCCAAATCAGGATGATAAGATAGCAGAAAATAACTGCTTTCAGTTATATACTTGGAAGCCGTTCTTGGAAATATTTGTAACTATCTTAATGATACAGCCTGCAAAGATAAAAAGCAAATAGCCTGGTGGGCTTTTCTTGAGAGCACCATTTACATGAATGAAGAATGCCAGAGTCTTCGGATCTACCTAAGGGTCGGGTTTGACCAGATGCATCTAAAGATTCGTAGGCCTTGAGGTGGAGTTGCACTTTTGACAGGAGCCTTGGATCTGTGCTAAGGGTCAGTGGTAGCTTGATTGAGCTTCAAACGTGTACATGCAATAACATGCTCTTAAAAATACAACAGGTCAGCCAATCAATCCCCAGTGTCGAATCTATCCAGAAGAAATGATTCAGACCGGCATTTCTGCTATTGACGGTATGAACAGTATCGCCAGAGGGCAGAAAATCCCCATCTTCTCAGCTGCTGGCTTGCCCCACAATGAGGTGAGTACTCGGAGCTGCTCTCTAAGCGGTGACTGGTGTTTTACTGGGGTTTACGAAGTAAAGCAAATTAAAGCTTGGTCTGTGTAATAACATCAAATAGACAGATGGACTGAAACATTTTGTTCCCTAGATCGCAGCTCAGATATGTCGCCAAGCTGGCTTGGTGAAGAAATCCAAAGATGTGATGGACTACAGTGAAGAAAACTTTGCCATCGTGTTTGCTGCTATGGGTGTAAGTCAGTTGGAGGAGAATGATAGTTGAGTAATAATTAAGACAATGCTGAGAATAGCCGAAAGTTACTTTTTTAAGTATTCCAAGTCGATATTACGTATATAACAGTGCTAAATTGGCTGGCTGAGATCCCAGATGGGCAGAAGTACTGTGACAAAGTGCATCCGATCAGGATAAAGTATCTTAAACTCAGTCTCTAGCCTAGGACTCTAGAAATAACTCATTCAGTTGAACACCCCTTGTGGTAGCTTTGCTTATGGGTTATTGAGGTGCTTATGGTCTGGAATTGATGCATTAATACTGTGACTTAGGTGAACATGGAAACTGCTCGCTTCTTCAAATCTGACTTTGAGGAAAATGGGTCCATGGACAATGTGTGTCTGTTCCTGAATTTGGCCAATGATCCAACGTAAGTAGTTACGCTGTATTGGTTGGGAAAAGGCAGGGGAGAACAACTAAAGTGGAAGCTGAAGCTGCACCGATGTCACTTAGATTGATGTTTTGCAGCAGATTTGGATGTGAAATGCTGGCACTGCTGGATACAAAATGTTGGTGCACCTAACAGATGTTCAGAGGGTTTCAAAACATTGGTAACTTCAAACTGTTACCTTGCAGCCTTAAAGCAGCTGTCGTAAATAATGCCATACGGTTCTGTTTCAGCATTGAGCGCATTATCACACCTCGTCTGGCTCTAACAACAGCAGAGTTCCTGGCATATCAGTGTGAGAAGCACGTGCTGGTCATTCTGACAGACATGAGCTCCTATGCTGAAGCTCTGCGAGAGGTACGTGTTTGTTCACTCGCGTGCTGGGCTTGTAGGATAAAGAGAGAATGGAAACTCCTGCTCAAGCCGTTACAATTAGCATTCACTATGATGTTCTTAAATAGCCAGTGAGGCTTTTATCTTTTAATTGTCTAGGATTATGGTCAGCAGCCAAACAGCTCTTGCTTCTGTGATAGCTCAACTTACCTGACTGTTGGCATTCCACAGGTTGATATCATACCTTTGGATTTGCCTTAGCATCTTCTCTTGCTGTACCTGGTTATGGTGACAAAATTCTCTAACCGGGGTTTGTGTGTCTGTGTTTTGTTATCACCTGCCATAAGCGGTACTTTTTAGGTTTAATGAAGGGAGAGAGTAGCTCTGTGGGAGGGATCTGATGTCTTGGAAACGTGTTTCTGGATTGCCGCAGGTGTCTGCAGCCAGAGAGGAGGTGCCTGGCCGTCGTGGCTTCCCGGGTTACATGTACACCGACTTGGCTACCATATATGAGCGCGCTGGGCGTGTGGAAGGCAGAAATGGTTCCATTACTCAGATTCCTATTCTTACCATGCCAAATGATGGTGAGTTATTTTCAAGTGGTTTTAATAAATAGCACTTCAGAGAGCTCCTTTGGAGCAAGCTGTCTTGTTTTGGACACAGCAACATAGGAGATCCTGTGGCTTTTAGGCTTCCATTTGAATATTGCACTTCTTGGCTGCCTTCTCTGTCTGTATGGCTTCTAGAAATGCATTTCAGACTTCAGGACTGTTCTCCAGCCCTCTGTCAAGAGTGTTTACAGTGCTAATCCTTGTGTAAGAGCACTTCGTGATATAGGGAGGGTAATAACTGATGAACTTCAGAAGTGGTTTACTGTAAAAAGCTGCCACATCAGAGCTAGAATAGATTTCAAAGTTCTGAAAACTGTCTAACCATTTTTTCCCCACAGATATTACTCACCCTATCCCTGACTTGACTGGATACATCACTGAGGGACAAATCTATGTGGACAGGCAGCTGCATAACAGACAGGTGTGTGCCACACTGGTTGGAACGTATCTGAGGTGTTATATCTGTTATTTTTGAAATGTTAATATTGAAATTCCTTGATGTCTCTCTTCCTGCAGGTTTACCCTCCTATTAATGTCTTGCCCTCCTTGTCTCGACTGATGAAATCGGCTATTGGAGAAGGGATGACCAGAAAGGATCATGCAGATGTGTCCAACCAACTGGTATGTACAAAAGCAGTGGTGTATTTCAAATCTACCCCTTGCTAACGGCCTCTGAAGGGCACAGCTGCAATCCAGAGCACTCCTGGCGCTGCTTTAAATTGTTGTGTGGGTGATCAAAGTAAAAGCACTTCTGTTTCTGTCCCTTTCAGTATGCCTGCTACGCTATCGGAAAGGACGTGCAGGCTATGAAGGCTGTAGTTGGCGAGGAAGCTCTTACCTCGGATGATCTTCTTTATTTGGAGTTCCTGCAGAAGTTTGAGAAGAACTTCATTGCTCAGGGTAGGCGATTATTCCACAAACGTCACAGCATGCGTTAACACCTTGAAGGTCTTGCTCTCTGCTCTGCCTGCTGGCCATACGCTTTCCTGCCCCCTATTTCACTCTGTGGTTGCTTCCTGCAGGTCCTTACGAAAATCGCACTGTTTACGAGACCTTGGACATCGGATGGCAGCTTTTGCGAATCTTCCCCAAGGAGATGCTGAAGAGAATTCCTCAGTCAACGCTGGCCGAGTTCTATCCTCGGGATTCCACAGCCAAACACTAGCCACAGCTTCCTAGAACTCCTTGCTCTGTGAAATGCTGTTTGTTTTCTTTTTTTTTCATGTGTTGGTGTTTACTTGTCGCCCTTACAGTTAAAACCGAGAGTAGGTGACAGTTGTGCCAGTGTTCCAATGTGCACTGCTACCAGTTTTTAAAATATCCCTTCTTCCAAAGCCTGGATCTTCAGGAAACTTTTTAGGCCAGCTCTTACAAATGTGCAATAGCTTTCCCCAAGCGTGAGTTGTTTTTGAACTGGACCTTTTGTAGGCATTTCAAGGGAGTGTGAGGATTACCAGCCATTGCAAATCCTTACTTGTAAACCAGGAACACGTGGTTTAGAAAACATGAAAGAGCAAACGTGACTTCCTTTGTGCAAAGCATCTGCTCGCGCTGATGACGCGGTTGCTGTGCTGCTGGTAGAACAGATGGCTCTGCTGTCCTGCTGGGGTGCCTGAAGCCCAGGCTAATGCGGGAAGCGTGGTGCATGACAAGTACCTTTCTGAAAGTGCAAGTCACTGATTTTTGACTAGAGATTCCGATTCCTGAAGGTGTGCATGATCTGAGGACACCAGTAAGGCACCCCAGGTGTTTTTTCCACCTTTTCAGAGGTCACAGGCCAGTGGATTGCTACCTGATAAGGCTTAGTTACTGAATTCAAGGTTTTAAGTTGAGGTTTGCAGAGTAAATTTTCTACTTACCTTATTTTTCCTTTGAATTCTGGAAATGCCAGGGACACAAACCAGCAGCTAAAGCATTCCGAGATCGGTGGTGTTCCAGTGGGCATAACTGTCAGGAATTCGAGGCTTTGTGCTGCTGATGAAGAGGATGATGCGAGGTATTTGAAACCTCTTCCAGCTGACAGGGTTGTGCTGGTGGGAGGTTGGCATTTCAAGTGTGTCTGAACAAAAGGATGCAGCGGGAGAAAGCAAGGAAGGTGCATGAATGGGTATTTTGAATTCTGTTACAGCGCAATCTCCGGGTGGCACTGGGTCCTGAGCCATGTTTGGAGCTGTTGTGGTTTGCACTCCAGGCACAGATTTAGCAACCAGGAGAGCTCAACATTCCCGAACACTGCAAACTTGGTTACTTGATTCTGTGTTGATTTTGCCAAATGGGTTCAGATGAGGCTCTGAGCCCAGTGCTGGCAGGCTTTCTCACTTTCTTCCCAGGCTTAATGTAGTCTAAGCTCTGGTCTCGCTAACCAAAGCATGTTGCACCTCTCTGAACGCCCTCGGTGCTTGTCTGGGAAGGTGCTAACGTGATGCGAATGGCAGTGTACTAATTCCAGCTTTCCCTGACGTCTCCTCTGTGCAGTTCTCTCTCTAGTTTGTTCAGTGTTCTCTGTAACTTGAGCGGAATAGCAACTTCATCCGGTGCATTCCACCCTAAAGCTGTGTCAAGTCTATTTTTCTGGAGGTGGGGATGGGCAGTTGGAAGTGTTGGCACGAGAGTACTTTAATGTAGAGAATATCTAAATAAAATATGGAAGGTGTTAAACAAAACGGAAGCTTTTGCGATTCAGTGGTAAAGAACAACTCCAGAGCTCTCCTGTGCCCTTGGGGATCCTGTTCACCTGCATGGAACTGCTTCATGTGCTGAAAACACTTCTCACTTCCATTTCTGTGTGTGCAGGGAGGGTCGCTTGAGCCATCCCCACATCGTTACTGGTGCTGGTGGGTTTTGTTGATCAGAGAAGTGGTGGCTGCCCCGTCCCTGGAAGTGTTCCAGATTGGATAGCACTTGGAGCCACGTGGTCCAGTGGGGGGTGTCCCTGCCCATGGCAGGGGATGGAACTAGATGGGCTTTGAGGTCCCTTCCAACCCAAACCATTCTTTGATCAGGATTTGGCCTTCAGCTCCAGGACCGAACACTTTGTGCTGCTGGAGTGGGTGGGTGGTGCTGTCGCGGGCGAGGATAACACGATAGCACTGTTTCCACATGGATCTCAGCAAGTAGTTTGCACTGAGGGAGCCTCGGAAATGTTACAAGGCTGCTTCAAAGGGAGCTTAGGCATATATTGACTTTAAATATCCAGTGTGAGCAGCAGCGCGCGGGGCTGAGGGGGGCTGGATGGGTTCTTTCAGGTGTTCCATGCAGACAGTGTGGAGTGTGGCGCTGCTAAAATCCCTGGTGTCAGTGCCTGCCACGTGTGAACTGCAGTGAGGGTTCCCTGCTGGGGTGTGCAGCGAGGCTGGGCAAGGCGAGAGACGGAGAACAGTGTGAAGGGGAGAGCCAGGCTGCTTCCCCATGGACCCCATGGAGCGGAGGTAAACCCAGACACACTTTCCTCTGCTGAACAACATGTGCACATCAAAACTAGTCGCTTCATCACAGCAGAGAGCGCCTTCCTGCTGATTTGGCTGTTCCTCTTTAAAGAGTTGTGCCCTGAGCTGTGCTGACACCTCTCTGCACACCAGGGTTTGTTCAGACTGTGAAAAGCCTGCGGCTGTCTCAGATCCTCTCCTATTAAATGTTGTACTGTGCTTTAATTTGAGCTGTTTCTTGTACAGGAGTACAAGTCTTTGAGGTAGATAAAGGCATTAACTCATTTCTTTAAAACCTCATTTAAAGTCCTGGCTGATCAGTGTGTTTCACCAGGAGGAGACACCGAGTTACAAATCCCACGTCCCCAGCATTAATAATGGATTTGATTGTCCCACAGAGCTTTGAGAGACTTCATTTAATGGGGAGGAAGGAAGATTTAGTATGCTAAAAACTTCTGTGATGGTTTAAAATCGTTTGTCTCAATTTTTTACTCTTTCTACCTATTAACTGCCTTGGTTACAGGGCTCTGACCTAGGGGAGAGCCTGTGGTCAGGGCAGGAGAAGGACTTTATGATGAGGTGCTCAGCAATGCAGGCTTTGAAAACATGAGTAAGAGAAGGAATTCCAAAGTGCAGTGAATTCCTGAAATCCTTTGTCAGATGACAGTTTTAGGGGACAAAGGTTGAACAAGCATTCCTGAGGGTGGGCGAGTGCTGTGGAGCGAGGCATGTGATACCTGCAAGCTCTGCACATGGATAGCATAGCTCCTGGAATGCCCGTGTGTTAGAGCAAAGCAAAAGGAACACTGGGATTATAAGAATATTCAATTAAGCTCTACTAATTCGCAGTTGATGGGGGCAAAGGGGAGAAAAGGAGGTGGACCCATTGCACAGGCAAAGACATTGCTGATAGCCTGGCTCAGTGGGGCCAAACAAAGGTTTGGGATGAATATATAATAGCAAGGTGGCTCTGTCCTGGGATAAAATAGCACACGAGAGCTGTGTGCTCAGCCTGCGTGGCCGGGAGAAGCGGGCTCGGCTCTGGCGAGCGTGGCAACCACGCAGCGGCACTGCAGGAGCGAGCGGAGAGGCGATGGAGCGAGCTGTTGCACGTCAGCTCCTGAAGCAGCCGTGTTGCTGCAGGACAAGGCTGTTTCAGCTCCTGGATCACCTGGAAATAGCTAGTTTTTTTCCCATTAAATACTTAGGCAGCAGTGCAAGAGCTGCTTCAGAAATTATCAGACCCACTGGATGCGGCAGTGCACGCTGCTTTGCTTGCTTGGATGCTGCTGACTGCAAACGTCCTGAGTTTTTGAACGGTGTTTCTGGGCACCAGGGGTTTCTTTGCTTGGCTTTGTAAGGTCCACTGAGAATGTTGTACTTAGAGGCGTAAAACCAACCTCCACTGAGGCTTTGCAGCTCCTCCTAGGGGAAGTTAATTCAGGCTTACTTGCTGTTTCAACCTCTGTGTCCTCTGATTAAATGAGGTGTTCGGATCTAGCAGAGGTTTGGAGCCAAATCCAGCTCTGACCTTGTCCCTCTGTTCCTCGGATGCACGCAGGCAAGCGGCTGCAGTGGCTGTGCTGCCCGTGCCACGCTGCTCCTCGCCAGGCACGCCTGAGCCCGCTCTCCTCCAGCTCTGGAGACTCAGCACGGGGCAGAAATCCCTGTCTTTCCTCCTGGCTCTGCTCCCTGGCTGCTGGAGGCAACGCGCCTGCCAAGGCGGGCAGAGCATCGCTGTCACCCCGCGCGCAGGCAGGTCCCTGGGTTGCAGCAGAGGCTGGAACTGGAAGCTGCCAGGCAGCGAACAGCCTGGCACAGCACCCTGCAAGGGAGGAGTGACAAAAATAGCTTTAGCTCCCGTCAGCCGGAGGCCTGGGGAGCAGGCTGGGGCACGCAGCACGGCTATTTTAGCACGCAGAACATAGCGCTTCACTAGGAAAACGAGGTGGGAAAGCGAAGGGGCACTCGGGGTGGGAGGAAGGGGTGCCCATCTGCGTGGAATCGGGCTGCGAGCCCTCATCGGGCAGCTCCTGGCACGGTGCTTTGTCAGATGCTAAACAAACAGCCCGATATTTCATGGTGTGGAGACAGCAGGTACCGCGTTAAATGGGACGTGCTGATCTCCCAGCTGCTGCCTGAGCGCATTTACACGCTGTTTGCTTTTTTCCCCTTTATTTTTTTAAGTAATGAGGGCTGCCTGGGGGTCTGATCCCCCTTCGCCAACTGATGTCAGCCAGTCAGAGCCCTCCGAGGAGCACACGCCAGCTGTCGGCTCTTTTAGGAAGGCAGGAGAGCAAACATTGGACACGTTCCCCCCAAACCCTGCCCCTTGGGTTTTCGGTTGGACTGGCAGATGTAAGGCAGGGGAGCAGGCTGGTGGGGAGAGCTGCTGCAGGTTATTTGCACATCAAAAGCAGCTTTGCCTCCGACCCTCTCTCACTCTGTGAGTAGAGAGGTGGCTCGGTTTAATTGCTCTTTCAAAGGCAGCCTTGGTCTTGTCTCTGCTGAGATTTTTAGGGCTGACTCTGCTCCCCCCACACCAAATAGCCAGAAACCGGTGCGGTGGCACCGGGGTGTTAAAAGAAGATGCAAATCAGCTTTTCTCTGTCTTGAAGCTTATTTGCATCCGCTGATTAGTTCAACATCTAATTCAAACTCCTTCTGTTTGAGACGGTTGGCACTCGGGCAGCTGGAGCTGAGCTAACGCAAAGCAGAGATGAGGCGGAGAACCCCATAGAATGTCCTGAGTTGCAAAAGACCCACAAGGCCCATAGAGTCCAACTCCTTTCCTGCACAGAACACCCCAACATTCACACTGTGGGGCTGAGGGTGTTGGCATCGTGCTAGTGACCGCAGGGGAGATGCAGGAGCTGCTGCTGGCTCTTCTGTTTTGCCCCCATCACCTGAGCTCTCCATGCCCTTGAGCCGGGATGCTTCCTCAGCCCAGGAGCTCCGGCACACACTGATGCCATCCCACTCCTGTTCAGCCTTTCACAGAGGAAGCATTGGGTACTATAAGGAAATGGCTTTACCCCAGTATTATCAGGTCTTTCTGCTCCTTTCAGGGCAACCGGGACCAGGCTGTCCTGCCTGAGGTTGTCTTCTACTGTTCACGGTGCCTCGGAGTCTCACAGCACCCTAAGGCCAAAGCTGTGCCTCCGCTGGAGCCCTGCTCCTGGCACACAAGAGCCCTGCAAGGCCCAGGTGGTGCCCATCACCTGATTTTGGGGAGGACACAGATGTTTCCTATCGGTTGCTCATTAGGGTTTTGGTGGGAAAGGGAGTGGGACCCTGATTTAATGGGAGAAGCAGCCTAAGGGCTTTAGGGACAAGGTTTTTGCTTCCTAGCACCCTGGGCATTGCCAAGAAGCTCTTCTATGTGCTCTCAGGGATGCTGTCCTTGCTCCTGGACCTGCTCGGACTCCTCCTGCTCAGCCCTGGTAAGTCTCTGCTTTGCTGCAGCATCTGTGATTTGGCTGTGACCCCTTCAGGACAGGGATGTCCCCTGGGATAACGGCCAGCTTGAAGGTCTCCTCTTCACCTCTTCCCTGTCCAGACCCATGGAGAACTCTGGGAAGGGCTTGGCCGAGCTGGCAGCGTCTCGCAGCGGGAGCAGGGGATGGTTGGAGGTGGTCTGTGACAGAAGGGGCTGCTCGCAGAAAGAGCCCTCGCAGGTGGTTTTCTATCTCCTTCCTCCTCAGCAGGTTTCAAAGGCTCTAAAAATAAATTCCCCTCACGCCTCAGGCAGTGTGAGCAAAGCCAAGGTTTCCCTGGAAAGCGTCGGTGGGTGCCGGTGCCCTTGTGGAGGGCAAGGAGCAGCCTGCGCACGGCTTGAGCCCCCTCCCAGCTCCATGGAAACTGCCGGATGGGTCAGGATGAATTATAATGCCTATAATAACCTTCATGAGGCTCATAAAGGCCGAGGGCAACATAATGCACCTGGGTCAGGGCAATCCAGCACAAAGCTGAGGCGAGGATGGATTGGGAGAAGCTCTGAGGAGAAGGGCTTGGTGTGCCGGGGAGGAGAAGCTCAATGTGCACTCACAGCCCAGAAACCAACCGCGTCCTGGGCTGCATCCAGAGCAGTGGGACCAGCAGGGAGGGAGGGGGTTCTGCCCCTCTGCTCAGCTCTGGTGAGATCCTGCATGGAGTCCTGTGTCCAGGTCTGGAGTCCTCAGCACAGGGAGGACGTGGAGCTGTTGGAGTGAGGCCAGAGGAGGCCACGGAGATGATGAGAGGTCTGGAGAACCTCCTGTACAAGGACAGGTTGAGAGAGATGGGGTTGTTCAGTCTGGAGAGGAGAAGGCTCTGGGGAGACATTGGAGTTTCCAGTACCTGAAGGGGCTCTGGGAAAGCTGGGGAGGGGCTCTCATCAGGGAGGGCAGGGACAGGATGAGGGAGATGGAGATGAGATTTTAGGGTGAAATGTTTTGCCGTGAGGGTGGGGAGGCCCTGGCCCAGGTTGCCCAGAGCAGTTGTGGCTGCCCCATCCCTGGAGGGGTTCCAGGCCAGGTTGGATGGGGTTTGGAGCCCCTGATCCAGTGGGAGGTGTCCCTGCCCATGGCAGGAGTGGGACTGGATGGGCTGTGAGGTCCCTTCTGACCCAAATCACTCCATGACTCTATGAGCAGTGTGTTTTGCAGTTTGTTTCCCCCTATTTTCTGCCCCACAACCTCCCTCTTTACCTCCCTCAGTGCTGTTCAGACCTGTGAAACCGCCGGATCCGTGCAGTGTGAACAGAGTCCAAGTTGATTGGTGTTGGGGAAAAACAGCTTAAATAGTCAAAACATGTCCTTGGCTCCATTAAGATGTTTCCTTTCTCTTTCTCTCTCTCTCTCTCTCCCCCTCCATAATTGTTTTTCTCGGCTTTCCTGCCCGTTCCGGGGTTGGTGAACGTTGGGGAGTTGGGGTACACGGGATTGGGATGCAAATTGGTTTTCCACCCCGAGCAGGAGGGCGCAGCCTGCGAGGTGTGGGCTGGGAGAGGTTCCAGGCGGGATTATCGCCTCCTCTCCGATCCCTCGGTGCTCGCCGGAGGCGCGAGGCTGCTTTTCCATGCATGGGTTCTCCCAGCTGCAGAGCAGAGATAACGCCGCTCGCCCACGCAGCAAAGCGCTCGCGGGGCTGGAAACAAACAGGGCCAGGTGGAAGGATGTCCCCAAAGGGGACCTTGGCGTGATAAATAGCTTGTGGCTTGGGATGGGATGTGAGAGGGGAATGGCAAAGCTCTTGCTGGAGATGAAAACCCTCTGGGCGCCAGGAGAGGAGAAATAGGTTTTAAAAAATTTATTTATAAATAAAAACATAAAATTACCAGTAGTTTACATCGGGCACCAGAAAGAACATCCAAAAAAACCTGCAGAAAAATAATTATATGTACAGGCTGAGCCCGGCTTGTGCCGGGAGCGACAGAGCTGCGATGCGGACGGTCACACACAGCGTTGTGCAAAGGCAGCACGGCGACGCCTCCGGGCGATCACATCATACAGCGCTGGCTGGGGGGGACACGGGGGGACGGGGACCTGGGACGGGGCCACGGAGGCTGGCGGGAGAAGGAACAGGGCTGGGAGCTGCGGGATGGGGCAGCCAGGAGGGCTCTGCTCCCCTCGGCACCCCGCGGGTTTGGCACTGGGAAGCTCCTGGTCACCGCGCTCCGGCTCCGATGCGGGGTGCAGAGCCCTCGGTGCGGGGCTGAGTCTTGGATGATGCAGAAAATCCCTTCTGGCCTCGTGCGCTGGGTGCTGGCCTTTAACTCCTGGTCTTCAAATCATCCCTCAGCTGGTCTGGGAAAAGCCTGGCTGACCCCAACCTACAGCTGAGGGGCTGGAACCGGGATCTGAAGTTGGCTTTTCTCCAGCGGACCATGGTTAAGGATTGGCTTGTGCTGTGTGCCGGGACCAGGGCTGTGGGGATGCCCCGGGGTGGCGTGGAGAAGGTGCTCAGGGGCGGGTGCAGAAGGCACAGACCGGTTTCCGTGTGTTGCCTTTCCAGGCTTGGCTGGAGCAGGGTGAGGAACACTTATTTTTGCACAGCTTGGAGCCCTTGGCCAAATTTGCAGCATGGGATTGTGCAAGAATTCCCTCCGCAACCCTGGGATGGGGCTTCACAGGCTGGTGCCCAGCTCGCTCCTGGGTAAACAAACACATTGCAGTAAAAACACCAGTGCAGTGGTGCAAAGGGATCCCAGCTGGAAACCTCCACCCCAGCAAGCTGGATGCCAGCTGATTCCCAGCCGGCCTGTGCCGAGACGTGGAGGGGCAGCAGAGTCACCACCAGTGATGAGCAGCGGAGCCTTGTTATCCGCTTGCTGGTGGCAGGAGTGGAATATTAAGAGCTTGGGTAAGAAACAAAGTGAAAGTGGTTGGTTTGGGCTTTTATCCAGCTCCTGTCGGCCAGATCCCATGGACGTAAGGACACGGGAAGAGATAAGGCAGCCGGGTTTCCCAAGGAGGACGGTCGCAGTGAGGATGTGGGAGCACGTGGGGTCATGGGACAAACGCAACCAGCTCCCCCATCGATTCCTTGGGGCTGGCTGTGGCTTGGAAATTTCTGTTAATCCTTTAAATCCAGTTGCCCATCTGGCAGCTGGAGGAAAGGAACACTGAGTCCTTTTCCATCAGAGCAGGGAATGCTGGGCTCGCCGTGGTTGTGCGGGTCCAGGGAGGAGTGATGTGCTGGTGTGACCATGGCCAAGGGACCGAATGAGTGCAGGGTGGGCTGTGCTCATTAGTGGAAGCTGATTTTGGCAGGGGTGTGGGGGTGTGTGCTTCCTTCCTGAGGCACTACAGCTGCCGAAGGATGGGGAAAGTGGATGTGAAGCCTGCACTGGTGGCCGGAGGTGGCTCCTCACCTGGAGGAAGGTTAAGGAGGTGTGAGAGCAGCACGGTGCCTCCTCTGGGCTGTGGGCAGTGAGTGGCTGGAAATGTTCTGTGGCCGTTTCCTCTTGAAGACAGTGGGAAGGGATGTGGTGTCATGGGATCCCACCAAGCCTGGAGCAGAGCATCCCCTGGGAGTTTTGCATCATCCCATTACCCGATGGGAGATTATTTGCTCAAGTCCTGTTCCCCAACTGCCCCCATCACCGGCTTCTCAGCCCTACAAGGGGACAGAAGGCTGGGGCGAGGGGGAGCTGCTGGCACGTCACCATTGGCACAAGTTGCTTGTTCACCTCTGTAACACGACAGGTACCACCGTGGTGCGATGCGAGGAGGGGAGTGGGGCTGGTGAGCCGGCCGGGCCACCAGCTCTGCTAATAAATACATGGCTCATCTGAACTGTACAAGGCGCGGGCTGAGCTGCGGGGCAGCACTTCTCGCCTGGAAGAGACGCCCACCCCTGAGCTGCAAGGAGGAGAAGGCAGACCTGGCTCAGATCTCGGTGGCAATGATGTCCTCGTAAGGGACGTCGGCGCCGGGTATGTCCAGCTCGATGGGCTCCTTGCCATCTTCCCCCGCAGCGAGCTGCTGGAGCATCTTCTCTAGGTTCTGGTTCCTCTTGTACATGTGCAGGTAGCTCTGCTGCAGCTGCTTCTGGTAGTGAATCACCTTCTCCTTCTCCTCCTTCCATGTCTGCCGCTCATGCTGGAAGCTGGAGGTCATCTGCTCATTGTTGTCCCGCTCAGCCTTCAGCTCTGCCCTCAGCCTCTCCACCTCTCCCTGCAGGACTTGAGCATTGTCCACCATGGCACAGGGCCTGGCCACCTCCCGGGCTTCACTCAGCTGCTCCTTGAGGACGGCAAGCTCTGTCCGCAGGTCCACGATCTCCTGCTCCAGCAGGTTCACCTTCTCCCTCAGCAGCTCGGACTCGTTCTTCTTGCGCTGGAGCTCATTCTCGCACACCTCCAGCTCCATGGCTTTGGTACGCAGGGAGCCCTCCAGGTCCTGGGTCTTCATCTCCAGCCCTTCCATCTTCATCCTCACCTCCTTCAGTTGAGCCTTCAGGCTGAGGATCTCGGTGGTCTTGGTGTTGAGCTCTGTCTGGGACTCCTTCAGCTGCTGCTTCAGGAGGGAGATCTCCCCCGACTTCTGGCACACCTGAAGGGAGGGAAACAGCACCCGAGTCAAGGCTGTGCCTTGGAGAAATCCTGCAGCGCCCATGTTTCCCCGTGCAAGCCGTGCTGGGCACAACCGGCATTTGCTACGTGGAGACCTTAAAATCCTACCCAGGAAAACACCCCAGGATCAGGGGGGCTGGAGAGAACCCCACGTTCTCCATGGATCAACACCCCAGGGGACACAGAGGGCTGCTAGCAAGGAGCTCTGAGCATTTAAGGAGGCGACACTCCTCAGCTGAGGTGTGGACATGAAAGGTGTCAAGGAAGTCTCAATATCCCGTTCAACGCATTTGCCAAAGCCACCACTGATGGTTTGCATGGTCAGTTAAACTCATCGAGCCTGTTTCACACACCCAGAATCACCCACAAAACTGCAGTAGGGAGCAAAGCACGCAAAAAGCTGGGAAGGCTCTGGAGAACAAGTTTTATGAGGAGCAGCTGAGGGACCAGGAGCTGCTCAGCCTGGAGGAAAGGAGGCTGAGGGGAGACCTCATGGCTCTCTGCAGCTCCCAGAAAGCAAGTTGTAGTGCGATGGGTGCTGGTCTCTTCTCTCAAGTGACAAGTGATGAAATGAGGAAATGGCCTCAAGCTGCACCAGGAGAGGGTTTGATTGGATATTAGGAAAGATTTCTTTATGGATAGAGTGGTGAAGCACTGGACCAGGCTGCCCAGGGCAGGCGTGGAGCCTCCATCCCTGGATGGGGTTCAAAGAACACGTAGATGTGACAATTCAGGACATGGTTTAGCAGGCACGGTGGGGTTGGGCCGATGGTTGGACTGGATGAGCTTAGAGGGCTTTTCCGACCTTAATGATTCTGTGATCCTGCTGGAGCCTAAAGCACGGCCGGTACAGCTGCTCCCAGAGACAGCTGTTGGGCTTCAGCATCTGCCTGCGTTTGGTGGGACCCTGCGGCTGGAACTTCAGTAGGGCTTGCGAATAGCCTGGAAAGGTGGCTCAATAACGTACCCTGAGGGCTGGGGAGCATCAGCTTGGGAGCAAATGAAATAGAGACTCTGAAAATGATCTGAGAAATACTCGCGTGCAAGGAAGCGAAGGCGAGCACCTCGCTCCTCCAAGGAAAATAGCTGAGCTTGTCCCCATAGAGCCACAGTGAAATGATATCCGTGTGCGTTATTCAGGCGGGTGAGCTTCTGCGTTCTTCGGCAGTTTAAGCATCTTTGCGCAGCAATACCCAATCAACAGAAAAATTAAGCTTAAGGAGAGAGTGGAAGGCTTTATTGCTCCCTAATAAATGGCCGTACCGAGTCCTGGTAGTTCCTATTTACTCGTGGGAAAGCAGTTTTACTGCTCCTCTGGGGCAGACAGCCTGAAAACCCCGTGCTGGAGGCTGGGAAGTGAAGCTCTTCTAATGACCGGGGGGTTTATGTAGTGGTTGTTTCCTTGTATGATGTGAAGTGCTGAGGGGTTAAGAGGGGCACTGAGTCACTCAATTTTAACTTACAGAGCCTCCACATGACGGACAAGGGCTCTCCTTTAATCTCTATCTCCTACAGCCTGGGCTTTGTTCGTGCACCATCTGCTCTGCTCGGAGCCTCTGTGGTGCTGCCAAATGCAGGTATGGACATAGAGGAGAGCTGTATGCTTTGTTGCCGGTGCCAGAGCTATCACCTTCTGCACATACACTTTGGTAGCCCAAGATGTCTCTTGGTGCTCCCACTTACCTCCCACTGGGTCTCCTCCAGTGCCGGGGCGAAGCTGGTCTTCTCTTTCTCGTAGGACCTCAGCTTGGTCTCCAGCAGGTTTTGCTCTTTCAGGAGATTCTCCAGCTCCTCCCGGAGCTGCTTCTTCTCCTGCTGCAGCTGGAACACATGGAGGTGAAGGACCTGCTGCGTCCGTTGGGTTTTCTGTGAAGTTTGCTTGAGCTTGCTGTTGCATTTCTGCTTGAGGCCCTCCAGCTCTTCCTTGCAGCGACGCTGCTTCTCTTCGTAAGCCTGGCAGGAGCTGAGTTCCTTCTCCTCAAAACTGGACTGAAGCTCCTGTAACTCTCCCTCCCTTTCTAGCAGCTTCTGCTCCAGCTCCTGGATGGTGGACTCATCTGTGGAGATGGGTGAACGGATGCAAGCGGCCTTCTCGGCGGCGTGGTGGTGGGGAGTTTTGCCAGGGTTGAGGATCTTGTTGCCCCCATCAGAGAAGGACATGGCCTTGAGGCTCATCATGTTGCTGTCCTGGATGATGGCACACTGCAAGATGTTGTGGGCTGAGCCTCCGAAGCGGCTGATGGGTCCCATGGGTGTGACGAGGGGGTCGAGCTGGTAGCTGCTGCTGGTGCTGTGCGTGGGGAGGCTGGACATGGAGTTCCTGCCCGAGTCGGACAGACCCCCCGAGCACAGCGCCGGCTTCAACTCCTGCTCTTTGGCTTTGTCTGGGGGATGGAGCTGCTGGGAGAGGTGACCCCCATTCTCTGGGGAAGAGTGGAGGATGGTGCTGGACCGGGGCAGCACTGGCTTGAAGGCGGTGGGTCGCACAGCCGGTTTCTCCGCAGCCTGGGGAGAAGAGCAGAGCCCGTCAGCACCGACCGACACCACATCATCTCTTCTCCCCCATCCCATCTACCCCCAAGGATGAGACCCCCGCGGTGGGGATGTCCTGGGTCTCCACTGAGGGCTGAAAGCTCAGGAGGATGCTGATGGCTAAAACTGGGAGGCAAACGGCATGTTTGGAAATGAAAGGATACGGATCATTGCTGATCCCTGACCCCCTGAGGGTGACCTCAGCACCTCCCTGCTGCCTCTCTCCTCCTGCCTCCTTGGCACCAAGTGGTGCCTCTGAGCCTTCTGGACCAGGACAACCCAGCAGTGGGACCTGCACCTGCTTTGAGGGCACTTAAAATCCCGATAGCACCGGGGATTTCCCTACTAACCACTTCCAGTTGACTGGGAAAAGGCATCAGCTTCTGCGGCGTGGGCGTCCCGAAGTCCATGCCGCTCGTCCCGGCTTGGCCGCCCAGCTCCCCGCCGCCAAGCGAGGTATAGTCCGCTCGGTGGGAGCCGTGCGCCTTCTGGCTGACCTTGATGTAAAAGAAGTCCTCATTCTTGCTGCTTTTGGAGCTGGATTTGTGGCTGGAGTCTTGGGAGAAGCCAAAGCGGAGCAGCCCGTCCGAGTACCTGTTGAGCTTTTTCAGGTGGGATGACTTGCGGAGCTTGTACTGGGAGGCTCGGCAGTGCTTGCTGTGGAAGCTGTGGCCGGAGATGAGGCTACTGACGCTGCCCATGCTGCTCCCGGTCCCGGGGCATGCAGCGAGGGGAGCGGAGCCCGGCTGAACCGTGCGGCAAGGGGTCCGGGCAGCGGGTAGAGCCGGTGGCTGCTGCAATCATAGCAAAGACCTCGCTGCGCCCGTGAGCTGAGAGCCTGCGGGAGGCAAAAGACAAAGAGTGAGGAATAGTGGTTTGGGAAGGGAGTGCAGTGCCGCACCCGTGGTCTGGGCATCAGCACGAGCAGGGCGATTCCTGGTGATATGAGGGTGTAAACACATGCTTTGTGTTTGGGGATGAGCCGGCATCGGCGTTTGAAAGGGCTTGTGTGAAGGCTGCATGTGTGCAATTCCCACACGTGTCTGGGAAAGGGTCAGGGATGTGTGCAGACGAGCTGGTCGGTCCTTGGGTGTGTGCAAAGGGAGAGGGGTGCTTGCTGCCAGCCTAGGGCTGCTCCTCCCCACCCTCCACCAAAGCCCAGGGTGAAGGGAGGTGGCAGATGAGAAAGGCAGAGAAGAGCAGGGCTTTCCCCTGTGTCCCCCAAGAGGTGCCTGTGTCCCCCAGGCTGGCTGGCACCCCCTGCAACACAGCTCTGGGCTGGCTGGGTGCATCCTGCCCTGCATCCCAGGGTTCATCAGGAGCTTTTGGGTATGGTGCACCCAGATGAAACCAGGAGGGTTATGAGCCATGAGAGTCCCTAAAAATAAGGAGGAAGAGGCATCTGTAGTGATCTTTAGGTACCCAATAGGCAAGAATTTCAACAAGTGCCTGTTCCTCTTGCTTGTTCCGTGCTGGATAGATCCCATCTCCCGACAGACGCTGCGAGCCGCAGTCACAACCTCTCCTGCATCATCAGCCTGTCGCTCTCTGATTTCTCTCCAATTTTCATTGCTCCCCTTAACCTGCCTGAAAACGGATGCTGTGAGGCTTAATTACGCTTAATGCCTGTGCAGCACTTAAGAAGATGAGAGGCATTGTGTGTGCCCTAAGTATTGTGATTAAGGTTCAGAGGTATGTGGGGCTGTGCATTAATTCTCTTTGCTGGGAGGGTGGAGGGGGGAAGTGTAAAATGAAATCCCAGCTCCTGGTGGCCTTTGCAATGCTCTGTTCCCAGTGTCAGGGCTATAATAGAGATGCACCTTCCATCTGGATAATTAAAGGGTGAGGTGGTGAGAAGGGGGAAGAGCTGCATGTAGGCAGAAGTTAGTGCATAATCAAAAAGGGCTAAATCCTGTTTGCATGATTCTATCTATGATTCCATGAGACAGGAAACATTTCTGCTCTCTGCTGCAGCAGAACAGCTCAAAACTCTCAGTGTCTGGCTCTGCTCTGGAGCAGCCCTGTGCTGGGCTCCCATCGCCTCAGCAGGGGTAAAATGTGCTCTGGAAGCAGGAGAGGGTTGGTTGGTGGAGGATAAGCAGGCACCGTGCATCCTCGCTGCCTCATCCTCAAGGATTAGAGAGCGGCTCCTATGTTTTTGCCATTCTTCCTCACGTCCTGCCTTACATCTGCTCCAGCGCAGGCTTCTCTGCATCCCAAACAGGGTAACACAAACTCATCCTGCAGCTTTGTTTCCTTTCCCCCCATTCCTTGAGGACCCAGATTGATGAATTGTCAAAGAGAAGTCCCAGAAAGGCAGAATATCCTCTTTAATCCCCAAATCCATTTTGGAGAGATTAAGAGAAGTAAGGGTCAAGGTCTGAACTGCTGCTTCGGATGCTGATATGTTAGAAGTGATCAATGACTTTGGCTTCATTCACTTTTACAGGATAAGAGGCATAATGTGTGCGGAGGGGGAGGAATCGCTGCAGGGAACAGGATAATTGGCACAGGAGGCTGCTCCGCCAGCGTGTGTTCCCGACACCACACTTGTAAGTGCCTGCCGAAGAGAAAAGGCAGTGTCACAGCAGCGGAGCTGCCAACTGTAGCGACAGCATCCCAGAGACAGCGTTTAACGTGTTGCGGGGGGAAAGCAGCCGGTGTATTTGCATCCCCCTATGACAGGGGTGTCAGGGAGGTTCGATGCTTTAAAGCAGCACAGGGCGCATGGACCCCCTGCTCTGGGGATGCCAGGCTGGCTGTCACCGTGGTCAGAACACCATGGATAGACGTGTTCTTGTGGTTTTGGGTGCCTACAGAAGAGAGAAGAAATGTGGGGAGGGAGAGCTGGGACTTTCCAGCCTCTTGGCAGGAGGCGTTTCAATCAATCCCAGCCCTCCTACACATGCCTGAGAGAGGGTTGGGCACGTCTTTCTTCTTCTCTTTTTCCATTTAAAAATGAATGCTTTGAAAGCCGTGGAGGAGTTGGCACTCGGGCACAGTGTTAGCAGAAAGAGAGACTCTAGAGACAGCACAGCTGGAAGCACATTGAGCACAGAATTTTGCTCTAGGTTTGGGGCACCTCCAGAAGAGGGGACCAGAATCATAGAGTCATTGAGGTTGGAAAAGACCTCACAGCTCATCCAGTCCAACCATCAGCCCAACCCACCGTGCCTGCTAAATCATATAGTGAAGTGCCACATCTCTATGTTCTTTGAACCCCTCTAGGGATGCAGACTCCACCACTGCCCTGGGCAGCCTGGTCCAGGGCTTCACCACTCTCTCAGTAAAGAGATTTTTCCTAATATCCAGTCTAAACCTCCCCTGGCACAACTTGAGGCCATTTCCTTTCATCCTGTCTCTTTTTCCTTGGGAGCAGAGCCCAGCACCCACCCCACCACAACCTCCTTTCTGGGAGCTGCAGAGGGTGATGAGGTCTCCCCTCAGCCTCCTCTTCTCCAGGATAGACAATCCCAGGTCCCTCAGCTCTCCTCATAAGGCTTGTTCTCCAGCCCCTTCCCCCAGCTCTGTTCCATGCTCCAGACGTGCTCCAGCCCCTCAATGTCCTTCTTGTAGTGAGGGGCCCAAAACTGAACTGAGGATTTAAAGTACAGCCTCACCAGTTCCGAACTTGTCCCCCTTCCTTGTTGAGGCTCTGGGGCACATGCTTGCATCTTCCTCTGTGTCAAACCCAGTGACAGCGTGATCCTTGAGGGCGCTGCCTCACTTTGCTGAGCCAAACAAAACCCAGTCCTTATGTACATACATATATATTTAGCTAGATGTATATTTTAAGGGGTTTTTGCATGCTTGGCAACAGCTACAGTTTGAGTGGGCTTAGGCATATTGCAAAGTGCAAAAAATAGATGTACGTGAGGGTGCAGGGTCTGAAAATGCCCTGGTACTGGTGGGTGCCCCAGTCTGTGGGGAGAGATCATAGAATAGTTTGGGTTGGAAGGGACCTTAAAGATCATCGAGTTCCACTCCCTGCTATGGGCAGGGACACCTCCCACTGGACCAGGGGCTCCAAGCCCCATCCAACCTGGTCTTGAACACCTCCAGGGATGGGAGAGCCACAACCTCCCTTGGCAACCTGCTCCAGTGTCTCACCACTCTTGTGGTGAAGAAATTCTTCCTAACGACCAATCTAAATGAGATGCAGGAGGCTGGTGCGTGCCTGGGTGAGCAGGGCTGCGTGGCACCGTGCTACGTCCCTGGGTTGTAGGCACAAGCTCACGCCGTGGTGAGCAGTGCAGGCAGCCTGGATAGAGTGTAGGTATATCGTGGTGGACCTGTGAGGGGGCATGCTGTCTGTTCTGGGTCCTCGTGTGTGTGATGGTGATGCCACTGTCCCAGCCCATCTCTGTCGCTGAAGCCGAATGCTGCAGCCCCCAGCCTCGCCTGGCGCTAAATGCGATTACTTTGAGACCTGCTTTGTGCTGTCACTCACCAATTAATGAGGACAGAAAGCCAGAAAAGACACAAGCCTTTCCCTCTTGCTCTGCTGCCTCTGGTAAATGAGCCTCTCAAAAGCTCTTTTGTCACTGTGGAGGGGACGATGGCACAAGCCCCGTGTCGGGCGGACCCCTAGGATGACGCTGTGCCAAGGGCACTGCCTGCACTCCTTGACCCTTTTGGGGCTTCACGGGGCTGTTAACAAAACCCATTGAGGTGGAGCAGTGAGCGGGAGGGCTCGGGAGCCCGGTGGTGATCACCCAGGGGATGGAATCCCAATAACCCCACGGGCTAAAGTCACAGGATTGGGGTGGAACGCTTAGATGAACCCACTCTTGGTTTTGCAGAAGCAGAGGGGAAAAAATGAATGGCATCTCACATTGATCAAAGTCGTGCCTACCCCGCAATCGCACGTGGGAGAGCTCTCCCGGTCGCCTCCTTTCTGACTGGGCTGCAGGAATTTAATCTTATCTCCTTGCAGCACAGTTTCTTTGAAGCCTTTCACTCTTCCTTGCACCCTTTTCACAGGCAGTCCCTTTCTCCCTGCCTTCCCCAGAAAGGGCATCTTAGCAAGAGCCTTCGTCTCCTTCCAGGCTTCGCGGTGTTACTCTGCCCCTGCTGATCCTGTTCTTCTCCCCTTGCGATGCAAACGCTTTCTTCTCTCCTGCGCTCTCTCGCCTACTCTTTTTTCCTCTTGAATTATTATTCATCATTTCTGTGCAGATGCGTGCCCACACGTTTGGGTGTTTGTTGGGAGATGCAGAGATAATAGAGGAGCAGCAGCAGCTGCCTCCTTCCTCTTTCCCTTGATCGCTGCCGGGTGATGTGTGATGCACCCCTGGTTTATGCAGCGATCTCGGTCTTTGAGACAGCAAGAATGTGGCCCCAGGGGAAAATATGGACATTTCCCTGGTAAAAAGACCCACTTGTGCTACCTGGAGCACCTGATTTACGTTTTAATGAAGGCAATGGCTTAATCCAAACCTTGGGAGTGCAGCAATCCCACTGAGCTGGATTTGGGACTGGCAATCAAAACAGAGTTCTGATTTCAGGACCCTTCTGTCCAGGACAGAAAGGGGCTCCAAGAAAGCTGGGATGGGGCTCTTGGCTCTTGATCGGGGAGGGCAGGGAGAGGATAAGGGAGAATGGTTTTCAGCTGAGAGAGGGGAGATTGAGATGAGATCTTAGAGAGAAATGTTTTGCTGTGAGGGTGGGGAGGCCCTGGCCCAGGTTGCCCAGAGCAGTGGTGGCTGCCCCATCCCTGGAGGGGTTCCAGGCCAGGTTGGATGGGGTTTGGAGCCCCTGATCCAGTGGAAGGTGTCCCTGCCCATGGCAGGAGGTGGAACTGGATGGGCTTTGCGGTCCCTTCCAAGCCAAACTATTCTAGGATGATTTCTTCCTCTGTAAGCAATAGAGTTAATTTCACAGTGACCCCAAGCCATTCTATGACCTCCAACCACTAACGAACACCAGGCCAATGAGATGGACCCTCCTTGGGCTGCACAAGCCTGTCTTTGCTCAGACTTATGAGCTCAGCCTGCTCTCCCTATGCCCAGCTGGTACGGTGCTCTCCAAAACCTGCTCATTTTTTGTCTCCAAAGAAATGGCAGCAGTAGGGCTTGGAGAGCCCCATCACTGGAGCTGACCTTGCTCCCACCCTGTAATCTTCCCCCTAATCGTGCTAATGGAGATGAATTCAAACACCGCCCAGGCAGACGCCTTCCTTGTGGTGTTCAATTGTGGCTCGATGCGGCGAAGGGCCCCATTACAAGGCTTTCATTCACTCTAATTCATTGTCTCCCACTCATTCATTGACATTCATTGGGATCATTTTGATCGGAGGCAGGGAGTGAATTGAGTCCGGGACTCACAAAGCGGCGCACCATGTGTTCTGCCCTGATTTGCCATTAGTGAAGGGGGACACTCCAGATGAAGAATAACCAGCCTCAATTACATGTTACATCCACTAAGAGCCCAAGAGTCCATCACAGTTAATGTTGTTTCAATGAACACTAAGAGAATTCACACCCGCTGGCTGGTGCTCGTTAGAGGAGCCAGCAGTGGCGTTGGCAAGGAGCTGGGTGGGCTCCGTGCCAGCGCAGCAGTAGGAGACTGTGCCACGTCTCTGCCCGTGTCCCCTAGCAGCTGGGCTCTTACGACCGGTGATCCTGCTGCAGGCCCTGGACGTGAAGGTGCAATTGCTTAACGGTGGAAAGAAAGCAACAAAAGGCGATCTGTGTCTGTTTTGAAGCCCATCGGCAGCACCGAGCACTGCCTCTTTGCACCCAGTTTCTCCAGGAGGGTGACTCCGGTCAAAGGCTCTTATGTTGCCACACCAGAAGGATGGGATGTCATCCAGAGGGACCTGGACAGGCTGGAGAAGTGGGGCTGTGAGAACCTCAGGAGGTTCAACAAGGCCAAGTGTAAGGTCCTGCACCTGGGTCAATCCTCAATTCAGTACAGGGTAGGGGATGATGTGATCGAGAGCAGCCCTGCAGAGAAGGACTTGGGGGGTTCTGGTCGATGAGAAGCTCGACACGAGCCAGCAACATGTGCTCGCAGCCCAGAAACCAACTGTGTCCTGGGCTGCATCCAAAGCAGTGTGGCCAGCAGGGAGGGATGGGATTCTGCCCCTCTATTCCTCTCTTGTGAGACTCATCTGGAGGATTGTGTCCAGTTCTGGAACCCTCAATGTAAGAAGGAGATGGAGCTGTTGGAACGGGTCCAGAGGAGGTTACAAGGATGATCCGAGAGCTGGAGAATCTCCCATCTGAGGACAGGCTGAGAGAGTTGGGGTTGTTCAGCCTGGAGAAGAGAAGGCTCTGGGGAGACCTTATAGAGTCCTTCCAGTACCTGAAGGGGCTCCAGGAAGGGTGGAGAGCGGCTGTTCATAAAGGCTTGTGGGGATAGGATGAGAGGGAACGGGGACAAACTGGAAAGCAGCAGATTTAGACCGCTTAGGAAGAATTTCTTCGCCATGAGAGTGGTGAGACACTGGAACAGATTGCCAAGGGAAGTGGTGGCTGCCCCATCCCTGGAGGTGTTCAAGGCCAGGTTGGATGAGCCTTGGAGCCCCTGATCCAGTGGGATGTCCCTGCCCATGGCAAGGGGGTTGGAACTCAATGATCTTTAAGGTTCCTTCCAACCTAAACTATTTTGTGATTCTATGATTCCCTTCCTCCTGGCAGCCCTGCTGGAAAAGCCAAAAATCAACACCGAATTCAGCATCACAGAATCATCAAGGTTGGAAAAGACCTCTAAGGTAATCAAGTCCAACTGTCAGCTCAACACATGCCTACAGCTTTGGAAAGAGTCTGAAGGAGCTCTGTACACCTCTCTTCCACCCATTGAGCAACCGAGGCACCAACCCTGACCAGGGGTGAGTCAATGAGTGGCTTTAATAGGAGAGCAGGGCAAAACCATCCACGTGGTGATGTAGGCAGCACTGAGGGCTTGAGCTATGTTTGGGGAAGACAGTACTGGAATAAGAGGAATTTCTCAAATTAACAATGAATCATACTGGAAGAGCAAGCTTTAGAGGGTATCGGCTCAACACCCGCGCTGCCCTGCCCACTGCCATGCCGTCTGGTCTGTCCACAGCGTTTTCCTGTGTGGGAGCCTCGGCTGAGTGGGGAGAGGCTCCTGTCCCTGCCTGGAGACAATTGCTCAACCCACAGAAAATTGGTGTAAGTCAGCAAAGTCCCATGATTTTCAACATCTGCGTTTCTGCAGAGCCTTGTGCTTTCCCTCCAGCAAATGCTTACTGGACGGTTAACCCGAGCACAAAGTATTAGCACCAGCAAATACTGGGGGTAGTGAATATATTATCCTCTCTGTCTCCCTGTCCTCAGAGGGATCTCTTAGAAGTGAGACACTTGTTGCTGGTGGCTGAAAGGCTGCAACCTCAGCCAATAGCCCTTTATTCCCAGGAAAAGAAGGTGTTTGCCCTGGCCTGCGGGGAGTTACAAGTCCAGAGATGAGCAAAATGAACCGGGCTGGGGCAGCGTAACCGGTCCTCGGGCTCGCCAGGTCACCATATAATGCAGTGATGGGGGACGAACCATCACCTGCTTAACCTGCTCCCACCTGCAGCCCGGCCAGTGGTCAGGGATGGGATGGTGTCACTAAAATAAGGCTGCACCGGGAAGTGGGTGCTCCCTGGCCAGCCTTTGGGCATCACTCATGCCAACTTGGGTGAGACAGGGCTGTTTACAGAGCCAGCACGTGTGTCTGTGCACAGAGCGATGAGAGATTTCTGGTGCCGAAACGCCTCGGCTCTCCCCCGCACAGCTGCGGCTTGTGTTTAATAGCTTCACAGGCAAGGAAATCCAAACAGAGTTATCGGGAGCTGAGCTTGAGACAGTCCCAGCCTCCCTCCTACTGTCCTGTACTGTCCGACCTTGGGAGGGGCTGTTCCCAAGAGGAGCAGATCCCATGTGATGCCGTCCCCTCGCTGGATGCAAGCACAGCAACAGCAGCGCGTCATGGGAATATTCTGGCACTGCTGTGGGAGCCTGGTCCTCCATGTTATTGCAACTGTGGCTGGTCTATAGCTCTTTTTTTATGCCCCCAATGCCATAGATAGAATCATAGTCATGGAATGGTTTGGACTGGAAGGGACCTCAAAGCCCATCCAGTTCCACCCCTGCCATGGGCAGGGATACCTCCCACTGGATCAGGGGCTCCAAGCCCCATTCGGCCTGGCCTTCAACACCTCCAGGGATGGGGCAGCCACCATCTCCCTGCCCTCCCTGATCCAGAGCTCCTCCCCAGCTCTCCTGGAGCCCCTTTCAGCACTGGAAGCTGCTCTAAGGTCTCCCTGGAGCCTTCTCTTCTCCAGGCTGAACAACTCCAACCCTCTCAACCTGTCCTCGTACAGGAGGTTCTCCAGTCCTCAGATCATGTCCGTGGCCTCCTCTGGACTCTGTCCAACAGCTCCATGTACTTCCTGTGCTGAGGACTCCAGAACTGGACACAGGGCTCCGTGTAGGGTCTCACCAGAGTAGAGCAGAGGAGCTGAATCCCCTTCCATGCCCTGCTGGTCCCACTGCTCTGGATGCAAGTAACCCTCAGTCCTACCCGTGACATCCCCAGCTCTGGAGCCTAAATGCTTTCTCACTGTCTTTTAGGTTAAATACCCCTCCAGCTCCCAACCTTCACATGACCACATATGAAGACGCCCAACCTGTGCCACCCAGAAGTACCAGGACCTCCTCACCGCTTCCTCCCCTCTCCTGCCAGCAGCCTCGCGTCACACGGACTTTGGAGCTCAGCAGTGATTCAACAGCTCAGCACCCACACAAGTCATCTCAGTCATGCTCCTGCTACAAAGGAAATGTTGGTATGAGACATAGTTAAATATTCCTGGAGTGGAGAGAAAGATCTTGTCAGCTTGCTTAATTCCTAAGAGCATCTGGCTTTTCCCACTAATGAGCAACTAATACTGCAATTAAAGCCCTGCTAACTGGAAACTCAGAAATGCTTTTGTCCCTGCTTTGGTCTTTCGCAGGTCTGAGGACTTGCTGGGGCTGTGGCAGGCACACCTGGACGGCGATGCCGCGCTGGGGAGCGGCCACCACCTCTAGGGTGGACGGTTGCCACCTCTCCTGTGACAGGTACAGTGGGAACAGCTGTGTCAGAGCTGTACCATGGCTCTCAGGCCACCAGCATCTGCTCCACCGTAGCTCTCGGGCCACCAGCACCCTCTCAGGCTGCTTGCAGGACCTCTCTCTTAATGGGTTTGAGTTTCAGAGAGGTTTTGCAGCCTTGGGATGTTCGTAGGGAGAGGATCGAGAAGATCCTACTCCCGGGGAGGACCTTGCAGAAGGTACCATCCATGGCAGCCCGCTTCCCTGCAGGTGGAAAAGGACCTCTCCTTCCCTCGGAGGAGGGCGAGGCAGCCCTTGCATCCTTACACGGGCTGGGTATTTTGGGAACCGTCTGGAGCTAGCAGCTGGTGCTGGGGTGGGTGACAGCTGAGCACGGCTTTCACTTGGGATCTGTGAGGCCCCTTCTCGCGCATCTATTTCCGACCCTGTAAAACACAATCTGCCAGGGTGCGAGCATGGCGGGGGGGCATCCTAAAAAGCTGGTTGCAAGGGATCAGCTTGTGCTAGATGCTGGCAGCTCAGCGTCTCCATACACCTCACAGGTGCTTCTGAGTATGGGAAGTTGTCCTTTCATTCCCACCTGTGCAGCACCAACATGCTGAGGTCTGTGTCTCATGGTAACCAGCAGAGCTGGAGCCCAGCGGGTGAGGTTTGGTGTCCTAGCATCTCCCGCACGCTTTCTCTAGGGTCTAAGTGATGGAAAAGGTCTGCCTGTCCAGTTAAAAATAGCAAGAACTTCATGTAACATGAGAAGAGCTCTAAATACTTTTCATCCCAGCTTTCCGCTTCCACAGGCTTTGCACATGGCTTCCTCTGTCCTAATTATGGATAAAACTGTAATGAGGGACAGCGAGATCGTTTCCCCCAGGTTATGACAGGATGGTAGCACTAAGGGTGTCTTCTACAGGCCAGCCCCTCCCCAGGCACCAGGAAATACCTGGACAAAGGCTCTTTCTGCTGCAAAACTCCCACAAGAGCTTATAGGGCAGAAGCATCCTCTTCGTGTACAGGGAAAATTTAGAAGTGGAGCTGCAGGCTGCCATGGAGACAGAGCTCTGTTTGCAATCTTCTCGCCTTTTATTGTCTCTCCTCCTCTCCCAAGCAGTTGAAAAGCAGCCAGGAGCATGGCCTGTGCTGTCTCCCATGCTCCTGCTGACCACGACTGCCCAGCCCACCATCCCTGGCTGCATGCAAGTGCTTAGGAAGCCCAGCTGGGTCTCCTCTCTGGTCCTTCACCTCCTGGAGCCTTTTGGTACCTCTTTGGTATATTTGGGTTCACAAAGCTAATCTGCGCTGCTTTTCTCTCAGCCTCGCTGGGTTCACGTGCAACAGGAGCACTGTCAGAGTGTGAGGACCCATTATCTGCTCTTCCTTGCTCTTTCCTCACTGGCAATGGCCAGGTAGCAGAGGGTATGAGCAGCCCGAGGCTGAGACAGGGCTGGTTCTCTTGGGATGTGCTCCTAAAGCCATAGGCCTGTGGCAGTGGGAAGCTCTGGCTGCTCCTCTAAGAAACAGGAGGGGAAATAACTGACCCTGGCAGCAGCTGAAAAACCTCAATCTCTGTCTTAGTAGTGACTTAGGAGAGAAAGAATTTCTCTGAGGCAGGACCTAAAGATCTTCAGCCAAGTAAACTTCTCCGTGTCAAGCCTATGCTTGGCTTCACAGCATCTGAGCTCCAAAACCAAGTTGTGTGTTATTTCTACGCTCTTCTTCCTTGTTTGTGATACCAGTTATGCTGTGGTTTGTCTCACTGCTGGGTATTTTTGTACCCTGCATGATGCTCATCCAAGTCGCGGCTGAGAAAAGGCAACTTCTGCGTGTTTGGGAAGAGCCAATCTCAGTCCTTGCTGTGTAAAGCATCTGCTGCGCTGCCCCTGTCTTCTCATCCTTCAGCTCTTGCTTTCCAGCATGTTACACATCCCCACCCCTGCTCTGCTCAATCAGGCTTCAACGCAGCAGCCACGGAAGGGGAAAAAGACAATTCCAGTTGCCACTCCTCCTCTTCTTTTTCAAACACCCCTTTAATGCCTGGCTGCCAAATGGAGCACTTCTCTCAAAAGAGAAAGTTGCAAGGAATATTCAATTAACCACTAAAGGAGATCACCCATAACTGCCTTACAGAGATGTCATTTAATTGTTCAAGGAAATAAGCACGGGCACTTGTGTTTCGGAGGAGCATCTCTGTTGAGGTGGTTCTGGGTTTGCTGCCGTTACCACTGATGTCTTGCTAAAAGGCAATTCAATATCTAAATGTTTCTTCGGACTTGGTTTCTGAACTAGAACCTCTGCCATAATTCTCTTTGCTCAGGCAAGATGGCAAGTGGCCAAATCCATCCCTTCTGCATCCAGGAAACCTCGATAAACCGCTCTTGGGAATTGTCACTACTGGCAAATAGCTCTGTGCCATTGCATGATGGCAAGTTAAGAGAATCATAGTATCACGGAATGGTTTGGGTTGGAAGGGACCTTAGAGCCCATCCAGTTCCACCCCCTGCCATGGGCAGGGACACCTCCCACCAGACCAAGCACCCAGCTGCAGCCTCTCCAGCTCTCTGACCCGGGCACTGCCAATGCCCCATGGGGGAGAGATGCTCTATTTTCCAAAAGTCATAGGCTCAGGAGATAAAGATCTTTAATAAATGCTTAAAAATCCTCTTATTCTAAGGGGGAAGAGTGTGCACATGCATTGCTACCCTCTGCTGGAAGGAGCTGGCTTTCACAGAGGCCTCCCATTGCTAAGGAGACAATGGAGACAGACCTTTCAGCTCGAGAGGAAAACTTCTGTGTGTGAGGAAGAGGAAGGTCTGAACCGGAGCGCTGCTGTGGAGAGGAGCTGGTTGCAAAGTGATGCAGGGTTGGCATTGGCTCCTGCAGCTCTGCAGTAACCCCAGCACTGTTTGTGTCCTTCTTCCTCTAGATTTTGCTCTCCAAAACCAGGCAGTGGCCACAGAATGGTTTGGGTTGGAAGGGACCTCAAAGCCCATAGAGTTTCTCCCACTGCTGCCGTGTGTGCACACGCTCAGGGCTTCCTAGAAACAATTTGTCAAGCTCAAGGCAGGGAGGGGGGCTTTTCTTAATATGAGAAAGCATAAAAACCCACTAGTAGGAAACAATCTGTGTAGGAAAGACTCTGTGACCCACGTGCCAAACCTTTGTACATTCCCTGCTATTTTTAACTAATCCCTAATGGCAACCGTCCACGTCGGTCCTGCCCACTCCTGCACCACTGCTCTCCCTGACCTGAGGGCTGTGAGCTCCACTTCTCCTCTCTGCATCCTGCCTCCTGCCGTCCCTGCCCGCAGAGGGGATCTCTGCACCTCACACCTCCAGGAGTCCTGCGAAAAAAACACCACAGCAAACCCAAGGGCAGACGGTAAACACAGAACATCCAATAAATTACGATGGGTAGGGGGGGACTTTTAAGACCTCCCAAGAGAAAGAAATATTTCAAAACACAAATCCAAGTCAGTGGTAGGTGGACAAGGAAAAAAAGCTTCCAACTTTCCCATCGGTGCTAAGCTTTTCCTAAGTGCTGGAGGGTTAAGGTCTCATGCCTTGGGGTGAAGAGACGGTTAAGGTCTCACGCTTTGGAGTGAAGAGATGGAGGGTTAAGGTCTCACACCTTGGGGTCCAGGGATGAAGGGTTAAGGTCTCACACCTTGAGGTGCAGGCGTGGAGGGTTAAGGTCTCACACCTTGGGGTGAAGAGAGAAAGGGTTAAAGTCTCATGCCTCAGGGTCCAGGGATGGAGGGTTACGGTCTCCAGCCTTGGGGTGAAGAGATGGAGGGTGCAGGGATGGACAGCACTGCCCAAGAAAAGCCCATATGGCCCCGTGACGGAGCAGTACAGGGTCCCGGTCCCGTCTGTGTTGCTTCAAGGAGTGGTTATAGCACCCGTCTTCTGCAAGGGCTGCAGCGCTACTATCTTTTCACACTTGTCCACGCAGCTCCTTGCACCACAGGCTGTGAGCTCTGCTGGGCTGTCTGTGGGTCACTGAGCATCCCAAGAAGCGAGTCCGGAGCTCAGCTCTCGCAGTCAGAGATGGGAATGAGTTTTTGAATGGTCTCAAGGAACACAGGCATGCGATCCAGCCCTCCGCGGAGTGCAGAGGCTGCTCCGTGGCTGCCCACCTCTCTGCATGCCACGGATACCTCACCTGAGCATGAGCTGAGCATGACTGTACCTGCCCGCAGCAAAGCAGAGGCCTTCAAAGAGGGGAAAACAGTGATTTAGGGCTAAGGATATCATCAGAGCAAGGGATGCAGGAGGCGCGGGACGGGAGAGCAGCAGCAGCTCACTCAAGCAGCATCACTGGCTCTGCAATGCTCCTTCTGCAAGGGCTGGGCTGGCTCTGGTGCCATGGTCCTTCTGTCCAAGCCTGAAGTGGGAGTCTGCTCCGTGCACCCTCAGCACAAGAAGCCTGCCCTGGAAGTCCCTACACCCACTTCTGTGGCTCTAAGGGAGCTGGCTTTTCTTGAAATCTCATTTTCCTGCCTTGAGTTTCACATCGATTTGCCTCCCACTGCTCCGCAGCGCTGCCTGCCAGGGAAGAGTGACTAAGGGGTGGGTGGAAAAGAACAACTCAAGACCAATTTAGCAGCCTGTGGTGTCAAGAAGAGGGGGTCACCTGGGGAGCAGGAGGGGCACCGGCACAGCTGGGGGCTCCGAGGGCGAGGGAGCTGTCACGGCTGCGAGCACAGCCCCTCGAGCATGTGTGCGCCACGGAGCTGTGGCTGGAGGCCTGGCAGGGAGCTGAGAGCATCCCCCGTAGCGTGCGATTGTATTCCTGAGTGCACTTTTGCAGCTGCCATTAATTGCCCCCACCGCTGAGTGCACCGATGATTTTGCACTTACAATTCTTTGTCCCACTGATTAACGGCCCTGGATATTAATTGCATGAGTGATATGACAGAATGGCTAACGGGGGGCTCTGCAGACCTCGCAAAAGCCCGGCTGCAGGCAAAGGGGTGAGCTAGGAAGGTTGGAACAGTGCGACACAGAGGGGCTCGGGGTGATGGGGTGCGGCGGTGCATGGCCATGACTGGTGTGGGAGGCTGGAGCCAGGCTCTGCCCTGGCAACGATTTCAAAGGAAGGTTAATCAGCGTCTGGAGTGATGCTATCAGGAAGATAGATAGCGGAGACTCACGAGGACTTTTTTTTTCCTGCTTGTATTCCACTTGCTGCAGCCTTCAGTGAGGAAAGCAAGCTCTCGGGAGGAATTTGGGCAGCCAAGGTAGCTGCTGCAGAAATGCAAGCCTGCTTGGGGAAAATGGTTTGGGTTGCTGGTCCCTCTGCTGAGAGCACAGAGTCACAAGTGTAAGGAGTTTGCAGGCCTCAGCTCATTTGTGAACACAGGAGAAGAGAGAAGCCCCCTGGGTGCTGCTCTGCTGGGTCAGCCTTAGCTTGACAGTGGGAACCAAATACTTGGGGAGAAAGGGGTTTGTAGCAGGGATGCAGCTGGGATCAAGGTATGTGGGTACGGCTGCGTGTGGCAATCAGGGCTGGGTGAGAGATGTCAGGGCTCCCCCCCAGTCCTGGGCCAACTTCTCTGTGTGGAAGCCTCCTTCCACCCAACTAGGAACCTGGACCCATGACCAACTGTAAGAAAAAGTGAGGTGCAAACTACTCATCAAAGAAAGGAGCATCGTGCACGGAGCCTGGGACCTGGATCCGCGCTTGTTCCCCACCAGAGTCAGCAGCTGCCAGCTGTGCAGATCTGGCACCGCCTGCAGAGCATCAGCAGGGTGAGAAGTGACAGCCCGGAGCTGACTTGTGCCACAGCAACGCTCCTTAACATCTCCTTTTAAAAGCAGAGGTTAATCCCTGGGTTTCCAAGCCCTGGGCAGACACCCCAAGAGCTGTGCACCCTCCCGTCCGCAGGGACTTTTCCCCCATGCACATACGTGTGTGCACAAACCGGCGCAGCCCGCACAGCGCACACCGAGGCGAGCATCCACTAACCCGCCCGACCGCGTGCGTGTGCACCCAGGGAAAGGCTAAAACACCTTCAACGCAACCCTACCTGGCCGCACACTCACAGATCGCAGTAATATTTGCACACAGAGGTACCCGATGCCCACGCAAGGCTCCGTGCTCGCTAATCCCCTTCCACCCACTCTGCCCACCCCCTTGCTGCCCAACCTACCCCACGCACACAGGCAACGGGGGCAAATAATTCCCTCCTCAGGCAGGCAGCCCCTTTCCCGAGGATGGCTCAATCAAACCAAAGGCGTCTGCTCCTTCCTTTCTCTTCCCAGGGAGTTTGGGGGCTGCGTAACCAGAAGCAGCCCGAACCAAGGTGCTGAACACGCAGAATTCTCTCACTGCCTTGAGAAGAAGTTTTCCAGACTTCAGAGGGAAGCGGAAAAGACGGAGCTGAGCCCGGTGGGAGCTGGCGGAGGGCTGAGGAGCGGGGGATGCGCTCCATCGGAGCTGCTCTGCGCGGCACCGGCTCACACCTCGTGCCCCTGGGCTGGGCTGTGTCCCGGGAGAGGGATGGATACGGCTGTGTCCCGGGAGAGGGATGGGTCCGGCTGTGTCCCGGGAGAGGCACGGGTCCGGCTGTGTCCCGGGAGAGGCACGGGTCCGGCTGTGTCCCGGGAGAGGGATGGGTACGACGGATTCCAGGGAGAAGGCGCGGGTCTACCCGTATCCCAGGGTAGGCACAGATCCGGCTGTGTCCCGGGAAAGGGACGGATCCGGCTGTGTCCCGGGAGAGGCACAGAACCGGATGTATCCCGGGAAAGGGATGGATTCGGCTGTCTCCCGGGAAGGGCACGGGTCTGCCCGTCTCCGCCGGGCAACGCGCTGCCCTCCGTCCCGTTTCACCCCAAAACGCCGCTCCAGCCCCCCTCGGGGCGCCCCCCCGGCGCAGAGCAGCCCCCCCCCCCTTCCCCCCGGCCGCGGGGATTCTCCCACCTCGGGTGTCCGCGGGCTCTGGGGCGTCGCAGCGCTGCGGCTCCCGGGGCGCTCCCGGCAGCAGCATCCCCGGCGGGAGGAGGAGGAGGAGCCGCAGCCCCGCGCCGCCCCCCGCAGCCCCCGGCCTTTGTGTCCCGCTCCCCGCAGCCCTCCCCCGCCCGCCCCGGCCCCCATCCCCGCCCCCTCCGCACCCCCAGGGCTCGGGGGAAGGGGGCGTTCCTTTCCTCGCTCGGGGACGGGGCGGATGCTGGAGGAGGCGGAAAGGTGAGAGATGCTTCGAGTAAATGCAGCCGGACTTGGAGCATCGGTGCATCTGATCCTGCCCGGCACCGGGATTCGGTTCGGTTCCTGCCCGGCACTGGGATCAGTTCAACCCCTGCCTGGAAATCGGATTCTCTTTGACCCCTACCCGGCACTGGGATCGGTTTGACCCCCTCCCTGGCTTTGGGATCAGTTTGACCCCTTCCCTGGCTTTGGGATCAGTTTGACCCCTTCCCTGGCTTTGGGATCAGTTTGGCCCCTGCCCGGCCCTGGGATCAGTTTGACCCCTTCCCTGGCTTTGGGATCAGTTTGACCCCCTCCCTGGCTTTGGGATCAGTTTGGCCCCTGCCCGGCACTGGGATCAGTTTGACCCCTTCCCTGGCTTTGGGATCAGTTTGACCCCTTCCCTGGCTTTGGGATCAGTTTGGCCCCCTCCCTGGCTTTGGGATCAGTTTGGCCCCTGCCCGGCACTGGGATTGGTTTGGCCCCTTGGAAAGCTCTTCAGGAACAGAGCCGAGAGCCCAGGGGAAGCAGCCAGCAGCGAGGGAGCTCGTCCAGCTGGGAAGGCTGAAGTTCCTGTTTTGCTTGGTTTGGTGCAAGGACTTGAAGCCGAGTCACCAGTATCCCCAGTATGGGATGAGCAGCGGGCTGGGGTGTGTCTCTCATGCCACAACTAGTCCTCACGGTAGGAATAAGGCCATGTTGCTCAGGCCTCTGACCACGGGGAGCTGAAGTGATGGCAAGAGCCTCCGTGTAGATGAGGAAACTGAGGCACGGCTCCAGCTACAACAGGCACAAAGCCAGCGGCGCTGTCAGGTGTCAGCACAGGAATTTTGCTCATGCTGGTGCTCAATTAAGTGGCTTTAGCTCTATGAACAAGCCACCCTCTTTGGCTGCTCCACTGTGAGTGCCCATGTGCATCCAGAAAGGCAGAAAAATACAGGATGAGGGGGAGCTGAGCCGCAGCAGCGCCTGCACGGGCGGCTGCTCCCATTCTGGCTCCTGAGCTGCTGAACCCAGCAAGATAGTGCTCTGTGCACACAGCGCTGCCTTCAGGTACCGGAAACATCTCAAAAGCAGGAGATTGAGGACACTGCAGGCTGAGGAACCTGCTTTGGGGCTGGGAATCGCTGTGCCAGGGTGCAGGTGTTGGGGAGAGCCTCCTGACCCCTCCCGCTGTCACCCTCAGTGTGGAGAGATGCACTAAGGAATAAACCCTGAGCATCTCTGCTAGAACCTTCCTGAAGCGGTACAGCCTGGGGCCCTGGTACCGATTTCTGTAGCCCAAACAGACTGTGCTTATCCACAGGTAGGGCCCATCCTGCTGGTGCAGATGTGATTATTCTGATATCAGGCGGAAGCCGAGTGGGTACCCACATGCACTGTCCCTTTCCAAGCACCGAGAGCAGCATTCTGTGCATCCCACTGCTCCCCAGAGGCTGGAGCTGGGTTGAAGGTGCAGTTCTGTTCCTACATCCCTTCCTTCCCTGTATGTACGCTGGGGAAATCAGTTTTCCTTCCCTCTTTCTCACCTCTTCCTGCAGGTTTCCCACCTGTGCACACTGCGCAGCTCTGTTTGCTGTCGACAGCTGACGCAGAGCTCAGGAATTTGCTGGGTGGTTGGCAGCACATCTGGACTTGCCCGGTGCATGGTGCTGTGCGGCTGCGTCCCGGTCAGGTATGCAGCCAAGGAGGCTCCTCGTGGGTCCAACAGATATCTGAGCCGTGCTGGGGAGCGGATAGAGGCTCCTCCACGCCCTGCATTGGCTCCTGACCCATTCAGTGCCGAGATGGAGCAGGGAAGGGGACCAGGGAAGGTGGGAGCCCCAGGGTGCACTGGCACATCGCAGCGGGTGTCTGGCCGAACGGCAGGAGAGCTGTAGCCATTCCCTTCCCAAAGTCAGCATGTGAAACCATCCTGGGGAGAGCATTAGCGTGCACATCCACACCCACAAACAGCCCCAGCAGCAGCTCACGTGGGCGCGACAGGACCCCCAGGAACGGGAGGACTGCAGGTCCTCGGGGACAGGGACTAAACCAATCTTAAACTGGGGCTGTGCACCCATCAGCCAGCAGGTCCCCATGGGACCGGGCTCATGGCATGCCATGGGTGCCAGCCTACGGCACGACTCGAGGAGAACAGCTCGGCACTAGGATTTGCTTTGCTCCCATTGTAGAAGCGCCGCTGCTGCCATGTGAACAGGCAGGCGACGTGAACTGGAGCAGAGAGATCTGCTGCTGCCTCGCCTTCCGCCGGCGTGCGCCTGATCCCAGCCCTCGGCTCCCACTATCATGGCATTTGACACCGAGTGAAAATAGTTAAGCCGGGGTGGAGCCTGGGAGAAGAGAGGTTTTAGCTCTGCACAAACCGCAGGGCTTTGATTTATGGAGCTGGCGCTCGGCAGATGAGATCCACCCCCCTGCTTTTTTTAATATTGTTTCCTGGCAGCTTAGTTGGTTTCTCTGCTGATTTGAGCAATGCTCCCACAATCCTGCGGGTGCCTTGTTGCCTTGAAAGCAATCAGCTGGAATTTGCTATTTTGGGAGCTGAAAAATGAAGTGAGGAAGAGGAGGGAGAAGGGTAAGGGTAAGGGGGAGGAGAAGGAGAAGGTGAAGGAGAAGGAGAAGGAGAAGGAGAAGGAGAAGGAGAAGAAAGTGGATTCCTTTGGGCACAGAGGAATGGTTTAGCAGGATTTCACTCAAGGGGGAAAGGCACAAAAAAGAATTATGATTCATTCTCAGTTGAGCGGACCTTCATGTTTCTATAGTAAGTCATAAGAAAACAAGGCAGTAAAGCCAAGAAGTTATTTGTACCAGATGGATGAGCGGTTGTGTCTGCAGCTTTTCAGGAATCGTCCTGACTTGGGCAGATTTTGCAGCCAAGAGCTCAGGAGTTCAACCATCGTGAGGGAGCGAGGGTGCCACAGCCTCACGGTGTCTCTTGGCTGTCCCCAGCTAGCTGCAAGGGGATTGCTCTTCCTCCCCAGTCCGTATTGTCACCTCGTTGGCCTCGTGCTGGAACGGATCCTCTTGGGCTGAAACTCGTCCTCCCCAGCTCATCCGTTCATGTCAGCACTTGCCCCGTCTGCTGTGTCCTCACCCCCGCAAACGAGTCTGACTACGTGGTGTTGCCTCACCTCCTCGAGTCACCTGGAAGCTTTCCCAGGACGAGGGAGCCTTGGAGAGAAATAGTAAAGGGCCTTGGAGGAGATTTGGGTTTTTGAGGAGCGCGGGGTGAATGCCCAGCCCTTGCCTGTCTGTAGGGGCTGATGCCTGGCTGCGTCCCAGGGGGGTCTGTGGCGTGGAGCTTGGATTTTCCTGATGCTGGGAGCTGAGCCTTGGTAGAAGAAGTCCCTGCAAGCATGCCTATCTCCTGCCTTCATAATAGAGAGATTCCAAATTCCTCCAGCAAAATCCAACTGAGAAAATAACCCAAACCCAAATCCAGTTTTTGTACCTTTACTGAAAACAGGTGATGAAATAGAATCATAGAATGGTTTGGGTTGGAAAGGACCTCAAAGCCCACCGAGTCCCACCCTCTGCCATGGGCAGGGACACCTCCCACTGGATCAGGGGCTCCAAGCCCCATCCAACCTGGCCTGGAACCCCTCCAGGGATGGGGCACCACCACTGCTCTGGGCACCCTGGGCCAGGGCCTCCCCACCCTCACAGCAAAACATTTCTCCCTAAAATCTCATCTCAATCTCCTCTCTTTCAGCTGAAAACCATTCCCCCTCATCCTGTCCCTGGACTCCCAAATCAAAAGCCCCTCCCCAGCTTTCCTGGAGCCCCTTTCAGCCCTGGAAGCTGCTCTAAGGTCTCCTCAGAGCCTTCTCTTCTCGACAACCCCAACTCTCTCAGCCTGTCCTCATACAGGAGGTTCTCCAGCCCTTGGATCATCTCCATGGCCTCCTCTGGACTTGCTCCAACAGGTCCACGTCCTTCCTGTGCTGAGGATACTGTGTTGGTCATAGAATCACATAGGTTGGAAAAGACCTTTAAGACCATTGAATCCAACCCAGTGACTCGTTTCCTATGAGGAAATCAGGGCAGAGTGTGGATGAGATGCTCACCCCCTTCTCTGGAGTCTGGCACCTCCGGCTGCTGCTGGCAGTGCCAGGACCGGCGCAGGTAGTGGGTGTGTGAGTCAGACCCTGATCCCTTCCACTTGATACTAGATTTCCTTAATCACTTGGCATAGTCATCCCTAGTACAGCCCTAAGTGGATTTGCATGGATAGATTGAATAAGAGTCCCTCCTTCCTTATATTTTAAGATAAAAGATAAGCAGAAATGACAAAGGCAGGATTTCTTCCTCTTTTTTCATAACAAATTATTTACAAATCCATTGAAATTGGATATAACTTAAACCAAGTTTGTACTAATTTACTGCTCTGTAAGGGAATTACAAGATAATGAGATCAGTGATAAAAGCAAGAAGTAGGTGGATGTAATGACTTCTTTCCCCTACAGAGCTATGAAGCAATATTGGAAGAGCGAGGCAAGTCTGGGAAGAGGAAACTATCCCACAAAATGCTCTAGAGGGTTGGAGGACACAGTACTTGAAGGAACAGGAATGAGGACACTTTAACTTTTGCACATGAATTTGAAATAGCAAGACAGCCGCGAGGCCAAGCTGGGACGTGCTGGCAGTGCAGAGAAGGAGCATCCCTGGTGCCGGGGTTGGCAGCTGGGCAGCATCCCAGCCCAGGGCTTCGCGAGGGGGCAGAGCTGCTCTGCCTGCACATGCCCTGCTTTGCTTCCCACAGCTGCACGCTTGGGTATTTCCCATTCCCAAGAAAGCAGCTGTGGTTCAGCTTGCACCCACAGCTTGAGCCTTTCTGTAGGTGACAGAACAGGGACTTGGGGCTTCAGGGCTGGGAATCACCCTTGGGATTGCTGAGTGTCAGGCGCAGCAGCCTTCATCCCTCCCGAAAACCAGCTCCTGAGCAAATTGTAAGCTGAAAACACATCCCTGCAGTAGGTTTACATGCTCGGCTGCGGGGAAGTGCTGTGCTTGGCCCTGCCCAGGGATTTGGAGATGAGATGCAGCTGAGAAGAATGACTGTCTGGTCTTTGATCGTTTTGACTGGGCAGGTGGATTAGATTACAAACGACAATTAACCTGTGAACCTGCTCGGTATAATTGCAGGGAGATGTGTGTGCTTGCATGGTCTGCTTTGCAGAACAGAAACGAAGCTGGCTTAGCCATCCTGGAGGTGGGTAAACACCCTGGGAGCGATGTGCAAGATAGCGACAGAGGAGCTTATGTCTGCGGCCGAGGAGGATCCCAGCTGAGGCTGGTGGTGGCTGCTTACGCGTCGTGCGGGCTTTGCTCTAAGCTGTTGTGCAGGGGGTGATGCATATTAATCAGCTCCTTCCTGCTGTGGCCAAGCCACCAGCTGATATCCCCGACGTGCTTGTGATATTGTCCTCATTGTGCCGCACAAAGCGATTTCCAGCCGGAGCTGGGGATATTTCTTGTTTGGATTGAGGCTGAGGAGAGAATCCATCCAGCTAATCCTCTCTGACTGTACCCTTCCCCGATGGGGTTTAAGGGCAAAGCGATGAGGAGAGGCACCTGCGTGACACTTGCCAGTGCTCGTCTGCCTCTCTCCTTGCACGCTCTTTAATTTTAGGTAAAATAAAGCAAATCAAAGCTGGAATGAAAAGTAAACTCCACATGGCTTTCCCAGACTTGTAGCAAGCTTTTTCTTGGTGAGTTTAAGCCTACTTAGAACAGACTTCACTCTTGGCTTGCTTTCCTGGGGTCCCGAG
The DNA here is from genome assembly GCF_017976375.1 of Cuculus canorus. Taxonomy (NCBI): domain Eukaryota; kingdom Metazoa; phylum Chordata; class Aves; order Cuculiformes; family Cuculidae; genus Cuculus; species Cuculus canorus. Next base: position 560,723 of record NC_071426.1, on the reverse strand, counting down.
AAGCAACCAGCAGCCCTGGTTTCAATCCCAGCCAGTTCAGCAGCAAAAAAAAAACAACCCCAAAGGTCATGAGAAAAGCACATTGCATGTGATCTTATAAACCAAACTGAGATTTCCTCTTCCGCTTCTGGGATTCATCTGCTCCTTTCCCATTAAAATTGATAATAAGAGCCCATCTCAGCTCCTTGGGATTTTTTTTTCCTTGGTGCTAAAATAGAGACAAGCCCAGACTGTGTCCCCAGAGCCTCCAAGCAAAGTTTTGCTTTCGCAGTTAAACAAAGCAGCTTCCTCTGCCCAGCAGGGTTGCAAAACAGTGATAAGTTTGTGCGTGGTTTTTGGTATTGATCTGCAATGCTAATCGGGGTCTCTGTTAGCTGAACACCCAGGTCGCACCACAGAGTCTGCCTTGTTTAGCCCAGATCTCATGCAACCAGGAATCCTTCTAAAGCATCATCCTGGCGTCATTGCTCTGATGGTAAACAGGGTTTCTAGTCCTCAGGGCCAGAAAGGGAGCTGGAAAAAGTGGCTCCTCAGGGCATTCAAGACAAAAGGAGGATTGTACACAGACCCCCGGATATATTATCTTTTAGAGCATCATGTGCTCCAAACCCTCCTTATGGTTTGTGGAGGGATGGTATCTCAGTGGGCAAGGGCGGGGAGAGTGAGAGGGTAATCCCAGGCTGCAGGCAGGAGCTGGGAATTAAATCTGGGATCAGAAACAGAAATCAGCTGCAAAGCTGAAATATCCCAACCCCTGTGTTGTCACAACCCTGGAGCTCAGGCTGGGTTTCTATCTGAGTAGAGATGAGCAGAGGTTTTCCCTCTTGCAGCCTTTTCCTCCTGCTCCTCCTCCTCCTCGCATTACTCACCGGGTTATGCAATGCTTATCTCTGCGCACACGCCAGTAACCAGTTGGGCAGCAACAAATATTCAGCTGGAAAAAGCAGTTTGTCTGACTCTGCCTGCCTCACTCCCAAGACTCACCCAGAATAGCGTACAAGCTGCTTTCCTACCGCTTACCAGGGAGGAAGAAGGGCCCGTCTCCCTCTTGGGACTATTCAATGTGCTGCTCAGCTCCGTTTGCTTCTGCTTCATTGGCCTACAAATCCAAATCCCCCTAAATAATTCAGCAAAGCTGCTGCACTATAAGCCTAAATAATTCATCCTGGATCTTTGAGGAAGGAAATGTGGTTACATCACCCTTCACAGCAAAGCTTTTGGGGCTCTTCCACTCCCTTCCACAGCAAAGTTTCCCTCTGATCAGACCAAGACGCTTCTGTTGTCAGCGCTGTCGGGAGAAGCTGCTGCACTGAGGGCTTTGAACGGAGCTGCATCCCACGCAGCCACCGAGGGTTGGGATCCCTTGCATCCCTCTTTGCCGTGAGGTGTTCAGGACAAAGCCTGGCCTCAGCCAGGGCTTCCCAAGAGAGCGGAGGGAAGGGGCAGCGCAGGGAGCTGCTCCCGTGGGCTCTGGAGCGTCACCCATGGGTGATGGCATCACATGGGCTGTGCTGGCTTCTCCTCTTCTCCCTTTGGATGTTTGGATCCTGCTGTACAGGGAGAGGGGTGGCTGAGACAGCCTGGTCCTGAGGCTGTGCAGGGAGAGGACACGGGGCAGGAGAAGGGACGGGGTGGCTCTCTGGCGTGTGAAACCCCTGTCTTGTGTTTTCAAATCCCTTTGGCCAGAGATGATTCTCCCACAGGGAATCATTGAGCAACTCATGTCAGCAGCCGGCAGATTTCTCTGGGAGCAGAGATACGTGCCTGCTTTTCCAAAGGGCCGGTTACATTAAAAATTGCCCATCGGTGGCCAAAGCAAAGCATCGATCATTAACCCAGCTGGTGCCAGACCGGCTGCAGAGGGCAACCCCCTGGGCATCCCCATATACTCCAGTTCTGGTGCTCGGTGTGAGCAGCACACGCCGTGCAGGGATTGTGCTGATAGTATTTTGCTTAAATATTTATTAAATCCTTCCACAGCCCTGAAGTACAGCCAGATCTGGGGGAGTGCAGAGCTCCACAACCGGTGTGGGATGGCGGGTGCAGCTTGGGGAGCTTTTGGGGGTGGTGCTGTGCCAATGTCAGGCAGTGGAGAGCTGGATGATTTTGTGACTTAGAAACAGCAGAAAGACAACAACAATAACCTGAAAGAAGGTTGTAGTGAGTTGGGTACTGGGCTCTTCTCCCAGGTGACAAGTGATAGGATGAGAGGAAATGGCCTCAAGTTGCACCAGGGGAGGTTTAGACTGAATATTGGGAAAAATTTCTTTACTGCAAGAGTAGTGAAGCCCTGGACCAGGCTGCCCAGGGCAGTGGGGGAGTCTCCATCCCTGGAGGGGCTCAAAGAACATGTAGGTGTGGCACTTTGGGACGTGGTTTAACAGGCATGGTTGGGTTGGGCTGATGGTTGGACTGGTTGAGCATAGAGGTCTTTCCTAGCCTCAATAATTCCATGGAAGAAGCAAGATACTGACAGATACCTTTCCCTACTCTGCCAGTGCAGCCCCAACCTGTGTCCTGGACCCCAAACCCATCCCTGTCTGCACTGCAGACCCCAAATGTAGCCTGGCTTGCAGAGGAAGGAGAAACACAGTCTGAGGTTCAGACTGGACTGAGGGCGACAGTGTTTTTTTTGGAGGAAATGGGGGTGAAAGAGCTTAAGCAAAGGCAAGTTAAAAACAGGTAATGCCCTTCCACTGGTCAGGTCCTCTTCATTTTCCCAAACAGCAGGCTGAAAAACAGCACCTAAATTCCCAACTGGTCTCCCTATATTTCCCATCACTTTTTCCTCTGCATCCGTGTGATAAAAAGCTGTCATACAGCTCCTTTCCCCCCCCCATACCTTCCTCCCCCAATACGGGGCTGAGTGGTGGCCTTATCTCTGCACCGAGGAAATTGATTTTCCCAACATGGAAGCATTGGCAATCACCACAATAACAGATGAGCTTCCAGCCAAATGGGTGAGTGCAGTGGCTGGGCTGACACCACCTTCACCTTCCACTGGAGCTCAGGGGTTCCCCAGTCTCCTGGGCATGTGTGAGCCATGCACTGGAGAATATTCCCTCCAAAAAAAAGACAGGGAAGTGGCTTCCCTTCTTCTCCTCCTGCTCTGCACTTGGGACAGCAGTGGGACTTGTTGCTCTCAGGGTCTCCTGGGGATTGGGGCTGAGTTCAGGGTGCTGCCCCTTCGCCCTGTGGCATGAGCTCTGCAGCAGCAGAAGGCAACAGGGCTTGGACAAGATCCCTGCTTTTTGGTTCACCCGTCATCATTTGCTCCACATCCCAACAGAGCCACGATGCCCCCAGCCCAGCCGTTCTTTCCCAGCCTTGCTGCCGCTCGTGTTTATGGCGCCCATAAAACCCAAATGCGCTTTGCAGTTTAGCTTCGTCTATTATAAACTATAATCCAAACCCATAAAGGAGCGAGTCCTTTGCATAATGATCACATACGTTTCTCTATGTGCTTTTATAGCGTGCCAGGGCTGTGGTTACAGCAGCTCTCCACCTCGCAGAGCTGCAATTAGAGCAGCAGGAGAGGCTGGTTGGGGCTCGGTGGATCCGTCCCCGGCAGAGACATCGGTGCCTTGATGGGACAATGAGCAGAGTTGGGGGCACTGGCAGCCTGGTGGGGTCTGCCCTGGTGGGCCATGACCGGGCTGGAAAGTGGGAGCCTGCCATGGGGAGAAGGGAGGTGCTGGACACGGCTGCTGTGGGAATCCCTTCCTATATGATGCTCTGATGCAGCCCAGGCTGAGTTTTGGGTTGGGGCTGGAGGATGTGGGGTTATTTAGCCACGTGCTAGAGGGAATCGCAGTGTGTTTATCAGGGCAGGAGGCTGTGAAAGGATGCCAGGGAGTATTTTTAGGGAAGTGGCTTTTTTTTCCAAGTCATGACTCAGCCCTTGTCTCCGCTCCTGTACGGTCACGGCTCAGAAGCCCTCAGACCTGAGCAGAGTCGAGGCAACAGCAGCCGGCATTCGAGGGGAGCTGGTGATCTGTGAATTTGGTGCATGCTGAAAATAACCTCTTGTTTAGCATTGCCTGCATCCATGGCTGTCCCATGAGTCCTGCCCTGGGCTGGGGCTTCGGGAGAGCTCATGGCGCTGTTTGGGCATGAATTAACCCCAGCTCTCTGTGCAGGATGAAATATTTGTGGCGCATCCACTGCAAGCCTGGTGGAACAAGGAGCATCCCCTGCTGAGCTGAAAGGAGAGCTTTTGTAATGAGTTTTTATCCCAACTCAAATACAGGATGTTTAAACTGGGTTAAAAGGCCCCGTGGGGACAGTTTGGGGGATGCAGCGCAGCTTGGTGTGAGAGCCTCCTGTGCTTCCTTTGGGAAGGAGCAGCAGTCAGCGCATGTGAAATCAGTTTTAGTGGTGTCTAAGAGCTCAACTCCATGATTTGTTTATTTATTTTGCCCTGATGTGAAACATCACTTTGTCTACACTGTTGCAAAATCAAATCCCTTAAATTAACATAAATCACTTATAAACACAAGCAATAATCCAGGGATTTATGGAACCGAGGTCTACATAAACACAGATATAAACCGGCTTCACTGGATCACAGCAAAACCCTAAGCAGCTATTCTTCTCTGCTGTAGTAGTTTAAACCAGTTTCAAGTTGGTTTAAGCTAAAACTAACTGGAGCAGACAGGAGGTTTACATGGCAGGAACAGTCCCTGCAGCAATGGGTCTCCCCACCCGGGACAGGAGGCTCAGGGGTGCAAAAACTAGTTATTAGGAGTCGGGGGGGATGCCCAAACACCGGATCCATGAGTGTGCAGATACCCCACAGCAGAACTGAGAGGGTTAATTTGGAGCAGAGGGCAATTAGGGAATTGCTGGCACCTGGGGAGCAGAGAGGATGGTGAGATGAAGCCCATAAAAGGGCTCCTGAGGAGTAGGGAGAGCTTGGCTGCAGGTGGAGGAGCTGGAGGCTGAGGAGCTGGAGGCTGAGGTGGGTGTGCGTGTGCCCGGGCGGTCTGCGATGTTGTTCTGGTCATTACCTACCTGGCCAGGTTAAGGCACGTATGAGAAGGATGGTGCTTTACAGTCGTTCTTCTTGTGGCAGGACAGGGTGGTCCTCAGCTCCTGAGCCATCTGAGTGTGTGGGTGTTGTTCTCTGGTTTGGAATTAACAGCCCAGTGAGAAAAAGAAAGCAGAAAGAGAAATGTAAATGAATTTCCTGGCTGTTCTCGCACCCTCCCTGAAGTGTGGGGAAGGGAGATGTGGGACAGAAGTGTTGTGGGGGGTAGTGTGCAGCCTGGGCTGTAGCCTGGTGTTCTCCACCTTTTGGAGGTGTGGGAGAATTTGCAATACCGAATGACCTGGGAGAAAGGGTCTCCTCTTCCCTTTTTGTGTTTCTGAGAGGCCGCAGGGGCTGTGATCCCTCTGGAGTAAGAGGGGTGTCTTGCTCTGTTTGCTTGGGCTCGGTGACTTGGTTTAGCTCGCTGGTTAATGGACAGAAAACCCCGGGAGGGGACAGAGCTGGAATTTTTGCTGCTACCTTGTGTGAAGAGGGGCTGACTGGGGGTGCTGGGTGGGATTTGTGTTGTACTGGTGGGGAGGAAATGGTGCTGCTCTGGGTTGGCCACAGTGTGCCCTGGGAGAGCTGCTTTGGGATGGATATCCCATCAACTCCAGTTATCTTGGGCCTTTCCATGACAATTCTATTGTTGGTCAATATTTGTATCCCCTTGGGAGAGTCCATCTTAATTAAAATGTTGCTTTAGGATGCTGAAAAGATGATTATGTGGGGTTGCAGAGGTGGGACAGACAGGATTTTGCTGGGGAGGGAGGAGGATTTAGTAATTTTGTGCTTGCTCAGAGGTTTGTGCTGCTGGTTTTAGCTCAATTCTTGGGTTTGGAGCATTTTTGGTGAAATGTTTTCTCCTTTTTAGTGCTTAATGGCCAGGAACTGCTGGCCCTAAAGCCTTGTGGGCTGTCTCCTATATCTGTTTAAGTGGGGGCAGGTTAAAGAGTGTTCTGAGTAAATCCCAGGTTAGCCTGAAGCAACCTGAGCGGCACCAGGGTTTGAGTGATCCTTGTTGTGCACTGCGAGATAAAATTGTAGCTGAGTGGGAGACACTGGAGGAGAAAACAAGATTGCTGGGAAGATAAGGGTCTGGTTTATCTATGCAGAGTGTGATGTGAAGTCAGTACTCGGCCCAGACAGTGCAGGTAGGGAAAGCTGATTTAATTGCTTAGTCATGAGGTAACTTTGTCAGGTGAAGCCTTTCTATGTGATGTCTTTTCCATGTAATTCCTGGCTAATTCTGTTAATCTGTGCACTGAGCAGAGGTGTTAATGTGATCAGGAGTGGTGAGCCTCATCCTAAAGGGTTTATTGAGCCAAGATTCCAGAGGCAAGCATGGACTGCTAGCATCCTACTCGTGAGAAAGTGTTTTGTTCTACTTTTACATCCCGAAGAAGGAGGGGCTGAGGGCTGGATCGTGCTGAATTTCTTGACTCAAGTGTTTGAGCATGAGGCAGCTCAGCACCTGAGGCTGGGGTGCTCTCAGCTGTAGGACTGCCCTTGCCCACAAGAGGCTGCTGCTGCTGTTTGCAAGCATCCCTGCTGCCAGCTTCTCCTTTCCTTTAACAAGAGATCTCATTCTGAAAGAATAACACCTATAAAAGGAAAAAAACCCCAACACAATAAAAGCTGAAAAGGAGAAGTTGTTCCGTTTCCAAATGGGTGAGGGACTGAGTGATTTTCCCAGTGGGTGAGAGAACTGGTGCTTTCCAAGTGTGCTGAGGGTCCCTCTCTGGAAAAGGGTGCTGGGATGGGGCAGGACAGTCCTGCAAGGGTGTTTCTGGAAACGGCCCAGGGGGAAAACACTTGGATAATAGTGCAGAAGTGATCCTGTGCGAAGAGTGAAGGCATGTGCTGTGGTGGGTGAACAGTCAGGGCTGATGGTGAGATCCTGTACAACTGTGCCAACCTCAGAAAACAGCAGCTTCCAGCACTGAAAGGGGCTCCAGGAAAGCTGGGGAGGGGCTTTTGCACAGGGAGGGCAGGGACAGGATAAGGGGGAATGGTTTTCAGCTGGAAGAGGGGAGATTGAGGTGAGATCTTGGGGAGAAATGTTTCACTGTGAGGGTGGGGAGGCCCTGGCCCAGGGTGCCCAGAGCAGTGGTGGCTGCCCCATCCCTGGAGGGGTTCCAGGCCAGGTTGGATGGGGCTTGGAGCCCCTGATCCAGTGGGAGGTGTCCCTGCCCACGGCAGGGGGTGGGACTGGATGGGCTTTGAGGTCCCTTCCAACCCAACCCATTCAATGAGGTGTTGCTCGATGTTTTGGGGTGGGTGGATTTCAAGGATTCCTGTAGGAATGCCCTGCTGTTGGGTAGAGAAAGAACAGTCCTGTTTTGAACCACTTGGCAGCTGAGTGGTTCTGTTTGAGCCAAGAGAAAGAGGAGTGCCTGAATGTCCCAGCCTGTCAATGGGGAGAGCAGATTCCTGGACAGAGGAAGAGATGAGTGGTTGAGTATCTCCTGGCTGGGGCTGTGAGGGGAGGTCTGGCCAGCCTTCTCCTTCTGTCCTGGCCTCATTCTTTAGTGGGTTTGGTCCTATTTCTCATGCATACTAAGAAGTGTTTACAGTGTGTGTTATTTCACATCAACAAACCTTGTTCTGTGCCAAGGCGCCTGCTGAGAGCCACCTGAGAACGGCACCACTAATAGACAGAGCTCATGCATTTTACATGTGAAGAGTTTGGACTGGATGATTATAAAGCAGCAACACCCTGTGCTGGGCTTTGCTGTCTGGTTCTCTCCTTGTTGGTGGCAAGCAGCTCCTTGGATCTCGTCCTCCACGTTGGTTTAGAAGTGATGGCGCAGAAAGGGGGAGCATCAATCCTAAAACCAGAGAATAATTAGAAATACGTCCTCTCCTCTTGCAGATGTTGGTCTTCACGCTCTCCCAGTGCTGGACCAGGAACTGCTGGTCCTAAAACCAGTGTCCTCCTGTAATCGGCACTTGGGCTGCTCCCCAGTGCCTCTTCTATCTCATTTCATCCATGAAACTCGGCGTGGTTGGGTCTGTGATATCCCTGTGGATGTTTCTTTTAAATCGTTGTGGATGTGCCTGTGCATTCAAACAAAGAGGGAACGGAGACTAAACAGAATGAGCATTCAAGGTTCAGCCTACCTTTTATGTGATTATAAATGAAACACAAAGGCGGTGCTGCAGACAGTAATCTTTGGATGGATTTAGAAAAGGCTGGCTGCAATTGAGAAGCTTCCTTGAAAAAGCTTAGATGGCCTTTCAATTAAAAAGGGTTGAAATGCTGCACCAGAGCAGGTCGCTCCCTGGAGCTTATTGTGAAGCCGGGGACCTTCAACCCTCTCATCCTGCCCCTGCGTAGGCAATGGTGCCCTTTGCGAATCTCTCACATTCTGGGTCCCGCAAAGAGAGGGAAAGCTCTCCTGCTTTCCCAGGAGATTCCAGCACTCCAGGTAATTTAATTACCTTAATAAGAACAATCTAGGAAATTGATTCATAACTAGACTGAAATTTTGCAAACATCAAATGTCATTCTCTTTTTTTTTAATACTGAGGAATATTAAAGTAATTCGGTTATAAGCAAAAACCACAGCCTTCTTTGCTATTCCTGGGAAGAGAAGCTTGGCCAGGATGAAATGTCTGTGACATGGAGGCAGGTTTTGCCTTCTGACCTCGTCTGGGTCCTCTTGAGCGGGCAGCTTGTGCCGTGTTCTGCTGCAGGTTCCTTGTGTGACCTTGGTGATGTTGTCTGCCTGTTCCTCAGTCTGTTTGCGTTGTCCCCATTGGCTCATGGGCTAGAGACCATGCTTTGCTCCCTGTTAAGAGTTGCCTCTCATCTTTCTGTGGCTCTGCCACCCCTTGTCCCCTTCTAGGGAGCCCCTTCAGTGCTCAGGGCTGGGAAGTGGTGGTGATGTTCAGAGCAGAGTACTGGTTTCTTCTGGCTGCATCACTTCGGTCATTGAGGAGAAGCCAGGAGCAGAGTTGAAACCATCTGCCCAAGTTCAGAGCTTCCAACCTGTAGGTGCAATGTGGAGAGAAGGTTAAAGCCAGCCAGGTCCCCCAACTCCTCCTCGGCAGCGGGGACTAAAAACCCCTCTAATTTCTTTGCATCTCATTGTGTATTGATGGCCAGGGATGTTGAGTAACCATGGCAACTCATTGATTAGCATCCAGCCCCTGTGAAATGAAGAACATGCAGCCATAAGAATTACAAATGATGCTGCATTGTCTGCTGCCAATAGGCTGATTACTGCCATTTTCTGCCAGGTAGACCAGCTTTTACAGGCAACCCGGTGGTGTGTAATTACCATGCTGTGATTGATGCATTGCTATAGTTACTATCTGCTGTGTTCCCTGACTAATAGCTTTTAAATTCCTCTTCAGAAGGAAATGCATTGCCTGTAAATGTGAGAGGCAGAGGTCTACAGAGCCAGGAGATTCATCCTAAGAGGAGCCAGTTTGGGTGGGGAAAAGTGTCTCATAATATAAAATGTAGTGGTCAAGTGTGTGAGTCGCTTGGATCAAACCACTGATGGGATTGCGTGAATGAGAGGGATAAACCAGGCTGTGAGCTGAGAGAGAAGCTGGGATGGCACAGGCAGTTGAAATGTTTCTCCAGACCTAAAACATTCGTCACCTGTTGATACTGCATTAAAAAAAAACAACCCAAACACCACTGCTGCTTGAAAGCCTTCCAGAGCTGGGAGCTGGGGTGTCTCTTGCCATCAAAGAGATGCAGCCTTTGGGGTGGGCATTGAAAACCAAGTCTCAAAATGGTGGCGCTTCCTGCGTTCATGATTTTAAGCCTGGAAGAGGGGAGATGGAGATGAGATATCAGGGAGAAGTGTTTTCTGGTGAGGGTGGGGAGGCCCTGGCCCAGGCTGCCCAGAGCAGTGGTGGCTGCGCCATCCCTGGAGGTGTTCCAGGCCAGGTTGGATGGGGCTTGGAGCCCCTGATCCAGTGGGAGGTGTCCCTGCCCATGGCAGGGGGCTGCAAATGGATGAGCTTTAAGTTCCTTTCCAACTCAATCCATTCCATGACTTCTCATCCTGCAGTGGCCAGGAGGAGGCAGGTGGGATGTGCAGGGGTAGAGGTGAGTGGATGATCTTCAGAAGCTGGTGTCATCCTTGTAGATGTGAAGCAGTCCCAGCTGCATGGAGCTGGAGCTACCAGCAGCTGCTGAGTCAGTGACTGATGTTCAGACCTTGGTACTCCAAGTGCGTCCAGGAAAGGGATCGGGTAGACCTTGACTCACATCTGGAGTCCTCACAGATGGACCTCACCTCTCTTGAGGGGTGAGGATGCCAAGTGGCATTGCAGATCTCGCTCCTCCTCTCTCCCCTGTGTGTTGCCTCTGGTGTTTAGACATCAGCATAACCTACACAAAGTTAAAAGGGGTTTGTTTCTTTTCAGACTGAGTGCAGCCAGGGTAATTTAGTAGAAAAATGTCATGCTAATGCAATTCAAAGTTCAAATGATCTTTCATTTTGAGGGAAAGGAGAATGTGTGCAGTCAGAATGTTAAAACCCACTACTTGCCCTGCAATTCAAATAGAAATATGAGCTTCGGGGGATACATAAGTCACATGAAGTACTGTGAGTGAAACACAAAATGAATAAAAATGATCCGGAAGCCGTTATTAGCATGGCTGGGGGGCACATCCAGCTCAGAACAAGTGTAGCGGCAGTCAAGAGTGGTGTTGGAAAGGAGAAGTTTGCATGAAATTACAATAACATGGAAATAATGAGAAAAAGTTATCAGAAAGACATTTTTCATACTAATATCTAAATGTTGTAGCCCAGGTGCTCCTGTCCCTCTTCCTTCCAGTCCCCATCAACATTCAGGTGAGCACTTAGTTGGAGTGGCACATCGTAATGAAGCTCTGGTTCTTCTGCCAGGGCTGTGTTTGGGAGCCGTGTCGGTGGTAGCTGCTATTAGAGCCGTGCGAGGAGGAGCTCTGCTCGGTGGTTGGAGGATGGCTTTGGTGCTGGGCTCCTTGGGAATGGCCATCCCCTTGCATTCATTAAATGCCCTGAAATGGCAGGGTGCAGGTTGCTGTTATGATTTGAGAGCCTTCTCCTCCCAAAGAGGGTGTAAGGAAAGGAGCATCAGTGCCTGGCAGGGTTTGGGAAGGGTGATTGAAACCAGGCAGAAGAGTTCCTGCAGGGGGAAAGGAGTGGCTTCAGCAGGGAGCAGGAATTGGTGGTGGGCAGCTGTCCTGTAGAGAGGAATCACCTAGGGTGAAAATCAGTGATCTGCCTTCTGTGTCTCTTTTGAAGCAGAGGAAGAGGGAAATTGACGCAGAGGGAAACGGTTACTAAACAGAGTTGTTCAGGGAGGCAACAGCTGTACTTTTAATCCAGAGCATCCACTGCCACCTGTGAAGTCGACAGAAGAGGCTTCCAGAGGCAGGAGCTCTCCTGTCTCCTGAAAATTGCAGGCGAGTTCCCTGCTGGTTACAGAAAACCAACTCACAAAGTTGCCATTGTCTTTATCTTCCCTTCAGAGTGTGGTCCTCTGGGTCTCCCCTCCCTGTGCTCTCTGTAGTCACCCTCCCAATGGCAAATATTTCTAGCTCCAGGGTTTTATTAGTGCCGATGGAGGTTTAACGCTCGCATAAACCTTTCAAGACCAATGATTAAAAGTCAGTCGTGGAAGCTTCCCTGACTTGGTTCAGAAAGGAGAAAATGAAGACGGCAGGAAAAGCTTTTCCCAAGTGGTGGCCAGGGGAAATACATGAAAAAATGGGATCTATTGGAGCAAGTCCAGAAGAGATGATCTAAGGGCTGGAGCAGCTCCCGTACGAGGACAGGCTGAGAGAGTTGGGGTTGTTCAGCCTGGAGAAGGCTCTGAGGAAACCTTGGAGCAACCTTCCAGTACCTGAAGGGGCTCCAAGAAAGCTGAGGAGGGGCTGTTCACAAAGGCTTGTGGCGACAGGACGAGGGGCAATGGGTATAAACTGGAGACGGGCAGATTTGGACATAAGGAAGAATTTCTTCACTATGAGGGTGGGGAGGCCCTGGCCCAGGTTGCCCAGAGCAGTGGTGGCTGCCCCATCCCTGGAGGGGTTCCAGGCCAGGTTGGATGGGGCTTGGAGCCCCGATCCAGTGGGAGGTGTCCCTGCCCATGGCAGGGGGTGGGACTGGATGGGCTTTGAGGTCCATTCCTACCCAAACTATTTTATGATTCTATTTAATGGTGCTGTGTTTTACACCAAGAGCCCAACTCACATATGTCAGTTATAGACACACAGACAAAAAGCATAAGGGGTTAGAAATCCCTAGGGTATTCATTTTCATGTTTCAGGCAAGAAAAACCACCTGGGATGGTTTCACCTGCTGGGGAAAGAGGCAGACAAATATCAAATGCAGTGAGGATTGGAATATGCAAATGCTTTCCATCAGCTGTAGGCAATCAGCTGGGCTGCTGCTCACACCACACCAGCTCAACTTCTGAAAGAGTTTTCTCAAGTCTCATTTTCTTTCTGCAATTACCTTCTCTTTCCAACAATCAGATAGTTGCAAACAATCATCCAGAGGATTCGGGGAGGAATCGGAGCAAATGCAGGGATGTAATAACCCTGTAATGTTAAAATATTACATTACCCTTCAGATACGTTCAATACCGTAGAGAGAATTCTGAGTTCAGCGTCATATTCCAGGATTATTGAAAATCAAATTTCGGTCTTGAGATTATCAGGATTCCACCAGACAAACCCTTAGTGTGTAGGGAATATTTTTGTAGTCCAATTATCTCGGTAATACCTTTTCTCTCGGCACACACATTTAACCATTTCAGAATCTGTAAAATCACAGCCAGTTCCAATTGCATTAAGGAAAGACAATTCTGCTTCAGGAACTTGGCAGCAGTGTGTGTTTTAAGTACAACTCTTAAATGTGTTCTCACCAGATGGAATTTCCCTGCGTTGCCAGGTAGGAGGGTTTTGCTGATCTTCATTTTAACTAACAAACCTATTTGAAACAGTGGGCTGAATCCCTTGCTGTTGGAAAACACACATCAGCTCATTCCCATCCATCCCGCTTCTGCTTCCATGGCACGACATAGCTTGTGCCTTCGCAGCAGCCCATACTCACCTCCTCCCAGCCATGCGTTTCATAGAACCCTGGAATGGTTTGGGTTGGAAGGGACCTCAAAGCCCACCCAGTCCCACTCCTGCCATGGGCAGGGACACCTCCCACTGGATCGGGGGTGCCAAGCCCTATCCAACCTGGCCTGGAACCCCTCCAGGGATGGGGCAGCCACCACTGCTCTGGTGGGATCTCTCCAGAGCGGAGCAGAGGGGCAGAATCCCCTCCCTCACCATGCACATCTCACTGCTCTGGTTGCAGCCCAAAATGTCTCGTGCTCTACACCACAAAGCTGTAACCATGCCTGATGTGGGGGAGTTGGATGGGAGGCTCTGGGAACCTCTTCTCACAAAGCCTGTATTAGATTATGCCACTTTTTGGGCTCGGCAAGCTGCTTAAACGCCTCTGGGGTGTGTGCTCTCTTTCTGCCTGAGGTAGATAATATTTACTGATCTATCCTATCGTTCATCTTATTGTGGCTGGGATGATAGCGCTGTCATAAACATAAGTAATATAAACTAGGCTCAGACAGGATGTTTTTCACCTGGTATTTCATATTACTGTTTTCTCTTTTCATCATCACACAGACTGTTATTATTATATCATGAGTTTTAAGTATAATATGGTCCTTTTTTTTGATCTGTCTCAAAAAGAGACAGGAGGAGGGAGTTTTCTCCAGCCCCAGGAGCTGTTGCTCCTGGGGAGATCACAGCCTGTGTTGGGGCTGGTGGTCCTGCTGTGTCCTGCAGCTTGCAGAGACTGATTTCATAGACTGGGATGATGCTTCTCAGATGCAGCTGAGCCAAAGTAAGGCTGCGGTTTGTAAAGGACCTGAAAAATCTCAGCAAGTACCCAGCTGCGCGTGCAGATGTTTAAAGGGCACTGTTAGAGAAACCCAGGCTGCAGCTCAGCTCAAATCACTGCTGATGCACTTGCTGGCTGGGAAAACATCCCAGCATCAAAGCGGTGGTGTTTGCAGCCTCAGGGAGTTTGAAGCCAGGGATGCTTAAATAAAGTGATGCTTGTTTCTGCTCAGCTGTGAATTTAGGGAGAAAAGATGTTGCTGTACAGAAGCAAACTGCTTCAGTCACTGGGCACATCTGTGCTGGAGCGGGGATTCTATGCATGATTATCGGTTTGTGGGGGATAAGCAACCTGTACTGAGCCTGAGCCTGGAAGGTGGATGCTGTCTGAAGGATTTTGTAGCAAAACTGTCCCCTCCCAGGGTGAAGTGATGAAGAAAAGTCTGGTGCAAGAGGAAGAGAGGCTTTTGGGAAGGGAGGCTTTTGGAAGCACTCCTATGTACCTGCCCCCCTGTGTTCAGGGATGTGGGGGCAGATTTATGGTCTGTTTAGCAGCACTCATCACCAGGGATGTTTATTGGGTGTGAAATGCATTTGTTCCTTAGATAACACAAGCTGTTTAGTAGCAGCTGACTTACGCCAGCAGTGTTGCCTATGCCATTAGTGCCCTCAGAGGATTAATTACAGGGATATATACCCCTTTCTTCAGATGTTTCCAGAGCAGGGTGTTTGTAAATCAGCTGTGTTTATTGTGGGCAACTTCTCCAAAGGCTCTTTGCCAAAGGAAAGGGAAGAGAAAATACAGCATCAAAATGTAGGGGGTAATCTCTGCTCAGGGGTGACCATGGGGCAGGGTGCACAATGGGTCTGTGTCAGAGATCCAGGTCTGGAAGTGATGGATAGAAGAAACTACTGATTTACTCCTTGGGCTAAAACTCATTGAAAAGTAGAACTTGATAGCTTAACTCCGGTAACCGATCCTAAAGCCCTTTGTAGTGAGCACTGTGGATTCTGTTCTCCTACCACTATAAATCCCAACTAACTCCTCGGGATTGAGGATTCGATCACCAGCTGCAGTGACAAGGCTTGAAATCCTTCGCCAGAGTGGAAAAGTTGTTTGGCTGAAATCAGAGGCTTTGTTAAGATAACTCGGTATTGATGACTTCCCAGTAAAAGTGTTTGCTTATGGTAAAGATGACTGTGTTTTAATTTTGACTTTTTTGACCAAAAGTCTTTAATTGGAATGAGATGATAATTTCCAGTAATGAAATTATCTCAAGTACAAGACTGCTTCATAGATAAGACTGCAGGCTTGAGATAAACCATAGCTATGGATAATACCTGGTGATGTCTGAAGCTGTTTGTTGTTGCTGTGCGAGGTCATCTCTTCTGTCTGCTCCCGCTGTCCTTTCAGCCTCTCTGGGAGCAATGCAAACCTGCATTCCCAAAGTGCCCTTGAGCTACGTGGGAATCATAGGATCATTAAGATTCAAAAAGACCTCAAAGCTCATCCAGTCTGTCAGCCCAACCCCACCGTCCCTGCTAAACCGTGTCCCAAGTGCCGCCTCTACGCATTCTTTGAACCCCTGCAGGGATGGAGACTCCCTCACTGCCCTGGGCAGCCTGGTCCGGTGCTTCACCACTCTTTCAGTAAAGAAATGCTTCCTAATATCCAATTTACACCTCCCCTGGCACAATTTGAATCCATAATAGTTTGTGCCATGGCTGCTCTTTATGCGTAGAGGAATGATTCGTGTTAATGACACCGTTCTTCCTCTTCTACCTTTTTCCTCCTTCCCTCTCTGTCCACGTACGCTGTGTGTTGGTATCTTGCTTTTCCTTAATGACTCTCATCTACGGAAGAAGTTCCCAGGCAGAATTCACAAGCAGTGATATTATGAATTCCTCCTGCCTGGTGATAACGTTTTATGAGGGTTTTATTCTTTAGATAATATATTAAACCCATATTTTTTACCAAGTTTGCTTCTACTCATTCCTTGCCCTTGAATTTCCCCCCTTTCCCTCCCCCTTTTCACCTGAGTGGCATATTCACTGGAGATGTTTAATACAGCTCTAATCCCCTGATTCCCTGAGGTACAAGAAAGCAGCTTTACGAACCCATAAATCCCCAAAGATAAAGTGCATTTTTATTAGTCGTGTTGCCATGAAAGTGCAAAAAAAAGTAGTTTAATATGAAACAGTCAATAACAAATTTGCCTAATAGTTCCGCTTATCATAGCGAAAACACTTGGAAGAAGGCACTGCCAGGGTCTTAGGCACTTGTCTAAGTGATGCATTTGCAGCTGACCAACAGGGTGAGGGAGGGGATTCTGCCCCTCTGCTCTGGTGAGACCCCACTTGGAGCCCTGCGTCCAGTTCTGGAGTCCTCAGCACAGGAAGGACGTGGAGCTGTTGGACAGAGTCCAGAGGAGGCCATGGAGATGATCTGAGTGCTGGATCTCCTGTACAAGGACAGGCTGAGAGAGTTGGGGTTCTTCAGCCTGGAGAAGAGAAGGCTGTAGGGAGGCCGTAGAGCAGCTTCCAGTGCTGAAAGGGGCTCCAGGAAAGCTGGGGAGGGGCTCTGGATCAGGGAGGGCAGGAAGAGGATAAGGGGAATGGTTTTGAGCTGCAAGAGGGGAGATTGAGGTGAGATCTTGGAGAGAAATGTTTTGCTGTGAGGGTGGGGAGGCCCTGGCCCAGGGTGCCCAGAGCAGTGGTGGCTGCCCCATCCCTGGAGGGGTTCCAGGCCAGGTTGGATGGGGCTCAGAGCCCCTGATCCAGGGGGAGGTGTCCCTGCCCATGGCAGGGGGCGGAACTGGATGGGCTTTGAGGTCCCTTCCAACTCAAACCATTCCATGATTCTGTGATTTGCTTGGTTATGAAGAAGGGGGTCGTGTGTGTTTGTGCTGAGCCGGGAGCGGCTACGTGCTGCATAGCTTAAAAATGTGAGCTGGAATGGGCTGTGGCTTTTCCTGCCTGCAAAATGTTGTGTGATCTGTGTCCGTGTGGGTGTGAGCTTGTGGAGGCACAAAGCAGGTACTGGGTGGGAGTGTGGAGCGGCCAAGGGGGGCTTTTCCCACTCTGCATTTGTAACCCCTCTGGCCCCAGCCCCGTGTAAGGGCTCTTAATTCTGAGGGCAGGAAGGCCTGGGGCTGCCAGCGCCTGCTTTCCTCCTGGCACGTGTGCAGCCCCTGCAGTCAACATGCTTGTCAGGAGGTCACCCAGGCTGATTTTGTGGGTCAGTGTAGCCTCTTTGAGCTGTGCAAGAAGAACCCTTGTACTCCATCCCCCCTTTCAGCAGCGCCAAGCTCCTCTTCCTCTGACCTCTGTTCTCTGTCTGACCTTCTCAGTATCTTCTTAGATTTCTGCCCCAAAGCCCTGGCTCGTGTCATGACCTGTCGGAAAGAGTCGTTTCCTTGGGTCCCTGATGGGTTTTCACACTTGGCCTTTGGCCTTGACTGAGGTTTGTGGGGAACCAGGGCTGCGAGCAGCACTAGATGGCAGGAGTCAGTCATGCAAAAGGATGAGAACTGTTTTCCCACTGAAAATTCAGTTGAAGCTGCCGAGGTGGAAATCTGCCAGCTCACTCAGAGCTGCATGGACCAGGATGGGCTTAAGTGGTAAAAATCCCTCCTGCAGCCAGACTTTAGGACTACGCCTCCCGTCTTTCCCACAATCCTGAAGTGCACCGCTTGAGGATGGTGGGATTTGGCAAGGCTTTACAAATAGGGTTGTATTTGTCCAGTGAATGTTGTCTCGGATTTTGGACATGCTCGGAGTGCTCGTTGGATTGTTGTGAGGTTTGGATGCCTGATTTCTTTGAGGGCTGTTCTCCTTGAAAGCTGTGGCCTGATACCACTGCTCCTGCCTTGCTGAGGAGCGTCATCTGAGTGGTCTTGAGCACTGAGCTGCAATTAGAGGAGTTTTACACATACACACACTAATTCTCCATTTAGATAGAATCTTTAGCTGCCCAACAGACTTGCCCTTGCATTGACTTTGTCAATTCTGTCCACTCAGCCCCTCCTTTCCAAAGTAGAGGAAAACAAAGAGCAAGAGGAGCCGAGCCTCTGCTTGAAGCACTTCTGTGCCCATCCCTCCCAGCTCTGTGCTTTGCTGAACAGCAGTTTGAGGCACGCAAACACTATATTGCTCGAAGTCTTGTTATAACTTTTATCTTGCTGTGACTCTGCTTTTAGCGATGCTCTTGGTGGCTGGCAGCAGTGGGAAGGCAGCAGCTGTCACACTTCCCACTCCCTAATGGTCTTCCCTATTGCTCATGTGCTGGTGCTGCTGGAGCCTTTCTGTAGTCTGTGCTGTGATATTATCGGGCCAGAAACCCGAGTGAGAGACAGATGATGCAGAAATCAATCTCTGGACCACCTGAAAAGAGGAGATTGGTACCAAATGTTGTAGCAACAACACAAACAGTTTCTTCTTCAAATTCTTTGCCTTGGGAAGTCCTCCTGGGATGGAGATGAGTTGCTTTACCTCTTCTAGGCTGAAGTAAACAGGAATAACATGAGCTTGTGCCTCCGCATACCAAAATGTGAGGGCAGAGGAAACTCAACAAAGCTGGTCTGTGCTCCAGAGAGGCGAAGATCTGAGCCAGAGAGCAGCCTGTCCCCTGCGGCTGGTGCAGAGGAGGCAGCAGGCATTGATCATTCTTTCATCATGGCACAATTAGAGAGGATTGCTAATGATCTAATTGTTCCTCTCATCCCAGCCCTGAAAATGGAGAGGAGAGAACCCATTGGTACTAATCTGGGTTTCAAAGACTGGCTCTGCCAAGTTATCCCCTTTGATATTGTCTAGTCTTTGTCAACCCTGATGCTAAAACAAGATGTTCCCAATGCAAGAGAGCCGAGGCATGAATGTCACATTGCTCCAAACTCTTCCAATCCCAAGGTTTATACCAGAGTGTGAGCCATCACCTGGTACGTGGTCCACTCCATCACTTTGAGCCTGCAGCCTCCCCCAAACCCTTTAGGTGCTGAAGTACCCACGTAAAAGCAAAGGCAGAGCCGAGGCGCAGTCTGCAGGACCGTTTCTGATGCTGACACACGTGGAGGGAATGTGGTAAGCCTGAGAGATAAGACTAAGGCTGATAGGGATCACATTGCAGAATACAGGCTTATATCTGCTGCTGATGGGGATGTTTATTTTCTGTAAGGCACATGTATCCTCTGGGAAGGAATTAGCTCTGGCATAAGCTCTAAACCTGATGTTTCCCCATGAAGTTGGAAACTCTGTGTACTGTTCTGGTTACCGCAGTGGTAGTTAAACACGGGAGTACAGCTGTGAGCATGACTTTCTTTACATAACTTTCATCCTGGAATAACGCACAGTTATGATAAAGGGTCCTCCCTGACTAGAGGTTGCCACGTTTGTGGCTGAGTCCCGAGTAAGGAGGCTCCCCGCTGAGGTGGGGATATTACCAGGCAGCAGGGCATGGTTGGATCCTTGTTTTTGGGCTGGCCCCTTGCCAGAGGGGACCAGCAAACATCTGGGCAGAGATAGCATGCAGATGTCTGCTTTCTGCCTGAACATCTGTCCCTGTCCCTAGAAAGCATCCCCTCAGATTCAGAGACGTGCAGGTACAAACACTACTTGTAGACAAAGATATTCTGAAGCCTTTCCCCGGCTCTGACTCCAGCAGGTGCCTGGTGATGCATTGGAAGACCCTTGAATTGGAAAACCTCATCAGGAGGTCATTATCAGGCTGCATCTTTTTTTCCATGCCCAGTAAGAGAGCAAGGCGGCAAAATAGCTTCTTTTATAAAAGACAGATGCAGCCTCATTCCTCCAACCTCATCTCCTTTCAGCAGCTGGGTTCAGCAGTCTCCTGGCAGCCTTGCACGGTTTTGGCAGGGCTGGATCTGACCTTTCTATACAGAGGAGAATAAAACGAGAGGGGAAGCATCTCTGTCTTGTTCTCTCCATTCCCTGATGCAGGGGGAAAGCAGACGCCTCCACAGACCGTCTCAGACTGAATGGGAGAGCCAAAGCCTGGGGTTAATCATCCGGGCTGGGCATTGACAGAGCATCTCTATGCACATAAGAGCTCTTCAGGAGAAGCATAATTTCTCTGCATGTGCACCACTCAAGGAAAAAAAAAAAGCTTCCTGGAGCTGGTTGCAGTAACAGAATTGTCTTGTGAAGAGAAATCAGAAATCCAGAGGGCTTTGGAAAGGGCAGTGCAGAGGCTTTTAATGTTTTTCTTCCTTTTAAAATAAAAATGATGTTTACTACTTCCCTTCTTGCCCCTTGCCCATGCAAAACAGATGTTGCTGTGCAAGAGGCAACGACACTGGACTAATTATGTTTCTGCATGCAGTGAGGCTGCGGGCTCTGAAAGAGGGGGCACGGGGGAAGGGAAGCAGCTCTGAGCACAGGGGCACCGGCAGGCACCTACCTCTGCCAAAGAACGTGGGTGTGTGCCGCCAGCCTGCGTTGGCAAAGAACAGGACTGTAATGGGGGGTGTGTGGGATGGGGAGAGGTGGGAAGGTGGCTGTTGGATGTGTGACCTGAGCATGGTGCTGTTGGGGTGAGAATGTGAACGTTTGTCACTCTGGATAATGTGCTGAGTTACTGCTTGGGGTGAGCACTGAAGGATGTGGAAATAGCAGGGCTGAGGGCAGCATTCCTGGCTCTTCCCCCCGGTATCTGTTGTTCTGGCTTACCGAAGGGGCTGGGGAGAAGTTGAGGGGCTGCCATGCAGTGAACACGAGGGAAGTGGGAATTGAGGCTGAGGAAAAAGGTAAGGGGAAGAGAAGCAGCAAGCAGCAGAGATGAAGGCAAGTGTTGCTAATGTTTGGCAAGGTCTCCAGGGTTATCCCAGGATTGGGGATGATTAATGTGCCTGAGGACTCCTCTCTCTGTGGTCTGCTGGCCGGGTGATCCGTCACTGCCTTGTGATGGACTGCCTGGTTCCCACGCGTCACCGTTTTAAGGTGGGTTATTGATGACCCGCCTTTACAAACTGTTCCTCCTAATTACTTTTTGGCCCAGGAAACAGCCATCAGGGCTGGCTGGGGAGAGGGTGCAGGGGTACAGCTGCCACGGAAGCTGTCAGGAGATGGCTAAAACCCATGGCCCAGTGAGTCTGTCCTCCCCATCCCAGGGACAGCAGCTCCAGACCTGCTGGGTCACTTGTGAAGGTGTTTAATCAGTGAGAACTGACCACGTAGGTGAATGTTCCTAATCAGAGGCATCTGGATTTCTCCATTGTGATAAACCCAGTTTCAACACACCATACAATCGGCTGCTGATCAGTGCAGGATGCCTTGCTGTCCTGCCCTGCCTCCCTTTTCTGCTGATTGATTTGTTACCCGTGTCAGACCTTTCATCTGTGATGGGCAGCGGTGCTGGAGGATCATGTTCTGCCCTTTCTCCCTGTATTTGCTTGCTTTGCACAGAGGTCAGATTAGCTGAGTAAAAGCTGCTGCTGCTTTGATTGACTCCCAGATCAATTAAAGCAGCAAGCGGACAGATGGAGGGCTCGGATCCTGAGTTTTACCCCAATCTCCTCCTTTCTCCATTCTCCAGGGGCCTTTCAGGTTAATTGCCCTGATCTCTTGCTGCCTTTTCCTGCCGGCCCTGAAGGACTGTCTGGCTAATGTTGCCCTACGTGGCCAACGCTGCGATGAAACCAGGCTGGGGAGGTGCTGGGGAAAAGGAAGGAGGGGGAGAATTGATTTGCTCCATCAGGCAGCAGTTGCTGCTGCTGTTTAATTCTCAGCTCAAGCCCTGTGGAGAATGCAAACGGCTTCGCTCCTTGGCCAATTTACAGCTGCTGACAAGCTGCTAAACAACATCTTTGTTACGTGTGCACGTGCGAGTCCGTGGGCTCCTCTCCGGGTGACAGCATGATGCACAGGTAAGGAGTGCAGATGCTGCTGTTGTTTCTAATCGGCATTGCCTCTGCACCCGAAGTGCTCGACGCCTTCTCCTGGAGTCCTGTGCAGCCCTTTCTGCATTCAGAGTTTGTCTTGTTGCCTTCAAGGGGCTTTTGGAAGAGGTTGATGGATGAAAGTTCACCTGAGATCGGGCTGGGGCCCTCGGTGTAGGCTGCCTTCGGTTGGTTGTGATAAATGAGGGCGTCGACGGCCAAACACTGCCCTTCTGAGAACATGGATGTGGGTGCTGAGCACCTTCAAGATCCCATGCATGGCATGAGCCTGTAAAACAGAAGTCAAGCAGAACTGTTCAAAACCCAAAGGGTTTTTGGGTTGCCCTAGTCTGGGATTTAGTGTGGTGGAAGGGACCATCCTGAAACAATGTGGATGCTCAGTTGCAACAGTGATGCCTTCCAGCAGTGACCCACGGGCTGCAGGGATCCCACTGCTCTGCACTCCAGGCTTATTTTTAAGACAACATTTTCATATCAGCACTTATTACCCACCACCCTTTTGGTCTGAGATTTGTGCTTTTCTCCATCCAGCTTTCCAGTGAGCAATCCCTTTCGGCCTGAGTGCTTCCAGGACTGCAGAGCTCCATGGGCCCACGCTAATCGTGTTTATCAGCACTAATCCAAGGCTGGAATTAGCTGGTCTTACATTCAGCAGGAGCTTGCTAGTGCATTTAAGTAAATTATCTCCCTAATAATGACAAATCAATTATCAGTGCTGCTTCCAAGGAGAGTGCTTTGGTCTACCTTTTTCAGAAAGCAATAAACCTGTATGCTCTCGCTGCCAAAAATCAGCTGCAGCAATACAGCCAAAATAATAAGGAATAGTCCAACCATACAGACAGCAAGTTAATGAATTATCCTCTTTCAGCTGGAGGTGCTTGAAAGCAGCACAGAACAGAAATGTACCCAGAAACCATGTTAAGTTTTATTAAGATATTCTTTTCTTTACATCCTTTTCCCCCTATTTTTTCTTCTAGTAGAATCGTGGAATGGTTTAGCTTGGAAGGGACCTCAAAGCCCAATCCAGTTCCATGGCAGGGACACCTCCCACTGGATCAGGGGCTCCAAGCCCCATCCAACCTGGCCTGGGACACCTCCAGGGATGGGGCAGCCACCACTGCTCTGGGCAACCTGGGCCAGGGCCTCCCCACCCTCATTGTAAAGAATTTCTTCCTAATGTCTAATCTAAATCTTCCCCCTTCCAATTTAAAACCATTCCCCCTCATCCTTTCCCTGCACTCTCTGATCCAGAGCCCCTCCCCAGCTTTCCTGGAGCCCCTTTCAGCCCTGGAAGCTGCTCGAAGGTTACTTTGGAGGCACCATGATCCTCACTGGGCAGTGAGGTTTGTGGCTGGGATCACCCCAGTTTCCAATGCGTGGAGCTTGTCTACGCGCCGCGACGCAGCTCATTGCAGCTGGAGAATGGGGACTGTTCTCTGTCACCCCTGAGTCCTGCTGAGCTGGGGAGGGGGTGGCGGAGCACTGCGCTGACGTCTGCCTTGCTGGCAGGACATCCAGTCCCACTGTCGGGCTCAAAATGGGTCTGTAGGGAAGGTGGGAAGGGTCTGTGGGAAGAGCTGCCAAGTGCGTGATCAGCACCAGCTGCCGCGGTGGCAGGCGTGGTTTGGCCGCTGCCATCTCCTCGCTGGCACAGTGAGCTGGAAGTGGGCAGGGGAGGTCACCCCATGCCCACCGCTCTTCCCCTGCACCTTTGCATCTGCTTGCAGGCTCTGATTAGCAGTCCTGCCATTTGGGTGGTGTGCGGGCATCTGTTATGTAGTGGCATTATTTGTGTTGACAGGATTGATGGGACGTTGCATCAAGCAATTAGAAAAAAAACAATCCTGACTTGTTCCAAAATACAAAGGCAGCAGCCGGCATAAATTAATGCGTGTACTTTTTAAGTGTTTACTACAGCACTGTTTTCTTCTGGCTTCCCATGGGAGATAATTAAGAAAGAGGCTGTTTCTCTGCTACCATTAGGTATGAGGAGATGCTGCCACATCCCCTAAACTCCAGCGAACCTACTTGAATCTGACAGACGATCAATTTATCCTATCGAGAACAGGAGGTTTAGTTCTTTTCCACTGTAAGTTTAGGCATTATTGTATCCCTGTGTGGATTGATCCATATTTGGTTGGCTTCGTTAGCTGAAATCGGCCATAGAGCCAATTAGCAACGAGCTTTCAGTGATCAAGAAGGATGGAGCAGTTTGTTCTTATCAGTAATTGATCATGGAGCTATTAATGGATGCAAATGTATTTGTTCACTCTGCTTTGATAAATAACAGTTCCGTTGCTCCCCTGTGATATGATTTGTGCTCACGTTTCCTCTCGCTGCTGCACAGTCCCCAGGCCAAGGGCTGGAGCACCTGGCTAACAGGAGACAGGTCTTGTGGCTTCATTTTCTTTTGCTATGGGTTATTGATGGGCAAACTTTGCCAGCTGATTCATCCTCCAACTTTCAGCAAGCTGCTAGGGTTTTTGTGGTCAGAAAGCTGTTTCCCATTTTGGCAATGTGGGTTGGTTTTTCATTTTCGGATTAACCTTTAGTAGCTGTTCTTGTAAGCATTATGATAAGAGCCCTGCTGGTCGGAGGTCCTCGCTGATGTGTTTTCCCCATCAGCAGCTGCAACTGGTCTTGTACCCAGATCCTTCCCCCAGCCTGTGCTGCACATTCTCCCAGGGTGCAGGCACCTATCAGACCCCCAAACCCTGTCCGGTTTGATTTCTCTCTGGAAATCTTGCTGGGGATTGATTAAAAATAGGTGGCTGTCTGTATCTATATGTATCAGATCACAAAATCATGGAATGGTTTGGGTTGGAAGGGACCTCAAGGCCCATCCAGTTCCACCCCTTGCCACGGGCAGGGACACCTCCCGCTGGATCAGGGTGCTCGAAACCTCATCCAATCTGGCCTTGAACGATTTCTGAAACCTCAAGGATAGACGTCAGGGAAAGTGATGAGGAGCAGAGGTGATGCTTTGGGCTGGGAACAATCATGCCTGTGTCTATTTGAGCTGGAGAGCAGAATGCAGTGAAACGTGATGCTGTGTGTTTTCTTTTTCCCCTGCATATGCCTTTTATCAGCTCTTTGTAGCAGCTTCTGCCTTGCAAATGCCTGTGGAGCACTTGGCCCAGTGGGGTTTTGCTCTCTAGTGGGGTCTCCCAGCACTGCTCTTCTGTTACACGTTGGGCACAAAAAAAGGTTGTTCATGGGGAGACCCTGCCACCCTTTGCTGCAAATAAATCCCGGTTAATGTATTTTTTTTTCCCCCTTCTTCATTATGGTAATGGCATCATTTTTGTGCATGGCAATTCTCAGACACAAATAGCACTAAATCACCTTCCTCTTCTGTGGTAACTACACTAATATTATTAATACTCTGCATTCATAAAACAATTTCCAGCATCTCGAAGTGCTCTGCACACATTAATTTAGCCTTACAACCTTCCACTGGGAGAATTGCCAGTATGAGTCACATTTTATAGCAGGGTAGAGCGGGTAGTGCTGAAGAGGGGAACCAAGTTCTCTTATTTACACCAGTGGACTCAGGCAGGATAAGTGCACTCAGGATGATGGCAAATGCACTTGTGAGCACGCACAGGATTTGACTCATACTGGGGGGAAGGACTCTCCTCGAGGTCGCTCAGTGGATCATTTGCAGAGCCATAAATAGACCCTGAAGAATCCTCAGCCTCCCTGACTCTGCGCGCGTTCCCCAGCGAAGAGAAGGGTTGTGTTTATAGCCCGGGTGAAAAAGGAGAATCATTTTAGGAAGTGAGAAGTTGCAGAGCCTGAAGGCTGGGGGATGGAGAAGGGGAGGCAAATACCTGATCTTCAATCACAGAATCACCAGGGAATCGTTCAGGCGGACAGGGACTTCAAAGCCCATCCAGTTCCACGAGCATGGATACCTCCCACTGGATCTGGTTGCTCCAAGCCCCATCCAACCTGGCCTTGAACACCCTGGTCGGTCCCAGAAGCTGCTCCAAGGTCTCCTCAGAGCCTTCTGTTCTCCAAGCCCAACAACCCCACCTCTCTCAGCCTGGCCTCATATGAGAGGTGCTCCAGCCCTCGAATCATCTTTGTGGCCTCTTCTGGAGCAGTCTTCTGCTCCAATGTCGTCTTTATTATATTTGCAAGGATTTGGGTTTCCCTCAAGGGCGGGATCTCTTTTTCCTCTGGTCCCAGCTGAACTACGACCCTTGTCCTGCAGGGAAATCTCAGGCACAGCGTGAATCTTGCTGTCCCCCTTCAGTTATGAGTATTTGCAGGAAACACCTATTGCTGGAGAGAGCCTTCAAAGGGTTAAATCGTGATGTATCCGGACAAATTCAAACAGCCAAGTGGTTTTCAGGATTCTTTTTTTAATTACCTTCTTCTGCCACGTTTTAATTTAAGGCATCAAAGACAAAGAAGCGTGAATGTGGGCTGTACCTGTGGTGGAAGGCTGTCTGTCTGTCATCTCCCTTCCTTTGCTGGGGACAAACAAACCCTCTCAGCTTTGTTCTGGGGTGGTGTTTTGTTCCGTGCATTAATTTCTTTTTCTAAAATTAAAAACAAAATCCCGGCGATTTGGCACATTGCAGAAGGGAAAAACGCTGTTTAGGGGATTAAAAAGAAAATAACTCCTTTCTTTCAAATAAATTACAAAGCGCTCGTGCTGCTTTGTACCTGAGAACCTGTAGGAAAAAAGCAGCTTATTTTTAGTGCCAGATTGGATGAAGAGATGAAATAACTGAGTCTTCTTCAAAAGCTGCCAGTGATGAACCAGCACCAAGGAAAGGAGGCTGCAAAATGTTAGTATTGTTTATTATCTTTGTTGTCCGGAGTGGTTTGACATTCAGCTCATTTGATTCTTGATCAGAGACTGGCTATTGCATATCCGGGGAGAAGAAGGGAGCTTAAACCAAGGGCAGGACGAGTGGATTCCTACCCAAAGGAAGATGCTGAGCAGCGTTTCTCAGTCCCCTCCATCCTTCTGCCGATGTTTGTGTCTGCGATTGTGACTTCCTTTGCTCTTCATAGCTTTGCCAATGCCCTTGTTTCAAACCTGGGAACATCCCCAGCAAAGTCTGCCTTGTCCTGTCTGCTCAGCCTACCCTGGAGTCTCCTCTGGGATCAGCTCGGTGGTGATGGTTTAAATTAACCCAAGTAGCTGCTTGCCCAGATCTGACTCTGCTGGGATGCTGGTGCTTCGCAGCAGATTAACATCATCAAGTGGGTTTAATGGAGGCAGAATTAAGGCCTTTAGAGTACTTATTTCCCCTCCCGCTCTGGCGGAGCAAAGCCTGCAGGGTGATGTGTGCTGAGGTTTGAGAGGTTTTCCCATGATGCTTTCACAGAATCATGGAATGGTTTAGGTTGGAAAGATCCTCAAAGCCCATCCAGTTCCACCCCCTGCCATGGGCAGGGACACCTCCCACTGGATCAGGGGCTCCAAGCCCCATCCAACCTGGCCTGGAACCTCTCCAGGGATGGGGCAGCCACCACTGCTCTGGGCAACCTGGGCCAGGGCCTCCCCACCCTCACAGCAAAACATTTCTGCCTAAGATCTTGTCTCAATCTCCCCTCTTTCAACTTAAAACCACTACCCCTCATCCAGTCCTATTTCCCAGTCTCCCACATTGGGAACAGGGAGAGTGGCAGTGGAGGAACAAGACGTGCAGGTGGAGCTCTCTGAGCGTTGGCATGTATCATCTATTTTATTGCTGTCATGGTGCTCGTAACTGCCTCCATCCATCACTCCCTCCGTACGGCGGTGAAATTAGCCCGGTACTTATTGGCGCGGCGTGCCGAGATGCCAATCTCCCCCGAAAGCACTAAACCATCCTCTGCTAAAAGTCTCTTCATTTTCTTTCCTTTTATTTTCTCCCTCCCCTTTTCTTTTTACTGCCACATTAATGAGCTTTCATTTTCATAGTGGAACAATGAAGGCCATGGCCAATTATGCTAAATTACAGGTGCGAGAGGCATGGCGTCAGACGTCCTGGGAGCTGCTCGGCTGTGCAGCCAATGGCAAATGCTTATTCAACTCCTGCCCCATTAAGTGACCAAACATTGCTTTCATCAAAGCAACTGAGGAGAATTTGGGCAATAAACAGGATTGCATCTGAAGTGGATGGGTCCATAAAGCTCTTTCTCACAGCTGCTACACACAGTTGCCTGTGCCGAGAGGCTCTTTTGGGTTCCTGAATGGTGGAGAGGGAAGGAAGGATTTGAGTGTCACATGTGGGCTGTGCTTAAAATGTACATGGGGACGTTTGTGCTGGCAGAGGGTGCGACGACTTCTTCCTTTGAGGCTGTGCTTCTGTCCCAGCACAGCTCCTTTTGTGAAGCTTTTCTGTGGGTGTATCCTAGTTTGTTCAAGGAAACAATTAAAGCAGTGGTGGTAATGGACTTTTTCTTCCATGGTAGAAACATTGAGAGTCTCTTCCTGGGAATTTAAACCGGTGGTGAAAGGTTTGACTGCCAGAAGAAGTTATATAGATATCTGGATTTTCTTTTGGTGTTAATTTCTTATCCAAAAAAGGTCAGTCCCTTACTTGTAACTCCAACACCTTGGCCTCCTTCCTAGAAGGTAAAGCTTCTGGAGACAAGTGGTGCTCAGCAGAGCCTGCTCCCAGCTCTACTTGGTGGGAATATGTTAGCACATGATATCCATACAGAGTTTTTTTGCCTACATTTTCCAACCCCTTTAAGTTTTACTGGGTTCTGTCTCTTTCCCCAGGAAATCTTGGTGTCATGCTATCATTTAAATGTCTGCAAATTCACATTTCAGCTTTTCCCTGTCTTTCTTTGCTCTTGGTAAGGTTCCAACCTTAGTCTTTGCCACTACCCACCAGGCTGCCTGGTCTTGATACCACCAGACCCATCCTGGTCTCGACACTGCCAGGCTCATCTCTTTCTCCTTAGACAAGTGTTTGGTGGGTTTTTTTTGGGACTGCTGTGTGCAAAGCAGCTTCACATTGTGGTGTCTGTGAGTTATTATAGATGCTAAACAGAGAGCATCTCCTGACAGCTCAACGCCTCAGATCTCCAAGCCATCAAAACAGCAATGTTGCTTCTGACTGAACTTAATCGTCTCATAAGAAATAATGGAGAGGAAGGCAAAAAAAAAAAAAAGACTAGAACCATGAAAATCACTCCTGTACCACCACACCTCTGCTTCAACCTTTCTTCTTTCATGTCTTGGCTGATTCCTTTTGATCACTGTTGCTGAAGTTTGTTTGAATCCCATTCACAGGGAATTCATAGGCATAAAGGCGCGCTAATGAATTGGACAAGGCTGGTGGGGCATGGGGAGGAGATGTGGAGCTGGGGGACCAGCTTAGGAGGTGCTGAATGCTGCAGGGGGCCCAAAAGTACCTGCAGCCCCAAAGCAGTGCCAAGGGACCCTTCTGTCTGTCCTTCTGTCCTTGTAAATACAGGCAGTGATGGGACTCAGTGGCTGCTGAAATGAGTGCTGTGGAAAATCCCTTATGCTGTGAGCAGAATATTAAAACATCAGGGATTTGTTTTTTTTTTGGGGGGGGGAAGGAGGGGGAGGAAAGCATGTATTTAGTGTATTGGTGTAGAATTGAGCGGTTGGAACAGGATGATCTTTAAGGTCTCCTCTAATCCAAATCATTCCGTGGTCATGAGTCTGATGAAATATTGGTGGAAATACAGCTTGTACAACTACTGAGTTGCATCAAAGTGGGCCAAGAGGGGCCAGGCAATTATTTTTATTCCTTTTGCTATGATACAGCTTAGGCTAATGCTCAGGAAGGTCTCACAGTGCTCACGTGCTGTATGCCCAGGCAAGGAGTTCAGAGTCTACCAGGCAACAAAGAGGAGAACTTGTCTCTTTTACAGAAAGATAAATCAGTGCTTAACTTGGAGTGTATTTTAATTATTTTTTTTTTTTGTTTGCCAAGGGCACTGTCCAAAGTCAAATAGGTAGGAATTAAATTCACATTTTTGTTTGTCTGGCATTTCTAATGCGTGTGCATTTTTACCTGCTTTAGGGTTTTATTTCCCCTTCCTGTTCTAAATAATTGCCTGGTTCCATGACTGTCAACACACCCAAATGCAGAGAACAGCTCTGATTTACACACACTTAAGCCAAACTCATCTCAAATGATCAGATTCTTAAACACCTTTTCCCAGTATTTTGTGTGGAGAGGAAACAAGACAACATGGGGCATCTATAATCTGTTGAAAATTACTTTTTGGCCATGCTCAGACTGACTGATGTCCTTCTGTCCCAAAGTTTCTTCTTGTTGCAGATGTTTTCAATTTCTCACCAATTTGTTGTAATTGTTATGATAAGCAATTCTGCCAAAATGCTAGTAAAAACTCAATTTTCCTGAGGAAAATTAACCAAATATGTTCACGGCTCATGCAACCTGTTTATTAAACAGTAGCAGGAATTGACTGCAGCTGGGAAATAAGATATAATTGAAGTCTGGGGTCCTCTCCTAGATATCGGGTTTTCACAATTTGCTATGCTGTGGATACAGGAATTATTGTGGCCAAACAGCCCAATCTGTCAACTGGGAGCACTTCCAGCAGGCGAGCGTGTGCCTGCACGTACCTGGGGAGAGGGATGTGCCGGCTGGCGTTGGTGTACATCCTTGGCTGTCATCAGTTCATCTCTTGAAAATGTAAAGGAGATAGCATTCTTTTACCCTCAGACACCAGCATAGAATTATAGAATGGTTTGAGTTGGAAGGGACCTTAGAGATTATCTAGTTCCAACCCCCCTGCCGTGGGCAGGGACATCTCCCACTGGATCAGGCTGCCCAAGGCCCATCCAACCTGGCCTTGAACACCTCCAGGGATGGGGCAGCCACCACTGCTCTGGGTGACCTGGGCCAGGGACTCACCACTCTCATCCTGAAGAAATTCCTTATCTCTAGTCTAAATCTGCCCCTCTCCAGTTTATACTCATTGCCCCTCATCCTATCACTCCAAGCCTTTGTAAACACTCTCTCCACAGCTTTCTTGTAGCCCCTTCAGGTACTGGAAGTTCGCTATGAGGTCTCCTCAGAGCCTTCTCTTCCCCCAGCTGAACAGCCCCACCTCTCGTCAGTCTCTTCTCCTTCTTAGCTCCCCTCAATTTTGTCATTTTTGACACTCTTGAGGGCAAAGAGGCCCTTCAGAGGGATCTGGACCAACTGGAGAGTTGGGCAATCAGCCAACTGCTTCAAGCTTAACGAGGGCAAGTGCTGGGTTTTCTGTCTAGAACATGGCAGCCCTGGGTGTCCTGGCAGACTCGGGAGTGTGAGGCTGGAGAGCAGCCCTGGGGAAAGGGATCTGGGGATTCTGGTCAACAGCAAGTTGAACATGAGCCAATAGCGTGTCCTGGCAGCCAAGAGGCCAACTGTCTTGCGGTACGTCCAGAATAGCATCACCAGTGATTGAGGGAGGGGATTCTTCCTCTCTGCTCTAGTGCGGCTCCACCTTGAGCACTGGGTGCAGTTCTGGGCATCAAAGGGGAAAAAGGATCTAAAGCTACTGGAGACCATCCAGAGAGGACATGGAGGTGGTGAAGGGTTTAGAGGGGAAGCCATATGAGTAGCTGCTGAAGTCACTTGATCTGTTCAGCCTGGAGAAGAAGACAGTGAGCCTCATTGAGCTCTGGAGCTTCCTCACAAAAGGAGGAGGAGGGCAGGTGCTGAGCTTTTTCTCTCTGGTGACCAATGATAGGACCCAAGGGAATGGCAGGAAGATGAGCCATGGGAGGGCTAAGTTGGACATTAGGAAAAGGTTCTTCCGTGGCAGGGTGATGGAGCGCTGGAACAGCTCCCACGGAAGCAGTCATGGTCCCAAGCCTTTGGCCAGCATCCTTAGACCCATGGTGTGGATGTTGGGGTTGTCCTGTACAGAAGTGGGAGTTGGAGTCATTGTTCCTTGTGGGTCCCTTCCAACTCATGAAAGTCTGTGATCCTATGATTTGTATTTTTCCTCCACTCCTTTCAGTTTGCACCCATGGGAGTCCGAGGTGCAGGAGGAAAGTGCTGAAAGGCGGCGGCAGCCTGGGGAGGAGGAGGCTGCTGTGAGGGAGGCACACTGACCTTACATCACATCTCCACTCCTCTTTGAAGTGTCTGCAATTCATTCTCAGCTCTGTGTCACAGCTTCTGGACCTTTTGGGGTCATGGCTTGTTCTCTGCAATAAGCAAACAGGCTGGCACTGTATCCCTGACACTCGGATTTAATAAAGAGATATTTAACTCTGCCCTGCTGCAACCCCTTCAGAAAGACAGGGATCTCCATGGCAGCTGGAAAATCTCACACTGGTCAAGAGGCAATTTTCTGATTAAACAGTTTTGCATGGTGTCTGGCAAGGTCTTTTATGTGCTCATTTAATCCTCTGATCCTGTGCTGTGCCGGAGCAGGGAGGAGAGGCTGGGAGGCGATGGCTGTGTTCAGCCACTGCCTCCCCATTCCTCCCTCCCTTTTGCTGCTCGTTCAGCTCCAGAGCTGAAGCCAAACTGTCAGCTAAGGGATTATAAAGAAATAATGCTGTCCCCTTCGGTTGGTCCCTGCAGCTCCGGACGCGTTCCCCTTTCTCTTCCACTTGTAAAACAGGGTGTGAATGTTGTCCAAGGCTGAACATGTTTCATGTCACTTGTGCTGACTGTTCTGCCCACTCACAGGGCATCACACTTGAACTTTAGGGCCAGGTTGTTTCTTGCTCATGGAAATGTCATTTTTTCCCCCCCCCCCCCCCCCCATAAAGCACCGTAAGTGCTGCTGATGTGCTGCGGCTTGGGCTTCCAGATGCATCTCCAGGGATTTGATGCACAGGGAGTGTGGAAAGTGCATTTTAGTGGCTTGATACCATTGTTGTGGCTGTATTAGAAAAAAACATTTGAAAAACTGTAAGTAAATCGAAGAGTTACTTGGAGAGGGCTTAGACTTTCTTGACTGAAGTAACAGGCGTAAATCACCTTGACTGTGCTGTTTGTTCTCCTGGAGCTCAGGGGCAGAGGATGTTTGTTGGATGCAGGCGTTGCAGCCGGAGCTGTCGCTTGCTCAGGTTTTAGGGTGCTATTTCCACGCAGGTTTGCAGAGCATCTCCAGGCTGTGCCTTGCTAGGCTGCAGCTTGTGCCGTTCATCTTTTTCTTTCCCAAATGTAAACCCTGAAGGGAGGCACCTGAGGCATCGATGGGTGCTGCAAAAGGCGCTAAGCACTGTTATTTGTTGTAATAACTCTATTTCCAAACAATAACCCAGAGGCACAGCGTACTAAGGCACGCTGTCGGGTCTTTAATGGGGAACGAGGACCTTGATTTGGTGATTGCGCCGTTGATGGGGACTGGAGTGTGCAGCTTCCTGCTGGGTATAATTTGGGCCACTCTTCCCTCCTATTTGCTAAAGAGCTGCTCAGTTGATGGGGCCACTTTATTGCTGTATTTCTTAAGGCTGGAAGCAAATTCCCCAGGGCTGGGAGCAGGATGGTGGCAGGGCAGGGTGGTCTCTGTGGTCCCTGCTGTCTCCTGCAACAGGCTGCTTGAATTCCGCTTTCCCCAATCCACCTCTCCATGTAAAATAACCCTCGAGGCAGGTTGCTTGCTGTGTCTCATCTGTGAACAACTTGCTTTAAGGAACCCAGGAGGAAAAAGCTTCACGGCATTTGCTGTCCTACAGGAGAGATGAAAGGGCTCATTTGGATTTGCAGGTGCAGCGATGGGAATGTTTCCTTACCCCTCCCTTCACACAAACCTCAAGAAGGGGTTGCCAATGTGGTGTTGTCACACAGCTTTCACTACCACGCTGCTGCCTGGCCCTGCTTTCCCTTCCCAGCCAAAACATCCAGGAGCAGCTGCTCCCTTCTACCAGGGAGCACCAGAAGTGGTGCAGGCTGCTCCTGGAGAAGTCCAGTTTGGGAAATCAAATTGTGGAACAGTTTGGGCTGGAGGGGACCTCAAAGCCCACCCAGTCCCACCTCCTGCCATGTGCAGGGACACCTTCCACTGGACCAGGGGCTCTGAGCCCCATCCTGGTCTTGAACCCCTCCAGGGATGGGGCAGCCACCACTGCTCTGGGCAACCTGGGCCAGGGCCTCCCCACCCTCATGCACAACATTTCTTCCTAAGATTTCATCTCAATCTCCCCTCTTGCAGCTTCAAGGCACCCACGCAATTTTGCTTTTCCCTACAAGCACTGAGCTCTATGGGCATGAGGAGGTTGCACAGGCTGGGGCTGGGGGCTGAGACACA
This sequence comes from Cuculus canorus, assembly GCF_017976375.1. Lineage (NCBI taxonomy): Eukaryota > Metazoa > Chordata > Aves > Cuculiformes > Cuculidae > Cuculus > Cuculus canorus. The sequence continues at coordinate 526,696 of NC_071426.1, read as the reverse complement.
ACTGCTGTTTTCCATTAAGGTCTCCAAACACTCAATTAATTTAGATTTTACCAGACAGCTATTTGTTTGTTAAATTAAAACCAGCTGGTTATTGAACGAAACATATTTATTGGGAATTAGCAGCCATGTGCTGGATGGATATTTACTACCTAGTTGTCAAAGCTCAGAGAATCTGTGTTTAATAATCATTTTTTTTCTTTTCAATTAATGCAGGGTGGGGGGAAATCATCCCATTAATTCCAAATTAGGTGCATGTTTAGAAAACTTCAATTCTGAATGCTGCTTACATTGCTGTTGTGTTACTGCTGTACTGGGTCTGGCAAAGGTGTTCTGGACCAGGGATTTGCCATCCTTTGCCCTTGACCCAAATTGGTCCGGGGGGGTCTGGTATTTCCAGAGCCTCAGCTCTGCCCTCTCCAAGTTGAATGAAGCTCTTTGCGGCTCTGTCTGAGTGGAGGGCACCGAGTGCTGGGCAAAGGCAACTTGCTCCTCGCTTCCTTCCAACAAAAGGTTTCAACCGTCTCAATGGTTTAGAAGAAAATGTTGGTAATTGGGTCTTCCCGGAATAGGCAGGGAGGGACATGAATCATTTAGAGAGAGCTGGATGGTAGGCAGAGAGCTCTCCTGCGCCGCATGCTGCCTTCCTTCCCAAGCTTGCTGTTTGCTGAAACATTTATTGCCCATCGCAAGCAGTTTCCTTGGATGCCCAGCACCTGTCCAGGCTGCTCTTGGCTTTTGCCATCTCTGGGAATCCACACAGAATTAGGAGTGGAAGGGAAATAACGTCCCACTGGGACCCAGGCTCTGGGATTTGGGGAGGCGGTGTCTCATCCCTGCATCCCTCAGCGATGCCGGCTGCACTGGGGCATCTGCTGTGGGTGTTTGATGGGGGTGAGCAGTTCTGTGCCAGGGTGCTGGGCTGTAAGATGTAGTCTCGTCTCTTGTGCCCTTGGGTATGTCTCTCCATTTGCTCTGAATCTCAGCGCCTCATCTGGCTCCATCCCTTATCCATAAGCACTTTGTCATCCAAGCGTAAACTGGCTGCCTACTGAAGGCACCTTTTGAAACAAGCCCTCAGTGCCCTGGGGAAGGAACTTTGTGTCTCGCTGCCTGGAGTTTAACTTAGTGCTGACTTTCTTTCTGCAAGCCGAAGGTGTCTGTCAGCTCTCCCCGGCGGGGGGACAGCCAAAGAGGCCAGCCAGGGGCAAAGCCTGACCTTTGCCATCTTTCCCTTAATTGAAAGGAGGCAGAGCAGGGAGATATTCATTTGTGGAGACTGTAGGGATGGAGAGAACAAAAACAGTCTGAGGCATTGCTTCAACTCATTGCTTCCAACTTTTATGGCTGTGGTGAAGGACAGCATCTCCCTGCGGCTGCTTAGAGGAGGCTGTGCTGCCAGAGAGGGGACAGAGCACAGGCTTTGCTGGATTTGTCACCATTCATAGAATCACAGAATAGTTTGGGTTGAAAGGGACCTCAAAGCCCATCCAGTGCCACCCCCTGCCATGGGCAGGGACACCTCCCACTGGATCGGGGGCTCCGAGCCCCATCCAGCCTGGCCTTGAGCTCCTCCAGAGATGAGGCAGCCCCACTGCTCTGGGCAACCTGGGCCAGGGCCTCCCCACCCTCACAGGAGAACATTTCTCCCTAAGATCTCATCTCAACCTCCTCTTTTTCAACTTAAAATCATTCCCCCTCATCCTATTCCTGCCCTCCCTGATCCAGAGCTCCTCCACAGCTTTCCTGGAGCCCCTTTCAGCCCTGGAAGTTGCTCTAAAGTCTCCCCACAGCCTTTTCTTCTCCAGGCTGAACAACCCCGACTCTTTCAAATTCCAGCAGCCCCCTCCTCTCTCCCGCTGTTCAGGATCTGCTGTGAACAGCACCGAGGGGTGGGTTTTATGCGATGCATGGGATTTCTGCAGCATCCCTGTAACTAATCATAAGCGATGTGACCCGCAGGGATGGCGAAGCAGCAGCGGGGCTGGCAGGGACCCCGCTAGGTGGCAATGCTAAACTGTGCCGCAGTGCAGCCAGCAGCAGCTTTCAGCTCCCTGTCTGCTGCCCTGTGTTGCATCTTGCCCTGGCAGGGCCTTGCACCTTGCATTCGAGGGTCAGGTCAGGAGAAGGTGTGAGGAACCCCGAAGGAAGGTACAGAGCGTTTCGCCCTGTGGCTTCTCCCGCTGATGTAATGAGTCATTTTCTATATGAAAGCGTTTGCAAGAATAAAGGAAACACATTTTTATTTCAAATGCAACAGACAGGGAGATCATGCGTGTGTGCGCACATACATATGTACGCCTCTCCCTTTGTGAACTCTGCTCTCCCACGCTTCCCTCTGGCAACGAGTTTCCCACGTCAAAGATGACAGCCTTGGGTGTCAGGGACAGGCAGGGGGCTGTGCAGAATTTTTTCCTACTCCTTTTTTCTCCCCCCTTTAAGAGCTGTGTTCTTGCTGCCTGAGTGTGCTGACAGTGCCTGGGTTGCACAAGCTGGCAGGCAGGTAAAAGCACCTGGTCCATGTGTCCCTCATTTCATCCATCCACTGTCCCCTCTCTTTCCCTCCTCTTGAAACCAAGCAGTCTCTGTATTTTCATAGAATTACCAAATGCTTTGGGCTGCAAGGGACCTCAAAGCCCACCCAGATCCACCCCCTGCCATGGGCAGGGACACCTCCCACTGGATCAGGGGCTCCAAGCCCCATCTGACCTGGCCTGGAACCCCTCCAGGGATGGGGCAGCCACCACTGCTCTGGGAAACCTGTTCCAGACTTGTTTTCTCTCTCCTTGTGGGAAATCTGTTCTCAGCTGCTCCCTTTATCCTCTGGCAGGCCGGTAGATACAACAAATACTGCTTTCCCCCATCTCAGGGACTTCTGTTGCTAATTTTTTTCATGTCCTTGACTGTCTCTTCTTTAGAGTCCCCCTCTCTGTGTCACCTACAATTGGCTCTGGATTTTGGTACCATTGAAAAGCTCCTGCGTGGTTCAAATTCCTGCATCTTGTTGCTATTTAGCCTGACTTCTTGTTTCCCTTTTAATTACTTTCCTCCTTTCGTAGGGGCTGGGTCTGTTGCCTTTGACATTTCTTAAGTAGCATCCATGCTGAGATGAAGGATTTTAATTAGCTTGATAGCTGGAAGTCAGAGTGGCTGTGGGTGTGCTGCCTCGGGCACGCAGCCGGGGCACCTCGAGCTGCAGCAGAGCTGGTTCTGGGTTGGGCACAGGTATGTGTAGGGGTGAGCCCACCAGCAGGAACAAACTTTGATTTGAGGGCTGAAGCACCTCTGCTATGAGGACAGGCTGACAGAGTTGGAGTTCTTCAGCCTGGAGAAGAGAAGGCTGCAGGGAGACCTTAGAGCAGCTTCCACTAGGGAAAGGGGTTCCAGGAAAGCTGGGGAGCGGCTCTGGATCAGGGAGGGCAGGGATAGGACGAGGGGTAACAATTTTCAGCTGCAAGAGGGGAGATTTAGATGAGATCTTAGGGAGAAATGTTTTCCTGTGAGGGTGGGGACCCAGAGCAGTGGTGGCTGCCCCATCCCTGGAGGGGTTCCAGGCCAGGTTGGATGGGGCTTGGAGCCCCTGATCCAGTGGGAGGTGTCCCTGCCCATGGCAGGGGGTGGGACTGGGTGGGCTTTGAGGTCCCTTCCAACCCAAACCATTCTGTGATTCTATGATGTGATGTGATTCTATCCTAAATTGAGCCACGTAAATCCACACAGCCCCATGTCCCACATCCAGCAAGTCAAGCCAGGACTGCCTGTATTCTCCAGGTTTATGCAGCACCAACACCCTGCGAGCCCGGCCATGCTGCAGTGGTCCCCTGCCCACAGCAGCTGGAATTCCTCTTGGCCCCTCAGTGCCCAGGATTCCCACCATGTCTCTGCGAGTAGCAGCCTATGAACGAGGATTACCTGGTGAAAAAGTACTTTCAGGATCAGGCCCGCATTTAGCGCATCAGGCATCAGTTTTTATCTCTAATGCTGAGTGCTGAGAGGTAAATACTGGGGCTGAGCTAATCCCACTCGATGTCCTTCTGCTGTCCTCCTGCTGAGGATTTCCTTTCCCTCCTGCTCCCAGCCCCAAACCCCATGTTTCCCAGTGATGCCATTAGTGCCTGTGGTTACGGAGCGATGCTTCGCATGCTGATTGCCTTCTTCTGCTGGCACGAAAAGCCTTAATCAAGGGGAGTAATTATATTTGAGAAGAACAACAAATAGAGATCAATAAACAGACTGTGATGCTTGCTGGAGACATTTATGATCTCTCAGCTGGATTACACTGACCAGCCAGGAACTACAGTCATGCAAAGCAGTCCTGTGGACTGGGATCAATCGTGATGCTGCTCTGCTTCCCAACTCCTGCGTGTACTTCCCCCCACCCTCATCCCTCCAGTGCTATTAAAGCCCAATCCCCAAAGGAAAAGATGCTCCTTGTTATCAAATTTTAAGGAAGCGGTTTGATGGAAAGCTTTGCTTTGAAGGGAAGGGGGGAGGTGGGAGGCAGGGGCCCTCCTGTCCCCCCAGGCTCGTCCCTGCCCTTATCTCCAGGTTTTATGGCATAATCTGCCGCGCTACCCCGCCTGCTCTCGCCTCTGCTGGCTGGCTTGGAGTTAGATAAGGGAGAAGATAGTGAGGGAGTATAAAGTTTAGAGCCTGTGGCGGGGACTCGTTTTTCTCATTTCAGGCAAGGGGAAAAGGATATAAAATGAAAAGCAAGCAATCAATAAAAGAAGAAAGTTGTATTTCTTTAAAAGAAAAAATCCCCCACATCACCGCTTGCACTTTTATCTGAGGTCTTAACACCAGAATAATGAACTGCAAACCCTGTTTTGGGAGTTCAAAAGTCCTGCGGTGGTGCTACGATCCCTTGTCTCACTCCACCTCAGAAAAAACCCCGAGCGGGATGGATTCTTCCCTCTGTTATAGCTGCATAAATCCAGGATAACGGCATTGCCCTCCACAAGGTTATTGTGTGTGGGCTGCAGGGCAGGGAAGGAAAGGATCAGCTCTGCTACTGTGTAAATCAGAGATGCTCCAATGACTGAGGCTGTGTGACAGGGAACAGTCACTCCTGATCTATGGCAGATTAAAAGAATGAAAATAATCCATCCCCTCAGGGAGGTCCAGGATTGAGCTTTGCAATCCAGTGCCAGGAGCAGCAGAGAACTCAGAACTCAGTGCATGAGCTCTTCCCTCCACGAGCCAGCAGGGCCCTGGTGGTCAGGAGGACAACCGTGTCCTGGAGTGCATCACCAGTGATCGAGGGAGGGGATTGTCCTTTGGCCAATGCCTTCAGCCCCATGTGAGCGTTGGAGTTGTCCTGTGCAGGGACTTGATGGTCCCTGTGGTGGATCCCTTCCAACTCATATGTTCTGTGATTCTATACAAATAAAATAGATACAGAATAGTAAAAAAATAAACCTGTTAGTTTGTTTACTCCAGGGTGTGCAATAGACTGGTCTGATTTAATAGCTCCACAGTCATTCTGTTGTTAACAAATCAATATTTTCTGAAGAAACGCTATGGCCCACCATAAATATCTTCATAGTTACATGAACTTTATCCATATAATTCATGTACTGAGGAGGTCATAATGAGTTGGGTGATTATGTCTGAGTCGGGGTGGACATTTGTTAGGAGATGACGGTATCTGGGTGGGCTGTAAAAGGTTAAATAACAGAAGGAAACAGGCAAACCACAGTCCTGTTCATAATTCTTGTTTCTTATGGCATGCATTGCTATAAAGTACACCTGCTTGTTATTGAGGGTGAAATCAAACGGCTTTTGGGTAATACATGGAATTTATTTGCGCTTGCAATATATAATCTAATACACACAAAATTACAACTAAATGGAAGCGCTCTTGAGCTCTTGAGTAGAATTGATGTGGTGAAGCGAGCAGTGCTCTGCCAGCCAAGGTGCCTCTGCCACCTCCAGAAATCCTGTTTAATTTGGGAGTGTGTTGGGTCTGGATGCCTGCAGTGGAGCCTGGCGTGGGCAGAGCTGCCTGCCCGGCTTCTGCTGGGAAATCTTTAGGGTTTAGGATGCTTGGAGCGTGCTACTGGATCAAATCTGATCCCAGATCTCTATGTCTGGCTGTGAGACCTTTCCCTGGTGGTCTGACACAGCTCCCATCAGATACTCTGTGCCAGTTCCTGTCCAGACCACTGTTTCCTCTGCACATTTGCTCATCTTTTCCATCTGTGTATTATTGTTGTGGTGTAGAAGGTCGGGGTTAGGCACCGGTTTTTGCACAGTGGTTGCCTCTCAGGGAAGGCAGAGATGATCTCTTCCTTTGACAGCCATAGAATCAGAGTGTGGTTTGGGTCAGAAGAGACTGTAAAGCCTATCCGGTTCCAACCTGGTGTGGGCAGAGCGGCCTGCCCTGGCTCGTGCTGGGAAGCCGTTTGGGTTTACGACGCTTGGAGACCAACGCTGGCTCAGATCTGATCCCAAATCTCTCTCCGTGCCCTGGCTGGGCTGTGGAACCTTTCCTTGATGGCCCAACACTGCTCCCATCAGCTGCTCCATACCAATGTCCAGCCCAGCTGGCTCTTGCCATTGAGGGAAACCTTCCTCGAAGCTGTGCCAAGGATCCGCCGTCTGGGGAGGAAATGAGCAATGCTCACATGGCAAGAAAACATCCCTATCATGCAATTATTTCTAAACATGTTATTTTATGATCCTTCAAAAAAAACCCCTGCAGAATAAGAGAGGAGGAGGAAAAGTGAGCAATCAGGGAATCATTCTCAGTTTAAATTGCCCTCAGGAAACGAATGTGTCAGAGTAGATTGAAAGATGGTGTTATCCCAGGAGAGTGAAAGAGAGACAGAAACAAATAGAGACACGGAAACTGTCGGAGCAGAAGATGGAAAAGCTCTGTAAGACCCAAGTGGATCACTGATGGCCGTGGGCTCTGGATCCCCTCCACCGCAGTGTGACTGTTCAGACCTAGCTGCGCTTCGTTAAGAACAGATTTATAAATAGTGCGTGTAGGGTAAACAAATGACAAATAGATGGTTTAATAAATGGAGAATTAATTGCCAGGGAACCCAGCAGCTCAATAAAGTGCTGCTTTACTACCTCTAGGGCTTTTTTTTTTTTTTTTGCTGCTGTAGACTAAGGCAAAAAAACTCCTGTCCTTGTAGCTATGTGTCCCGCACTGGCCTTTACGCCTCCAGCATTCTTGGCATGGCTGTGAGGTGGGGATTTTGCCTTTACAAATATTCATAAATGGACCATCACCCAAATGAGCAACTGAGCTTCTGCCTCAGGACTTGACTTGTCCTCCTCGCCTGCAGCTCGAGCGGAAGCCCTGTTTTTACCCAGAGGCTCCTGTTTCCCGATGCCCACTTGACAACAGGAATACCCTTTGAGTGTCCAATTTTCTCCTGAATTACCTGTTCCCTGTGTCTGTAATTGTAGGGGAGCCACAGCAGCTGTGTCTCTGCCTTTGATTAGTACATAAAACCCACTTCGGCCAAAGTGTCCTGGATTACCCCCATTTGCTGGTGGTGATGGGCTGTTCCCTGGGTTGTTTAACACTCCAAACAGAGCTCTCAATTGAGTGGCCCAGGAGGGCTCCAGGGAATCACCACCCTTCTCCATGGTCTTTATCCAATTAGCAGCATCTCAACTGGTTTCTCTCTTTCTTAAACAGCACCACCAGGCTTCAATACAGCGATAGGATAAGAGGAAACGGCCAGGGGAGGTTCAGATTGGATAATAGGAGAAACTTCTTCACTGAAAGGGTTCTCAGGCACTGGTAGAGGCTGCCCTGGGAAGCAGTGGAGTCCCCATCCCTGGAGGGGTTTAAAAGATATGTGGATGAGGTGCTCAGGGTTGGTTTAGTACTGGACAGGTATGATTGGACTCAGTGATCTCAGAGGTCTTTTCCAACCAAACGATTCTATGATTCTATGAGTACATTATGCAGAGGATTGGCAACGGGGTGGCTCAGATTTGCCTGGAAGCTGTGAAAATCAGGAGTGTTACTGGTGGCTTTGACAATATTACACAGGACTTTCATTGGAGTGAAGGAAAGGAAAAATCTGGGCCATTGATCTCAATTGAGTTACCCTTCAATGGATTTACCCCAGCGTAATTCAGAGCAGGGATTTACCCATCACGATTTCACCCATGACTGAATAACTTCCCCTCCATCATCTCTGCCCGTGCCAGCAGCGTGCTGGAGAAACCCAGCAATCAAATCACTCATGTGCACCGAAACAGCTCAGCCAGGTTCTCAACGAGTATCGCTCGCACGCGTGCCAAGGAGCCGCGTCGAGACAAGATGATTTAAGATGTGTGCTGGAGTTCTGCGCCATATTACATCTGTTTTATCTCCCTTCAGCCAAGATGAATAATCAAGGGGAGAGTGTGCCAGGGTGATGGCAAGGGAAAAGGTGGAGGCTCCTGTTAGTGCTGTGTTAAAACAAGCCATGCAGCATTGTCTTCAGGCAAAACAAAGCATTTGTGCTATTTTTCCTCTTCCCTTTCTCCTCTTTAACCACCTGTGTGCTGGCAAGAGGAGCCAGCGGGTGGGAAGCTTGGATAGTTGCTGCATTTCCATCAGGGATGAGAGGGAGGTGATATCATCACGCCAGCACTGCTGGGTCCTTCTGGCTTTGCCACCCCCCACCCCCCCCGACCTCCTCGGGCATTGGGATGAGGCTCTGGATCTTCCCTGCTATTCATAAAGCAGAGAGGCTGTCTTTAAAAAATAGCTGAAGTTTTCTTCTCAGCCTGGGAGAGCTCCATGAGAGCCAGTGCTGCTGGGTGCCGACATAGCATCCATCAACACTGCTTCACCGATTTACACCAGCACAGCTCTTGGACTGTAATTAAGGTCATATTTCCAAGTCAAGTTGGGTTAAGCCTCCATTGGGGATGAGCTTTGTCCGGGCTGCAGGAGCACAGGGTGGGAGACAGGGCAGCACCAGTGAGGGTTTGATCTCATGGGAAAGGTGGGATTTGGCTGAAAAGCTCCCCACCACGTGGAAGAGGAGGGAACGAGGGTCAGTGCTCCATCTCTGCCCAATCCCTCATCGCCGAGTGGCTCCCCATCGAGTCGGAGCAGACCTGCAGCTCTGACCTCGGAGGCTGCTGACAAAGGATATTAATGGTTTCCCTGAGGGCAATGTTCAGGCAAACAGGTTTGTCATTTATTTTGCAGATTTACTGGAGTATTATTAATTTACTAGGATAAACTCCATTAGGGGAAGGCATTCATTTCTGAAATATAACTTATTCACAGCGTCTAGACCCGCTCTTCAGACAGGGATTCCGCTAGTTAAGAATTATTCAAATATTGATCTGGACATTTCTAATTAACTTTGCCCATGCATTATTATGCATATGCACAAAAATTGATTTCTGCTGGCCCAATAATTAGATTTAATACCTGAGGTAACTTATATTTATGTGTTTAATTATTAGATTCATTAGCAATTTTAATAAATGCTATCGGCTCAGGAATTAACCACCATACTTGACACTTGTTGACTCTTCTAGTCACTGGTGAAGTAACTGCCTGAGCAGAAGAGGAGAGACAAAAGACTTTCTTCAGACTGCTTTGGAAGTAATTATCACGTTGTGCTCTATAATTATTAATACATTACTTCTGACTGCAGTGTGGTTCATTTCTGAAACCAAGGCCATCTGTGATAAACGTATAAATATCTAACAGGCTTAGTCGGGTGGTGCAGGGAATGTAAAATACAAGTGAGAAGAAGCACGCGAATGTGCTGGGGGAAGGATGAGGACAGCACTCGAGTCAGAAAGCCCAGGGTGCAGCAGAACTGGATCTCAGTTTCCAATTGCAGTAGCAAGGCAGAGAAAGGATGGGCTGATAGCGGCATGGGGACGGGGCATGGTTTCGTGTGTGATTCATGAATTGAACCTCCAGGCTGGCATGGAGTTGAGACATTGTGCTCCAAATCTTTGCAGAGCTCCAAAAGCAGCCACCTGCACTGTGGGGAGACGATTCTACAAGGCCAAGTGCCAGGTCCTGCACTTCAGTCACAACAACCCCATGGAATGCTGCAGGCTTGGGGAAGAGTGGCTAGAAAGCTTCCCAGAGGAGAAGGAATTGGGGATGCTGGTCAGCCATGGCTGTGCATGAGCCAGCAGTGGCCCAGGTGGCCAAGAATGCCAACAGCATCCTGGCTTGGATTAGCCACGATGAGGCCAGCAGGAGCAGGGAAGGGATCGTACCCTCTACCCAGCGCTGGTGATGCTGCACCTCAAATCCTGGGCTCAGTTTTGGGCCCCTCAGTACAAGAAAGAGATTGAGGGGCTGGAGAGTGTCTGGAAAAGGGGAACGTAGCTGGGAAGAGTCTGGAGAACAGGGGTTCTGGGAGCAGCTGAGGGCCCTGGGGGAGGCTGAGGGGAGACCTCATCACTCTCTGCAGCTGCCAAAAGGAGGTTGTAGTGGGGTGGGTGCTGGGCTCTTCTCCCAAGTAATAAGGGAGAGGATGAGAGGAAATGGCCTCAAGTTGTGCCAGGAGAGAATTTAGATTGGATATTGGGAAAGATTTCTTCACTGAGAGAGCAGTGAAACCTTGGACCAGGCTGCCCAGGGCAATAGTGGAATCTCCATCCCTGGGGGGGTTCAAAGAATGTGTGGCTGTGGCGCTTGGGGACATGGTTTAGCAGGCAGGGTGGGACTGGGCTAGTGGCTGGACTGGATGAGCTTAGAGGTCTTTTCCGACCTCTATGATCAGTGCTTTAGGAAAGACTCCCCTCTCCCTTCCAGATGTTCATGTTTTCCTGTAAGATCACATCTTGAAGCACCCCTATCAGCACCCAAATAAGTCAACTCCTGAAAATGAGTTGAGCACTGTTGCCGGTCTGCAACAGGCACCCCCATCACCTTTCTGGGTACTGCAGGGCTCCCTGGAGGAGCCCAGCCTGGGGCAGAGCCCAACCTGTTCAAGTGGAATTGGTTTTTAAGTGAGCTGTTCTAAAGCAACTTCGCAGTCACAGCAAATCTAAACAATTGCCCCCATTTTTTATTGGGATCCATTTCTACTTTGGCATCATGGAGCCACACATATCATGCAAAAAGCCCCCTTTCCTGGCCATCTGGGAAGATTTGCAGTGGTATATCTGAAATGCATTACAAAAATGTGCTCATCTTTTCACCCTGATGACTTGATGTCTAAGATGTGACCGGTAACGACCTAACAGCCCGTTTCTGAAGGGTTCATGTCCAGCTGCTGCCATCGCATCCTGCTCGTCCTTCCCTCCCTCCTGCACCCACGGATGCCGGTGCAGCCGCACAGCATTACCGAGCGTTCACTTGCAATTTGGTGCTGAGGCCATTGGGAAATTGCAGACAATTTGGATGAAAATGGTTGGAAAATTGCAGTGTTTAGGCCCATTTTGCGTGGCTGCGTGCTTTTAGAAATTGCAGAGGAAACACTGGAAGAGGCCAGCAGTTAGGAATAGGCGCTGTCGTTCTGTGGGTGGTGGGCGCTCCCCCCACAGTCATTATGTATTTGTAAACAAATGTGTAAATCAAGCAAAAGAAATTGCCCTTGAGGGAAGCAGAGAACAGCAAAAAGCGTTGGGAGAAGGGAAATATAATTGTGGGAGGCCAGGATGGAGTTCCTTTATCTCTGCCACGCTCCCGGCTAAAACTCACCTTCACTTAAAGATGTGGCTGTGCTCCAACACAGGTGTCACTTGGTGCTGATGAGGCATTTAATCATGGAGTGGCTTGGGTTGGAAAGGACTTCAAACCCATCCAGTCCCACCCCTGCCATGGGCAGGGACACCTCCCACTGGATCAGGGGCTCCAAGCCCCATCCAACCTGGCCTGGAACCCCTCCAGGGATGGGGCAGCCACCGCTGCTCTGGGCAACCTGGGCCAGGGCCTCCCCACCCTCACAGGAGAACATTTCTTCCTGAGATCTCATCTCAATCTCCCCTCTTATGAGACCTCATCTGGAGCCCTCTGTGCAGTTCTGGGGTCGTCAGCACAGAAAGGACATGGATCTGTTGGAATGGGTCCAGAGGAGGAGCACTAAAACGATCCAAGGGCTGGAGGACCTCCTGTATGAGGACAGGCTGAGAGAGTTGGAGTTGTTCAGCCTGGAGAAGAGAAGGCTCCAGGGAGACCTTAGAGCAGCTTCCAGTCCTGAAATGGGCTCCAAGAAGGCTGGGGAGGGCCGCTGGATCAGGGAAGGCAGGAAGAGGATAAGGGCGAATGGTATTCAGCTGCAAGAGGGGAGATTGAGATGAGATCTTGGAGAGAAATGTTTTGCTGTGAGGGTGGAGAGGCCCTGGCCCAGGTTGCCCAGAGCAGTGGTGGCTGCCCCATCCCTGGAGGTGTTCAAGGCCAGGGTGGATGGGGCTTGGAGCCCCTGATCCAGTGGAAGGTGTCCCTGCCCATGGCAAGGGGTGGAGCTGGATGGGCTTTGACTCTATGACAGCACTGCTATAGTAAGAAACTGCAAAGGAAAACCAGATTTTGGACAAGTTTAGGTACACCACTGTTACTCACGTCTTCCTAAAACTTGCACTTTCTCCCCTCTCTCTCAGCATCCCTCTTTCCCATATTCCAACCACAGGAGCCCTAGGAGGTCTGCCTTCGCAAGGCAGTTTACCTTCAATCCACAAAACCTTGTTAAAGACCCGCGAAGGTGGGGGAGAAAGGTGGGGGAGAGTGGAATTAAACCTGTTGATCAAATTAGACAAATTTTCCAAGCCTGGTTTACACGTCCAGAATGAGATGCTAATTAATGAACAGCAAAAAAAAAGCAGCCAGGCTCCAATTTGCATAAATATGCATTGTCAAACTGTTAGGTAAACAAAAGGCGAGTAATGGCAGCAGAAGCCAGATTCATTACGCAGCGATCCCGGCGAGGCTGTTCAGTGGGGATTACAGCCTCTGCAATTTTATTTCTTTGTTTAATTTCTCTTTCTGTCTCCAGTTAGAATTCAATTCGACGTCTATAATCAGCTGCAGACAGAAAACCCTGATGGAAAGCCTCAACACAAATCATGACCAAAAAGAAGCCTTTTTCCTTTTGTGTTCTTGCCTTGTGCATGCAAACGTGTGCCGAGGGACTGGAAATGAAAATTTTAGGGATTTTAATAGGTGCATGTTAAACTGCATGTGGTAGAATCGTTATAATCCTTCTTAATTACACCTAATTGGGATCGTTGATTGTTCTGAACAAGCAGCAAAGAGGGGGAGCAAGGAGGTCTGTTCGTTTGGTTGTTCAGAGGGTAATTACATATGCTGGAGTTTATGGGTCACTTGGGAGCTTCCTTCTATTCGGTCCCATTGATACATGGGAATGATCGTGGCGGGAATTTAGCTTCTGAGAGCAAGTGTTATAAAATGCGGCTGAGGGAGCTGGGATTGTTCAGCCTGGAGAAGAGGAGGCCGAGGCAGACCTCATCGCGTTCTGCAGCTCCTAAAGGAGGTTGTGGTGAGGTGGGTGCTGGGCTCTTTTCCAGGGAACAAGCAATAAGACGAGAGGAAATGGCCTCAAGTTGTGCCAAGGGAGGTTTAGATTGGATATTAAGGAAAATTTCTTCACGGAAAGAGTGGTGAAGCATTCGTCCAGAGGTGAAATCTCTATCCCTGGAAGGGTTCAAAGAACATGTAGATGCAGCACTTGGGGACGTGGTTTAGCAGGCACGGTGGGGTTGGACTGGATGAGCTTAGAGGTCATTTCCAGGTGTAATGATTCTGTGATTCCATGAATGAGCCAGATCCCTCCTGGGAGCTTTGGGGGGCCAAAGGTTGCCCCTCCCCAGCCCAGCAGCCAGTGTGTATCTCATTTCTTGGGAAATTGTTTAATCTGCTGGGTTTGCTTCCCTGTCCTTCAGCTGAAGAAGTGTCACAGGAGCTTTTGGGAATAGAAGAGCATCACACTGCCCGTAAAATAATCATAAATATCCTTTTAATTGCTAATTGAGATTCCTCCTGTCTAACTGATTGATAGGTGGATGGCCAGATAGAATTGAGGAGTTACGATGGTTTATATTCACTATTGGTGTGTTTTCTTTGATGCTCTCTTGGCCATTTATTCCACCACATTAACTGATTTTTATTTTGATATTGTAATTTTCATTTGGGTAAAAGCACCCACAGGAACTGAATGGGAACTCATCAGCATAAACTGAAAGGAAGAAATCACTTCTATTAAATATAATACGATTTTTTCTTAAACAAGAGAGGAACCCAAAATGGTGTTAGAGATACAGACCCACACAACTGAATGCAATGGAGTTGCTGCAGCTTGCAAGCTTGAGCTAGGAAAACTCATGATTTCTGTGCTCTTTACTTGAACTGGTTGTAAAATCAAAGGCTTTTCTCTGTGATGAGTGTTGCTCCGTGAGCATGGGCAGTCTCTGTGGCTCGGTGGAGGGATGGCAGTGAGGTGATGAGCATGGATGAGGTCACCTTACCCTCAAGTGTGGCAAAAATAAAGGTATTTCCGCATTTCTCTGCTATAGAGGGAGCTGAATCCCAAACTAAGAGCGGGTTTCCCTTTGTTGATGCATGAAATTTTGCTGCCCTGTGTAGTGACCGTGCTTCTTGGCTTAAACATTTTGCCCCAGCCTGTTCTCAATGTATCTCAGCTGTGCCCTGCAGAGAAACATTCGTGTGTGGAGCTTTCTGTTGGGGGCATCGCGTCCATTCCCCGCTTGAGAATGAGCTGGGAGGGCAGCAGGAGAACGATATATCATCGTGGTTGCTTTATGGGATCGATTACTGCAGCCAGGCTGGAGCAGCTGCCATCCCTCCAGTCATGGGCAGAGTTGGGCAGGTCAAGACTTGTAAGCGTTTGCATTTTGAGGGGCAGCAGAAAGCTATAAAGCAGACCAGAACACCTTGTGTCAAACCTTTTCCCATCTGCTGACCTTTATTTCTGCATTCGCTGAAGGGTTTTGAGCACAAAGTGTAAAATTAAGAATGTAAAAAGCATTTTGCTGAATAGGAGACAAAGTGGGTAACAATTCCCTGCAAGGTTTCCTGAAGCCAAGGAAATCACGTGGAAGATTGCACTTGCGTCCTTAGGAGTGCTGCTTTCATCCGGGCTTGGCAGTGGGCTGACACTAAAGAGGAGCTTTCAGCAGATGAGGACTCCAGTTGGCTCCAGCTGGCCACTCAAAGGCTTAAGGCTTTGCTGAGTTAAGGCTTTCCAGTACTTCTTTTCAAGTTTCATGGTTATTATTTAGATTTTCTGGTGCTGTTTATTTTGTACAAACCTCCAGGCTTTATTTTTTCTCCCAAGGAACTCGCTATTACTCTTTATTTTTTCCTACTGCAAGGATTAAACATAAATCTTTCTCCTTTGGTGCATCATCCCTTCCTGAACACTGACCTCTCTATGTATGATGCTGAGCACTGAGCTTTGCTCCCTTAAGGGCCATCCTGGGACTCCTTTCCGTGGCAGCCTCCGTCCTTCCATCAGAACCAACCATGCTACTCCTTCATCTCTGCCCGAGAAGGTGCTGGGGATGGGAAGGCAGGACCTTGTGAGCCAGGCCAGGCACTTATTGATCTATCCCAGGCTGCCCAGCGAGGTGGTGGAGTCCCCATTCCTGGAGGTGTTTAGGAGACGGGTGGATGCGGTTCTCGGGGATGTGGTTCAGTGGTGGACAGGTACAGTTGGACTCAATGATCTCAAAAGTCTTTTCCAACCTAGTGATTCTATGATTCTATGATCCCTTTGCAGATGTGGCACCTGCCTGGGTCGTTGGCAGTGTTGCAGCGCTGAGCTGTGAGCCCCAAGGCTTTGCAACTACTGTAAAGAGATTTAATTTCTTCGTGCTCTCAGGGGCTCTGTACCAATCCGGAGCTAAATGGACCCAAACAAAGGCAAGCTGTGGGAAAGCTGGGGAGAGACCAAGGGGATTTCACCTCTGTGGGAAGAGGCTCATGGGGAAGCAGCTGGTGGTCTCATTCCTAGGGAAATCTGTTGATGGGAGTAAGTGGGGTGCATCTTGTGCAAAGAAATGCTGTTGCAAAGTCGATCAGGGGCATCTCGTGCAAGGAAGCACTGTTGCAAAGCAAATTGAGGGCATCTCCATTTGGTTCGGGTCCCAAAGAGTTAATCAGACAAGCAGAAAGGGGGGAAGAGTGATTAAAAAGCATGAATCACATCTTCATAGCATTCCTTGAAGGACTTCCAAAAGAATATGAGAAAGGAGGGAAGAGACGGACGGGCTCCTCACATGCTCTAATCCTTCCTCCTTGCCTTGGCAAAGATTTGTGAAAGAGGCAGATGAGAGATTTCCTGTTTGGCAAAGAGCAGGGAACGGGAGATTAAATCAACCTGCTCATCTCTGCACTTCTAACGCAGTCTGAAATATGCTTAAATATTTATTTAAAAAGAAGGAGGGGGAGAAAAAGAAAGAGGGGTATACATAAAATTAAAATGTTCATTATCTCACAATTCATATTTCATAAGAGTCGTCTTTACAGCTGGATAATGGATTTCCTGCTACAAATGTCTTTCCCAGTTCTGTGGATGCAGCCTTGGCTGGGAAGGACTGGGGACACCTGGCAGGGAGAAAGGCACAGATGATGCTGAGTTATGAGACTGAGAAGGACTTACCTGCAAACCCACCTGAGAAGGACCTCGGTGGTACTGGTTGAGAATCATGGAATAGTTAGGCTTGGAAGGGACCTTAAGGATCATTTAGTTCCAACTCCCCTGCCATGGGCAGGGACACCTCCCACTGGATCAGGGGCTCCAAGCCAACCTGTCCTTGAACGCCTCCAGGGATGGGGCAGCCACAGCTTCCCTTGGCAACCTGTTCCAGTGGCCAGAGAGTGGCTGAGCATGAGCCAGCAGTGGTCCAGGTGGCCAAGGCGGCCAACAGCATCCTGCCTTGGATCAGGAATAGTGTGGCCAGCAGGTGCAGGGAAGTCATCCTTCCCCTGTACACCGCACTGATGAAGCCACATCTCTACTCCTGGGTTCAGTTTGGGGCCCCTCACTACAAGAAGGATGTTGAGGGGCTGGAGTGTGTCCAGAGAAGGGGAACAGAGCTGGGAAATGTCTGGAGCCCGGGGGGTCTGGGAGAGGGACCTGGGGCTGTTTAGCCTGGAGAAGAAGAGGCTGAGGGGGGACCTCATTGCTCTCAGCAGCTCCTGAAAGGAGGTTGTGGTGAGGTGAGTGCTGGGCTCTTCTGCCAAGGAACAAGTGATAGAATGAGAGGAAATGCCCTCAAGCTGTGTCAGGGGAGGCGTAAATTGGATATTGGGGAAAATTTCTTCACCGAAATGGTTCTCAGGCACTGGTAGAGGCTGCCCAGGGCAGGGCTTGAGTCCCCATCGTTGAGGGGGTTTGAAAGATAGGTAGATGAGGTGATCACGGATATGGTTTAGTAGCGTACAGGTATGCTTGGACTCTGTGTCAAAAATCACTTCCAACCAAATGATTCTATGATTGTATGAATTCTACCTTTTCTAAGACTGTTTCACCCTGTCCTGCTGGAGAGGAAGGTGGAGGTGCTGGAGTTGAATTGCTGTGCTGCTGCTCCGTGTTTGGGGAGCGCTCAGGGTGTTTGCTTAAAGCAAAGAGAAGGCTGGGGTGGCTGCAAGCACATCAGCAAGTGCTTAGCTGTCTTTGAGTCCGTATTCCTGGTTTCCCCAGGATTACCCCTGGGGACATGTCAGCTTTGCTTTGAAACAATAGCTCTTGTTGAGCAAAATCCCAGGTCCACTGGCTCCAAGGCAGCGCAGTGTGAGGGCTATTAAATATTAATATGGCAGCAACATTAGGAAAATCCAATGGAACTTAAGTGACTTTGAATGCGAAGTGCTGATTAACTGCTGGAGGGGATTATTGAGGAAGTAAATGGAAAGTAACATGGGGAATTGCCTGACAGGAATTGATCGGAGGCTCCCTTTGGACCAGGAGGGGTTTAGTAGACACACTACCTGATGCTGCTGTTCAGAGGGATGGTTAGAGGAGCTACTTTGGCTCTCTCTTTCTATCGGCTTATTAGAAACCCCTGGGTAGTGAAATATCTCCAAATAGGATGAAGCTGTATTTACTAATTTGTGAGGATTAGCAGGAATAGAATTATTAAGATCCCTATCGGAGGCTTTTGTTAGGTGTGTGGCTGCTTTTGCTGGAGCTCATAAAATCACAGAACCACAGAATAGTTTGGTTTGAAAGGGACATAAAAGATCATCAAGTTCCACCCCCTGCCATGGGTGGGGGCGCCTTTCACTGGATCTGGTTGCTCCAAGCCCCATCCAACCCGGCCTTGAAGACCTCCAGGGATGGGGCAGCCACCACTGAATCCAGGGCAGGGATGGAAAGGAAAGGATTGCACCAGCTTTATAATAAATGTCTCTGGCAGAGACAGGTGGCTTTATTAACTCCATTTGTCTTCCACGGCCACACAAATAGCGGCAATAAATCACCCAATCACCGACACTAAGGGACAGAGCTCACGGGGACAGCCCGACTCCATCCCTGCCGGCTTGTGCTCTCTGCTGGGAGGGTGCAGACAGCAGAGCCCATCTTTCGCTTTAGAAACTGGGGAAAATAAGTTTGTTGCTAGAAGAGAAGTGGCAAAATGTTGGTAATTTGTTAAGAAAAACCCACTGGATTCATGTGAGTGGATGCAGACCCAGCTCTAGGCTCTGTCATGCAACCTCCTAGGTAAACTGAGGCACAGGGTTTCCAACCGGGCTCCTGGCAGGGCATGATTTATCCATGTGCCGCGGCACCGTGGGCTTAGGATGCACAGTGAGAGCCTCCGAGGAGGTGCACACACAGCACAGCCACCTGTGCCACCAGGCTGCTGTTTCCTTGCTTTCACTGGCTACAAAACTTCCACCTCCACTACCCCTGTCAAAAATTGTAAGTTTTTATGTTTGCTTTAATAGAAGAGTCTTGTTTTATTGATCTCAACCTGCATGCCCGTGTGTAGCATCAGAAGGCAGAGCGAGCAATCGATGGGGATACCAGGGCTCAGCACTGCTGCTGCCTGCAGTCGGGCATTTCTCCACCCCTCACTGGGCAGGGGGGAAAGTTTGTTCCCCCAGCTCCGAGCATGAACCACCCTGCCCACCTCGCACTCCCAAGGACCCTCCTGGGGCATCCAACATTTAAACCCAGCTGCTCTCCTCCTTCACTGGTGGGGGAGCTGGTTTCGCATCTCATATTGAAAACAGGAGGTGATCCATCCCAGCCAGCGGGGTTTAAAGGCTCAAAGCCTGGGACCAGCAGTAATAGAAAGCTAAAAATGTTTTGTTTCAACTTTATTGCTACAATTCATTCTCTTTCCACTCTTATCTTATAAAGAAATACGGATTTGATAATGAATTTGCTGTTTATAGTTAATATTAATACATCATCAGGAGGGAATCCTTTTCTGTGTCATAAGAAAAGCCTGGAAGTAAAGCGAGGTTTCCAAATGCTGCCTTGGAAAACAATAAAACCAGAAACATGGAATGGTTTGGGTTGTAGGGGACCTCAAAGCCAACCCAGTCCCACCCCCTGCCATGGGCAGGGACACCTCCCACTGGATCAGGGGCTCCAAGCCCTATCCAACCTGGCCTGGAACCCCTCCAGGGATGGGGCAGCCACCACTGCTCTGGGCACCCTGGGCCAGAGCCTCCTCACAGCAAAACATTTCTGCCTTAAGATCTCATCTCAATCTCCCCTCTTGCAGCTGAAAACTGTTCCCCTTCATCCTCTCCCTGCCCTTCCTGATCAAGAGGAGCTTTTCTGTAGCTCCTTATAGGAAAATCCAAGTTTGTTGTGAATGGGGATGGGAGGTATAAATGCCAGGCTTTTAGGTAGAATGTGCACTTTGGTTTTCCATCACTTCACCTTCCATGCCTTGCAAAATACCACAGCTGTCCCTTATTCCAATGTGGAGCCAGAGAATAAAGGGAAATATCAGTAATTCCTGCAGAATGGAAATCTGTTCATGTCCCAGCCTGCCAAGGCTCCTTGTGCATGAAGCTGCTCTGTGGATCTGCCCCTTGGATTGACCCCTTCTCCTGGTCCTCAGCCCATCAGCCAGAGCATTGAGTTGATGAGGATAAGGACTGCAAGAGGAGTGACCACTCATGAGGTGTGATGTCCCCAGACACCAGTCCATAGAGATTCTGCTTCTCATGGAGCAGTGCTTGTTATTTAGTGCTGCCTTTGGGGTGATGGATAATGGGGAACACAGCCCCTAACCGCAGCTATCAGTCTTTGTGGGACCTAGGGAAAGGAGTGAAGGGAGGGAGACAGAGCAGACACCTTATCTGTCTATTTATCTCTCTGCTTTTCTGGCCAAGGAAACCCTGATTTAAGTGGCAAGGTTCCACCTTTTTAGATCTGGATGAATGAGACTTCAAGGGAGGATTTTATTTCATCTGTATTTCTTTTATTACTTCGCCATATCATACCCCTGTCCTTCTACAGCATTAATCATTCTCGTTCCTCCTCCAAGATCACTAGTCTTTCTAATTCTCTGATGTCTTTTTTCGGCTGCAGAGCTGTGAACATAGTGGGTATAATGCAGATCCAGGTACTCGATTTTCTCTGCTCTGCTCGGCTCTGCCTACTTCTGCCTTTGGTTGCAAATACCTTTTACTCTTGCCTGCAGTCCCCAGTTCCTGGTGCTGAGCAGCCACAAAGCAGAGGAGCTGCAGGTGGATTTTCAGCAGCTCTTTCCAGTAAATGTGGCTGTGGAGTGCTCTGGGGGACACAGGGGAGCCCGCAGGTTGCCCCGTGCCCGCAGGTTGCCTCTCGCTCCCCGCTGCTCAGCTCAGGCACTCAGCTGCCTCTGCACTTGTCTCCCCTGTAATTTTTCTTTGAGCAGTCATGCTTGAAAAACGTCTTACATGTAGATCTCTGTAGAATGGGAAAAAAAGGATGTTGAGTGGGTGGATTCAGGGGGAAATAAAGGAGTTTATTCTCGGTGCCAGTTAATGAAATTAGAAAATGGAGAAGAGCTGTGCCTAATATCACACAGTGGAAGATAAAATACATTTAAAAAAAATCACAATGCTGCAGCTCTCTTGGCATGTCAAAATATTACATTTTTTTGGATGATAAAGATGGAAGAAATAGCTGGGTTTCAATTTCAGGTGCCACATCATATCTCTTCCCCTCTGTAATTTTTATTAAAATGTGAATGTTCCAGGAAGTCATTATGTCAGCTTTATTGTGTTTGCAGAGGAAATAAAAAGTTTATTTGAGGGAAGTGCGTAGAAACAAGGTCTGCGTGGGGAGAGCGGGGCGAGCTGTGGCTGCTCTGCTGCCCATGCTCTCACCAGCAGGACCTTGGCCGCGGTGGCAGAGGGCTCAGCATCACTAGGGCTGCTCTTGGGTTTATACCTGGTGTGGATTCATGCGTCCGGTGTTTATGAATGCCCCTGGCACAGATGCTCCGTGGGGAATGATTGCAGGTGGGATGTGCGAAAGGCTCAACAATACAAACCCATCGCTGCTCGTGGATAGTGTTGGTTGCAATAAGTTTGTGCTTGAAATACAAGAGAGCATTGGGAGCTCTTACTGTGTGCAGAGGTGAGGATCTTGGCTGATATAAACCAGAGTGCTGGTTTGGACCCAGCAGCCTCCTTCGTGACAGCACTGTTCCGACAGTCCCCCTCTGCTGCCATATTCCCCTCTCTTCTCCCTCTTCTTGGTTGTGCTTTTTCCCTGGTGGATTGCTCTAAGGGGAAGCACCAAAGGAAAGGAAAGGTGCTATGTTTTTTCTTTTACGTTTGTTTTGTATGCTCCTTTTTCCCTGTAGCTGTGCCTATTTTACACGTTTGGGCAATCTGTGGATGTCTGTTGGGTTTGCTGTTTGATTTTGTTTGTTAGTATTATAGAACGAAAGCTCACTTGATGAAGTTGCTAGGCTCTTTCAAACTTAGAATCACAGAATTATTAAGGTTGGAAAAGACCTCCAAGCTCATCCAGTGCAACCATCAGCCCAACCCCATCGTGCCTGCTAAACCATGTCCCAAAGTCCCACATCTGCACGTTCTTTGAGCCCCTCCAGAGGTGGAGACTCCACCACTGCCCTGGGCAGCCTCATCCACTGCTTCACCACTCTTGCAGTAAAGAAGCTTTTCCTACTATCCAGTCTGAACCTCCCTTGGTGCAACTTGAGGCCATTTCCTTTCATCCTGTCACTTGTTCCTTGGGAGCAGAGCCCAGCACCCACCTCACTACATCCTCCTTTCTAAGGAGATGCAGAGAGAGTGATGAGGTCTCCCCTTATGCTCCTCTTCCCCAGGCTGAACGATGTCAGTTCCCTCAGCTGCTCCTCATAACACTTGCCCAAGCGAGGTGATGGGAAGCACGTTGCATTCCTGGTACAGATTCTCTCACGCCCAGCCAGGTCCCTGCTGACCCCATGGGGTGCCTGAAACAACTCTGCATGTCCAGAGCTTGCATTTCATTTTCCCTTCCCCTGACAGAGGTGTTAAGTCCTGGACATCACCTGACAAAAAGGGCACTGGCAATAAAGCTTTTAGCAGCAATGGCTGGAAGACACAGCCTGCCACATTCACATGAGAAGTTAGGTCCGTTTGAGGTATTTATTGCAGGGAGGGTGATGAATTGGCTCAACCCCCCCTGGGAAGCAGGAGGTTTTCTCCACATCAAGCTCCCCAGAAAGGTCGGTTTTGCCAAACGCGCCCTATTAAGCTCAGTTCTGGGGCAGCAGAGGAGATTGAAGGCTCTGTGATCCAGAGCAGGTCAGCCCGTGGGTGCTGATGTTCCCTCCTGGCTTGAAAGGCAACAGATTGCTGAATGTCACCAGTGCTCATTCAGTACAGATTCATAACGCCTGAGAGTCAGCGTGGGAGGAAGTGGATGGATCTCCAACCCCACCGTCTCCGGTAATGCTCATTTCAACCCTTTTTTGGCAGCTGCAGCAGAGAGGGCAAATAGAAGTCAGCCTTGCATCACCCGCGACGCCCACTTGCAGCCTTAAAAGAACCCTTGAACCCCAGAGAGACTTTAATTACTGCAGTCAAAGTGAGCTTGTGCAGGGGTCTGATAAACTCCTATATGTTGCATACGTGTGGGAATAGTGTCTGTGTGGCAGCTATGTGGCTCTTGCAGGGGAAGACATGCTTCAAAAAGAGTATTTTACATCCCAGCACATGGTGTGAGGCTGCATCCTGCAGCCTTTCCCCTTCTTGCCATCGAGGGAGCAGCTCTGCATTGGGTTGGCAAAGTGAGGAGGGGAATTGGTGCCTGGCAGCATCCTTTTCCTATGGGCTTTGAGCTCTTGTTACAGATCTCGGCTTGCAAACACCAGGCTGGGACAGGGTAGATGGGGGACACCTGGGGCTCAGCCTGTCCGAAAAGGGATGGAAAACACCCTTCAAGCAAACAGACAGGGGCATGGAGTGAGGATGCCGGGGATGGGCATCCCAGGGCCAGCGCAATCCCTGATTGCTTCTTCTGTTGAACGTAAAATCCTTTGGTGGAAGTACTTACGGGCATTGGCCGTGGTAATGCAAAAGGACAGCTTGGTGCTCCTAAGCTACTGTATAAATTGTTGAGTCTGTGAGCTGTAATATTAGCTTTTAAATTTAATAGCATTTAGAAATAAGTCGTACATTTCTATGAGATTTACTTGCACAATTAGAAGCCTGGAGGAATATATTTTCTTTTTAATTCAAAGCATTTTCATAAAAGCTTTGGGAAGAAGAGAAAGAAATAGGGACGTTTTAACTCTCCTTTTTTAATGCCCAAAATAAAAGTCTTTAAACTGGATAATTTTGGAGTAAACTTCCTCTTCCCCAGGCTAAACAGCCCCAGGTCCTTAGCCACTTCCAGAACCCTTGGGTTCCAGACTATCCTTCAGCTCCGTTCCATTCTCTGGATGCACTCCATTCCCTCAATGTCCTTCTTGGAGTGAGGAGCCCAAAACTCAACCCAGGATTTGAGGTGTGGCCTGACCAGTGCCGAGTCCAGGGGGACGATTCCTTCCCTGCTCCTGCTGGCCACACCATGGCTGATCCCAGCCAGGATGGTGTTCTTGGCCACCTGGGCCACTGCTGGCTTATGTTCAGAAAATAAGAAAGCCTTAGGGGCTCGCTGCAAATGTGGCTGTGTTTCTCGTGATGGGCTGAGTCCCACAAACCTTTCTGCCCCTGCATCCCACCCTCATCCCTGTCTCCCCCCAAGCAGGATGCTGCTCCCCTTGCTAACGATAAGCTGAGCTGCTGTTATAGTGAGGAATCAC
Organism: Cuculus canorus; assembly: GCF_017976375.1. Taxonomy (NCBI): domain Eukaryota; kingdom Metazoa; phylum Chordata; class Aves; order Cuculiformes; family Cuculidae; genus Cuculus; species Cuculus canorus. The sequence continues at coordinate 502,501 of NC_071426.1, read as the reverse complement.
CAGCAGCACGGGTTATTTTAAATCTTTAATAGACGTATTACCCTACATTAAGGCTTCATCGTCTCCCTCCCTGTGTAAGCACAAAGAGAGCATCCATCACAATTAGTGTAACATCCCAAAAGGCATAAAGAAGATGGACGGGAGTGCCGGAGGGAGGCACGAAGTGCTGTGCAACGCCTTCTAGGGACACGGCTCTGGCAAACTGTCCTCTGAGTTGCTGGGGCAGGAGGCTGGCAGGTGGGCAGCAATGCCTGAGCGGGTGTCAAGCAGGATGTGATGCTGCACGTGTGTACGCTACTGTGTCCTCTGCTTTCCTGCCTCTCTGGTGGTTTCTGTAAAGTCTTGATGCCCAGAGTTTTGTTATTGTGGGAGAATTAAGTAATCAGCATCATCATAAAAAATAACAGTAAGTTTCCAGCCCTTGTGATTCCCATTAAAAGCCAGAAATACAACCTGCGTCTGCTGAACGAGGAGGAAAGGAAAATGCAAATCACGGTTTATAATTGTTATAAAAAGTCTCTCATCTTTATGACCGAATTCACAGGGTTGGGGGAGGGGGGAGGAGAGGCCAGGGAGGAGGCTGATTCCCACTCTAACAGGTTTCTCTCCTTGCTCTCATCCCTCACAACTCGGAGTTGGGTTTGATTTTGTGTCCTGGATGCAGCCAGGATCCATCTGACGCCATAAGCATCTGCGACCCTGGTCCCCAAGCCACTTCCTGTGGTACAGGGTGGTGAAGGCAGGAGAAGAGGGCTTCTGATTTCTGCAAGCTCTTACTTTTCAGGAGCTTCCTAAGCAAGAAAAGCTAGAAAAACCCTCCCCCAGATCTCAGCCTTCTATATCTTTATCCTAGGTTTTCTCTAATGATGCTTCTCTCCTGATCCCGGGGTCTGCGGGAGGGTAGCGAGAGAAGCTTCTCAGAAGCTCTGCTAAGCCCTGCATCCCAGGCAGGAATATGAAACATTAAGGAGCAGCTAACGAGAGGAGAATGGAAAAGAAGCTTTTCCCAGCAGGGATGAGTAGAGCTATGAAAAAAATAACACCCAGAGGCGCTTAGGAAAGAAACAGCAGCCAGGGAGATTTGGCAGCAGGAGTTCTGCTCTATCCTCGGCCTCACTTTCTCCTGCCTCGCCAGCTCCCAGCGCTGCCAGGCAAAGCCTTGGGACTGGTGGAGAGGATGGTTTGGTGAAGGAGTTACAGAAGTGAGGTTTGTGGGGGAGCTGTGCTTGGGCTGCGAATGCCCAGGGTCCTCGGCAGTGGAGCCCTTTGCCTTCTCTGCAGATGGGCTCAGGACCTCCACCTTCCCCAGCGGAGAGGACATGGAATGGTTTGGGTTGGAAGGGACCTTAAAGCACATCCAGTTCCACCCCCAGCCATGGGCAGGGACACCAAGATGAGGGCATTGGGGTTTCAGACAGGAGCTAAAGGAATAAATAACCTTTGTCTTGTTAATTTATCATTTTGGTAAGCCGGGAACAGGCTTCATCCGCTCGGGGCTGTGGTATTATAGCATGTCATCACATACTTAAAGCTTAAATGAATAAAAAGCAATTAAAGTTCCCGGACCTGCTGATCTGTACATGGCCTCCTCCCCTCCCACTGGTTTTTGTGTAGGTCTGATCCATTAAAGAAACTAATTACTTTCTTTTTACATGTGTAGAATAGCTGAGGTGGGACCTGAATGGGTAAAGCCCCGACTCGTTGGCCCCTTTGACTCCATACCAGTGCAGACCAGAATTAGTTTTTCTTGATGAGGCTTCTCCTTCTTGCCAAGCCAGTGAGAGGAGGAGGAGCCCAGGCCCTGGTCACACCTCCAGGAATTAAAAATACGTCTCCAAGCCCTGCAAAATAAAGGCAGGCGAGGCACCACAGGGGCAAGGCTGTGAGCGGCTGCTGGGCACAGGAGGGTGAGAGCATCCCTGCTGGCGCGGGGATGGGGGAGCCTGAGGAAGGCAGAGGGGAGCCCTCATGCTGGTAAATTTTTAATCAAAGGTGGCATTACTGACGTCCCTGGGTTTGCAGCGCTCTTTTATCTCTGCTGAAACACTTCGAGCTGGAAGGATCCCCTCTACCTGACCTGTATGATTTATACATCTGTAGGCAGGCAGCAGCCGAGGTGTGAAGTGCCGGCGGGGCCGGGATGGATTCCCACTGTTTTTCAACATCCCTACTCTCATCTGCTTGCCGTGCTTCCATGCCGGCTCTGCTCACCCACCCTTTGTGCCTCATGACTGATTTCCTCATTTCTCCTCTTATTTTGAATCGACAGCTCTGGTACAGCTTGCTCGGCCGGGAATTCCAGCCAGGGTAAGGGAACGAAGCATGAAAAATCAGGGCTTTATAACCCGTACAAACATTTGCATTAGTGGTTCAGGCTTGAAACATTTGCAAGTGGCTGCATTTGAAAGTTGTCTGGGTTTCCCTCACACCTGTTTCATAGAGTTACAGAACGGTTTGTGTTGGAAGGGACCTCAAAGCCCATCCAGCTCCACTCTTTGCCATGGGCAGAGACACCTCCCACTGGAGCTGGTTGGGAGCTGTGCCTGGTGAAAGCCTCCCCCCCGTCTGGACTCTGGTCTCAATGTGTTTGTGTTTGTTTGTTCCAATGGTTAATTGCCATCACTATAATAAACAATGTATACTTTATTTCCTATCTGAATTTGTTTAGCTTTAGCTATTCGTTCTTGTTCTGACTTTCTCCGCTAGGTTAAATAGCTATTTAGCACCCTGTATTTTTTCCCCTTGGAAAGCTCTTAGATGCTCTAATGAAGTCACACCTCAGTGAGGTTGCTTGGCTCTTTCAAACTTAGAATCACAGAATCATTAAGGTTGGAAGAGACCTCTAAGCTCATCCAGTCCAACCACCAGCCCATCCCCACGGTGCCTGCTAAACCATGTCCTGAAGTGTCACATCTATGCGTTCTTTGAATCTCTCCAGGGATGGTGACTCCACCACTGCCCTGGTAACCCTTCCAGTGATGGAGAAGTGCCTGTTGCAATGGAACATACACATTATCCTCCTCTCCCTGAGCTCTTCTAAATGCCCATCAGCATGAATTATATTCTTCCCTTCACTAAATATCTCCTTTCTCCCCACACCAGCCCAAACCTCTCTCTGTGCTGCAACGGTTTAGTTTGCTTGAAGAGCTTTGGAGCTGAAGTCAAAGACATTTTTTGTTCCCTTCTTGCGACGCCTTCAGTTGAAGAAAGACCAAGAAGCAGCTTTTATTGAATTTGTTTTTCCCCTTTAAAACCAGGGATATTTTTTCCCGAGGAGGCGGACGCACACCGCGGGCCAGTGTGCTTTACCGGAGAAGTGTATAAATAGCCGGGGCTGAGACAGAGCACAATAGCTGTCACTCGACCACAGCAGAATGGGGGCATGAGTGGTAGCAGATGAATTTCCTAAGCAACAAAGATCCTGTTTTCATGCAAATATCTCTTAGTAATAAAATCCAGGAGAAAAGAAAGACAGATAATGTGTTATATAAGCAGAATTATCTCAGCACTGACTGCTTCTTTCAAGGGTTTGGGGTGGGCTTTTTATTTTTTGGAGACATCAGCAGCCTTTCAGCAACTTGATTTGGGCTGCGAAGGAGAGCAGCGGTGAATGATGTGCGGCAAAGAAAGTGCTTTAGTCGCCTACAAAGCCTCGTATGAATTTAACACGAGCAGCAGCTAATGCAAATAAAAGTCAGGAAAAGATTCCTTGCCGCGATAACACAGCCTCCGTTCCTCTTAGGATTTCGGAGGACTTTGCAAACATCCATTAATTAAGCCTCAAAGGAGATCCCGTCCCCGGTTTCACAGCCGTGATGAGAGGAAGCGTTCTGCTCTGCTGCAACATCTGGGAAGGCTCACGGTGTTGGGATGCATCGGAGCCAGGAGCTGAACCCCGCTGCTCTCCTCCCTTCACCCCTCTCTCTGCTGCAGAGCCAGCCAGGAGGAGGGGGGGTTTTGACTTCACGGCTCTTAACATTGTCAGGCTGGTCCGAGGTTGATGCTTCTTGTCCCTCTCGGGACATTGCCATCTCCAATGTCACCATAAATAATCCTCCAGCATGGAGGGCAGCCGTGCCTGTTCAATCTTCTGTGATGACAGATCCATCCTAGGCAGCTTTCTACTATTTCTCCCTCTGTTTTCTTCTCATTTTTTTTAAGCTTTTATGCATTTTGCAGGGTCTGCAACAAAACAGCCTTGTTCATAAACATGGAGTCCATACCTTGAGTTTGTCCCTGGGCTGCCTTGTTCTGCAGGTGGATTTACCATGGGGGAAGCAGAGAGAATATCCAAAACCCAGTTAATAGATTGATGAAGAGGCCAGCCATGGAAAGCAAATGGGAATGCAAGAGATGGGTGCTGTCATTTGCAGACCTAATTAAATCTGTCCAGTGCCTTGGCACATCCCTACCCTGTGCCATCTGCCTCTATTTATCACAAGGCACTTGGTTTTCCTTCCTCACTGGCTTCATCCTGGCACACGGGACAGAAACTTGCCTCAGCCTGTTATAACTGTTTAATGTAAAAACTGATTGAGATGGTGGCTTTCAAACAGAGGGCAGCATAAATCCAAAATTCCATGTCCAAAAGCCCCCAGATTTAAACCCCAGGGAGACTTGAAATGCGAACCCTTTTCCACATCCAAAGCCCTTGCCCATTTGTCTTTGAAATCTGACATTTGGAAGCCAGACCCTGATTTTTGAGTATTGAGCATCCAAATGCAATTCAGCTGAAAGCACAGATCTTGCTTGAATTTAAACCTCCCCTGAGCCCCTCGGAGCTGGGTGGCTAAAAGCGCTCAGTCCTTCTCTCTGCTGCTTTTGCTTTGAAAGCGGGGGAATAGCCTTCCCTTTCTCATTGCTGCTGTAATCTCTAGAAATTTTGGCTCTGCAGATGTTTCACCATTCACCGGCTCTCCCTTCTGTCCTGACCTGGTGCACTGTTCCAAGCAGTAACTCAGCCACTCGTGCTCTCTCCAAAGGAGACAACGGGGAGCTTTCTGCTTCCCTGGGTTTGCTGCTCCCCTGGCTCTTAGTACGCTTGGCTCCAGTGCCATGTGTTTCTTAAAGCCCACAGGAACTTTTATGGAGCTAAAAGGTCTCTTGTGTTCTCCTTAAAAGCGTGTGTCTCCATCCTGCCACCTCCCTAAGCTCGGAGCAGCAGGAGGATGGAGTTGATCTGTTCATTGCAGTTAATTTTATCTTTCTAATGAATGCAAGTTTGGGGCAGAACTGTTGTTTTACTTCCACTGCCTGTGTCCTTGCATGTCCACGACACGTTGAGGTGCAGAACAGCTTTGGTGTCTGTTTGTGGATTGAGACTCCTCCCTGTGCCACTTGTAGTGGAAATTATCTGGTTGCTTGTAAAAGTTATGTGTGTCCAGATACTCAGCTGCATCAAACCTTGTTTTGTGAGGGACTGATGTTAGTGGTCTGTGCGGAATCGTGAGATATCGCAAAGCTCTGAGAGGAAGGGGGTGGTGCTGAGATGAGAAGGGCAAATCTGAATAGAATCATAGAATCCCTTAGTTGCTAAAGACCTTTGAGATCAGCAAGTCCTACCATACCTGTCCACTACTAAACCATACCTCTGAGCACATCTACTTGTCTCTTAAATCCCTCCAGGGACAGAGACTCCGCCAAGGCACGGGGCAGCCTGGTCCAATGCTTCAGCCCTCTTTTGGTGAAGAAATGTTTCCTAATATCCGATCTCAACCTCCCCTGGTGCAACCTGAGGCCATTTCCTCTTGTCCTATCGCTTGTTACTTAGGACATACTGAGGTGGGAAAGATGCATCTCAATACGTACCACCTTGGTGAGGATGAGAGGAGTGGGCAAGTACTGGCATCTTGGAGGTTGCCAAAGGAACTGGAGAGAGATCAACTTACTCTCTAGAGTGACTTTATTCCAACTCGGAAACTAGAGTTGTCCCCATGTGCCTGTGTGTCTCATCCTGGTTTCAACTCTGGGATATTTTGTCTCCTTTGGGACCTTCACGGGGTGAAGGAACGAGGAAATTTATACTGGAGGAGAACAAGAGCTTTCAGTGATGGGGAATTTTGCTATCTGTATTGGCATCATCACAGAGGAGGTTGTCATGGTGACTTGAGGTGTCAAGAGACTGCTCTGGAGTGGGAGAAAGGGAGCGAGACACTGGTGCAGGGAGGCAGGGAAGAGCGTGAAACAGGAAGAAAGTGGAAAAAAGTGCAGGAATGAGTAAGGAGGGAAGAATGCAATGGGCTGGAGGGAAGGAGAGATTGAAAAGAGAGCGCAGCAGGGAGATTCACACTTTATTCCCTTCTCTTTATGTATCCCCTGGGCCAGGGTGAGCAGAGAGCAGCGGCACCGACGAGGGGTCTGGGCTGGGCACTGCCTGTTCAGCTCCGGGGTGGGAGGCAGTGGTTTGCAGCCTGTGCCCCAAACACCCATCGCGTACCCGTGGCTGCACGCCCTGATCTGGCATGGACAGGCATGAAAGGGTGGGCGACAGAAAAGCTGCGGAGGGGCTCTTGATCAGGGAGGGCAGGAAGAGGATAGGGGGGAATGGTTTTAGGCTGAAAGAGGGGAGATTGAGATGAGATCTTAGGCAGAAATGTTTTGCTGTGAGGGTGGGGAGGCCCTGGCCCAGGTTGCCCAGAGCAGTGGTGACTGCCCCATCCCTGGAGGGGTTCAAGGCCAGGTTGGATGGGGCTTGGAGCCCCTGATCCAGTGGGAGGTGTCCCTGCCCATGGCAGGGGGTGTAGCTGGATGGGCTTTGAGGTCCCTTCCAACCCAACCCACTCTGTGATTCTATGAAATGAGGGTGGATGCATTTTTGAGGGAAGCCAGGGCTCCATTAAGAAGTTTGCAGGCAGACTCTCTTCCCCTCCTTTTGCCCTCTCCCCCTCGCCAGCAGCCTCCACCAAACCCCCTTCCACAAGCACTAAATCTGCAAAGTAAACCCCAGTGAGAGCACTATCCAAGGGCTGCCGGCTATGACAGATGTTACTTTATGGAACACGGCACCAGAGATGTGAAATACATAGTTCATAAATGTCAGGAGGAAGGAAGCAATATCCTGGATTGAGGTTGTTTGAGGTTTTTTTTCTTGTGAAAGCATCTTTCCAAGTGAACACAACACAGGCCTTGCTGCCATTTGGAGTCAGTAGCTGGCTGCGTTGGAGAAGGCTCTGGCGTCCCCGGAGGTGTTCAAGGCTGGGCTGAATGAGGCTTGGAGCAACCTGGTCCAGTGGGAGGTGTCCCTGCCCATGGCAGGGGTTGGAACTGGATGGGCTTTGAGGTCCCTTCCAACCCAAACCATTCCATGATTCTATGATCTGAATGTGAAAAGAGGACTTTTTTCCCCCTCACTCTGTTGCACATCTGTCTGAGAAACTCAGTGGCAGGAGATAAAGCTGAGGCTTCTCTTAATTGAAGTCTCCAGGGAAGGCACGTGCGTCTATAGGAAAAGAATACCCGTGTTTGTGTGTGTAGAAATGTATGTGTATATGGATCTGCAATTAATTAGGCCCTCAGTTAGTAATGAACTAGCAAGGTTTCCACCATTTCCAAAATGCTTGATGATTAATGCTGTTTTTTCCTCCTCTGGATGCTGTCATTGTCGTCATTAATGCTCAACTGCTTAATTTCCACCCCCGTAAGCAGCAAACCCCAGCAGCATCCTGCGTCAGTGGTTTGCACCATGGCATGAGTTGCACCAGGGCAGGGTTAGATTGGATATTAGGAAAAACAGGGGGATTGAAACTAGATGACCTTTAAGGTCCATTCCAACCCTAACTATTCTATGATTCTATGAAAAATATCTTTACTGACAGAGTGGTGAAGCACTGGACCAGGCTGCCCAGGGCAGTGGTGGAGTCTCCATCCCTGGGGGGGTTCAGAGAACTTTGATGTGGCACTTGGTGACGTGCTTTAGCAGGCACGGTGGGGTTGGGCTGATGGTTGGGCTAGAAGAGCATAGAGGGCTTTTCCAACATTAACGATTCTATGATTTCCCCTGGCAAATTGCAGCCCTCCTCCTGTCCTCTGCCTTCTCTTCTCAGTTCAAGAACCAGAGCTGACCACCCATCCACTCTGACGTTGGTAGTTTTTAATACAAGTATGTCAGCAAGCGTTCCTGGAACGCCGCCGCGGCTTGGCGGGTGCTGGGGAGGGCAGGGGGACAGCCCGGTGCCTCTCGCATCTGCCTGCCTGTCTCTGCTAAGCATCGCGTGGCCGGTGATATGCATTTCCACCCAGGCACTGCTTGGAAGCCAACAGACGTGGCATTTAACACTAATTCCCTTTGACTGGCCTCCCCCAGCCGCCCGCGGCTCCGTGTGCTGTCTCAGCTGCTCAGAAGGCATCGACAGAGCTGTGGCTTTGGAGGTTGATGGCATTGGCCATGCTGAGCATCAGAGTCTGAGGAGAACGTCCTGGGAAAAGGATAGAGGATCACATCCAGGCTTTTTTTTTATTCATTGCTGCTATGAAAAACATCCTGTTGGTCTCGGGAGACGCTGCATCCCCAAGATTTTTGGAGTAGGAGAGTCGCAGTGCAAACCGTTGAATTTATTTGAAAGAAGGAATGAAAAATCTTAAATTTCCTTGTCTTCTCGCAGCAAAGCTACTTTTGGCTGGAAAATAGGCCAATTTCCACTTTATCTAATGCCTCCAGCTGTGATGTGAAAAGCTCAGAGGAAAAAACACATCTAGCACGTTATCTCTTAACTGCAAAGTTTAATTATCCTCAGCTGCTCTGCTGGAATGTGGCTGTGGCCGGGCTGCAGCCAGCTGGGACAGCACTGGGGCTTGCATATCATAGAATCCCAGAGGGCTTGGGTTGGAAGGGACCTCAAAGCCCATCCAGTCCCACCCCCTGCCATGGGCAGGGACATCTCCCACTGGATCAGGGGCTCCAAGCCCCATCCAACCTGGCCTGGAACCCCTCCAGGGATGGGGCAGCCACCACTGCTCTGGGCAACCTGGGCCAGGGCCTCCCCACCCTCAGAGCAAAACATTTCTCCCTAAGATTTCATTTCAATCTCCCCTCTTTCATCTGAAAACCTTTCCCCCTTATCCTGTCCCTGCCCTCCCTGATCCAGAGTCCCTCCCCAGCTTTCCTGGAGCCCTTTCAGCACTGGAAGGTGCTCTGAGGTCTCCCCAGAGCCTTCTCTTCTCCAGGCTGAACAACGCCAACTCTCTCAGCCTGTCTGGCACTGGAGATGCTCCAGCCCTGGGGTCATCTCCAAGGACTCCAAAACTGGACGCAGGGCTCCAGGTGGGGTCTCACCAGGATGGAGCAGAGGGGCAGAATCCCCTCCCTCACCCTGCTGGTTGCACTGCTCTGCATGCAGCCCAGGACACGTTTGGAATTCTGTTGCTTGGATAGGGCGGGCAGGAGTGTTCTCCTTCCTTCTCCCGTTAGCTCCAGGTTTCTGTGATGAGGAACACAAATTTTCTCTCTTCTTGTTCCTCAGGCTCTGTGCGTTTTGTACCCACACTCACAGCACCCTGCGTGGGATCTGTACGTAGCTGAGATGTCCATCAATTATTTATAGAAAGCATATATTCATTTTGCTCTTAATTTATTCACCATTAGCTTCATGGTAAATAGAAGAAGAGACAAAAATCAGAGATGTACAAATATGGATGGAAATATTGAATAACTCTACAGAAATAAATCCACTGAAGAGGGGGCAAATGTTAGAGAATGTGGTAGGGAGGAGAGGAGAGTTAGAAGAAATCAAAAGCTTTAATATAAGCAGGGCTTAAATGCGCTTGCAAATGTCAGCTCCTTAATAGCTTGTCCTAAGTCTCAGCATGTTAGAAAATATAAATGATGGAGAGATCCTTCCCATTAGCCAATATTAGGAATTTTATGTATCTACATCTATTCTCATTGATTGCAGCTGGCCTCTTACGTGGTTGGGTTTGATTGCATTTAATTCATTAATTAGTATTTGGGTAAGGTTTTCTTCTTCCTCCCCTGTCTCCTTTCCCCAAACTCCTCTTATTTCCCCTTAGGTTTCAGTAAGAAATTGAATTCTCACAGCCAATGTTTTCAGAAGATCTGGGGAGCAATACGGTGTGATGTCTTTTTTTTTTTTGGTAATCCACTGTGCTTTGGCAACTCGTAATATTGCGTTAATGAAACATTTAATGCAAACAATAAAGGAGGAAAGTGGAGGAATTTCACTCCTGGATTTCAATTTAGCCAAGCCCTCTGCTTGGAGGTCTCTTCCCAGTCTGAAAAACAAGGGCAATGCTTTTGGTGCCTGTGAGAGTTGCTAGTACTTTGTGAGGATGGAGATGAAAAGACCATAAATGCTTTGGTGCAGGCAGGGAAAAGCTGTGCTGGGTCCCTCCGTGGTTGCCCTGCTGCCTGGTTTAGGCTGGTGATGCTTGGATGGCACTGAAAGGTCTGGGGACAGACTCTTTAGTATGGCCTGTAGGGATAAGACCAAAGGGTAATGGTTTTAAACTAAAAGAGAGGGTAGATTCAGGCTAGATATAAGAAGAAATTCTTCACAGTGAGGGTGATGAAGCGCTGACACAGGTGCCGTGGGAAGTGGTAGAAGCCTTATCCCTGGAAACATCCCGGATGAGGTTGGATGGAGCTCTGAGCAACTTGTTCTGCTTAAAGATGTCCCTGCTCCTGCAGGGGGTTGGAGTGGATGACCTGAAAAGGTCCTTACCAACTCAAACCATTCCATGGTTCAATGATTCTTTGGCCACAGCCTCCTGCATGCCATGGAAAGGGCTCAGAGGTGCCCTGTTGAGCATTTGAGGCACTCCCCCTCGGGCTCTCAGCACCTATATCACCTCTCCCACCCACACAGGTGCCTCTTGGCTGTGTGGAGACACAACGTCTCTCCAGAGCTCTCACTCCCGCAGGAAGAACAAATGGGTGAGAAGACCTTTTCTCTACCCCCTACCCCCACTGAGCTGTTGATGAAATCCCTGTTCCCTTCTTTTCTCAGCACCAGCTGGAGTTTCGCTTAGCTCCCACAGTGGTGTTAGTTTGGTTTTTTTTTTGCCTTTTTCCCTTGCGGACTGATATTTTCTTCCTGGCTCTGTGGCATTTTTTTGTGTGTATTTGTCAAGGACACCAGTGTTTAGGAAGAAAACAGACCCGCCAAACCCAAAATACACAACACTTGAAAGACTGAAAGATCAAGATCTCTGTCATCTAAAGGAGTAAACTAATAGTGTGATTGCAAAAAGCCCCCGTGAGGATCCTATCTGTCAGATTGCTGTCAGCTTTGTACTAAACATCCATTAAAGAGCATTTACATGAAAAACATGCAATCTCCGCTCCAATCAGACGCTAACCTAATCCTGCCAGCAAATTGAAGGTGAGATCTCAGGCGAGTCCAGCCCTTTCAAATGCAATGGGATTTTTGCTTCCTAGACCTTTTCCAGGGGTGAGAGCTGCAGGAACAGGAGCTGAGTCCCGTCCTCCTTTACTTCTCAGCACCAGCCAGGATCTGGCACCGTCTGAGAAGAGCTAATTCTTCTCCTTTTACTGGTCACACCAGTATACAAGCTGGGAATGACAGCCCATTTACATCAGTATTCTGGATCGAGACAAGCAGTCTTGCTCCTAATCCCCCAAACGATTTCTTCTTCGGGAAAATGCTTCTAATCCCTGAATGAGGAGTCATGTACGTGGATGAGAGACAGTGACAGCCTTCAAACTGGGAGCCTGCATATTGTGCAGCTATAAAGCCAATATCCCGAGGCTGTGATTGATGGAAATTCTGTCATTAACAGCCAAGACATTGGATTTTCCAATGCAACAATCATCTTTGCTCCAGCTTTATGCATCCTTGATGAGGATGCTCTGCCACTCCAGACTACATTGAATTTTAATCCCCCTGAAATCAGTTATTCCAACCGCTCTTAGTGACTCTCTTCAAGGCCCCTTGTTTCTCACTGTCGAGGTTTGTACTTGTGGTTGCAGCTAGGAGCCTGAAAGTAGTGCTCCGAGAGCCTTGTTAAATTGCATCTTTATATTAATGGGTGTAGAGAAAAGCTTCAGCATAAAAGAAAAAACGCAAAGATCTCTGGTAGGTGAGGGTCTCTGTTTGGTGCACGTGGAGCAGTTGTGGTGGATTTTAAAGCCTTAGTAAAAGGAGCAGCATTCAGTCTTGGCATCTGGAAGCGGAAGTCAACCAGCTCTAATCAAAATAAAATCCATGCTTTTATCTGGCCTGGTAATTAATCATGGGGCGCATTACTAAAGGTCAGGCGCCTGATGTTTTAAGAGCACAGCCTCAGTCCATCTAGAGAAAGTTGTACTTGAGATGGGGATTACTGGGTGAATTTCTATGACACTCATTAGAATTGTGGAATGGTTTGGGGTAATAAGGGACCTCCCCTTATCCTGTCCCTGCCCTCCCTGATCAAGAGCCCGTCCTCAGCTTTCCTGGAGCCTCTTTCAGTACTGGAAGCTGCTCTGAGGTCCCCCTGGAGCCTTCTCTTCTCCAGCTGAACAACCCCAACTCTCTCAGCCCGGTCTCATATGTCCTCCAGCAAAACATCAGGTTTGGTGTGGGAAATAGAACATTTTGTCCTTAAAAATGGCCAATCTGTGAGATCCAAGCTAATTCTGCTGAAGTTCCATCTGTCATCTTTCAACATCAGGCACTGCAGCTCATAGTCCTTCCCAGTTTCATGTAGGAAAGGGATGGAAGAAGCGAGAAGATGAGAAATTTCTGGCCCTGGGCATCAGCCCCTCCTGTACTGTCAACTCGCAGGAGCGTGCGGCAGCGAGCGGTGACAGCAAAGCCGTAAATAGGAGGCAGAGCAGCAGCCAGGTGCCAGAGGACTCAATGCTGAACGACAGGGAGTTACAAAGACAGTTTGAGAGAGATAAATGTAGGATAATAACGGTATGCATGTCTTTGCAGCACCTGTCTCGCCGTGTGTGAGGGATCAAGGAAGAGGCTCAGGAGTAAGGAAACAAATCTTTGTCTGTTATTAATGAACAAAGAGCAGAAAACTCTGGCAATGGAGCTTTCTGCGTCTAAAAGTCAATGTCTCTGATGAGCTTTTAGCTCTTAAAGGAGCTGAAATTTCTCCCCAAAGCCTTGGGAGTTTCAAATGAGTTCGTAGCTCTGTGATGATATGTAAGCAGGGTTTTGAGTAGATTTAATATCGCCCTTACGTCAATTGTATCATTGCGTGAAGCTACGTGTAAACACCCTGCAGAAGATCCCTGCTTTCTGCATGTGCTGGTGATGCGCCAAAGGGGGTGTGATGAGCAGCGGCGTCGGGAAAGCCATCGGGAAAACCAGGACCTTCAGCTAAGCTGGGACTAAAATCCACAGTCCTGTTTTAACACCATCTTATTGCTTAAGGCCATTTGTGCTGGGAGCTCACAGGTGGTTTCCATATGCGGTGAAAAGCAAACCAAAATAGGGCATCAGCTTCTCCTCTTGTTCCCAGTTAGAATCATAGAATCATTTGGGTTGGAAGGGAACTCAAATGCCATCTGGTTCCAACCTCCCTGCCATGGGCAGGGACACCTCCCACTATATCAGGCTGCCGAAGACCCATCCAACCTGGCCTTGAACACCTCCAGGGATGGGGCATCTACAGCTTCCCTGGGCAAGCTGTTCCAGGGCCTCACCACTCTCATAGTGAAGATATTCTTCCTTATGTCTAGTCTAAATCTGCCCCTCTCCAGTTTGTACCCATTGTCGTTCATCCTATCACTACAAACAGCTGTTTGCACACACACATGTTACTCACCACCAAACCATCCAAGCTCAAAAACCTCTTGACATGCATTCTCAAAGAAAGAGTGAGCTGGAAAGCTGGGAACCATTTAGCAGAATAAATCAGGTTCTAACTAAACCAGTTACAGCAGCGAGGGAGGTTAATGCACACGCTGCAGCCAGCACGAGGGTGAGGCATTTGAGCTATATGAAAGATCGCAGTCTACCTCTCCCTTCCCGGTAGTCCAGGGAGAAGTTTCCATCTTGCTAACAGATACTGTGTCTTTATATAGCAGGCAAATTATTCCAAATGGCTTTTGTGGAGTCATGATGACATATGTTGAAACATATTTCCAAGACGATGGGAGATTGCAGGGGAAATGTGCAGGAAGCTCTTCCCCAGAGGAGATGCTCTTAAAACTCACTATGAAAAATCTGCAGCAAATGCGTCCAGGTCAGAACGTTTGACTGTGTAAATCAGAATAACTCTAGGGCCAAATCCAGAAATCTGGCAGAACACAAGGAGCTTTGCCCACCCGCCTCGCTTGTAGAGCCTCGCGGGTTTGTACTGAGCTCAGAAACAACCCACCATTTTCCAGGTAATAGTTTTAGGTTTACAGGGAAGGGTGAATTTTACATTGTTAACTAGGAAATTAGGCTAGAAACCCACAAATTAGTCTAGGAATATAAATGCCCTTTGCATTTGTCTTGTAATACCTGAGATTCATTAGCAACTTTGGTGAGAGGAGGTTATGATATAGCTTCTCCATCAGAGCACAGGGTTTCCATGCAGCGTCTTTCTTTCTGTCTTGTTTCAAAACGCTCTCCCCTCCAAACAGTTCATTTTGAAGCTGGCAATCCCATCTCCTTCATCATCATAGAATCACAGAATGATTTGGGTGAGAAGGGACCTCAAAGCCCATCCAGTCCCACCGCCTGCCATGGGCAGGGACACCTCCCACTGGATCAGGGGCTCCAAGCCCCATCCAACCTGGCCGGGAACCCCTCCAGGGATGGGGCAGCCCTTCTCTTCTCCAGGCTGACCAACCCCATCTATCTCAGCCTGCTCTCGTATGGGGGGTGCTCCAGCCCTTGGATCATCTTTGAGGCCTTCTCTGGATGGTGCTCAGCACACACGTGGCTCCTCACAGAACAAGGGGAGACATCACGGTGTTGCAATCTTAGTTCCCTGTTTGCACCGGGTCTTATTGGCACACCTGGATGTTCATGTTCAACAGTTGGCATTGGATTTTCTTGCTCAGGAGAAAACCCATCATTCCTGCGCACGTATAATCAAAGAAACTCTTTCCTGATTAATGTACAGTATCCGTGGGGAAGGGAAAGAAAAAAAAAAGAAAACAAACAGATATTGGACCCAAGATCTTTACACACAGCGCTCACGGCAAACAAATAAAGGATGATAGATAACTGAATACAGGAGAGGAAATTGTGCTCTTCTCTCCTCTAACAGTACCACAAAAGGCCCATCTCTCTGGTTTCCTGGTAATTACCAGCCTTTCTGTCAGTGGGTTACCTTATATTAATTAACATTATTTATTGCTGTTGGCAGAGTGACTGCTACAGTAAATCAAGCAATTAGCAGTCTTGTGTATTGCACTCGGAAGAGAAGTAACCAGGTGCCAGAAAGGATTTACTTTCTGCTTTATGTTTTATTCACAGGCTCTCCATTTAACATTGCATTTCTCCATCGCGCTGCGAGACAAGGTGGAGGAGCGTGTGGTGCAGCAGCACCGGTGCCTGCTGCCTGTGCTGCTGGTGGCTTGCAGGCAGTGAATGATATCGTAGAGGGGAGGGATGAGGGTTGCTCATCCTGATCCAGTGGGATGGGGTTGGAACTGGATGGGCTTTAAGGTCCCTTCCAGCCCAAACCATTCTATGAGTCTATGATTCCTAGCATGTACTTCAGCCTTGGTGTCCCCAATTTGGCACCAGGCTGAGGGTTTTCTCCCCTCTAAGGAGTAAGAAAAGTTCATAATTTTTCCTGGTGGTGTTTATTTAAGTTTAGTTGCATTTGGTTGCTATAAATAAGTAGCAAAATGTAGCTGGCAAATGGAGAAATTAACTCTACGCAGTGCTGTAAATGGCTAAAGCTCTTCTGCTTGTAGGAGTTGGTTGTTAGTTCCAAAATTGGCCTTCTAGGTGATGGGGGAGTCTTTGGGTGCTTCCTGAGCTGGGTGAGCATTGAGCCCAAACCTCTGCTTTCTCATCTGGTGAGAGTTTGGTCCCTGAAAGAGTTTTGCTGGCTGCCAGTTCTGATTTAATTACACGTCGAGAAAGAAAACATGAAGAAAAGACGGGAGGGAAAAGCCCATGTGGGCATCCAAAGGAGACACTTGGCTTGTTAAAGCAAGGCGATCACAGTTTGCTGCTAATTACAGGAAAAAATACAGCATTCCCTCGAGGAGATGGCAAGAGAGAGACTCATAAAACCCACAACACAAGTATGAAACATATTCTGGTTTTCATAATTGTTCTTTTTTTTCCCCTCCTTTTCTTTTACTTTTCCTGCCATTTGAGAATCTTCTCTGGACTTTGTCTTCTGTCCATTCTGTCTCTGACTGAGCAGAATCAGAGCTCAACAACCTGCACCGCTTTTAGCAGAGGATCCTGTAACTTTAGCAGAGAGCTTTGTGATGCGGTTGTATGTGATTGTTGGGGACTGGGAGCACCGTCGTACTCTGCCGGTAGCTCGGTTGTGTCAGCTTGTAGTTCAGAGATGTTTGAGTTGCTTGGCTGTAGTGGGCAGGAGGTTGTATATTGAATGAAAGGAAGGTTTTTGTCAGCTGCTGAAACTGAAATATTGTGGAATGGTTTGGGTTGGAAGGGACCTCAAAGCCCATCCAGATCCACCCTCTGCCATGGGCAGGGACACCTCCCACTGGATCAGGGGCTCCAAGCCCCATCCAACCTGACCTTAGAACACCTGCAGGGATGGGGCAGCCACCACTGCTCTGGACAACCTGGGCCAGGGCCTCCCCACCCTCACAGGAAAACATTTTTCCCTAAGATCTCATCTCAATCTCCCCTCTTTCAGCTGAAAACTGTTCCCCTTCATCCTCTCCCTGCCCTCCCTGATCCAGAGCCCCTCTCCAGCTTTCCTGGACCCCCTTTCTGTACTGGAAGCTGCTCTAAGGTCTCCTCAGTATCTGGTAGAAAATGATCTTTGAAATAAAGAGCGAGAGCCTGGGTTCTCCCCACCTCCTCTGTGGGCTCGGCAGAGGACCAACCCTCAAAGCACTACTAAAGCATCTTATCGGGTCCAGCCGGGTGCCCTTTTCCCAGTTTCTCTGTGCCACAGCTTCCATAACCCCTCACTGCTTTGTCCTTCTCCTGCTGAGCTGGGTAGTTTTACTGCTGGTTTGTGCCTTCCCAGCTGCCCTGTCTCTCTCCATCAGCGTCGAGCATCGCCGCTCAGCCGGTGGATGTTGACACTGGACCTTGAGGGTCTGAAGGTTGTGATGGAAAAAGCCCAGAGCTGAAAACCTTTCCATTTCCATCTCCTCCTCCCTGGGTGACACTGGGCAGGTGAGAAACTTGCTGTCCTCAGCCAAATGCCTGCTCACATGCGTTATTTGAACAGTTTCCTAAACACTTCTCCAAGAAGTCCTGTAATGAAAGGAGTGGTTTCCTTTGGCTCCCTTCCCAGACCTACCCAAACAGAAGGATGCTGACCTAAGGCTATTAAACACTTTGATGTATGGCTGTGTCTCCTTAAGTAGAAGATCCATATTCTTAAACTAAGCTGCCATGACACAGGGACATTATGAACTCTCTGAACCAACTGAATCCTACAAATGAGCCATTAGTTGCTGTACGGCACATTGGCTTCCCTGTGCCGGAGGGGGCTCCTGTTAAATAAGATAATCATTGCTGTCCACATGCCCGGCAGGCTGCTATGTGTTAATTTTAATGCAATTTGTCTTGCCCCCACCCCTCTTACCCTGAACACAATGATCAGAGAAGCCCCACGCCGCTGCACTGGGGGTTTATGCTGTTCCATGAACTTGAGTTCAGCAGATTTCTTGCCATGGGAGGAACCAGGCTCCTTCCTCCTCTGATTGCCAGGGAGGAAACTTGAGGAACGTTCTACTGCTGCACTTGCTTTCATCAAAACTTCATCCTTCATCATCCTTTCAGTACTGAAAGGGGCTCCAGGAAAGCTGGAGGGGGGCTCTTGATCAGGGAGGGCAGGAATAGGACGAGGGGGAACGGTTTACAGCTGCAAGAGGGGAGCCTGAGATGAGATCTTAGGGAGAAACGTTTTCTTCTGAGTGTGGGAAGGCACTAGCACACGTTTTCTTTCAGCTTAGAGGCTTTCAGAGATACTGAATCCTCAGCTGTGTCCTCTAAGATGCCAGGAAGGCCTTTTAAGAGCTGGACTGGAAAACAGAAATGACTCAATATGAGCCAGAAAGGACCATGCTGGGCCACCTCCTGTCTTCTGTTCCCATGCAGAATTTGAGGTCTGATGCTATGGCAGATCCTGGGGGCTGCAACCTGGTGGGATTGATAGGGGAGCTGCCCAGGTCCACGCGGATCTGCTCAGAAATGTGCTTTTTTTTTTTTTTTCAAATAGGCTAGCAAGATATTTTGTTTCTCTGAAATTCAAATGAACACGCAATGATTTTCTTCATTAAAAATTGAAGACAAATAAATAATTGTATACCCCTGGGTGATAATTACCCATATTTATTTATGTAGCTTGTGAATAGTGGATAGGTTGTTATTCCTTCTGTGGGAGACTCTGAGCCAACAGGGGTGGGTGAGAAAACTGGCCCAGAGTAGAGGAACAGAAAAAAAAATGCTCACTGTCTCTTTTCTTTTGAAAGATTAAGGATTTGGAAGAGTGCAAATAACAGGTGATGTCTTCACCCTCCTCTTTTCATATCTGATCACCCACAGTGCTGAGAGCATTGGGATCATAAAATCATAGAGTTCTTTAAGCTCGTCCAATCCAACTGCCAGGTCAACCCCACCGTCCCTGCTAAACCATGTCCCGAAGTGCCACAGCCACATGTTCTTTGAACCCCTCCAGGGATGTAGACTCCACCACTGCCCTGGGCAGCCTGGTCCAACACTTCACCACTTTGTCAGTGAAGAATTTTTTCCCTGATATCCAATCTAACCCTCCCCTGGCAACTTGAGGCCGTTTCCTCTTGTTCCATCACTTGTTCCTTGGGAGCAGAGCCCAGCACCCACCTTACCACAAATTCCTTTCAGGAGCTGCAGAGAGCGATGAGGCCTCCCCTCAGCCTTCTCTTCTCCAGGATAGACAATCCCAGCTCCCTCAGCCACTCCTCATAACACTTGTGCTCCAGACCCTTGCCCAGCTTTGCTGCCCGATGAGGGATGCTGCTGTGGCTCTGGTTCTTTGCCCACTCCTTGCTGTGGACGCTTGGGGATGCTCTCACTCCCCGGGTCCAGTCCAGCCAGCTCTGAAATCAAGTGAGGGCTTTGGTCAGGGAGAAGAACCAGCTCTGGTTATTGCAGACCCAAGTCAAGCTTGGCCAACCTGCTGAAACCCAGACTGGGTTACTTTAGCTGAAAAGCAAGGAAGACCCATGATAGGCAGAGTATTTCCCTTGATTTTGTTCTGTTTTATTTGTTGTTGGGATTCCTAACAAATATAAGCTTGCACAGTAATTAAATTACATTTAATTTGATTAGATTAGAGCTGAGGGAAGCACTCTTCTCCCTCTACAATGTAAGGAAAAGAGAAATGAAACCTTTCAAGAAAGAAAACATGACTCGGGTTTGGAAATGCAAAAAAACCCCAAATTTATCTAGATGAAGAAAGGGAGATGTAATGAACTGCAGTCGAGCAGGAAGCCTGGAGAGAGAATCAAAAGTTTGGGGGATTCATCGGAGGACATAATTGCAACATGTATATTGATTTTGCAGAGATAAGAAAACAAATGTTTGTGGAGATTGGACTTCGTTTATTACATTTATTTCCCCATGGAGTTGATGTTTCTCCATTAGTAAAAAAACAACCCTGGTGTTTTTAAATGCATTGTTTTTTTCAGACATGCTTATTAAGTTATTGCCTGATCCCACTGGCTCTATCTTTTTGCAAATTGGTTTGTCTGTAAGAAGGTTACACTTTCCAGGCAGCTTATGAAGCATCTCTTTCCCTTCCCCTCTTAATTGTTTGCGTTAAAGGGTTGGGATCTTGCAGTGCCTGTGGCTCCGTGGAAACTCAAGGAATAAATCCGTTAGCCCAAACCCTTGCTGAAACTTCAGGGATGGGTCAGCCCTGACTGGGTAGGTGGGGATGCTTCAGGTGTGCTCATGCTGATAACCACCCGCTGACTTCTGCTGTGCTGGAACATGTCCAGAGATGGGCAATGAAGCTGGAGAAGGGTCTGGAGAACAAGTCTTACGCAAGGTGGCTGAGAGACTTTGGGGTGTTTAGTCTGGAGAAGAGGGGAGACCTCATCGCTCTCTGCAGCTCCCAGAGAGGAGGTTATGGGAAGGTGGGTGCTGGGCCCTTCTCCCACGTA
The DNA here is from genome assembly GCF_017976375.1 of Cuculus canorus. Lineage (NCBI taxonomy): Eukaryota > Metazoa > Chordata > Aves > Cuculiformes > Cuculidae > Cuculus > Cuculus canorus. The sequence goes on along the minus strand of NC_071426.1, from coordinate 482,274 downwards.
ACAAGTGATAGGATGAGAAGAAATGGCCTCAGGTTGCACCAGGGGAGGTTTAGATTGGATATTGGGAAAAACTCCTTCACCAAAAGCGTGAAAAAGTCCCAGGCTGCCCAGGGACGTTGTGAAGTCACCATCCCTGGGTGGACTTAAAAGATGGGCAAACAAGATGCTTAGCGATGTGGTTTAGCAGTGGACAGGTATGGTTGGACTCGATAATCTTAAAGCTCTTTTGCAACCAAAGGGTTCTATGGTTCTATGAAAATACTCCTTCCTGCATGTTTTCCATGTGATAAAGAGGGAAACTGAGGGACCAGCAGGGAAATGAGCTTCCCACAGCCCCAGCACCAACCCCATCCTTGCCATCCCACCTCCCAGCATCACCATGAAGTAAGCTAATCTGAGAGGCGAAGGTTTCTTTTTATTCACTGCCATGATGACTTTGGCCGCGTGCGTTATTCAGCCTTACTCCCACATGCTCGTAAGTCTCCTGGTAGCTTTTCAGGGCTCACTGATACCATGGCTTAATCACAGCTCAGGCACCACTGTCTGTGTCGGAGAAACACCACTTCCAGGTCTGATTGATTGGGGTTTAAGTTCTGATTTCTCTTGGAACATAATCAGGCTTGAATGGGGAGATTTTTACAGTGACAATTAAAATAATGAAAGTGAACTTTAAATGACATTCAAACACTGTCACCTGCTGCCGGCTCCACTCTCCCCTCTGCATTCTGGGAAGTGCAATTTTCAGCATCATTCACTGCAGGGTGATTACAGCTGCATCTATTCAGCCAGTCGAGCTAAAATACTGCAGCAGCCTGAAAGGAAGCATTTTCAGGTGTCAGGACCTGCCACAGCGCCTGGTTTCCAGGAAAGCTCAATATTTTTGAGTGCATGATGGGGGCTGAATGCTTACAAAAACCTGGAACAGATTCTGGATTCGTTTTCTCTTTGTGGCATTTACAGATCGTAATGAATTCATGTTGTGCTTGTGGTGTATAATAGTAAAGAGTTTATTGATTTAGAGATCATTATTTCACTATACATTCAGATAACAGCAGCCCATGGAATTACTCATGTGGTCAGGGTCAGGGTCTGATCCAAAGCTTCGTGTTATCTATTCTATTCAGATCTGGATCTGGATAAATTGAAACCCAGCACAAACAAGCTGGGGGTTGAGGGACATGAGAAGCAGGAGCTCTGTCACAAAGGGCCAGTCAGGGAGGTGCTCGGCACTTTGCATGATCCTGTTTAGGGTCCCCTCCAAGCAACCCCTGGGGGGCAAGGGCTAAAGGAGCAGGCAGGCTGGGAGCGAGCACAGCCCTGGGACAGAGCTCTCCAGGCAGGCTGGAACAGCACTGGAAAGGGTAGGAGCAAGGTCTCAGCAAGGACTCATCACCCCAGCCTCCCGGAGCAAACATTTGATTCAGCATGTTGAGACTCGCACCTTCCAGGTGGCTCAGGCACAGATTTCCATCCCTCACTCTTGTTTCTGGTAGAGGTTTGCCTGCCTCCTGGCAGGATCCCTCTCCTACAGCCCAGCAAATGGGACCGATCAGGCACAGAAAAGCTCTCCCCTGGGCTTGTCAACAACTTTGATGAATTAAAAGGGTTCAAGGGAAGCAGTGAAGCGGTGCTTGTACTTCAGTGCAGGCAAATAACCACTCAGTGAGTTCTGGAGAAAGGGGATGTGAAAAGCCAGAAGCTCCTAAAGGCAAGAACAGAGCAGCCTCTGTGGGCTGCAGAGGGGCTAAGGAGGAGAGAAGCCTCCTGCACCTGGGATGGCTTTTGCCCCAGCCCAGCCCATCCCCGAGCCAGGCAGGGCCGTGCCTTTCCAAAGCAGCTGCAGTGGTCCTGGCAGCGGGTCAGAGCTTGGGCTTGGCTGCCTTCTCCATGAAATCAGCTTCCAGGCTCTGACACTCTCAGTCTTATATTTTGTTCAAGGAAAGGAAACCAAATCCTACTATCACGCTCCATCACTTCAAACCTTGCACTGATGCAAAGGTCGAATATTTTCCTTCTGTCTCTTTCAGATCCCCAGTCTTCCCCCTGAGATGTTGGCACATGCACCTTGTTGATAAGAAGGGGTTTGGAGCAGCTTTCCTGAGCAAAAGAGCGGTGCCAAGAGCTCTGCCCTGCTGTGCTGTGGCTCAGCGGTGAGTGTGGAGGGGTTGCAGGATGCTTAAAGCAGAGGAAACTCATGTCCTGACTCTGTTCTTGGTGCACACAAGGAGCCTGGCAGTGTGGTTCAACTTTGCAGTCTCTTTTAGTGCTGGAAGCTGATCTAAGGTCTCCCCATAGCCTTCTTTTCCGCAGGCTGAACAACCTCAACTCTCTCAGCCTGTCCTCGTGCAGGAGGTTCTCCAGCCCTCGGATCATCTCTGTGGCCTCGTCTGGACTCACTCCAACAGTTCTGTGTCCTTCCTGTGCTGAGGACTGCAGAACTGGACACAGGGCTCCAGGTGGGCTCTCACAAAAGCAGAGCAGAGGGGCAGAATCCCCTCAACCTGTTGGTTACAATTCTTTCGATGCATCACTTCTGATGTGTCAAATAGGTGAGGGAGATGATGGTACATCCAGGTGGGAGTCAAAGGCAGAAGGTGTTGCAACACCTTCACCTGCATCTCCCCTGCAGCTCACAGCAGAAGCAGGAAACAAACCCAAGACTTTCTAATGCTGCAAGAGTGATTTAGCAACAGCACCAGTTTTTCTGAGATGCTTATGCAAGGAATGTCTCGTCGCTGAACTCATGCCATATTTTCTCACTGAGCGGCTCTGCCCTTTTCTCCAGCCAGAGGAGCTGCTGCTGGCTTTATCTGCTGCTCAGCAGGAGGGGTGTTAGCTAGAAAAGGCTGCTGGCTGCGAGGCAGGAGCCTGTCTTTGGTCCCTGGGAATCTCCCATCAATCTGCTGTTTGGAGGTGATAAAGATTTTGCTCCGACGTCTGCAGCATGTTTGTGTTTTGATCTGGGAGCTGCAAGGATGCGAAAGCCCTGGTGCCACCTGCAGGGATTCGTGGGGTGCTTGCAAACGTGTGTGTGCCACCTCGCCAGCCGAGGGGCACCAAGTGAATCACAGGGCTCTGCAGGGCTCCAAATCAGTGCAGATCTACTGGGGCAGCAGTCTGGTCCCTGCTCGGGCTGCAGCTGACAGGGCCACATGCTCTCCACCACCCTCCCCCGTCCCTTGCATTACAATTCATCACCGAGCCCTGCTTGTGCCTTTGATTTTGGTGGTTGTGCCTTGCTGAGGGATGACACGCTGTTCAGTTCATTTGTTTCCTGATAATCTCCACTGGTCTCCAACGCTTCCTTCCCCTGGCTTCAACAGCCGCCTGCTAATTCCCATCCAAATCAAGTGGGACTCCTGGCTTCTCAGTGCATGGGCATGGCTTTTAACCAGTTAGCCCAGCTTGCCTTCCAAAAAGCAGGGACGTGCTGGGAAGGAGAGGATGCTTGAGAAGTTGTGGGGATGCTGCTAGCTGGAAGGCAGGGACAAAAGCCTCTTTCGTGCTATGAGCAAAGGACAGCATCGTGTCCCAGCTGGCAGAGTCGCTCCTGGGATATTACCATAAGGGGAATTACCTGCAGTTCTTCACTTGCACAAGTCCTGGCCTGTGAGTCTCCAAGAATAGGCTGTAGGGACACTGGGATGGCACATGTACAGATGTGTCAGTGGCAGAGGGATGCAAGGCAAACTCTGGGATGCCACGTGTCTTGGAGTAGCAAAGCAAAGATGAGGGATGCAAAACCAATCTATTAGCATCAAAAAATCAAGACAGCACAATCGCTCTGGTCTCCTATCTGCAACTTAGGCAGCTTCGCAGCTCTTCACTTCTAATTACCCACAGATAATAAGCGAATACAATAGTGAAGGATATGAGAATAATTTACTATTCATCAAAGAAAAAAGATTGGAATCATTTGCTTTCAAAATATCCATTTCTGCAACGAAGATCCTACCCAAGAGACCTTCCAATCAGCCCCTCCTGACAACTCCTGCCAAAAATCCGTTACAGCTATTAGCAACAAAGTTATTAGCTAGTAATTAACCCTGTAATTAACTTGAAGTGACTTCAGCAATCAACACTGAGATCTAATGTGAACATGTCGTTAAATCAAGTGCCATTAATGTGTGGAAAGATCTCTTTACAGTGGCTGCGATGACAACAATCCAAGGTTGCCACGCAGCTGCTTTGCTGCTGTTGGATTGTCTTGCAGGGAGCAGATGGCGACGAGCAGGATGCAAGGGGTTTGCAGAGATGCTGCCTTCTTCTCCGTCCCTAGACAGCTCACCTAAATCCCATAACAGACTCACTCAGCCATCATTTTCTGGAGAGGCTTCCTCGAGCATCCTGTGTTTTCCAACGTCTCCGCCACTCCAGTTGCTTAACTGCACACAACCCCTGACTTTTGATGAGGTTTTGAGCCAAAAAGCGTTGCCTTTTAACTCCTTGCATGAAGCATTGAATTAATTTCTTCCTCTCCTTCCTTTTTCTTCCCCTCCTTCCTCCTCTTTCCTCCCCTTCTTCTTTTTCTTCCTCTCTTTCCTTCTTTTTCTTCCTCTTCTTTTTCAACAAAGACATCATCACCTCCTGATCTCCAGGACAGTTTGCTCTCTGCTGTGCCTTGCAGCCCAACCAGACACTCCAGCTCAAGTGGGTTTTATCCCCAAAGCCTCTCCTCTCCCCTCCCTGTTCCCTTCCTTCTCCACTCACTCTCTCCCTGATACGCTTAAAAAAGACACAATTGAGTCGCGTTAATACACCCGGCTCTCCTACGTGAGAGTTATTCTGTCTCATCACGGATACAGAGGGAGAGGGAACAGATTTGGCATTTAATAGAGCTATCCTCAAGGACACTGAGGCAGCTATTCAGGAATGATCAAATGACAGGTTTGAATATCAAACAGCAGCCCTGACAGCCAGGGAATCGGAGATCTCTTGTCGTACACCTGATATCCTAATCTGAAATGAGAATCTTGGGGGAGGCTCATCCTTTTCAAAGGGTGCTTTCTTTTTTTTTTTTAGGTAACTTTCCCTTTTGCCTTCAGAAGTTTAACAAAAGTGCATCCATTCAGAGAAATCATTTATCTCCAGTGGCAATCAGCTTAAATATTGCCCATTATCAAGCTGCCTGCTAGTGTACATCAGCAGGCGCTGTTAGGACACGCGGCTGTGCAGATAACATGCTCGTAATTACTTGTCTTTGCAAAATAACCTCAGCTGACGAAGAGGAGGAGCCGGATGGAAAAGCAGCTGAAACCAAGAGAGACAGAGCGAGCATGCGGAGGGCAGGGAGCAGCTCGGAAAGGCACCTGCTCGGCTTTACCTCATCCCACGGCTTGATCCCAACAGGGCTTGCCAACACATGGGACAACGTCACCCAAGACATCCCTCTTCTTCTCCAACCTGAGACCCTGAAACACTGAATTACCTCCAATCTGTGTCAATGCAGCTCTGGGACGGCAGCACCTACACAGGTGGGTGAGATGTCCACGTGCTGCTCATGGACTCGATGTTTCCAGCCATGGTGCTCTCCTAATTTTGCAAATCACTGTCCTGATAAGGTAGGGCTCCACAGAGTGGCTGTGCCCACTGGCTTTTGCCGGGGAATCTTTGCAAGAGGGAGAGTTATGAGTGCCTGAACCAGGGCAGCAGATACCTGGCTGTGAACAGAGAGAGACAGCGAGGCAATGGCAACCTTCCTCATTTCAAAAAACATGTAAGCAGGACTGTATCTCCGTACCTTATATGTATATTCTTTGATATATAACTTAATAAAACTTTATGGACCTAGGATAAGGAATCCACGTTGAATAGATGAACTGGGATTGAAATATGGTCCAATTAAGTCAGTAACAGGGCTGGCTTTACTCTGAACATCCTCCAACTTGAAATGAAATCTCCACCGAAGGAGATAAATCAGCCAACATAAAGCACAACCCCGCTTCTGCGCCGCTCCCAAAGGAGCAGGGATCAGCCTGACCTATGATTTTTTAGGGGAGAAGATGGATTCTTATTGGGATGCATCCACTCGCAAGGTGTTTGCAGGCTCAGGCAGCTCTTCCCCAGCCTCTTGGCTGGCTCTGCCGGAGCCCTTGCGCTCATCTCTGCTGAAAGGAAACAAAACAGCAAATTGTTTTGCCGTCATGTTCCCACAGCTGCAATTAGCACATTCATGCATTGGTTTTATTTCCCCTTTTTCAGCATCCTCTTTTTTTTTTCTTTTTTGCCACCACTTCAAGAAAAAGAGATTATTTTTAATTACAGTTTTACAGTCAATTAATGAACATCAACAATGTGCTAATGAACAGGACTGCGGCACGAGGACACGATGTGCTTCCATGACTGTCAGGGGGATTCTGTAGGCATAATTTATCCACAGGCTGCCCCCATGGAATCTTGGAGATGGGGAAGGACAAAGAAAGCACAGAGCGATGTTGTGCTCTGCTGGGTTCAAGCACATCAATTGATCAGGTGCAGCAGTCCAAGAAGCCCCAAACATTGACCCAACGTGGTAGCAGGATGGGTCTGAGCATCCCAGAGGCACCGAGGGGGAGCTCTGCTTTTTGGTAATGGCAATTTCTTATACCTATACAAATAGCTTGGTGTTAATTAAAGTTTTATCCTGAGGTCATTCTGCATAGTTAAGAAACCTCACCAGTACTCTAATTTCTGATTCATGGTACTATCACCCATGGAGTTGGAGGCTTTGTTTTTCATCAAAAGCAGCTTTACTCTCTCCTCCGAAATGTGAGAAAAGGTATGGTTTTTCTGCATGTGGAAAAGGTCATTCCATCATAAAAACCTGCTGCCTGACATGCTGGTTTTATTGAGGTGAAAGGCAGAAGTATTGAAATTCTTCCAAGCCAAATGAAAAGAGAAAACAAGCTCTCCAAAACAAATAGCAACCCTTCAAACCCTGAATGAAAACCCAACGCGCACAGTTCTACAGGGATGAGGCAATGGTTTTTGGACACAGCCTGGGTTAACAAGCTCACTCTCTCCCCAAGCCTTCTCCATAATGTTGCCTTTGCAGGATTTCTATGCCTCTAACTGGGAAATCGTATTTAAATCCTAATGGAAAGCACTGCGTGGACATCCCTACTGATGCAAGGACTTTATCCATCCTTCCTCTTGGCCTTCCCACCCCTCCTTAGCTCTGGGTACCAGAGCACAGGGAGAGGAGCACAGCACCCTGGTGGCACCTATTGTGCCCTCCCCTCCATGCACCAAAGGACTTGGGTGTGTTGGTGGATGAGAAGCTCAACGTGATATGGAAATGCATGCTCACAGCCCAGAAACCAACAGTGTCCTGGGCTGCATCCAAAGCAGTGGGACCAGCAGGGAGGGATGGGATTCTGCCCCTCTGCTTCGCTCTGGTGAGACCCCACCTGGAGCCCTGTGTCCAGTTCTGGAGTCCTCAGCATGGGAAGGACATGGAGCTGTTGGAGTGAGTCCAGAGGAGGCCACAGAGATGGTGTGAGGAGTGGAGCACCTCCCGTATCAGGACAGGCTGAGAGTGTTGGAGTTGTTCAGCCTGGAGAAGAGAGGCTCCAAGGAGACCTTAGAGCAGCTTCCAGTGCTGAAAGGGGCTCCGGAAAAGCTGGGGAGGGGCTCAGAGAGGGAAGGGAGAGGATGAGGGGGAATGGTTTTGAGCTGAAGGAGGGGAGATTGAGATGAGATCTTAGGCAGGAATGTTTTGCTGTGAGGGTGGGGAGGCCCTGGCCCAGGTTGCCCAGAGCAGTGGTGGCTGCCCCATCCCTGGAGGGGTTCCAGGCCAAGTTGGATGGGGCTTGGAGCCCCTGATCCAGTGGGAGGTGTCCCTGCCCATGGGCTTTAATGTCCCTTCCATCCCTACCCATTCTATGATTGTATGATTTCTCTGCCTTTGAGCTGCTGGAGGAAAGGAAGAAGAAGGGGAAAAAAAACCCCCAAAAGCAGAAAATCTTGCAAGCAGCCAAACTGGGGGAAAATTGCGAGCTCTCAAAGAGTGACAGTTTGCGGAGCGTTGCCAAGCTTAATCGTCACCATTAATCAATTATTGCACATGAAAACAGATAGTGTTGGCAAACTCAGCCAGTGCTTGAATGAAATGGAAAAGGGTTAGACAGCCTTAGATACTTGCTTCTTTCTAGCTGAGGGATCAAACCACGTTCCCATCATAAAAGGCTTCCAGGCTCATAAATAATAAAGTGACTGATAACTGCAGCATTAACTTCGCCTCAGGTTTCCACACCAGGTTCCCCAGCCCTTTACTCCCCCACCTCATCCACGATCCTGAATTGATTAAGGGATTTATTTCTTCACCCCTGTGCCTGGTGGGTGAAGGGGACCCCGGCTCCCAGTGCATGCCCGAGCACAGTGCCGGCATCCGCATCCCTCCCAGGGGGGAAGCAAAGGAAAACACTCTGTGGATTATGAGTAAATAGATTTGACTCAGTCCAGAGTCTTTTTAGGGTGGGTTTTTCTTTTTTTTTCCCTTTTCTGTCATGGTAAATTTTCGGTAACAAGGCAGCCAATGGTGATGGCGCACGGGGATTGAAAACGGTTTCAAAGGAGCCTTATCATGCTGGGGACATGTGCACATTGAGCCTTGGAGATAGGATGAGTGTAGGGCCCTTCTGCAGGAGGCACTCAAATATATACATTTTTTATTTGCTTTTTCCTGTTCCTTTGGGTTGCATTTCTCTTTTTCTAGTTGTTTTAGGGGGAGGGAAGCCTGTCCAACCTGTCAGCAGTACCGGTTTGGTCTCAGTGACTGAAGGAATTTGCTATATCCCTTCCTTAAAGGGCCAATGTCGCTGTAAAAATACTCCATCCAAAACTAAAAGTCATAGAAACACAGAATAGTTTGGGTCAGAAGGGACCTTAAAGCTCATCTGGTTCCAACCCCTCTGCGATGTCCTCACCTACATTCCTCAAAGTACCAGAAAAATGGAGGAAGAGTGTATTTAATACTCATTTTTTCTTCTTGGCATGTGCTTTGTGGACAGCAATGTATCAGATCTTTGGTTTTAGGGGACTGATAAATGGATGGATCCAGGGATGGATACAACCTCAGCTCGAGGGGAGGGGGGTAAAGAGGAGGGAAGGTGTTTTTATGATTTAATCAGGAGTCCTGTGACAGCTCCTGGGTTTTAAAGCTCTCCGCAGTGTTATGAGGATCTTGTCTCTCATTTAAATAAGAACTCGATAGTCCCTGTGGTGAAAGGTTCGCAGACGCGAGGCCAACGAGCCCAGGCGTGGCGGGGGGGCGATGGCTGGGAGGAGACCCACACCTCTGGGGTCTCTTCAGCCCAAGTGGGATTCGCTGTTATTACACCCCTAGAATAAACGCACCAACCCCCTAAATACGGCAGTAATGATAAGAACAAAACGTTGCCTTATTACCCTGACAGAGTCACTGCTCATGGCTAAAGCCAATTGTCTCTAACGAAGTGAGACACCAACAGCACTGGGGAATTACATGGAGTTTAATCATGGAATCATGGAATGCTTTGGATTAGAAGGGACCTTAAAGCCAATCCAGTTCCACCCCCTGGCAGAGACACCTGCCACCGGGTCAGGTTGCAAGAGTGCTGTGCCGGGTGTTGAGCTTCTCCTCAGGGCTGCTCCCAATCCCTTCTCCTCTCAGCTTCTAATCGTGCAAATAATTTGGTTTTGAGTTTGGAAGAGAGATTGCTGACCTCCTATTTGCAAGCTGTGACCTGCAGGGAGATCTCTGTGTGTAGCTGTTGAGATTGATACGGAGAGGACTAAGCCTGCAGCTGGTGTAAACCAGCAATAGCGTAAGGATTTTCAACTCCAGGATGGTTTAAACCCACCAGCCGGTGTGGGAATCTTGGCTGGGAAATGATCTATAGTTTGCTTTTTAGGTGACAGCAGGAGGGCTGGAGCAGGGTGTTAAACGCCTAGCAAGGCTTTTAACTCATCCCTCCATCACTTAAACAATTATCTTGTAGTAACATTTGGGATTTTTGCGCGTTATAAGGTATATTAATTATGAACAGGTTTTGGAATTGAATTCCCGGGCTTTAATGGGCTGCTTCTCTCCCCCGGCAGACGGGAGCTGGCTCCGTTTATGGCCATCCTATTGCTGAAAATGCTCTGTTTTAGCAAGAGGGGAAAATGGTCCATGTCACCCTGAAACGTTCGCAGGGTAATCAGGAACCACGGGGAAATGAAACACTAAAACACTTCATAAAACATAAGTGTTTCATCACCATAACTAATGAAAATATATGATTGCCCAATAAAAACCCCTTTGAATGGGTCACGCATGGTGGCCTTGCTTTTATTAACACTTGTTAACACCAGGGCTGCGGTGACAGCTGGTCGTGGTGGTTATGGTGACAGCGCTGTGGTGACTGCAGTGACAACCGTGGTGGCTGTGGAGACAGTCACAGCAGCTGCAGGGACAGCTGTGGTGGCTGCGGGCGAGCCACGGTGGCAGTGGTGACAGCTGAGATGGCTGCAGTGTCAGTTATGGGGGCTACAAAGACAATTCTAGTGGCTGCAGGGACAACGGTGGTGGCTGCAGGGACAGATGCACTGGCTGTGATGACAACTATGGTGGCTGCAGGGATGGCCGGAAGGCCAACGGTATCCTGGGATGCATCCAAAGCAGCGTGGCCAGCAGGGCGAGGGAAGTGATTCTGCCCCTCCATTCCTCTCTTGGGAGACCTCATCTGGAGGACTGTGTCCTGTTCTGGAATCCTCAATGTAAGAAGGAGATGGAGCTGTTGGAACGGGTCCAGAGGAGACTACAAAGATGATCGGAGGGCTGGAGCACCTTCCCTACGAGGACAGGCTGAGAGAGTTGTGGTTGTTCAGCCTGGAGAAGAGAAGGCTCTGAGAAGACCTTAGAGCAGCTTCCAGTACCTGAAGGGGCTACAGGAAAGCTGGGGAGGGGCTGTTCATAAAGGCGTGTGGTGACAGGACGAGGGGGAATGAGTATGAACTGGAGAGGGGCAGATTTAGCCTGGATATTAGGAAGAATTTCTTCACCATGAGAGTGGTGAGACCCTGGCCCAGGTTGCCCAGGGAAGTGGTGGCTGCCCCATCCCTGGAGGTGTTCAAGGCCAGGTTGGATGGGGCTTGGGCAGCCTGATCCAGTGGGATGTCCCTGCCCATGGTGGGGGGGTTAGAACTAGATCTTTAAGGCCACAAATGTCATTAAAGACACCACCATTATTCCTCTAGCCACCATGGCCATAGAATCATAGGATAGTTTGGGTTGGAAGGGACCTCAAACCCATCCAGTTCCACCCAGGGACACCTCCCACCTAATCCAGTTGCTCCAAGCCCCATCTAACCTGGCCTTGAACACCTCCAGGGACGAGGCAGCCACCACTGCTCTGGGTACCTCCTCCTCCCCGACGTCTTCCCCAGTGTTTAAGTAAGTTAAACAAAAATAACCACCACCATTGTGGAGAAACAAGATTTTTACTTAAAAAAAACCACCCCACAACTCATTTTATTCATAGTAGCTAATTCCATTAATTATGTTATGATGCAATTAAGCATTTCATTTCCTAGCTATTAAAGCTTAAATTATTTATTAATAATTACAGATCATTAGCTGATAATGTTCACTCGGCAGCTCGGGAGCTGAATAATTCATCTCCTTTGACTGAGTGTTCCCCCCTCCCTGACATTTGTCTGTAATTCTCTAAGCTCGGACGTTTGTTGCCCAGCTCAGAGCAGAGCTGTGACCGCCAGGAAACTCCGAGCTCTGGGGGGAGCACAGCCAGGTCTCAGCCCCCTCAAAGGGGCAAAGCCACTCCTGGACCCCCCTTTTCCAGTCTGGAGATAGAGGAGCCGCAGGATTCACCCTCTTACAAGCCAGCAGCTGCCCTTTTGGCTTTCTGAAACACTTATTAGCATGAGAATAATAAAGAAACCAACAATGATATAATAATAGCGAGGAAACTCTCTCCAAAGGACGGGCTCTGGGGTCGCTGCTTCATTAAGAAAGACAGCAATGCTTTCGAATACGATGGCATAGTGCCCCATGCCCTGTTTGGCAGGGCGGCAGCCACTCCTGCTGATGAGGATGTTATGGAATCATGGAATGGTTTGGGTTGGAAGGGACCTCAAAGCCCATCCAGTCCCACCCCTGCCATGGGCAGGGACACCTCCCACTGGATCAGGGGCTCCAAGCCCCATCCAACCTGGCCTGGAACCCCTCCAGGGATGGGGCAGCCACCACTGCTCTGGGCAACCTGGGCCAGGGCCTCCCCACATTTCTCCCTAAGATCTCATCTCAATCTCCCCTCTTTCAGCTGAGAAACCTTCCCCCTTGTCCTGTCCCTGCACTCCCTGATCAAGAGCTGCTCCCCAGCTTTTCTGAAGCCCTTTTCAGTCCTGGAAGCTGCTTTAAGGTCTCCCTGGAGCCTTCTCTTCTCCATTCTAAAGCTCAAAAATCTTCCTTTTCTTTACATGATGACCTTGCAAAAGGCAGTGTCAGCACAGGGAGAGGACAAGGAGATGAGTGGCTCAGGGATAAATAAGGAGCTTCCCCTGCGGGAGCAGGGAGGGATGCTCTGGGCACTGGCACAGTGGTCCCTCTCCATGACCAAAGAGGAGCATCAGCGAGTTTTGAGTTGTGATAATTGCTAAATTTCTCAACATCTCTATTACCTTGCCTTGCAGAAGCAGTGCACGAGGGTTTTTTATATGACTATGGTAGATTCGGATTTGTGGTGTTGGTTTTTCTTTTTTCTTCTCATTGGCGAGAATTCTGAGGAAGAGAGGAGAAAGGAATAGGTGAGAAGGGAAAATGAGAGCTGTGCTGTATCTTCATAGCATCAGATAACAGAACAGATGAGGACTTTCTGCTGGTGATGGCATTAGACACGGATGCTGAGCACCTGTGCTCTATTTCTGGCCAGGCCATCACATTCCAGCAGGACTTTGACCCATTTACTGAGGGAGAAATGAAGCGGATAAAGCAAATCAGAACTAATATTTCTCGGATGCTGTGTGGGCAATGGAGAGGCTGCTCTGGAGCTCTCTCCAAGGACCGAAACGATGCTTTCCAAAGCAAAGTATGACTCCAAAAGTTGATCTGACTTGCAACAAGCAGTGTTTTTTTTTTGGAGAGGTCTTGGAAGGTCTAACTGGGATTGATGTGCGACATGACAAGAGGCAGAGAGTGAGGGGCGAATGCCTTCCCTGCTTTGGAGAGAGGAGTTTGAGTGTGCAAAGAGATGATGATTTTGCGTAAGGGCAGTTGAGTTGCATGCAGCCTCTTCAGCCTCGTGCAGAGCCACGATGCACTGTGGTCCAGCTGCTCCCTGGGAAGCAGCTCCAACTGCTTAGGACAAGCGAATGAGCACGTGAGAAACTTCAGGTGTACGAAGCAATAAGAGGAGGGGAGAGGAGCTTGGATAGAGTCCCCTTTCCTCCATGCCTCAGGGGAAAAAATAAAAGGCACTTCACTGTAACTCAATTAATTAGTTAATGCCTGTGTGGCACTTTGGAGATGTAAAGAGTGAGGTAAGAGCTCGGTGTTATTCCTGGTAACTCAGATGATCGTGTGCTGGGTGAGCTCAGCACCAAATTTGAACAGTGCGGAGGAGGCAGGGAGGAAAAGGCACCTTGCTGTTGATTCAGAAACCCTCTTGGCTTCACTCAGTGAGTCTGGAAGTGCTGGGAAAAGAAGGGAATAGAAGAGAAAAGAAAAAAGAGCATGCTTAGAAGAGCTTGTTAGGTTTGTAAGAAGGAATCATTCAGTCAAACAGAGCAAAAGCCTTTTTCTATGGTAATCACTTCCCACCGGCAAACCTCAGAGGAGCAAGCAGTTCGTCTGAGCCACACAGTTTCAACAGGGTGTGAAATGAGGTGCCATGAAAAGCAGAACTCACCAGCTTCCCAGCAAACACTGGTAGGGTTCCCGCTGCGCTGGGGGGATGTGGGAGCTGAGGCTGGAAGAGGCGCCTGCAGCCTTGGCTCTTTCCTGGCACTTTTGCAAGGTGGTCATGCCATGGGGACTGCGATTTTAGGGGGGATAACAAGTGATAGGATGAGAGGAAATGGCCTCAGGTTGCACCAGAGGAGGTTTAGATTGGATATTAGAGAAAATTTCTTTACTGAGAGTGGTGAAGCCTTGGACCAGGCTGCCCAGGGCAGTGATGGAGCCTCCATCCCTGGAGGGATTCAAAGAACACGCAGACGTGGCACTTTGGGACATGGTTTAGCAGGCACGGTGAGGTTAGGCTGGGTGAGCTTGAAGATCTTTTCCAATCTTAATGATTCCATGATTCTCTGATCTGGAAATCTTCAGACCTGGGAAATGTGTATCTGGTAGCGAACATCACGACTGAGGGCACAGAGCGATCCTTTTTGGGGGGTGGGATAAAAACCTCGAGAGCAGGTCGTATCCCCAGTAAAAGCCATTTCCCAGCCCCGTCGCAGCACATTGCAAGGTGGTAGCGTAGAGAAAGTATGTGGTTGCAGTTAATTAAATGGAGCTCTGCTTTCTGAGCTGAACTCCGTGTGCTTACATAAAACTTCTATCAAAGTGTAGGTATTTGTGTAAACCACCTATAAAATTGTACCGCTCCCTTACTGCCTGGTGGGTTGTTAGCAGATCTAAGCGGGGAAGGGCTCTGCTTTTCCAGGCAGCGGCTACAAATTTTGATATTTGCTTTTTCCTGCCTCAAATAAGGTTGTAAAACTGAAATTTCAGTTGTTCTTCAGGAGGTAGAACTGAAAGTAGCTCCTTTAGGCAGCCAAGCAGCTCCTTGCAAGGAACTGGAAACACTTTTTTGTTTCCTGTCTGGCTTTTAATACTTCTTACTCCCAATTAACATTTCAAAATGAAAAGTCATTCTCGGCTGAAAAAGCCGGAGGTCTCAATTTGAAAGCATCAGAGTTTGACTTTCTGATTATTTCAGCTCTTTCCTTTTGTAACTGGGGGAGAATTCATTGAAACTGATCCTTTTCAACACTGATTTTGGCTTCTGATAAAGCAGTATTTTTTAATTAAAGGAAAAATTACCAGTGGTGAGGCTGCATCTGCTGGTGAATGTAAAGAGGGGCCATTGCAGTGATGGGGACAATGAGTTTTGAATCCACCCCCGCTTGATAGCTGGATCTGTGTCCAGAAGTAATTAAGAGCCTGACTGCCCTAGAAATGCCCTGAACTACAATAAATAATTTATAGAGGGAAAAAAAAATTAGTTCTCATTCAAAAAATCAACCCAGAATGAGAACTCCACCTGGAGAATATGCCAGGTTTTGCTGGCAAAAGTACAAGTGCTTTGATCCAGGTTCAGAGCGAACAGGAGGAGGAAGCACAGGGGAGGTTTCTAGGGGGGAGACAGGTTTCCAAGCAGGGATCACAAGTTGTTGGAATCAACCCGTGACATGGGAAAAGGGCTCAGGGAGAAAAAGAGAGAGAGTGCTTTTCCATCCAGACAAGTGCCAGGCTTGTGCCCAGAGCAGTGGTGGCTGCCCCATCCCGGGAGGTGTCCAAGGCCAGGTTGGATGGCACTTGGAGCCCCTGATCCAGGGGGAGGTGTCCCTGCCCATGGCAGAGGGTGGATCTGGGTGGGTTTGAGGTCCCTTCCAACCCAAACCATTCAGCGATTCTGTGGTCCCTGTCTTGCAGCCCCGGGGGCCGGAGCTGCTGACCCAGAGGAGCGGGATGAGCAAAGGTCCAGGTGGCAGAGAGCATATGTAAATGGAATTTGCCGTTTCCCAAGAGGTTTGGGCTATGGGAAGTCAGAAGCTTACACTCCCTTTTCCTCATATAACCTGAATCCAAAAGCAAGTTAATTAGTGCAGACAGGGATCACATGTGGATGCAGCGCGACAGCCCCATTGCTGCCCTCTCCTCCACACCTGCACAATCTGCCATGCAGATGCTTTGCTAAAAACCTCGGGTCTTTAAAATCCTTCCTAGCAATCTTGATGTGATGAGTGAAGGGGAGGGAAGGATGAAATCAGTGTCAGCAATAAACAAAATTTGTTACATAAAGCCTGGCTTGAAAAACAAGGAGTGGAGTGGGGTTGAGGCTGCCTTTTAAACTTAATTATGCACATGTTTCTCAGTGAGGGTTTATTGAATCATATGGTATAAACCATAAACAAACACTAAAAACCTGGCTGTGTTGACTGCAACGAGCAACAAAATGATCTTTAAAGATCAAATATTTATTTCCAAATCCCAGGAGCTGAGCTTCCTGCATAAAAGTCAGGAGGGAAGCAGTCCGGTCCCTGTAGACACGGCGTATGCATCTTCCCCTTATCAGTACATGAACAAATCACCCAGCCCCTTGCTGGTGCCGAGGAGGCAGCTGCTCCAAGGGCTTCACAAATGCATAAACCTATTGATCAGTGGGTTGTTGGGCAGGGAATTCTCTGTGCCTGTCTTGACATAACTCAGCTGGGTGATGCTGGTGAGATGCCGGCTCCTTCCCATCTCCATCCTTGGGATCGCACGCTGGCACCATGAGCATCACACCTTGAACCCCCTGTGGTTCGAGGGGGTTTATTGGGTGTTTCTTCTCCAGAGCTAAATTAGCACTTCTTTCTCCCAGTTTTGGGAGGAAAACTTCCCATGGTGGCCATGCCTTGTCATCAGTGGCCCCTGTCAAGGGCCGTCCCAGTATGAGTGGCGTCTATCAGGGGCCATCCCAGCATCAGCAGTGCCTTGTGGCCGGCTGCTCTCAGCTCCACGCAGACAGAGTGAGGATGCATTTAGGGACAAAGCTCTGTGGGTTCATTCTCAGCTCGCAAAAGCATCCCTGATGCCATTGAGCGTGGCTACTGCCTGTCCCCAGCTCCATGAGGGGCTCTCATTAGGGAAAGAGCTAACGATAAAAACAACAAGCCGAGCAACTAAACCTTCAAACCTGGCCGCAGGGCATGTTCAGGAGGGAGAGAGTTCAGCGCGCAGCCCGGGAGCTCTCGGCAGTGATTTGACAAGCCGTGGTTTAAATAATTCAAGCCATGAACCCTCTGCCCTCTCTCTTGGGGAATTATTCTGCTCTCAGAAGCTCCTCACACTGAGATGTTCCCTGTGATACCCACCCTGGCAGCATCAGCTCCTTGCAGATACCCTTCAAGGAGCCCCTTCCCTTTCTGCTGTTTAGTCACCACAAGGAGGGGGGAATGGGGGACTTTTTGCTGGTGCTGGACCTGTCCCAGCACAACACAAGTTGGTGCTGAGACCTACAGCACGAGAGATGCCCTGTTGTCCTCCCCTGAGGGTGATGCAGGATGGGTGTGCTGCTGGCTCCTTCCCGTCTCCATCCTTGGGTGTGTGTGCTGGCATCACATGCCCCCAAGCTTCAGGGAGGGTTTATTGAGCATCATCTTCTCCTGAGGGTGAAGCCAATTTCCCCACGTGCTGCTTTGGGGGCTGCTCAGGAGCATGTGAAAGCAGGAGCAAGCAATGGGAAGCCGTATGCCCTTGGTTGCCACCTTGCCTTGGGATTCATCATCCCTTCCACCCTGTCACCTGAACAAACAAACCAGCCCCAGCAGCTTCCCCTTCCTTCTCAACATGTGAGTTCTCCTTCATCTGCTCTGAAATCTCTACAATTTACTCCTCCTTCCCCTGCAACGTTTATGGCTTTTATGTTGTTTGAAGGTTATTTATAACAATTATGTAAGGAAGATGCAAGTGCTGTAAACTGAGGTAATTTACTGTAAAATATACGAAGCGCTAAGAAAATAAATAAATAATCAAGCAGCGCCTTTCTGCGTCGTTACAAGTGTTGTAGGTGGAGGAACCTGTCACTGCAGGCGAGGTCCCTGCCCTGCCTCAGCACAGAGACACATAGAGTCATAGAATAATTAAGGTTGGAAAAGCCGTCTAAGCTCATCCAGCCCGACCCCACTGTGCCTATTAAACCATGTCCCAAAGTGCCATGTCTACACATTCTTTGAACCCCTCCAGGGATGAAGACTCCTCCACTGCCCTGGGCAGCCTGGTCCAGGGCTTCACTGCTCTGTTAGTAAAGAAATTTTTCCTAATATCCAATCAAAACCTCCTCTGGCACAACTTGAGGCCGTTTCTTCTCATCCTATCCCATGTCACTTGGGAGCAGAGCCCAGCACCCACCTCACCACAACCTCCTTTCTGGGAGCTGCAGAGAGCGATGAGGTGTCCCCTCAGCCTCCTCTTCTCCAGCCTAAACAGCCCCAGGTCCCTTAGCTGCTCCCAGAATCCCTATTCTCCAGACCCTTCCCCAGCTCTGCTCCCTTCTCCAGACATGCACTCCAGCCCCTCAACGTCCTTCTTGCACTGAGGGGCCAAAACTGAACCCAAAATTCGAGGCGTGACCTCACCAGCACCAAATATAGGGTCATGATCCCTGCCCTGCTCCTGCTGCCACACCACGACCACACACCCTTCTGATTGCAACCACGCAATTACATGAACGATCTGAGACTAGGAAAGAATAGCAAATTATAGTTTATAAGGGGAAGCTGTGGGAGGACACGGCTTGGAGGAGGACTGCATGGGTTTTTGGCGAAGGAAGCAATGACGTGGGCTGGGCTTTACCTTCCTTTTCTAGAGGAGGGGAGCAGAGAGCATCCATACCAGTCTGCCTGAGTGCTGGGAAGGGTCTCACCAGGCTCCACCCTGGATCCATCCTGGCCCTGGGCTGCAAATGAGCTTTTCTTCAGCTCCTCAGCAGGGCTGGGAAAACCCTTTGTAGCAGTGGCAGCACATGTGAAGGATTGCAGTTCTCAGCGGCAGGCTGCTTATTCAGGTCTGCTTCTGCAAATTTGATTATAATGGCTTAAAGAGTATCACCCCTTGATAAGGGTACCAAAAATAATAATAAGAAGAAAAGGCTGAATGAGTCTAAATGAATTCATCAAACTGAAGAACTATAACTCAGTTATTAGACGCATGCAGTGAAGTGAAGCCAGCAAGTGCTGACGCGGCGCTCGCGTTCTTAATTTGTTCTCTCCATCACTTTGCCCCCTCTTATCCGCACCCTGGAGAGAGGGAAAACTCAGCAGAAGTGCTCACAGGCGGCCAGCAGTGCGGCAGCGCCCATCACGCTGCTGCTGGCTGGGCAGGACAGACGTGCCAAGAGCCCCATCCAGGCTGAACTTTATAATCCCTCCTGCAGGAGGGAAAAAAAATCATTTTCTTCCCTTTTAATGCATGTAATGCATGTGCTTTTGTTTTTACATTGCTTTTCCAGTGGCATAATTACCTCTACGCCAGGCATTTAAGTAGCATCATAAACAAGATGGAACATAAATGCGATGAAAATAGGGAACAATTGACTGTAAATAAATACACAGGTAACAACAGCGAGAGCAAAAAAAATTGCCTGATGACACAAACCCATCAGCTCTGAGCTTTGCAGGTGATGGCCTGGGCTCTGAATTGAGCAACCGGAGCAGTTACATCAGGGGCTGCAGAGAACCTCAAGAAAGGGATGCAAAGAAAGAACCCCACGATGGGGCTGCTGTGCTGGGGAGCTCAGCTCCTCCACTGCAGCCTCAACACACCATTCTGGTCCCTAGTGTGCACCCTGAATGGTTACGAGGGCAATTTTGGGGTCTCCCCAGGTGTATCCCTCTTTCCTTGCCCCTCAGAGGATGACACCATGGGTGCAGAGCCGATGGGACACATGGACAGGGCTGCGAACCCCACACCTGAGCATCCCTGAGGGCTCCAGCCACAGGGATGTCCTGAGCTGGTGGCGCTGCTCAGGTTGAGGAAGGGAAAAGAACATCCAAAGCAAGTGAAGGCTGTGACAGCCGAGCACGCTGCAGCTGCCAAAATGCTTTGCCTTGGTGCAGGTTAAGTTTTTGGAGGAGGAATGTACATCTAAATGTAGGAGCAGAGAGAAGAGGGTGCACGGTGCTGTGATGAGGATGCTGCCTCTCTTTGAGATGTGGTTTGGAAGGCAGGTGGGGTGGGAGGGCTGCACAGCTCCGGCCAGGCTGCCCTCCAGCTTTGAAGCCTCCTTGAAAGAGAATTTCCAATTAGTCTGTTTGGTATCCACTTTACTGGAGGGCAGCAGTGGTGGGTTTTCCCTCTCCCGGTTCACCTGATTTGGAACCCAGGAAGTCTGTTTGGAGGCTGCGGGGAGTTTTCTCATGCAAAGACAAAAGAGGGGCTTTTTTTTTGGTGTTTGGTTTGTTTTTTTTTTTGTGGGAGGGGGTTGTGCTTTTTTGTTTTAATTTTTAAATGATGTTTGCAAAGTCACTGTGGGCTCTTATCAGTTCTTTCCATTTCCTGAGGAATCCCGTTCCCTTTTCTGTCCTCTATGAGCTCAAGACCTAGATCTGAAGAGCTGTTTATTATCTGCTTTGCCTTCTGATAAGCTCCTGTTTATAAATTCGCCTCCCCTACTATATATCTCCATTTGTTTTATTTTTTTTCCGATTTTCTTTTTTAGACTGTAGATAAGACATTTTCTTCCCTTGCTGGCTGACTTCCAGCCAAATTACCCAGCCCATGGCTGGCACAGCGCAGCTTCCTCCTCTCCAGCCACTCTTGGAGCACTGACATCACTTTGGTGACGTTAGGTTTCTATTTCTGACAAATTAACCCTGGGCAAAGCCAGCCGGGATGGAGTCATCGCCCTTGACCACCAGCCCTGGATGGGACCTTTCCATCTCAGGGAGCTGAGGGCAGGAGGGAACCCGGCTCTCACTGCCTGCTCAAGGACTGCCCTCACTCAACAGGGAACAGCCAAAAAAACCTTTTTGTGTCCAATTACATAGAATCGTGGAATGATTTGTGTTGGAAGGGACCTTAAATCCCATCCAGTCCCACCCCTCCCATGGACAGGGACACCTCCCACTGGATCAGGGGCTCCAAGCCCCATCTCACCTGGCCTTGAACCCCTCCAGGGATGGGGCAGCCCCGATGGAACATCCCTGTGGCTCTCTCAAGCTCGGATTATGATGATCAGATTTTACTAGGGCTGCTATTTATAATGCAGAAACCCCTCGGGATGGGAGCTGAAACTCAGATGTATTTTGCGAGTATTTTGACCTCAGCGAGCTGGGATGGTTTATTTTGCTGCCAGCAGCCAGCAACCGGCTTTGGGAAACTTTCCTCTCCCTCTCCTTATGACTACACATAAAACACAGCCCCCCACGTGCCAGAGAGCAGTCCTGCACTTAATTAATTAACGCTTTGTTAAAGCAAATATCTCTGTGCTCTTAAAGGGTAAGTGACGATCCTTGTCTTCCCAGTAAATATTTACAGACAGCAAAGTTTTCTCAAGTAATCATTTGGGGGAGAAAAAAAGGACAATTCATCACGGTGATGTCAGATCATGGCCTCTTTGTTCCTTGTAAAAGCCAGATCCATCACACTCTTTCCGAGCAAGGACACTCCGCAAGGTCTCTGTCACTTGCCTGAAATATGCCAGCACAGCAGAGGCCACCGCAGCTCAGGAAGTTCCAACAAACCAACAAACCCGACTTTTCCTTTTAATTACTCTTGAGGCTTCCACCGCTCCCCATCCACCGAGATGTTCAAGCTGCTCTGAGCAGGGCCATATGGTCCCAGTGCGCTCCGGCCACATTTCCAAAGCAGTGATTAATTAACTCAGCTCCAGGCGGGTGAAAGGGTCATCGGGGCTCGATAAGGTGTTGAAACCAGTGGGTGCACCTGGTAGAGGTGCAGGAGACCAGATAAGGGACCTTGTGTCCAGGTCCTAGTGGAGCATCATGTCCCTGCAGGGGACCTGTGAGAAAGTTTGCAGGGGTTGAGGAGGCTGAGATGATTTAGTGAGGCAAGAGGGTGCAGGAGGATGCAGAAGGATACAGGAGAATAGAGGAAGGTGCAGGAGAATGGAGGAGGATGCAGTGTGTGACCACTCCAGTCCCTCCCAGCCCCATTCTGTAACGGTCCTGCTGAAGGCAGGGGGCAGAACATGGCCCTGCCTCTGCCACCAGCCTGGCAAGAACCAGTCTGCAACCAGCCCTTGTCCTGGTGAGCAGGGCTGCATCACATGCCAGGGCAAGCAAACCAGCACTCCTGAGCAGCATGCCAATAGCTCACCTGTGTTCACAGCTGTTCAAAGACAATAAAAATTACCCTTCTGCCCTGCAGATTTTTCTTTGACAACCCATTTGGGGCTGATTTGTGGAGAGGAGGAGACCTCTCTTAGCATTTGGTCCTCTGCGAGTGCAGCCAGTGAGCAATCAGGATCCGTCTCCGTCTCGGTGCGGGGGGAGCAGGATGTGCGGCGCTTTGTCAGAGCCTCTTTCAAACAGGATTAAAAATGCATAAGCAGATAAGGATCATAATCGCAAGTCTGTCGAGCCAAAGCAGCTGGGAACGAGGCTTTATGCTGCCTTTGCCCTTATCCTTCGCTCTCTGCATCCGTCACAGGGACGCTCAGAGCATCATTGCTCCCAGCATTCCAGGCTGGGGATGGGGAGATGCTCTGGGCAGGCAGGATGGTGCTCAGTGGGTCTGGGCTGGCAGCAATAAGACCTTTCTGCTGTTGTGAAGAGGGGTTTCTGAGCAGGACTGACCATGCCCAAAGCCTCTAGGCACCACAGAGCATTGCAGGCGTGCTCCTGCAGGAGCAGCTTGGCGTGCCCATGCCATCTGAAGCAGGGGCTGCCAATGCTGTTTTAAGCTGCCCTGGGCTCTTTGCTACTCTGTCTTTCAAGGTGAAAAGGGGAGTGCTTTGTACTTTGACCAAAGACTGAGCACCCACTTCTCCTTCAGACTTGCTGTGGACAGGCTCTGGGTGCCGAGCAAGCTCTGGGCATTTGATATTTCGTGCCCAAATTCACAGAGTCACCTCCAGTCCACCCTGCAGCACACCCTGGTGCCTCAGACAGGCACTCAACCCTAACTCAACACAGAGTTTCTGACACTATTTCAGCTCTGTTTCAAGGCTGTTGTTGCCCTCGCCTCTGAACACAGCGATGATTTCGTGTTCCGCACTCAGGCACCCGCAGCTCTGCCATAACACCCCATCGCTGCCTTTATTGAGCAGCTCTGTTGCTGGCTTGTGCCAATCTGACACTGCAAAAAGACATTGCCTGAGATCTGCAGGGGCACCAGCCAGCTCACTGGGCTGCGGGGTTCGCAAGGTGAAAAGCCCCGTGGAGATCCAGGATGCTGTTACCTGCTCCTGCCAGAGCCGAGGGAGCTCTGGTTGGCGTGGGCAAAGGCTGGGCTTTCACGCAGCAAGTGCTCTGAGCAATCCTCCTCTTTCCCCCCTTCCCATGAGATTTCTAGTTTCTGGAAGTTGCATTCCCTCTTCTGCAGTGACAAAAACCCCAGTGGTCAACATATATAAAAGTGAAGAGGGAAGGAGAAGGAGGGGCACAGCGCACCAGAAAGACATTATTCACATTCCAGTTCAGCTCATGAGTGTCAGGTTGTGTTACGCTGCATCTCTTTAAATACTGACACTGCACGCGGGCCCCAGGGTAAGCTGGGTGAAGCGAGCTACGGGGTGAAATTCAAATTGGCAATGGGCATTAGCCAGAAAAGCATCGTAAATCCCAACTGCGAGGGCAGAGCGATGCACCAAAATCTCTATTAGTGTTACCGTGGCTCTGAATTAACGCAAGTGGAAGATGGCACCGAAGAGCATCGATTTGTGGGATAATTGCAGACATGCCCTTCTGCCTCTGGAGGAGGAGAAGATGACAAGACCTTGCCTTCTGAGCGCCTTGGGGAGATGTGTCAGCCTCTTGAGTAAAAAGAGCAGTCTTGCAGTTTGCGAGTGCCACGGCTGATGTGGATCACGTCTCCTCACCCTGCACCCAGCCCCGAGGTCCCTGCGTTGGCGTCTGCGCAAACACAGCAGTGAGAGATGCCCCTGACCAAGGGCTGAGGCAGGAGAGGGATAAAGTACCCCAAATCCTTGGGGGATGTGGCAGAAGGATGTGCTGTACCAGAACCTCAGCGCGGCTGGGCTGCGCTGAGCTCCTTCTGTCTCCAGGAGCCCGTGCAAAAGCACTTTCATCTTCATGCCTGAAGATTTGATCCAAGCTGACACCCGCCACCACTGCAACGTGTGCAGGGAGCAGCTCCCGTGCCAGGCAAACCTGCTGGGTGCACGCAGCGTGCCCACCCTCGCTGCCCTGCCGTCAGCCCCTGGGGCAGGCACTCGCTTCAGAGCCCGCTATCTGGGGAACGAATCCTCATCTTTCTGTCTGCAGCAGCCGAGATGGGCTGTGCCGGAGGAGAAGCCACTGCTTTGGGTGGGCTGGGGTCTTCCCACTGCCACCAGCCAGTGCAGCTGCGGTGGAGAGCAGGGGGGCACCAGGGCAAGCAGGTCCGGAGGTGCCAAAGGCAGGAGGAGCAGGAAGGTGGCAACAGCAGAGCAAAGAGGTCCAAAGAGGCATCCTGGGGTCTGGCTATGCTTGGGACAGGAGCTTTGGTCATGCTCTGGCGTGGGGCTCTCGTTAGTGGAGCTGACAACGTGCTGTTAAACCAGATTGGAAACAATTTAATGGAACCACTGCAAACCCACTTTGTAAAACAAAAGGCTATTAAAGGCAACACTGCTTTTGGCAGGAGCCTGTGCAGATGTGTGCGCTCACAAAAGGTCTGCAAAGCCCCTCCACCTTGCTCCAGACACAGAGGAGGAGAGAGCGGCAAAGGCCTGGCAGCACGGGAATGATGGGGATGAGCCAGGAGATGTCCAGGAGGTGATGGAGCCACCCCAGAGGCAAAGCTTTGAGCCGGCACATCCCTCACCCAGGCGCCTGGCAGATGGGACACTGGTGGCTGTCTGTCACGGCCGCTGCGGTGGCTGCACATCTCTCTCTCTGAGTCGCTCTGATCTCTCCCCAGATAGCTGGCATTAGGATGCGGGATCTGACACAATCACACGCCCAAGTGCTTTGCTATAAACATGCTTTTCCTTTTTAGAAGAGGTCTTGTCCCTCAGACAGCTGAGATGGATGGGTGACCCAAACAGCCGATGACAACTTTCTGCTGCTGCCTTGCCAGGATGATTTCCTTGCTCTGCCCTCACGGCTCAGCACTGGCACTGCTGCCCGGGCTTTGCATGTGGGCAGAGGAAGCCCTTGGGTATCACAACTCTCTCCAGGTCCCCTCAGCCCCTCTGTTTGCAGAGACATCACAAATAAATCAGCTCAGTGGTGGAGATCACAGAATAATTTGGGTTGGAAGGGACCTTAAAGATCATCCAGTTACACACTCTGCCATGGGCAGGGACATCCCAGTAAATCAGTCTACCCAAAGGCCATCTAACCTGGCCTTCAACACCTCCAGGGGCAATTGTGCAGGGTATGAGCGGTGCATCCCCTCCCGTGGCACCAGGCACCCTGCTTGCCCTTACCTGGTCCAGGGGTGATGGGTTTTGGCAGTGCTGCCTGCGAGCAAGTGGTCCAGGTGACTGCAACCCTCATTTGGGAAAGGAGTTGCCATGGAAACCCATCCTTTTCTTTTTTGGCCACCGGAGAACACTTGTTCTCCATCACCAGACTGAGGTGGGAAACTTTAGCGGGAGGGGGGTGGTTAATAAACCTGAAAAGAAATCAAAGGCAGAGGGAAATCGGCCCTACGAGGCGATGCCGTGTCCTGCTCAATCCTGCTGCTTGCAGGGACGTGCCAGGCTGTTCAGGGCCACTGGGTAAGAACTTTGGGGCTCCCAGGCTCTCCCTGGGGTCCCTGCTGCCCAGCTCGGGTGCTTCAGCATTATTTTGGCTGCTGGGCAATGGGCTCGTCAACGAGCTGCCTCTTGAAGGCACCTGAACTTTAATTCCCATGGGGACCAGCACGAGCTCTAACATTTTCTTGGAGGAAAAGGTTGTTACTGAGATTATTGACCTGGAGGGCAGAGTTAAAACAGGCTGGAAATCATAAAAAAACGATTCCATTTTCCACCTAGACTATCAAGGCTCCCAGCAAAATCTTCCCATCTCTTTTCTTCTCTCTCTTTTTTCCTTTCCCTGTTAACAGGCATTTTTTAAGGTCACGGTGCCGGCTTGCTGTGTATTATCAAGTAATTTGCACAATATATTTCTTCCCTCTGTGTATCTTCTCCTGATAATGTATCAAATGCCAGAGCATTAACAGGAGGTTTTCACTCAGGCGTTTGCTGCGTAGGCAGCCGGAGCTGAACTCTCCCTTGAAAGGACGGAGGTGAGAACAGCAAGGGAGGGATGTGCAGAGGAGCGAGTGAAAGGCTAGGAAAGGTGAGAGACATGAGAAATACCAGAAGAAATCCTTGAATAAACCATGCTTTCCTTTTTTTTAAAAAAAAATTTTTTCCTCCCCCTGCTGCCATAGTGCAGGACAAAGCCCTGGGTTTTTAAAGACCTGAGTTTGACACCTCGCTCTGCCCGCGCTCCCGCAGGCTGTGTCTAAGTGGTGTTTGTCAGGCAGATGCTGCCTCGCTTCGCTTGCAATTCGCGCTAACTGGGATCTGTGTGCGACTGAAAGATGCTGTTTTCAGCTGATGCTAAGGCCACTACCTGTGCTCATGGGTGCAGGCGCTCAGATCATGGTGAGAACAAGGGAAATCCACCCCCTCCTCATCCCAGTGATGCTGAGGTGGCTCCAGGGTGGAATTCCAGTGCTGTGGCCCTGGTGAGGCTCCCACTACATCTCATTTGAGCAGGAAAATGGTCCCTAGGGTCTATAAAGAGTATCTCTTAGACATCCCTCCTCCCATTCCATTCCTCTGATCCTTCCTGCAGGATAGGGACCACAACCTGCCCCTTCCTGGGCAGGTTGTCACCCACTGACCCCCAGCCTGAGTGAACTGCTGGGATCCCCTGCGTGGCCTCATCCTGTCCTTAAAGGGGGGCTCCAGGAAAGCTGGGGAGGGGCTCTTGATCAGGGAGGGCAGGGATAGGATGAGGGGTAACAATTTTCAGCTGCAAGAGGGGAGATTGAGATGAGATCTTAGGGAGAACTGTTCTCCTGTGAGGGTGGGGAGGTCCTGGCCCAGGTTTCCCAGAGCAGTGGTGGCTGCCCCATCCCTGGAGGTGTTCAAGGCCAGGTTGGATGGGGCTTGGAGCCCCTGATCCAGTGGGAGGTGTCCCTGCCCATGGCAGGGGGTGTAGCTGGATGGGCCTTGAGGTCCCTTCCAACCCAAACCATTCCATTTACCAATGACTCAGTGCTTAACCTTTTTTTTTCCCTGTGCAAATTCCCACTCTGGGGACTGTCACTCTCCGAGTCCCCCAACCCGCTCATCTGTTCTGCTCAGCAGCGAGCAGCAGGGAGATTAAAAACCTCCCTGGTTTTGCCTTCTGTGCAAGCGCTTGGCAGAAAGTGAGCTGAAAGCTGCTTTGCACAGCGCTCCAGGTAAAGCATCAAACGCATGGAGCCAGGTTCCCTACTGCAACCAGGGACGGATCCTGGCACGGGGGGATTTGGCCCCAAGCCTTCCCCTAGCTGGGGAAGAGGCTTCTCTGTTCTCCTGCCATGAGTGGGGAAAGATGCAAAGGAGCAGCTTTATGGCACAAAAAGCACTTTTTTTAGGACCGGAGTCCTGCAGACTAATGGCTGCGAGGGGCAGAGGCAGGCGGCAGCCGCAGGGTGCCCGTGCGTGGGACTGGTTGTGGCCATTGCTCTGCTGCTGCTGAGCCAGCCTGGGCTGCCCACAGCCCCAGAAATAGACTGGGAAAAGAAGGTCTCCTAGGGAAGGTATTGATTCGGGTTTTATCCTGGATCCAGGCCACTTGCCGTAGGCAAAAAGTCTCTTTAGTCATCTACTTCCCTCTACAGACAGTGGGAAGAAATAACATCTTCCACCAGCAGCTCATCCCTGGGTCCCAGAGGGTTTGTTTGGGGTCACCCCTCAATAGGCAACCCCAGCCGACCTGGAGTGAGGGTGCAGGGACGTGTAAGAAAGCCTAGGGATTTGAACACCAGATGTGGCGGGTGGTCGCGGGGGATGCAGAGTGAAGGCTGCAGGGTCAGAGAGCTTACCATCACCCGCTGTCTGGGATGGAGTGGGCGCACTGGTGCCCAGCCAGCCTGTCTGCTGCCCCAGCCCTCTCAGGCCGATCTGGCTTTTAAGCAAAGACTTCAGCTGATCATTAAAAATAACTTAAAAGGAAAATATTTCATCATCTGCCCGGAGCCTTACAAAGCCCAGGGAGTAATAGCATCTTTTACCTGCTCTCTTTTCTGCTCAGAGAGCTCCTCTGCTAGGTGGAATATATCGCCTGCCTGATGCACAGCGGCTGCCAGCAGATCTATGTGCTGCCCGGTTCCTTTTGCAGGCTATTTCAGTCTCTGCTGCTCTCCGCCTCGCTTTTGAGGGGGCAGGAGGAGTTTTTCCTCTTTAGAAGTATGGTCCTAGGTTGCCAACACCTCCAACGGGCCACTCTGCATGCTGGTGGGATGCTCTTTCCGATGGCAGTGGGCAAATTTAGCTTGAGGAAAATGATAATAAAAGGAGAAAAATCCCTACTTCTAGGCTGGCCTGTGAAGGGGATGGAGTGTCCCACCCAATGGCAGATGGGTCCCCAGGCTTTGCTCAGGGTCCCAAGGAGGTGCCGTGGTGGCAAGCAAGGTGATTTGTGTCCTGTGCATGGCACTGGGTAGGGAGGCTGTTCCCCTCAGCCGTGGTGGACCTGGGGCTGGGAATGAGTATTCTTTGGTGCAGAAAGCAAAGACATGAAGGAAGGGAAAGGATGTGCTCTGAGAAGGACTTTCAGAACCACATATGAACAACTGGAGGTCCTCTAGGAGTTCCCAGAGAATTAGTTGTTTGCCTGGAGGTGAATAATTAAGGATTCTGATGCGGGCAGGTGTATTAATGTCCCTCTGAATGCTTCAGATCAATAATGGAAGGGAAAAAAAATATAAGACATGCATAATAATTAAAAAAACACCAGAAACTTTGCTTGACATGATTAAATTACTGATTTTTATACGATCTTCTCAAATAAACACTGTAAGAGTTATTAATTTAGGAGCACTAATAGCTCATCCTTCAAATGTCAGGCAGAAAATGAGGCTGCAAAATGGGATTACTGTGAGTTGGGGGAAGAAAAATGGTAATCCAAACGAAGAGACTATCCTGGCTTGGTCCGAGTGCTATGCTCAGAAACACAGTTACACCAAGACAACCCTGGCATGTTCGTCCTGGATGGATCAATGGCTCCATCCCAAAGGATACAGGAGGCAAATTACAGGATCATCCTCATTGCAACAGTCATAAAATCATTACAGGTAGAAGAGAGCTCTAGGCTCATCCAGTCCAACCATCAGCCCAACTGCACCGTGCCTATAAATCCCCAGCTGCATCTCATGAGCCCCAGTGCAGGTGTGAGGCATTATTTAAATCGCCCCTTAAATAGGGATTCAAGCTCAGTCCCTGGAGGTGTTGCAGGAGGGAAAGCTGATCTCTAAAATCAACTTATTTTATTGCTTTTAGTAGCCAGCTCTGAGTGTTTCAGTGAGACCTGCAGTTGGTTTTGCACGAGGGCTCCTTCCACCTGAGCTCAGGTATGTGATGTTGCAGTGTTTTACGGGTTGCAAGGAGAGGGGATGAGAGGGAAGGAGAAAGAGAACAGAAGTGTTTTGCATTGGTCTGAAATGCTGTGTCTTCTAGTGTAATATTCATGCTGTTACCCCCAGGAATCAATGCTCATGAATTTATTAAGACCAAGAGTCTGCTATATTTGCAGGAACAGGCAAACAGTCTGTTCTTAGCTCGAATGCAAATTGCGGCATGTGGATGTGTGGGGATAACAACCCTCTGTGTATGTGTGTGTAATTTAATTTTCTGCTGGATAAAAAAGGGGCAGACGTGACCATAGTGCCAGTGCTTCAATAATGGTACCCAAATAGCGTGGGGAGGTATTAAAAGTCAGCGCCTCTGCGCTGGTGTCTGTGTGCACACAGATTTGATGTGTGCAGACAGGGAGAGAGGGCTACACTTAAGCATCCCTGTAGGTGTTTGCTGAGAAGGCAACACGGGAGAAAAACAGTGTACTTTGGCTGTTAATCACCCTTCTGGTATTCAGAACGAGAGTTTCTTTCGCTGGCAGTGTCTTCAAACCCAGAAGTGCCTGACCACGTGTATGGTGGGGCTGTGGGTGTGTAAATGGGCACGGGACCGATGCAACCCAGTAAACCGGTGCTGGTTTTGCACTGTTCCGTGTCTGGGTGGGTAGAAACACTGCTGTGAGGCCTCTTCCACTTGGGCAGTCATAAAAGCTAAAGATAAAACAACCCTGATGGCTCCACCTGGCTGTTTCCTTGGCAGATGGGGTGGTTTGGGGATGCGGAAGGTATCTGCGATCCCCTTCTACCCTGTGTTGGCCAAATCCTTCCCTAGCAAGGGGACCCTGACCCAAACAGCAGCTCTGTTTCCATTGCTTAATTCGGATCCAAAGACGGATCAAATAAGTTTAATTTTGCAGCAGGTGAGAAAAAGGATTTCTAAATCCAGAGCTCCCTGAACCCTTTCAAATCTACCCCAAGCTGTGTTTTTTGTTCTTCCCTCTCCCGAAAAAAAACCTAAATAATCAGGCTACTTCTCCTAAACACAGCTGTTACTGCCAGGGTGCTGTAGAGATGCTCTGGCTCCCCAGGTTTGGGAAGGTGCTGGTAGTTAGTGTGAGTGATGTCCAATGTGAATTGCTGTCTTTCTTCTCCCCACTGGCTCCTCTTCCTCAAGCAATATTATTGGCGCTTCTCAGCAGCAGAGATGGGCAAATCGTGGCAGGTTTCTGTTTTAATTCAGTAAAAGTAATTTATTCTTATTTGGGGAAAAAAGGATTAAAAAAAGGAAATCATTTGGGATTGACTCAGTCTTTCATTTGACCCAAGGTTAAATGTTTGTTTCGTTTTGGAATTACTTATTTCCTGCTCAAAAACTTCCTCCAGTCAATGTGTCAGCAGAGGTCTGGGGGGGGAAGACAGGACTGGAAGAAAAAGCTGAAGCTTGTCCAGGCAGTGAGAGAGGAAGGCTCTGAGGTGCTCGAGGTGATTTGTGGAGAAAGATGGGGGTGTTGGTGAGTTGCTCTGCAAAACTTCTTCTTGGTATTGCTCAGCAAGGGTCTTGTCTTCTCAGCTGACCTGAGATGTGTCCCATGCTGGGGCAGGAGCTTGAAGGAAAAGCCCTGCTTGATTCTGAGGGGTCCTGAGCCCCCCTGATGTGGGGGGAGCTGAGGGAGCGCTGCAGAGCTCGGAGTGCGGCGTGGTAGGAACGTGTCCATCAGGGCTGGTCCATGACATTGGCCTCTCCAGAGCTGAGGGTAACTTTTCAGTGACAAAACAGAACAGAAGCGAAGGGGGGGAATCCATTAAGAGAGAAATTTTATGAAGACGCCAATACCAGCAAAAGCCCAGCTGTAAACAAGCAGTAGTCAAAGCTGAATCATAGAATCGTGGAATGGTTTGGGTTAGAAGGGACCTTTAAAGCCCAGCCAGTTCCATCCAAGGACACCTCCCACTGGATCAGGGGCTCTAAGCCCCATCCAACCTGGCCTTGAACCCCTCCAGGGATGGGGCATCATGCCTAGGAGGTGGGGAGGAGTAACAGCAGCAGTGTAGATGTCCCACTGATGAGTGACTCCAGGAGATGAGGGAAACCCTCTCCTTCATCCCTCATCCTACCTCCGTCCTGGGGAGGTCGTGATGGCAGGCGTCCAAAGCGCACGCTTGGAGCCGTGCCTGCTTTTCATTCAGATGTAATTTACTGATTTACAGGAGAAGGGCAAGAAAATAAAGGGGAAACGGAAAAAGCAAACCCTCAGAAACTCAATTAAAGCTGTTGCCTCCTTTAGAAAGAGCAGGCTACTCGCTTTGAATGTGGTAAGTGTTCCTTTCTTCTGTAAATCAATTTAGTTTATAAAATGCAAAAGGGGGAGAGAAAAAAAGAGACAGCCCTGGTTGTGCATTATCAACCCACAGGTCCCTCACCTCCCGGTGCCGCTGCTCGCTTTATCTCACTCGTGTTTGCTCTCATCAGTCTTCCCCCTCCTTTTATTTTTAATTTGTATAGTTTTTTTCTTCCCCAAGCAGAATGGGCAGGATCCCAGGTGTTGGGGTTGCCAATTCTCTTGTTCCTGTTAACAGCTTTTCTGGCCATCAATATTTCATTCTCAGAGATGTTAATGGCTTTGAACCCCGTTCTTGGGTGCAGTCCAAGGAGAGCTCACCACCCTTTGCTCTGCTACGCTGTGTGTCTGTGCTGGGACAGGCTTCATCCCTGCTGCTCTATTTGGCGACAGGAAAATGGGAATCGGCTCCCGCACAGGCAGGAATGTATAAAAAATGAGCATTGGCTCTTCTGGACTCTCCCACCCCTCAGAGGATGCTCAGGTTGCATCTTCTTCCCCATCCCCGAGGGAGGGACGCAGGGGACAGGCTTCATCACAGCTACCCTGTTTGGGGACAGGAAAATTGGAATCAAACTCTATGCAGGCAGGAATCAAAAAACAAACCCTGACCCTCAGTTCTTCCGGCCTTTCCCACTGCTCAGAGGACACTTGGGGTCTCACCCTGTTCCTCGTCCCTGAGTGGGGGTGCAAGGCACATCTCAGCTGACTCAGCGACTGCAGCCCTGAACACGATTAAAGCAAATGAGGGTTTGGTGCAAACAAATAATTGGAGAAGAGCGACCGCTGGGCTATGTTTGCCCAGCTTTCAAGATGCCACCTCTCTCTGCGTGTTAAAATGGAGCTTGGCAGATGCCTGAGAGCATCCTACAGCCCTGTCTCACCCGTGCAGCTCAGAAGAAGGTCAGAGCAGAGGGGACAGGCTGGGGACAGCGGTCCCCAACCTGGGGCAAGGAGGCTGCAGTGACCCCTATTTTCCACAGCAGAGAGGAATAATCGCCCAGCCTGGATTACGCAGCTAGGTGATGTGTTTTAAGCCAGACCTAAATACTCTAGAGCGGTGTTTTGCGACGTGCATATACAGCACCCAATCAAACAGGCGCTGACCTCAATTGAAGGCTCTCAAAGCCACTGCGATATAAAAATTAATGAACTGGCCCGAGGAGAAGATGCTGTCATTTCAGGGTAGGATGAATTCCCTGTGTCACCACGGCAGTCTCCTGGCTTTTTCTTTCCAAGGATGAGAATCGGAGCCTGTGCCTGGCTGTCCTTGCTTGGCAGGGTCGGACCCCGCTGGCAGCACAGCTTTTGCAAGGGATTATGACAGGCAGGGGCTGGGTGGCTGCAAGGAGAGAAGGGAAGAGGGGGGGAGAAAATGCAGAAACTGCTCGAGCTTAACTGAGCCTCTGTGCTGGAATTCTTACCCCAAATCTTCTAATTAATAGTCAGGATTAGCAGCTGCTGAGGTTGGGTCTTAGCCATCTAATCATAGCAGCACAGACTGGCTGTGCTCAACATCCTGAGCACAAGGCAGCCTTTCTAGACTACCAGATAAATAAGTTCGCAAATTAAACAACAACAAAAACCCATCAACATTTGGATGGAGCCGTTCCTTGCAGTTGTGTTGTTTGGAGAGGGAGGGTTTGCAGTTGTGGTGCTAATAAACACCTTCTTTGTCCTCAGGATCTGGCTCCGATTGCCACAGTTGTCTTCCAAAATACCTACATCCTTCCTTGTACTGCAGGGACCTTCCCCTGTCTGTGGGTCCAAAGCCACCTGGGGCCAAACTAAGCCTCCTCCAGGTGCATCTCCCATACCTGATTCCTGGTGTGGATGTCATCCATCCAAACCAGCTGGGCTAGCCATTCCCAGTGCTTTTGGTTGCCCAGTACCTGGAAAGGGTCCAACCTTGTGGAACCGCAGCTGAGACCTTGTTTCACTCTCATCTTAGCAGCTCAGCTCCCCCTGCGATGTGGGAGATGACGACCCATCAGGGATGTCACTGACCTGGGGAATCTGCCCTCCATGAAGGCACATTCAACTCCAGGGGCTCGAGCCCTTTGCCAGAAGCAGCCCCTTGTCCCCTGGACCCGATGCACTCGATGGGACAGGAGCGGGTGAGCAGCAGTGCAGCCTGCTGGGTAGCTTGTAATAGCTTTTTGTGTTATTGGATTTGGATTTTTTCCTTTAGCAATGCTGCCTGCTCTTTTCTTGAATGTACAGTAGGAACAAAGGAGCTCAAGCTGTTTGTCTTCATTTCTCCTGCTGTCTTTCTTCCATTCATTACTCCTGCCTTGCGAGTGGTTTTCCCAGCGCTGGGGCTGTGTGTGCAAGCATCTGAGATGGGACGAAGTACCCAGGTACCACTCTGATGCTGATGAGGGGGTGCGAAGGGCATCAGGGTTAAGGCAGAGAAGGCTTCAGGGTGCATTTACTGCTCGTGGTATTCATGAAACCAGCCAAGCTTTGCTTCCTCCTGCATTTTTGAGTGCCGCCTTCTGCCAGCTGCCTCTGTCAGCTCTGATGGGTATCTGCAACTTTTCTGCCTGCATGGGGTATTTTGAAAATCCCAGCTGTATCGGAAAATGCAGACCTCGGAATGGGGTTTCTTCTGAGCAAAACACAGCTGAAATAATCAAATGTCACATTGTCCCTGTGCAGAATGGAAATCAGCCACAGCTTCCCCCTAACTTTGAAGGATTCCTGAACTTTGCCGTAACCTCTTTGTTCAGAACCCAGGAGATTTGAGAAACTTCCTATCCCCACCACATCCCTGCAGTGTCACAGATGAGGGGGATTCAAAAGGAGAGGCTCAGGTTTCACTTGGTTTAAAAATGAAGGAGTTTACAGCCATAAAAGTCCTCTGGGAGCTGCATATGGGGTTACTGGCAGTACTGGTGGGACTGGGAGACTTGGAGATGAGGGACCCCCAGCTGCTGCTCCCCTGGCACGGATGAGTTGGAGACACTTGACAACTTCTAATTCTCTTTTATGGAGCTCGGTACTTGTTGCCATCTGCTCCTGAATGTTCAGAGCCAATCGGCATTCACTTTTATGGTTTTAATTAACCTAATAATAAGCCTCGCGTGGCAGACACTGGGGCTGTGCATGCACCGTCCTAGCAGAAGCCTTTGGTTTTGGGATAAAAACCATCTCTGAGCCCCAAATTGGGCAAAGCCGTGAGGCAGTTGTACAATAATTCATTAGTGATGATTAATTAGCGCTGTAGACTTACTTCAGCAGCTCCTGGTGGCAACCGCCGCCCTCTTTTGCAGCCTTCATCCTTCCCTAATGTGAATAAACTGTGACCACGTTGACTTTATTCCTGCTTGCTGTACAAGTCCAGCGCACTTGGGCTCCCAAATCCCTTCAGGCACCTTGAACTCAGTCCTGGGGCTCAAATAATGTCTTTATTCCTGCTGAGGACCAACCCCAGCTCTGCTCACCCTGGCTTGAGCATCCCAGCCCCGGGATCCAGCTTGTGGTTGCTGGATCCCTGCTTTGCTTTGGCTCCAAGGAGAGTTTCATTTTAATTTCATGAGGTTTTCATTTCCTCACTGAGCTGTAAAGATGTTTTATCTCAAAGGCCACTCTTCTTTTTTCTTTAAGCATAAGGGGAAAACAAAAGGAATGGAAACGTGCGCTTTTGGTAGATAAACATACTTTTTTCTTCTGTTCTCTATGATGGATGTGTCAGAGAATGGGAGGAAAGAGAAAGAGGGAAGGATGATGGTTATAGGATTGTATATGGATGTATGGGTAGATAAACAGGCATCGTTTCTGATGTTGACTGGGTCACTAAGTGGATAAATAGATAAATCTGCTTCTTATTTCCTATGGTGGCTGAGTCACGGTGGAGTGAGATGGGAAGATACTTCCCAGTCAGATCCTCCCTGCTTTCCAAAGCATCATCAGTTTCTTGGCTGGTGTAAGCTTCTTTTATTCCAGCATCACAGGTTCTAGGCCATTATCTCTCTGTTAATTACTTTAAACTATCTTTTGATGAGTTCCACCTTCTTTCTTTCCTGCTGTTTATCCTGCCTGTATCACCCATAACAATACCTGTGATGTCTTCCCTCATCTTTTGCTCTGTCCCGGTGGGACAACGGTGGGTTTGTGGATGTGTGCGAGAGAACGAGACAGCAACTTGTTTTCTTTTATCTCCTTCCTATTCCATATTATCGCTCCCCACGCCGCCTCCTGAAGTGTGATATAATTGCCTCTGAAAGCACTGCCTGCCTGTCATATCTTATTGCTTGGGTAGGGTATCAACAAAATGCAAAACGGCCACAATTTAAAAGCATTCAGTGTCTTTTATATGTTTTCACCCTGTTAGAAACATATTTAATAAAGTTTTGACGGGTGGAAAGAGGCCCAGTAAGTGATGATAAAATCCTGAACAGCAGCCGTGCACCAAAGGGGACGTATTAAAGTTAATGAATAAATGGGCTGATTTTCACTGAAAATGTGATTGTAAATAAGTATCAACAAAAAAAAGGATGGAGAGAGCAGACGCTGTACAGCCTCATTTGTAGGCTGTGGTGACAGAGATAAATTAGGCATAAATGAAGACCCTAATGAGGGCTGATGATAATGGATTAAAAGAGGATTAGGAGATTTCATATGAATTCAGCCAAGATCTGCGGGGGGAAAAAACCTGACCTTTTACTGGAACTTTGAGCCAAACCCAAAAACCTTGGAGAAACCATCCCTGGAGGTGTTCAAGGCCAGGTTGGATGGGGCTTGGAGCCCCTGATCCAGTGGGAGGTGTCCCTGCCTATGGCAGGGGATGGCACTGGATAAGCTTTGAGGTCCCTGACAACCCAAACTATTCTATGCAACACAGCCCCCCTCCCAAGTGCCATAACCCCAAATCCAGCTGCCATCCCCATCTGTAGGAGCTGGGTAGTTTCCTTGGGGCTGTTGGGGTTATGCCCATCGCATCCAACCTGGGGCACACAGGGATGCTGCGCATGCTAAGAGCCAGACAGTAGCCTACAGCAAGTACACTATGCAGAATATATATGAGAAATAGAGATAGGCAGGAAAACACCACGTCTTTTCTCTGATGGGTCACACAGCAAACAAGCAAAATGCATGAATAAACTGTTTGCTACAAATAGTTCACAGTGCTTGGGGCTTCAGCCATGCGTCGGCTCCTCGCCAGTGAGAAAGATGTGCAGTTGTCTGCTAATTTCAGCCCTTCATTCAGTCAAACCCATCAGATTAATTAGCAGCACCCCTGTGTCCTTTCCCTTGCTGGGAGGAAGGACTTCCAGCTTCCTGCCGTTCCTCCTTTGCTCTGTCTGAGTCTTTGGAAGAGCTTAAATCCACCCCCCTGCACCTTCCCCCCCCCCCGTTTTTCATACTTGCAGAAGATGCTGCTGTATCTTGGTGACTGCAAATATATTTAAAGATCACAGCAGAGACATTAAAACCCCATTAGACCATCCAGCCTAACCCCCCGCAGGTCCAGGATGGGATCCTCCCATGGACCACGTAGCTCATATTAAGCAGATGCTCTATTTAATCTGACAACAAATCATTGGGCACAATGAGGGAAGAAGAAAACTGTTCCTACAGTGAATTCATTTGCCTGGAGCAGTCAGTGCAGGGCGGCTATTGGGGAAAACATTAAAGAAAAACAAACACTTGTTTCCAAATAACTGTGAGAGCTCCGTTTGGAGGCTGGTTATTTACAGGAGCCTCGATGCTCGAGCATCTCCTGTAACGTTCCATGGCTGGGTGTGCTTGCTGGCTGCAATTACGTGTCTAGCCCTTAAGTAAGAGGTCAGCGATACTGTCTTCTAGTCAATTAGTCAGGGAAAGCAAAATGAGCAGCCCAGTGCTTGCTTCTTGCAGGCAGGCTGGAAATGCTGAGCAAAGAGGGATGTGTTGTTTGATTTGGGTTTTTTTTTTCTTGCACCATTTTCCCTGTGCAGGATGCCAGATCATATAAAGAGAGAGGCAAAGAAGCAAGAGTCACACTTGTGCTGTACATCCTCCCGTCTCCCTCTAGTGAGGAGGTGCTGCACGGAAATTAATTGCACGTTTCTTGGTGGCTTTGCATGATGGAACTGGAGGGTTTGGCTCAGGCAGCGGTGGTTTGGGGTAGGCAGCGATGGAGAATGGGGACAGGGTGGGTGCATCCAGCACAAGCCCACTCCCAGAGCAATGGTAACCTCAGGACAGTCGAGCACAACTGAAAATGAGCTTTGTCTTGGCTTTAATCAGCAATTGTCTAACTCAAGCCATAGGTTTTTCAGCTCCACTGCTCCCCTGACAGGCTGAGAGAGTTGGGGTTGTTCGGCCTGAAGAAGAGAAGGCTCCAAGGAGACCTTAGAGCAGCTTCCAGTACTGAAAGAAGCTCCAGGAAAGCTGGGGAGGGGCTTTCTATGAGGAATCTACTGACAGAACAGAGGGGTGTTTAGAGAATGTCTCTAAATTGGAAGGGGTAAGATTTGGATTAGACATGAGGAAGAAATTCTTCACGATGAGAGTGGGGAGGCCCTGGCCC
This sequence comes from Cuculus canorus, assembly GCF_017976375.1. NCBI lineage: Eukaryota > Metazoa > Chordata > Aves > Cuculiformes > Cuculidae > Cuculus > Cuculus canorus. Next base: position 444,008 of record NC_071426.1, on the reverse strand, counting down.
AGGTTGCCCAGAGCAGTGGTGGCTGCCCCATCCCTGGAGGGGTTCCAGGCCAGGTTGGATGGGGCTTGGAGCCCCTGATCCAGTGGGAGGTGTCCTTGTCCATGGCAAAGAGTGGAACTGATGGGCATTAAAATCCCTTTCTATGATTTATGCACTTGTAGGGTAATAAAGATTCCTGATCCGAATCAATACTAGTTCAGCTTTTGCAATACCCAATGATAAAGGCTTAATCCATCTCTGGATGGTTTAAGTCAAAGCGATCTTGCTGAAGTCAGCAGGATGATGTGACATACGGTTGGTGCAAGCTAAACTGTTTTAATTGTGTTGGACCTAGTCAGGCAGAACTGCCCCAACGCTGGCAAACAAACCTGATCAAACCCACATCAAACTAACAAATGTCGTTCACCATTCCGTATCTGTGCGGCGCTGCAGCAGGGCTGTTGTTGCACCTAATGTTACATGACATTTAATTAACTTCCAAATAACTCTCTGTTATCCCATTCTGGGAAGCGGTTGCATAAGAAAGGGGCATGGCTTCACGCTCCGAGCGATGCCGAAGCTGGTGCATGTGGCAAGGGCTCTCTGGTTGGAGGAAGTCAAGCCGGTGCCCTGACTTATTATGCAGGGAAACTTTCTTCTCCAGAATCTGAAGCAGTGACTCTGTCTCCTCCCTGGCTGCCAATACAGTGCTGCATCACTGAACTATATAATTGCATATTTGTTCCTGTTGGGTTTTGAAGTATTAGGACCCAGTGTATAATTCCATGGTGCCTGTGCAGCAGATTCTACTGTGTAACTACAGGAGAGAAAGTTGTGCAAGGGGAGCTGCACCCATGGAACAGCTCCGTGTTAAACAACCCAAAACTGGAGGAAAAGCAGACAGGAAGAATAAATCTATTTGTTCTCTTTGAGCTTCCTCCCCACCCCAGAGCAGGACTTCTTGGTGCTTTATGCTGAGCTGCTGTGGGCAGACTGAGTCCTGGCCTCATTTGTGCTGCTCTTTTCATAGAATGGTTGGGTTGGAAGGGACCTCAAAGCCCATCTAAAGCCCACCCAGTTCCCTGTCATGAGCAGGAACACTTCCCGCTGGATCAGGGGCTCCAAGCCCCATCCAACCTGGCCTTTGAACCCCTCCAGTGATGGGGCAGCCACCACTGCTCTGGGCAAACTGTTCCAGGGCCTCCCCACCCTCACAGCGAAACGCTTCTGCCTAAGATCTCATCTCAATCTCCCCTCTTTCAGCCTAAAACCATTCCCCCTCATCCTATCCCTTCCCTCTCTGATCAAGAGCCCCTCCCCAGCTCTCCTGGAGCCCCTTTCAATTCTGGAAGATGCTCTGAGGTCTCCCCACAGCCTTGTCTTCTCCAGGCTGAACAACCCCAGTTGTCCTCCAACAGCTCCATGTCCTTTCTGTGCTGAGGACTCCAGAACTGAACGTAGGGCTCCAGATAGGCTAAAGGGGCAGAACCCCCTCCCTCTCCCTACTGGTTACAGGTCTCTCTGCATCCTTTTTTTCTGAGGCAAGTAGTTCATGTTTATTTTGGGGGAGGAAAGGCACAAGTTGTTTTTCACCTTGTTGTATTCGGCTTCTGCTTCAAGCAGTGATCCTCACACCCACGGAGTCTCCACCCGCTTGGCTCCCACCTGGTTGGCCCCTTTCCTGCCTGGATGCCATGAATCCACATAAAAACTAGAATATTTGGGTTGGTTGTTTTTTGTCCTCTCCCTGTATTTCTGGAAGGCCCACACTAACTTACCCGAATCAGTGGGTTTAGGTGACAGCACTTTTGCTTTGCAGCAATAAAAGGGAAGGAAGAACACCAAAACTCTACGACATATTGGCAGAATTGTTTCTAACTAGAAAGGTTTTTCAAAGTTGTCTAAGTGTCAGCAGCTCTTCTTATAGCCTGAATTTATTTGGCATGGTGTCACAGTTATCTCTGTTAAACAAGTCCTCATATGCACCTTTCAGAGCTTAAGAACACCTGAGGGAAAATGTATTAGGATCTCTGCTTTCAATCTTGCTGTAATTTCTGCCTTACCAAGGGGAAAAAGGAAAAAAAAGGAAATGTAATGTTGCTGCTGGGGAATTTTTAAATATATTTATTTATTTTGTCTTTAATCCAAAGTGACTTTTGCGTTAGGGAAAGGTGTTCTGGCTGGCATCCCCTTGGAGGTTTGTCACTGGTGGCTGCTGATGTGCCAGGCAGTGTGAGATGCCTTCCAGCCACAGCCCTGTGGTCCTTGTGTGATGCAGACACTCCTGGTGAACCAAATCCTTTGCTGCTTTTCCCTGAGATAATGCCATCTTTGCACGTTCGTCCATCAGAAGGAATTACAGGGATAATAAACTTCAGATGCTCCTGAAACCCTTTCCCAGGGAGCAGGCAGAAAAGAAACCAAAGCAAAAATATTCCTTGAGTATTCTGCTGTTTGTTAGTGAAACACAAAGGGAGGAGAACACAAACTCATCCCTAGGCAGCTGGAGCTACACCTCTGCCCCTTTCATGTGCCTCTAGGTTTCTTTACTCTCCCTTTGGCTACAAAACTGCACATTGATCCTCAAAAAATAAGGGTTGTAAACCCTGGCTCATGCAGGGAGCATCCTGGCTTGGTGTTGTGCCTCTCCCAGCCAAATCCACAGTGGATCTTTTCTTTTATGCCATCAGCGTCACTGAGTTGAAAGGCTCTGTCGTACAAGTTGCAAAACAAAATCCAATTAAGCAGCTGGGTTAGAAATTTAATTGTTACAGAGAGGTGTTTGTCAGGTGGTGGGATGCTATTAAAAATATAGAAAACAGTTTGGACTCCCCCTCCTCCCTTTCTTATCATGCTGCAAGTGTGTGGTACAGCCTCCAGCCCCTCTCTTGAAAGGTTATTCCTTGTGGGGCAATTGCGCTAGAACAAAACACGCATTGCCAAAGGATCCTTTGCAATGCATTTCTGGGGGAGGATGCTCTGAAATTAATGCTGTTGCTTACAGAGGTAGAACTCGCAGAATCAGGATGGTTTGGGTGCGAAGGGACCTCAAAGCCCATCCAGTCCCACCCCATGCCATGGGCAGGGACACCTCCCACTGGATCAGGGGCTCCAAGACCTATCCAACCTGGCCTGGAACCCCTCCAGGGATGGGGCAGCCACCACTGCTCTGGGCAACCTGGGCCAGGGCCTCCCCACCCTCGCAGGAAAGCACTTCTTCTGAAGATCTCATCTCAATCTCCCCTCTTTCAGCTGAAAACGATTCCCCCTCTTCCTGTCCCTCAGCTCTCTCTGATCCAGAGCCCCTCCTCAGCTTTCTTGGAGCCCCTTTTGGTGCTGGAGGTTGCTCTAAGTTCTCCTCGGAGCCTTCTCCAGGCTGAACAACCCCAACTCTCTCAGCCTGGCCTTGTACAGGAGATGCTTCAGCCCTTGCATCATCTCTGTGACCCCCTCTGGACTCGCTCCAACAGCTCTATGTCCTTTCTGAGAGAGAGGGATTTTCTCCTTAAAACAGAAGAAAAGTTGGGCTTAGTCTTTGGACCGAAGCTTGTATCAGCCAGTGTCTGAGGAGACCGTGGCTCTGGAGGACTTGCCCAAGGACACAGCTTGGGATGGGGAAGCCCCCGTGTGATGCACGGTGCAGTCTCTGAACTGATCTCCCTTGCTGCAGGGTTTTTGTGGGTTCGGGTAGGGAAGTTGGCATTGCTTTGGTGCTGGATGTCTGAAAGTTTTGCTGCTGGCGCTGAGCTGCCTTTGCTCAGCAATAAGGCTTCATCCACTGGTGCCGTTACAGTCTTTTGTGAGCGTCGCATGCACGGTGCTGCTAATGACTAAACGTTATTACAAGTATTATTTGTACTCAAAAAGCTCTTCAAACCAACGTTAAGCCATCTGTTTCTTGAGCAAACCCTTGAGGTTATGTTTCGTCTTAACTTTCTGCTGTTATTGTTAAAGCATAGCCGTTCAGTGTGGCTTCTCATTATCCCCCATCCCCCGGGATCCATGTCTAGCAACAAAACAAAGTGTTGCTCTGGCAAATGCCCGTCTAAAATCCCATAGCTTTTCTTTTTAAGGTGATTGCGGGGGGGTGATACCTTTCCCTAGGGTGGAGGCATTATAACGAGCGTCCTGTCTTGTTTCCAACGTCTCTTCCCACTGGCAGACTTGTGGATAGGCTCAGCCTTCTGCAAGTATTTGAAGCACGGAGCTTGTTTTTATAAGTCTGATTCAGCTGAGCACTTGAAACACTTGGAATTACTGTGCGCTTACGTATTTCCCTGACACCAGCCTTATTTCCATGCAACGATAAGTTAAAAAAAACCCAAAAAGCACTTGGTGGGGGAGAGGAGTGTGCTGGTTCACTGCAGAGGTTGGTCTGGATTGGGTGGTGTCATCATCCTGGCAGGCAGCATCACTCAGTAACCAGTGAGGGTGGCAGAGACCCATTTCCCACGCAGGGATTGCACTGAAGGGCAAACTTGGGTGATGCTCTTCCAGCCAGGGCATCCCCCAGGGAGCAGCAATGAGCTGGATCCTTCGTGTGTGGATAGGAAGACAATTTCCAGTATATCTCTTCTTACTGCTGTCTCCCAACAGACACATCTGCTTGGGAAAGCAGCTTGCATGTGCAAGAGACTAATAATCCCCTTATTTTCCTTTGCTGAAGCAAACAAGAGCAGAAGGGACAGTGGGAAAGGGTGAGAAAGGATTCAGAGACTGGGAAGGATAAGAAAGATTGACCTGAACTGCAGAGTTTAGCCCCTGGATCAAATTTTCCCTGGGTTTGGAGGTGTTTAGTGACACAGACTTGAACAGCAAGTGGTAAAGAAATCTTGAGGATGAGCATCATAAACCGGAGAAGGATCCATGGTATGAAAAGCACAGCAAATCTTGAGGTTTAACTGCTGGGAAGCAAAAACCAGGCCGTATTGGCTTCCTGCCCAGAAGAAGCTGCTTGTGGTCATGTTCTGCTTTGAATCTTCCACTACAATCATTTCTTCACCTTAATAATTGCCCTCAGTTTAGTCGTTTGCAAAACACATGCTTTTATTAAAAATAAAAGGCACTCGGAGGATTTCATGGCAAGCCAACCAGAAAGGAGACGAAGGTGAGGAACGCCTGTGTTCTGCACGATAAAGAGCATACCGTGGGGATGAGCTGCGTTGGGACAGCTTCGGCGCTCCTCCAGGACAGCGCCTCCCACCAACTCACACAGGAGTGATGCCCTGGAGGGAGACACCAAATAGTAATCGGGCAGGAAGGAAAAGCTGATGCCCAGCCCGGTAAGAAACTCCCTGAGAGCACTCGGGCACTTTGCCATTTATCTTACAAGATGGGCTCTTCCCCCACTTCACAGGGTGCCAGGCTTGGTTGCTTTTGAAGCTTGGGTGCTGGCGTCACCCCAGCCTTATCTGTTCCGTAGTTTAGCAGTCAGCTAGAAGGGGGACTTAGAGATAACTGCTCTGCTGTCCTGAAATGACCACGCTCCTGGCTTTGTGTTACACTTGCATGCTGCATAAATACATGTGCTTTGATGTGCACGGACACAGCTACAAGTGTGTGACCGTTACTATTGTTGGAGAACCAAAGCGGCAGGGCAGGCTGCCTCTCCCTTCTGGAGTTTTGGATGCCTGGAATAAGAAGGAACGTCAGGAAATTCCTTTACCCTCCCTTTGCTCCTCTGTAGCACAACAGAGTCCCCAGACCATAGAGGTGAGAGGAGCGAGACCTCGCTCACCCCGAATCACATGGAACTGGAGCTGCCTGCAGCACCACACAGCAGGGTGGGGGGACGCAGAGGGGCAGGATTTGTTGCAGGATGATGGGGGGGGAAAAAAAAACCCCAAGTCCTAAGAAAATGTATCTCAGAGTCACTGTAAGGCTGGGGGGACCCAAAGGATCCCTGAGCTACTGTCTCCCTCGGCGCCGGTGTGAGCAGCACTGATGTATAGCTCTGCCTCTCCTCCCTTTATGCTTTCAGAGATGTATTTAGGCTTAGCAGTGGCCTCAGACCGGTGGGTGATCAATCTGCCAGGGAAAGAAGTGCTCGCTTTGGCTGATTTTTAAGCTAAAATCTCTTTCTCTCCTACCCCCAGAGAGGTGTGCATGCCCTGGCTCAGAGCTCACCTCCACCAGGCAGCACACTCGGTCATAACAGGATAAAAAGGAAGCGATAATTGTAATTGATGCGTCTTACATCTTTAGCACCCCCAGGACACAAAGTGTCACAGATATTAATGAATTAATGTCTGCAGCAGCTGGTAGTGCTGCAAAGCTGTGTGTTAGGTGCCCATGAACTGGGGCTGAGTGTTACAGGAATGATGTTTGGTGACAAACCCCAGCATCCTGCCTGCTCCTCAGCCCCTGGGCTCCTGCTCTTGGGCATGGCACCTTGCTCTCCGTAGGTTTCTCCTGACACAGACCTGATTCTGCTGCTACCTCTGCTCAGGGTTCTTGACTCTGCCTCCCCTTCCCACTCTGTTGCCCCTATTCCCACCCCGCTGCAGCTCAGGATGGCTCAGCATCCCCTGTCTCATGTTCTTCCCATCACACCTAATCTAATTTATCCACAGCTTTCCTCATACTTGCAAAGCATAAAAATCTCCTCCAACTAAGAGCCTGCTTTCCATTCCGGAGATAGGTTCTATTCTTCACTGCACACATGCCTGCATATATTTGAACAAGTTTGATTCAGTGTAGCTGACACAAAAACCACTTAGTTGTTTCCCCTACATCATCCTAAGTTAATACTCCTGACAAGTACAGGAGGCTTTTCAGCAGTTTTTCTATATCAGCTCCCTTTGCTTCCTGCTCTCTCTCTCTGATTCGCCCCAGCTGGAAAATCTCCCCGAGTCGAAGCAGCCGATTGGACCCCAGCGATTTGTACCCAGTACGCTTGAAACAAAAAATTGAGCGGGTGTCCATGGATGTAATGACCTGAGTCACTGAGCTGGATTGCATTTCTGGGTATTTTCTGCACGCTATGTTTTTTTAAAGGAAACGGAAAGATGGGCTGGAGTCATCAAGATCATTCACACTCCTAGGTTAGGGCTTGCTTTGGTTTTATCACTGCTTCTAGGTTGTTATGAAGCCAGTTCTCCTCCTCTCCTGGCTTTGAGGGGATTTTTTTTAGTTGTTAGGTGGGTTTGATCTGGTGCCTCACTGATACAGAGGCAGGTCCTGAATGCTGAGCAAGGTGTGAGGTCTGTGTAATGTTTTTGCAACCCTGGGCTCTGTGGATGCTTCTGGGACAGGAGATATTTGTCCCAGCTGAGCCTTGGACTCCTTCCAGCAGCGTCCCTGCGCCTCTTCTTGCTGCACTGTAGCCTCCCTGTGCCCATCCCCATGCCATCCAGCAGCCCCCAATGTAGTTTCCATGCACAAAGCAGAGAGGATTGGGTCTTGCTCGTGGTGTTTGTGTGTATCCCAGCAGCTCTCCAGCACCCAGGATCTCCTGAGCCACTCCAGCAGTGGAACAAACTCTCTTAGGGTAACTCCATCCGCAAGCACAGATTGCTGCCAGTGATGGATGCATTGCTTGTTGGGGACAATCAATTGGTAAAGCAACCCTGTCTGGAATTTATTCAGGGTTGAAATAGGTTCCCCAGGCTCTAATTCTATCGATTCTCTCGGTGTAGGTTATTTTTACCATTATTTACGTGCTAGTAGCATCTAGGGGACTAACTCAGCTCAGCGCTCTATTGTGTTAGATACTGCACAAAATGAGAACCGGCACCTCCTTCCAATACAGGGGGTTATAAATAAACAAGAGAGGCTCTTGCATCCCGTATTTGCACACTGAAGATAAGTAACACGACAAGGGTGCTTGGTAAGCTGATATTAGTGCAGGAATTTGTGCTAAATCTCTGCAGAGCTCATGCATGGCCCCTCCTGGTTCAACATCTTGCCCTGATACCCTGCTTTGGCCCAAAACTGGCCCAAGAAACAAGGACTAGGATGAGAGGAAATGGCCTCAAATTGTACCAAGGGAGGTTGAGATTGGATATTAGGAAATATTCCTTCATAGAGAGGGTTGTCAAGCATTGGACCAGGCTGCCCAGGGCAGCGGTGGAGTCTCCGTCCCTGGAGGGGTTCAAAGAATGTGGAGATGTGGCAGTTGGGGACGTGGTTTAGCAGGAACAGTGGGATTGGGCTGAGGGTTGGACTGGATGAGCTTAGAGGGCTTTTCCAACCTTAACAATTCCATGATTCTATTAAAAACATGGAGCAGTTGTTCCTAGGGAGAGATTGCTTTGGTAACTGAACAGTCTCTGAATAAATATTGGTGAGCAATAGCGCGTAGCATTAACTTCACTAAAGAAACTGGTTCTCTTTGCTGGCTGATGCACTAATTGTTTTACCTTTCCTGCATTCTGCTATTGTGAATGTGTTTTCATTCTGTGCATCTTTTGTGGCTGATTCTGAAAAGCTGGGGCCTTATCACTCTCTTTTACTTCATGTCTCTAAATATTTATCCTCTAGTTTCGTTCGACTGGTAAATAAACGCTTCTGCCTTTTCTGTTCCCTACTGTTATCTTTTAAATTAATCTCTCAAAAAGTAATTGGGGAAGAGGTAGAAGTTAAAGTTGGAGGAGAAGTTGGATGAAACTGTGGCAAAACAAAGTGTTATGTTAGAGTCCTTACTTTTAGTTAAATTTCAGACTAAAAATAGTTGCAACTTCAACACTTGCGTTTCTTAATTGCTTATTTTCCATATCCCCTGGAGGCAGGATAAGACATCATAGCCTGAAAGTGTGGCAAAGAAAGGTTGGGGCTCAGTATTGTGATACATTTTCTGATCGTGGCAAGGAGTGGGAACTGCCGGTTCCTGACGCAAGGAGGGAGGAAGGACCAACTGCGTTAAAAAAATCTTTTTGAGGTCTCTTCAAGCCTTGTTTCTTTTTCTCTGATGCTTTGTTTAAATCGTGTGTGCCAGCCGCATCCCAGGATGCATCAAAAGAAGTGTTGCCAGCAAGGTGAGGGAGGGGATTTTCCCCTTCTACTCGGCTTTCATGAGACCCTGTCTGGAGCCCTGTGTCCAGTTCTGGAGTCCTCAGCATAGGAAGGAGGTGGAGCTGTTGGAGCGAGTGCAAAGGAGGCCGCAGAGATGATCCAAGGGTTGGAGCACCTCCCATACGAAAACAGGCTGAGAAAGTTGGGGTTGTTCCGCCTGGAGAGGAGAAGGCTCTGGGGAGACCTTAGAGCAGCTTCCAGTGCTGAAAGGGGCTCCGGGAAAGCTGGGGAGGGGCTTTTTACAAGGACATGTGGTGATGAGGGGAAATAGCTTTAAATTGGAAGAGGAAAGATTTAGATTAGACATTAGGAAGAAATTCTTCACGCTGGGAGCCTTCAACACTTAAATATTTTATATATAATATTCATAAGGGGAAATGATACTTTTACTTTTTGTTGCCTACATTTTGGATTCCAATTTGGCAAAGATAATGAGTGTTTAACTTTCTGCACTGAGGATCAGCAGGGCCATTCGCGGTGTACAAAGTCAAGCAGGTATTTAAGTCTGTGGAGGTGCAGGGACCTCATTTGTATTAAAAAGTCAGCGTGAAATCCAGCTGATTGGGTCAGTTTAAGAGCTTTTACTGGAGGCCGTGACAAATTCAGATGAATTTTCCTGCCCAGCCCTGGGGTTGCTGGCTAGAGCTGCCCACTTCATCAAAGACCCCAGGGCCATCATTTCACGCAGACGTCCCCACCAGCCGCGGAAGAGCAAGAGCTTTCTCTGCTAAGGATGTAATTCCCCTGCGGCAGAAACGATTCGGTAAATGTAATGACAATGTAGGTGGTGCATGGTTAAGTCCTGCACAGCCCACCCAGCTTCCCCTCTTTTTAACTCCCCTGGAAATAAGTGCTACTTTGTCAGCAGACAGGGGGGGAAAAAAAAAAACAAACCCAAAAAAAACGGAGAGAGAGGAAAATCTAGGGAAGGAATTGAAAGTAAATTGCCTGCTTCATTCAAATAACATAGCTGATTTAAATCAGGGAATGAACTGCCTTAAATTTCTGGGTTGTAATGAGGACAATGCAGCCTTATTGTTTCGAGTCTTTCAAGCAAGTGGTATCCAAACGCTCGATAGAATTAAGCGCTGATCCCACAATCGCTTATGCTCATGCAGAACTGGATGGCTTCACCAAAGACGTTAGATGGGGTTATTCATAGCGTTAAACGTGTGTTTAAGTCTTTACGAGGCTGGAGCTCTGCGTAGCTCAGGAATTAAGCATCCTGAGCTGGAAAGGGCACTGAGGATGCCCTCGGCACTGCGTCATTTCTCACCCGTGGACACTCGCATCCCAGATGCAGAGTGATGGGCTCAGGTACAACACATGGCACTGCGTGGATTTGTGTAGTGGTTTAATTTCCAGCATTTTTCATATTCCTGCTGCTCATCTCATTTCAATGAGCTTCTCGGTTCCCCCTTGTTTGTTCAGTCACAGTGCTGGACCCTGCTCAATATTTGCCTTCCTGTTCCTACTATTTGTCCCTATTTCCATGTGTTTAACATGTATATTTGTTGCAATCTGCCCCGTAATCACAACTGCTTTTCCTTGCTGCTTCCCTTTGCCTGGCTCAACCCAAGGAGCAGCCTCACAAGGGAACCTTCCCTGGCTTTCCAAGGGCAGGATGCTCTGAGCACCAGCAGATGCTGGAGTCTCATTGCAAACCAGAGCAGGAGATGCAGAAAGCAAAGCTGTGGGTTCAGGTTTTTGTGTCTGAGCCACAGAAAGGCTCCCCTAAAAGCTCAATACCTTATTTTTCTCCACACTGTGTGTGAAAATGTTTTTCTCCAAGTCATACAGGGCAGGCTATTTCTCTCAGCTATCATCTGTCTTTTCTCCAGGGACCTTGAACCTCTCTATAAATGGAATATCCCCGCTGCTCTGTGCTTTGGGCTTTGTATTGGCCACTCTAGAGCGGGGAAAACCAAAGCGCATACACAGCACCTGCAACTGAGGGACTGAGGTGCTGGGCTTTGGCACAGCAAGGTGTGTACTGCCTGCTCTGCCTGGCCAGAGGGACTGGGCTGTGGGGTGTTTGTCTCCAGCACTGGGTTATTCCCCCCAAATCTCTCCTTCTCCCCATCCTTCTGCTCAGTGCAGAGGCAAGAGGTACCCCACTCAATGCCAGGGGGCTTGCCTGCACACTGCTGTGACTTTGTGAGTGCTGGAAAATGGGAATAAAGGTAAGGAAAGAAAGAAGAGAGAAAGGAAAATCAGATGCACTGAGTGAGGCGCAGGCTGGAATTGGAATACATTGTTTTGCTCCCCGAAAAACACCCGCAGCCTATTGTTTCATATCAGGTTTCCTCTTGAGCAAGCAATTGTGAAGCCAACCTGTCCTGCAAAATGAGCTGTCACTCTTGACGCTGAACAAACACTATTGATTGCAGCGTGGGGAGAGCCAGCAGCGCGCTGCTGCCCGCCCCAGGGGGGGCTCGATCGTCGGGGAGCCGGCTCCTGCTGCCATACATCGGGACTGGGCTGCTGGTTGATGCACAGCAGATTGGCAGAGCTTCTGCAGTGGGATGTTGGATATCTTGGGTGGCACCTCCAAGGTCTGTCAGCAGGTAGTGGCCATGATTTCGGAAGCAGGACTTGGGTTTTGGCTATAAAGTTGCTGCTTTTTTTTTTCTGACATGTGGGTGTTTTTTTGGTTTTTTTCTGGCATGTATTTCTTCTGTTTGGAGGCCAGGAGCCTCTAAAATCACCCCTGTGCTGTCTCTGAGACATTTTCCCCCTGAGCATCCCAGCATGCTGGATCCCTCAAGGATCACAGGGTCTCCCCTCCTTGCTCCCTCTTGACCTTCCACCAGCTTTGTGCTTTGCTCGAACACGAGCTCTTGCTTGTTTTTATTATTTATCTGAGTTGGCAGCTCTGTGTTTTGCATAGATCCCCCTGCCTCATCCTGTCCTTCACTGCACCGCACTCAAGGCATCTCTGCCTTTCACCCGTGCTGCTATAGCAACTGCTGGAGATGCTACAGCAAGGCCGTCCTGACCAGGGCTGTCTGCACGGGAACGATACCCACTTCAGGCATTTTTAGCACCAAGCAGGTAACACTGCGTGTTGCAAAGAGCAACTATTGTGGCTCTGGAGGAATATCACCATCCAGAGGGTTTCTCAGCTAATAAACCCCTCCTGTAGCTACAGAGGCATGTTTCTGCAGTTTGCCTGGCAATTGCACACGGTAGCCTTACGCTGAGTAGACCCAAATGCACTGCCTAGAACCATCCATCATGTTTATACACCGCACTTCGTCCCAAAGGATCCCAACACGCTTTGCAGCAGACATTGTGCTATGGGATCCATCATCTGGTGTTGAAGCATGGCTAGATCCTGCTGGGATATGGAGCACAGCAGCTGTCAAGCATGGCTTTATGCCAGCGACTGTGGAGGGGAGCTCATCCCACAACCCCTGCAAAAGACCAGGAGAAGTTTGGAGGGGAGGAAACCTGCCTCCAGGTCAGAGCTGGTGATCCCAACCTGCTCAATTTCTCGTCTTCTCCTCCATCTGTGGGCTGTTTGAAGCCTTTCTCGAGCACATTTCCCTGCTCTGGAGCAGTTGGAGCTGTGTAATGTCACTTGTCACCTCCACTGCAGGTCGTTGGCTTTGGGAAGGAAGCTGAATCAAAGGTAGAAAGGGAAGAAACAACTGTGTACCTCTTGCAGCCTGGGCTGGTCCCACTGCTCTGAATGCAGCTCAGGACACGCTTGGCTCCATGCAATCAGCCAAGTTATACAGTAACACACCGGTAACATCCCTGTTAATGCACTCGGTTCCCCAGTGAGCGCTGCAACCCTGCCAGCCTGCTAATGAGTTACGCTCCCTGCATTATCCCCTGTAATTGTCTTCATATTAACAAGAATAATCTCTTAGTGTTAACGCTCTTGGCCAGTATTCACGTAGTCCTCTCAGCATTCCAGTTCTGGGTGCTTGGCATGAAAGCAGGGATCCCCACGCACCCTGCGCTGGAGGATCCTTACAGCACCACTCCCCAGCTCCTCACCTGCCTGTGGCTCCTTCCAACACTCATTGCTCTTTCTATCCTCTAGATGGGATTGTCTCTTAAAATATTTTGAAATCCACTGACAAAAAAAGCACTTTGTCAGAGGCAGAGATTATTGATGTTGTTATTATTGCATCTCCCATCTCCGCTGCAAAGGATGCCTGACCATGCTGACAGCTGCTATTAAGAAAGTTGCACAGCCAGTGTTTCTGGGGATGTGATTCTTTCTGAGCAAAGTTAAACACTAAAAGGGGTTATTTCACCAAATAAAAGCTAGAGCTGGGAAAAAGTTTCTCCGTGGCATGTGAATAGTAATCATTGTGTGTATTATCCAGAGAGACCCATTACGAGCTCCTTCTGTGCTCTTTACAGACACGGCAAAACCCATTATCCCAATTCTGCAGCTGCAAAGGGTAAACTGGGTGCAGATTTCCAGGTGTTCAGTGCAAATAGGGGGAGAAATGACATTTCTGTTCAAGGAGTTTCTCATGTTACGGGGCTGAGAAACACAAACATATTAGTTTTCCCAACACAAGCAAAGATTTGAGCACGCACAGACCAAAATATGGCTTTGTCCCCTTTGTGGCTTGAACATAAAACCAGCAGATGTGGTGGCCTGGGTTGGATTTTCTATTAGGTATTAAAATAGCAGGAGGGGAAGAGAGACAGATGGACCAGAGCAAGCACAGAGCATGCATCAAAGCCTGCTCCACCATCACCGACGCCTGAGCATCCCCAATTAGCAGTGGACGGGACTGTGTAGGCACTTGGGCAACTGCCATGTGAGGGACGGAGCCAAAAAGAGCAGGAGAGGGGATTCCTCACAATATGCTTTTCTTAAGGATCCTTTTGAGCCCCGTTCTTGTTTCCCAGGGCCAAGCCTGGAAGCCCTGTTCCACCGTCACTCAGTGCTTGAAAGCACTGTTTCACGCCGGCGTCACTGCCCAGCTCTTGGCTGTCGCTAGCAGGAACCTAGGCGAGCGGCACGGGCTGCCATCCATTAGCGATTTCCCCAGCGCTGCAATTTATCCCTGTCATTTAGGGTTCATGTGCTATTATTTAGTCTATTTCCAAGATCTTATTACATTTTTTATTCATATGGAGGTTAGATTTATATATTGAAGATCAATAAAAGGCTCTATCATGGCTACATTATTAATAAGGAGTACATTATATGCAGACAGACAGCCCACTCCATTGGATTTACTCAGTAGCTATGCTTTTTGGGGGCAATTCTGAAAATTTACTACCTGTTCGATCACTCTTCCTCTCCTCGCTTCTCCCTGGACACCCATCCCTCCTTCTTTCTGCACGGGGATAATAGCAACTTTATTTAGCAGCGTATGTCCTTTGTCCCTGCAGATGACACTGTGGTGCCTCTGTCCTCTAACAACCCCTAAATCTGAGTGAGAGGCAGGATGTGCGCCATCGAGAAGAGCATCTTTTGCCATTGTAGTCACAGTTTCTTTAGTGTTTCACCAATTCATTCCCTTTCTGCTTTGTTTTTCACATCATGTCTGCTTAGGGAAGGTGCCTATGCCCACTGATGTCCCTGACACGTGTGAGAAATCAAGGCAGCAATGTAAATTAGGAAAATTCAGGATAAAATCAACTGCTGATGTTTTATCATGGGCAGTGCAAGCCCACAGCATGAACGCAGAAGCTCAGGCTCCTGCTCCAAACCCTCCTCTCAAGTCAGATATTACGTCTCACAGCTGCCAAGCAAAGATTCACCATCATGCTTTCAACTATTTTGCACTTTTTCTGTCCTTCCAGCTCATTTCTTGTTGTTATTTATGCATTTTTTATCTTCCTGAGATGGAAAAGGATATTATGCACCCACTGTCAGGCATCCACGTGCATGGGTCATGCCTGTTTAGCTGCCCAAAGTGCTGGGCACGGGCACAGGCAGTGGGACCAGTGCTGGGAGGAGAGGATTTGCTCAAGGTCATGCAGGGAAGGGACAGAAAAGCTCCAGAAGTGGCTACTGAGCCCTAAGGTGAGGATGGCTCAGTGAGTCCTGGTGCCACGAAGGGCTTGGCTCAGCACAATTGACCCTTGTCCTCCCCAGCCAGCACCCACTCTTAAATCTAATTCTGATCAGTAGTAATTAGCTCTAACCATCATAATTAACAGTGAGTGGGAAAATATTGGCTGGAATAATCAAATCTGATCAGTCTGATGCTGCCTTTGCCTGGGAAACCTGTGGGGTGATAAGTCAATTCATCCACACTGCACTTGTACCCTGTCAAGATTTTATGAGTACATGAACCAACAGCCTCGTCAGAAATGATTCTAGCTGTGATTCTAGCTCTGACCTCTTTCAGCTAATTACCAGCGTGGCAGTTAATCATGGAGAAACGGCAATAGGTTGGTTCCTCCCTTTGCTTTGGCTGCTCTTTGTGCAGAGTCAGGGGTGCTGCATGCGCTGCCGTGAGCTTGGTGTGTGCTGGTTAACACGAGAGGGGCTGCGCGATGCTGCGGGTTCAGTCCCAGGGTGGAAAATCAATGAAATGCATGAGTTCTTGCATACTGAAAATGGTTTTCCTTCCCCGGGTGCTCTTAGCATTCAGGACCTCGCCGCTCTCAGTCTTGTGCCTAGAGAAAAGCAAAGACTGTTTGGCTCAGGTTTTACACATCTTTAATGATCTTTAATCTTTGTTAGTGTTCTTCAAACATGAGTAATGCTGTTTATTAATAAAGCATCAGATGTTGTACCTGTCCTTCTCCTGATGGAGTGCCCCGAAGCGGTAGCTCTGTGGGGACCAGTGGATGCAGGTCCAGCTGTGGCGGAGCAGCCTGTGACAGCAGCACATCTGGGGAACTGGTGGTTCGAATGCCAGAGAGCACTTATAGGCATCTGTGAAAAGGCAGAGCTGCCAAATCCCTCCTTGGCTTCGCTTTCCGTAGGGAACAGATGGAAACAGTCGCCTGGAGCAGCTTGGTGGAGAAAGCTCTTCTCCCCTGCTCCACTCACCTGATTACGATTTGCTCCTCCGACACCTCAAACAGCATTTTGCTGTCAGCACACAGCATTAGCAGCCACGAGCTGGCATGATTGATGCCTAATTACAGTCCCAGCACAGTCTGGCCCTGGCTCCTGAGCCTTTCCTGCCCTCTGCATGCTTTGCTCAAGTCCTAGGCACGTTCCAGGCTGTCGTGTGTGAGGCTCAGCCCTCACTGTGGTCACCCCTGCCTTTGAAAACAATGTAAAATATCAATCTGCTCTGTGTTTTCCCAAGCTTTTCTGAAATTCATATTTTTCCACCATGTTCCCCCCCCAAAAAGGCAGCCCCGCCAGTAACGGTCATGTGAAGCTCCAAATCATCTCTCTCCTGCTCAAACTAAACTGTGTCCCTTATTGGAATGAAAGCAGGTATTTAGTGGCATTAAGTACTTTTAACTATGCTATTTATTGCGCTATGGATTGCGGTCTGTTACAGGATTTCTCAGCCAGTAGATGATTTTGAGGGGATTTGTTCTCTCAGGACCTCATAGCACTTAAAATTGTGTTGGATAATAATCAGTGTAATGATCTAAATTAAACATGTCTCTGCCGTATGATGCTTTATGATAATTCTACACTGTGATAGCTCCTCTGCTTTGCTCTGGTGAGACCCCACCTGGAGCCCTGCATCCATTTCTGGAGTCCTCAGCACAGGAAGGACATGGAGCTGTTGGAACGAGTCCAGAGGAGGCCACGGAGATGAACCGAGGGCTGGAGAACCTCCCATAGGAGGGCAGGCTGAGGGAGTTGGGGTTGTTAGCCTGGAGAAGAGAAGCTCTGGGGAGACCATAGAGCAGCTTCCAGTGCTGAAAGGGGCTCCAGGAAAGCTGGGGAGGGGCTCTTGGTCAGGGAGGGCAGGGACAGGACAAGGGGGAAGGTTTTTGAGGTGAGAAAGGGGAGATTGAGATGGGATTTTAGGCAGAAATGTTCTGTGAGGGTGGGGAGGCCCTGGCCCAGGTTGCCCAGAGCAGTGGTGGTATTGGTGCTGAGGGGGTACAAATGCAACTACAGATGGAAAATCATCCCCCAAAGAGGTGCAAAGCTTCTCTAAAATTCAATGAGCTTTTTGGGGCAATATAAGGGACCAAAGCCAAGGTCCCCAGGGCATTTCAGAGCTTCATAGCTCCGAAGTGTGGAATCGGCAGCCGGTGATGCCAAAGCACGGGGCAGAGCAGACGGGTTAACCAACAGGTTGGAGAGAAATTGGTATGCAAGCTACAGCCAAGGCAGCCTTTATATCAGAGCCTCACAAAGGCAATTCTCAGCAATTGATATAAAAAGGTGTCAGTTCTGGTTTAAGTACTGTATTACCAGCAAAGATTTATCTACTTCAAAGGCAGGCCTCGTGCCACCAAGGGAATAAACAGCTCTTCTCCTTATCTCTTTCGCATAGCACAATATTTTCTCCATTCGACTTTGGCTCGAAAAAGTCTTTTTCTTCCCCATTCTTATTCACATATTGTAATTTAGAACAACTCCCCTCAAACCTCCTTGGAAATATCCCAGGGTAAATGTCTTATTGGAGTCCCTGGGGAGAGGTGGAAGGTTCATGTCCTCCAGAAGGCTGCAGGAGGGGCGCAGAGGGATGGGGGGAGGTTTCTGCAGGGATTTCTTCCCAGCGGTGGAGGTTTCTGGTCCAGCAAACAGCTCCAGCAGTCATGGCAAAGAGGAGGAGAGCATTTTCCTGTGGGAGTGATGGGCCCTGGCCCAGGTTGCCCAGAGCAGGGGTGGCTGCCCCATCCCTGGAGGGGTTCAAGGCCAGGTTGGATGGGGCTTGGAGCCCCTGATCCAGTGGGAGGTGTCCCTGCCCATGGCAGGGGTGGGACTGGATGGGCTTTGAGGTCCCTTCCAACTCAAACCAGTCCATGATTTCACACCAGCCATCATCTGTTTCTGTGCAGAGATGCCAGAGCAAAACTGCAAACTGTATCTCTGACCACCTCGAGGTTCACCCTCAGTGGGAAACAGAGCCAGCCTGCCTTGCTCATGGGCTGAGATGCCAGGAGTGGAGGATGCACGTGTGCGTATGTGCGTGTCATCTCCTCACTTCTTTATTTGCTGACAAAAGAAGGGTGAGGGAGCTGGAGCAGCTGAGCAGCCAGCGTGGCTCCGCTCGGTGATGGAGTGGCGGCTCCGCTGCTGCCAGCTCACTAGCGGAGTGGAGGGATCGATAGATAAACCAGTTTTCACTCGCTTGTTTGCTGAGTTGATGCTGTACCTGGAGCTGCCTGGGAAAGTGTCAGCTGGGGAAGGGGTGAAAAGGAGAGGCTGCAGGAACACTCTGGGCTGGGGCTCAGCCTGTGTTTGTGGTGGAGGCAGTGGAAGGGGTTACATGAGCCCCAGAGATGCGGCTGTGGCACATCCCATGCTTTTCCAAGCAATTCCAGCAGACCGTTTGTAAAATTACACCTTTCAACATGTTTATTCAGACCACATAGATTTTTACAGGCCTGTGGAATGCATTCGATGAAGCCTATGAAAAAGCAGATAGAAATTATCTATTCCTCCTGACCAATTTGTCTGGGCTTGGGGGGAAGAGATAACAAAGCACCCGTTTCATTTTGCTCTTTGGTGCGGGATGCCAGGCAATAAATTGAGAAGTGACATTTTATAAAATGCTTCCTCTTTTGCCCCCATTTTAATGCCAATTTAAGGTGGAAAGACCCCAATGGAAAATGCTATTTGCAAGCTCAGCCAAGAGCCCCTTCTGCTCCTCTCTGTTGTTTGCTCACTGAAATGAATGGGCTCTTTTGGCACCAGGGATCAGAACGTGAATCGGAGCTAAAGAGCAGCATGTTTGCAAAGAATCAAGGATCTTCTCCTTTGCAAACTTTGCAGACTGGTTCTTCTGCTATTTGGGAACAATTAGATGGAGCTCAAGCGAAAGCTGCTGCTGGGCACTGATCGGCAGCTCTTGTTCGCATCAAATATTCAGCATGGATATTTCATTATCAGCCTAATTCATAGGCGGCATCCACGGCTGGGTGGTTTTAGAAATTAAACTGTACTTTCACCTCTAACGAATGCAGGCAGCGAAGGGGAGAGAGGTGGCCACGGTGCTGGCTTACGGAGTGGAGTGGGAGGGGGTTGCAGCAGCCGGGGCTGAGCGCGGCTTCAACTTTCATAAGCAAAAAATTAATCACATCCAAAGCGACCCGGTGAATGAAGTTAGCAAGCTGTGCAATTACAGCAGTGTGCAGGAGTTAATTAGTCACTTGCCTTTGCTGAGCAGAGAGCCCTGCGGAGAGCCGGTGCGAGGCACCGAGAGCTGGAGCCAGCAAGGGTTTGCTGCTGGGGTCGGTGCCTGTTCTGCATCTCGGGGCTGGGCTGAACCAGAACTAATTCAGCTCTTAGGTGATGCTCACCTGATGTTTGGAGGAGCAATGAGTACGGCAGTGCTGTTTAGTGATGTGTGGACCTAAACAGGATGGGAACCAGGGAGGAGAGGAGGTTTAGCTTCTCAGACACCTGGAGTGCCTCTAGTTGTGCCAAATTCTGCTTTATGTGCCCACAAACCCCCTTGTCTCTGCTGTGGAGGGGTTTGCAAGGAAATAAATCTGTTGATGCTATGAGCTGAGAAGTATCAGCGGCAGGCATTTGTGCGCCGGCGATTAAACTTCTTGTCAGCATGCGGGTTCTCCAAAAGGCTGACAGCACGTTCAGCTAATGGCGCTGCTGGTGTTCCTCTGCAGCCTGAGGTAGTTTATGAGCACTTGAAGTGGCTGAACTGGAGTTGGGAACATCCTCCCTCCCATGTACCCATCCTTGGAGATGCAAGAGCATCCACACTGGGACTCCTCAGATGAGAGTTTGTGCGTGATTTAGTGCAGAAGCAGCAAAAGGGATTTGCCTGGGAACTGTCATCCCTGCACGCACTGGCAATCTGCTGAGTCTGGGATACACCAGCCTCACCAGGCATGCACGAAATGATTCCCCAGCACAGAAGGACCAAGCGATGCTCAAGAAGCATTAACTCACGCTGACAGCACTGTACGAATGACCCACGTGGGCTTTACCAGTGCAGCGCCTGCCATACGGTGAGCTCCACGGTGCACGCTCAGGGCAACTCCATGTAAAGCTGCAAAAGCCTCGGGTTGTTCCTTTACAGCTTTTTCCCAAGTGGAAAAAAGAGGACTCAAGTACGTAGGCAGCTCTGCAGCTCAACACGGGCAAGCAATACAGCAGGAGAGCCAGTGGCTACCAGGCAGGAGGGCAGGAGATGGGCTCTGGTACCCTTGCCCAGGGTTTCATGGAATCATAGAATAGTTTGACTTGGAAGGGACCTTAAAAATCATCCAGTTCCTCCCCCTTGCCATGGGACACCTCCCACTGGATCAGGGGCTCCAAACCCCATCCAACCTGGCCTTGAACATCTCCAGGGATGGGGCAGCCACCACTGCTCTGGGCAACCTGGGCCAGGGCCTCCCCACCCTCATGTGAAGAAATTCCTCCTTATGTCTTATCTAAATCTGCCCCTCTCCAGTTTATACCCATTGCCCCTTGTCTTATCACCACAGGCCTTTGTGAACAGTCCCTCCTCAGCTTTCTTGTAGCCCCTTCAGGTACTGGAAGGTTGCTATAAGGTCTTCCCACAGCCTTCTCTTCTCCAGGCTGAACAACCTCAACTCTCTCAGCCTGTCCTCGTACGGGAGGTGCTCCAGCCCTCACATCATCTTTGTAGCCCTCATCCAGTCCAACCCCCCTCTGCAGTGAGCAAGAACATCTTTAACTGGATCAGGTTGCTCAGAGCCCCATCCGACCTAGCCATGAATGTTTCCAGGGATGGGGCACCTACCACCTCTCTGGGCAACCTGGTGTTTTGCTGGAAAGTGCAGATTCTCTGGCTTGTGTGCAGTTCTGACCCACCGCGGAAAGCTTGGCACTCGCTTGTCACATCCTGCTGGTCACTCTGAATGTGATGAGTTCGTGCATCACTGTCAGGGCTCCACTTAGCAGAGCCGTCTGGCTCCTTTCCACGCAATTACCAATGCTGACGCTGGAGCCGCGGCAGGCAACGCGTGGCTGGACAAGGCACCTGCATACAGATCAGCGCCAGGGCTGTGGGGATGGCTTGGGGATGCTGACACCCACTTCACCGGGGCAACGCCGGGCTGAGATGCCGGCTGTTGTGGCAGCAGAAGGGACGCTGGCACAGGGAGCTAATTAAGCACTTTACGCATGGGTGGTTGTAATGAAAACCTTCTTGGCCAGAGGACAGCTCTTGGCTGTGCTCAGGGTTCACCAATGGGGAGAGAAAGGATTTGCGCACAAAGGACAAAGCCCACCACTTTGCCAAAGCAGGGTAGGGCTCTCCTGCTCTTCTCCCGACCTCCTGACTATTCAAAAGCCTGGCAGGTGGAGGTTTCTCTAACCTGCCAAAGGATTTGGCCACCGGCTACAGGAGGCAGGAAAACTTTTGGATTTATTCATGGCCACCTGTCAGGGCTGTCATTCCGCATGCTGAGCTACAGCCTGAAGTTTGCTGGGCTATAAATCGGCTCCTCTTGGACATCATAACTCTTCTTTATAGGCTCTTTCCCCTTCATAAATAAACCTCATTCCATATGTATATACTGCAAAAGGCAAGCCTGATTTGCAGCTCGGTGCCGGCTTAGGTGGCATCTCTCTGCCAGCTGACAAAGTGCCCAGGGAACCTCTCCAGCTTGGCTGCATCCCTGCAGGGAATACATCCCTGCGTGGGATCCCCCAGCTGTTGGGACAAGGACCCTCCGAGGAGATCCAGGAAAAGGGAGGGTTAGAAGGGGTGTTCTTTCCCATCCAAATCAATGTACAGCAGAGCAGGGAGTGGAGCCAGTCACTTGGGAAGTCCTTTAGCCACAAAATCCTCTTTGCACACAGAGAATAAAGGCGTTTACTGAAATTGGGACCAACTGAAGAGCTGTGTCATTAACAGGAGGGACAAAAAGGAGATTTGCAAGGAGCGTGAGCAGCTCGAGCAAGGTCTGAGGCTTGTTTTCCCTCCCCTTACACACTGTCTTTGGCAGGGGATGTAGCAGGGATGGAGGTGGCTTCTTGTGGGGCCAGGACGGGGTATGAAACTGCGGCTCTGGCTCTGCTCCCTCCTCAGCATCCCCCAGCCACAAGCGGGCAGGGAGCAGGGGTCAGCACTCAGCCTCAGACAAAGACCTCGTTTCAGCCAAAACAGTAGAGCAATTTATGTCCTCCGCTGACCAAATGAAGAATGGACCACTCTATTTTTGTCCTCTGGCTGGTATTTTAACGGTAGATTAATAGGAAATAAGTCTTAAGGTGCAATCTGCCTTTTTTGCCCCTTAAAGAGCCAGCAGGAGTGCAAATTGGTGTTTAGTTTTTGCTTAAGAAGGCACCAGCCAGCGACACTGTCACGAAGCCAGGGCCCAGGGACCTCTGAGAGCCCAGGGATTGGACAAAGAGACTTTCCCCAACCTATCATAGCGCTTTCTTCTCCCTTCATCATTCTCACAGCAATGCTGGGGATCTCACTGGGATGCCAGAAATGCTGAGACCAGCCTCAACCCGAGTGCACGTGGATGCAGCTCCCACTGAAGTCCATAAAAGCATTTCTCAGCCACCTTTATCCCATGTTTCTGCTGTACTAGTATCAAATCCAAGGGAAGGGAGATGGAGCAGCCTGGACCAGCAGCGTAGCCGTGGTGTGCCAGGCTGGGAGGCCTTAAATCTCTTCCTGATCTCCTCCTTTCCATGGCTGCTGGGGATTGCAAGGCTGGGAATGAAGGACACCACCACGCGATAAATCCTGCCAGCACAGCGCTGCCCGTTCGTGCCCGCGTTGCAAAGCTGCCCTCCCGCCCCGCCGAGCGGTGGGCTGGCACGGAGCTGACTTACTGCCACTGCTCGGATTATCATTTTGAATGGTTTAAGCTGGGAGCTTCCAAAGCAGAGAGAAGATGAAGCCCGAGTGGCGCATCTTTTATAACTGCTGCAAGTTGAAGCCAAGGAGATGCAGGGAAGCCTTGGCTCTGATGCTGAAGGAGGTGCTGGGATGCTAAGCACCTTCCAGACCCCAAACGCTTCAGGTTTTGAGACCAGAGTCAGCTTTTCATCATCTCTCCTTGCAAACCTCTCTGAGCTCTGATCTGCATGGCACTGGGCATCAGGCAGGGTGGAGGGAAGGCAGGCAGTGGTCGCAGCTGGTTTCTGGTGCAGGCAGTTCCCATCTTCTGGCTACCATCTCCAGTCAAAGTAGTTCACACATTACCTGCCTCTTGACTATTAACAAAGCCATCAGCTGCTGAGAATTACTTAGAAGTCCAAATGCAATCTAATCAATACGGCTTTCACCCACACAGGGAGCTGCTG
Organism: Cuculus canorus; assembly: GCF_017976375.1. Lineage (NCBI taxonomy): Eukaryota > Metazoa > Chordata > Aves > Cuculiformes > Cuculidae > Cuculus > Cuculus canorus. The sequence goes on along the minus strand of NC_071426.1, from coordinate 420,682 downwards.
GGGTGGGGGGGGGGCAGCCAACAATGTCTGCATCCAAAGCATCCCACTGCGCAGAGCTCAGCTGCGCATGAGAGCGCTGGGATGGGCGTGCTCCCCTCTGAGATTCCTCAGAGGCCAAGCCGGCCCTGGACTGAAGTTGGGGTGTTTCTTTCCAGGAGAACCTGTCCCTCACACGTCTCTGAGTACTCAGGTCAGAGGGGGTTCACAGATGTCGCTCTTGACAAAGGATGGATGAAGCAACCAAGATGAACTTTTTGTCACAGCTGAATTCCTTACCCTGAAGGACTTTGGAGCATATTTTCCTTATTTGCTCCTTAAAATTAACATCACAATGAAGCCTCTTTCCAGATTTATATCAGTACGATCTCCGGTACCGATGCAATGTCACGCAGGTTTATGGAGATGCTGTTGATTTGGACCAGTGATCACAGTGACAAGAGTGCAATGCCAGGAAACTTCCCAGGGCTGCTCCTGATTTACATCCCTGATTCTGCTTCATCATAAGCACTTGCCGATGCAATCCCAGTCAAAGGCAGCTTATACCAATGTGGCAAAAATTTGCCCTATAAATTATCTTTAGAGCACAAGGAATTCAAGCGTGCCTGTCCTAGATTAAGCTGTGTCCTTGTCAGTCTTGAACTAGAGAGGACATAAATCCCTCTCTCCTTTTTTTTGTCTGACCTGGTAAGCCAAGTCTTGGCAGGAGACAAACCCTGCCCGCTGCTCTGGGTCCCCAGGCACTAGCCTTGTCTCCATCACAGTCATTCCAGCAATTTTGCTGCTGACACCGAGTTGTGTGGCATGGTGGGCATGCTGGATGCCATCCAGAGGGACCTGGACAGGCTGGAGAGATGGGGCTGTGTGAAACTCATGAGGTTGAACAAGGCCAAGTGCCAGGTCCTGCACCTGGGTCAGGGCAATCCCAACACAAACACAGGCTGAGCGCTGAATGTATTGGGATGATGGGCTGGTATTGGACTCTCCTGTTCTCCTCTTTCTCCCATGCTGAGCGCAGGGTCTGCAGAGACCCAGCATCCTGGGTAAGGGTGGGAAGAGGTAGGATGGATGCTGGGCCAGAATCAGCCTCTGCATCACCTCCCGTCCCAGTTCCCAGATGTGCAACAGCACATCCTGGCCTTGCTCCCTTCATCACTAGCACAGCGATGCTGAGGAACTCACAGGGATGCCAAAAATGAACTGCAGAGCCTGTGCCAGGGTGGCTGGTCCTCTCTTTAGGGGCATCAGCCAGAGGTAAAGTCACCCTTCCTGTGGCTGGATGGGTTTAGGCAGCGATTGGGAGCAAGATGGTCCTGGCACGGCAGGCAGGGAGGGGATGCAGCCTTAGAGCATCCTTCATCAGGGTAGGATCCTCCCCATCCTTTGGCAAGACAGCTGCATGTGCCTTTTTTACTTGTATTTCTACTTTTATTTTTGTTTTTATTTGTATTTTCTTAAATAGCAGCAGTGCTTCTTAAATTCTCAGCATCGCGAGCCACCTTATTTCCCCCGGCAGGAGAGCACTGGCAGTGTGCGGGACAGAGATAAATCCGGAGCTCCACGCAGGGGCGGCCGGCTGGTGGCTTAGTTATGGCACAGGAATAAATGTCTGCTTTGTGTCAGCTCTTTGCAAGGTCCTCCGCTGTCCTTCCGGCTCCAGCCCCGCCGCACACATTGTGTCTCAGGCTGAACAAACACATCCACGGCCAGCAATTGATTTTCTAAAAATGTAATCCGCGCACAAAACCCAACACGGATAAAATACGTCGGTTTGTGGGGGAACAATTGCGCTTCTTTCCTGCCCCCCAAAAAATCAATGGGAAGAGCGTATGTAAAAATACAATGGCACTAAACTCCGAATAATTAGGTGATTGTGCTAAGTGAACATCTTATTTAAAACTGTCTCAGCAGTACGCGGCTGGGAGACAGAATCTAATCAGAATGAACCAGGAAATGTAGCAGTTTCCAGGTGAGTAAGCTGAAATGCAGGAGGCATTGTGTGGAAGGGGGGCGGGGGGGTGAAATCAGGGATGGAAATGACAAGGGAAGGAATCAGCTGCGTAGACGGGAGTAATAGCAGCACATTGCCATCGTTATTTCTGAGCACAGCGCAAAGGGTGAGGGGAAAACATGAAATTAAATCAAATGTGATTAGGGAACAAATAGAAACGGACCAGCTCAGGGGTTGGGTTTTATTTCAGAGCGTGTTTGGGCAATGAGGAGATCGCTGGGGTGGAGGCAGGGATGGGAGAGGCTGGGGGACATGGGAGAGCAGGGTGGAGGGAGTGAGGTTCATCCCTCCATCTCGCTATCACCCCACTGCAGCCACCCTACAGTGCAAAGAGTGAGGGGAAAACATAAAATTCAATCAAATATGCTTACAAACCAGATAAAAAAGGACCAGCTCAGGGGCTGGTTTTTATTTCAGAGCATGTTTGGGCAATGAGGATGTTGCTGAGGTAGAGGCAGGGATGGGAGAGGCTGGGGACGTGAGAGGAGAGGGGCTTATCTCTCCATTCCCCCATCACACCTCAGTGCAGGCTCTGCACAGTGTGGTGCAGCCTTATCCTGGCACAGCAAGAACAGGTGGAATCTGTTCCCTTAAATATGTTTTTTTTTAGTCCCATTTTCATGCAAATGTCATTACAAGAAAGAACGAGGAAGTTCAAGCAGGTACTGGGGCATAATTGTTTCTGAATAGATTGCTTTTTGGGAAAAAAAGCATTTTTCCTTTAATTTTGAGCTCCCCAGTGCACCAGCTGCTCCTTTAAACACCTCCAGAGCTCGCTGCTCTCAGCACTGCTTGAGCAGCTCTCATAATCAAGGAACGTGGGGCCTTTGGAAGCTTCGGCTCATCCGTCTTTCCCAGCAGCTCGTTCATCACCAGCAGCCGGGGAGGTGGCGCCTGAGCAGGCGCTGAGCCCTCCTTCCTGCTGCTTTTGCTGGTTGATCCCTGAAGACAGCAATTAAAGCATCACCGATGGTGGTGAGGAACATTGTAGAGGTTGTCCATGCCATCCTTACTGCCCGGTTCCACCAGGACTCTGGTGTCAGCACCATTTTACCTTTCTATCCACCAATGCCAACACTTCCCAGCACAGTTCATCTCCTAAAAGCATCCCATGATGACAACACCCACAACCCATTCAAGTGGCCAAGGTGAGATGCCAGGCCCACGTTTAGGACAGGGAGGGACCAGCCAAGTGGTGGAGATGGGGAAGCTAGGAGGACAGGACTGATGAGAAGGAGCAGGTGATGTATTTTCTCTCTTGCATGCTTGTGGTGCCGTTCCTGAGTGCAGACAAGGTGATGGAGGGCAAGGGTGATGATGGTTGCAGGCAGATAGGAGCATCCAGGGTGGTCACTGTCTCATGCTGTGCTTTGCCTGCAGGCAGCACAATGGGAAGCAGCATGCTCCCCTCTGTCTTTTCTCTCCATAATTTGTCCCTGCTTTCTTGTAAAATTTCTACTATTCCATCTAGGAGGAAGCTGCCTCTCCTCTCTCCCTGCCCCTGGTTTGATCTCCCTGGTTCACTGCAGCTGTTAACAAAACCTCGGCGTGCCAGAGCCAGCACACAGATGTGACCACGTACTCCCTCTCACAGAGGAGCCCTTTGAAGGCAAGTGGCGAGTGATGTGAATAGTGAACGGGGATGCGGGCGGCGAGGACGGGAGAGCCAGCTTTCATCGGGGTGGGGATGGAGAGCACAGCCCCTGGCGTGAGGATTTCCAAGATCAGGTGAAAGATGAGCACGGGATGCCATGGGCAGGGGAACACAGCGGGGCCGCATGGGCAGCAGGATGCATGAGGAATGCTCTGGTCCCAAAGATATGCAGCTCCTGGATGGATGCAAGGGCTTTCCAGTGGCGCCACCCCAAATCAGTGCCATCCACCCAGCCAGGCAAGGTGCAGCATTGCCTTATTTCTTACAGCCTCATTTCTTTCTCACTGCCCACCTGTCCCTGCCTGTGGCACTGCCTGCTCAGAAAGGGTGAGCTTCAGCCTTCCCATCCCTCTGCCCTGGAGCCTGTCTGTGCTGGGTGAGGATCTGGCCAGTCTCTCACTGCTCTGCACCCAGGGCTCAGTTTGTGAAGGTCACTTTTGACCCGTGTTCCCTGCAAACGTGCTGAGTCTCCACCTCATTTCCTATGCATTGAACTTCACAGACCTGCAGGACTCTCCGACAGCAAAGCATGAGGATTTGACCATTATTTTTCTCTTGCCTCCCCCCCTCCTCCATCCCTCTCCAAGAGAGGATTATGGGTTGCACCTATTAATTTTAGACCTGAAGCAGCGAGTGGAACTTTGCTGAGTGTTTTATAACCTCCTTTCTCCCAAATCCCCTCTCTGCCCAGCGCTGTGCTTTTGCCCTTCCTGGCAAGGAAGGAGAAGCTGATGCGGAGGCAGAAGAGGGGTGGGATGGCTGGGATGCTGCCCTTGGTGGGGTCTGGGGATGCAGGCAAGGGACTGTGCCCATGGGATGCCCAGCCTGGAGGTGCAGGCACCCTACAGTGATACAGCAGCAGATTGTGGCTCTCCCACGAGGTTTTGCTTAAGGAAAGGGATGATTGAAGTGGTCTCACTGATCCCGTGTTATCTGAAAGAGCACGGGCAAGACAGGAGCAGATTGCACATCACTCTGGGAGGCTCTGCCATCCCGGGAGGGACAGCAGCTCTGCATGGTCATGCCTTGAAAGGGACTCCTTTCACAAGCACAAGCCTTTCTTGCATTAACATGAACAAATGCTTCCTAATCCTTGCTGGCTTGTGCCTCCCCATCGCTCCCATTCAGATGTGTCTGTTCACCTGGTTCCTGGCAGTCCCGCAGGGGCTCCGCATGGGTATCTCTGCCCAGCACCTTGCACGCTGGCCCTGCTGCCGGCCGAGAGCTCTGCCTCCCACCACAGCGTAAATCGTTGCAAACCTCGCGGGATGTGCCAGCTGCCCCTGCCAAAAGCAGACAAAGGCTGTGCCACCGAGCTGCAAAATCTATTTGGCAGCTCCTGGCACTGCATTTTTCCCACAGCAATATGGGCAAAGCATGGAGAAGACACTTTTGGAAGCTTTGGGGGGGGACCCTGGTGGGATACCCCCTTTTTCGGTTGGGATTGGCAGCAGGGAGGCTGGCTGGTGAAGGATGTACATCCCAGTGCTGCACCGAGCATCACCCCCAAAGCCCTTCGTCTTTGCACAAGGCTAAAGGCAAGAAAAAGCCTGGGCTTTGGGTTTGCATTTTCTTTTTGCCTTTTATGGGGGATATCGAGTAGGATTTTAGCTGTGATTAGAATGTGAAGTGTTTGGTACGGCTGACTGTAAACTTGGTGATGATGGATTGATTTCACTCCCAAACTTTTACACTCCGAGTCCTGCTCCGGCAGCAAGTGCAGCCACGCAGGGTAGGTTTTATAGAGAATAAAGGCATAAAATAAGAGGAGATGGGCTGGGTTAAAGCAAGAGGAGAATCACGCATGGATGTGTGTGTGCAAGAGCAGCTGCAAGGGGAGCTTTGCTGCCATAAAACCAGGCACCGACACCATCACCCTTTGGTTCTCCCATGCCAGGCAGCAGCATTTCACATACCCAAGACTCAGTGCATATCTGGAACAGTGTGGGAAAGGGAAAGATCCCAAAGGATTAACCCAGAGCAAAGACAAGAATAAGGGGTTTTCATTTATTTATTTATTTATTTATTTATTTATTTATTTTTATTATAAATTGCCAAAAGGCTTGATCCCAATTCCCCTTTAAATGGACAAACCATAATATTGATAGTTTGCAACAAATACAAGACAAATTGAACTCCTCCATCAGGCAGCGGGACCTCTTTTAACCAGGGCTGTATTGAAGCCATAAATTCCCCAAGACAGGATTGCTATGCAATAGCATAATACATCTTCTGGTCAATTTTTTATACATTATGTTTTGTCCTGAATTTTGGTAGAAATATTTATAGATTGGGAGATGTTCCTTGAAGAGGTAGCAGCCTGAAGGGTCCCTCTGTGGGTCCCTCCTGCTCACCGTGCGTGATGGCTTTGGATTATTTGCAGGGATGCTGCAGGGTGGGTGGAGGGACTGGGGCCAGACTGTGTTTCATAGAGTCATAGAATAGTTAAAGTGACCTCAAAGCCCATCCAGTCCCACCTCCTGCCATGGGCAGGGACACCTCCCACTGGATCAGGGGCTCCAAGCCCCATCCAACCTGGCCTTGAACACCTCCAGGGATGGGGCAACCACAGCTTCTTTGGGCAACCTGGGCCAGGGCCTCCCCACCCTCACAGCAAAATATTTCTCCCTAAGATCTCATCTCAATCTCCGCTCTTGCAGCTGAAAACCATTCCACCTTATCCTATTCCTGCCCTCCCTGATCAAGAGCCCCTCCCCAGCTTTCCTGGAGCCCATTTCAGTACTGGAAGCTGCTGTTTTCTGAGGCTTCTTTGCACTTAATTCGATTCAGTATTTGCCATCAGGGACTTCTGGAGCTCCTTTTCCCCAATAAATAAATATCTGTATGGCATGAGACACCCTGGGACAGCAGTAAGTCCCTGCTCCTCCTCTGCACAAGCACAGTAAGAGACTTTAAAACTCATTTTACTGCATTTTTCTGTGGGTTTCTTTCTCTGCCTTGAATGGGAAAAGCACCAAGGAAATGCACTTTAAATAGGTAAACAAAAAGAGGAATTCTCCCGAATCATAATTTCTTTTCATGTGGCTCTGCCTCAAGGCTTCTGGCTGGTAAAATTAAAGAAATACAATTAAACTGTAGCTGGCTCCCCAGTGCCTTTGTGCAAACTAAGGCAAAATACTCCTGGCACACAGAAAAAGCACCCAGGCCTCCAGAACTGAGCTGCTTTAATTTAAGCTTCTATTCACATCCCTGTCAGCAACCAGGAACCGCTCCCATCTGCTGTGACTCTATAGTCTTGCATGAAGTGAGCTGGCAAGTCTCACCTTCGCTCCTCATGGGCAGGTGCCAGCACGCTGAAAATACAGCAAGAAACGACCCTTTTTTCTTGGCAGACGCCAGAAAGCTGCAGCGAGACAAGCCCTGTTGAGGAGCAGCACTCACTTTTTCAATGGCAAAGGTGATTTTGCCATCAGAGCCACCTGGGCACTTGGTTGGCTTTTTGTCCTGTGCCATGTCTCCATTGTGGTCAAGCTGTCACTTAAAAGAGTTGTTCCACTGCCCCCGGGACATCAGGAGCTTGGCAGAGGGGATGCACGGGCTGAATGGCCAGAGCTGAGCGAGACCTAGAGGTGGGATGGAGAGGGAAAGATGTATGAGGAGCAGCTAAAGACACTTGGTCTGTTCAGCCTGGAGAAAAGGAGACGGAAGGGAGACCTCATTGTGGTCTGCAGCTTCCTCACATGAGGAGGAGGAGCAGCAGGTGCTGAGCTTCTCTCTGATGACCAGTGACAGGTCCCGAGGGAATGGCAGGAAGATTCGCCAGAGGAGGGTTAGGTTGGACATTGTGAAAATGTTCTTCATCCAGAGGGTAGTGGAGCACTGGAAGAGCTCCCTAGGGAAGCAGTCACAGTGCTAACCTGGACTGTATTCCAGAGGCACTTGGCCAATGCCCTCAGACACACAGTGTGAATATTGAGGTGTCCTGTGCAGGGACAGGAGTTAGACTTGATGGTTCTTGTGGGTCCCTTCCAACTCAGGACATTCTGTGATTCTTTGGAGATGGGTATCTCCACGCTGTGGCATATTCTGACCTATGGCTTTATGCCTTTTCCCCCTTAAAAAAATCCCTTTTTCCAGAAAAAATAATAGGTGCTTTACTGACCATCTTGCTGTCAGCGCTCTGATCACCCAAAGCAGCGGAGGCTTTTTAGCCCTCCTGATTTTGGGTCCCAGCCCATGGAGGTCCCCAAGGAACCAGGCACTCGATGCACTTTGTGTTCGTGCATCAGAGCAAAACCAGATAAGTCAGAGAGCAAGCAGCACGGCCAGTCCCTGGTTGGACAGGCAAACAGGAACGAGGAAAGTAAGAGACAAGCAAAGAGCTTCAGAGCCCGTAGCCCTGACTTCTGGGGAGGGTTTTATCTCATTAAAACAAACGAACAGATGACTATTGCCTGTGTCGGCGGGGGGACTGCGCTTCCCGATTACACTTTATAAACCCCAAGCTGTTTGCTGCCGCAGCAGATAAGTAGAGCTCTGAAGAGGAGGAGATCCAGTCTGGGGTTTGTGCATTTAATAGGTTTTTTTTGTGTGTGTGTGTGTGATAACATGAGAGCCCAAACTGCACGCGAGGCTGCGGCTGCTGTGGTGCTAAAAGGAGGCAGCAGCTCCGCATCATCCCCAAGCAGGGTCTGGGGATGGAGCATCTTGAATCCTGGCTTCAGTTTTGGGCCTCTCACTCCAAGAAGAACATTGAGGGGCTGGAGGATGCTGAGAGAAGGGGAACAGAGCTGGAGAAGGGTCTGGAAAACAAGACTTACAAGGTGCAGCTGAGGGCCCTGGGGCTGTTTGGAGAAGAGGAAGCTGAGGGGAAACCTCATCACTTTCTGCAGCTCCTGGAAAGGAGGTTGTGGGGAGGTGGGTGCTGGGCTCTTCTGCCAAGGAACAAGTGATAGGATGAGAGGAAATGGCCTCAGGTTGCTCCAGAGGAAGTTTACATTGGATAGTAGGGAAAATTTCTTTACTGACAGAGTGGTGAACTGTTGGACCTGGCTGCCCAGGGCAGTGGTGAATTCTCCATCCCTGGAGGGGTTTAAAGGCAGGCAGATGAGGTGCTCGGGGATGGTTTAGTAGTGGACAGGTATGGTTAGACTCAGGGATCTCAAAGGTCTTTTCCAACCAAATGATTCTATGATGCCCCTCAGCACCCGTCCCTGCCTGGCACAGACCAGAGGGTGAAGGCAGGGCAAGAGGGGATCCCATCTGCAAAGGACTCGAGAGGGTTGTAGGGTTTCCAGCGTCCCTTTGGCCACATCCAGCTTTTTGCTGAAGCTGCCTTCAGGGCTCTGGATGTAATGGATGCACATAACATAAAGCACATCTTAATCAATGTGAGAGATTCTGTTTAAAACCCAATGATTTTGATCTGGAGCCTGACAACATGGTAATTTATATGCAGTGCAGCATAACCAAAGAGCTTGTTATGCAAACACAGACCACTGATTTGACAAATCTCCTGGAAACAGAATTAATGCCTGTATTCTGTGAAAAGATGTAATTTATTTTAATATTTTAAAGAGTGAAAATTATATATGCATGTATAAGTGTGTATAAATAGAGCCAAACAGAAATAAACACATATGCACATGCAGAAATATATATTTACAAACACTTCGATACAGCCGTGTGGATGCACATGAACTGCAGGGACAAGGATGGATGGATGGATAGATAGAGGCTTAGTGGCTGTAGATCATTGTATTTTGACTGGTGTCAATGGGATCATGTTGATTTACTTCTGGTTCAGATGTGGTCAACAGCAGATCGTTAATTAGAGCGATGGTGGTAACGTAGCTCTTCTAAAACAACAGAGATGCTGCTGGTACCCAGCGCAGACCCTGGCCCTCGCACACGGTCGCCGCAGACTTTGTGCCACTGCATTAAACAAGCAGATGCTGAATTGGAAATGACCTCCCAACGATCAGCAGCATCGCTCCGTGTGCTTATTTATGGGCTGCAATAATATTAGGGCAATATTATTGTTGTCCTTTTTGCAAACTATGCTTTATTTATGGTGCTGAGGTAGGAAACACAGGCTGCATAATTGAGGCTTTGATGGAACGAAACATATGTGAGAAATTTCTTAATTTGCTTTCAGACACACAGCGTTCGCTACCCAGTCTTCTTATCTTCCCGTCTATTTGTCTTTCTCCATATGGACACATCTATTTATCTATCGCTCTCTTACTTCCGAGGCTCCTGCTTCTCCGGATCTGATTGTTTCTGTTTATGGAGGCTGCAGAAAAGCACAGACGGGCAGGAAAGAGAGTGCTTGGAGGAGAGGGCTGAGCATAGGAATGGTGAGGGGAGGAGGTTTGGGAGGTGTGGGGAACAGAGAGGCCCCTCCAGGAAAAACACCAAGGGGAAAGGAACAGAGGAAAAGGGTTGTCAATGACCTTCTGACAGCTCAGGAGCTGTGTCAATACAGAAGCTTTTGATGCTGGAGTGTGTCCAGAGAAGGGGAAAGGGCTGGAGAACAAGGGTTCTGGGAGCAGCTGAGGGACCTGGGGGTGTTCAGCCTGGAGAAGAGCAGGCCTCATCGTGCTCTACAGCTCACAGAAAGGAGGTTCAAGCTGCTCCAGGAGAGATTTAGACGGGATAGTGGGAAAAATTCTTTCACTGAAAGGGTTCTCCGGCACTGGGAGAGGCTGCACAGGGAGGTGGTTGAATCCCCATCCCTAGAGGTGTTTAAAAGACAGGCAGATGAAGTGCTCAGGGATCTAGTTCAGTAGTGGACAGAGATGGTTGGACTCAATGATCTCAAAGTTCTTTTCCAACCAAATGATTCTATGATTCTTTGACCTCGGTTTGCAAACCGCGCCTCCTGCGGCAGGAGCAAACCAGGCAGCATAGATCGCCACTGAGACCTTTTCTGTCATTTGCATACTTTTCATTAATTCTGTTTGATTTTCATTAGATGCATGCGAGCTGCCTTACTTCAGCAGGACAGGGTCAATACCATAGGGTATTGACCTTGCGGCTGTGCAACAGGCACATCCCGTGGACGCAGCTCACCGTAACACCTGTCGATAGGGGAGCACTTCTCTTTCTGCATTGGGAAAAGGCAATCAATGCCCTGGCATTGATCCCACTCCTCATAGGCTGAGCCCCAGCTCTCCTTGCTCCTCCGACCCCATCCTTATTAATTAAAGAAGAAGCTCCCCCTGTGCTCCTACAAACCCCATCTTCTTTGCAAGGCGATGGGTTGCCCATGGTACAGTCAAGCAAGGACAGCTGCCTACAGACGCTGTTATCCACCCATTGTGCAAGCAGGAGAGGTTGTAGGAACCTAATTAAGCATTCTGTCCTCCTTTTGCCTCTAAGATGCTACGCAAAAGCAAAGCCTATTGAATGTTCAAGCAGAATCCTTGTTAATTTTATGATAGGAGAATAATTGCCTGGAAACCTGGTTTAAAGAATGGAAACAGAGGCTCTCTTCTTTCTCACTTAATTTACATTGACTTCTTTATTTTTATTTTTTCGGGAGCAGACAACGTGGAGTGTGATTTTTTTCAATGCTTTAAAATGTGTGTTATGTCCCCGCTTAAGGACTTGCTGTGAAGTGGGTTAGAATAGCGAAAATACACTGCCCTGAATACAGGCAAAACCGTACCAATAATAATAATAATGCAAATGTCAGGGCTGTCAGCACGCCAGGCGAAAAATGTAGCTTTGCTGCCTTTAGAACTGTTTGAGCTGGTGGGAATCACCTTTCCAAGTGTGTGTGGCACCAGCACACCCGCCGAGCCCTCTCCCCTGGGAAAACCAGCCACAAATCTCAAAGACCAGCACTTTCCTCGCAGGGGAATGAAAAAGTTGTTGGCTGGGAAGAAAGGCAGGGCAGAGAGAGAGAAATGTACAGCATGAAACAGGAGGAGGAGGGCAAGAGGGATGGGGAGGCAGGGACCAAACTCAGTGTCTTTGCTGATGCTGCTCACACCCCTGGTCCCATCACGGCGTCGCACAAATGTTCTCGCCCTCTCCACGTTCTCCATGCAGGAAGATTGGCAGTGACCTTTAAATGTCACTTCCAAATGCCAGCCCTAGCTAAGTGGCTAGAAAATGCAGTGTTTATGCTAGATTATGGGGAATGATGAGCCTGAACTGCTCACCTCCTAATGGGAGCAAGACACGGATGCTGGAGAAAGCAAAGAATCCTTTGGGCGGTCCATGACCATCTTCTCCTCCACCCATCATTAGAGAAATGCAAACGTACCACCTTGTCCCCTCAGAGGGCAGCTCCTCACTGCTGGAGATGGTTTGAGTGCATCTAGGTGGGGTTTTCTTCTCCTCCCCTTCGTATTAGCAAACCCTCAATCAACATGGTAATGAGTTTCCATCTGGGAGATCCAGCATGGATAAGAGCTGGTCTCTACTGAGCTGCTTCATTCCTGCAATAGCAGGGGTGGTTTGCAGCCTGCACTGGAGCTGTGATGGCACAGTGTGTCCAATACTGCTATTGCTAGTGATTCGGGTCTGAAATTGGGACTCCCCTGGCACTGGGGCGCTGCCAAGGGTGGGTTTCAACCCTGCCTAACCTGCAAACGGACAGCAAGGCAAACAGCAGCATGATGTTCATACCATCATAGAATGGGTTGGGTTTGAAGAGACCTCAAAGCCCACCCAGTTCCACCCTCGTGCCATGGGCAGGGACACCTCCCATTGGATCAGGGGGCTCGATTTTCCCTGCTTCTTGATCACTTTTAATTAATTAAATTGAATTAGCAAATGATAGCAAGAAACAAAACCCACTATTGTATTTCAAATGCATTGCAGTGTTCTTGAGCATCTTGAATGAAACCCAACCAGTTACTGGGGGAGAAAAATCATTCAAGAATTTGTTTTCAATTGATTTGAAGTTTGGGTGAACAAGCTGTTCCTGCATGGTTTCCAGCTGATCCCCATTAAATGTCCCTCCTCCCAGCTGGCCAGGCCAAAATAAACCTGGCACGCGGTGCTTTTATGCTGCAATGAAATAAAACCACTGGAGTCAGTGCCGCAATCGCTGTCGTGCTGGAACCATCAGCATTACCCAGAGTGCGATAGCTATCCAGAGGAAAGTGAGAGGCTTTGGCTACACAAATTGTATTTCCCTAGGCAGCGGATTAATTAAAACTATCAAGTGTTCCCAGCTTTTTGAAATTAACTTTGAAAGCGTTCAGAGAAAAAAAAAAAAGTGGGAAATAAGGAAAAAGAAGAATAAAAAAAAAAAAAGGCCTGAATATTTTTTTTTTGTTCCTTTTCTTCTCCCTCAAGTGCAGGGAAAGAAAAGAAAAAGGCAGATTTCCCCCCAGAGCAGAAGTCACACATGGCTCATGTGAAGCCAGTCCTTAATTGTGATGTTGAAGCTGGGTTTAGCATGGACCTTAGGCCAAACATCCCCTCTGTTAAATCCCTGTTTGGATGAGTCTTTGGATTCCTTGAGATAGTTCCTTTGGTTTTCTTCTGTACCTCTGGGAGAGGTGGCCCTCATCCATCCCAGCTGGGTGGTGGGGACCAAGGTGTGGGCTCCAAGGTGTGATGGAAATCCTAGAGGAGAGCTGCTGGGATGCAGCAGACCCCCGATACAAACAAAAGGAGACGGGGAAATAAAACGTAGAGGCAAAAACATCCTATCCTACAGCCTGTGTACAAGACGTTAGGGACCATCATGAAGAATCATACTCAGTGTAGGATGAAGAGGCTGCACCAAATATACAGGAGCCGGCTGCCAGCGGGGATGGCTGTGTGATCTAAGAGAGCAATCGGGAAGATGGTGCCTTGTTCCTGCAGGACAGAGGTTTATTTCTCAGCAGGTTCAGCTGTGTGGTAGGTAAATTATGCTCAGCTGTACTTCCTCAGGTCTTATTTCATGGCCAGTGATGATTATGTTACTGATCTTCCAAAGGGGGTTGTTCTGGGCTGGAGAGACCTTATAAATAAGGACGTGGAAACCTTCCAGAAGAGACAATAGCTAAACACATCGTATAGGCATCCTGTCTTATGACATATGGGGTAAAATAGAGCCAAGGAGCTCAGGAATAGGAACGTTTCACTGTGAACCACTTCCCTGGTGTTGGCATAGAGGGGATGCTAACCCAGGCAGGCAGAGCCCCACCAGGTTTAAAGCAAACATATACGGCAGTGTTGGACCCTTCTTTCTTGCCAGTACCAATCTAGGTTAACATGAGGGGCTCACCGGGACTGTCCCAGATTTAATCAGGCTCCTTCTTTCCAGCTCAGCCTTTTTCCTGGAGTAGAGCTGGGCAGGAGAGCAGGATGCATTGCTCCTGCATGTTGCCAGGCAGCAGGGCTCGGGCCCTTGTGTGTCTCCCTCCCAGCCAGGCTGGAAGGGGCATCGCTGTGTTTGGCAGCATTGTGGCAGCTCCTTGGCTCTGCTGCAAACTCCTTGGCTCTGCTGCAAGCTTCCCAGTGCTGCTGCAAGATTCTCAGCACTGCTTGGAGCTCCCCAGCAATGCTGGGATCTCCTTGGCACTGCTGAGAGCTCCCACTGCTCTGTTCTGTGGCTCAGTATTTTCATAAAATCACAGAATGGTTTGTGTTGGAAGGGACCTCAAAGCCCATCCAGATCCACCCCCTGCCATGGGCAGGGACACCTCCCACTGGATCAGGGGCTCCAAGCCCCATCCAACCTGGCCTTGAACACCTCCAGGGATGGGGCAGCCACCACTGCTCTGGGCACCCTGGGCCAGGGTCTCCTCACCCTCACAGCAAAACATTTCTCCCTAAGATCTCACCTCAATCTCCCCTCTTTCAGCTGAAAACCATTCCCCCTTATCCTCTCTCTGCCCTCCCTGATCAAGAGCCCCTCCCCAGCTTTTCTGGAGCCCCTTTCAGTACTGGAAGCTGCTCTAAGGCCTCCCCTCAGCCTTCTCTTCTCCAGACAGAACAACCCCAGCAGCCTGTCCTTGGCTGGGAGGTCCTCCAGCCCTCATTCAGGACACAACAGTGTCCCCTGCACGTGGCTGTCCCTCACCGATGTCCCTGGCTGTGCCTCCGGCAGTGCTGCCTGCGCTCCCTGCCCCTGGGTCTCCTGCATCATCACACACTTGCAGAAACGTCCCTTGTTTTGACATGCACCATTTCACCATCTTCAATAAAAACGTGCCGGGAGCAAAAGGAGCAGACCTGGGATCCCAAAGGGTCCTGGATCAAACCTAATTACTCTTCAAATGACTTCTAATCATCTCTCCTGCTCTGTTCCCCACAGCATCCCTTCCTCCAGCAGCCACGGAGCTGAAAAGAGGAAACAAATGCAAAACAAATCATTAGGAAACAACAAATCCCAAATCTGTCCGGCCCTGAGGAGACAGAAAGCAGCTCAGGGTTTCTGCAGGATGGCTTGGCCTGTCTTCTGGAGCTCAGCGGGACTCCCACAGATCTTGGCTGCCTGGAGAGAGGTTTCCTCTTCCCCTCACTGCCTCTGCGCCTTATCTTCAGGCTCAGATGAGCTCCTTTGGCTGCGGAGGAGTCACTAATCCTGCTTCATCCGAGATGGTGGGAGCAGAGGCAGCAGCTCAGAGATTTCACCTTGACTTCTTCCCCTAGTCGTCCCATCCCAGGCTTCCCCTTCATGCCACCAACTCCCAGAGGACATCAGCACTCTCCGTCTGAATACCCATGGGAAGGGTTTGGCATCATCCAGCTTGTAAAAGCTGCCCTCCTTGTTCTCCCAGTGAAAAAGGTTCTGCACAGGTCCCAGAGGGACTCCATCCTCCAGCTTGGTGACCACAGTCCCCATGGTCCCTTCAGAAGCACAGACCCAAGACTGACTGCAAATGTCTCCTGTTCCAAGTGCTCCTCTTCCATTAGTCAAAAAAAAAAAAAAAAAGAAAGAAAGAAAGAAGACCACAAAAAAAATCAATCAAATGCTTTTTATTTGCTATTTTTTCCCCCTGCAGCAGCAAGTCTTTGCCAAGCACAAATGTCCCATCCCAGCTGCCGGCACTGAGGTTGCTTTCTCCATCCCAGACGGCTGGAGAGGTGGAATGGATGTGGTGAGAAGGGCTGAGAGATGGGATTGGGATGGAACACAACCAGGGTGGGACAATGATGGGGCTGGGATGGCACAGGACCAGGGTGGGACAGTGATGGGGCTGGGGTGGCACAGGATCGGGGTGGCACAGGGCTGGTAAGAGCCTGTGACGAGGCAGCGGGGACCGCCTTGATTAACACTGCAACGTGAGATGTAAAACATAACATTAACACAAAACCTGCTTGAACGCACTCTCTCGATTACCTCAGAATTATAATTACACTGGCCCTTAATATCCCCACATCCGAGTAATTAGAGCCGGCTCACCAGCCTCCAGCCACGATCTAATATTAACTTTTAATCACCTCGCCTTTGTGCCAGGGAAGGGACAGCCGTGGCGAGCTGTCCATGTTAGGGACAGTGCATCAGCATGCCAAACACAGAGGGACAGGAATACAGGGAAGCAGTCAGACACCGCATCCCTTCCAGGGAAGTTTTTGGTGACCAAGGGTGGCAGCGTCCTGCTTTGAGGTCCTCATCAGGCTCCATCCCCATGGTGTTTGCATCCCAAGCATCACCACCACAGCTCTCCCAGCCCCAAACCATCCCATGCTGATCCCATGAGATGACAGTGCCTAAATCCCAGGAGCTGAGTGGGAATTAGAACCAAGATCACCACCGTTGCCCACCTGCCAGGGGAAATAGCCAGAACACAGGCACCCAGCCGCAAACAGCATTGGGATGATGCGGAAAAGATAAGAGGAACAGCGGGGATGGGCAAAGAAAGGAGGGGGAAAAGGAAAAATAGGAAAAAAAAAACCCTCAGATAGTACAAAATATTCTCCCCAGAGGACCAATTTCAAAGACATTTTTAATTAACTGTGCGTTTTGCTGGAGCCTGGCAGCAGAATTATTGTATGTTAAATAAATAGCAGTTGATTATTAAGAACATATTTACCGAGCCTTAAGTATCACAGGTCACAGCTGTTGGCTCCTGTTCGGTACAGTTGCATCAGAGTGATCAGTTCTTTACTTTACACCCTCTGTTGCTGCAGGGAAGGGGAGCAAACCTGGGAAGCAAAAGTATCCCTGACCCTGGGACATCTGGTCCCTAAGTGGGAATGACCAGAAGGCACAGCGGGTGAGGGTGGAAAAGATTTCCTTTCTCCCTTTCCCCTTCCACCTCTGCTGATAGGAAAAGCTGCCTTTGCTGCGCATATTTATCGGAGCTGTAATAAATGAAGGTCCGAGCATTTTCCCTGATGATTGATGGACATGGGGATTAGTTTAAGCACGAGGGGAACCTAAGTGGTCTGGCTCGGACCACAGCACATTCATCAAGTCGACAGGCAGAGCATGGGTCTTCTCCTGCCTTTGCTGGGAACTTTGGCTTTTTTAAACTAAAAAGAGCACTTTGGATTATATTAGAGTAAATATACATATCCAAACTAGTATTTGTCTCTCCGCATGTTAACAAGAGTTAACTTGGCAAAGAGTTGTAAGTTGGGCTCAGTTCACATCACAAGAGAGAGCGTGTAAATTGTTAAAGGCAGCAATTCCTGCCCAAAAAGAGCCTCCTGCCCAAATTCTCCCCACATCATCCAAGCCTTCAGCACAGGAATGGGGCTAAAAGCAGCCTTTTTATTCCCCAAAGGGGCTGCAGAGGCAACTCCAAGAGCACGCACAGTAATCCAATGTACTTCCATCAGAAGTAGACCTGTTGTCCCGGCAGGGCCTGACTGCCCAGGGCAAAACCCACCAGAGCCCCTGGGCAACGGTGGAAAACAGAATCCAGATTTTGTGGCTCTCAGCCATGTCCTCTTGAAAATAAATTCATGGCTCCTGTCTGCCCGGGCCATCATTTTGCAAGGTTTATGCACAAACCACATACAAGTAGACTGGAAACATAAAATTATATAGGGCAGTTAATTGAAAAACTGCCTGCGCCGCATGCAATAATTGACATTAAGTGTTGTTCGGAGCAGGAAATCACTCAATATTAAACAGGCTTGGTGGCACCATAACAGCACTGAGCATCTCCGGGGCCAGCCCAGCACCTGCAGAAACCAGGACAAACTGCTCCACTGTGGGGATATGGATGGAAAAAAAGAGTTTTCATGAAGTAGGAATTTCTGTGGGGGATGTTGATGCTACACAGGTCCCACAACATAGCTGGGAAGAGAGTTATGACTTCAAGTGGTTGGAGCTCTGAGAGAAGTCCCACCCCAGTTATCTCATAGAATCATGCAATCATTAAGTTTGGGAAAGACTTCTAAGCTCATCCAGTCCAACCATCAGCCCAACCCCACCATGCCTGCTAAACCATGTCCTGAAGTGCCACGTCTACACGTTCTTTGAACCCCTCCAGGGATGGAGACTCCACCACTGCCCTGGACAGCCTGGTCACAGTGCTTCACCACTCCATCAGTAAAGTGATTTTCCCTAACATCCAATTTAAACACCCTCTGGCAAACTTGAGGCCGGTTCCTCTCATCCTATCACTTGTTGCTTGGGAGCAGAGCCCAGCACCCACCTCCCCACAACTGCCTTTCCAGGAGCTGCAGAGAGCAATGAGGTCTCCCCTCAGCCTCCTCTTCTCCCCAGGTCCCTCAGCCACTCCCAGAACCCCTGGGATCCAGCCCCTTCCCCAGCTCCTTTCCCTTCTCCAGCCCCTCAATGTCCTTTTCAGAGTAAGGGGCCAAAAACTGAACCCAGGATTTGAGGTGCAGCCTCACCATCTCCAGGCTATCAATGCTGTTGGAATAACCCTGTCCCTCTGCCACATCCCATCGTGGGGGTCACCAGGGACCCCAAATCCCCCTCCCTCACTCAGGTAACAAGGCAGCAGTTTCCCCTGGGTTCTGGTTTTGTTTTCTCTCACCTGTGACTAAGAAGCAAGATTTGGAAGTCTCTAAATCCAGGTTTTACTGCGCTGGTGGCACCACCCCTGCCTTATTAGCAGCATCAAGCAGCTGTAATTTATAGACACTTTTCCAAAGGGGAATTATCAGTATATTTTTTTGCTGCTGATGTAGAACTGAGCTGTGCATAAGGGTTTACCAAGCCTTGCCAATTTTCTATCATCTCTACATTCTATACATTTTTCCCCGTACAAATATTCAGCTCTAGCTCAGAATAGATTTTTTTTTTTTTAACTATCAAACCTCCTTTCAGATCCTTCAGCTCCTCAAGGACACGGTTTCTTTCACTTTACAGCCAGGCTCCCACAATCTGCTGGTCAGGGGTGACCAGGTTGCTCAGAAGACATTGCAATATGAGCAGAAAATATTTGCTTAATAACTTCAAGCACTGGGTTGGACGTGGTGTAGCTTTCATAATTCATAAGATGATTCCGTTGCTGTCATCTTTTGAAAGGGGAAACCAAACCAACACTGTAGGGTTCCAGGGGAACCACAGGAGCTTGGATAACCCCATCTCTCCTGCAAGTTTTGGATGCCTCCTTCAGCCCAAGGTGCTCACCAAGAACCTCACTGCACTCCAAAGTTGGGGCATCCCAGAGCTGATCCCCAGCATCTGAGCACACCTCGCTGTGTCCACAGGGAGAGGAAGAGCCCATCTATGTGCCAAAAGCTTCGATCAAAGCAGCATCCCTCTGATTTCTCCTTTGGGGGGGGCGGCTGAGGGCTGGTTATGTTAAGGCAAAAAAGAAGAGGGAGCAAACCGAGAGCAGAGCTTGCTAATTTATTTGGGTAACGATAGTTTAGCTTTAAATATTTATAGTGCTTCGTAATGTACTAGTAAGTGTACTGGAGTATATTCTGTGAAGACGATGAGCCTCTGTGAGCTCACTGCAAATATCATTGTCTCTTTGCTGCTAAATCTTTGATGAGAATTGGGAAGGAAGGTGGATTTGTGTGTGTATGTGCATGCTGACAAGTGATCAGAGTACAGGAGGGAAAATGCTAAAGAGCAGACCCGCTCTCCTTAAAGTTTTGAAACAAAGGGCTCTGCCGCAACCCAGTTGCCTCCTGCAAAGCTTCGTTGATGATGAGCATGGCCATAGCTTGCAGAGAGGAAGAGTCTGTCATACAGCCACTGGCTCTAGTGATAAAGGTTGGAGGAGAGAGCTGGGTGGGAGCCAGCACCTCGGCTGCTTGGGACATGGGCCAGGATGGAACACCTGGCGAGATGGAGCTGTGTCATAGAATCATAAAATCATGGAATGGTTTGGGATGGAAGGGACCTCAAAGCCCATCCAGTGCCACCCCCTGCCATTGGCAGGGACACCTCCCACTGGATATAGGGCTCCAAACCCCATCCAACCTGGCCTGGAACCCCTCCAGGGATGGGGCAGCCACCACTGCTCTGGGCAACCTGGGCCAGGGCCTCCCCACCCTCACAGGAGAACATTTCTCCCCAAGATCTCATCTCAATCTCCCCTCTTTCAGCTTAAAATCGTTCCCTCTCGTCCTTTCCCTGCCCTCCCTGATTCAGAGCCCCTCCCCAGCTTTTCTAGAGCCCCTTTCAGCACTGGAAGCTGCTCCAAGGCCTTCCCAGAGAATTCTCTTCTCCAGGCTGAGCAACTCCAACTCTCCCAGCCTGTCCTCCTGCCCCTCCAGCTGCCTTTGATCCGCTGGGTGCCTCCCTGCTGAGACCCAGTGCTCTCAGTTCACTTATGATGCCAGTCCAGGATTTATTTGGGAAAGGTCCTGATTTGCAGAGCATCTGGAAGGGGAAAATTATTTAATCAGAGCCTATTTAAACTGCAAGGCTGACTTCATTTACCATTACAACGCGACATAAAAGTTTAACAGTTTTCACACAAAAAATACCAACACCCTGTGAGCTGTGTTTCCACCCCTTCAAGTTCTTGTAATAAATCTGGGCATAGGGAATTTATCATCACTCAGTTAACATGTCCCTTCCCCACTGGCTCCAGGGAAATCCCTCACTCTGGGTGCAGCTCACGCCTTGCTGCTGAGGACCGAGGTGTCCCTGCTGCCTGGGGACACCCTGAAAGCCCTTAGCCCTGCTTGGGACAGAGGGAAGCATCCTGTCCACTCTGCCCCACACATCCCACCCCACACAGAATCATAGAATGGTTGGAGTTGTAAGGGACCTTAAACATCATCTAGTTCCAACCTCCTGCGATGGGCAAGGACACCTCCCACAGCCTCGCTGTGTTGATGGAAAGACTCACCATCGATTTCCACCGCTCCTTGGATGCTCTCCAAAGCACGAGGAGCACAGCCTAAACCTTCAGCCTGGCCTAAGCGATTGCTAATAATGAATCAATAATGATAATATAACCCTGCAGGGCAGTTTTGCTATTGGAGGCATCTTATTAATAAGAACTGAACAATTAGACTCTGGCATCCCACGGACAGAGAGGCTTTGAAGTGCAAAGAGCTGCTGCAGGGTGAGGTGGTGCAGGACCAGGGCATCCAGGGACCAGGGAGTGCAGGGATAGGATGATTGGGAGAGGTTTTCCGCTGAAAGAGGGGAGATTTAGGTGAGCTCTTAGGAAGAAATTGTTTTCTGTGAGGGTGAGGAAGGCCCTGGCCCAGGTTGCCCAGAGCAGTGGTGGCTGCCCCATCCCTGGAGGGTTTCAAGACCAGGTTGGATGGGGCTTGGAGCCCCTGATCCAGTGCTCTCCACCATTCACAGAGAGCTGAGACCAGGGATAATCCACAGATCATCACACAAATGGGTGCCAAGCTCTGCAGGGACCACAGCAGCCTTTAAGTTGGGATGGTGAAGGCCCCCATGGCCGCCTCCAGCTGCCTCGCTCAGCTCCAGCCCATCCTCGACCCTCTCCCACTGCTCAGTGCCTGATGCGGCCGCATAATCAACCCAGTGAGGAACACGGACAGTTTTGCAGGGGAAATAAAAATGTATCTATAATTAATGATCCTCCAAGAACACACAGCCCCTTATTAATGTAGCAATTTGGCAAAACATAATTTATGAGACACTGAGCTTAATCATTGACAAGATCCCAAGTCAGGCGCCTGGGAAGGGAGGGAAAGGGGAGTCGCCTGCTGTGATTGTGCATTCAAAGGACACTTGTATCATCCAGCTCTCTTGGCAGGAACAAACCCCCTCATGATATGGCTGGAGATAACCCAAGACGGGCCTGATGCATGGGAAGGGGGAAGAAAGCAAATCCAAGCCAGCAGACGATCCATTTACAAACATCCTATCCACAGGCACGGTGCTAATTATAAAATCAAATCGACCCAAATCTGCTCTACCAAACTGTTCTCCTGAAGCCCTGTTCCGTGGAGGGAGGAAGGACTTTCCTGGGGTGGCCCAGGACATCCCGGCATCCCTTGGAATCCTAGGATCATACAGTCATTAGGGTTGGAAAGGACCTCTAAGCTCATCTAGTCCAAACGTCAGCCCAACTCCACCGTGCCCGCTAAACCATGACCCAAAGTGCTGCCCTGGAACCTGCTTCCACAGGTTTCAGTGGGAAATACCTATTTTCCAGGGAAAACAGAAAAACTGAAATACCGACTTGGTTCTGGCTCCCTGAGCCTGAAAATGCATTCCTGCAGAGCTGGATTTTTCAGGTTTCCGTGAAAACCCTCGGCATATGTCGAGAGCATATGCGACGCAGAGCGGGGGCGGGTGAGAAGATATTCCCAGTCAGCACTGGAAAGGGCCCAATGCTAAACCATTCGGCTACAGCAGGAGCTTTTGCAAAATCATGTTCTCATTTCCCATTCCTTCCCCAGCCCTGGCTTTGGATGCTCAGCACTTCTGCAAAGCAATCCAAGCTGGGATGCCACATGCTCTCTCCACAGCTGCCAGAGTCGCTCTTCCCCATGAGAAGTCACGGAATGGTTTGGGTTGGAAGGGACCTCAAAACCCATCCGGTTCCAGCCCCAGTGTCCAGTGGGACACTTCCCACTGGACGAGGAAGTCCCTCTCTTTAGTGTTTGGGAGCTGTTAACAATTAAACAAACAATGCTCCGCTATTAAATTTGTCTTGTAAAAGCTCTTTGAGAGCCCAGGCAGAAGCCCATGGCTCTGAGAGGGGGCTTTAAGGCGATACTGTCTGTATTTAGCACATGCAGCACAGCAAGAGATCTGTTGGAGACACAGCTTCCTCCTCATGCAGCATCTCTCCGCTTGCTCTGTGGTTTATATTAATTTTAACAGGGATAAAAAAAAAAAATCCCCTGATGTGCACATGGGAAACTGCATGCAAAGTGGTTTTTACTGGATGTTGCCCAGAACGATCACAGCAGAGCAGCTCCAGGAGGTCTCCCCCAGGTGTGTTCTCTGTAGTGTGGGCTGAGAGCCACACTCAGCTTCATCCTCCCCATTATTTCCCAAGGAGCCAGCCGTGAAATCCTTGAGTAGCCTTGGATTTGTCCCAGCCTTTTGCCCATGGATTTGAAAGCTCATTACACGGGGTAAGCGGCGAGGCCTGACAGCCTTTGGGGGAGGAGGAGAGCAGGATAATCCCACCACCACATCCCCACAAGCCAGCCTGCTGGTTTCACACAGGCGAGGACAAGCGAGGCACAAGCAGGGGGATGCTCGCGCCTCCCACCTCTGCAGCAGAGCCCCCCCCTCAGCTAAAGCCCCCGTAGGCACCACCTCAACCGCTTCTTTAAATCATGCTCCAGTCTGATAAGCATTTGAGAGCCTTTAAAATGATAATTGCACAGCACGGGATAAAGCGAAGCAGCCGCCATGTGAATATTCATGAGCAGGGAGACCAGGGATGCTGCTGCTTTCAAAAGGATGCGGGTGGTACCTCTGCCAGCCACCCCAGCAGGAACCAGCCCGGCAAAGCATCCCTGCCCCTCCGCATCACCTTGGGAAACAGCATCCCCACTCAGCAATTAATTTGCCTTTCTGATCTCCGTTAGCCCTCCTCTAAAACACTTCCCCAGCACCTGGACTCCCACCATTTAAGGAGCAAAAGGCAGAATCCCAGAGTAACGGTGCCGATGCTGGGAAAACCAGGGCAGGTCTTGCTCTTTGCTGCCAAGCGCAGCCTATAAACACCTGCACGCCCCAGCCAGCGCTGCAGAGAAAAGAGCACCTAATTAAACCCATCCTTGCCGCCACTGACCCCGCTGCCTTTACTCTGAGGGCTTTGACATCCATAAAGAAAAAGGGCCACAAAATCAATTATCCCAAAGCCTGCAACAACGGGGCCTCGGTGCTTGGATCGCCAAGGGGCCATCCGCACGGTGCAGCCGATCCCAGAGGCTGCGGAATGTGCTTTCAAGATAGTTTAATTAGTGTGATTTATGTCGCCTTCAATTGATTGGGTCCCCAGAGCTTCAGGAATCTATCAGAGGGAACAAGCAGCATCGACCCTTCATTTCCAACCTGTGCTGGAATAGCAGCAGCTCGGACGATGGTTAATAAGCAAAACCTTACTCGTAAATACAGCAAGTGTTTGCCTTAAGGTGCAAAAGAAAAGGAAAAAGGTCAGGGACTTTGCTATCTGAACCCTGCACGGGGCTGATGCTCCCATCCTGCATGAGGCAGTCTGGGCTAAGAGCTGAGCAGCCCAAACCACTGAATTACAGCCAAATCAACCAAGCCCACAGCAAAGTCCTTGAGAACTAATAAAAAGGGAGGATTTTGGACATTAGCACAAGGAGATTAGCTGCTAGCACGTCCCCATTGTCCCCTGCCAGGGCAGCCACACTGGGACCTGAGAACAGTCCTGTTTGCTATGGCCAAAAGCAACCTGCCGGTCCTCCTCAGCTCTCTCCCGGCTCCAGCCTCACTCCAGAGCACCAAGCTCTGGTTTTTGTTTGCTGTTAGTAGCAGTTTGGTTGAGTTTCTCCTCTCTCTTGATCCTAATAAAAATTAAGTGAAAGCAAAATGAAAGCAAAAAGCTTTGCAAGGGTGAGGACGGAGCTAGGCAATTAGTTTGTGCTCCTGAAAATTATTCACTAATTGTGCAAGGAGTTGTGTACAAAAAGGGAACTAATAAAAGAGATTTAATTTGATTCTGGGAAGGGAAGGAGAGCGGAACGAGCAGCAGAAAGCAGCTGAGTGCTAATGGGCCCTGCTGGCACTCACCTCGTCCCTGAGCAAGTTCTGCCTCGCAAATGTGGAACTGAATCGACTCATTTTGGGGCTCTGAGCAAATTACTTATGCCTGTGCAATTTCATTCTCCCCACAGACCCTGCCCTGTGTGACTCTGCTGTGGGAGAGGCTTTGGGACAGCCTGGAGCTGACCTTGGGGACGTAGCACTGCCACCTTGTTCCAGGGATCACTGGTAACGTCCTGATTTTGTAACTGGGGAAACAGAGGCACGCAGAAATAGGCGCAGAGTAGCAACTAGGTTTGCATTGCCCTGTGCCTGCTGGGTTGGCCAGGGCAGGGGTGAGAGACGGGTGTGCAAACACCTGAATCCTCAAACCTGGTAAGGGACGGGGTGGGGAACTTTGCAACCCAGATGTGGATATTCATAGAATTAGAGCATAGAATCGTGGAATGGTTTGGATGGAAGGGACCTCAAAGCCCATCCAGTTCCAACCCCTGCCATGGGCAGGGACACCTCCCACTGGATCAGGTTCCCCCAAGCCCCATCCAACCTGGCCTGGAACCCCTCCAGGGATGGGGCACCACCACTGCTCTGGGCAACCTGGGTCAGGGCCTCCCCACCCTCACGGCAAAACATTTCTCCCTAAGATCTCATCTCAATCTCCCCTCTTGCAGCTGAAAACCATTCCCCCTTATCCTCTCCCTGCCCTTCCTGATCCAGAGCCCCTCCCCAGCGTTCCTGGAGTTCCTTCCAGTGCTGGAAGCTGCTCTAAAGTCTCTAGGAACTTCCACTGAGCAAAGGGCTGAGAAACAAGGAGCAAAGCCTACCCAGAAACATCCCTGGGATGTTCAGCAGGTACCGTGGGCACATGCCTGCCTGTGCTGGAGGTCTCGCTCGTGGCACCAGCCAGTTCGGCAGGGTTTCTTTGGCTCGGCGTGGAGGAGGGAAAGCAACAACTTCTGTAACGAACAAAGTGCCTGAGGGGAATTCAACGGCCCCTTCGGCAACGAGCTGTGAGGCAGAGCCTGAACATCATCAAAGAGACGTGATTTTTCTGGAAAATTCTCCATGCTTGCAAGGGGAGGAAGGCTCTGTGAGCGCGAGGCAACACGCTTTTGGGTGGCCATGGGGAAAAGCGATGAAGAACAAGAAAAAGAAGGACAAAAAGATAATAAAATATCATAGTAATATTATAATAGAAAATAGAGGAAGGAGGAAAATCATAAAATATATACAAATATATAAAATCATGCTCCATCCCCACCCCTCGAGGACTGTATGACAGCACAGATGCTGCAGAGCAAACACAAGGAAAAGGGTCCAAGGCTGGGAGAGAGCTGGACTCAGGAAAGGGATTCAGGAACGCACAGATCCAGGATGAGGGCAAAAAGACAGATGAGGTCTTCACTGGACATCGGCCATCAAAGAAGAGAGTGAGGCCTTTAGTATCCCTCAGTTTTATCCCGAGCATGAAGTGTACGGGACAGAATCCTCTGGTCGGGTTGGGGTCACCTCTCCTGCAGGTGCTACCCTTTTCCTCCCTTTTCCCTCATGGCTCCACCATCTCCAGGATGGCTTTGGTTTCCATAGGAATAAGGACAAGCAGAGGCCTTTCTGCATCCCAGTGCCCTGTGCGAGCACTGCTGGGGAGAAACACCGAAATATGTGCGGTGAACTGCCGTGAAATGGAGTTACTTAGACAAGGCTGAGCTGAAGGGAGAAAACTGACTCTACTTTAGTTCACAACAACCCTGCAAGAGATGCTCCCTGGGTGCATTTTTGTTTTTCCAGCCTCGTTATTTAAAGAAGCATTTTCCGATAGCCCTGCCTGGCCATGGACACAGGGCTTGATATGGTGGGGGCACTAAAATTATCCCTCCAACACGGAGCGGTACCCAAGAGGATGCTCCAGTGCCTGAAACGGAGGTGCCTGAGCCCTGGGAAAGTGCCTGCTGAGCCCAGCTGAAATGGAAATGTCTGGTGAGGAACACAAGGAATCAAAAAAGAGTAGAGATCAATAAAAATCTTTCATTTCAACTCTTTCTGATGGATCGGAGTGCACAGAGAGGGCTGCCTGATGGATGGGTATATCTGAAAGGCAACTGGATGGATAGAACTCCCTAAATCAAGTTCGGTGAATTTGGGGTGATTATTTGTTCTATGACAGTTTTGTTCTCCTGCTGGTGCATCCATTGCAGCCTCAGAGTCTGCCTCACAGTGACAGGAACGATCAGGACAGGGATGCAACACAGGAAAACAGGCACCCGGGAGCAGCCATGCTCTGTTTTATTGCTTTGAAAGCTGACTTTGTGATTATATTCACCTCGATCTCTTTGGTGGGGATAAGCTACAGGAGGGAAGGTAACTTCTGTGCTATTCCTGTAGGGGAGGTTTAGCAGCTTCCCCCTCTACAGTGACTGATCCTGAAGAGCTTGGTAACTCCAGATCATAGAATCATGTTTTGAATTGGAAGGAACCTCAAAGCCCATCCAGTTCCACCCGTGCCGTGCGCAGGGACACCTCCCACTGGATCAGGGGCTCCGAGCCCCATCCAACCTGGCCTGGAACCCCTCCAGGGATGGGGCAGCCACCACTGCTCTGGGCAACCAACTGGTTATTCCAACCAGTGACCTTCAGGGACATGCAAAAAGTGCTGCTGTATTTAGATAGCAGTGACATTAATCTCTGAGGTAGTTAATTACATGCTTGTTGGACTTGCTTTGTGCAGTAATGCCATGCACGTTACGAGGCTTTTAAAGCAAAGCCAGCCAGAAATCCATGTTACAAACCAAATTGCTCCTGTTCAGGTGAACGCATTCCTAAAATATTTAAACTACTCCCTGTCTGTGTCCGTGTTTCAGCTGGAGGGCTTGGGAGAAGCACGCTGGGGTGCGCGCAGGATGAAAGGTGATGGCAAGGAATGGGATGCAGCTGGGGGAAAGCACACCTGCGGAGTGTATCACACTGTGTCTCCGCTCTCCTTCCCTGCCCTATAGAGTCACCGCAGGGGACATAGATGTCACCTTGGAGCTGGTTTAGGGTGGGCTCAGACCCTTGAAGCATTTCTTGAGGCTGCCAACCAGGCAGTGTAGCCTGGTTGTGCAGCTCTGGTGCTCAGCACCCGCCAGCCTCCTGCAGGCTCAGCCGGGAGCATCCAACCAGGGTCTTTCACTCATTGTACAACAAGAAAACTGCTCCAATGTGTAAGAAAGAACAGAGCCATGGGGTTGGGTCAGCATCCACTCCAAGGCAGAGCCAGCCCAGCTCAGTCCCAGCCCCTGTGCATGGATCCAGTCATGTTTGCCCCTGTTATTTTCCTGCTGTATCTCTTTTTGACAGAACCGATGACATTTAGGTTTTCTGAAAGCTTCAATAAAAAGCACTTTAGCCACTATCACCTCAATCTCATTTCCAGTCCAATCCTGCCATCTTCCCCATCCCGGATTAAAATAAAGGTGCGGGATGCCTGACAGTTCATCACAGGCACAGCCCTGCCCAACCCGTTGCTGCTTTGGGAACACAAGGACAACAGATTTGCTAAATGGCTTGAACATAACGTGAAGAGTGGTGGAAAAAACGATGGCAGCTGGGGACTGTGCCAGGCTGGGCATAAAGGATGGATGGGAGGGGGAAGGTTTGGATTAGACATCAGGAAGAAATCCTTCACGTTGAGGGTGGGGAGGCCCTGGCCCAGGTTGCCCAGAGCAGTGGTGGCTGCCCCATCCCTGGAGGTGTTCCAGGCCAGGTTGGATGGGGCTTGGATCAACTTGATCCCAATAAGGATGATCCTACTCCCAGTGATGGGGGGTTGCAGTTTGATCTCCTTTTTCCCATGCCAGGGAGTCGGAGAAAAGTGTTTTCCATGCAAGTTCAAATGTGCCTGGTGCATTTCCACCTGAAGAGCAAACATCGTGGCTGCCCTGAGCAGCAGCTGCTTCCAGCGAGCCCCAAAACCTCCCCAGGGCTGAGGCTTACACTGGGATGGCTCTGGGACCTGTGGAAGAGGCAGCTGATGCCTGCAGGCATGCCATCCCCCTTCCACCCAGCCTCTCCTGGAAGCACTTTGCTTCCCCTTTACACATGGGAAGCTGGTGTCCTCTCCCTGGGAAGAGAGGATGAAACCACTTGGACTTTTTTTCTTGTAGCAACATCTCTGCCCCAGCTTTTAGGACTCTCTTTCAGCTCCAGATTCAGCATTTTGACCTTCAACTTTGGCTTTTGCAGTGCTTTGGAGACAAAGTGCTTTTAACAGCCATGAACCATGCAGCTGCAAGCAGGGAAAAAGGGAAGAAAACGCCAACTTGCTCCTTCAAACTTTCCATAGGAGAAAAAGTGCTCAGGAAAAGCTGTCTTGAGCAAGCAGGGCCAAGTATGGGGTAGGCAGAGGGGTCAGCAGGGCTGGTCCTCCCCATCCTCATTCTCGTGCCGTCATCTCCCCGTGCAGTAGCCACGCTAAGTGGATGTCAAACACCAGCAGAGCCAGAATAGCGGCACTTTATATTCACTTTGCACGGCTATAAATGACTGCAGAGCAATGGCAAACGAGGCCCCTGAGCCCTTGGGGCCGTGCTCGCACGCCTGTGTTTGCTATCCAAAGCACAATAAACCACAACATGGGATTAATCTCAACTCCACATTATTCAGGTTCCTTTCTTGGGAAAGTCCTACAGGGCTGAGGCTCAGTGCATCTCATTTTTGTGCTTTGCCACTCAACTCGGTATCAAAGGTCCTTATTTAATGGTTGCTCTGATTTTATGCAGACAAATTGCCTTTGAACTCAAGGACTGTAAGGGAGGCTGCGGGTATTGCCAGGCTGGAAGTTTTGAGTCCTCAGGCATAGAACTAATCACAAAATCCCGAAATCCTCTCTTCTCCATGACTCAGTAAAGCCTCCAAAAGCTCCCGTTTCTTCGTGCTTTCCCTTGCACAGCTCTTGCCTGCGGCTGATGAGACAGTACTAAATATTTAGTGCATCTCCCAAGGCTCGGCAAGGGGCTGCTTCCTTCGTCCATGTCCACCCTGGCTCACGAGTGCCCACAGGGAGAAAGTCCCAGCCTGGTCAGATGCTCTTGAATTACCTATCCAAGGGTGGACCATGATGCAGGCATAGGGCAGGGGATGAAAGGAGGTTGTGGTGAGGTGGGTGCTGGGCTTTTCTCCCAAGGAACAAGGGAGAGGATGAGATGAAATGGCCTGAAGTTGTGCCAGGGGACGTTTAGATTGGATGTGAGGGAAAATTTTTTCACTGATAAGGTGGTGAAGCCCAGGGCAGTGAGGGAGTCTCCATCCCTGGAGGGGTTCAAAGAACGGGTAGATGCGGTGCTTTGAGACATGGTTCAGTCAGCACAATGGGGTTGGACTGGATGATCTTAGAGGTTTTTTCCAAACTTTATGATTCTATGTATGCACCGCACTCCCTTCCAGCCCTGCTTTCTGCTGAAGCATCACTCATGCCAGCAATTTGCTGGACTCAGGGCAGAGCATCTTAGCCAGCCCGTGTGGACGCTGCCTGTTGATGGACTGAAGGAGAGAACCTTGGAGGCCTGGAGGGAGGGCAAGCACTTCTCTCCCCATCTGAACCCTTCCACTGAGCTACGCACCCACAGCCCATCAGGGTTATAATGGACTCACCAGCAATTCTCTGCAAGATTTAACCTCACGGTCTCCCACGGACAACAGAGTTGGATCGGTTTCCAGCATTATCTCAGCAGATGCGCTCAGTCAGGGTTTTCCTTGCCCCCCTCCCAGACAGGGGAGCCACTCTGACCCACATACCGCACACATCCAGCATTGCTGCTTTTAGAGACGAGCCCCGATGGGTCCTGGGGAACAAAACCAGGTCAGCCCAGCACCGCAGGCACCCCGGTTCTCCTCCCTGGCACCTGGGAAGGGAAAGTAGGGCAGGAGGAGGATGTACCAGGTCCCCACATCCCTGCCCCATCACAGCCCTGGCTCTGCCAGCATTCCCCATCCCCAAATTCTCCTTCCCAAAAGAAGAGAACAAATCTTGCGTTAACTTCTTTGGGGAGAACACGACTTAAAGCTATTGAACTAATTCCACATGGATACGATTCACCCCACTCATCTGCTGTTGCATCTCTTGAAATGCCCTTCGACTCCTTGCCCCCTTTCCCGTTGCACGGAGGGGAGATAAGGGGCAATTGGTATGCTTCGCAGAGAACTGCGGGACATCGGGGATTTATTTTAATCCAGTCCATTAATCAATTTCTCTGTTGAAATTGAATTAACTGTCTTTCATCAGCATTACATCCTGGGACTTGAAAACAGTCAGAGGCACAGAGGAATGCAGATGAGGTGGCACTGCTTGTCCCTCCCCAGTCCTGCCTGCACCCCCACAAAACCTGCTTACATCTAGAACCTTGCCTGAATCCACAACCCTTCCTGCCCCTGCAGCCTTACCTACATCCACAGACCTTCCTTCATCTGCATCCCTTCCTACCCTGTATCTCTGCTTTAACCTGCAGCCCTGCCTGCACCCCAGCAGCTCTTCCTACCCTGCAGCTCTGCTTGTATCTACAGCCCTACCTGCCTTGCTTCCACGCCTGTGTCCTCCCAGCCCTGCCCGCATCTGCGTCCCTTCCTGCCCTACATCCCTGCTTTAATCTACAGCCCTGCCTACCCAGCAGCCCTGCCTGCATTTGTGTCCCTTTCTACCCTGCAACCCTGCTTTAATCTACAGCCCTGCCTACCCTGCATCTCTGCCTGCATCCCTGCCTGTATCTGCAGCCTTACCTGCCCTGCATTCCTGCTTGCACTCCTCCAGCCCTGCCTGCACCCCAAGAGCCCTGGCTGCGTCCCCTCCTATCCTGTACCCTTGCCTGCACCCCAATAGCTCTGCCTGTACCCCAGCAGCCCTGCCTGCATCTGCATCCCTTCCTACCCTTCATCCCAGCCTGTATCCACAGTTCTACCTGCCCTGCACCCTTGCCTGCACCCATACAGGCAGCACCACCGCCTTGGCTCTGCAGAAGGGCATTTGCTGCCTGCCACTTCTCAGCAAGGCACGAGCCTCTCGTCAGCCCCTAATTGAGGAACGAAGGAGACAAGGCATCATCCCACAGCCCAAGCAGGGCTCCACTCTCTTCCTTAACTAAGCAAATTCACCATCAACTCTCACTCCTTTCTACTCCTCTTATTGGGGCAGGGTGGGGAATATTTGCCTGAAATGCAATTTAAAATGAAAGCAAATCAGATCTGGCTCCCTGAATCAAAGACAAAATGCTTATTACTCTGCTCTCCCTGCCACTGGGATCTCTAATGCGATGGAAATTTGACGGCACTGACAGAAACAGGTCCTCACATTTCTGCCTGAAAATCCCCCTTTCTCACCGCTCCTCATGGGATAATTGAAGGTAACTGGGGACAATGACGACTGTCAAGGACTCAACATGAAGATGATCCAAGGGAACATCTCCCATATGAGGACAAGCTAAGAGATGGAGTTGTTCAGCCTGGAGAAGAGAAGGCTGCAGGGAGACTTTAGAGTGGCTTCCAGTACGGAAAAGGGGCTCCAGGAAAGCTGGGGAGGAGCTCTTGATCTGGGAGGGCAGGGATAGCATGAGAGAGGATGGTTCTCAGCTGAAAGAGGGGAGATTGAGATGAGGTTTTAGGAAGAAGAAACACTGGCCCAGGTTGCCCAGAGCAGTGGTGGCTGCCCCATCCCTGGAGGGGTTCCAGGCCAGGTTGGATGGGGCTTGGAGCCCCTGATCCACTGGGAGGTGTCCCTGCCCATGGCAGCGGGGGGAATTGGACGGGCTTTGAGGTCCTTTCCAACCCAAACTGTTCCGTGATTCTGTGAACAATTCATGCATGGTCTTTCTACATCTTTTTCCATCTTCAGTAGGTCACCACCACCTCATCCTCACACCAAACCCCACCCAGAGGCTCCTTTGCTACCCTTTTTACTCAGCTACCTCCACAGTTTGATCCAGCATCCAGCCAGATCAATAGGAGCTCCCCTCTTCACATCAATAGATGCTGGAGCAGAGAGTAGATCTAGGCTCTGGATAACAGCTTTATTTTAATTAGTGTTTAGCCTTCCAGTCATTAGTTCTCAACAGGTTAACTCAGAGTGAGGTGCAGCCAAGACCCCACTAGAGCGTATTAGTTTCCTACCCTGGCCTAAGAAGCAAGGAATCAGAGCAGAATTTGAGATAAAGTTGTTGCATTATTTAAAAATTTGCTGATGAATAATTTAGTCAAATGAGTCTGTGACTGTTAGACAATATCGCATTACAAAATAAATCAAATACAATATACAGAAAAAAAACCCCAACCCCTCCTTGGCTCATTGAAAAACACTGCAAAGGCGAAGAATATTCCCTTTATTTAAAAAAGGGGAGAGATTTAAATAAGAACCTCTTACAACAACCAAGCTGCTACCTCTAGCATCTTCTCAGAACCACAAAAAGAAGGAAGCATCTTCTCCCCCAGCAGCTTCTCTCCATTAATATTCCTCTCTTGTCTTGGCAAGGTTAACTTTGAACCTGCCAGGTATCCTGGCTTAGGGAGCAGTTGAGTTAGTTGTAAATACACATAAATCAGAATCTATTCAGTCCACGCTTTGCTCAGTTGCCTCATCCAGCCTCTGCACCAGCACCAAACCACTCAGCATCTCTCTCAGCGTGGTTTCTGGTTATTTAGGGATCACCCCCAGTTTCGGGACACACCAGAACAACCATAAAGCCTTTGAAGCTGGGAGTAGGGTCCTCAGAACCAGCATCATATCGTGCTCTGGTCTTCAGTCAGGATGCTGGGATAGCACTGGGAGACCAGCCCCCTGCTAATGTAAAAGCTCCTTGAAGGCAACAGCCTTAAGGAAACTACACATATTATAGAACCATAGATTTGTTTGGTTGCAAAAGACCTCTGAGATCATCAAGTCCGACCCTACCTGACCACTACTAAACCATCCCTGAGCCCTCATCTACCAATCTCCAGGGATGCAGACTCCACCACTGCCCTGGGCAGCCTCTGCCAGTGCCTGACAACCCTCTCAGCGAATAAATCTTCCCTCATATCCGATCTGAGCCTCCCTTGGCACAACTTGAAGCCATTTCCTCGTATGCTATAACTTGTTACCTGAGAGAAGGGCCCAGCACCCACCTCACCATAACCTCCTTTCCAGGAGCTGCAGAGAGCGATGAGATCTCCCTCAGCCTTCTCTTCTCCAGGCTAAACAGCCCCAAGTCCCTCAGCTGCTCCCAGAACTCTTTTTCTCCAGCTCCTTCCCCTTCTCTGGATGCACTCCAGCCTCTCAACATCCTTCTTGTAGTGAGGGTCCCAAACCGAACCCAGGATTCGAGGTGTGGCCTCATGGCTGCTGAATACACAGAAAGGATGACTTCCCTGCTGCTGCTCTACAAGGTTTCGGATCCAAACCAGGGTGCCATTGTCCTTCGTGGCCACTTGGGCCACTGCTGGCTCGCGTTCAGCCACTGCCAACCAGTACATGTCCTTTTCCACCAGGCAATATATATGTATTATCCCCTAAATACATGGACAGGCTGGCAGCCGAGGAGATCCAAGGTCTAAAAGGAGCTTTACAATTTCTGCAGGAGCTGAATGGGCTTGGGATGGTTATCGCTTTCTTTGGGACTGAAAGGGTTTGGAGAGTGAAAGAATTAAGGCTCCTCAGGAGAGTGTCAGGATGGGGCACGTCGGTGCTTAACTGAAGCCTGTGAAGGGGTTAAAATGTTAAGCCTATTGCTGCTGGTGGTAACTGGTCGCTGGCTTGATGGAGCAGAACTTTGCACATCCTTAACTCCAACAGTGCCCGAGGGCAGGAGGAGCCCCGGGGCTCACGGGGACACCTCGGTCTCCTGCCGGGGGAAGGGTTTGATGGGGAGCTTTGTTCTAGTCCTTTTCATTTAAAGGTAAAGAAGCAAGAAAAACGCTTTATCCCTAGCCTTTGCTTCCACCAGCGGAAGGTGGGTTTCCCCTCATCGCTTCCCTCCCTCCTCTACTCGTGGCTCATAAACCACCCCTTTCTGTCGAGCTCTCTCCCCGCCCTCTCTCTCTGCCCCAGGCTCCTTTGCTATTTATTCTCGAGCACAACAGCCCCGCCTGCAGCGAGTCCCCTCGCTGGGTGCCCGGAGCCTGCCTTTCCTGCGAGTATTGCAGCGCAGGGGCATTGGAGTGCATTGGAGAGGAGCACAGGCTCCCAGAAACAGACTCGCTATCCCCTTCATTTGCATGTGACTGCCCAGAAATCAGCACAATTCCTCCTGGGAGCACCCTCAGCAGGGTGGGGCATTGGATTCTGTCTTATCCTAATGTCCAGAAGCCAGGTTTTAAAATAATTTGCATTAGCGCTCTCTACTTTCTGCTGTTTGAACCTTCCAGTTACGTTTATTTACGAGCATCAAATGGAAAAAAAGATGAGGTCCTCCTATCTTTGCACAAGTCAGAAGCTGAGCCTTTGAGAAACTTCAAACTCCTCGCGAGTCTCATGCTGTAAATACTCCAAATGAGGATATTTGGAGCTCCTGCAGCCTTCCACACCCCTAACACCCCCATCCAGCAGTGAGATGGGCAACACCAGATCATTCCTGGCCAGGAACAGAGGGATTCACACAGGGAAAAGGCATCTCCCAACCACACGAGCCCCAGGAACACAGGGTAAAGCACTGATGTTGCTCCATCTGCAAACTTATCACCGAGAAGAGTCGATGGAGAAGGGAGTTCAGGCAGTTTAATTAAAGATAGGATTCTGCAAGTGCTTATCGCAAGGGCAGAGAGAATCAGGCTCTGCCAGGACCCGAGGTCAACCTGAACGATTTAAAGATTTCGGCACAAACCCTTTGACAAACGAAGCAAGGATAGCAGGGTGATAAATGGGCAGGAAAGCACTGCCCAAGGGGATGCAACATGCAGACCATCAGCTGGAGAAGGGGCAGCCAAGGAAATTGCCAGGGACATGGGATACAGAATCATAGAATCGTTGAGGTTGGAAAAGACCTCTCAGCTCATCCAGTCCAACCATCAGCCCAACCCCACCGTGCCTGCTAAACCGTGCCCAAAGTGCCACGTTTACATGTTCTTTGAACCCCTCCAGGGATGGAGACTCCCCCACAGCCCTGGGCAGCCTGGTCCAATGCTTCACCACCCTCTCAGTGAAGAAATTTTCCCTTACTTCCAATCTAAACCTGCCCTGCTGCAACTTGAGGCCATTTCCTCTAGTCCTCTCTCTTGTTCCTTGGGAGAAGAGCCCAGCACGCCAGAACCTCCTTTCTGGGAGCCGCACGGCTGTCTGGGAGAAGAGCAGCACTGGGGAGAGATCAGGTGCTGATGAGATCCATAAAATCACACAACAGGCTGAGCCACGGGGTAGCAGCTGAAACAGTAGAGAGGAGGCTCAAAACCATGCACTGAGTTGCCAGAGCTGGGCTCAGGGGTGCTTGGACCAACATCCCAAGGACAAAAGCAGATGGAGACCTCTCTTCCTTCTCCCATATCAGCATCTCTACAAGGGAAACGGATCGGGACTGAGCATCTTAAATTCCTTAAGCTTTCTGGAACCATGGGAGAAATAGGCTTCTCTTGTGTTAATTAAATCATAAGAGGAAATGATAGCAGGAATAAAAGCAGCAAGTGCGGAGCGGCTGGGAGCTGCTGCGACCTGCGCTAATGACGGCTGATTTTGCATTAGCATGACTGCCTTTGGTGAGCAGACAGAAATATGCTGAAGCAGAGGCTTTTGTCAAACTCGGGCCAAAACACATCTGTGAATAATTGAACAATATTCATGTCAGAGGAGTCAGCAATTTAGCACTGGCTTCCTCCGCAGGCTGGGAGGAAGAGGAATGGCTTTTGGAGAGGGAGATGAGACAAAAGCAGCTCCGGCTGGTACGTCAGCAGCTAGAGAACGAGATGTGAAAAGGTGATGCTGGGACCTCGCAGGCTTATGCTTGGGCAGATCCTCATTGTTTCTGCTGTGCGACGGCTGGGATACATCAGCCAATGGGAGAGAAAGCCAAGAGGAGGAGGAAGGTGGAGGGGGAAAGGTGATAGTTGTAACAGCAGCTTTTGAATCCTGCATCATTTTTCTCCCCTGGAAAGGTCAGAGACAGCCAGCCCTATTAATGACGACCTTTGGTGGAGAAAATTGCCTTGTGATAGGGCAATTTCCAAGAGTGACGCTCTATTCATTGCATTGACTGCCCACTGGTGTCACTTAGAGACCATCAAGATGCCGTCCCAGTGCTTCAGCCTGTGCCAGCCTGCTCTAGCCATGCTGTGACCCCAGGCTGCCTGCCCTCACTCTGCTGCTTCACAGCTTGCTGGGGAAATGCAAAAATAACAGGAAAATTGCTAGAAAAAGAAAGGAACAGGTATGGTACAGAGCAGGGCTT
This sequence comes from Cuculus canorus, assembly GCF_017976375.1. Classification (NCBI taxonomy): domain Eukaryota; kingdom Metazoa; phylum Chordata; class Aves; order Cuculiformes; family Cuculidae; genus Cuculus; species Cuculus canorus. The sequence continues at coordinate 383,660 of NC_071426.1, read as the reverse complement.
TAATTTGATCAACTATAAACAGACCTTTCCTGCTTTGCTCTTCACTGGTGTGGCTCCACCTTGAGCACTGGGTGCAAATCTGGGCACCACAGGATAAAAAGGATCTAAAGCTACTGCAGACCGACCAGAAGAGGGCACAGAGTTGGTGAAGGGTTTAGAGGGGAAGCCATGTGAGGAGCAGCTGAAGTCACTTTGTCTGTTCAGCCTGGAGGAGACTGAGGGGAGACCTCATCGTGCTCTACAGCTTCCTCACAAGGGGAGGAGGAGGAGCAGGCACTGAGCTCTCTGTTGACCAATGACAGGATCCAAGGGAATAGCAAGAAGATACACCAGGGGAGGGTTAGGAGGGCATTAGGAAAAGGTTCTTCCCCTGGAGGGTGATGGAGCACTGGAACAGCTCCCAGGGAAGCAGTCACGGCCCCAAGCCTGACAATGCTCCAGATGCATTTGGCCAATGCCTTCAGACACAAGGTGTGAACATTGGGGTTGTCCTGTGCAAGGACAGAGTCTGGACTTGATCATCCCTGTGGGACCCTTCCAACTCAGGATATTCCATCATTCTATGATTTGTCTTTCGCCTGAATCATGGTCCATGGGATTTTATGATCTAAGGAAGATGCCAAGGTGTAGGGAACAGCCTGGACTCCCCCTCAGGCTGCTTCTGGCCCTTGAGATGCCTTTGTGTGCCAGGGAGGAGAGGGTTCGGGTGAGCCTTCGTCCTCATGCTCAGATACTCCCAAGCTCAAGAGCAGCATGGTGACACTTCACTTTCAAAACCACCCTGCTCCGCCTTGGCAAGCCGGAAGGTCAAGCAAACTGGGAAAACAAACTGCTGTGAAGAAGGCGATGGGAGGGGATGCAAAGAGTTTGCAACATCTTAGAGAGAAACCTGGAAGAGGCAAAGCGTTTCATCTTTGAAAGAATCCCTGCTTTCATTTTCAAAACAGTTCTTGACCGACAAAGCAACATCAGTGAAACTTTTCGATTGTTTCTTACTGGTGTGTTTTCAGCTGAAAAACTATCACGGCTTTTACACTCCAAGCCTGAAGCTCCAGCTCCTCGACAAAGCCCCACTGGAATTGATTGTAACCGCTTCCCCTCCAGCCATAAGCACCGTTTCGCACCACCTTTAGCAGCGTGGCAGAACATGCATCTCGCTAAGCTGAGGCTCCTGAACATGTTTGTAAATCTCCAGTAATAATAGCACGAACAATAGTAAATCTTCGCTCCGATGTTCAAGGCTGACATTTCTCCTGCAAACATGAATTTGTTTTTCCCCTGAACAACCCTGCTTATAAATAAAGACATCCTGCCCTCCCCGTCCTCCTGTTCGCTGTACTTGAGGCTACACGACAGCCAAACAAAGCAGAGACAAACAGCTGGCAACTTTGCAAGGAGCAGTGGTGAAGAAAAATTGTGCAGGGTTAAATTGCCCAGGCGAGACCCATGGTGCAGCATCACTGCTGCAGTTCCCATCATAGAATTCTGGAATCATTAAGGTTGGAAAAGACTTCTAAGCTCCTTCAGTCCAACCATCAGCCCAACCCCACCGTGCCTGCTAAACTGTGTCCCCAGGTGACACATCTACACATTCTTTGAATCCCTCCAAGGATGGAGACTCCACCACTGCCCTGGGCAGCCTGGTCCAGGGCTTCGCCACTCTGTCAGTACAGAAATTTTCCCTCATATCCAATCTAAACCTCCCCGGGAGCAACTTGAAGGCATTTCATCTTGTTCTATTGTTTGTTACCGGAGAGAAGAGCCCAGCACCCACCTCACCACAACCTCCTTTCAGGCAGTTGTAGACAGTGACAGTCTCCCCTCAGCCTCATTCTTCAGGCTAAACAGCCCCAGGTCCCTCAGCTGTCTCTCATAAGACTTGTTCTCCAGCCCCTCAATGCCCTTCTTGTAAGCGAGTGGCCAAAACCTGAACCCAGGGTTTGAGGTGCCACCTCACTAATGCTGAGCCCAAGTCTTGGAGCGTAAGCAGAGAGAGGCCAGCAAAGAGCTCGCAAGCAGGGCTTGCTGCACTTCACTTCCCCACACACCCAAGCAGAAGGACCAGAGCTTTCCTGCTGGCATCTCCTAAAGGAGATGTGCCCAGCCCCGGAGAGGCGAGGAGCCAGCCTGTCACCACACTGCTGGGACCCCAGCAAAGCAAGGATCTGCAGGGAGCTGTGTGTTGGCTGGAGAGGCTGCAGAGCCAGGCAGGCGAGCAAAACACAAGCAAGCAGTCTCCAAAAAAGCAGCTGGCTCCAGGCTCGCTGCCCGTTTTTCAGGCTTATTTGCAAGCTATGGCACAGCAAGGCAGGAGCATTAAGTGCTCAGCTACCAGAAAAGTGGGGAAATGGAGGGCATGGCAGATTGAATGATGGCTTGGCCCTAGCTGTGCCAGATGCAGGAGGGGCTGCGGGAAGCCTGGGCTGGTAACAGCCCTGGGACCTGCTCGTTGGCGCTACGAAGTCAACATCCCTTCTGCAGTCCCCAAGAGGAGCAGGACAGGTCCCTCAACTGCCAGCAAATGCATCCAAGGATTAGCGAGTGGTTAGGAGCTGCTTTGAAAATGTAAAAGCACAACAGAAGTGATAATTATTTAATAAGCAGGAGTAATAATGAAAAGCAACCAGCACGGAGCAGCCAGGATCTGCAGGTCTGATTTTTCAGGAAAAGGGTGGAAAGGCTACACTGATCGCCCTGTCCCTTGAGTCCTTCCCTCACTGCCTGATCCCTTCAGGCTCTACAGCCCAGACGTTGGTCAATACTCTGTTAAACAGGGAACAATCCCAAAGAAGGGAGGCTGGCGATGTCTGTGGGATCCACTGGGAGGTGGGGAGCAAAGAGCAGAGCCCGTGGGATGCAGCGCTGGAGAGATACCAGGGCTTTCAGAAGGCATTACAGCGTTAATAGCGATACCAATGCCAGCAAACAGCATCCACAACGTTTTGAGGTACACAGAGGTGACAGGCCGGGCACAATAACTGCTGCTCCCCAGAGTCCCAGCAGCCAGAGCACAGGGACACCCCCCAAGACGCACACCCAAGCTCCCTCTGCACCAATGTGGGTGTCAGGATTTGCAGTTCCCCCTCCCCAGGTCCCCGCAGCATTACAGAGAGAGATGAAAAGCAGGAGGGGAGCGATGCACACTCAGGCTCTGCCTGCTCCTCTAAACTGCTCCCATACGGGGAGCCTGGGAAAGTCTCTGCAGGGTCTCTGAAGACCTGGGGAGATGCTGAACTGCCTGATTTGGATGCATCTGTCACCGAATCCCTTGGCCACTGGAAGGGGCCCCATGTGAGGTGTGCAGCCACGCTGGAGCTTTGCACCTTGCTTACAAGTTGCTGGGGCTCAGAGCCAAAAACCCACTCTGCGGAGGCTTCCCACGTTGCATCTCCAGACTGGGAATTGCGTCGCCCACAAGGAGTTTATTATCCAGCTCCCAGGGCACTGCAACTCTTCTTGTGTGCATGTTTGAAGGGCAGGCTGCCCCCTGATGCCCACCCCACACCATGTGCTCAGATCCCCTGCTACAGGGAGGAAGACAAAGGGCTGTGTGGGGCGATAAATGTCTGTCCCTCCCTGGAAAACAGAGAGGCTGAAGCTGCCACCTTGTCTTTGTGGGAAAAAACGTCTTCAGCACATGGAAATAATCAGGGTAAACATAAAATAACATGTTTCAGCCAGATTTGACATGCTTCCCCATCTCCAGGCGGATGCTTTCCCATCCTCAGCATCCAGCCTGAGCTGGGAGATGCCATATGGATTTGATTCTTTTCCTGGAACTTGCTCTAAAACACATGCAGAAAATCAGTTATTTTCACTTGGGCCCAAAAGCTGCCCTTGTTCCCTGTTTCCCTTTGACCAATCCTGTTTCTTCAGTTTATTTATAGGAATAATTACACTCTGGTGTTGATTTCCTGATAACTATTTTAGTGACTCCAGCTCATTTCTATTGCAAAGTTTTTCCCAGGCCTTTACAGCCCAAGGAAGGCAACCAACGCAAGGAACAACCACATTTTCTGTTGATATTGAAATACCTGCTCCTGAATTCAGGGCAGCACTTGGAATGAGGCAGGATTTGGAAGTAAGGACCATGTCTGTCACCCCCTCTGAGCAGACAGCAAGCAAAGGGCAATGTCTTCATGGAAGAATGGCATTGTTTAAGTTAAAAAGGACCTCAAACCCATCCAGTCCTACCCCCTGCCATGGGCAGGGACACCTCCCACTGGATCAGGGGATCCAAGCCCCATCCAACCTGGCCTGGAACACCTCCAGGGATGGGGCAGCCACCACTGCTCTGGGCACCCTGGGCCAGGGCCTCCCCACCCTCACAGCAAAACGTTTCTTCCCAAGATCTCATCTCAATCTCCCCTCTCACAGCTGAAAACCATTCCTCCTCACCCTATCCCTGCCCTCCCTGATCAAGAGCTCCTCGCCAGTTTCCTGGAGCCCCTTTTCCATACTGGAAACTGCTCTAAGGTCTCCCCTGAGCCTTCTCTTCTCAAACAACTAACAACCCCAACTCTCTCAGCCTCTCCTCATACGGGAGGTTCTCCAGCCCTCAGGTCATCTTGGTGGCCTCCTCTGGCCTCACTCTAACAGATCCAAGTCCTTCCTTTGCTTGCTGAGATTCTGGTGTCACAAGAAATTCACTGTAAAACAGCCTGCACATGAGTTTGAAGATGTTCCTCATTGTAGTGCAACAGCCACATGGGTTTTGCACGGAAAAGTCTTCTCCAGGGCATCCAGCAGCTTTGCTCGCTCAGACTTTCCCTCCTGCTCAGGGCGCCAGTAGAAATACCAGAGGCTCTTGGGGATTTTGATGCACATTTCCATCCCAGACAAGTGAAAGCAATGGCAGCTTTAACAAAATATAGAGCCAAGGGAAAAAAAAAAAAAATCAAATCAATCCAGTATTGAAAGGCTTTTTTTCCAGAATTAGGATTCAAGTAAAAACACATTTAAATAGCAACATTTCCAAGTGATGCGTAAAACCGCAATTCCTGTGTGTAGGAAGAAACACCACAAACCTAACTTTCTTTCTCCAATCTGAGCTGGTGGCTCAGGCCCAACGCTGGAGCTGTGAACTCAGCGGGGAAAAAGCGGAGTGGCAGGAGCCCAGACGCCAGGGTGATGGCCAGGTAAGGAGCAATTCCATGAGCAGGCAGCTCTGCCTTCCCACAGTCTGCCGATCTTTTACAGCTCTCCTGGGGCATCCAGTGACTGTGGGTTGTGTCAAGAAACTGCTGCTACCTCCTCCCCAGGCAGGGACGGTGTCTGAACCACCCTGCCTGCAGCGCTGTCTGTTCTGCTCTTCGGGGAGAGCTGGAGCAGCGGCAGCGGGTTTAGAAACCTTAAATAAATCAGCACAGCCACTCAAAGCAGCTGAAGTCGCAGACGGTATACGCTGGCAAATTAAAATTGATGCTCAGGTCCCATCTCTGCAGAGCTGCTCTGACCCACTTGCAGAAGGAAAACTTCATGGAAAGGGCCTGCTGGATGCTCTCTGCTCGCTTAACTCCTGGAAGCCTGGATCGCTTTCATCACCCCAGCCTCTCTCTGCTCTACAGGGGCTGAGGCACCCCAAAGCCAGGCAGATGCGCCACCCAGCATCCTTTGACTACAGCAGTCTTTCCAAATGCTCCTGAATCTTCCCCTTGGATAAAAATCAGTGTATTTCCAGTTTTTCCCTACCCTCTCTACCATGACAGTAGTGGAGCAGCTAAAAACAACTCAGAAAGCAGAGCAGATTTCCGCAGAAAGGGACCATCAAACATCTGTCCCTCCAGCCTAGGCTTCAAAGGCAGCCTCAGGAGTGCATTTAGCTGATGCACCCACAGGGGATGCATATTCCTCTGCTTATTTTGCCTTTCCCTGTGCTGCAGAGAAGGGAAATACAAGCTGCACCGTCAGAAAGGCATCTCTCTTCTAACAGCTGCCTTTCAAGTCACTGCTGGCTTTTCCTCAGGTTCTGGAGCAGCTCTGCATCACTCCCCTCCTGCTCCCTAACGGCACCTGTGCAGGGACAGATCCTGCAGCCTCCTGGACTTACTCATCTACCCAAAGCCTGAGAAAAATTCTTGCTCAGATCAAAAGCAGCCCAGCAATAATCAGCGAGCAGCAACCAGCAATAATAGAGCACCCTTGGTAGAGCTCTGTATTGCTAGCTAGGTGACGCCGGCCTCTTATCGATACAGAGCTGCCCGCTCGGCTCCAGCAAAGGCAGCTCTTCCAAACACACAGCACTCACTCCCTCGCACCAAGGCATCGGTGCACAGACCAAACCACTGCTGCCAGCCATGAAATGCAGGGAATTACAGGCAGCGAGGGATGCCTGAAGCCCCCCAAAGCAAGCAAGGGGCCCCATGACCCAGGCGTGCATGCACTAGGGTGGGTAAAGAGAATTCCCAGGAGCTGCAGTTCCTCATGGTACTGCTCCTGCCCTTTTGACTAATTTCTTTTAAGGGCTTCCCGGTGACTGCTGGAGTTTTAGGGAGAGCAGGGTGCCGGCAGAAGGCAGGGGGCTGGGTTCGCTTTGCATCCTCCAGCTTCAGAGCAAGGGGCTGGGTGACCAAGCAAGAGTTTAGGAGGAAACACAGGGAAAACAAGTCACGCTCCCTTAAAACAGAAGATCTCTACACTGTAAATGCACACGTACGGTCAAGTAAGTCAATAGTGATTCCTGGCATCCTGCCTTGGGAGAGCTCCAGCTGCCACTCAGATGTTGCACAGCATCCCCAGCAGAGACGCACCCAAGGCGAGCCCCACACCAGCAGGGATGGGAAGCCGAGGGAAAACACAAAACCACTTTTTCAACCCATATTCCTGCTGGCCGGCAGCACAGAGGTTAATAACTTGTCCCTAGTCCATCCCAATCAGCCAAAAGCCACCCCATCAAATCCACATCCTTAATCCAGTGATGGTATAAGAGCAGGTGGTGGATGCAGGATGCTCCCAGGGTGGGATGGGGACCTATATGGGGACACACTATAAATTCACACCATCGATCTATCCCTCGACAGTGCAGCCCTAGGTAATACTAAGCAACCATGTATTGTTCCTTATTTCCCCCAAACAGAAACAGGTCATAACAAGTAGCAGTCATTAGCCTAATTAGCCCCAGTGAAAACAGAAGTGTGGGGAGACTCAGCAAAGGCAGTAATTGAAGCCAAATAATGAATACTCAACTCTCTTAAGTAAAGTTTAATTAAGTTATCCTATGGCTGAGGCTTTTTACAGTATTACCGTGGCTTTCAAGCATATTAAGATGAGCCAAAAATAACCTTGCCAGCGACACAGGGGTGGCTCTCCCCCTCTCCACTCCCCTCTCTGTGAAGCTGCATCACCATTTAGCCCATAGGTTTCATTAACAGTGAAGACAAATTAATTTAGAGCAAGGCTCCTCTGGCCAGGCTGCCCCAGCCCCTTTCCCTCCCAGTTTATTCCCTGAGAACGGGCAACTCCTAGGTTTTTTTTTTCACAGAATGGTTTGGGTTGGGAGGGATCTCAAATCCCATCCAGTTCCACCCCCTGCCATGGGCAGGGACGCCTCCCACTGGATCAGGGGCTCCAAGCAGCATCCAACCTGGCCTTGAATACCTCTATGTCCTCCTTGTAGTGAAGGGCCCAAAACTGAACAAATTATTCGAGGTGCAGCCTCACCAATGCCAAAACCAGGGGTACAACCACCTCCCTGGCTCTGCGGCTGCTGACAGGAGCCTGGACTCCAAGAAGGGTTTGATACCATAAACTCACCCATCCTTCACTTGTCCCCGTTGGGGAGGGGGACTGGTCCCCAGAGCCATGTGGAGATGCTGCCACTGGTGCTCATCAGGCTGCAGGGCTGGCTCTCAATTGCTCTTTTAGCAGAAACCAAATTCATTAGCGCACTTCCCCTCTCTCCCAGGTTTGCCCTTTAGAGCTCTCAGCGATTTTTGTTGATGAGCATTAACTTCCCCTCCAGCCAATGCCAGGAGTGCACCTGATGAACAGCTTTAATGCCACTCACTAATTGCACAGCCCTCCATCTCGCCCATCTCCAGGAGTTAATGCACCATTAGCACCAAGGCGAGAGCGGGGTGCGCGGCCGGGCTGCTGAGGGGACCCAACCCTCTTGCCATGCGCAGCAATCAACCCACCACGGCCACGCTCCAAAACGCCCAGGACACCAGTGAGTGATTTGTAACAACACCCCAGCAGGTACACGAACCTTCCTGTAATTGCCTGTCCTTCTCCAGGTTCCTAAAAGCTTTCCACTGGAGGAGAACAGAGGCTCCTTGTCAGAAACAAGCTATTATACAGATGAAAAGAGCCTTTTCCCTCCCTTCTTCTATGCCTCTTGTGTTTTGTTCTTAATGTTTATCTTATGCCCTGCCCCGATTCCCTCCCAAGCTGTTAGTGAGGCTGAGACATAAGTGAAAGGATATGGCTTTGAGATCATTTCTCTGCTAAAGAGGGATTTACCGGACAATTTAGGAAGCTGGCATGGCACTAACCTTTAGTGTGGGACTAATCCCTACACAGGACCATGCAAGGTAACAAGAGACTAGGGATGAGCTTTCATCATTGCATATTTTATACTGCTCTGGATCTGTTAGAGGAAGCCTTGAAGATGATCCAAGGGCTGGAGAATCTCCCATACGAGGACAGGCTGTGACAGTTGGGGTTGTTCAGCCTGGAGAAGAGCCTGGGGAGACTTTAGACCAGCTTCCAGCACTGAAAGGGGCTCCAGGAAAGCTGGGGAGGGGCTCTTGATCAGGGATCACAGAGAGGACGAGGGGAAATGGTTTTAAGCTGAAAGAGGAGAGATTGAGATGACATCTTAGAGAGAAATGTTTTGCTGTGAGGGTGGGGAGGCCCTGGCCCAGGTTGCCCAGAGCAGTGGTGACTGCCCCATCCCTGGAGGGGTTCAAGGCCTGGTTCGACGGGGCTTGGAGCCCCTTATCCAGTGGAAGGTGTTGGAACTCGATGGGCTTTGATGTCCCTCCCAACCCAAATCATTCTATAATTCTTTAATGGATGTGTTGTCAGCTATCACAAATCCTCAAAGGTCCTGGCGCAGTCTGGGATGCCCTCCATCCCCACCCACCGCCTGTGGACACAATGCCGTGCTGTACCTGAAGCCTCGTGCAATGATTGAGAGCTCTTTGGGGCAGCTTTCTGAGACCAAATGCATCATCCAGAGCATCACCTGCGCTCAGCACCCTTGGTGCACCCAGCACCCCACCAGCACCAGGGCCACCTCTGGGAGCCTCATTTGCAACCATCTCCTGTGCCCAGAAGCATGGGATGACAGCAAGTGAAACAGCTTCAAAACAAACCCATCGAAGGCATTTCAAACAACTCCCTCCCCATCTCTTGGAGATCAAAACCGCCGGCACAGAGTAGCACTGCTGACTCATAACGCTTCATTAGCGATTCACTGGCAATTAATTCATCTCTCGAGGATGTTGGGTCACTTTTATACATCGAGAATCTGATTTTCATCTCGCTCACGCTGGCTTTGTATTAGTGCAGCTCCACCGATTTCAATGGGACAGGGTTGCTTTGCGAGGAGCCATCTCTGCACCCTCTCCCCTCCCGTCAGGAACCAGCTCCTTCGTGCAGAGCAGCAGGGGAAAAAAAAAGTCCTGCCTTCAACCAGTCTCTGCTCTCTGATTTTCTGCTTCTTTCTTTAAAAGAGCTGAGCCTGGTGACTTTCCAAGGCTTTTGGTTTGATCCAGCCTGACAATGCTTCCGCTCTGCTGATGTTTGTATCAAGTACCACAAGGCAAAGGAAATCAGGATTTTCTTTTTGAATCAGTACTTAGTGTGCTTGCAAGGAGCAGTCAGGGTCACTGAATGGGAAAACCATTTCATTCTCCTCTGAAATAGTCCATTACGGTGCCACTAAGCAGCAGGAGCAGAGGGCAGCGCTGCACAAAATGCAGATCCACCTCGACTCATTTACCACCTCCAGCCCCAACTCCCCTTCGAGCAGCCTCTCTGGCTAAAGAAGTGCCTGCAATAAACTCCAGGGGGGCAAAAGATTCACGAGGCACCCACAAAAAATAGATCTTGGGAAGAAATGTTTTGCTGTGAGGGTAGGGAGGCCCAGAGCAGTGGTGACTGCCCCATCCCTGGAAGTGTTCAAGGCCAGGTTGGATGGGGCTTGGAGCCCCTGATCCAGTGGGAGGTGTCCAGAGGGTAGAACTGGATGGGTTTGAGGTCCCTTCCAACCCAAACCATTCCATGATTCTGTAGTTCTATGACAACACAGCAGGGAGGGGAGAGGAAGCCCTGGATGGAGATGCTGCAGGCTCAGGGCTGCCAACATCTTCCCAAGGGGGGGATCTCAGATTCCCCAGCCCAAAGTGCCTCACACTAAGGTTTCGCTTATGTGCTAAAAAACCCTATTTTTTGAAGCACGGGAAGACACAGGTAAAGGGGAAGCACAGTCGGTGCTGGTTGGCAAAGGGGGGGGGCAACTGAGGCACAGAGTAATTACGTGTATAAATTTACATATTAAAGAGCAATTCCATTAAAGATTGATGTTCCTACCAGGCCAGACACCACAGCCCTGCTCAGCTACAGCCCCTCTGTCACACCAGTGGGATATTTGACCTGAGGAAGAGCCAGCCTGTTAGGGTTAAAAAAAATTCTTAGCGAATTGGAATTTGGGGCCTGGAAGGACTTGACAATGTCCTTTTATTTGCCCTGCTGTCCCCTGAGGAGCCAACACTGAATAGATGTCCTCTTTGATTCAGGGAGAGGATTCTTCTGTCTGCTTGTAACTGCCTGCAGTTTGCTGGTCGATGCTTCCCAAACACAACAGCAGGGTTCTAAGGGAAGAGGATTCCCAGGATGAGTTTGGACAGCCACAAAAACTCAAGGAGAGGGGTGTTCAGACACAGGAAATGTGCATCCCCTCCCCCTAAGGCTGGCGGAATGCTCCAACCTTGAAACCTCCAGCCCAGAGGGATGCACCAACCCCAACTACGCCAAGCTCAGAGGGATGCGCTGACCCCAACACCTCAAGTCCAGAGGGATCCCTCAATCCTGATGCTCTCAGTCCAGGGGGATGCGTTGGCCCCTGAGGGAAGCTCTAATCCCGATGCCCCCATCCTGGAGGGATGCACCCACCCTCATCACCCCCCAGCTCAGAGGGATGCCCCAATCCCAATGTCCTCCAGCTGGAGGGATGCTTTTTGCAGTTTGAGGACCAGACCCACAGCCCTGCTGAGGTTTTCCCATTTTCAGGTGCTTTACATCCCATGCATTCTGCACCCTTGTGCAAGAACCACAAGCTCTCATCATCTCCTCCTATCCCTGCCTGCCAGCCCCCATTTCTCTATTTTTGGGCCTTTCTTTTGTTCCACCTTCTTTCTTAACACTTTCCCCCCACTTTTTTTCCCCCCATATGTTACTTTAGAAGAAGAAAAAGTTGGGATGAGAACCCAAAAGAGAAAGAGTACATGCAGAGCTGGGTGTTTCACAAAAAAAAAAACCAACCAGGATTATTTTTAACAGGGATGGAAACAATTACCACCCTAATGGAAAGCTATAATGAAGATTAGCTCGGGTGTTTTTCTACCAGTAACAGCTTCAATCAGGAGCGAGAGAAGCAAAACCAACACAAAAAGGGCAGATTTTCCCATAACTTTAATTTGCAGCAGTTTTCCTGCAAGGCTCAGCCAGCTCTGTGCTCCTCCAGAGCTGCAGCACAACTGGAAGCTCAGCCACGAGCACACTTGTTTGCTGTGGGCGCAAGGAGAGCACCCAGCTCTGCTTTGGGCTGGGCACAAGGAGAACGTCTGGCAGAAGATTTGGGGTGCAGTGGTGGACGATGAGGGGACTGGACTCATCCACTCACACCTCCGCTGAACTAGGCAACTTCAATCAGCTCCCATTCATCCTCTCCCCAGGACTTGGGCTTCCTCTGAAAGCCCTTAATCATTTCTCTTATCTGCTGGATGAAAAGGCTGGGGATAAGGACAGCAGGGTCCCTTCCACGTGGCGGGAGGGGACAGGAGGAGCACAGCCTGGATGGGGATGCAGGATAGTTGAGGTTGGAGGGTCTACAACCCCTCAAAGCAACCAGATTGTTCTTTTCCATCAAAATGCCTGGGTTAACAACACGTTTCTTGCTCCTGAAGCTCACCAGGGATGCTAAACAAGAGCCTTGGCACTCGCTTAACTGGAATAACTGAGGGCGGCCGCGTGCACAAAGCTGTTGTCCGAATCGGTGACTCCAGCTTCCCATCCCATCGGTGCTCACCCTTCCTCTTCTGTTCCCACTCCCCGAGTTCTGACCTCCCTGGTCATCGTCTTTAGCAGTTCAGCATATTTTCAATGTGAAATAAATGTTATTTTCTCAGACATCAGAGCCCAATTCATCTTCCTGTCAGGGGAAATCGCAGGGAGAGGGAGCAGCGGCAGAGCACTTACTGCTTACGCGCAGAAAAAGGGACAACACCTCTGCTCACACCAACCCTGCCTTCCTTGTTTAATCAAGCTGAAACACGGGCTGAGAAGACATTACAAAAAAAAATAGGAGGTGGAAAAAGTTACTTTGTTCTCCGCTACAGTCCCTTTTGTTCTGCCCAGAGCTGTAAAACCCAGTGTGATTTTTATCTTTTCACAAACTTGGATTGAATCTCATGGTGGGGGGGAGTGCCATCCAATTAAACTTTACCCTAATCCCACTCTTAACTCTGCAGCATCGATGGGAGATTAAGAACTAATAAAGATGACAAATGAAAGGAGATAAACGGGAACCGAGGAGGAGGATGGAGGGCAGCAGGGCACCGAAAGAAAGGGCTTTAATTGTGTAAGCCGTAACCTCGGTAACTTTAGAAATATGGCTTTCATATAGTGCTGGGCAATTGGAGCTGTGTAAAGCTGATATTAAACACAGCCTCCGCTTCTGATGCAGCCAGGAGGGTCCAGGGCTGCCCAGAACCTGCGGATGAGATGCTGACCCAAAAGTGCTGGTGTCCCTGCAGCCTTGCTGCAGCATTCACGGGACTCACTGATTCTCTGCAGAGAACCCATGGAGTCACTCTCCGTGTAAAAGTGATTTTTTTTCCTCCCATTCTGTGCATATTTTTGATATTCAAGTCATAAGTGGGCAAGAGAAGAGCCCAAGGGAATTGGCCCAGGTTGCCCAGAGCTGTGGTGGCCGCTCCATCCCCGAGGTGTTCAAGGCCAGGTTGGATGGGGCTTGGAGCTCCTGATCCAGTGGGAGGTGTCCCTGCCCATGGCAGGAGGTGGAACTGGATGGGCTTTGACATCCCTTCCAATCCACATCATTCTATAATCATTTTGCCTAATCCACCAAGGCTTCTCCTTTTACCCCACCATCGTGGCATCCCTGCACTCCTCCAACAGGAAAATAAGGCAAATTCTACCAAAGAAAGAGACCAGGGGATGTTTCCTGGGAACCATTTCTCTGCAGTCCACGTGCTTCCCTCCCATTTCTTCAAGTAAAACGTAATTGGCCTCAAGCAGGAGCTGCTGCTTTTAATTCATTTACCACTGACTCATGCCTCCCTTCCCCAGCACCCTGTTCCAACCACATGGCAAGTGGCACTCCAACGCACTGGAGTTATTTTGACATACTGAGTAAATATCAATTAATTCGACTTTACTTAAAAAAAAATGCTTAATTGAAAAAAACGAGGTCCAGATTTGCAGCCTGGCATTTGCCAAAAATGCCTTGTTTTAAAGGCTTGCATTTCTCACTTGCTGGGGATTTTACAGCTCCCACAAGCACAAGCTCTCTCTAAAGGAGCTGTGTGAGTCACTGAAGTCAGAGAATGGGGGGGAAAAAGGGTAAAATATTCAATTGCAGAAGGATCTGAGCTCCCACCTGATGGAGCAGTGTCAGGATAAGGGGAGGGTATGGGCCAGCACGACTGGGGACCCCGAGCAGGAGGTCTAGGACCTCTTCAGCTGTAGGAAATGGGGGAGGTGGGACCATGGGACAAACTCCCTGCAGAAGGGAGCTAAGCTGGGGACTAGGAGGTTGCTGCCTCCAGAGCAGTGGGACCTGCAAGGTGAGGGAGGGGATTTGACCCTCTGATCCGCTCTGGTGAGACACCACCTGGAGCCCTGAGTCCAGTGCGGGAGTCCTCAGCAGAGGAAGGACAGGGAGATGTTGGAGCGAGGCCAGAGTTGGCCACAGAGATGATCCGAGGGCTGGAGAACATCCCGTATGAGGACAGGCTGAGAGAGTTGGGGTTGTTCAGCCTGGAGAAGAGAAGGCTGTGGGGAGACCTTAGAGCAGCTTCCAATGTTGAAAGGGACTCCAGAAAAGCTGGGGAGGGGCTCGTGGTCAGGGAGGGCAGGGACAGGATGAAGTGGAACAGTTTTGACCTGGAAGAGGTTGAGAATGAGAGTGAGATGAGATCTCAGGGAGAAATGTTTTGCTGTGAGGGTGGGGAGGCCCTGGCCCAGGGTGCCCAGAGCAGTGGTGGCTGCCCCATCCCTGGAGGTGTTCAAGACCAGGTTGGATGGGGCTTGGAGCCCCTGATCCAGTGGGAGGTATCCCTGCCCATGGCAGAGGGGTGGAACAGGACTTTAAAGACCCTTGAACCCAAACCATTCCATTCTGTGACAGAGCTGTTGAGTTTCCTTCCCCTGCTTAAGCCACCCACCACCCCATGATTGCATCGACTCAGGTAATCAAGTTTCCCTCTTTGCTCTCCTGCTTCAAAGCTCTTTTTGGAGGAAATCTAGCAACAAACCATGCTCTAACAGGCCTCTTTGTGCCGTTCCTCCTCACCGCTCCATCAAACCAGGATTCTGCTGCTGGCAGAGGGGCTGGCTGCTTGCGTGTCCCCTCTCCGCAGGGGTCTCAGCGCCAATGACGCACTCCCTTCCTTACGCATCCCCAGCGTGAAGGAAAAGACCCAAAACAAAGCTGAAGCTCATCAGCTAATTGCGTTTTAAAAGCAAATAATTGCATGAGTCAAAGTGATTTACTAAATTAAGTCGTTCTGCAGGGGCTGGGCGAGTTTTATTTTAGTTTTACTTTTCACTGAAACACAAAGCTCTAACGATGCCCCTGGCTGGTGGCGTGCAGGGGAGGCTGGCCTCGCACCACAGTGATGGGAGCCTGAACGGCTCCTCCTGGCATCGCCTGCATGGAAATTCAGGCAAGATTCAGCATTTTGCAGCTCACATAGGGCTGATCCCTCAGTTGGGGGTTGTGAGAGGCTGAGCAGGGGAGAGAAACACAACAGCTCCATCACAGAATAGAATGATTTGGGTTGGAAGGGACCTCAAACCCATCCAACCCCACCCCCTGCCATGGGCAGGGACACCTCCCACTGGATCAGGGGCTCCAAGCCCCATCCAACCTGGTTTTGAACACCTCCAGGGATGGGGCAGCCACCACTGCTCTGGGCAACCTGGGCCAGGGCCTCCCCACCCTCACAGAAAAAACATTTCTGCCCAAGATCTCATCGCAGTCTCAACCTCTTCCAGGTCAAAACCGTTCCCCCTCATCCTGTCCCTGATCAAGAGCCCCTCCCCAGCTTTCCTGGAGCCCCTTTCAGCATTGGAAGCTGCTCTAAGATCTCCCCCGCAGCCTCCTCTTCTCCAGGCTGAACAACCCCAACTCTCCCAGCCTGGCCTTATACGGGAGGTGCTCCAGCCCTTGGACCATCTCTGTGGCCTCCTCTGGACTGTCTCCAACAGAACCATGTCCTCCCTTGCCTGAGGACTCCAGAACTGGACCACAGGGTCCAGGTGGGGTCTCACGAGAGCAGAGGGGCAGAATTTTCTCTGCAATGAGATGTTTCTGCTCACAACACACAGCCTTCACTCTCCCAGCTGTGCCAGCTCAGCCACAAGCTCACGTATTTATTCACAAGTCAAAGCATGCTGAAAATCCAGGGTTTTGCCATAAAAACTGAAATGCTTCCATCATTGGATCCTGTGTTGAACTAATCCATACTAAGCATCACACCCACCCTCCTCACAGAGACATTTGCTGGCCAAGGAGCAATTCTCCATCCTCCAGTAAGGAAACATCAATGAAGACAAGCTGCCTTCAACAGTTACTTAGTCCTTAATATTTCTTCTTTTCCCTCACTACTTCACACTGGACATTTCTTTCTGCATTTCCCAGGCTGCAACGCTTTTATGATTTAAGAGAAATTAGCTTTTTATCCCCAGCAGGATTTGCTACACCCACAAAACCAGAGTGCAAAGGCAAGTTCAGGACTGGGAGCAGCTGATCCCTCAGCTCCTCTGCCTCCTTTGACACCTTCTAATTAGGGTTACCCTTTCCAGCAGCATGAAACCAGCCTTTTAATTACAAGGGAGAAGGCAGAATGTGAGAGACACTCTGTATTTTTAGCCAGCATGAATAAATAGATATCCAACACATTTCCCTCCCTCTTTTTCTTCTTCCCCTTCCTGCTCTTCACAGTTGCCCTGAGCTGAGAACTTCAGCACTTACAAGTGAGAAAGGGATGGGGGAAAAGGTTAAACAAACTGTCAGAAAGGGTTTTTTTCCCTTTTCTTAAGATGGCAAAACAGCAAAATGTGTTTACTGTTGGGCGTTGGGTAGCTAAGGAGAAGTAGGGACTCCGCCAGGCTGACATTAAATGCCTTTGACACCAATGACAGCCCTTTGGTAGCAGCAAATTCACCCGATGCCTAAACAGATTATTTCAAGTGTCTGTTGCCGAAGAGCACCACTTTGCAAATATTCTAATGTTTGAACTGCCTCATTTATCCAGCTCTGTATCCAGGGTATTTTGCATGGTGTGAGTAAGGTAAGGAGAATTAGAAGATGAGAGCTTTGATTTTAGATGCTTCCTTGCTGCGTATTTGTAGGACAACTGCTGCAATCAGGGCTCGATGCCAATTAAAAAGTTGTTTCTGGGTTTAAGCAATTTTGCAGTATTTCTCCCCTTAACTGCAATCACCAAGAGCTTGGTCACAGAGCTACCAGTGCTGCTGATGCACATCCAAATAAGCCCACATCACAATGCATTGACCCTATGCAGATGCAAACACCAAACCCCTAAGGGAGCTGGATGCGCCTCCTCTGCTTCCTAACGCAGATCCTCCTCATTTTGGGGCTTGCCTTCCCATTTTCCAGTGCCTATGCAGGTGTTTCCCAAGCACAGGCAGCTTAGAGCACAGAGGAAACCACTCTTGCTTAGGGGGAAATTTTCCCCCTGATGGCTAGAAGGGAGGCAGAAAATCTTCCCCCATCCCTTGGATATCACACTTAGAAAAACATCACAGAGCCAGAAGAGATCCTACAAGACAGACCATGCAAGGCAGCAGCAAGAGAGACGCTGAATAAAAACCATCTTTACATTGCAAGCAGCATCAATTCATCGCACCATCACTCGCTGGCATTGCTTCAGTTCCGCTTCACCATTGCTTCTGATATTGTTAAAGGCAACCGTGTGGGTGTTCAAAGAGGGGATGGTGGTGTTGGGGACAGGATGGTGTCTCCCCAAACCCTCTCTGCTCCCCAACTCGCTTGGCATCCCACCAGAACCCCAGGCTGTCCCATGGATGGATGGGTCTATGCAAAACCATTTGAAAGGGAGATTCTTAGGGAGAGCAGGGAAACCCAAAAGGCACAAGGAAGAAGCACAAACAAGTCACCAGCTCTGGTAAAGAATCTGCAGAGGAAGGAGCTTAAAGAGCTCTGGCTGCTTCGTTTATCAAAAGGACAAGGGAGGTGACTTGATTGCTGTGAGTAAGTGCCTTCCTGGGAGAAAACACAGGCTTACTAAAGTGTCTTTAATCTACTGAAGAAAGACATAACAAGAGGCCGGACTGGACCGTGCCTCGCTGCAGGTTCCCACTGGAAAAATAAGGTCTGTGTTTTAACAGTAAGGCTGATTATCCAGTGGAGCGAACACCAGCAGAAGTGATGAATTCTGCAGTTTTTGATGGCTTCAAAGCTAGGCCAGGTCCCTCCCCAGAGAGGGGTCAGCGCAGCACCCACCTCTGCCTGCTAGGCAAGGCTAACTAGTGAAACAAGAGAATGTAGGACACATTAAATAGCCAAACTCGATTATTCCACACTCCCTTTTGAAGTTTAAACTCCAACACAATGCACAACTGACTGTCCCTCCAGTGCTCACCAAGAAAACCTAAAGAAACAGCTTCACTTTGCACTCCAGGATGAAAAAACACAACCTGTAGAGTCGTAAGGGCTCAGTAATGCCTCATACATAAATCCAGCTCTAAAAGTTTAATGTGTTCATCTCACTGTACTCACAGCTAGCTTGTGGTCCTGGCAGCACTCCCTCAGACGTGGTGTCATGCTGGCAGATGACTCGTGACTCCTTTTGAGATTGGTTTGGTCTCTGGGATTCCTGATGCTCCGGTTTTGTCTGTTCTGCCAATGGATTGGCTTGCAACACACACAGAGAGACCTTAGGGAGCTGAAACCTGAATTTCCCCTTCCTGCAGCATAGGTTTATCATGTAGAATTGGGTAAAAAAAGTAGTAAATCCAAACAAACAAGATGGTTCAAAAAGGGAATGAGTCCACTAAGCCTTATGTGCTCTTACTTGAGGAATACATGGTTCAGAAGGGCTGGTGTTTGAAAGGCACTCCTCCTGCTTCCCAGCTGATGCAAATTATCTCCTCAATCCTCAACTCATCTACTTGGGCTTCCCAGCCCTCTTCAATCACTGCACTTAACATCGTTAGCACCTGGTAACGAGCACAGCTGCTCTTCTAGGAGGAGGCAACCCTGCACTAGTGCAGTCCTACAGTAATGCAACCATGCAATGGTACCATGATGCCATCACGCAACTCATTTGAGGACATGGTTTAGCAGGCACGGTGGGGTTGGGCTGACGGTCGGACTGGGTGATCTTAAAGGTGTTTTCCAACCTTAATGATCCTATCATTCTAGGAAAAGTGCAATAATGCTAAGGCTTCCCCTGCTCAGGCTGTTGAGGAGGGCGAGGCAGCTGGAGCAGAAGCCATAAATCATTCTGCTAAAGGACAAGGAGGCACCAGAGGAGCCGTTACCTTCTTAGAAGTCAAGCAGCATAGAATAGAATGAAAATTATTGGGTGTCTTGGCAGGGCTGGACAGGGATTGTTCAGGGCTCAGCGATTCTCTTCGCTTCATCCCTGGGTGATGATTTACTCGCTGCTTTGCTGGTTACAAAGAACATGGGCATGCAGACAACAGCACCCAGGAAATTCCAGGAGCAGGGAATGTCCTGGGTGTTTGAAAAAAGCAAATTACCTTTAGAGATGGGAAACGGAGCTGGGGGTGGAAGGAGCTTCCTGTACTCCCTCTTACCGAGGTGCTTTCTGGCCACAGCAAGCCAAGAGGGGCTTTAAATGATGACTCGGCTTCATTTTTAATGAGAGCTTAAAATCCACGTGCGTCAGCAGGCAGCCCACTCCTCGGTCGCCGGCCCCGCGTCACTTCTCTTATCAAAGCCCCATTTCTAAAGAACAAATCACAGGCACTGCTTCTGCTGTTGTTCCGTGATTTCTGAGCATGTAGGTGGACAAATTTTCCCAGATTTTCACCACAGCGAGTGGTGCCAGGGAGGATAAAAGGATAAATATAATCTATAGACAAGAGAGGAAGCCAGTGAAGTCACTTGGCTTCAGGAGCTCAGGCATTAAATACACCACACTGAAAGGTCACCAGGTTTGGTGGCCAGACCCGGAGGGCTGCCAGGGATGCTCCCAGGGATTCAGTGGCTGCTCTGACGTTTGCAAAGCAGCTCAGACTTCTTAGCCAGGAACAAAGGCAGCAGAGTCCTTAAAGTTTTGGGAAAGCAGCAATGCAGCTAAGCTGAGGGGGATCCTGGTATTGCAGGGCTTTGCAGGTGGCTGGTGCCAGTCCCACGGGGGGGTGGGGGGGACAGGGATGGGGATGGGGATGAGGCATGGACCTCCCACCTCTCCCCATGCAACACCAGCATTCCAGCAAAGCCCTGCTCACACCTCGAGGGTGCCTTTAATGTAAACAGCTCTTGGAGTCACAGAATCATTAGGGTTGGAAAAGACCTCTAAGATCACCCAGTCCAGCCATCAGCCCAACCCCACCATGCCTGCTAAACCATGTCCCAAACTGCCACCTCTACACATTCTTTGAGCCCGTCCAGGGATGGAGACTCCACTACTGCCCTGGACAGCCCAGTCTAGGGCTTCACCACTCTTTCAGTAAATATTTTTTTACTAATATCCAATCTAAACCTCAGCATCTGGATGAGCTGAAGTCCTTGAGCAAGGGGCTGCATCTGTCCAGCCATGCAGCTTTCCAAGCAGCTGGAAACCAGAGCCTGGCTCTGAGCACATAGCTGAGAGCTGAGCACATGAAAAAACCCAACCCCAAGGACGCAGAGGAGAGATGTGACCCACCAGCTGCTGAGCAGCCCACCCTGAGCTCATGCCCTGTGTCCAGAGGGAACAATCTGAGAGTGTGGACACTGTTCGGCATCGCACAGCCCAAACAGCATTGAGAGACACAAACAGAGCTCCTCGCCCTGTTCTGCAGCTTCCTGAACACTCTGCCAACCCAACTTTTTTATTCCTAACCCCGTGCAATCTGTGTAGGGACAAGCAAGTCAGCCTAAGCTGTGCACCGAGCACACTTTTCACTTTATATTACCCAAAGGAATGAGCCGCTATTATGAAATCATTAAATTAATAACTTGGTAATATAGGCAGATATATAAAACAATCTGTTCCTAGAACAAAAGAAATTACTACGTTCCAAACATTCATCATTTAATTTAACAGTGAATTAAAGCAGCATACATAATTTCACCCTCAAAATGTCAATAGCATTATGTAAATAGAGCTTGGCGTCCTCGTGGTGACAGCGTTTGCTGGCAGTGCCCACGTGGGAGAAGGTGCCCAGGCACAGGGGAACGTCCTCTGGCACCCACTGCCAACTGACAGCGATAGATCAGATGCTCCCCTCTTAATTAAGGATGTGATAAACATTCAAATCACTTGGCAGGATGAGAAAGGAGAAGAAAGAGGTGGCTTGGTTTGTGGAGAGGGTAAACAAGGGACCACAGAGTGGTTTGGAGAGGATGCTCGCAGGGAAGTGGATGCAGTGAGCTTGTGGCTCCCGAGGGCTGCAGGGATGGGGCTAGTGTCAGAGAATCGTGGAATGGTTTGGGTTGGAAGGGACCTCAAAATGCATCCAGTGCCACTCCTGCCTTGGGCAGGGACACCTCCCACTGGATCAGGGGCTCCAAGCCCCATCCAACCTGGCCTGGAACACCTCCAGGGATGGGGCAGCCACCACTGCTCTGGGCAACCTGGGCCAGGGCCTCCCACTCTCATCTTGAAGAATTTCTTCCTATTGTCTAATCTAATTCTTCCCCCTCTCATTTTAAAGCCGCTCCCTCTCATCCTGTCCCTGCCCTCCCTGATCAAGAGGCCTCTCCTCAGCTTTCCTGGAGCCCCTTTCAGTGCTGGAGGCTGCTCTAAAGTCTCCCTGGGCTCTTTTCCAGGCTGAACAACCGCAACTCTCTCAGCCTGTCCCCGTATGGAAGGTCCTTCAACCCTCAGATCATCACTGCTATCTCCTCTGGACCTGTTCCAACCATTCCATGTCCTTCTTCTGCTGGAGATTCCAGAACTGGACACAGGGCTCCAGGTGGGGTCTTGCCAAAGCGGAGTAGAGGGGGACATTCCCCTTCTTTGCCCTATTGACCACGTTTCTTTGGATGCAGCCCACGACTCAGTTGGCCCTCACACCAGCACCAAGGTGCAATAAAACGCCCAGCTCATGTTGAGCCCCACAATCTCGGTTAATTTTTGGCTATGCCAACAATTCCCCAGGGGGAAAATAAAGCCCTGAGCCCCTCAGATCCTGTTTCTGCACCTTTTCTATTACCAATCCATCCAGAGGAAAGGAAAAGCTGTACTCAAATCCAGTATTCAAATCCACCTGACTCCTATCTCACTTCTTCTTTCTTAATTTTCTTTCCATTTGTGCCACCTAATATTTTTCCCTTTTGTTTGAAATTAATTTGCTGTAATTTATGGGAGCGTATTTTGATTGCTTTTGATTAAGTTTAACAAGCAGAAAAAAAAGGCTGCTGTGTGAGACATCAAAGCAAACAAATCCGTTTTCTGGGTCCGCTTGTGCATAATTAATAAATGCTGTCACTCCTCGTACAGTAAATATATCTATTACGTTACAATGAAATATGTGTTGTAGCAATTAATACACGCAACAAAAATATGTCCTGGGTAAATGCACAAAAATCTGGGAGAAGAAGTCAGTTGCTTGCATAACATCTGGTATTTGGGGCAATTCAGAAAGGGGAGAAGTTTTCTTTGGAGACAAAAGTCAAAGGAGTGCTCGGCTGCTGCTGCGACCACAGCAGCTGAAATTACAGCAGGGGCGGAAATTCATAGAAACACAGAATAGTTTGGGTTGGAAGAGACCTCAAAGTCCCATTCCAGCCCCTGCCATGGGCAGGGACACCTCCCACTGGATCGGGGGATCCAAGCCCCATCCAACCTGGCCTGGAACCCCTCCAGGGATGGGGCAGCCCCCACTGCTCTGGGCAACCTGGGCCAGGGCCTCATCACCCTTTCAGGAGAACATTTCTTCCTAAGATCTCATCTCAGTCTCCCCTCTTTCAGATGAAAACCATCCCCCCTCATCCTGTCCCTGCCCTCCCTGATCCAGAGCCCCTCCCCAGCTTTCCTGGAGCCCCTTTCAGCAGTGGAAGCTGCTCTAAGGTCTCCCCACAGCCTTCTCTTCTCCAGGCTGAACAACCCCGTCCCTCTCAGCCTGTCCTCACACGGGATGTGCTCCAGCCCTCGGATCATCTCTGTGGCCTCCTCTGGCCTTGCTCAAACAGCTCCATGTCCTCCCCGTGCTGAGGACTCCAGAACAGGATGCAGGGCTCCAGGTGGTGTCTCACCAGAGCGGAGCAGAAGGGCAAAATCCATGATTTCTCCGGGCAAACAGAGCCAGTGCATCCCCACTCAAATCCTGGTGGGCAATCACCTTTTTCTGGCCAAACCTCCTGTAATCCAGGCTGGAAACTGTGGAGAAGGTCACAACCTGGCTTCTCCTGGAAAGAAGCATCAGCTCAGGGATGCTCTGGAAGCTGTTCTTCTTAATTTCCCTCTTAATTGCCCTAAACACAGGTTTGGGTCCATCAGTCCTGAGAAAACACAGGGTTGAACCCTTTGACAGCAATTCACTGTCTTTTACTGCCAGAATTTACAGGTGGAGGGAACAGAAAGTAGCAAAGATGTGGGGGAATAAATATGCTAAAACAATGGCAGCGCCTGGAAAAGGGGGGAAAAAATAGCCCTGGACAGTTGGTGCCACTTCTAAACACATTAAATATTTATGGGCCCTTGCTCGTAGTTTCAAATGAGCTTTAAATTGAATGGAGGTTATTTTCTAGGTAATTAAAAATGGAGAGATGGAGGGGACTGTTTATGGGAAGCCGTAAAACCACAGCTACTGAGATTATTACCAAGGCATCCTCTTCCACTGCATCCCAGCTGGTTGCATCCCACTTCCATTGCATCCCAGGCTGTTGCATCTTCGTCTGCTGCAACCTGAGCTGTTGCATCCCACTTCCACTATGCCCTAGGTGGTTGCATCCCCCTCCCACTGCATCCCAGGCTGTTACATCCTGGGTGACTGCATCCCTTTTGCTCATGTGGCTAACCAAATGCCGACACACATTCCATCCCCCCCCAGGTATTATCTGCCTGTGATCATATTTTCCCATCTCACCTGTAAAGCTGTGTGGGATGAGCTGACAGACTTCTCTGGACCACCTCTGGTTTTCCAAGTGATGCTGGAGCACCTGGAGACCAAAATATCATCCCATCACAGGGCCCAAGACTGGATCCTGTCCTGGGGGCTGGGTGGCTGAGCTGGGGATGAGTTTGACACCTCCCAAACTCCTTTTAATTCCAGAGTTCAGCAAAACCCAACAGCTTGGAGATCATTTCCAAGAACAGTCCCCTTCCATCCCCGCACGGAGTCATTAACATCCCGCTCCGCAGCGGGGCTCTAACTCAGCCTGTTATTAATGTCAGTTCCGCTGCAAACCTATTCCTGTGCAAATTAATCCTTCAGGGAGCGGAAAACCTCCTGGACCGTGGATGCGTGTACACCAGCCGTGCTCTCTGCACCCCGGCAATCACAAGTGCTCCCCACTCCAGTCTCTTTGTAGAAAGTCACCCTGATGGGACCAGGGCGGCTGAGAAGCTTGGGTTGGGGGTGCCTGCTTGCACCCACCTGCATGGCGTAGCAGAGCCCGTGTGGCCGAGGAGAAGGAGCCACGATCCATGACCTGCCTGGCAGCTGCTGTAAGTCAGCGTGACAGCCCTGTGCTCGGGCCATGCTGGCCAGGAGCCTGACCTTCCTCCCCACTGAGGTCTTCTTCCTCCCGATCTCCCCTTTCCCAGCACCTCCCTGCTGCCAGACCAGCCTTCAAACACCCCCAGCACATCTGCTATAGAGGAGCTCCAAATAACTCTATGTTTCCTTTCTTTTGTTGCTTTTTGCCCTGTTTGGCCAGCACTGTGTTTTTTATATCGTGATGCTCTGATGCAAGGATAATGAGTCGCAGCCTTTCCAACCCTTCTGAGAAACCCCAGAATGCAGCAGAAACAAAACCAAGTCCCCGGGATGAGCAGATGTAGCTTCAGGTCACGTTCTCCAGCTGCATCTCGCTGGGGTTTGGATGAGATGCTGGAGGAAGCGGGAAAGGGTCTGACCTCAGAGCCAGGAGCAAGGGAGGGATAAAGGACAGGATATCCCCATCTTAAGATGTCTCCTCTACCAGGGGAGGATCTGGTGGCCCCAGGTCCATCTCAGCATCTTCCCAGAGCTGCATGGGCCTTGAGGTCCCACTCAACCCAAACCATTTCATGATCTCTTCACGTTTCAGCAGCAGGACAGCCATTTGGGAAGGTGATGGCTTCACCCCTACTGTTGCCCTGGGATTGCTTGGGATAATTCAGGACTACATCCTGCCAGCACAGAGGGAGCGGGCTGAGGATGCCCAGCTGGGGGTCGAGGACCCACGCAATGACTTTTTGCCTCTTATTAATGAGGGGAAACAGGAGGGGAACAAGTGCAGTTAGAAAGAAGGAACAAGAAAGGGAATGGGGGAGAGTAGAGGGAAGGAAGGGAGATTAACAAACAAACAAAAAATCCCCAACTCCATCAGAGCGGAGGCTACAAAACAAATTAAAGTTGTTATGGCAACTGGTGTGTGTGGGCAGTAACACACGTCTCCAAACGCATGGAATTAAAACAAGCGTCATGTTCAGCAGCTAATTGAATACCGCCGGCCAAGCTCGCTGCCTCGTGGTGCGGCCGGCTCGCCGGGACACCTCCGCATTCCTGGGGCCAGAGAGTTGCAGCTGGGCTCTGGATCAGTCCTGGGCTTCGTGATGGCTTCCAGACACCCATCCTGCTGGGATGAGCAGTGGGTTTGCTTCCTAAAACCCTCAGCCAGTGGTTGGGTTCAACAGGGAGAGCAACATGCGGGTACCAACATCTCCCGTGGTACCCATGGGGCACCAGCATCTCCCAGGGATAGAGGGGGGTGGGAGCCACAGCAGATCCTGGGTGGGAGAAGCCAAGGCTTTCCAGTCCCATCCCTCCCCCTTCCCCACACAAGTGATTTTCTCCAGAGATGACTTGGCAAGGTCAACAAAAGGACCCTGAGGCCACAGCGTGATGGAAACAGTGCAGCCCTTGTTCCTCCTGTGCCCCTCGAGGGATCGGCCCTTTCTCCTGCCCAACAAACCCGGGGGGATTGGACTCTCTGTAAAATGCTGCCTTTATGTAGGAAAGGTCTGGAAATGAGGATTTTGGGGAAGCTGGAGAACCATACCCCATTTATCAGCACCAGAGCAAAACAGGACTGCAACCAAAACACCTTAACCACTTCACTGCCAGCCTGGGGGTTTTCCCTTCTTGGAAGAATCAAAGAGCAGAGCAGTCAATGCTCCTCCAAGGACGGGTGTTGGGCAACATGCATGATGCTTTTTTGGGGGAAAAAAAGGTCCATCAACACTTCACCGTGCATGCCAGGCAGGTTTGCAATTCATGCTGCAACCACCTGTTGCACCTTCCCAGCTCTCTGCTTAATCCTCCTTGACATCCCAGTTGCTTCTGCTTCTATAATGAATATACAGACACGGAATTAGAAGAGCCCGTGCTCCGTTTTATTTTACCCACTGAGTCTAATTAACGTATGCAAAGATGCAGCACTCAAGGAATAATTCACGAGGACATGGGTGGGCAGGAGGGAACCCGGCAGGCACTGAGCAGCATCGCTCCTGCACAAACCTTGTCCTAGCTTCAGCTGGAACAGCAAAACCTTGGAGCCACTTAATTGCAGAGGCTTTAAAGAGCTTTCCTAAATTTTACAGCCCTTTAAAACACTCCGGCAAAACCTAATGAATTCCTTTACTGAACGAGCCTGCCGGTTGCCCCTCTTAGCACCCCAGGGTAATGCGCCATATATCACAGCTGTCAGAGAATTATTACAAGTGCCTTTCATAATTTGCTTTCTATAACCCCACGTAAACCCCAGGACCTGCTTTTCATGTCCATGCATTTCTTCCCAGGGCCAAAGGTTACATAAAAGTGCTTCAGTGGTTGCAGTTTTTCCTGGTAGAAGATGAGGGCTTTGTTCTTTCGATACAGTCTCCTGAAGGGCAGACTGCCCAGGGTTTCATGGAATCATAGAATAGTTTGTGTTGGAAGGAACCTTAAAGATCATCCAGTTCCAACCCCCTTGCCGTGGGCAGGGACACCTCCCACTGGATCAGGGGCTCCAAGCCCCATCCAACCTGGCCTGGAACCCCTCCAGGGATGGGGCAGCCACCACTGCTCTGGGCAACAGGGCCAGGGCCTCCCCACCCTCATCATGCTTGCCTCTCTCTTTTTTCCCTAGTTACCTGTTTTTGGAGAACAAGGAACCAACCTCCCTGCAGGGACCCCCAGACCACCAAAACCTCATTGTTCCTGTCTGGGTGGGGTCTCAGCAGAGCTGAGCAGAGGGACAGATTCTCCTCCCTCCCTGCTGGTCCCACTGCTCTGGATGCAGTCCAAGACGTGTGGTTTCTGGGCTGAGTGCACATTGCTGGCTCACATTGAGCTTCTCACCCCACAGCACCCCAAGTCCTTCTCCTCAGTGCTGCTCCCAATCTGCCCAGCCTGTGTTTGGGATTGCCCTGACACAGGCAAACAGCTCTTCAAATAAAGTTATTAAACCAAATGTTCTAGAAAGCACTTTCCCCCTCAAGTTTGCAGGCACTTTAAGTTTTATACATTTGTATTTTTGGTACAAACAGAAGCTATTTTAAAAAATGTGTCTGAAAACACTTTTTCTTTTTCTTTTTTTTGTTAGCGTTCCCGCCAGTTGGCATTTCCTGCAAGCAGCACAGGGAGTTTTTCACCGCTGCAAAAGCCTGCCTGCAGAAAACTACCTCGAACAGCCCTCATGGCAGCACTGAGCTTGATTTATGGCAGCGAGCGATGGAGCACAGGTGAGCACCCCAGTGAGGAAAAGAAAACAACTCCAGCAAGGCAGGATGCTGAAGGTGAAACCATTAGTGGATAAAAGCTTCCCGTCCCCTCTACCCCTGCGTGGCCCTCACTGCCCCCTGGGTAGCTGAGGCACAGAGCTCTTGGATGCTCCTCTGATGGCCAAGAGCAAAGAGCTCGGCAAATTATGCCCAGCATTAAGCAAGATGCTTTGGTCTCCAACAAGGTTCAATTGCTTCCATGATTTAAATTGCCTCCTAGCTGGTCAGATGTGAGGTGTGGCTGTGAAACAGAGACTTCCATCCACTAAACAGAGAGGAAATCCTCATGGATTCATCTGTTCTAATGGGACCATCTGTTCTAATGGGATCTCTTGTGAGACTTCATCTGGAATACTGTGTCCATTTCTGGAATCCTCAACATAAGAAGGAGGTTGAGCTGTTGGAACCGGACCAGAGGAGGCCACAAAGATCATCAGAGGGCTGGAGCACTTTTCCTAACAGAACAGGCTAAGAGAGTTGGGATTGTTCAGCCTGGAGAAGAGAAGGCTCCGAGGAGACCTTAGAGCGACCTTCCAGTACCTGAAGGGGCTAGAGGAAAGCTGGAGAGGGGCTGTTCATAAAGGCTTGTGGTGATAGGATGAGGGGGAATGGGTACAAACTGGAGAGGGCAGATTTAGTGTTTAGGCCCTTCTAAGGCCACCAACAGATCATGTCCTCAAATACGACATCTGCTCGTCTTTTAAAACCCTCCAGGGATGGTGACTCAACCCTCTCCCAGGGCAGCCTCTTCCAATGCTGGACAATCCTTTCAGGAAAGAAATTCCTCCTAAAATCCAACCTAAATCTCCTCTGGCACATCCTGAGGCCATTTCTCCTTGTCTTGTCATTGGCTACCAGGGAGAGGAGATCGACCCCCACCTCATCACAACCTCCTTTCCAGGAGCTGCAGAGAGCTATGAGGTCTCCCCTTAATCTCCTGTTCTCCAGACTAAACAACCCCAGGTCCTGCAGCCGCTCATCATAAGACTTGCACTCTAAAATCTCGCAGGAACGTAAGCGTCAAGCTGTCCCTTGTACTTCTAGAGCAAGAATTGAACACAATTTATTGCCCAGCTCCTTTATCGAAGGATGAGGAGGCTGTCTCCGGAAAAGCTTTCGCAGCTTTCTTCAATTATTGTTTTATGCAACATCAAAAAAAAAAAATGTTTTCAGCACTTTCTCATATCAAGGAAGTAATTGAGTCAAAATGAAGAAGAAATTATCTATGAAGTTAATTATCTAGCAGACATGGTTTACACTCAGTCATTTTTCACCACCACGCAGTAACTGGAAGCACAGGCATTTTTCTTTCCTGTAATTAATGCACTTGGGATATGTGGGGAAAGCACCAGGGTTAGTTTTTGGTTGGAGGAGTGCATGTTGGAGGCAAGTTATTACCCACCCGAGCAGAGAGGGGATGGGAACATCAGAAAAGCAGAGTGAGAGCAGCCAGGCAGTTTTCAAGCTGGCTCGGACAACTCCTGCGTGCAATTGGCGACGAGATTGCCCCAAGCACAGGCTCGGTTTGGGAGCTGCCTTCCAGCAAGAGGAGCGAGTCCATGTGAGGGGCCAGCACAGGGACCTCAGCTCCGATTAGGAGCTTTCTCATGCCAGGAAAAAGGAAAACCAGAGCTTCTGCCAGCCTGATGCAAACAAGTGCTTGAGTTTCCCCAGGCTGAAGCTGTGGTTTGCTTGCTGGCAGCCTGTGTGTGGTAACTGCTCTGGGCTTCCAACAAGCAGAAGTGGCTGCTGTCATCAGTCCAGAGTTTCCGAGCATCTTCCCGAGTCAGGAGGACACAAGCAGCTTCCTCAATAATTTCCCTCCCTGTAGCCAGTTTCCACAGAGACTTTTCCAGTGCTGATGAAGGGATCCTTTCAGTCCTGTCCCCATGCAGGGATGCCCAGTCCCAGACAAAGCCCTCACCTTCTGCTCTGGGGTTGCTCTGCCCAGAGCCCAGGCAGAGCTCGGCAGGAGGGACTCAAAGCCTCAGCACACAAGGCAGAGCGAGTGCCCAGCTCCACCTGGAGCAGAACATACATTAAAGCCCCCTTTCTCCAGCTTTGCCCACTACTCGACAGCCAAAGCAGAAGAGCATCCCCAAGAAAGAGCCTTGCAACATCCCACACTCCGTGCCAGGCACAGAGACCAAATGCAGAGTGCAATAAGAGCAGTTCAAAGCAAGGAAGCAAACCCAAGCAAGGACACTAGTGAGCTTCGATGGGAAAGGGGCTCCACATTGCTCCTCCCAAGTCCCTTTGCTCTTGCAAAGCCACAGTAAGCAGCCTAAGGGAAGGGAGGACTCCCCTCTTTTTGGCTCTGGTGGGGCTGTCTGGGTACCAGGGCGTCAAAGGGACTGGGATGGTGCTTTGCTCTGTGAGCACGTGTCTATCCATGAGTGAAATCTGCTTTGAAATAAAAATCACCTTCCACCTCCAGGATATTTCACAGCAGAGGAGCAACGTGTCCCTCCATCCGCAGGCAGCTCGGAGCCCCCAGTTCTACCCCTGCTCCCTGCCCTACACTGGGCAACTAGTGCTGCTCAGGGGTTTATGCTCCAGACATGGATTTTGTTTCTGATCGTAACACACATTTAGAAATCATATCTGAGCACTGAGGTCTCCACAGGAGCTGAACCTGCACCTGCAGGACAGCAGGGTGATGCTGCGGGGACCTACCTGGCTGCTTACCTGCCCCTCTTTACACTAGAGATGGGAGTGTCCTCATCATCCCTGCTGACATCCCTTTCCCAAAGAGGAAGATTTAGGAAAGCAAAACCTAGAGTGAGCCAGGAAGAGTCCCTGCCTCCAGAGAGACAGAGCAGTGACCCCTGGCACAGCACACAACTGGTATTTCCCCCTGCCTTTCTCCTTGATTTAATTCATTGTTCATTTACTGCAGTAATTATATTAGGAAAGTGTAACGCAGAACACAGGAATCCCTCAGAGGCTGCTAATTGTTGCTGGAACGAGGCCATTTTGGGCAGTAATTGAGAGAAACACAGCTGATCCTACAGCCCCCTCCCCACGGGGAAATGCCACAGCTGAGACCACTTGGGGCAAAGCCCCATACCACCCCTCGTTAGCCACCACCTTAATTGCCTGGTGAGATTAGGGTTCTTACTGATATAAAATTGGGTTTTTTTGCACAGGGGAGGTGGTAGAGATCACAAATGCTACTGAGAAAAGTCACTTTTATACATAAAAAAAAAAAAATCACATATATGTAAAGCAGGACCCCACCGTGTTTTCAAGCCAGCACCATAAGCTTTGAGGACCTCTTGGTCACCCCCTGAGCCTGCCATCTCCTCAGGGATGGTTTCTGTAACTGGCCAGGGCACATCCAAGCTCCTTTTTGACTCCTTGCTGTCTCCAGTCCCAGCAGCACTGGGATGTGGGGCAGAGGTCCCCCGAGTCAACCCCCCCAAAGCCCCTCTCCAGCCATTCCCCTAGAATGAAGGTGAGGGTCCTGGTTTTTCTGCTGTGTGGCATCCCGCAACCCAAATCCTTTAAGTCTCCTGGGGTCATCTGAGGTCCCAGGACCTGTGAGATTCTCCAGAGCTTCACTTATGATATTAAAGATAAGAAAATGAATCAATTCTGGTTTCCTCTCCTTGCCACAGACCTCACCAAGCCTCTTGCTGGCTTCCTTCTCTGCCAAGATTATCCCAGATAACAATGACAGCTGATTTGAGATGTTTGGTGCCTTGCTGGAATTGTTCCTGTTTAACAAAAGGGAACAGTTTCCTACATCCTCCTTTCTTTTTCTCTCCCTGCTGGAACAGCATCAAGTGAACTTCAGAGCTTGAGGATCAAGAGGTTTCTAAACTTGAGCGTCCCTATCCCTGACCCATGGCTCCACTCATCGCCACGTGGCTGGCAAGAGGTTATTTTTATGCCTTTACAATTAAACACGGCACAATGGGGTGGGAAAAAAGCTATTTCTTGTGAAGTGAAGCAGCTCAGGAAAGTTAACGAGGCAAAAGTGGACTTGGAGGTGTCAGGAGTGCCCTAAGGTGAAAACTTATTTAACAGAGGATTACAAAGACGGAGGAAGGAGAAGACACCTGCCCAGCCACACTAGTCTGGGCACTTATTAAAGCCTAAAGGAGAACATCAGATTAATTATCATAGAAACATAGAATGCTTTGGGTTGGAAGGGACCTTTACAGGTCATCCAGTCCAACTCCCTGCAGGAGCAGGGACATCTTCAACAAGAGCAGGTTGCTCAGAGCCTCATCCAACCCAACCTTGAACACCTCCAGGGATGGAGCCTCCACCACCTCCCCAGGCAGCCCGGGCCAGGGCTTCTCCACCCTCATCGTGGTGAATTATAGAGAGCAAAGGTGCCATTCCATCTATTTTTGATCACCCCTTGTGTTGGAAGAGTCTTTCCATTTCACTCCAGCTGCCATTGGTGGGAGAGATGGGCCAAAATCCAACAGGTTGCACCACGGGTGACCAAATCCTGAACCAGGGCACCAGGAAACTTGATCTTATAGAAACAAACTGCCCTCATGCACAAACTGCACAGGGGATGCACAGCTTAGGGTACTCCCAGGATTTGGGAAGCGGTGGCAGGCACCTCCTTGCAACATCATGCTTGTGTATCTGGGTTAGCAGAGAAAAAGAGAAGGAAAATCCCCTGTTTGCAGGCAGCCCTGGTCCCGCACGCTTAACAGCCCTCAGTTAGGTACAAGTCCTGGAGCTGCTGAACTCCTTGCTCAGCTGGGACATCTGGAAGCCAACAAGTCCCTACAGATCCTTGGGCCCATTCCCACAGGTTGTTTTTTGCAGGCTGTTTTCTGTTCCTTTGGTCACACCGAAGCTGCAAGTAGCCAAAAACCACCAGAGCACCTCTGCCACCCTCACACCTGTATCCAGCACACAGGACCCATCCCTACTGTGACAGTATGCATGGATGAGGGATTGTCCATGCTGCCGTTTGCAGTGCAGACCCGGGAGAACCTGCACAAGGTCTCCAAGCAGCCTTTTGGTCCAGACAAGATGAGGTTTGGCTCCAGCTGAGAAGGGCGGAAAACCTACACGGCTCTGTTTGTGCTGCTCCTCAAAAAGGACCTTTCCAAACCACCACCATGCAAATGAAATCCTCATATACATCACGTAGGCTCTGCCAGTAGGGAAGGCAGCGATTTAGCACGCCGCATTAGCTCTGCTGCATCCTCCAGAACGATTTCCCACAGCCTCCTTCCACCGCTTCGCAAGCACGGAGCATTTTGTCCCCTTGCCCGCCTTCTAGAAAGGGCTTTGTGTTTGGAGAGAAAGACATAGCAAGGCTTTGAGAGGATAACTCACTGGGATTTTGTATCTCGGATTCAGCAGCCCCAGCACCGAGATCAGCACTTCCACGGTGAAGAGCTTAGCTTTCAGCAGCTCAAGGCACGAGGCACCTGGATGAAGGCAGCACGCTAATCAGCATGGCTAATGCCTTCATCCCAAACATCTGCAGATTCAGCAGCTCCAGTACAATCTCTGCAGCCAGGACTCAGCCAGGGCAGGTACAGCTGCCATTTGGGTTGCTTCCAGCAGCTCCAGGTGCTGCTCTGCTTCTTGCCCCACCAGCATGGCCATGGGTGCTTGGGAAGGGCACAGCACGGCCGCAGGGGCTTAGGAAGAGCACAGCACATCCAAAACACCCACAAGAGCCAGGGGCAACTCTAAACTCAGCTCTTCGCTTTCTGCTGATGCCTCCTTAGCTGGAAGACACGTGGAGCTCCCAGGAATTGCATGGACATCTTCAGAAGGGGTGCAGGTACCCGGCGAGCAGCAGATGTGGCATCATCTACCAGATGGAGACTTTTCATCCTGACCTTCTCTAGCAAAGGAGCTCATTCTCCTTTCAGGAAAGCCTTGTCTTCCCAGTCTTCTTGGGGAAGAAGAAAATCAAACCTCAACCAAGAAAAGCAACTTGCCCTGTATTTTATACTCCCTTTCCTATAGAAACACAGAGTTGGTGGTCAGCAGGTGAAGATGCCTCTGTTGAACTTGGAACCCCCAGCCGAAGGATGGCTGGGAGCACCAGCATCAGGGCAGCCAGGATTTCAGCTCACCCCCACACAAGGGACCCCAAACTTGGCTGGCGAGCGCCTCAAACACTGCCCTTCATGCCTCGATGCCTTTTTCGGTGCCAAACCGCTCAGCACATCTGGCTCGTTCTTTCCAAGCTGTCATTTTCCTGGCTTTTAGAGGAGAGAATAGGGTAAAGAGCAGCCTGGGTTTGCAACGCGCCTCCTGCGAGAGACGTGACATGTTTATTTTCCCCGCGCCAACTTCCACATCAAACGGGTTTGCTTTTTTTTCCGCGCTGCAAAAGGGAATATAGATCCATCCCTCCCCTTGCCACGAGTGCCCGGCTCCTTGCAAACAGCCCAGCCGGTCCTTCCACCCCGATTCCAGCATCCCCAGGTCCACGAGCTGCCCCTTCCACGAGCAGAGCACGATGGGGGAAGGTTGATGCTTCTGCTCACGAGCAGCAAAGTGGAAAAAGAAACCCAAATTATCTTCGTCTGACTTGAAAAAAACTCACTGCTTCGCGTGACCCAGATCTCAGTGTTTCAGCTTGGTTTTTAAGTGCTGTCAGGTTGCTTGTGGTGGAGGGGAAAGACATTAAAGAAAGGGGATGGTATTTTCAAAAACAAAGTTATTGCACATAAAAAAAACCAACCCTGCCACACGGGAACGTGTCAGCTCCTTTGAAATATTTCCTTGTTTGCTTGTCTCCTGGAGCAAAAACAGACAGGGAATTGTTCACAGCATTGCAAAGCATTGACCCAAATCCCTGCATCACTGCAGCTGAAGGGGCCGCATCCCTCCCCGAGGCTTGGGAGGCTCGGCCGGACACAGACCCATGCGCAGGCGGAGCTCGGTGCTGCTTTGTCCCAAGGTTGGTTGTTCTTGGTTTATTATTTTTTGTTTGTTCGTTGGTTTGTTTTCTTTTTTGCTTTTATATTATAGACATTATTAAAAAAAATAAAATTTACAATAATACATTTGAAAGTTGTTGCCGTTTGAGCAATTTGTTTTAAAAATAAAAGGGAAAAAAAAAGGAAATTAAAAAAGCCACACTGTCGATGCCTATGGTTATGTATATACATACATATCTGTAGGTATAGGTGAGTGGTATATACGTACACTATATATGTATATAGAAAAGAAAGAGAGGAACATATAGAGGTTTCCAACCACCAACAGGTTGGATTCCATCCCAACCCAACTGTGACTGGACAAAAATGAAGATATAAGAAAGGAAAATCTCCCCCTCAAAGTGATGGATTGGAAACATCAGAACAACCTCACGGCGTTTGACCAGGACTCGCTATTCTCTTCCATTTTAAGACTCGCCTTGACCACAGTAAAGAAAGAAAAACCAAAACCAAAAATCCTACCAACAACATCAAGAGCTCGAGAGTGTCCCTTCGGAGGATGTAGAAGAGCTTCCCAATGGCGAGTCCATCCACCGGGATGCTTCAATGCGGAAACCTCACTGTACCTGCAGCCACCCCACACCACCCAGGTTGATGGGGCCTGCAAGAAACCTCTGCCCAAGCTCTGCTCGATGCTTATTTTCCCTTCCTGGTGCCACTTGCAGCTCTGGAGCTCCTGTTGCAGGGCACTTGGAGGGGTTTTACCACGAGCTGCTTCAGAAAAAAAAACCCAATGTGTCTTAGAAGACCAAAATAAAAAGTGAAAAATGAAAACAGGAAGAAAACCACCAAAGTTTCCGAGCATGGTGAGGGTCCTCCTGCCACCCGGCATTCCCTGGGCTCAGCAGCCCTGGTGTTTCTGAGATTTTCAGTCTCCGGCACGAGGCGACACCTTCCCTTCCCCATCGCCGCAACAGGAACTGAGGGGAGAGCAAGCGTGGTGCAAGTGTCCCTGTCCCGTCGGCCACTGCCTTCTTTGCCCCTCTACAACACCAGCTGCAGCAGGAGAATGGGCACAATGGGCAGGATCCGGCCCGCCCAATGTTGGCTGCCGCCTGCCTTCTGGTCCACGAATGTCTTCTGGTCTGGCATGATGTCCGTGGTCAGCTGGGTCTGTGGGCAAGGGGAGAGCAGGGATTCATAGAATGGGTTGGGTTGGAAGGGACCTCAAACCCATCCAGTTCCACCTCCTGCCATGAGCAGGGACACCTCCCACTGGATCAGGGGATCCAAGCCCCATCCAACCTGGCCTTGAACCCCTCCAGGAATGGGGCAGCCACCACTGCTCTGGGCAACCTGGGCCAGGGCCTCCCCACTGTCACAGCAAAACATTTCCCCCTGAGATCTCATCATCTCAATCTCCTCTCTTGCAACTAAAAACCATTCCCCCTCATCTTCTCCCTGCCTTCCCTGATCCAGAGCCCCTCCCCAGCTTTCCTGGAGCCCCTTTCAGCCCTGGAATCTGCTCTAAGATCTACTTGGAGCCTTCTCTTCTCCAGACTGAACCCCAACTCTCTCAGTCTGTCCTCGTACAGGAGGTTCTCCAGACCTCTCATCATCTCTGTGGCCTCCCCTGGACTCACTTCAACAGCTCCGTGTCCTTCCTGTGCTGAGGACTCCAGAACTGGACACAGGGTCCAGGTGGGGTCTCACCAGAGAGAAGCAGAGGGGCAGAATCCCCTCCCTGCTGGTCCCACTGCTCTGGATGCAGCCCAGGACATGGTTGGTTTCTGGGCAGTGAGTGCACACTGCCAGCTCATGTTGAGCTTCTCCTCTGCCAGTACACGAAGCCTTTCTCATCAGTGTCCTTTTGGAGGAAAATTATCCAACCTTGAAAACCACCTATTTTTGCCCTCCAGTCAGTGACACCAGTGGTTCCTAGGACAGTGCTTGTCTGGGACATCCTTCCCAAGCTATTTGCAGTGAGAAACACCTCCCTGTCCCAGGACCCGCCGCTGCGTGCTCCCCCCTGCCAGAGACGTACCTCTGAGTAGCACAGACTCTGCTCTTTGGACTTGTTTAGCTTCGTTCCCTGGTCCTGGAGAGGAGAAAGGAGGAGGAAGACTTAAGGCAGATCTGTGCACGCAGAGCAGCTCCTGCCCACGGTCACCCCCAAGGTTTGGGACCCCCAAATTCCCCTGGGAGCTGCCATGTCCCAGGCGATGCCTGTGGTCCTGTGCACAGGGCTTTGGAAACTGACTCAGAGCCCATGGCTGGTATCGAAGCATCAAGTCTCTCCACGCGCTTCTTAAACACCCAGGGCTGTCAGAAGTGCTTTGTGAAAGGTAAAGAAGAAAGGAAAGGGGTTCAATCCTTCTCCTCGCTCGGCTCAGGGGCTTTGCTGGGCTCTTGCCTGAAGCAGGAGAGAACAACACAAGGCTGCAAGCACTCTTGTAGATTCATCCCAGCCTGAGGTTTGCCCCTATCATACTCCCTGTTGCAAATATTCCTGCCAAGGACTCTGCCTTTACCCCTGCGACACCCATCAGCCATGGTCTCGTGCCCCTCTCCTCTCCCAGCAGCACTTTACCAAGTGCATGAAGCCACAAGCCCAGTACAGTGCAAGAAAAGATGTATTTTCCAGGTTTCCCACAACCGTATGGAATTGAAGCTATTTTCACCCCCAAGAAGTAGGAGAAGTTGGGCTTGGGGAAGCTATACCAACCTCATCCTGGGCACTGAGCCGTGCCAGGCAGGGGATGATGTGAGGCAAGGGGATCGGCAGGGCACAGATCCCCCCTTTCCCCACACCAGGCAGTGCCCAGATCCTCAATTACCAGGCATGGCTGGATCCTGCCAGCTACCTGTGTACCAACGCCCCATCCAGACCAAGATGCGTTCACTGAGCGGACTTTTCGCTGCCAATCTCCTGGCTAATGGACCTACTGATGGTCCAGACCAATGCCTTCAGTTTGCAGCAGTGACCGGATTCAGGTCCTACCTGGATGGAGGTGCAGGTGGTGATGACACTTGTGTCATACATGGTGTTGCTGTCATTGATGTCATCTGGCAAGGCAGGGTTCTTCTCCGTCTTCGGAGGCAGGGTGACAGGTGGCGAGGGGTTCTTGGGGGAGACGTTCACGTCGGTGCCGTTGCCAAAGGCTTGGATGGCATTTCCTGGGGGCAGAAGATGTTGGGGGCGGGCTGAGCCCCAGCAGTGATGGGGCAGGGAAAGGAGGGGGACAGGGAAGAGCCTTACGGAGACAAGGGTTTTCCGTGAAGTCTTGGAGGAACTTCTCGCACTCCTCTTCCATGTTGCCACTGCCTTTGCAGGAACACCAGGGCGAGATGGTGATGCTGGTGGTGCTGGCATCAACGTAGTTGGGCGTCATGTCAAAGCCTGTCCCCAAGTGAGGAGAAGGAAGAATGATGAGGGCCTGCAGTGGGAGAGATCCTACACCATCCCGACTCCCCAGCACTCACCGATGAGCCCTGCGTAGGAGCCCAGGCATGCCTGGTAGTTGTCCCCAGGGCAACTCGTCAGCGATTGGAAGGAAGCTTGGCAGTTTGTGTGGAAATCAGCCAGCCGGGATCTGGGTGCAAAGAGCAAGAGGAAGAGGGATGGGATTGCACCACCGCTCCTGGCCCAGAGCAACTCGGCAGCAAAGAGCAACGGCTTAAAAAGATAAAGGCAAGAAAAGAGGATAAATGTGATCGAGAGAAGGGGATCTAAATGGGACCAAGACTAGGAAGGTGCAACTTCTTGTCTCTTCTCCATTCACCCCAGCCTGCCAGAGGGTCACAGGCAAGGAAGGGGTGTCTGCCTGTGGATGGGCACCCACTGGGGGAACACAGGACCCTCGTTCCTCCATCCTTTACTCCCCACCTCCCAGCCCTCTCCAAGCACCACTTGACTGGCAGAGCACACCATAAACTTCACAACCTCATTTGGCCGTGCTGCTCCCAGCATCATTACACGACTGTAAAATTTCACTGCTTGTTTTTATCTTCCCCTTGAAACGTTATAGCTTAGAGTGCAATTAAAATGCCTGAGATTGGGGGTTACATTTTCCTTTCTTCTTTTGCAGTCAAGAAGGGCGAAAAACAAAAGGAAGCCTGGCAGAAGACCCCGGGGGTGCTGAGATGCTCATGCCCTGCCTGCCCTCTTCTCCATCCATTTGCCCTTCTTCATCTCTCCCTGCCTACCTTTCTCTTCCACCCCTGTTTACACTCAGCTCTGGGGGCAGAGCAGAGGCAGAAAGAGCAGCAGTGGAGTGAACCAGCAGGACCAGGAGGAATAAAGACAGGAGAAGAGAAGCTGATCTCCACTCCTAACCCGATTACTGGCTTGGTTACTCCTCATCTTCTCTCACTGCTTGGTGTAATGCATGGAAAAAGCCCAAGAAGCAATGGAAGCAGAGTTATTTCCAGGTGTATCTGGTTCTGCTGACACAAACCCATGCTTTCCATCCAATACTCCGAGGATTTTTCTGGGGATAAATCAAACCAGTGAGGTGGAAAGATAAAGAAATGGGAAGGATGTAGGAAAGGATGGACAGATGGACCAGGTGGACAGATGGATGGGCAGCAGTTTTCCGAAGTGACTCAGTCATTAAAGGAATAGACGCGAGGCTGAATTGTGGCCCAGGCTGGATCTCAATCACAGGGAGGAATTGCTGCGAAGCAGCCAAGTTGCTGACACTGTAGATGAGACCTTGCATTTCACAACAGAAAATCTCCTCAGCTCCTTTTTTTTCCCCGCACTTCATATAGAAAGAAGGCATACATTATTTTCTTTAGCTTCCTTTTCCTTCCTTCTTAATTAAATGTCATCTTTGTCCAAGCAGTGATTGAATCATCCAGCAGTACCTGCCTAAAGCCACAGGAGCGGATGGAAATAAAGGGTAGGAATCGTGTTATTTTTTTTTTAAATAAGAATGATTTGTTTTCAGAGGGTTACGGAGGAACAAATGAAGCGGTGATGGAATGAAGCAGGAGGGACCTGCAGTGATACCTTACAACTATCCAGAGCTGTTCATCACACCCCATCTCAAGTGCACGAAGGGAGCTGGAGGAGGGGCAGGTACCACCGCAAGGCAGCCAGTGTGGGAAGGACATAAGAGGGAACAAAGCACAGCTGCTCAGGGCTGGCCCAGAGCTCTGGATGCTCCATGGGAGAACGCAGTGCTTTCCTAGAGACTTTTGCTGCTTCCAGCCATCCGTGACTGGGGCTTTTTCCAGGTCATGGAGTTTCACAGCCACCGATGCAACTATATCCTGTAGAGCAGCTGAACCTCTTCTGGGGATGCCAGTGCCACCCCACAGCAAGCTCCTCTGCCGAGCCAGGGGTTTGGCAAGAGCCATCTACGCACTCGGAATCTTCCTGCTTCCCACAGCTGGGCATGCGGGTCACACTCAGCTTCCGCTGGATGATGGGCTGACGACAGTGTGAATTGGATTCTTCTCCCACTTAAAGCAGCTGCTTGACCCACTTATAGCCTCCCAACAGGCTGTGAATTTCCAGGGCAAGGTCAACCTCTTCATCTGGGTTATTCAACCACTCCTGACAAAAACACAGGATTCCTGGGCACCACCGCACTCTTCTACATGTCAGACTCTAATAAATAGGGGCCATGGAGATGATCTGAGGGCTGGTGCACCTCCTGGATGAGGACAGGCTGAGAGAGGTGGGGTTGTTCAGCCTGGAGAAGAGAAGGCTGCAGGGAGACCTTAGAGCAGCTTCCAGTATTGAAAGAGACTCCAGGAAAGCTGGGGAAGGACTTTTGATCAGGGAGGGCAGGGATAGGATGAGAGGGAACGGTTTGAAGCTGAAAGAGGGGAAATTGAGATGAGATCCTGAGAGAAATGTTTTTCTGTGAGGGTGGGGAGGTCCTGCCCATGGCAGGGGGTGGAACTGGATGGGCTTTTTGAGGTTGCTTCTAATCCAAACCATTCTATGATTCTATGAAATGGCAATAACACAACTACCACCACCTCTCTCCCCCCTTCCTCCTGCAAACAAGACACACCCAGACTATGCATGGGTTATTTTGGTCAGACCCACGTTTATTTTTCCTCCCTAGTGATTTAGAAAGAAACTCTCCATGCCAGCAATGCAGAGGGAAGCCAGGGGCTCCCATCCTGCACCCATTCCTGGAACCAACGCTTGGCTTTTAGCACACCTTCTCCCTCATTAGAGCTGTGCACGAAGCCCAGCACATGCAGAAAAGCTTTTCCAGGGGACTTCTGCAGCACTCAGCCCTCCCTGCAGCCAAATGCATCCTCAAGTCAAAGGACGCTACTCCTCACTTAATCATAGAATGGGCTGTATTGGAAGGGACCCTCAAGCCCATCCAGTTCCAACCCTTTACCAAGGGCAGGGACACCTCCCACTGGATCAGGTTGGTGGGAGGAAGGGGATAACGCAAGGCGGTTGCTGCAGAGCAGAAAATCTTCAACTCCTCTCCTTTCACACAATCCGCATCGCATGAAGGTATTTAAGCTCCCTCCTCCCCTCCGAGGGAGATAAATAAAGTTTCCGACAGCGTTTCCCCTCTCCCCAAATTAAAGGCGAAAGCCCGTCAGTTCTCTTAAGGAACTGTGGCAAGTTCATCACCGAGCACCACGCACATTTGTCACGCTGCTCCCCAGGGCTCTGCTCCTGGCTTGTAGCATCCTCTAAGGCAAATGTTATTCTTTTCATAATACATGACAAGCCAGCTGGTAATCTTTCCAGAATATCCAAGCCAGATGTCACTCTTTCCGTTGCACACAATGAGTTTGCAGTCGCTGGATCAGACTCTAACTGCCAGGAATAAACCTTACTGGAGCCGGCCCATAGCTTCTCATATTTCTGCTTTTAAGTGCCCGGGCGAAAAAAACGAGAGGGAGCCAAGTCCATCTTAGCAGAAACAGGAGGGATTTGTGCCAAATTGCTGGCTGGCAGCTCGAGGCAGCAGGTGGGTCTGGCTGGGCTCTGCCTGCAAACGCCAGACCTGTGCTGGCAGCTGGGTCAGGGATGGGGAAAAAGGATGATGGTGAAGAGCTGCAGAGCACAGCTTCAGCCAGGATGTTATTTTCCTGAAAGGCCTCCAAGAATAAGGAGGATTAACAAAAATTTATTATATATAAAAACTCATATATCACACCCTAAACCCACTCCAAGTGTCGGTTTTCAAATGAAGGGGGACACAAGCAGCTTCTCTTTGATGTATGAAGAAAATACACTTGATTGAAAGTTCCAGGCTCCAGGAAAGCTGGGGAGGGGCTATGATCAGGGAGGGCAGGGTTAGGACAAGGGGAATGGTTTGAAGCTGAAGGATGAGAGATTGAGATGAGACCTTGGGGAGAAAGGTTCTTCTGTGAGCGTGGGGAGGCCCTGGCCCAGGGTGCCCAGAGCAGTGGTGGCTGCCCCATCCCTGGAGGGGTTCCAGGCCAGGTTGGATGGGACTTGGAGCCCCTGATCCAGTGGGAGGTGTCCCTGCCCATGGCAGGGGGTGGGACTGGGTGGACTTGGAGGTCCCTTCCCACCCAAACCATACCATGATTCATGGGTGAAAGGAGCAGAACCATGCCCAGCAGAAGCAGCCTCAGGGATGCAGAGGTTTTAACACCTCTCTTTCTCCTTGCCCAACTCCAGACACCACCCAGGGATCTGTGTTCCTGCCATGCACACATTATACTTCTGGTGCTTCTACTTCTCATTTAGGGGACTTTGTGCATCACTGTGGGGTCCATCCCGTCAGCTCCTTCCTGCTCCCTCATCTCCTAGCCTTTTATCATGCAGGAACTCAGAAGCAGCTTGCCAGCACCAGCAAGACACCCTCGCTCTGACATTAAAAGTCACCTACACAGCAGAGGATTTTTGATCGGTGCTGGTTCTTTTTCACTTTGCTCGTTGGTGCATTGCAATTTTTGAAGCAGCAGAAGCCCCAGAACAGATGCAAAGTGCCTAATTGGGTGCTAATTGTTCCCCATCACCACATGCCTATGAGAAGTCCAAGCCAGTAGGTAATAACCCAT
Organism: Cuculus canorus; assembly: GCF_017976375.1. Classification (NCBI taxonomy): domain Eukaryota; kingdom Metazoa; phylum Chordata; class Aves; order Cuculiformes; family Cuculidae; genus Cuculus; species Cuculus canorus. The sequence continues at coordinate 341,215 of NC_071426.1, read as the reverse complement.
CAAAGCAAACGGTATCAGGCTCTTGAATATTTCATGCCAAAAATGTCCAAGATGCGGAGATTACTCAAGACATGTTTTCACAGGCAATTTACACGAACCAAGTTAAAATGGCATTAATAGACACAAGCATTGAGATGCAGCTGGGAAACGTACTTCGCCCTCCCCTGCAGAGCAGCGGATGTTCAAGAAGCTGCACCAACATGCAAAAAACTCAGCAAGACATGAAAAAACCACGGGCCTGCTGGGCATCCTCCTCCTGACACTCGCTCTGCCTGCTCATCCTGATGGATATGAACGCTTCAGAAGGCAGGAGATACTGAGATTAAAACAAAATTAGCCTCAAACACCAAGAAGAGCGGCCAGGTAAATCAAAGAGCCCTCAGGATAAGGATCAGCCACAGAAATGAGGGAAGACAGACCAAAACTCCACTTTTCTGGATGCTCCTCTACCAATGCTAGTAAATAGTTCACAGTGAGGGGGGAAAAGATCAATGGAAATATTTATTTTATCCAGGAAAAGCTACCTGCCACCTCTGGAGACCGCAGTCACCTGCTCTGGTGTGAGCCAGAAGGGTTTTATTCCTGCTTTTAGTGACAATCCTTTCTCCACGGTAGCACAGCATCTCTGTAGGATGAGCAGCTCCCATCCCAGAGCTGCCCCTCGCGCAGGGAGATGGGGCAGCAGGAAGGAGGCAAAGAGAGAGAAAGAGAAGAGAAAGCCCCAAATCAGAGCAGAGCTAAGTCAGCAAGAGGGAAAATCAGGAGGACAAACACACACCAGAGCAATTGCTAAGTTAGGAGGCATTAATTAAGAAGTCCAGTTCTCCCTTTGTGTTTTTAGGACACCGCATTTTGATTCATCACAGATAAGAGCAGTTGGAAGCCTTTTTTTCTTTTTTATCCTCTTGCCTGTGCTCAAACCCTATCATTACCCGGTAAGAGAAGGGAAGAATTAAACGCACGCATCATTTGATTTTAATTGAAGGACTGTTCTATTTCATTGAACTGCTAACTAAGCCGAACAGGAGATTGTGTTTACATAAGCAAACCCTGAGTCAGTATAGACTTGCTGTCACATTAAGTCAATACTTATGAAGGCTCCCTATTTAATTATTCAGTGCGAATTGACTTATTATTGTGTTAAGAGCATGGTTAGCCTTGAGCAAAGTGGCCACAGAGCAGAGAGAGATCCCTTCCAGCTGCCTTTGCACATGGGTGCTTATGGGGTCCCAGGGGAGAAGCACCCTGGGGGCTGCCCTACTGGTTCCCTCCCTCTGTCCCCCCCACAGGAAGTCAAAGCCACCAGCCTTTCATAGAATCATGGAATGGTTTAGGTTTGAAGGGACCTCCAAGTCCACCCAGTCCCACCCCCTGCCATGGGCAGGGACACCTCCCACTGGATCAGGGGCTCCAAGCCCCATCCAACCTGGCCTGGAACCCCTCCAGGGATGGGGCAGCCACCACTGCTCTGGGCACCCTGGGCCAGGGCCTCCCCACCCTCACAGAAAAATATTTCTCCAAAGATCTCATCTCAATATCCCCTCTTTCAGCTTTCTCCCTCATCCTCTCCCTGTCCTCCCCGATCAAGAGCCCCTTCCCAGTTTTCCTGGAGTCTCTTTCAATACTGGAAGCTGCTCTGAGGTCTTCCTGCAGCCTTCTCTTCTCCAGGCTGAATGACCCCAACTCTCTCAGCCTGTCCTCGTGCTCCAGCCCTCAGATCATCTCTGTAGCCTCCTCTGGACTCGATCCAATGGCTCCATGTCCTTCCTGTGCTGAGGACCACAGAACTGGATGCAGGGGGCAGAATCCCCTCCCTAACTGGTCCCATTGCTTTGGATGGAGCCCAGGACACTGTTGGTTTCTGGGCTGTGAGTGCACGTTGCTGGCTTATGTTGAGCTTCTCATCCCCCAGCACCCCCAGTCCTTCTCAAGGCTGCTCTCAATTCATTCTCTGCCCAGCCTGTAATCATGCTGCAATTTCAACCTTTGCTAATTGAAAGCTGGATTACGAGGCTTCCCTCTGCAGCTTATGCACAGCCCTGGTGCAGCCACTCGCCCTGAGGACCCATCAGCCATACCCTGTGCCCCTCCAGACGTAAGCATTGCTCCACTCTGCCAGCTCCTAGAGCCTCTGGTAAATCCAGGAGCATTTTTCCCTTCCTCCTCCTCCTTCTTCTTCTTCCCAGACAGCGATGTGGACAGCAGAGCTGTACTTCTGAGCCACTCTCATTACACGGCGTAATGAGAAAGTTGAGCTGCCGCTCCGCTGTTTGTCAAGGAAACATCCATTATAGATGGCATTTTGTCTGCGCTAAACAAAGGGCGTGAAGACAAGGACGTGGGTTTAAATAAAAAGCGTTTTGTTCCCATGTTTGGTGTTTAATCAATACCAAGCCAGCCTGGATGCGTTCCTTCCCTCGCACACATCCTGAGCCAAGCTGCCCTCGTGGGTCCTCGGGTGACGAAGCAAGGCTTCCCCTCCTTGAGGCGTCTCTCCTGACTTAGCATCCCAACTCCAGCCAAAGAGAGAGATGGTTTCTACTGTGCAAAACCCAATCTCCTTGGTGCACAGACACAAGGGTCCTGTGAGGAGCTGAGCAGGATTTGTCCCCCCCGATTCCCAGCCACAAAAAGGGGAGAAATCTCAGGCAGAGGAAACATCACCCTGGGTTTGGGTGCTGAGGAGCTACAGCCAGTGGAGGCTGGGAAATTCTTCAGCACCAGCATCGCTGAAGCATATAAGACCAGATTATTTGTGTTCCCGACTTGCTGATGCTAGATGAAAAATACAGCAAACTGCAGCTGCTGAAATCAGCTCTTTTCTCCCCTTTCCTTCCCTTTCCCCTTCGCTGAGGTTAGTGTTTTGCAAAAGGTTTTTATATTCTGGGAGCTAAAACCTGTCCGTTGCAATCAGACACAAAGCTCAGGGAGTTTGTCAGGCTCCTCCGTTGCGCTGGGAAAAGCTTCCTGGCATGAAAAGCTTCACAGATTGCAGCGATCTGAGCCTGATTGCTCCTGTGCTCACAGCCAGGAGTTGGGCAAAAGGGTTTGCATCTCACCAGAGAGTTTTAGCAGCATCACAGACCATTTGACTTGCTTTGTCTGAGGCAAAGTCCAGAATCTCAGCCCTGATCCTACACCCCACTCCTGGGAGGGGAAGAACACAGGAAGAATGCTTGCCCTTGCTGGGATCTGAGCCCATGCAGGGATGTGAGCTCAGGGGCCGCATTCTGACTCCTTCATGTCCTCAGCCTCTGTGTGGTGCAGGCTGGAGGAGCTGCACAGCATCCTCCAGGCAATTCAGAGCCCATTCCATGCCAGAATGCTGCCCGCTGGCCAAAACACCCCAGTCCAAACCATTCAGAAAAACATCACCTTCCTTCAGCAGTGATGGAAGAACTGGTGGTTTTTATCTCCCCAGCTTTGTGACTACTGATGGGACAGGGCCTGGTGTTCAACAACCACTTCACCACCAGCCCCGCACAGCTGGAAAGTGGTGGCAGAAAGCCATGAAAACCTCCGGAATGAGCATTTCCCATACTGGAGATAAGTCAATAATTTGATTTTTCTTCTCCCCCAGCTCCACTGTTTCTTTTGGAAACACAATGTCAGGGTGGGTTTTGTCCTGCAGGAGCAGCAGCCCCTACAAGGTGCAGCTCCCCGAGCCCAGCTCAGCAGCAGAAATCTCCCAGCAAAGTCCTATGCCAGCACTGAGGGCTTCACCGTTCATTAGGCATTCAGCCAGGAGGCTTAATTACACTCGCAGCCCGCACGGGAGCATTATCTCATCTCCTATCATCACTAGGTTTCAGAGCCGCTTGCTGATCTGCTTCTGGGTTTAATGCCCTTGCCAGTCTCACGTGTAGATAAGAAGGATGAGCAGCAATCCACGATGCCAGCCTGATAAGCTCAGGCATCAACGGGAAATCCCACGGCAGCCCCCAGCCTTGCTTTGCCCAAAAGCAGCTCTGGATGATGGGACACAGAGGCATTTCGTGCCCGGTTGCTACTGGGTGGAAGCTGGTGGGCGCAGAGGTCATAGGAAGGAGGACAAAGCCTGCACACTCTGCTTATACCCGTTCCCAGCACCTAGTGATGATCTTGGCTGAGGCTCCCTGCCAATGCTTTGTTATTTATAAACGCAGAGGGCTTTGGAGAGGCAGGAGAGAGAAGAGAGCCCTCCTCAATAACAGGCAGCCCTGCAGATCACCCTGCACCAGCAAAACAAGCCCAGAGACACTCAGCAAAGGGGATTCCAACCAATCAAACCCACTGTGCCCACACATAGGTGCAAACTTTGCCAGGCTGTTACAGAAGAGCAACACAGCTGCTCCTCCAGAGCTGGACCAGCAGCATCTCAAGAGGTCCTGGAGCCATGTACCAGAGTTGGTAGATCGCTACGTTGGGTCCACTGGTAATGCAGGGCCCTCTGCATTACCAGTGAACGATACCCCCTTGTACCAAGCCTAAAACCACCCTAAATACATGGCACATCCACATGGGTCAAACTCCTCCGACAAGGGGCAAACAGCAGCTGCCAGAGGCATTTGCATCACCCACAGGGTGTTCAGACAGCCCAGATGTCAGTCACCTCCTGAGCCTGGGCTTTCCCAGCTTGCTTGGTGCTCTCAGCCTGGAAGAGCTGGGAAACACCAGGAATGTGCACGGACGGGGAGACGAAGCTGTGAGAGAAAAGGCAGGTCCATGCCCAGCTCTAAGTTTGGAAATGAGACCTAAGGCAATGGGAGCTGCGAATCCCTGCCCATCTTTATACCAGGGTGGATGGACTCATGGATGTTGGGTAGACAGGCAGCTAACATCAGGCAGAGAGGAGAGCAGGCTCTCGGGCAAATCTCTCCCTAACAATGCTTCTCTTTCACCAGCTCTCTCATCCATCCTTCCCCCATGGGCCAGGGATGCGATGTCCACGTGTCCATCAGGCACAGCATGACATTCCTTCATCCCTTGGGAGACGTGCCAGCAGGAGACTTCCACATCGAGGTGGAGGCGGGGAAATAGCAGCAAGGAACATCAAGTACAGCCTGCATAGGCATACCTGCCCCCAGGGCAAGTACAAGGCACACACAGCCCTCTGCCAGAGCCCTCTCCATCCTAAAAGCCAGGGAGAACGAAGCCAGACATTCTCTGCCTTGCAAAGCAACACCAATAGAGAAAAAAAAATCCTTTTCTCCACTCCAGCTCATCTCAGGTGCTGGGCACAACTCACCCCAGGTAGGTCAGTGCTTCTAAACCCTTCTGTAGCAGCAAACACAAGGAGGTCAAGCAAGCTGCTGGAGGGAGACAGTATCTCAGAGCATCTCTGGGCACCAGCTCCCAGCTGCAGGCTCTTAACCCCTCTCACGGAGGGGTTCAAAGAATGTGCAGACGTGGCACTTCAGGACACAGTTTAGCAGGCATGGTGGGGCTGGGCTGACGGTTGGACTGGATGAGCTTAGGAGACTTTTCCAGCCTCAATGATTCTATGAATTTCATTTCATGCAGTAACAGGCTTATAATTAATGCTTGGCAACTCTGTGGCCTCTCCAGTCCCCATAATACACTGCTAACACACGTTTTCCCCCCTCTGTGAGCAGATGCATCCGCAGCATTTAACGTCAGCCCTGCTGACGGAGAGGTGCTGCCATTAATTTGGCCACAACTCAGCGCAGCCCTGGTATCTTTTATTCATAGACACTGCCTTATTGTATTGCTTTTTGATAAAAAGCCACATTCCGGTGTTTCAAACACAGTCGCTTGCAGCCAAACAAAGACCTGAAGCTGGGTTATTTATTTATTTCGCCAACAGGCTCTGGGAAACTCCATCACCTTGATGGCAAAAAGACCCTCCTCTTGGAAGGAAACATGTTCTTTATGAAGCTGATCCAGCCCCCAGAGGGTGACAGGAGGTTTTTTGCTGTATGAATAATGAGTTTCATAATGGAACAAAAGCTTGATCTCCCAACTTTGCTCTGCCGCAGGGAAAAAAAGTGGCTTTCAACAGCCGGGAAGTTTCGCTGGGGATGCTGAAAGCACGCTGAGGGATTTTGCTGCTTGGTGGGCCTGGGTGCCCCTGCTGCCATGGTGCCTTTTGTGCATCCATCCACTCCGCAGCTTGGAGAGACAGAGCAGTCCCAGATGGAGAACGGAGCCAGCACGGTCCCCAGGGACTCAACTCCAGCGTTCACAGTGGGAAAGCAGCTCCACCCCTGCTGCTCTGATTCCACCTCACGTCTCTAATCCACTGCGAGCACTGCCAGAGGGCACTGCCCCGCTGCTCCAACACTATCCTATGCCTCTGCCCCCCGAGGACATTGCCTCACTGCTCCAATTCTGCCCAACATCTCTATCCTGAGGACTTTACCCCACTACAACCTCCTTAGCCAAACACAGGGAATGGCAGACCTGTGGTTCTGCACTGGGGGGTTCAGAGCAGATCAGAGATTGGTTGGCAGCCCCCTAGGTTGCAAACCACACTCAGTCCCACACAGCCAAAGGGGACTAAACCCAAAGCCACACCTCAGCCTCTCCAAGTGCAGAGAAAACCCATTAACTCTGCCCCATTTCACACACAGAACAGAGATGGTTACCAGAGGAGAACCTGCCAATGTTGAGAAGATGCAACCAATAGACTTGGAATAGGATCATACAACAAGAAAATGCTGCAAACTCAGCCACAGCCCTGCACAAACCTCTGCTGCAGCCTGCAGGTCTCCCTCCAGCACTGGAAAGAGCTGGAAGAAGCCTACAGAGAACCCAGCACAGCCCTTACCGGCAGAGGTGATCCGTCCGGCATGTGGTGCGTAGATCCAGGCAGTTGGGCTTCTCCTTATCCTCATAGGAGCAGGAGGGGACGATAGTTTGCCGCCGGCGCTCGGCACAAGCCTGGTCCTTGCAGGAGCAGAAGAGGAGGCGGTAGGTGTACTCGTTGGGGACGCGGTCAAAGAACTGGCGCAGAGCCTTGTGGCATTTCCTCCGGCTGCAGTGCTCAGTGGACGAGATCTCCTTGCTGCAGGTGGAGATGTAGCCTGAGCGCAGGCGTTTACAATTGTCGTTCAGATTGCAGGCTTTGGCCGCGTCGAGGCAGTGGTTGCTTTTGGAGTTGGCAGCGGGGTCCATTCCTGCCCGGAAAACAAGAAGGGGTGAGCATGGTGCCATCAAGGGATGGGATGATGCCCTCAGCCTGGGAGGATGCTACAAGGAAGGCAGCATTGATGTGCCTACTGGCACCTATTCCCTTTATTCATCTCTTGGGAGACCTCAGCTGGAATACTGTGTCCAGTTCTGGAATCCTTACCATAAGAAGGAGATGGAGCTGTGGGAATGGGTCCAGAGGAGGCCACAAAGATCATTGGAGGGCTGGAGCACCTTCTCTACAAGGACAGGCTGAGAGAGGTGGGGTTGCTTAGCCTGGAGGAGAGAAGGCTCCAAGGAGACTTTATAGCGACCTTCCAGTACCTGAAGGGGCTAAAAGAAAGCTGAAGAGAGGCTGTTCACAAAGGCTCGCGGTGACAGGATGAGCAGCAATGGGTATAAACTGGAGAGGGGCAGATTTAGGCTTGATATAAGGAAGAATTTCTTCACCACGAGAGTGGGGAGTCCCTGGCCCAGGTTGCCCAGGGAAGTTGTGGCCGCCCCATCCCTGGAGGTGTTCAAGGCCAGGTTGGATGGGACTTGGAGCCCCTGATCCAGTGGGAGGTGTCCCTGCCCATGGCAGGGAGTGGGATTGGATGGGCTTTGAGGTCCCTTCCAACCCAAACCATTCCATGATTCTATGATTTCATAGCAGGCACCCCCAGCCCGGACAGTGCTATGGGGTCCCTCCAGCCAAAGGCTGAGAAGGGAGACAGCTCATGATACTGCTGCCAGAGGAGCAGAAGAGGAAAAATATGCTTGAAGAGGCTTGGGGGCACATGGTTCTCTTTTCTTCTTGCCCAGCCTGGCTCCTCGATTTGGGGGGAGGCACTGAGCACCCTCTGCCCCCCGGCTCCAACCCTGCAAGTGGTTAACAGCCAGTGCTGTGGTTCCCTGGCACAAGTTAGGGATCTGTGCAAAATGCTGGCTTATTGTCTAATCCTCTGGAGCATCGCTCCTGCCCTGACAGAGACCTGCAGGGACCTGGATGAATTTTAATAGAGCCGCTGTTTGAAAGCGCAGGGTTTCTGGGGAGCTCATTAATAAAACACAAGCATGAAAATTTCATGAGGCGAGAAGGAAACGGGGACCAAGGAGCTGGGGAGGGGACTGTGTTGGGAGCCCTGGTGCCACCAGCCGTCCCCTCAGCAGGATCTGCTTGGCCCCTCAGTAGGAGGCAGAGAAGGAGGGTGATGAGGAAGGCAGCGATGCTGTGAGCGCACTCCGTGCTGTGCAGCACGAGCTGAGCCCGGGGGTCTGACCCCCACTTCATGGGTGCTGCTGCCCCTGTGTTGGACCCACGCAGGCAGAAACACAGCGCGGGGCTGGTTTCCCAGTGGGAGCCTCTTCCTTCTTCCCTGCAGGCTGTGGCTTCCACAAGGCAGGCTCCAACACCCCTTGGAGGTGCCAAGCATCCTCACCGCTGGTCTGGGATGCTCTGCTCCATGGAGGGGGCCAGGAGTGCAGCCTTTGTGTGCAGGGAAGGAATTTGCTTGCGATGCTCGCTTTCAATATTTGCTTGTGGTGCTTGCTTGCAATTCTTGCTCACAATGCTCACTTGTAATACTCGCTTGCAACATTTGCTTGCAATGCTTGCTTGCGTTGCTCACTTGCCGTCCTCGCTGGCGATGCCGCCAGCCTCCGCGGTCCCAGCACACTGCCCATTGAGGGCAGGAGCAATCAGAGCACAGCAGCACACATCGCTGCTCTCCTCGCTTACACGGCCCCTTCATTTTAGAAAGGTAAAGTAATCCCTCCACTATCCCCACAGGCAATTAGCAGCGCTCTGCTTAGCCTTGTTATCGAGAAACAACACTAACAGCTCATTTGCTTCAATCACTTGGGCTCCAGGTCGGGGTTAGGGGTCCCCGGGGGCAGCCACTTGCTGCTCCCACCATTCCAGCCCTGAGCGAGAGAAGGGGTGGAAGAAGCATTGAGATAAGGGATGGAAGAAACATCGAGATAAGGGGTGGAAGAAACATTGAGGCCACCCCGATGGCCACAGCACATCTCCAGAGCATAACAATAGCCAATTCTTCTCTTCTTCCAGCCCCAAAATTGCCAGACAGGCTTCCATCTCCTCTCGTTTTGCTTTTATGAATAAATCAACCCATAAGCATTTAATCCCCCGCTCCAGACACTTTGCTTTTCAGACTTTCCAACAGCTAAAATATTTCCTTGACGCTAATGTAATCCAAAGAGGCGTGCAAGGAGACGGGAGGGGGTGGCATCGTCATCTTGAACCGGTGCTAAGCTCCCTGGAGGGATCCTGGTGAATTCACTTCAGGTGACGGCAGTGAGGGGATGCAGCGTCACAGCCTTCCTCCGAGGTGTCCCCAAGTGAGCAGAAGTGACTGTGGGCACAGCATCAGGATCCCTGCGATGCCACCACCCTCTGCATGTGCACACCCCACAAAATCTGGGGATGCAGTGACCCCCAAAACCCCGCAGTGGTGGGCGATGCTTGGTGAAAGAGCTAAGAGGAGAAAGAAGAAGAAGCCAAGGCTTTGCATGACCTAATTTGAAAAAGCGGGTTGAGGGGTGGCAGCACAGAGAGGTTGTCATGGAAATAGATGGCAAAAAAAAAAGTTCCTGAGGATGATGGTGGAGTTTGGGTTCCCAAGAGGAGGATGTGCAGGCAGAGAGATGCTCTGAAGGCTCCCAGCAGCATCCCGTAGCTCAGCTTGAGGCTGGCTGTACTGGAAAGCAAACAGGGTCATCCCCTTGGCTTCCCGCATACAGGGCATCCTGCTGGTCCTAAATCTTCCAGAAGACAAAATGCTTTATATGGAGGGATGGATGGGCAGCGGGAGGGTCTGGACGCCCACCGGAGCCTGGGCTGTGCCTCCTGCTCCCCCCCTGCTTCATGACGTGACATTTGGCTGTGCAAGGGGACACCTTGGCACGATAAAAGAGGAGTTTGCAGGCTCAAAGCAAGCACCTCCTCAGCCAGGCTCCCAGCACGGTCAGATCCCACCAGGAAGATCTGAAACACAGAGGACCTGTCCCAAAGTACTTCAAGCCCCAGCAGCTCTTGGGAACTAGCACCAGCATCACTCCCCTCCACCAGGCTTCACCATCGCAGCTGGCTGTGGGTGGAACACGTCACCTCCAAGTGATGCTCAAGGCATCAGATCTGGGGTGATGGGAGAAAAGACAGGCAGGAGAGCAACCAGAGGAACTGGAGAAGCAAAGGACCAAGTGATGAGGGAAGGAGTTGCACACTGTCCTTGCCAGGGAGCTCGGCAGCGGGCCTGCAATCATGGGTAAGAGATGATAAAACAGCGGATGCGTGTTGCTTTTATTACCTGAGAAAATTGAAGCAAGTCTGAATATATCAGAGAGACGAGAGGTGACCGGCTCGTAGGGGGAAGCTTCATAAAATTCTTCTCCTAGAGTGGGAGGGAAGAGAGAGAAAGGAGAGAAAAAGCAAATTAAAACCACAGAATAACCTCAGCCACCACTGAGGCTACAGACAGAGCCTCCCCCCCCCAGCACAACAATCTGCAGTTTGGGGAGGGAAAAGCAAAAAGGATTTAAATTATGAAAGGAAAAGTCCATATGGGGCAAAGTCAGCTCAATTCTTGCTGGCTGGGAGGTTGCGGCTGGGCAGGCAGGTCTGCAGCTGCCTGATGACTGGGTCTTGCTGCAAGCTCAGCTCCTTGGGCAAGGCAGGTTTGGCAGCGGCTGCATTCAAACTGACCTCAAGAGTTGAGGGAATTTATATCAGAAAGGGCAACGTTCCATGAATACAGCTGCCCTGTCTGGGCCAGGTGCATGCTAGAGGTTTTAGGGTCTGTATTCAATGCTCGACTGTTATTTTGTTGTTACAAAAATATGTATTTGCCTAAAAAAAAACACTCTAATGGTTGTTTTCCACTCCACTCTGCCTCTGATGCAGGGAAAATGGAAATATTTCAGTAGGGGAATAAAGACCCTCAGCACTTGAGCACCAGAGCATCCCCATCACTGACTCATCCACACCACAACCATAGAATCATGGAATGATTTGGGTTGGAAGAGACCTCAAAGCCCACCCAGTTCCACCCCCTGCCATGGGCAGGGACACCTCCCACTGGATCAGGGGCTCTGAGCCCCATCCAGCCTGGCCTGGAACCCCTCCAGGGATGGGGCAGCCACCACTGCTCTGGGCACCCTGGGCCAGGGCCTCCCCACCCTCACAAGAGAACATTTCTCCCTAAGATCTCATCTCGATCTCCCCTCTTTCAGCTCCAAACTCCCTGCCCTCCCTGATCATGAGCCCCTCCTCAGCTTTCCTGGAGCCCCATTCAGCACTGGAAGCTGCTCTAAGGTCTCCCCAGAGCCTTCTCTTCTCCAGGCTGAACAATTCCAAGTCTCTCAACCTGTCCTCATACAGGAGGTTCTCCAGCTCTTGGATCATCTCCATGGCCTCCTCTGGTCTTGCTCCAGCAGCTCCATGTCCTTCCTGTTCTGGGGACTCCAGAACGGAATGCAGGGCTCCAGCTGAGGTCTCACCAGAGTGAAGAGGGGCAGAATCAATCCTCCAAGGGTTCGTCTATAGCAATCCACACTTTCCAGAAGGAACCCGAGCACCTCTGTCTGTCTCCAGGCTGTGAGCAGACCCCCTCTCTCTCATTTTTCATCACACAGAGGGCAGTTGCAAGGCAAGGTGTTGGGTGATGGGCTGGAAATTCACCAGGCATCCCACCAGGTCTCCCTGCCCAGCCACTCAGCTCTGCCCTCACACATTCTCATCTCTCAGAGATGGAGAGAGGCTTCTTCCGATGCTTCTGCTGCCTACCCTTCATGTATCTCCAGAAGATGCTTATTTCAAGGAGCCAGCCACCGCTCTGAGGAGAGGAAACTCTCCTCAAACCCCACCAGCCACAAGAAAAACATGAAAGACATGTAAAAATCAAAATAAAAAATCAATGTCTGGACTTTGAAAGCCCCAACCAGTGGCTGACCAGCAGCCCTGAGCATCGATCGCTGCTGTGCCTGGCAGTTCTTTGGGCAGGATCCCTGCCCTCATTGTGGGTGAGCCAAGTTTGCTCCAGGGATGGACCCGGGCAGCTTGGACCACTCCAGCCCTCGCGTGCGCTCTGCTTATTATTAGCCCAAGACGGCAGCATTTATCCCATGTAATTAAGGAGCCACTTGAAACCCTGTGCTGGAAAACAAGCTCATTAAGAGGCGGGTAGCGTGAAGGAGGGAGGGCTTGCTCCAAGCCCAGCAGCTCCTCAGCACCAATCCTTGGAAATCCAAGAGGGCAGATCCGGGTAGCCAGCCAAGGAGACCCAGGTTGGGTTGTCTCCAGTGGATTTTCAGCCCATCACCTCCATGTCTTGCCTTCAGGGTGATGCTGGGAATGTTCCCTGGGGTAACAGCTGAGACCAAGGGGAGCTCCGGCTCCCGGTCACAGGGAAGGAAACACGCTCCGGGCAGCCTGCTTGAGGCCAACCCCCTTTGCCTCACCAGGTTTCCTAATGCTCCGATGACAAATAGCACCTTTATTAAAGTGCATTTAGGAAACACTGTAACCTCCCGGTATATTGCTTTGCCAATGCAATAAATAATTAAATACCAGCTGAACCCTGCTGCTGCTCGCTAGGAAAATTACTGAGCATTAAAAGGGCAGTGGACTTTTCTTGAGCTCACAGAGGTGCAATTAACCTCCGGGAATGAGGCTGGAGTGAAAGCAGTCCTCCTCAGTGGCAGGGACTGCCTAGATCCAGCATCCGTGGGGCTGGATCCGAGGCCACCAGATACAGCATCTTCACTTAAAAGGCAAAAGATTGGGATCTACCTTGGACTTCTCCTTTCTTTTACACACACTGATTTATGCACATTAAAGCTATGAGCTGCTGGACCTCCCCAAAGCTTTTACCTCTCCTTAAGACTTGGTATAATCACTTCTCTTCCCACCTCCTCCTCCAGATACAGGTCCTGGAGTACCCATCAAGCAGCAAAGCACCCTTCATTCATGTTCGCAAAGCCCTCTCAAATTGCTGAATGAAGGCTGCTAATGAGAGGTAGGAAGCAATTCAGCAGTGATTCCTGCTTCGGGGTGGGTTTCAGGCTCGCTGTCCCTGTCCTGACCGAGATGTGATGGCAGCATGCTGGGGTACAGCTCCCCACACCCTCACCGCTGCCACTAAAGCCCTCCCAGCAGCACCACCACCACCTCCTCTGACTTCAGTCCCAGCTCAAGAAGGAGGACAGAATCTTGTGGCTGCCAGGGATGGAGGCTCCTCTGCAGGCTCCATCGACTGAACCCCTTCAGCTCAAGCTGCTAAAGGAGGTGGCTTTCAGCCAGGGCAATGAAACAGCAGAGGAACAGGTATTTTTACAAGCCCAAAGCATCGACGGAAGCGGGGCCAAGCTGCCAACCCACTTGGTGCCTTGGGTGGCCAAGGGTCCGTCTGCTTGTGAGCTGCCACTGGCCAGGCAGCCCATACCCTTGTGAGGATTCTGCCACGAGCCCGTGGCTCTGGTGCAGGTGGTTCTGCACAAGATGAAGCTGGATTTAAGAGCTTCCACATGCAGAGCTGGCCCAAAGCCCATTAAAGGGATCTATACTGTTAAACTGATGCTGGCTCTGCTCCTCTCCCGTCTGGGGCCAGCCAGGCGCTGGCAGAGTTTCACAGGGGTAGCAGGAGGAGGTAGAGCCCATAGGACAGCAAAGCGAACCCCAACACCGACACCAGCCCCTCACTGCTGGTTCCTTCCTCTGAGCCCACCAAACAGCCTCGGACCAGCCTCACGATGCTCCAGGGCAGCCTCAGCCCCAGTGATGCCCCCACAGATGGGCAAGGGGTTCACCAGCTGCCTCCCCCTGCCTTCAGGCAGCAGATAATCCTGCCTTCAATGAACAAACCAGCCCCGGGCTAGCAAAATCCAATTTCAATTACCTGCACTGCTCCGGCCTCTAATTTACTCCTTCACAGGGCTGCAATTACAGCAGGCTCCGGTGCTTCGCCTCTCCGCAAGGCGAGACCCCGGCGAGCATTCCCTGCTGCTCCTCAGCCCACAAACCCCACCAGAGCAAGGGGACCAAGGAGGCAGCAACAACTTCTGCACAACAGATCCTCATAGCTGGTGTCGAGGTGGCCCCAAGGCTATGCCCCAGCCTTGCTTCCCTCTGCTACGCATAGGCACATCTCCTCCTCTGGGACAGAAAAGAAGGAGGGAGACTGGCTGGAGAGGAGCCCTGCCCAGGCTTGCAGGTACCTGGCTGCCCAGGCACAACAGCTCTGCTGTGAGAACCATCAGCTCTTGCTGCAAATCCAGCCCTGAGCCCGTTCCTCCCTCGCCCTGTGGCCACATTGGGCAGATGAGATCTCAGTCTGGTCCCCATCAGCACCCTCTGAGAAAGGGGGGAACCATCTGCCTTGCCTGGGGCGCCCATTCAGCCTAGGACACTGCTCAGCCCATTTTTATTAGAGCAGAATGTGCCCTCAGACCTTCCCAACCTCCAGGTGGGTCAGGACCACCCTTCCTCCCACACCCTCCACCCCATTGCAGCCCCACAGAGCCCTGTCCCATACCTTCGGTCAGCCCCAGGTGTATACTCCAGTAGATCTGAAGGCACTGAAGCTCCTTCTTCATCCCTCGCTTGCACCGGCAGTCGTAGAGGGGGCTCTCCTGCAGCACCTCGAGGGCCGCTTGGCATTCCTTGTTGGCCAGCATGGTGTTCCTGTCGCGGCCGGCCAGGCACTGCCGCAGCGTGCGGTAGCGGGAGCTGCAGTTGGGCTCCGCTGCGCACAGCTCGTTGGCTCGCACGCAGTCCACGGGCACCCGCCAGCCATGGGGGTCCTGCCCCGGCGGGGACACAGGGCCAGCCAGCAAGCGGAGGATCTCATCTGAGCCAGGGGCAGGAGAAGGAGAGATGAGGGCAAAGAGAGGTGAGGGAGGGCAACCAGGTGGCGCGAACCCCTTGCATCCCCTCCCCAGGACCCCAGACATCAGCCCGTGTCCCTGACTGGTCCTTGGTATTAAAGCCAAGGTATGATGCTGCTCAAATGAGCAGCATCCTGTTCAGTTCTGGAATCTCCAACAGAAGAAGGACGTGGAACTGTTGGAACAGATTCAAAGGAGGCCACAGAGATGATCCGAGGGCTGGAGCACGTCTGCTGCGAGGACAGGCTGAGAGAGTTGGAGTTGTTCAGCCTGGAGAAGAGAAGGCTGTGGGGAGACCGTAGAGCAGCTTCCAGGACCCAAAGGGGCTCCGGGAAAGCTGGGGAGGGGCTTTTTTGAAAGGCATGGAGTGATAGCACAAGGGGGAATTACTTTAAATTGGAAGGGAAAAGATTAAGATTAGACATTAGGAAGAAATTCTTCAGGATGAGGCTGGGGAGGCCCTGGCCCAGGTTGCCCAGAGCAGTGGTGGCTGCCCCATCCCTGGAGGTGTTCAAGGCCACGGCAGGGGGTGGAACAGGATAAGCTTTGAGGTCTCTGCCAACCCAAACCATTCTATCATTCTGTGATCCAGATGTGTCCTCAGCCATAAGCCCACCAAGGGCTACCGAACACGGCGAAATCCAGCCAGTGGCCTGAAATAGAAGCAGGGCAGCCTGGCAGCAGTGACGCATCCTACGGCACGAGGCAGAGAAGGTGAAGGGATAACCCAATACAGAGCCACAATGAGGCCACCGGACTCTGTTTCTTATTAAAACCAAACAAGCAAATAAGCAAACACAGCCCCTGTGCTTGGGGACACGAACCTCCAGGTATGACCTCTCGAGAGTCAAGGGAAGCAGCAAGCCCATCTGAGATCTCCGCACCCATCACTGTTTGGGTTTGATTTTGCAGCTCATCATTTTCAGGATTTTTAGGGCATTTGACTCATGGTTTTCGAGCACTCAGGCTTGGCTGGGCTGCAGGACAGCTGCAGCTGGGGACAAACTCTTCCCCCGGGGATGGCCTCCCGCGTGCCTTCGTGCCAGCCAACCCTTGGGCTGGCGACCATACAGCTGACCTGGCTCCTGCCCTTGCGCGGCCACTGCCTGCTCCTTGGACCCTGTCTTGGCAGGCAGCTCTGTACATTCCCCTTCCCGCCGGCGCTCCCTCAGCTCTCACGCTATTTCTATCGTTGTATCATTTTCTTTTGCTTCCTGAAATAGGTCCTTGCCAAATCAATCCCAGGCGCAGCCACTGGCACCATGGGGGCATCGAGAAGGGGGACAGGCAGTGCTGACATGGCTGCTCCCCCCATGCCTGCACTTGCAGCCACAGGGAAAGCCCTGGAGCAGGCAGACAGTCACGACAGGACCTTGAGGGCACCCTCAGGTGAAGCAGGGAGGCACCCCACTTCCATTTGTATCACGGGCTTGGCTGTCCTAGGATCTCAGCATAGAATCCTGGAATGGTTTGGGTTGGAAGGGACCCCAAAGCCCATCCAGTCCCACTCCCTGCCATGGGCAAGGACACCTCCCACTGGATCAGGGGCTCCAAGCACCATCCAACCTGGCCTGGAACCCCTCCAGGGATGGGGCAGCCACCACTGCTCTGGGCACCCTGGGCCAGGGCCTCCCCACCCTCACAGCAAAACATTTCTCCCTAAGATCTCATCTCAATTTCCCATCTTGCAGCTCAAAACCGTTCCCCTTCGTTGTATTCCTGCACTCCCTGATCCAGAGCTCCTCCCTAGCATTCCTGGAGCCCCTTTCCGCACTGGAAGCTGCTCTTAGGTGTCCACAGAGCTTTCTCTTCTCCAGGCTGAACAACCCCAACTCTCTCAAGTCTGTCCTCACAGGGAAATAATACCCATTTCTGCCCCAGCACCCTGCAGAGCAGCTTCTCCCTCACGGCTACCATACGTGCGCAGCAAACAGCATCCAGCTCCCAGCCCCTTTCCAACCCATGGCCACTCGGGCAGGTATGGCAGGGGGAGAGTGACACCTACAGGCATGTGACAAGGGCCACCCTTGTCCCCCCACCTGCCAGGACACAGAGGCAGCTCCTACACTTGGTGGATTCTCAGCCCCAGCAGCAGATCCCCAACTCAAGCAGCTCTCTGGAGGCAGGGCTCGTCTCCTGCCACCACCCTGGCATTGTCATCGTCCGCTGTCTCCTGGGTGCCACAGGAGCATGCGGCCACGCATGTCTCAGCCCACCTTGCTGAGTCCGGGCATGCTCCTCGAGGAGAGGAGAGGGGATGCTCGGGGCTCTGATGGCTTTGCAGGAGGGACAGGGCAGTGCTGGGGGTGAACGAGCAGAATGGGCAGCAGCCCTGGGTGGAAACAACATCCACTGCCTGCAGTCATGCCAAGGAACAGATCCCGTTCTCCTGGTCTTCAGTTGATGCCCCCGAACAAACACCGCTTGGTCTGGAGAGGTCTGGAGGGTTTCTGGGTAACCAGGAGCAGGTGCAGAGCTCCTACGCTCATGTTAGATCCAATTTTGGGTGGCAGATGTCCCTTGGGAAGGCCCTCCTTGGCCTTTCAGGATTATATTCCACATGGGATGCAGGCAGGATCCACAAGCGGTGGAGACACATCTGACGCACGGCTTGGACGGGTGGTGGAGAAACAAGCACCCCCTCTTCTCAGAGCAGAAATGCCAGCTCTTCGCCATGAGGTGGATGATGCTTTGAGTAGAAAAGGGCCAGTCTGCACCTTTACATGCTGGGAAAGCCCAGCCCGAGGCACCCCAGCTGGGACAACCTGCTCCTGCTGCAGCCAGCATCCCCCGGGGCAATCGGCTCCCAGGCATCCAGATCCATCTCACAGCTCCACCACGTGCCATTCCTCCTCTGTTGTCCTCGCCCAGCCCAGCTGCAGATCCACCTGGCGCTCATCCCGAGCCCTCTGCCCGTGTCTCAGCTCTAATTCCATCTTTGCCAGCTGATGCCATGAATCTTCTCCCCAAAGCACCTCCCAAAGCCTCTCCTCCAGCTGCGATCCCATCTCCCTGCTGGCTCCATGCGCCTCCCAGGCTGGGACCAGAGATGCTGGCAGGCAGGTGGGGAAGGGAGATGACCTTGTGCTGATCCAGAAGCCGCTGGACCACATGGAGCATCCTTACGAGAGGTCCCAGCACCCTCAGCCGCACAGCAGGCAGCATCCCCCGGCTCTGGGGTGGACACTGGCTCATGCCGTGATGGGAAGCCCAACAGTAAATCCAACCACCGGGGAGCTGGCAGGGATAAGTGGTGATAAGCTGGCCCCAGCCTCCTGGCTTTTGCCACCTTGCTTCCACAGCCTGGCAGAGAGCAGGGCACTGCGTGCCCCTTCGGCAGCCCCAGGAAAATGCCTGCAGCATCCCACACCGCATCCAAGCCAGGAGTGCCAGCACACCCTGGAGCACGGCTCAAAGCCATCCCACTGGCAAAGGAAGGGCAGAAGCAGCCCTTTCCCGTGGTTCACAGCCTGCACAGGACAGCTCAGTCCCCCAAATCCAACAGCACGGGTGGTTTTGCCTCCTCCTGGCTTTCAGTGCTGCCAGCCCCTGAGCCCCGCAGCTCCCGCAGAGGCGCAAGGTCGGGAGTTTGGATGAAGAGGTTTTTCCTACCCGAAAGAAATCGCCTGACAGGCACACACTCACTAAACTCCCATCAATAAAACATCTGCAGAGAATATAAACCTAATCCTCAGCAGTCTCCGGGGTGTCGGAGCACAGCGAGGATTTACAGGCAGATGCACAAGCCTCCGACAAGCAGCCAGCAAACAACGCCATGGCCCGCTTTCCTCTTACTCCCGCGGCTTCCCCCCAGCAGCACCAGGCTGTGTTGTTTCTTTTCGAGCTGAAATACATGTTTCCTTTTTACTGGTCCTGCCAGAGACCTTTGGACACAGGCAGCTTTAGAGGCAAATATTTATCCTTTCAACTCGACTCAAAAAAAAAAAACCACTGCTCAGGAACGTGCAGCCTCGGGCCCGGAGCCGTGGCAGCGATCGCTTTCTCCCAACCCAAGGGCTTTTTTGGCTCATCAGAAAGAAAAGCCAAGATGTGAAGAGCTGGGGTTCCTTCGCACTGAGCCGCGCTCTCCCGAGCTCCTTATCACCAGGCTGGATTGTGGGGGGGCTGCTTGGGAAAGCAGTGGGACAAGGTGCCCCGGATACCCCAACATACTCAGTCTGGGGGTACGGCTTCCCAGTGATGACTGCTCAGGGTATCACAGCTCCACCGGCTGGGGGGGGAACACAGTCTCCTGATCCAGTCTTCCCCCCCTGCACCCATGAAACCTTTGGGAACGGGTGCAATGGTCTCACTTTCATGCAGCCTCCCCTGCGAGGGTGACTGGACCATGGTGGGGCATCCTGGAGGTCCCTGTCCTCCCGAATCTCACTCGTGAGATGCCCACCAGCAGGGCAGACATACGTAAAAGCAGCCAACTGTCCCCCTAGTCAGCTTTGGAGAACCCTTCCTCTCCCCCCGCGCCCCGAGATCTCTTCCCACTCGTGCTCCACACCTTGTCTCCAGAGCATCCGTCCTTGCTCTCTCTGGCTTAGAAGGCAAGGCTCGCGTCCCTCTACTCCAACGCAGCCTGGCACGTCCTGCTGCTGGCAGGTCATGGGGAAGGGCACCCCAAATTGGGGCTCAGCCCCCCAGGACTCAGCCCTGTGTCCCACCTCACACAAAGGCATATGATACACCAGCACCGCCCTGCCAGCACAGCACCCTTTCCCCTTGCCACAGCCAGGGATAAAGCTGGGGAGCAAGGGAGAGGAAGAGCCTGTCACCCCAGTTCCACCCAGGGCACAGAGTCTTCCCTGGGGACTCCGAGCACAGCGCTTCCTCTGCCTGCACCTCCAGCTCCTCTGGAAGCAGTTTTTCTCTGCCAACCTTCAAGTCTCCCTCAGCGGCTCCCTGCCCCTTGTCCCTGTCCTCGCAGCAGGGCGATGCTCCTCGCAGGCAGGATGAGCTCCTCCAGCCCAGGCGAGCTCAGCAGAGTTTTGCCGAGGATCACAGCCACCAGCACACAACCAAGGGGGGGGAAAAAAACCCAGACTTTTCTCATTTGCATTCTTTTCACCTCAGATCCACCAGGATCTCTGGCTTCTCCCCCTTTTCGGCTGCACCTTCTCCGTAGGAGGCTGCCCTAGAAATGCGAAGCTTTCTTCCTGACAGAGCCAGAGCTCCTAAATAACTCGCACATGATCTAAAGCAACACGCACGAATTGCAACAGAGGGGAAAGAAATTCCACCACCCCACACACACACAATTAGCTCAACTTTGCGAACCGATTCTGCATGCCGAGTTCCGAGGAACGGGAGGGGCTGGCAGCCAGGGTAGCAGCGGCTGGAGGATGCTGGGCGGCACGGTTTGGGGGAGAGAGGGGTAGATATCCGCCAAAAATTGCAAATCCACGTAGGCTGGCAAGGAGAGAAGGGATGAAAGGCGAGCAGGGTTTTGCCTGCTGCTCGCTGATCCCGTTCGCTCCCACGGATCGCGATGGGGCGGCTGGGGTTGCGTTTCCCCTTTTCTAAGTTTGATAGAGACTAGGGAAATTAAGCCGCCCCTAGTGAAAATCCTTGTCCCTCTCGTGCTCTAGCCCCTCGCCCTGGGGAAGGACACGACAACTCTGCCATCCTCGCCCCAACCCAGGCGACAGCGCCTTGCGGGCATCCCCGCCGGGGCCACTCACCTACGAAGAGGACGATGCAGAAGGCGTTTGCCAAGATCATGTTAGGAAACCCACGCCGTCCTCCACGTGCGCAAAAAAAACGGGGGTGGAAAAAAAAAGGAAAAAGAAGGAATGAAAGGGGATGGGGGGTGGAAGGAGAGGAATAAAAAAAATAAATCCCAAGGCGACCAGGTAGATCCCAAATCCGGGCTCGGGGGGCTGCGAAAGGGAGCGGGGGCTGAGCTCCGCCCGGCGCGGAGCCCTCAGCCGCTGCGCCGGGCAGCGCCGCTCGCCGCCTCCCGCATCCCCGCCCGGCTCCCGCGGCTCCGGCTCCGCTGCCGGGGCGGAGAGGGGGCGCGGCGAGGGGCGTCTGCGCTCCGGAGAGCCCCGGCGGCGGAGGGCAGAGCCCGCAGAGCCGCCCGGCCCCTCCCCGCCCCTCTCCGCCCTCCGCCCGCAGAGCGCAGCGCCCGGGCAGAGGGTGGGCTGGGAAGGGGTCTGGGTGCGGACCCCAGCGTCTTCATCCCTCCGTCTGCATCTTTCCATTTCCATGCCTCCACCTCCATCCCTCCCTCTCCATCCCTCCGTCTCCATTCTTCCCTCTCCATCCCTCCTTCTCCATCCTTCCCTCTCCATCCCTCCTTCTCCAACCTTCGCTCCCCATCCCTCCGTCTCCATACCTTCCTCTCCATCCCTCCGTCTCCGTCCTTCCCTCCCCATCCCTCCATCCCATCTCCATCCTTCCCTTTCCATCCTTCCCTCTCCATCCCTCCATCTCTATCCCTCCATCTCTCCCTCCGCAGACCCCCGCATCTGCATACTCTCTGCCTGGGAACCAGGCTCTGTGGATGCCCCTAGGCTGAGGAGGGGTCTGTGTGCAGACTCCTGGCTCTCCATCCCTCCCTCTCCATCCCTTCACCTGGGAACTGAGCATCATGGAGGGCAGCACAGCTGTGGATGCCCCGGGGCAGGGGTTTCCATCCTTTCCGCTCCACCCCTCTCCACCTGGGAACCGCGCTCCATGGATGCTTCGAGGAGGAGGATGAGGTTGGGGGTGTGGGGAACAGAGACACCCCCAGGTCTCCATCCCTCTCTCTCTCTTCCCCTCCGTCCGGGAACAGTGCCCCGTGGATGCTCTGAGGCAGAAGGGTAGGGAGGATCTGTGTGCAAACCCCTGGGGTCTCCATCCCTCCCATTCCACAGACACCCTGGTCTCCATCCTTTCCTCTCCAATCCTCCACCCAGGAGCTGCGCTCCATGGATGCTTCAAGCAGGATGGGGTGTGGGGATCTGGGTGAAGACTCACAAGTCTCCATCCCTTCCTCTCCACCCGGGAACCACGCTGCCTGCAGACTCCCTGGTCTCCATTCTCATCCCTTCCTCTCTGCCCAGGAACTGTGCACAGCGGATACCCCAGGGCAGGCGGATGGGGTGAATCTCTGTGCAGATGCCCAAGTCTCCATCTCTCCCTCCATCCCTCCCCAGGGGCACCTTCCTGCATGCAACTGGGGTCCCCCCGATGCTTCAGACACCCCCTCTGCACCCCCCAACCTCTGAGCAGCCCCAGGTTCCAACTATGGGGATGGGAGAGGGGGATTCGTTGGGTTGGAGGGACGCAGGGACAAGGGTGAAATGCCAGCAGCTGATGGAGGAAGGGAGACAGGGGCACCCACCCAAACAAGGACCTACTGGCTGATCCGCTCCCCGCTGCTGGGATGAGTGGGAGGAATTGTGCGCGCGCGCGCGCACACACACACACACACACGTGCACACAAACATCCAGAAGGGGGAATTATTCGTTCACATCTGAGGCTTCGCAGACAGCCCAGCTTCCCAGGCAGCAGCGCATCCCAGCATCCAGCCCCTCTGCCCCACATCAGGGCTGGGAATTCAGATCACTGCTGCCCCAACCCCTCTGCCGCTCCCCAGCCATGTGAGCTGACAGGGTCCTCACCACAGAGGCAAGGTGCAGCTCTCCCAGTCTCCTCCTCTTCCCAGCCCTGGTGCATCCTCTCACCCCTCTCCCTGTCCCAGATTTGAGGTCAGGACCCTACAAACTGCTGCAATGCTGGGTTCTTGGCCCGAACACATGAAGGTCATGAGCAGCAGAGCAGAGGATGCCCAGCTCTGTTCGCCTCAGTGGGATAAGGAGCCTTGGGAGCTGGAGGGAAGGCAGGGGGAGCAACCCTTCTTTGCTAAGCCCTAAGCGTGGGTTGGGGAGCATTGCGCTGAGCCTTTCTTTCTCCACGCAACCTTGTCTTTGCAGCAAGGGGCTTCAAGAAACAGGCTGGCACAGCACCTTGGCAAACAGCACGCAGGATTGCACTGCTCTTTGGGTAAAGATTCCGAGGGAAAGAAAGGAGGGGAGGACGACAAACAACAGATCAGAGCGATACACATTGGTGAGGCTTCCCGTTTAACAAGATCCTTCCCTCTCCTGTTCTTTTCCTGCTCTTTGCTCTCCGTGGCTTGGCTTCTCTTTCTTTTAAGAGAAACACATAGCCTCTGACTTAGCAGGATGTGAAAGTGCTTCCAAAGAGCCCAACTGTAGAGAGCAGGGAAAAGAGGAGTCCTTAGTTGCCTGGCATCACTTTAATTTTCCAGGTCTCATTGCAGCAGGTGTTACACTTCTCTTTCTGCAGGAAGATTACCCAAAAGTGCCAGTCCTGATGCAAAGAAGCTCCTGTTCCTCTCTCACTTTTGTGCCTGTGCTTATTTCCCACCTGCGCTGGAGATGGGATCCCAGCAACAGGAGCAACAGGAGGTGCTTCAGCCCATCCCCAGGCTTCTCTGCCTCAGGAAGGTGAATACTTGCTCCTACTCCTGCTTCCATGCCATCTCAGAGCCAGGCAGAGGGAAAGGATTTCCTTGGCCAGAAGAGGGAACTGCTCTCCTCTCTTCTCCACTCTTCAGCCTCACCGCTGTCACCCTCTCCTACCTTCCCAGGCTCAAGACTGAGCTTGGAGTAGAAGGATTATCACTCCATCAAGGGGACATCTGATTCTTGTCCCCATGGCTGCTCCCAGGAGGAAGACACACAGCTTCAGACCTGGCTTTTCCTCGTGTTTTGTTTCTTTCACGTGCACAGAGGCCACCAGAGCCCCCCAGGACCTCAGTGACTGCTTTTTAGCAGAGGCAGCCTTGCCTCTTCAGCCCACCTTGGCCCCGGGTGCTGCAGAAGCCCTGCAAGATGGGTTTTTCTGCCTGCTCCTGGGGATCATGACCAACCAACCCCACCCCAACCCCTCCAGGACTCTGAATGTCCCATCCCTGTCCTTGTCCCCAGCCATGGCACATCCTCTGGGTGAGCACCCAGCCAACGCTAGCGACTGCTTCCTGAAAGCTAGAAGAGGGAAGATTTAGATTGGACGTTAGGAAGAAATTCTTCAGGATGATGGAGGGGAGGCCCTGGCCCAGGCTGCCCAGAGCAGTGGTGGCTGCCCCATCCCTGGAGGGGTTCCAGGCCAGGTTGGATGGGGCTTGGAGCCCCTGATCCAGTGGGAGGTGTCCCTGCCCGTGGCAGGGGGTGGGAATGGTCCGGCTTTAATGTCCCTTCCAAACCAAACCATTCTGTGATTCTATGACTGCAGAATGTAACAGGTAACCACTCATCTCTAATTACCTGATTAAAGCAGCACATTTATTAGCACAGCCACAGCAGCCACTGGATGGAAGGACCGGACAGGAACATCGAGCCCTGCATCCCTCAGAGTCAACCCCAGCAGTGCTCTCACTGCAGATACTGATTGTGGCGCATCCCCGCTCCAGCGTTATCAGGAGCAGCCAGCTCCCCAGCCTCTCATTTAGAATTTATTCCAGGGGAATTTATAGCCTGTGTCACTGGGAGCTCCCTAAATCAGGGGCTTGGCACAGGGAGCATAACACCGCCCAGCCTCCTTCCACCTCAGCCTGTGTTTTGGGAGTGGAGGGATGTGCACCCTCCTTTAGGAGAAGGGGAGATGGGTGGGATGGTGGAAGTGGCTTTTCCACCAGCAACTTTGTGGGGGCACAAACAGGGCTTCCCCTTCCGCAGCCCCAGTGGCACAAAGAGGGGTCTGTCTGGAGTGAAGCTGTGCAGCTATTGATGAGCTGCTGGGCTGGTCTGGAAGGAGAAGGGTAGTGTGGAGGGAAGAGGATGAGAAGCAGAGGTCTTTGGGACTAAGGGAGACCTGCAAGGGACCATGGTGCCCGGGGAGAGGAGTGAGCACCAGTCAGGGAATCAGAACCATGTAATGGTTTGGGTTGGAAGGGATCTCAAATCCCACCCAGTCCCACCCCCTGCCATGGACAGAGACACCTCCCATTGGATCAGGGGCTCCAAGCCCCATCTAACCTGGCCTTGAACACCTCCAGGGATGAATCCTTTCAGTCCTTCAGTGGGGCCAGGCATGTTTGTGGTGAGGGGTGGTGGATGGGACACCATGATTGCTGCTCTTGTCCCTAAATCCACCTCCAGAGCATCCCAGTCCTGGTGGCTGGAGCATCCCGCTGGCA
Organism: Cuculus canorus; assembly: GCF_017976375.1. Taxonomy (NCBI): domain Eukaryota; kingdom Metazoa; phylum Chordata; class Aves; order Cuculiformes; family Cuculidae; genus Cuculus; species Cuculus canorus. Next base: position 316,043 of record NC_071426.1, on the reverse strand, counting down.
GCAGGAGGGAGAAGACTCCTCTGTGGGGCAGGGCTGGCTCTTCCCCAGCTAGGCTTTGTTCCTGCTCACAAATAGATAAATGTGACTGGAGGATTCCTCTCCTCCTTCCGTTTAAGTCCCATTAATATGAGTTGGATTTGCTTACCCTCCTGACTTTAGACTTTAATTCTGCACAGTGTTATCACATTAATGGGAGTCAAGGTTGTTAAAGTGATGGATTACGCATTAATGGTGTAATCCAGGGGGGACAGAACCAGCTGTGGAGCTCTCCTCAACACTCAGTGTCTTCTTCTGGTCCTGATAGCTATGAGAAGAGCGTGATCATCACCCCAGGCAGCGAGAGGGTAACCACAGTCCCTTGCTTTGGGCTGGGTTTCTGCCCTTGGCTGGTGTACAGGGGGCAGGCAGAGGGATGCCTCACTGAGGGGATGAGGATACAACCAGAATTCCCTGCAGCCTCCTGCCCCAGGGCTGCTCGCAACCCCCAGCCCGTGCTCAGCAGCTCATGTAGCCCTCACTGGAGGATTTCCACAGGGGCTGTGAGCGATGGGAGCCAGACTTTGGGCTGAAGTGCCCCATAACTCAACCACACTACGAGAGGCACTAAATTGCATCAGGGTGGCTGCACAGGTACGGCTGGCACATCACTTCCCGGGTGCTGCAGCAGTGCTCCATTTGTTTGGTGCCTTTTTAGCTCTGAGGTGCCAGGATTTTGCCCATTTGTTTTCCCCTCCTCACTGATGGGAGGCTATTTTACCCTATTTTTTAACAGGAGGAGAAGAAACTCATGCAAAGGGCTGTGCCAGGGTGAGCCCTGTCTGCAGAGGGAGCGTGGCTGGGTCACTGTGGGCTCGTTTGCTGCATGCAGAAATAATTTGCTTGTGCAAAAGCATGCATGGAGAACAGGGCACACATGTGGAAAAGCTGCCTTGCTCCTGGCTGTGCAAAACTCCTCTGCAGCTGGCTGCGTGCTCTCTGCTGCTGGGTAAGCCCTGCATCTCCATCCTCCTTCAGTCGCTGTGTCTGACCGGGGTTTTCCACTCAAGGGTGCCCTCAAAGAGCTGATCCCCAAAGGTTGGATTCTCCGATGCCATCAGGGCTCACCCTGGCACAGACAGTCACACTTTCACTCCCTCTGGGTGTCTCCTTGGGGATCACATCTGCAGGGCTGCTGACAGCAGCCAGTGGCTGCGAGCATCCTTACAACACCCCGACACTGATGGACCCCGACAGCTACATGCAAAACAGAGGCTATTTTTGCCCTCGCTGCTGTTTTCCCAGCTGATTCTCCCTCTTTAGCCTCTACTGGAGAAACCAGCCCCTTCCCCTGCCTCCTCACCTCCTGATGTCCTCGGGATCACGGGGTAAATTAGCAGTACCTGCAGGGGCTTGAACAAAAGGGAGCCCAGCTGATATTAAATCACACATTGACTTCTCTAAAGAACACAGGGCTGGTTGCCAGGTCCCAAACCTGCTGGACCGGAGAGCATCACCATCCAGCTCAGCCAGAAGCTCCTCCTCTACCCCATCCTCATCTCGTTTTGCACCTCTCGCTAATGAGAGCACCTTCATGACAGCCATCAGCTCTATCAATCCCATTCCCACCTCTGTCCTGCTGAGGAGAGAAAGTGGTAGTTCAGGGAGGATATGATTCTCCCTGCTAACTGAATGCTCCAGCACAGGGCCCCATCCAGCACGATGACAGCACCAATTGATACTGCAAGCTGCAGTGCAAGCAGAGGATCTGCCTGTGTGCCCCGTGCTGAGCGTATGGGCAGCAGGAAGGACGAGCTCCCACTCTGCCAGGGGTTTCCAAGAATGGTTATCCTTAAAATGCAACCTCTGCAGCTAGGAGGCTGGGGTGGCAGTGTGTTGGGGACAGGGGACAAGTCTCACCAGTGCTTGAGGGCATCCCAGGGTTGGGGAGCTGGGAGATGCTGTCAACTACGCTGGGCCATCAGGCACCATGGTCTGCTCAGGGGGTGCTGCCACTCTTCCTCTCCTCTCCGTGAGTTTTTTTGGAGTTTGCAGTGACCCGCACGGGGCAGAGCCATTCAGCTAGTGGCACTTGGAGGGACGCATCAGCCCAGCCGGCCCTGCCTGGGACACACGAAGCCGAGCTGTCAGGTCTCATGCTCACACACTCATCAGCCTCGGCAGCCCTGAATTCCAGCTGACATTTCCATAAAACCCCACAGCACCTGAGCAAGACGTCAAGCTGAAACGGAAGCAGTTGGGGATTTTCTTGCAAAGGAACATATTTGGGTTACTCCACTCTCTCCTCAGTGTCTGAGCAGATGCTCCCAGCCCTGGAGCCCCACAGGGCGGATTTAGTGGGCACATCAGCCTGGAGACACCCCAGATTTCAGCTCAGGAGCCTCCTAGGGCAGAGTGACAGACCTTTCCACATGCAAGCATCTCCTTGTTCCTGTCACACAAAGGGCAAAGGGGTGGAGGCAAAGGCAGAAAGGAGAGAAAGGGCTTTTCAGACGCTCTGGGAATGACGTGGGGAAAAGCAGGGTAATGAGAGCTGGTTCCAGTGTCACACACTCAGCCCTAATCAGGCAATGAAGCAAATTGAGTTTCACTAAAAGCTCAGGAGCCCAGGCCAGGCAGCCCCCTCCTGCCCCCGTGGTCCCTGGTCCCAGGGAATGAGATTTCCATCCACTCCCTGGACATTAAATGAGTAATTGCTGCAGTCTGCGCTGGGGCAGGGAGTGCTGGCATGGTTGCGGCATCATTGGCTGATGCTTCCCATGCCTTTGCTGCTCAAATGGATTAGCAGGACTGGGGCCCATGGCAGGAAACAGCGTTAAATTCCTCTAGATCAGCACTCTCTCGGTGCAGGCAGCAGGGATATGAGCTGGATGGGGGTCTGGCTGCAGGCAGGACAGGGGTCCCCACAGCCCGAGCATCCTCGAGGGATGCAGGGAGCTGCTGCCAGGCTGGGCTCAGCCTCGGTACATGGTGTGTACCCCTTTCTCTCCTCTTCCTCCTCCACACCGCGCTGGCAGCCACCGCTCTTGGCCATCTGGGAGGCGGGCAGGTCATCTGGGAGGCTGTGTCAGCACGAAGGGCGACCTGAGCACGAGGGCACCCAGCCAGGCTGTTGGCACCAGCGGTGCCAGTGATGCACACAGGACATCTCCCTTTCTCTGCAACACAAGAGAGGCCAAGGGAGATGAAATGGTTCCATTGAGGTTGGGGGAAGATGTAAGAGAGGGAAAAATCCAAGTGGCAGGTAGAGAGGGTGATGCAATTGCAGCAAGCCCCCTGCTGTCACTGGATATTTTGAATTGCCCACACAGTGCATCTCCCTGCCATTCCTGCAGAAGGGAAGGAGAAATTGCTCCAGCAGGAAGGCAGTGGCGATGGGAGGAGGGTGTTGTCAGCAAGCCACTGCCTTCCTCTAGAACTGCTTTGCCTTCTCTCTGTGCCAAGCCAGAGGTTGTGAGATGCTCCCTTGCCACAGGGATGCCACCAGGGTGGGATGCAAGGCCCTTCCCTGTGGGTGCAGCAGGACTGGGAGGGATGGGAGAGGACAGGCTTTGCTGCCGGTGTGAGCCAGATGTTTCTGCATCCTCAGAGCGTGGTCCCTGGGTGCCAGGCGAGGCTCCTCATCCCATGCAAACATGGATGCTTGCTCCTCATGGCATGCTTGCTGACCCCTGCCCGCAGTGTCTGACTTCTCTCCCACCTTCCCTGGCAGCCTGGCACCGAGAAGCAAACTCTGCCTGGGCTGTCAGGCTGGAAAGAGAGTAAAGCAACCCCACACATGTCATAAAATAAGCTTGGGGACTGACGAGAGAGGTCAGCTTGGTGTCCCTGCTGCGGGGAGGGCTGCTGCAGAAGGTGCAACCCCCATGTCAGACATCAGAGCGTGCATAGGGGACAGACCCCAGGGAAGACATGGCAGGAGATGTCCAAAGCCATTCCCAGCTCGACTGTCATGCCTCACCCCTTGGGTCCTTGGTAATATCCCCTAGTCCCTTGATTATTTTTGTTGTCTCTCTCTTCCACTCTGAGCCCTGCCTGCTGTGTCAGCAGGCGTGTTTATAGCATCGCTCTCCTCCCAGACTGACGGCAGGAGCATCCTCTCCCGGCCTGAGCACTGTCACTCTAGGCTTTTTCACGCTGGACAAGGCACTTGCAGCCACTTTTTCTCCACAGCTCGTGTTTTGTTCCTCCTGAGCACCATGTTTCCCATGCAAACACCTTGCAGATGCCTGCAGGCAGCTCTTGGGTGATGGGGAGGCACAGGGGACATCACCAAGGGGCTGGGGAGGTTGTAGCAGGGGTGAATGTCCATTCAGCAACCCCAAGCACACGTAGCTCCAGCTGCCTCCCCTTCCCCCTGCCCGGGATTTACTGCTTTCATTTTCTTTGGCATTGGAAGCTGAGCTTAATTAAGGATATTTTTATGTGCATTAATAACATTTGCAGCGCTGCAAGCCAGGAGAAGGGGGTGAGAGGAGTGAGGATCTCTGCTCTGGGTAGGATTTGGGGTGGGGGCACAGCAGCTTTCCCAGCTCCACACAAGGCTGTCTTTCACTGAGACACTTAGTGCTGGATTCCACCTGGGCCAGCACAGCTTGGATTGTGGCTTTCTAGATCCTGGAGGTGTGAGCAGCATCTAAAGAAGTTGATCCCTTCCTAAATGCAGGCAGAAGAGATGTGGGCTGGCCCCAGGGAGCAGCAAAAGCTATTGCTGCTCCCAGACATTCCCCATCCTCAGTGGGACAAATCCCTGGTGCTGCTGGGAGCTATTTCTCCTGCTCCTTGGGGTTGCAGAGAAATAATCCCTATGCAATTCCTAGGGAGACCCAGCACAGTGAGGGAGAGCTTGGATGAGCGCAGACGAGCTCCAGCTGCAAGCACCCATCCCGGGGACGAGCCTGAGACACCCATCTCCATCCCAGAGAGCTGGGGAGGGGATCCCATTAAGACAAAGCCCTGGAGAAATCCTTCCTTTTTAGCAGAGTAAGGAGTTAATGTGCATGGACACAGACACCCACGGTGTTTGCAAACCAGAACAAGGACACATTTTGCTGCCACTTAGTCCTCAGTTCCTCCGAGCAACATCAAAGAGGATAAGAGGGTGTAAAGAACAATGGTCACACTCCAAATAATCAAACCCTTCTCTGAGAAGCAGAGCTGGCCAGCTCAAAGTGAGCTTCCCTCTGGAAAGCCGTTTCAAGCACCGTCAAAAAATGAAAAAGCCTCTCTCTCCCAGCACCCCGCACCTCTCTGCAAAGGAGAGCACGCATTTTTTATTTATAAGCTAAATAATAATAACAAAAATACTAATAAGCTCTGAAAGCAGGGCAATACAGCCGCCTCTAGAGAGTTTTGCTCTCTGCCCTGGCAGACAAAGTGCATTCACAGCCCGGGAAGCCAAACCATGTCCTGGCTGCATCCAGAGCAGTGGGACCAGCAGGGTGAGGGAGGGGATTCTTCCCCTTTGCTCTGCTCTGCTCTCCTTCCTGTGCTTCAGCCTCTTCTCTCCCCTTGCCTTGCCCTCAGTCCTCCTTCCACGAGTACCTGACCTTCTTGCCTACCTCAAAACCCATTGTAATGGGCCAGCTGGAAGCAATTCTCTTTGCAATAGCATCACCTCCCCCCCTGCAGCCCATCTCCTGCTCAGCTGCAGGACTTTGGTGCCCAAACCCTCCTGCTTGGCCTGGAATTGAGGCAAAAGCATCCTCTGGAGCGAGGTGTGAATTCCTGAGTCTCGGGCATGGGCTGGCACCTCTCAGGAGGGTGGCTCCAGCAGGAGCCCATGGCTTGGAGCCTGTGGGTGCCTGGGCAAAGCTCTGCCGCTTCTCTGCAAGTGGATCATTACACAAACGAGCTTGGTGCTTGGCAGAGAGGTAATGGACCCAGGGAAAGGCTGTGTTTATGGGCTGGGAGCAGTGAGGTTCTCCTTCCAGGCTGCTGTGTTTCTGGGTTCTGTGTCTGGACAGGTGAAAGGGCAGAGGTGAGTACCTGCCCGGCCACGATGACCCAAGGCTAGTGGCCAAAAAGCTCTTTTTACCCTGTGTAGACCCAGGGCCAGGCTTTTCCCTGCCCTGCCAACAGTTGCAAGCGACCAAAACACACCAAATGCCAGCTCAGCTGCCACTTTGTCCATCTCAAAGAGCACCAAGAGAGGGGTCAAGTCTTGAGGCACGTGTTTCTGCGTGCCAGGAATGTCTCTGTTTGCAGAGAGACAGGGATGAAGGACAGCAGGCTGTGATGTTTGGTGAGAGGGAGTCCTTGCCCTTTGCACTGAGCAGGGATATGGGGACAGGTCCCAGGGCTGTCCCCAGTGTCCCCAAGCTAGGGCAGGCGCAGACCCCCATGGACCAACCGGCTGGGGAGAGAAGCAGCTGGAAACACAGATCCAGTTGACTTGCTCTGGGTAATATCTCCTGATTATTTCACTGCAGCATGCTGAGGCTGCAGAGTAATCGAATTAGGCAAATATTATGGGGAAGAAAATGGGCAGATAAGTAGCTTAAAGTGATCGAAATGACCTGGAGGTGGCCATGCAAATGGTCTGTATAATATCCTGTAATAACCCTGTCCAGACAGCTGCGAGGAGGCTGAATTCCAGTAACAGGGCATCTGACCAGGCTCCTTCTCAGCGCCTGGGTGCTGTGGGCAGCAGAGGCTGGCGAGTGCTGGTCCTCTGGGGGTGCTCAGCCTTGGACCCCTCTCCTTCCCAGCACCCTCACAAAAGTGAGCATCCACCCAGTTCTGGGAGATGCTTTGGGGTACGAGTGGCTTCACTGCTAGGGGAGGAAATGCCCTCTCCATGCATGGACAGCACTCTCGCTCCACAAAGCCTCCCCCGGGATGCTAAAGAGGTTCGGGCTCAGGGAAAGACAACACATTCCCATTTCCAAACCAATCCTGATAAATCATCAGGACAGAGAGACTCAGACAGGAGCAGGAGGCACACACTGAGAGCTGAAAAGCCCTGATACATCCCCAGGGAACGGCTGCAGGTCCCAGGCACACGCTTTGGGCATGGAGCTGGGACAGGGGCAAAGGGATTCAAAACACATCCAGAGATGGGGCTAAAAGCTGTGTTTAACCCCCCTCCCGTCCCTTTGCAGAGGTAGGGAAGCAGGGAGCAGTGAAAGGAGACGATAAAAATAGTTCTTCAAGCAACGAAAAAAGATGGAGCTGTCAATCCGGCTGCTTCTCCCCAGGGAAGCTGAGTGGGAGCAGAGCCGACCCCTTTGGGATGCGGGACTGGCAAGAAGGCACAAAGGAGCCTTTTTTCCACCTTCTTTGCTGGTTGCATTGTAGGAGATCAAGGGAAAACACCTCTCCATCGTTGGAATACAGACGGGCAGAAATACTCCTGGTTTGAGACGTGCATACAACAAAGGCTTCTGTCGCCCACCCTCTGCACACACAGTGGGTAACGAGACGCTGCTGTCAATGCCAGCCCTCGCCACAATCAATTAAATGGACAGATCCGCCAGTCCGTACCTTTTTGTGTCAGTGGAGCTTCCAGAAGGTGAGCAAGAGGTTGGCAGGTCTCCCAGGAGGGAGCTTGGAGCTTTGCCTGCATCCCAAACCAGCAACACCAAAATCCCCCTGGGGCAAGATGTGGTGCAGAGACAGCCAGGGCAGCAGCATCTCTCCAGATTCCTGATTATTTTAGGATGTCCCACATTCCCACCACAGCTTAGAATTTCCCAGCCTATATCCCCTTGCTTTCCAGGCACCTGATTCTCCAATTACTCTGAAAAAAAAACCAGTCTCTTTGCTCCTTGTGTCTGCACATCAAAGCCCCCGATCTTTGTTCCAGGTTTCTTTACAGGGGGGTCACAATAATCACAGAATCATGGAATGGTTTGGGTCAGAAAGGACCTCAAAGCCCATCCAGTTCCACCCCCTGCCATGGGCAGGGACACCTTCCACTGGATTACGTTGCTCCAAGCCCCATCCAACCTGGCTTTGAACCCCTCCAGGGATGAAGCAGCCACCACTGCTCTGGGCAACCTGGGCCAGGGCCTCCCCACCCTCACAGCAAAACATTTCTTCCTAAGATCTCATCTCAACCTCCCCTCTTTCAAACTAAAACCGTTCCCCCTCATCTTATCCCTGCCCTCCCTTATCAAGAGTCCCTCCCCAGCTTTCCTGGAGCCTTTTCCATATTGTAAGGCTGCTCTAATCAGAAATATTATTAATTAATCAGAAGTAGCAGTCATTGAATGGGATCAGTTTGTGCCACCGGACTTCTCTCCTGTTAGGGGAAATAAAACAAGATGTAGACCAAAAAATCAACCCCAAATCTTGGTGCCCTGATAGAAGAGGCATAAATGCTCTGTAACCCAAGGCACTTGGGGAAGAAGCTCTTGAAAGAGATTGACTTTGACAGCTTAATAAATGTCAGCTTCTGATGGGCCCCAGCTCCGAAACTAATCCTCCAAACTTTAATTGGCGACACGATGCTCCCATTACCCAGAACAGAAAATCCCACCTCCCCACCTCGGATTTCTCCATTGATAAAGTTATCTTTTTTTTCATGCCTGTAATTGATTGCTATATTGTCCTTCCCCTGGAGAATGTGCTCCTGCATCCTGGCAGGACTGGAGAGGAGCTTCAGCGATGGCTGGAAGGGTCCCTGTGCTGTGCAGGGCGGGGACTGGGGGCACAGGGAGACTCCCACGATGAGTAGCGAACTGAGCCCATCTGTTTCTTCCTCTTCTTCTTCTCTCCATTGCTGCTTCCTCCTCCCCTTCTCCTTCTCCTTCTCCTTCTCCTTCTCCTTCTCCTTCTCCTTCTCCTTCTCCTTCTCCTTCTCCTCCAGAGGAGGAGGAGGAGGCAGAGAGTACAAGGGGGAGATGGCAAGTGATCTAGGACAGAGAGGAGAGGGAAAAGCATCACAAAAATTAGCTGATACCCATCTCCCTACCTGATTTTAATTATCCTGTCGGATTTAGCAGGCAGATGCCAGCCCTGCTCGCCTGCAGCTGACAGAGCCTCAGCAACACTGACAAGCAGAGATTAACGGGCTAAGCCAGGGTTGAGGGTGGAGGCTCCTGCCTCACCTCCATCTCTGCCTGCCAGCAGGTCCAGGCTGCAAGGAAAAGGTGGGTTTGCTTCCAAAACAGAGCAGAAAGAGAGGTCGCTGCCAGCCTGAGCAGCACAGGGTGCCCAATGGCACCTCCAGCCCCAACGAGGTCACAGCAGGTGTTGGGACACAGCGGTTTAATGCAGCCCCTCTTCATCATCTCAAGAGAAACCCCAACCAGCCACTAACAGATGATGCCAGGCTGTAGGAGGGGAAAACCAGCCAGTGTTACTACAGGTGGATGGTCCATGTTTTGTGTGCTTTTCCCACTTTCCCATCTAACAGCAACCTCTGGGCTCAGTTTTCTCTCCTGCTGCCGCTTCCAGCAATCACTCTCCAGAATTTGCACTGAACGATAAGGCGCGGGGCGAAGGTGGCATTTGGAGGAGCCAAACCAGAGCTTATAACCACCTTGTCAGCAGGACAGAACTCGTTGTTAATGATTTATTCTTAATTAGGCCATTCTGTCATGTAACCGTGCTCTGGCATCTTCAGCATGGAGGTGTTTGTGAACAATAAACGTATTGGCAAGAGAATGAATTCCCCACCTATCGCTTAGGTAGGGTGGAAATAATTACATAGCAACCAGGTGAGCTCAGATTCCGTGAAGCTCTTTTGTTCACCAGGCGCCTGATCCCAAACATTGCTGGTAACGGATACAGCAAACACACAGCTACACATGCACAGCTACGCAGAAAGGGATTAAGGTGAAAATAGTGATGCATGAGCAGCAGAGAAGGTTTTTGCACAGCCTGAATTGCTCCTCTGCAGGAACCGTATGGGTTCAGCATCACCTGGGGGTAAAACACCCCCAACCCACAGGCAGGGAACCTTCCACGGGGAAGGTTTCAACTTGAAATGTTTGAAAATAGAGGGGAAAAAAAAAAAGAAGACGCAGCCAGGAGAGAAACCCAAGACACCTCATTTTAATTGTCTGGCGCTCTCGGCTCACCAGCGAGTGCCTGAGAAGCGGAGCAGGAGAGGCGGTTTCCAGCTGATGAGCAGCAGTTGTCTTCATTTACAAATCGCTCCTCTGATTAATAGCAGAGAGGTGATGTGTTGTTGGCATTGCTGATGAGCCCTTCGGGGACCAGGGTCACATTGAGAGCCCTGCTCCTGCCCAGGGAAGCACTGCAGGGAGTTCTGCAGCTGTGGTGTAGCAGTGGGACACCTCGAGCCTGGTGCCTGATGCTCACCCAGCACAGCCAGCGTTCTCTCAGTCCCTACTGGGGCCCAGGACCCCCGCGCCAACGTGGTAGGGTGCAGAAGGACTTGAAAATGGCTTCGGATTTTGCAGCAAGGGATGCAGGGAAGGGATGCCAGCAGCCTTACCCAGATGGACTGTCAACCTGGTGCTTTCACACAGCCCTGTTGCTGCACTCGTATGTTACTGTGCTCACCTTAAATCCCATCTGCAAGCCCCCAGCGCTGGGGACACATTCTGCTCTGTGGGAGCACCCGGCAACAGCACTTGATCCCACTCTGAGCAGCTGCCTGCCTGCACCACAGCCACCAAGATGCTGCCAAGCAAGGGTGAGCAGGAATGAAGAGAGCTGGGAAAAACCTTCCCTTATGCTCTTGCAGTGCAGAGAGGTGAGAAGGGAGCTTTGCACCAGGAGATTCCTGGTCCCCAGCATGCATGCAAGGCCAGCAGTGCCACAGGTCCCAGCATGGGGTGAATGGAGCTGAATCCATGCAGCAGAGCTTGGGAGCCACCGTGCTGCTGGAGCCAGCAGCTCTCCAGTGAGTCACACACAAAACCCCCACCTCACCAGCAGCAAACAGCCTTCTTGAGGCCGTTAATGAACCCACAGTGCTCTCTGAAAGAGTCTCCGTGCTCCCCACAAAGCCCTGGCCAGGCTCCAGCCATGGTAATTGCATTCTGCCTCCTAATCTCTCCCCTGCCTGTGCAATTACGATGGGCAAGAGCATGAGTGAGCGGCTCAGCATCTCCTGGCCTCAGCCCCACGCACAGCTGGCCTTGGAGCAGGCTGCCTTTTGCTGTAGGAACTTCTCCATCTACAGATCTCCAGCAAATCTGGGATGACTGGGGGGGCTCCAGGGGTCTATCACCTCTCCTAGACCTGTGAAACATCCATAGAAGATGCTGTGCTACCGGTATAACCAGTCTGTCATTCCATAGCACCCAGTTCAAAGTGTCTGGTGCAGAACAGGGGGAGAAAAACCTCCATCCATGGATCTCCAGCAAACCTGGGATGCTGGGGATGCTGGGGGACTCTAGGGATATTTCACCCCTCCTAGACCTGCATCATGCCCCTGGAAGATGTTGTCTTGCCAATATAACCTGTCTGCCATCCCACAGTGCCCAGCGCAAGTTGCCTGATGCAGGACAGGCTGCTCCAGAGGGAGCAAAACTTCCATCCATGGATCTCCAGAAAACCTGGGATGATGGAGGGCTCCAGAGGTCTTTCACCCCTCCTAGACCTGTGACACGTCTCTAGAAGATTCTGTGCTACCAGTATAACCCATCTGCCATCCCACAGCACCCAGTGCAAGGTGCCTGGTGCAGAACAGGCTGCTCCAGAGGGAGCAAAATCTCCATCCTCAGCTCTCCAGCATCTCTGGGATACTGGGGCTCATTCAGAGGGAGCAAAATGTCCTTGCAAAGACGTGAGCAGAAGGGGGCTCAGTGGTGCAGGGCTGGGGAGGGTCATGGCAGCATTTGTCCACCTTCGGCCGTCCCTCATCGGCGTGCGCCAGGGCTGAGCAGCGGAGCAGCTCCCGTTGGTGACAGGTTTATGCAAGATGAGTTATATAAAGCTGCGCAGAACTGGAGTCAGCGGTAATGAGACGCTTGTGAAATCTTGCACCGATCTGTGTCAGCGCCCTAATCGCAGGCGACAGCTGGGCTCTGCGGCTGGTTGGAGATGATAATATTAATGTCAGGAAGCATCAAGCGGAGGATGTGCCTTTCAAAGGGGGGATTACACTCCTTGTGGAAGAAAAAGCAACAGCCCTAATCTTTGCTGTTGGATCCCGGGTGCTGGTAGGGGTGCGGAGAGGCAGCTCTGAGCAACCTGGGCTGGGTTGGTTCCATGTGTGCCGTGGAAGCAACATCTACGCATATAATGGGGTACAGACAGCTGTTTGCAGTATGAACACCATTATAATGGCCTGAGTCCCACCTCCTGCTTTTCTTTCATCCTATTCCTTGCATCCCACCTCCTGCCTTCCCTTCTTTGGCTGCTACAGCCCGAGGACACAGCATCACTGGCCAAGAGAGGAAACTTGGGCTGAGAAGTAAATCCAGGTCCGAATTCCATCACTTGCTTCTCTTTCATCCTATTCCCTGCATCCCAACTCCAGCCTTCCCTGCCTTGGCCGCAGCAACCTCAGGGCACAGCATCACTGCCCTGAGTGAGGAAACTTGGGCTGAGAAGCAAAGCCAAGTCCAGGTCCCATCGCCTGCTTCTCTTTCATCCCATTCCCTGCATCCCACGTCCTGATTTTCCTGCCTTGTCCACAGCTGCAGCAATCCCAGAGCACAACATCACTGCCTTGAGAGAGAAAAGGGTTGAAAACCAAGCCGAGGTCTGATCTCATCACCTGCTTCTCCTTCATCCCAGTTCCTGCATCCCAATTCCTGCCTTGCCTGTCTTAGCTGTAGCAGCCCCAGGACACAGCATCACTGCCCCGAGAGAGGAAAAGGGTTGAGAAGCAAAAGTGCAGAAAGTGCAGTTTTCCAGGTGCAGAAACCCAGCTCCCTTTGTAATTCAAGCAGCTTTTCCCTGTCTCCGGGTGCGGCTGCCAATCCAGAATTTATTAGCATGCAATCTGCTCTCATCTGGGATGCCGGTGGAAGGGGAGCTGACAGACAAGCGCAAACAAACAAACAAACTACAAATACACAGGGCGGAGGATGCTGTGCATCCATCAGGATACACAGCACTCAGGTACCACGATAGAGGCACCAGCTGTGAAGGCTCAAGTGGGAGAAAGCCCTTAAGGATCACATTTTTCCTTGTTATTCACTGTCTTCACAGCTCACAAGCCTTAAAAAGGTTGGTGATGTCTTTTTGGTCAGCGGAGCCTTTCTCCTGTCCTAGAACTCCATGCACTTATGAAAGGATGGCTACAAAAGTCTGGAGTCATTAATAATCATCTCTGCTGTAGAAACATCAACTCTGAGCCACTTTGGGGCTGGGTGAGCTCAGTAACAGCGGCCAGATCCCAGCTGTGGGAGAACAACTGTGTCCCCAGCTGGAATCAGTGAGCTATGGAAGCAATAAAAGCTTGGCATGGGAGGAAAGGGCTGGCTTTAGGCTTGGCTGTGGCGTGGTAAGGTGAGTTGTGTCTCCTACCACTCTGTTCTGCAAGGGAAGAAGCACTTCTTGCTGTTCTCTCAGGACTGAGCTGAAGCAGAAGCTCACAGGACTGTACTGTCTAGGTAAAATGCTGTCTGCTCTCTACCCAGAAGTGCTTGGTTTTAAGCTGTCTGCCCTTGGCGGTTTTGTACTTTGCTTTTTGCTGTTCATTTTGCTCTCAAAAGCCTGGAGTTCCCAGGCTGCACCCCTCGTGCAATGCATACTCCTGTGTTCAGAGCAGCAGAGCTGGGGAGCCGTGTGGGATTGAAGGCTTATGATGAATGGTTGAGGGCCCTGGGGCTGTTCAGCCTGGAGAAGAGGAGGCTGAGGGGAGACCTCATTGCCCTCTGCAGCTCCTGGAGAGGAGGTTGTGGTGAGGTGGGTGCTGGCTTCTTCTCCCAAGTGACAGGGTGAGAGGAAACAGCCGCAGGTTGTGCCACGGGAGGTTTAGATTGGATACTAGGGAAAATTCCTTTACTGAGAGAGTGGTGAAGCACTGGACCAGGCTGGACCTAGGGCAGTTGTGGAGTCTCCATCCCTTGAGGGGCTTAAAGAATGCATAGAGGTGGCGCTTTGGGACCTGGTTTAGCAGGCATGGTGGGGTTGGGCTGATGGTTGGACTGGATGAGCTGCGAGGTGTTTTCCAACTTTAACAATTCTATGGCTGCTGGGGCACAGAAACAGCAACAGAGCAGCTGGGGAAAAAAACAGAAGCACTAAGAAAGCAGGTCCCTCGTGGGAGCAGAAATTAGGGATCAATAAATCAGGAGGCAGAGAGTGCAACAACCCTGAAGCTTGCTGATGAGAGGGAACCGGGGGAGCAGTTACCGAAGGAACAAAGGTCATAAAGTACAGGCGGAGGGGCCCGGAGCTGAGGGATAACAGGGCTTTAGGGGATGGAAAGAGATGACGACTGCAATAATGTGCTGTATATTGCAGAGGGAGCTGGGGGAAGCGCTGCACTTCTCAGGGGGGGAAAAGGCAATCAGGACCCTGGTAATGGGCCTGAAAGGGGAAAAGAGGGGTGCTGACCTGCAGGTGCTGTGCACAATTTCAGCCCCGAGATGCCAAACCCTGACACTGGGGAGCCTGAGGGTATCAGGGTAGGAGGCAGCATCTGGGCTGCCTCCGAGCTCAGATGAGTCTGGTGTAAATGGAATCAGCATTTCATGATCCTGTAACTCAGCTCCCTTTCCTGGGCAATCCTTCTCCATAGAGCAAGAGGGGCTCTGCCCAGTGGTTATTCAGAGCCTCAGTGGTGGTGTTTCACATTTTCCTTTAGTGCGATGTTGCTGGGGAAAGGAGCAAAGGGGCAGCAGCACTGTGTGCCAGCACAGCCAGAGCAGGGCAGGAGCAGGCCCTGCACCTCGACTGGGGTCTACAGCTGGCCTTAGGGGATGGGATGAAGACATGATTGCAGCAAGCAGCTGAGAAACCGGATTATATCTGCAGCAGGGCCAGGAGAGCTGGGCTAATTCAAAGCAGAAGGGAGTCTGGGGCTCTCGTGAGCGCAGAACTTGTGGAAAAGTGGATCTGTGACTCAGTGATAGACTCCTTAACTCAATTACTCTCAAAGCTGTAGCACAGACTCAACACCACCCTGCTCTCTCCTGAGAAGATCGGTTCCTGCTCAGCCAAGATATCCCTGGTGCTGCCCTACCTGCTCTGCTGGGCCCCTCCACCTCCCGATGGAGATGTGCCCTGGGCGGGACCCTCACAGGCACCTCTCTGAGCCACGGCTGGGGACAGGTTAGAGCCCTGCAGGATGTGAGGAGAGAGCTTGAAAGGTCAGGCCAGCAGGCTGCACTCCATAAATACTGCCGAGCACTGGTGGTGAGGACAGCTTTGCTTCGTTTCCATTATTACTTCCTTATGCATAAATACACGGCATCAGAGAGACCATGAATCAAACTCCTCGGCTGGGTCAGCAGTAATGGGAGCTGCCGTCAGCTCTGCCTGCTCCAGGGCTGATCCTGCCCTCTGCCCTCTTCCTTGTGTCCCCTGGGACAGAGGGGGCCTGGGCTCAGGGATCTTGGGACCCTACACTTTGGAAATCACGTGCAATGAATTTTGCATAGAATCACAGAATGGTTTGGGTTGGAAGGGACCTCAGAACTTCATTCCACCCCCTGCTATAGGCAGTGACACCTCCCACTGGATCAGGGGCTCCAAGCCCCATCCAACCTGGCCTTGAACCCCTCCAGGGATGGGGCAGCCACCACTGCTCTGGGCAACCTGGGCCAGGGCCTCCCTACCCTCACAGCAAAACATTTCTGCGTGAGATCTCATCTCAATCTCCCCTCTGTCAGATGAAAACCATTCCCCCTTGTCCTCTCCCTGCCCTCCCTGGTCCAGAGCCCCTCCCAAGCTTTCCTGGACCTCCTTTCAATACTGGAAGCTGCTCTGCGGTTTTCCTGCAGCCTTCTCTTTTCCAGGCTGAACAACCCCAATTCTTAGCCTGTCCTCATATTGGAGGTTCTCCAGCCCTCGCACCATCTCCATGGCCTCCTCTGGACTCTCTCCAACAGCTCTGTGTCCTTCCTGTGCTGAGGACTCCAGATCTGGATACAGGCTCCAGGTGAGGTCTCACCAGAGCAGAGCAGAGGGGCAGAATCCCCTTCCTTGCCCTGCTGGTCCCACTGCTCTGGGTGCAGCCCAGGACACGAGTGGTTTCTGGGCTGTAAGTGCACCTTCCTGGCTCCTGTTGAGCTTCTTATCAACAAGCACCCCCAGTCCTTCTCCTCAGGGCTGCCTCAAATCCATTCTCTGCCCAATCCATGTTTGTCTTTCCCATTCTTAGCTCTGCAATTAAGTGAGGACCAGAGCCCCAACCCCTCCATCTCTGCCCACTTTGAGGATCCCCTTCCAGAGGGTAAGGAGGGGTGGAGAGCAGAGGATCCCATGCTGGGGAAAGGGCTCTGCCACTCCCATCCCTTAACCAGCTGCAGCAGCTTGTATTATCTTTTAACGCACCGATCTTCCTTTGAGGTTGTGCTCAGTTGCGTCTCACCCCATTATCACTCAAATGTATGTTTTATGTCTCTGCAAGGTCACACTTGATATGCGGAGGTGGAGCATCTTTGCTGCTGTGATGCCAGGGTGAGGGGCAGGAGGCAGCTGGGGCTGCCCCATCCTGTAGGATGCCTTCTCTGTAGGTACCAGCCCCACGTGCTGTTCCCAAGCCCTTTCCTCTCTCCTGGTGCTTTATCTCTCTTCTTGCTCCTTCCTCCTCTCTTCATCCTTCACCCTCCTTCTTGGAGCATCCCTTGAGGGAAACCTCTGGTCTTTGCACTCCCCAGGCAGCTGGGACTGAGCCAGGGAAGGAGCAGGAGGGATGTGAAGGGCATAGCAGGTACAAGCGCTCACCTTTACTGGATGCAGAACCTCCCTAGCAGAACCCTTTGCCCACGCAAAAAGCCCAAGTAGCTGTGGCTGCAGGTTTTAATTAAAATTAACCATTGCCCGCAGCTCCTGGACACAATTACTCAGTCACCAGGTATCGGCTCTGCTAGCACGGAGTGTAATTAAGACGTGAGCGTTTCTGCTTCTCCGCCTGCCACCTCCACCCTGATACAAAGCAATCGTTCTCCCCGTGATGCTCCTGGGCACCGCCATGTCCCCAGGGACACGCAGTGATGGGAACCCCTCCTTCCTGGGACTCCTTGGCTCCTGCAAGGCTTTGGGCCATGATAGAAATCTCTCCTCCACCCCATGCTGCGAAGCATCGTGCAATCACAGCACTGGTGTCAGCCCAACCCCTCATTAAGTGTCATGCCCCCACTCGAGTAATTACTCCTATTTATAACTGAGTGTGTGCAGCCTGCCCTCGACAAAACCCCCGGCTGCTCCACCTCTCGCGCTCCTGTCGCTGACATGGAGCAGCAGCTATTTTTATGCCTCTTCCCTGGGGATGCTTCGCTCCTGATTCCAGCCATGGGATTGAAATTCTCCTGCTCCTGCCAACCCCTTCCTGGAGTCCCTGGGGGCTGTAGCAGTAGTGCCAGCATCCTCCTGCCAGGGCAAAGGCTCTTTGGGTCCCCCCTGTAGGGGACTGAAACCCTCCAAGTGTGATCCCTTGTTATCCATCTCCAGGCAGGAGATGCTCCATGCTGGTGGATGTGGGAATGCATTAATCCAGTGGGATATCTGGAGCCCTCCAAGGACCTTGATCTCCACCAAAGGATGGAGAACAGTGTGATGCAGCGGGACTCATTGGAACAGCCGTTCAAACCAGCTCTTCCTGAGGTCCAAGGTCTTGCTGCAAGCTGAGGCAACACAGACCCAAAGAAGAAACCACTTTGGGGAGGATCCATGTCCAAATGAGGTGGTTCCGCTGTGAAAAGACCTTTTCCCCCCCTGGATATCTTTTCCTCTCCGTGCTCACCTGGGGCAGGGTGCTGGGCTGAGCCCACCTGGCGTTGATGTAGTTGAGCAGCAGCAGCAAAGGGAACCCATGGTAAAAAAGGGAACCAGTAAAAATAGAAGCCATTCTTCATTTTCACACCAGCTATTCTGGATGCGACTGCTGCATTTGAGAGGAAGCACTGCTCTGAACTCAACATTAACACCTAGCAGCGTGATTTCCCACGGTGAGTTAAGGAAGCAAAGCAGCACTTCACATGCTCTCCGCACTCCTGGGTGCCAAAGCACTCGCCAGTGGCTCAGCCCTTTACAAATCCTCGAGATGAGCTGGAAAATACCTTTATGTCTCTCTCCACGTGCAGGCCAGCTTGGGATAGGAAGGAAAATTATTTGTTCTCTATTCCAACATAAATCCAGCAAGGAAGCTGAGACTGGGCAGGGAGAACACCAGCCTTCAGCATCCCACGGGGCTGAGCATCAGGAGCTGTTTCACTTCTGACTGCTGGGACAGCAGATCTCTTGCTAGCCTGGGAACTCAACCTTCCTTAATATACCTAGGTTAGCGTGCTTATCCTTCCTTAATAGACATAGAGCATCTCACAGAACAGTGGAATGGTTTGGGCTGGACAGGACGTCAAAGCCCACCCAGTTCCACCCGTGCCGTGTGCAGGGACGCCTCCCACTGGATCAGGGGCTCCAAGCCCCATCCAACCTGGCCTGGAACCCCTCCAGGGATGGGGCAGCCACCACTGCTCTGGGCAACCTGGGCCAGGGCCTCCCCACCCTCACAGGAGAATGTTTCTGCCTAAGATCTCATTTCAATCTCCCCTCTTTCAGATGAAAACCATTCCCCCTTGTCCTCTCCCTGCCCTCCCTGATCCAGAGCCCCTCCCCAGCTTTCCTGGAGCCCCTTTCAGCTGCTCTAAACTCTCCCTGGAGCCTTCTCTTCTCCAGGCTGAACAACCCCAACTCTCTCAGCCTGTCCTTGTACAGGAGGTTCTCCAGCCCTCAGATCATCTCCGTGGCCTTCTCTGGCCTCGCTCCAACAGTTCTGTGTCCTTCCTGTGCTGAGGACTGCAGAACTGGATGCAGGGCTCATGGGGATCTTCCTGCTGGACACGCAGCTCTCTCTGGAGCTGCCAGCATCCCTGCTCCCTTGCCTTGTGTGCAGGGACACCAGGAGGACGTTAGCTCAAGTGCATAGGCAGTTTCTCTGGTTATAAGCAGTGATCTGTGCTGTTTGTCACCCTGTGCCCAGCATGACGATGCTGTGACACAGCCCCTGCCCTTGGTCCCCGCACACCTCTCAGCGAGGCGGCAAAGCCATTCATTAATCATTCCCACCACACATTGAGCCATCTGGATGGTATTGGCCCTTCTGCCACACCACAGAGGATTGTTAACACAAAGCATATGCTTTGTTTGAAATTAATAGTAATTTTAGGCTCTCACCAGCTGCTGGTAATTGGCTCCCCTTTCGCAGAGATAACTGAGAGCAGCGGGGTGGAAATTCAGACGCTCCCTGGCTCTTTTTCTAATGAGATGAGTTCCCAGGGAAGGTGGCCATTCTGCGTGGGACAGTGGTGAGGTGGTGGCTTTTAAGAACCGGTTACTCGTGTCCTGTGACGGGAACACACCGGCACTGGGGCTTTTTGGGCATCCTGGGGTCCCCTCTGCAAACGCAAATGCTCTTGGGTGCAATGTGGCTGAGCTCCCTGGGATCGATGCCAGGGGTCTGTGGGGACAGATCACATTCAACCAGGCAGTGGAAGGGTTTCAGGAGCCTCGTTTGCTGTTTAATTGTTGCCTGCAGCAGCAGAGCAGCACGGAGAGTGTATTTTCACATCTTCTTTCCTAAGCATCGTCCTGGGCAGGTGTGGGTTGGGAAGCTGGAGAGAGGGGTGGCTTTTAGTGACTGGTTATGCACCCTGTGCTACGGTGATGGGAACACGCTGGCGGTCTTGGTATCCCCTCTGCAAACCCAAATGCTCCTGGCAGTGGTGGGTGCAGGCTGGATGAAGTCTTCAAAATCGATGCCATGGGCTTGTGGGGACAGAGGACATTCAACCGGCTGTGGAAGGGTTTCAGGAGCCTCATTTGCTGTTTAATTGTTGCCATCAGCAGTAGAGCAGAGCGGAGAAGGTGTATTTTCACATATTCTTGCCTAAGCATTAGTCTGGGCAGTTGGGTGTTGGGAAGCTGGTAGGGATATTTATATTGCAGTTCTGACAAAACCTGCGTGCGGAGGAGCTCTGTAAAATAGACAGAGCATTATTTTGGTTCAAACAGTGCATATTAAAGCAAAGTGAATGTATCAAGCGCATCCGCTGTGGCACAGACATTTGGGAGCTGAGGGCTTTTAGAAAGCTCCGGATCCAATCTAGGCTTTTAAACATACCCTGCCCTGTGATGGCTCTATGGATGCAGCAGGACAAGCAGTAGGGATGCAGCAGTGGCTGGAAGGGCTCTGAAATTAGGGCTCTGGCCGCATCCTGCTTCATTGTCATTAGGGTTCAGCCGGTATCTTTAATAGGATTCCTGTAATGAAAGTGTAGGAGTAGCCCTACAATATCCAAAGAGCTAAAATGCTCTCCTGGGCTCCGTGGGGCACTGCTGTGATACTGCTTAGTGTTACTTTAGACTTCTTCAAATATTCAGCGCTGGAAAAGGGTGGGAGGGGATTTGGGGGTTCATGGTGTGGTGTGGGAACCCTTCCCCCTGCTCCCGTTGCCCTCCAGATCCCAGCGAGGCCACCGGTGCTTGCAGGGTATGGGTTTGGAGCCCAGGGGTTCTGGGAGCGGTCGAGGGAACTGGAATTGTTCATCCTGGAGGAAAGGAGGTCGAGGGGAGACCTCAGTGCTCTCTGCAGCTCCTGGAAAGGAGCTTGTGGGTAGGTGGGTGCTGGGCTCTTCTCCCAAGGAACAAGCAATGGGATGAGAGGAAATGGCCTCAAGTCACACCAGGGAAGGTTTGGATTGGATATTAGGAAAAAATTCTTTACTGAGAGAGTGGTGAATCCTAATGTCCAATCTAAATCTTCCCCCTTCCAATTCAAAGGTGTTCTCCCTTCTCCTATCACTCTATGCCCTTGTGAAAAGCCCCTCCCCAGCTTTCCTGGAGCCCCTTTCAGTAAGGTCTCCCCAGAGCCTTCTCCAGGCTGAACAATCCCAACTCTTTCAGCCGGGCCTCATACAGGAGGTTCTCCAGCCCTCAGATCATCTCTGTGGCCTCCTCTGGACTCGCTCCAACAGCTCTATGTCCTCCTTCTGTTGGGGATTCCAGAACTGGACACAGGGCTGCAGGTGGGATCCCACAGGAGACTCTGCTATGGACTGGCACCACCCCAGGCATCGTCTCAGAGGGGGCCAGCGATGGTCCTGGCACCATCGACCTGTGGGTCGGCCGACGTCCCCAGGATCGATGCCAGTGGGTCTGTGGGGATGGAGCACATTGCCCCGCAGCTGAGCCCTGGCCAGGAGAGGCCACGGGATCAATGCGGACTGAAGGAAATACGGCTGTGGACATGTGGCTTTTACAGCTTCCTTACTCAGAAAAGCTGGGTTTTATGGACTCCTGGTAATTGTCAATTAATTTTACTGAAGCCAGGGGCAGGAAGGCAGCCCAGCTCTTTAAGGGCACCCATGTAGGGGTGGGAAATGGGACAGCAGCCTCCTTTTTCCCACCTATTTGTCTGTACAGTCTGTGACAGTGCCAGGATTGATGCGATCCCTCCAAAACCCCAGCAACGACCAGTCCTGTGCTTATCTAGCCAGTGAAAAGGCAAAAAAAAGCAGCCTGGATGGACTTAGGAGTTGGCTGTAGCTCCAACCCGTGGCCACAGTCACCACCTCCCTTCTCCTCATCCCTCACCTTGTCATCAGCTCCATTTTTTCCCCATCCCGAAGGCAACCGGGAGCTCCAGAAACAAGACAGGTGGAGAGAATCCAGACCCTCCCAATTAGGCAATTTTTCTGAATGAAGGGTTCTGTTCTGCCCCTTGTCAGGAACCGGATTGACATAAATCCCAGGGCTGATTAGGGGCTTGTCATTTAGCACCTCTAATGCCTCCCTCCTAATAGTATTAAGGCCTCCTCAGCGAGACGCTAATGCAGTTTGCAGCTCCACCGTGGCGCCTGGGATTCGGCAGCCGAGCGCGCTGCAAAGTGAACGCATCTCTAATCGGAGCAGACAGTAATGAAACAATGAGCTGCCTCGACAGGGAACATGACGCAGGAAGAGGAATGGTCCAGGTATGCATCCTCACTCCGATTACTCAATGACTTAGCTCTGTCCTTCTTTCCCCATTCTCTCACGTACACTTCTTGCCTTGCTCTGCCCCTCAAAGCCTCACCATCCCAGCCTTCCCAGCACAGGAAGGACATGGAGCTGGTGGAGCAAGTCCAGAGGGGTCCACAGTGATGATCTGAGGGTTGGAGAACCTCCTGTATGAGGACAGGCTGAGAGACTTGGGGTTGTTCAGCCTGGAGAAGAGAAGGCTCCGGAGAGACCTTAGAGCAGCTTCCAGGAATGATAGGGGCTCCAGGAAAGCTGGGGAGGGGCTCCTGATCAAGATGGGCAAGGACAGAGGTTGAGAGGAATGATTTTCATCTGAAAGAGGGGAGATTGAGATGAGGTTTTGGGAAGAAATGTTCTCCTGTGAGGGTGGGGAGGCCCTGGCCCAGGTTGCCCAGAGCAGTGGTGGCTGCCCCATCCCTGGAGGTGTTCAAGGCCAGGTTGGATGGGGCTTGGAGCCCTTGATCCCGTGGGAGGTGGCCCTGGGTGGAACTGAGTGGGCTTTGAGCTCTGAACAAATCTCTGTTTTGATTAGCTGCTCTCCTAAATGATTTATAATCAGCATAACATAATAATGACAATAACTCCCTAATCAGATTAAAGCGCTCTCCATTTGTCTGGGGCTTTGCACTGTAATCTCTTCTTCCTCCTTCTGCCATCGATATGGTTTCCTCAGCCCAGCCCCTCGCTGAGCACAGCAGAGGGCTTTTCCAGCCTTTGCATCCTAGAATCATGGAATCATTAAGGTTGGAAAAGACCTCTAAGGTCATCCAACCATCAGCCCAACCCCACTGTGCCTGCTAAACCATGTCCCAAAGTGCCACGTCTACGTGTTCTTTGAGCCCCTCCAGGGATGGAGACTCCACCACTGCCCTGGGCAGCCTGGTCCAGTGCTTCACCACTCTCCCAGTAAAGGAATTTTCCCTAGTATCCAATCTAAACCTCACCTGACACAATTTGAGGCCATTTCTTCTTTACCTGGACTTTATATTCCAGGACACATCCTCTTTTCCACCCTAAAACTCTATCCGTGCAGCCGGAACAGGCAGGATGAGCCAGGAGGAATTTACTCCAGCAACAAAACCCAGCCCACGCTGCTGCCCTGCTAAAAGCTCAATTAGCACCATTCACAGTGACTCCCTCATTAGCCAGGCCAGCACAGGACAAATCTCATTGGACCCATAGGATCTGTGAGTGAAGTCCAGAAGGTGTTTCCATTTCTTTGGTTAATGAAGAAAAATAGTGCTGGAGGCGGCTGGAAGGAGAGGGTATCACATCAGGGAGCCAGGTGGGAGGACGGTGAGGAGAGAGGACTGTGTTAACACTGATTAATAATAAATCACCCCCATAATGAGCACTAATTAATAACAGCACATGCTTAAGCAATTGATTCCCAGTGAATGCCATTGTGCTGCCAGGATTCCACATTTCTCCAGTTAACCAAGCCGGTGGTACTGCTGGATGCTTCTGGCCATGATCGGGCGGGCTTCCAGGGGTCCAGAGGTGGGAACCAGCCTGGTTGCGGAGAAGGATCAGCCCTCACTGCTGTAGGAACAGACCCGAGAAAGGATGGGGAGCCACAGGTTAAGGAGCATCTCCCATCCCTCCATGCATCCTCCTAAACCTCTGCCCGTGCCAGCCAGCAGGTCCCAGGTCAGCAAGATATGCCTTGTCTGTGCTCTTCCCTGTCCAATGTTCACTTCCTGGGAAAAACACCACGAGACTTAGGTTTTCTCTTTTTTTTAGAATCACAGAATGGTTTGGTAGGGACCTCAAAGCCCATCCATTTCCACCCCTGCCATGGGCAGGGACACCTCCCACTGGATCAGGGCCTCCAAGCCCCATCCAACCTGGCCTTGAAACCCTCCAGGGATGGGGCAGCCACCACTGCTCTGGGCAATCTGGGCCAGGGCCTCCCCACCCTCATCATGAAGAATTTCTTCCTAATGTCCAATCTAAATCTTCCCCCTTCCAACTTAAAGCCATTCCCTCTTGTCCTGTCACTCCATGCCCTTGTAAAAAGTTCATCCCAAGCCTCCTTGGAGCCCCTTTCAATTCTGGAAGCTGCTCTAAGGTCTCCCTGGAGCCTTCTCTTCTCCAACCCCAACACTCTCAGCCTGTCCAGAGCAGAGGTGCTCCAGCCCTCGGATCCTCTCTGACCAGTTTCAGGTGTTTGCGCACAGAGAATATCCATGTGTGTGAGCCTAGCCAGGGTGCAGAGCCAAGCCCACCACTGCTTGCGGGAGGGGAGCACGGCTGCAGTGACCCATTTGTTCCCTGGCCCCTTCAATTCAGGGTGTGATAGATTGATACAGAGCTTTAATCAGTGTAACATATAAAGCACTTAATTTGCCTTATTAAAAGTCTGCACTTTGGATTTTCAGGATCCAGGAAATTAACTCAAGCACCTCAGCATTTATTTGATTGAAAGAGATTATAAATAATTCATGCCTTTTTCTTTGCATTCCGTGCCAGACCTGCCAGGGTGATGAGGGACCGGCAGTGGCTTCTGACATCCCTGCATCGCGGTGGTGGAACTGGTGTGCACTGGAGTGGCTCAGATGGGGTGATGGACACCAACAGAGCCTGGGGCAACCCTGAGAGATCATTCTGCGACAGAGAACCATCAGCGGATGGGCAACTGGGGATGGGTAACCATCAGCCAATAGAGATTTGGGGCTGGGGGACCATCAGCTGACGGGGATTTGAGGCTGAGGAACCATAAGACAATGGAGAATGGGGGCCGGTGCCTATCATCGTGCCCAGCTGAGGAGCTGGATGTCCCCTACAAAGGGCTGTGGAAGGCTAGAGGTGGCCTATAGGAGAAAGAGGAGGAGTGGGCTGAACCTGAACAAGTCAGACTTTGTCTGGCCATGCACTAGTCTCGATGTACTGGGAGGAGAGGAGAGGAGCCAGCCTCTGAAATCACCATGACAGTAAAGCTGAGGATTTCATCTATAATTCAGAGGAGCTGGAAAGTAGTTTAATAAAAAATCATCAAAACTAAAACAGTGGCTGAGACGGTAGAAATTTATGCCGTTGCTTTTGCTGAATGAGGATGCGGCGTGACCTTCAGACAGGCACAGTGCCCAGCCACGCCGCCGGGAGAGCCCAGAGCGGGCACATCCTGAGGGCTGAGGGCTACCTGTGGCCACCGTGCCACCTTGGGAAGGACTGAGGAGGTGAAGAACAGTGCAGGCGAAGAAAAATCTGCACGTGGGGTGTGTTTGCTGTGCAAGCCATGCATCATCCAGCTGCCTTCTTGGTGTGGGATGCACATCCCTGGAGCTGGGTGGCACCAATCAGCACAAGCTGAGGATCGCAGGACCATGTATCATCTGGTTGCATCTTGCAGTGTGGGATGTGCATCTCCAGGGCTGTGCAGCACCAACCAGCATGGGGTGAACATCCCAGGGCTGTGCATCATCCAGCTGCATCTTATGGTATGAGATGTTCATCCCTGGGGATGTGGAGCACCAGCCAGCATCCCGGAGCCATGCATTGTCCAGTTGCCTTCAAAGTGTGGGATGTGCATGGCTGGAGCTGTGCAACACCAACCAGAACAGGCTGAGGATCCCAGGACCACGCATCATCTGGTTGCATCTTGCAGTGTGGGATGTGCACCCCTGGGGCTGTGCAGCACCAACCAGCACGGGCTGAGCATCCTGTGGCCATGCATCATTCAGTTGCATCTTGTCATACAGTACACGCATCCCTGGGGACGCGGAGCACCAGCCAGCAGGGGCTGAGTATCCCAGGGGCTGTGCATCACTTAGCTGCATCTCTCGTGCATCTATAGCGATGCACAGGGGGTTCCACTGCAGGAAGAGCTGGAGTTCCCGAGGTTTGAGCGGAGAAGGAGCGGGGGGGGGGTTGTGTGTGCTTGGAGTTCAGCCCGCAGGAGCACCCGAGGCTGCGGGGATGGCTGGAGCGGAGCAGCAGTGGGGAAGAGTCCCTGCCCCGTCCAGCGGGTGCACACTGCCCCCCAGCGGCCACAGCTGGCCAGATGTGCCCCGCCGCTCCGAAGGGATGCTCGCCGAGCTCTTCACCCTGTCCTGCTCAGCCATGGGTGCGCTGAGCTGGCGGGGTCTCAGCTCCGCCGAGGATGGGGGAGAGGCGGGCTGGGAAGGGGAACTCCTTTCTTTCCCCACCCCTCTCACTGCAGATTCCTCTTTTTAGCAAACTTGAGGGCCACGTTGTCGTATTCATTGTCCCCCAACCACTCCTTGCCCTGGAGAAGGAACGGCTGCTGCAGCGGGACAGGTTTCTTGGGCACGGCGTAGTCATCTCTCTGAGGGTTGTAGGGGTACTCATGCCCCGTGGGATCCTCCGGGGCTGCCTGCAGCTTCCACGCCTCCCCCTTCACCTCCTCGGGCTCGTCGTAGACCGTGTGGGCACACGTACCCTCTGGTTCATCATAGATGTGGTAAGGCTTGGCAGCAGTGGGGCGTGGAGGGGGCTGCTTGCCCACCTGCCCCTCAGCCTCCCCAATGCTATCATAGAGGGGGTGCAGGACATCCTCAGGGTGATGGCCCCCGAATTTGTGAGCCATGAAGGTCTTGGCAATGGTGTCGAAGGGGACAGCATACTCAGATTCAGCATCCATCTTGGCTGGAGCATCCTGCCTCCAGCCCTTCTCTGGCATCGAGGGGTTTCCCCGGCGCAAGTTGCAGGGCTCGGCGTAGGGGCAGTCAGCACCACGGGAGGGCAGGAAGGTGCTCGGTGGCTCCCCAGTCCCAGAGGAGCTGCTGGGTGGCATCACCGCTTTGGCTTTTGCCACCTTCCCCATGGAGGTGGGCTCCTGCAAGGGGCTTTTGGTGCCACCGAGCTGCTCGTGCCCCTGCGCCCAACTGGGCTTCTTGGCATGGCCAAGTGGCCGGGAGGCATCGTCCCCAGGGCCACTCCACCGTGGCTCCTCAGCCCCCCGGCCCCGATGCACGTTGATGGCTGACTCAATTACCTGGAAGATCTCGTTGCCTTGCCTGGTCTCAAACTCAAAGTTGCCTTCTCCGGATGCACAGCGCCGGCCGGCCTCGAAGGAGAAGGTCACCTGGGGACGGATGGGATCAGGTCCCCGTGCCGCAGCCCACCGCCACCCACCCTTCCTGCGTCCCACTCACCTTATCCCGCCCAAAGCGCCGCAGGAAGCGGTAGGGCCAGCTGTAGATGATCTCCAAAGTCTGGAAATCCAGCAGCTCCAGTGCCTCCTCACCAGCTCGCAGAATGCACCGGCCCCAGAGCCGGCAGCGCTCAGAGGACTCTGTGGCCCTCATCGTCACCTCGAATGCTTGCCCCAAGCCAGCTGAGGATGGAGAAGGGTGGCATTTAACATGTGCAAGGAGCAGAGCTCCTCCTTGCAAGAGCAAAGCAGCATTTCCCACCCTAGAGAGACGCCATGGGGCTCATGACCCAGCAACTGGGGCAGCAGCATCCGGCTGATAAGGGCTCATGGGCTGCAGATGTGTGGGAGCTGCCTGATAGCTGCTGCACAGCGAAATGCAGCCCTGCCAAACCGCAGAGCAGGAAGAGAACATAGAGGCTATTTCAGGAGAAGACCTCCCAGCATGTTGCCTGCACACAGCCACAGCAGGAGCTTCCCCCCTGCTGCAAACCCAGCCAAGGTGTCTGGTGATGAGACACTGTGGGACCCCACCTGGAGCCCTGTGTCCAGGTCTGGGATCCCCAGCATAAGAAGTACATGGAACTGTTGGAACGGGTCCAGAGGAGGCCATGGAGGATCCAAGGGCTAGAGAACCTCCTGTACGAGGACAGGCTGAGGGAGTTGGCCTTGTTCAGCCTGGGGAAGGGAACGCTCTAAGGAGACCTTAGAGCAGCTTCCAGTACTGAAAGGGGCTCCAGAAAAGCTGGGGAGGGGCTCTGGATCAGGGAGGGGAGGAAGAGGACAAGGGGGAATAGTCTTAAGCTAAAAGAGGGGAGATTGAGATGAGATCTTAGGGAGAAATGTTTCACTGTGAGGGTGGGGAGGCCCTGGCCCAGGGTGCCCAGAGCAGTGGTGGCTGCCCCATCCCTGGAGGGGTTCCAGGCCAGGTTGGATGGGGCTTGGAGCCCCTGATCCAGTGGGAGGTGTCCCTGCCCATGGCAGGGGGTGGCACTGGATGAGCGTTGAGGTCCCTTCCGACCCAAGCCATTCCGTGATCCCATGACATGTGCTGCCTCTTGTGCAAGCAAACCCAGGTCCCCAGCTCCCTCCCCACCTCCTGGTCCCTACCTTTGCCCCGAGAGCTGTAGAGGGAGTTTTCCTCCATGGAGAACTCGCCATCGGTGCCCAGCGCGCTCTGATGACCATCCTTGCCTGCTGCCTGCTCTTCCCTGCTCCTCTGCGAGGGAAAGAGCAACGAGTGAGTGAGGGCACTGCACAGCATCTGTCCTGCCTTCCCCATCGCAGCCAACCCTTGGGGTTCTCCCACATGGATTCCACTGTCTCCCATACCCCACTTCTCCCTGTCTGGCACATACCGGGAAGGCCAGCTCGCACAGCTTCTGGATCCAGCCAGCCACCTCGGTGCCATCAGTGGCCAGGAGGTACCGCTTGTCTGTAGTCTCCAGCAGGAAGGGGACGGTGTCCTTGGGGCAGCCAGCATCGCCGCTCACCTCTGCCACGTGCACGCAGTCACTCAGCTTGACCAGCCGCTTGCTGCTCTCGCCCTTCCACAGCTTTTCGGCGGCCTGTGGTGCTGAGCCCTCAAATAGCTCCAGGCGGGCGATGGAGCAGGAGCTTTCCCGGTAGAGGACGCCCCAGAACTTCTTCCATTTCTGCCATGGAGAGAAGCAGTGAGAAGAGTGAAAACCCAGCACTGACCGGCTCTGCTTGCACCCTTCCAGCAGTTTTCATCCCCTTGGAATCACATGTGAGCAAAGGGCAGGACATTGGAGCAAACCCCTCCATGTCCAGACAGGTTCTTGCACCCTTGGCCAGGCTGGTTGGTCAAAGCAGGGCATGAGATGAACTGGGCAGCATGGGGAAAAGCATTCCTGACACATGGAATAGCCAGTGGCAAGGCTTTTCCAGATAAGAAAGGCCTCAGCAGCATCACAGGCTGACCTAGCACTGGGATCCATCCCACGTCTCCATCCTCCCAGAGATGGGAGAGAAAGTTTTGCACCAACATTTGAGCATCCTCCACAGCAGCTCCACACACTGGAGACCTGGTGGACCCAGCAGGCTTTGCCTTTTTTTCTGGGGACCATGAAGGTGGTCTCCTTCACCATGACTGTTCTCCTGCCTTGCCCATGCCTTCGGAGCCCCTGCGGAAGGTGACCGTGGGAAGCAAGACTCGGCTCTTCCTCCCACCCAGGCACAGAGCCGGAGACGCCCTGATGGCTCCTTCCCCTTCTTGCACAAGCCATTGCCAAACACCGGCCATTCTCAGCCACTGAAGCAACGCGGCACTGTGGTTGCAGCAGCTTCTGCTGCAGCTCTGGCTTGCATCAAAGAGCCTCTGCCGGGGGACCTGGTGGGGAGGTCCTCTTGGTAGCTTGTCCCCAGTTCCTTCCTTGTAATCAGTGCCTTCTTTATTCCCAGAACATTCCTTGCCGCCAGCGCTTTCCTTGTCCTCAGCACCTTCCTTCTCGCAAGCACTTTCCTTGTTCCCAACACTTACCTTGTCCTTGGCACGTTCTTTGTCCCCAGTGCCTTCCTTGTCCCCAAAACCCTAACACGCTGGTGGAGAGCTGAAGGATGGTTGGGCAGCCAACGGGTGGGAGCATCCCATTCCCTTTGACTGCAACCCCCCCGGTAGTCCCACATCCAGCCCAGCCAAGCCACAGAGCATCTCCTCACCACCTCCTCACCTTCCCAAAGGTCTGCTGCAGCTGGAGGTAGAGCACACCCTGCTTCACCACCACCTCCTCCATCCTCCAGCCAGCAGCATCCTCCGCTGCTGCCCCTCCGTTGCCGTCCCCCCCCCACCCCACAGCTCCGGGGGGGTCTCAGTCTGTCTGCACACCCCTGTCCCGCTGCCGAGCTGACGGGTTGCACTGTCTAAGCATGTGACGTGTGGTTGGGTTCTTCTGTTTCCTACACTCGCGCCGCGTGGGCTTGGGCTTCCTGCGCCTCTGAATTTACCATAAAGGGCAGCCAGCGACACACAGCCCTGCCTCAGCTTTCCCGTCTGTGAAATCGCTGTTTAATATCTTCATAGGTGATATTACCAAGACATTGAAGGCACCCTCGGCAAGTTTGCAGATGACACCAAGCTGAGGGGTGCACCTGGCACACCAGAAGGACGGGAAATCATCCAGAGGGGCCTGGAGAAGTGGGGCTGTGAGAACCTCAGGAGGTTCAACAAGGCCAAGTGTAAGGTCCTACACTTGGGTCGGGGCAATCCCCGGTTTCAGTACGTGATGGGGGATGATGTGATTGAAAGCAGCCCTGCAGAGAAGGATTTGGGGGGTTCTGGTCGATAAGAAGCTCGACACGAGCCAGCCACATGTGCTCGCAGCCCAGAAACCAACCGTGTCCTGGGCTGCATCCAAAGCGGTGTGGCCAGCAGGGAGGGATGGGATTCTGCCCGTCTATTCCTCTCTTGTGAGACTCATCTGGAGGATTGTGTCCAGTTCTGGAGTCCATAAGAAGGAGAGGGAGCTGTTGGAACGGGTCCAGAGGAGGCTACAAGGATGATCCGAGCACCTTCCCTACGAGGACAGGCTGAGAGAGTTGGGGTTGTTCAGCCTGGAGGAGAGAAGGCTCTGAGGAGACCTTAGAGCAGCTTCCAGTACCTGAAGGGGCTCCAAGAAAGCTGGGGAGGGGCTGATCATAAAGGCTTGTGGTGGCAGGATGAGGGGGAATGGAGATAAACTGGAGAGGGGCAGATTTAGACCAGATATAAGAAGGAATTTCTTCACGATGAGGGTGGGGAGGCCCTGGCCCAGGTTGCCCAGAGCAGTGGTGGCTGCCCCATCCCTGGAGGTGTTCAAGGCCGGGTTGAATGGGGCTTGGAGCCCCTGATCCAGGTGGGGTGAAACTGGCTGGGCTTTGAGGTTCCTTCCAACCCACACTAGTCTATGACTCTATGAAGTGGGTCCAGCAGCTCCAAGGGATGCTCCAGTGGGAAAATGACCCCTTGACTCTGCTGAGCTGCCCACTCCCAAGCACAGTGCAGAGCCCAGTCAAACCAGTGGTCCCAGTAAGGAGCGATGAGGAGGAGGGAGGAAAAGGCTGTGGGCAGCACTGGGGTGTTAAACCAGCACCCTGCACCAGTGCTCCCAGTTACCCCAGTCCAGTATCAGTGCTTCCAGTGCCCCAGCGTACAGCGCCAGTGTTCCCAGTGCCCCAGTAGCACCTGTACCACCTCTCCCAGTTACCCCAGTCAGGGAGAAGCCTTGTACCCTAGCAGCCTCTGCACCAGTGCCCCCAATTAGCACAGTAGCAGAGCTTCCAGTGCCCCCACTGTACGGCACTAGTGCTCCCAGGGCCCCAGTAGCCCCTGCACCAGTGCTCCCAGTTACCCTAGTCAGGGAGAAGCCTTGTGCCCTAGCAGCCCCTATGCCAGTGTTCCAAGTTACCCCAGCACCAGTGCTCCCAGTGCCCCCAGTGGCCCAGCAGCCCCTGCCCTGGTGCCCAGACGTGCATGGGATGACAGGGGCAGGAATAGGAGCTGGAGCCTCGGCACTGGCTAGGATAACTGGGAGCACTGGTGCAGGGGCTGCTGGACCACCTGTGCTGTGCAGCTACCTCCTGTGCTGCACTAGGAGCACTGGTGCAAGGAGCTGGCTGCAGAACCGTGGTTGTAAGACAATGGAAGGACTCGTGCTTGGGGAATTGGGAGCACTGGTGCAGGGTTGAAGGAACTGGGAGCACTGGTGCGGAGCCTGCTGGGCCACTGGGGTCACTGGGAGCACTGGTGCAAAGAGCTGGCTGCAGAGATGTGGTTGTAGGACACTGGGAGCACTGGTGCATGGACTGAAGGAACTGGGAGCACTGGTGCAGGGGCTGGGTGGAACTGGGAGCATTGGTGCAGAGACTGCTGTGGCATTGGGAGCACTGATGCAAAGAACTGCAGGCAGGGACATGGTTATAGAACACTAGGAGCACTGATGCAGGGCGTACTAGGGCAGGAAGCTTGTCCCTCACTAGGGAAACCAGAACCATTGCTGCCGAGCACTCGAGGCACTGGGGGGGACGCGGCCCCTTTAAGGGCGCTGTCAACAAACCCGCCCGTCCGCGCGTCGCTCCCGTCGTGACGTCACCGCGCCGCAGCGGGGACTCGACTATCGCTTCTGCACATGCGCGACGCTCGCGGTGCAGGGAGCTGAGAGCTTACGTCGGGCATCTACGCATGCGCTTAGGCTAGTGGGGGTGAGTGGGTGTGGCCATAGGGAGAATCGGGTGTGGCCATAAGTAGAAGGGCGTGTCTGATGGCTCTGCGCGTGGGCAGTCGTCAGGGAGGCTCGGAGAGGGGGCGTGGTCAACTCTTTCTGAGGCGGGGGAGTGTCCGGAAGCGCTGCGCATGCGGAATCCGAGGAGGGGCATGGTCAGTGCTTTGCGCATGCGCGCCGGGAGGAAGGGGCGTGTCCGTAAGCTCCACGCATGCGCAGCGCGCGGTGGGGGGGCCGTTGGGCGCCGGGGGGAGTGGAGCATGAATGGAGCAAAATGGCGGATCATGTGCAGGTGAGGGGGGGCTGCGCCGCCCCACGGCCCCAACGGCCCCGGCTTTCCCTCCCTCTTCCGGCCCACCGGGCGCTGCCCCGGGGCCGGGGTTGGGCGGGGTAGAGGGGGTGCGGTGCGGCCTGGCCCGGCCCGGCGCGGGGAGGCGGGGGTGGCGGCAGCGGGCCTGCAGGCCCTGAGGCGCCGTGGAGCGGCCGCCGGGGCGCAGCGCCGCCTCTGGGGGATAGGCCGCGGCGGAGGGATGCGTGGCGAGTGCTGTGGGGGAAATGGGGGCGAGCAGCCTGGCTTGGCCGGTGGCACGGGCCTCCCCGTGCGCTGGTGGGGCCTCCCTGAGCACCTGCCGGGGCTTCACCGCTTACCCGTGCACCGGTCGGGCCTCCCCGAGCACAGGACGTGGCTTCACCTCCTCTCTGTGTAGTGCTGAGGCCTCTCCGTGCACGGGCCGGGGTTCCCCCCACTCCCTGTGTTGCGGTGGAGTCTCCCCGTGCACCGGCCGCGGCTTTACCGCCTCCCCGTGCACCGCTGAGTCTCTCCGTGTACCGTCTGGGCTTCCCTGTGCTCTGGCCATCTTCCCGTGCACCAGTCGGGGCTCTCCTGTCCCCCCATGCACTGCTGAGGTCTCCCTGTGCACCGGCCCTGGCTTCACCACCTCCCGGCTCACCTGCCAGGCCTCCCTCCTCTCCCCTGTTCCCCAGCCCAGAGTCCCCCCTCCCGTTTCCCCGTGGTCTCTGCCTCCTCCCACTGCCACCGTGGAGTTTTCCAGCAACGTCGGTAGCAAACAGTTGGGAAAAGGACTCTGGGACCCCACTTGGACACAACCAGAGCCCCATCTCCCGCCACCCTTCTCCCAGGGTCTCTCAGCCTCCATCCCACCTTTGGGATACACATTCCTGCCTCTTGCAGCCAGGCTTGGTTTTTGTTCCAGCAACGAGAGAGAGTCTTGATCTGTAAGTAAAGTGGTTTGGTTGGTGTTATAAACAACCCCCTGCGTGGAGAAGAGCGTTGAGGTCATGGACAGGAGCCGGGAGGCAAATCCAAGGTGACAGTGGATCTGACAGAGGGGCAAGATGGGAAAACTCGCGTCCCAAATAGTGGGGCCGAGTGGAAGCCCCTCAGCATTGATGGAAGGACAGGATGGAAAGCCCTCAGCATTACTGTACAGGTCATAAGGAAGTCTCTCGGCTTTGATGTAGGGGTTGGATGGAAGCCCCTCGGCTTTGAGGGACAGGCAGGATGGAGACGCCTTAGCTTTGATGTAGAGCGTGGATGGAAGCCCCTCAGCTCTGCTGGGGTGGCTAGGTGGAAGCCATTCCATATTGACAGAGGGGTCAGGTGGAAGCCCCTTGGCTCTAACGTAGGCATCAGATGGAAGCCTCTTGGCTCTAATGTAGGGGTCAAATGGAAGCCCCTCAGCTTTGACAGAGGGGTTAGGTGGAAGCCCCTTGGCTCAGATGGAGTGTTTGGATGGAACACTGCGATTATTGCTGATGGTGACTTCAAAAGTTAAAACTAGGCCCAGGTCGGGGAATGGTGATGGGTTTTGCATACTGTTTGAGTTGAACTTGCCAAGGATTTGCAGGTGTCTGAAGGGCCAGCTGATCCGTCATGGTGGTTACATATTATCTATGCAACTTTTAAATAAATATGTTCTTCCCATCATCCCTGCACAAACCACAAGGGTGAGCAGTTTATTAACTCTATGCAGAGCCGGGCAGCGCTCAGGTTGTCTGGCAAGCGTTCCCTTGGGTGATGTCAGGGAAGGAGAGGAATTCCTGCATCGTTAAACAATTCGCAGGCTCTGAATTTAGCAAAGAATCTATGAAATTGTTTATTGTGAGTTGAGCTCTACCTTTAAAACTCAGCTAGAGGGACACTGAGGGCAGTGAAGCAGCATCTCTCATTGCTTTAAAACTGTGCTTCGTGCCCTGCTTTTCTGTGTTAAATATTGAATTGAGCAAATGGAAATCAGAGCCGTAAGAACAGGGTTGCAGTCGCTGTATTCAACTTGGTTAAAGTTTAACGGCAGGGGTTTGGAAGATGTTTCACTCGGAGGAAAACTGATTTGCACACACAGGCACCTGCAGCTCGGGGCGGTTCCTGTACGGGGCAAACAGCTGACAAAATCGTTATGTGCTCTAACTGGATGGGGTTTGCTTGCTCTTTATTGCCGTGTCTTCTCTCTGCTGCAGGTAAAGGCTCTGAAGAGCCTATCAAAGGGAGACTGTGAGGTTCCCTTTATAACTGGATTTTTGCTGCTGGAGGAAATAATGGGGTTTATTAATAAACTTTAGGTGTGAGATCTGCCTGAAGCACCAGGCTGATGGACGTGATTTGAGCTACATTGCAAGACTCCTCTCAAACGTCATGTTTGTTTAACAGAGCGGTTCCAAGTTACCCAGCGTCGCAGGATCTTGGTCCTGTGCTGTAGGAGTAGGTCCTATTGTAAGGGGAACAGGGATTTGTAAGGAAACCTTGGCTGTCAAAGCTGTGTGGAATTTAGCAGGTTAGGAAAGTCTTGCTGCTGCTCTGTGATAGCTTCAGTTTGGGAGTTCTATGTTTGCAGTGGAACTTCTGGAACCATACCTGCTGCGTGGTGAAACACAAACCCATCGTTTATAGACTGCACCTGGGCTGAAGTTATTTACTTTACAGTGTTGAGCAACAGTGAGGGTGATGGCAAACTTTTAAGGTCATGATGAAGGAGAATATCTTGTTTTCGTCTTTGAAAACAGATGTCGTTTGGATGGTGAGCGGGGCAACCCGTGGTGTTGGTGGGAACGGTGCAGTCAGAGCCGTCTGTGGGGCTTTCCCTTGAGCAGCGCTTCATAGGGGCACTGTTCAGCGCCTGGAAACAGAAGCAGCACTGATACAGGAGCAGGGAGAATCAGATGATTCTGTGTGGCTGGGAGTCCTAAGGTCCTAAACCAAATCACTGCACAGTGACTTTTCCACTGCTCACAAAGCTTGTACAGCCTTGTTTTGGATTTGTACTCTAGGTCTTGTGAGCATCACTTGAACTCGCTCACAGCAGAGGCAGAGGAAAGCAGTGAGGATGTCATTGCAATTAGCTCTGCAGGTTAATACAAGTCCTCTTCCAGCTTTTTTTTTTTTACCCTTCTTGGAAACAGGTCTATATTATATTTGTTTTTCTTCCACTTTCCTTGCCCCTTAGATGTTTCTGTGTTGCTGCCCTAAACCAGGACACACTGTGTGTGAACATTCTACGGGAGAGCGTTTTGTGCAGGATGATGCTGAATTCTGTGACTTTGAATTCTTCATTCATCTCGAATTTAAAAAAAAACATTGCAGTGATTAAAAATTGTCACTCTGACATGTAGTATTGCCTGTTCTCAGTCCTTGACTCCACAGCTTTGACAGCCAGAGATTTGGGCCAGCGTGAGGCAGCGTGTCAGGTGCCAAGGGGCTGCTTGTAATCAAAATGTTGGCTTGGAGAGGAGCAGCTGGAGAAGAAGAACCTAGGGGTGCTGGGCAATAGTCAGCTGAACGTGAGCCAGCAGTGGCCCAGGTGGCCAAGAAGGCCAACAGCATCCTGGCTTGCATCAGGAATAGTGTGGCCAGCAGGAGCAGGGAAGTGATTGTGCCCCGTACTTGGCACTCTTGAGGCTGCACCTTGAATCTTGGGTTCAGTTTTGGGCCCCTCACTCCAAGAAGGACATTGAGATGCTGGAGTGCATCCAGTGAAGGGGATTGGAGCTGGGGAACGGTCTGGAGTCCAGGAGTTCTGCGAGCAGCTGAAGGACCAGGGGCTGTTTAGCCTGGAGAAGAGGAGGCTGAGGGGAGACCTCATCATGATCCACAACTGCCAAAAAGGAGGTTTCAGCAAGTTAGAGGTTGGTCTCTTTTCCCTGGTAGCCAGTGACAGCACAAGGAGAAATGGCCTCGGGATGCGCCAGGGGAGATTTAGGTTGGATATCAAGAGGAATTTCTTGACTGAAAGGGTTGTCCACCTTTGGGCCAGGCTGCCCAGGGAGGTGGTTGAGTCGCCATTCCTGGAGGGGTTTAAAAGATGAGCAGGTGTCATACTTGGGGACATGGTCTGGTGGCAGCCTTAGCGCAGGGCTGGACTGATGGTTGGACTGGATGATCTTGAAGGTCTTTTCCAACCAAAACCATTCTATGCCATAACAAATCCAGTGTCTGAAAAGGAAACCACATCCGTTTTTTTTTTGCTTCCTCACTATCCAGTTTGAGTTTCAGGACTGAGCATTTCAAATCCCAGAGGTTGGCATGGAGTTTTCCATCATTTTACCTGGTAAATGAGCTGACAGTGCTTTGCTCCAAGCTGTAAAAGGTCCGTGTTTGGATCAGTTGTGTGTGTGCAGGTTCAGGAGCTCTGCCGGGCACTGCAGAGACGAGCAACTGCTGTCATCTCAGTGGGAAGAACACCCTGTAGAAGTATATTTGGGTGCCACTCTGTCCTCACATCCCTCATGTTGGTGGCTCTTGTTCTCTTCTAGACTATTTCCTAGGGCAATTCTTTCTCCATCCCTGGAACTTTTCTCCCTAGTGTGTTTCTGTATTCTAAAGGATGCTGGTTTGGCTCTAATGCAGAATCTAATTTGGCTCTTCAAATCTATAACGTTCGGCTCGCTCCAGAGGAAACCCTGGAGACCGAGGTGCGTGTTTCCTATTGGATATCTCGGTAACCTTGTCCTTGCTTGGTAAAAGAGTCGCAGCGCAGCCTGCTGCCCAGCTACCAATTGCTTGGGATACTTTTCAATTTGTTTTAGTTCCAGCTTTTACATTCTGCAAGCCATTGGAGCTCTATCTCAGAGCAGCCCACAGCAGTGCTTTGGGCCCAGGGAGGGGGAAGCACAGCTCTGACTGAAAATAGAGCAAATTTCTTTTGCAAATTAGGCTTTTTTTTTTTTTTTTTAAGTTATGTCCTTTTTTTAACTGCCCTGCTCCACACTGGAGTTGTAGGATACCAGGGGTAGGTGTTTGGAGCTGGATTTCAGCTGAAGGAAGGAGGGACAGAGTTGCAATTCAGTGCCCCAAGATCAAACCTTGACCTAAAAAATGTGGATGCTCCTTTTCAGTGCCACCAGGAGTTTATTCCCTGTCCCTTGGGGCTACTTGGGAGGTTCCTTCGGGTGCAGGTAAGGTGTCTGGTACATTGGTGCTGGCAGCAGACAGCTCTGCTTCTGCTCCCGCTGATGCTGTTCTATCCAGGACAGCTCACCTGAAGATTCCAAATTCCGGCAGCATGAAGTGGGAAGGCAAAGCTCTGCTTGTGTGCACTGGATGCTTGGAGTGGTGGTGTAAGAAGGGCAGAGCGGGACTTTGAGCAGGTGGGCAGGTGGATGGTGGTCTCTCCCTGCTCCAGCGGCCTAGCTGTGCACCTCATCTAGCCAGCGCTAATGCCATCAGAGAGGATTTGTTCATTTTAATCATTTTAAGAGAACACTGAATGCTCTGTAGCTAGGGAACTCTGTTACTGTTAATAAAGCCTCGCTGCCCTTGGTTCTGGGCACTGTGGTTGTGTTTTGAGGCTGTAGGGCTCAGGCTTAGTAAAGCAAAGGCCAATAAGTTACATTTTTACTACTAAAATTTGCCAGCAAACGTGTAATTTTTGTCTTTCTGCTTCTAAACTGTGTTTTTAAGGAGATATTTATGAGTAGCTTCTGCTGCTTTCCTGGTGATACAGCCATGTGGCTTCACTGCAAGCATCTCAGGGTGTTTTTGCAGGAGTAACCAGTGTTCTGTGTCTGAGGACACTCTTGTTTTCCTCACCGTAATTATACTGGCACATCTTTGGCCTTTTGTCTTGGTCCAACCTGGCTCCCAGGAATTTCTGCACATCTTCAATTTTGATTTGCAAGAGGCTTTTTATCAGGGTTAGGGAAGATGATTTTCAGCTGAAAGAGGGGAGATAGAGATGAGATCTTAGAAGGAAATGTTTTGCTGTCAGTGTGGGGAGGCCCTGACCCAGGTTGCCCAGAACGGTGGTGGCTGCCTGATCCCTGGAGGTGCTCAAGGCCAGGCTGGATGGGGCTCTGTGGGAGGGCAGAGGTCCTTGTGTGCTGTGGTGCCTATCATCCTGCAGAACCCGGAGCACAGGTTACACCCAACACTGTTTGCTCACAGGAGCATCTGACAGGCCAGAATTTACCTGGTACAAGTCCTGCGTGTAAATCAACACCAAGCTCTGGACTAAGAAGCAGTGTTTTAGCGTTAGGAGAGTAAAACACATTCCATCTTTTAGCAGACCTTCTCCTCTGTCCCTTGTTTGAGATCATTTCTACTGTATACGTGGTGTAAGAACCCTTCTTTCTGCTCGCAGTGTTTTGGTAGTTTAAAGTGTGGGTTTCTAGCTGAACTTGTTAAATTGAAATTTACAGTTCTTCTATCATATTGTTCAGTATCCTTGTATAATGACGGGGATGTTATTGCGGTATCATCCTGGGTTTGGGTTGAATTCCTGTTTGAAAACTCAATGCCCTCATATCACCAGGTCAGTATTTGAACGTGGTGATTACAAGAGTTATAGTCCAAGGACATTGTGCTGCGAAATGCTAATTCTGTTGTTTGTCTTCAAGCCCTTGATAAAGTCTGTGGCCAACGCTAGTTTAACCAGTAAGGTGAAGGTGATGTGCAGTTCTTGGATCCCTTTGCTGTTTCTGGATGGTGAGATGAAGCAGCCTTGTAGTAGCTTCAGTGTTTCATACGGTTGGAGGAACCTCCAGAGTTTTCAGGGTGTCTGGAAGGCTTCTGTTCACCTTGGAGCAGAGCTTTGGGTCTCAAACAAATCCACATGCTGTGAATTCAATGCAATTGCAGATCTGTTGCCATGAGGGGCTTGGGTTTGAGTTGTTGGGGTCTTTGGTAGTTGATTCCCATTTGGGTGAAACTTCCCACTGGCAGTGCTGTGACTTGTGGTATCGATCGTAACACCTGAAGGTGGCTTGTTCTGCAAAGCTGTGGCCCCAAAAGTTGGCTGCGGTCCCTGTCAGAGAAGATGAGACCCA
Organism: Cuculus canorus; assembly: GCF_017976375.1. NCBI lineage: Eukaryota > Metazoa > Chordata > Aves > Cuculiformes > Cuculidae > Cuculus > Cuculus canorus. The sequence continues at coordinate 276,374 of NC_071426.1, read as the reverse complement.
GAAATGTAAAAGCCAGCTTGCCCTGTAGTGCAGTTGCCTTCATTTTCCTCCCTTGGCTCTGATATCTGCTGTGAGGCTGCTTACCCCTCGTTCCATATCCTGAACATGGTGGAAGGGTTGAAAACTGTTTTCTTTTCCACCTGTATAAGGAAATACAAGGGAAGTTGGGGGAAGAATCTGTCACCTAAAAAGCCATTTTCTGTTCATTTGGATCATTTTGTAAATTAACGTTTCTTCCTAGAGTTCAAAGAAATAATATTGCTCAGTGAAAATCAGCAGAATGGAAGGTGTGTTACTGGTGTTAGGGTGGTACTCTACCGCGAAGCCCACCGGGATTACCCTGCTATCAAAACAGATAAGGAGTGATCCCCCACAATGCTAACAGTGCCACATGGAGCATTGTTTCGTAGCTCCAGCTCCTGCTCCCATCATGTAGCAACAGCGCTTCCAGTCTGTCTATACCATACAGACCTGTGCAGGCAAAGAACCCTGGTGCCTCTTGTCTGGTTCTGTAGTTTTGAGGCACAAAATATGGGCTGTCTCCTTCCAGAATAACCATCAGAGGTGTCTTTCAGACTGAATACCCAGAGCCTGATCCTGTTTGCTCCCTAGAGCTGTAATTACACCTGGAGGTGTCCGGGATCCACTGCTAATATTCATAATAGGAAAAATGCTTCTGTCTGCTGTGAGAGGTGTAGCGACCTTGGGATCTGCCTGGTCCCTGTGCCCTCACTCCAAATGGGGAATGCTGCTTGCATGGCAGACTCCTGTCTTTTTATAATACGTCCTGTGGTTTTTACTAACAGGTAGAAAAGATTTAAAGAGGTTTGACTCATTCCTGTCTTCATTTATCCAGTGTTGTTGTTGGTGTCCTTGCTGTTTCCTAATTTCTTGATTGCCGCTCCTTAGGAAACAGACAGCCTTTACCAAACAAAAAGCTCTCAGATGCACAGGGAATGTTCGGCTGTGATGGAGAGGTGAGAAGGGTGCGATTGCTGCAGCCATAGATCAGCTGCGACATTGAAATGAAAAAGTAAAGAGAAACAGGAGGGACCCTTTCTCCCATTGTTGGTGCTGCTTCAGCCTCTCCTTTTTCCTTCCCAAAGTGGAGCGTCTATGTGCTGCCATTACCAGGCTGATGGTGCTGCTGTCCTTGCCTTGGGCCGTGCTGAGTCCTCCCACCAGGAGAGAGGCCTTTCTTGGGACAGAAGTCAGCAATTCACCCATTCCTAGGTATTACATCACCAGAGATCTCTTAATACCACTTACAACAGATTCAGTGCAGATTGGAGGCGGGAATGCTTGCCTTCAGTTTGGTGGGACTCTGTCATGGTGTAGAGGCAGTTTCGTCAGCACAGGGCATGGTTTATCATCCCAGAAATTAGCTGACTTTTAAAGATATTAGAAGCCTGGAACAATGCTTCACTTTCAGTAAAGAAATTTTCCTATTATCCAATCTAAACCTCCCCTGATGCAACTTTCTCTCGTCCTATCGCTTGTTGCTTGGGAGAAGAGCCCAGCACCCACCTCACCACAACGTCCTTTCCAGCAGCTGCAGAGAGCGATGAGATCTCCCCTCAGCCTCCTCTTCTCCAGGCTGAACAATCCCAGCTCCCTCAGTTGCTTCAAGAACCCCTGGGCTCCAGCCCCTTCACCAGCTCCATTGCCTTCTCTGGACACACTCCAGCCCCTCAACATCCTTCTTGTACCAAGGGGTCCAAAACTGAAGACACAATTCGAGATGCAGCCTCACTAGTGCTGAGTACAAGGGGACGATCCCTTCCCTACTGTGTTTCAGCTGAAAGAAGGGAGATTGAGCTAAAGAGGGGAGACTATGAACTAAAGTGTTCAGGGGGAAGGAAAAATTGGTGATGGTCTCTTCCCACTTTTGAGTTGTCCTGGAGGTGCACAGGTAACACTTCTGGAGTGCCTTGTGTGCTCATGGTGGTCACAGACACCAGCATCTCCCTGTCTGACCTGCAGTTGCCCAGCACCATGAAGTCTGACTTGCTTTATAACATACAGGGGAATCGGTTGATGGCTATTGGAATGGGTGAACGTGCTTGGACCGAAAATAACTGTGTTAACCACATTGCAGGATCTCTTGCTCAAGGATTCAGTAACCGTAAGGCAGGAGGAAGGAGTGTCTTAGACACAACGCATGCCTGGAGGATTTACAAGGCACATCCTTTGGACTAAAACCCACCAGGCAGCAGAAGAGTTTGGATTGATCTTGTTAAGCCGGATACTCGATTGTAGGTGTCTGAATCCGTGGGGTTGTTGCTTGCGTGCTTCCCAAGCAGCCAGGGCTGGCTGTGTCCGCTCCTGCTCTCTCTCCAACTCTGCCATCTTGAGCGTGCCGAGCACAGCCGGCATTCCCTCAGTTTTCTGAAATGGTAACTGTCAACGTGGCGAAGTCAAACTTGATTGAACCAAACCTGCCGAGAGCTCATTGCAGCCCTTGGATGTAAAGAGTGTTGCTTAAGCAATCGTGTAATCCAAGATCAATTCCATCACCATCCCCCAGGGACTCCTGTTAGGTCGCTGCTACTTCCCTTGTAGTATTTATCATTTTAAAGATGATCACACGTTGTTTATCTTCACCACAGGGAAAACACTGAACAGTGACGAGTTTTATTTGTAGCTTGTGGGATAAATGAGATTGATGGGTTAGGGTTTTTTGCACATTTTGAGCTTCCCAGCTGCTTGCAGTGGCCAAGCATCAGAGGCTGAGATCGTACAAAGGTGATGGCACATACAGAGGGGACTCATTTCTATTAAAGAAATGAGCACTAAAATGATGTAAGGTTTATATGAGGTGAATGGATTGGCAATTCCTACCCAGCACATCTGGAGAAGGGAACGGAGCTGGGGAAGGGGCTGGAGCCCAGGGATTCTGGGAGCAGCTGAAGAACTTGGGGCTGTTTAGCCTGGAGAAGACAAGGCTTAGGGGAAACCTCATCACTCTCTGCAGCTCCTGGAAAGGAGGTTGTGGTGAGGTGGGTGCTGGGCTCTTCTCCCAAGTAACAAGCGATAGGACGAGAGAAAGTGTCCTCAAGTTGCACCAGGGGAGGTTTAGATTGGATATTAGGAAGACTTCCTTTGCTGAGAGAGCGGTGAAGCACTGGACCAGGCTGCCCAGGGCAGTGGGGGAGTCTCCATCCCTGAAGGGGCTCAGAGATGTGGCACTTTGGGACATGGTTTAGCAGGCATGGTGGAGTTGAGCTGATGGCTGGACTGGATGAACTTAGAGGTCTTGTTTTTTACTGTACTCTGGGTGTACTCAAATGTGTTTATGGAACAGGGTGTGTACAACTGCAGAGAAATCCTGGGATTTCAGTGCCATCGTGCAAGGAGCAGATAAGAGCAACTCAGAAGGCTGGGAGCCAGGAAGGAGGAGGTGATTGGTGTCTCCCGTGACTGCAGTTCTCTTCCTAAAACGCTAAAATGCCATCCCAACAGCTGCGAGAGTCACCATCCCCAGCTCCCTGTGACCCTGTGCCCCCATGAATTCCCCTTTCTCCTTCCCTTTTCAACTTCCACTTCCCTGTTTCTTCCATCGCTGTCTTGTGAGATGGTTTTACAAAGAGTTTTTGGAGCTGTTTGTTCTTAAGCAGCACTGAACACCAGTTTGGGTGGTTGCAATCGTGCCTTTAGTGCTCTGCATGCCTTCCATCCTGTAGTAGAGCATGTGTGGGATGCCGGAGTATCTTCCTGGGTCACATTCTCTGCTCTCTCATGCCGGAGCCCTTATCTGAAGCCTGCAGAGCCCTTACCCTCCGTAATCGTTGCACTAAATGGTACATTTTTTTATCTTGGTTGGAAGAGGAGGCATTGCCTGGTGTCGGTAGGGACATAGTCCCGCTAACTGTACTCCAGTGCCTGAGCTGCCCTGCCTTTCGGAGCTGGAGGAAGGCTGTAGCCTGATTTCTGCCCTGACAGCAGAGAGAAGGGACCTGCACTGCCTTCCACACAGCGATGGGAAAATGTGCTGGAAACTTAACATTGTGAAGCTGGGATGCAGAATCAGGGCAGCTCAACTGCCCTGTCTGTCTGTGTGACAGAAAATCGAATAGAGTACAAAACAGGGAAGGAAATGGGTTGGTAACACAAGCATGAAAATGATCCATAAACGGTTTTCATCACAGAAATATGTTCAGATTACAGTTTATCACAATATATTTGAGCACATTAAACTTGAAACTGAAATGACCATAATAAATAAAATATATTTGATTGATAGATAGATAGATAGATAGATAGATAATGAAAGCTTCCAAGTCTGGGCATCTTCTGCCCCTCTAAGTGGCCGTCACGGGCTTTGGGCTTCTCCTTCCTCCCATCCCACAGCCCCCCCCAGCTCCGTATCTGAGGATGCTGTGAGGAAGAAGTATCGTCTGAACTTTAACTTGGGAATTGCCTGGGCGAGGACACTCAGGTTGACTGGCACTGCACAGTAGAGACAGGATATCAAAAACATGTCTAAACCCTGGTGTGGACGGTTGGCTTCATCTAACGTGAACAGGGTGCACTTGTAATTTCATTGAGTTGCTGGATTCACGATCCTGGATAATTTGGACTCGCTTTTCCATGTGTGGGATTAATTTTTCCTAGGAAAGCTGTGCTTTCCTCACAGCAGTGCCATTAATGGGGCAGGTATCGGTGACTTCGTGTGCCATATATCTTGGGCAGCAGATGAGCGATGCGGTCAGTGCAGTTGTTGAGTCCTGGAGGTCCTGCCTTTCCCGTGGCTCCAATGGAGTTAATGAACTGTGATCTGTGGGAAGGCTGGCACGAATCGCGCACTGTGCACAAACAAGGATGTTTTGTCACAGCGAATGTTGCACAAAAGGGACCGCGGTTATTGCCACGGAGTCCCAAACCATCACAGAGAATGAGTGTTTCTCAGGGGTGGGAAGTACACAGATTGTAGGGAAACGCCATTCTTGAACTTCCGGAAGATTTAATGCAGGGTGGTGTGAGACTCCAAAAATAGATCCTTTTTGCCAACATTAAACTGTGCTCTTGGATCAGTGTTCATCGGTTTAGGGTGGGACCATGGGCTGCTGTTCATCGCTGTCCCACCAGAGTGGTGGAGCCCCTTCCCAAGGATTCGATCCATCGATGAGGACCGAATGGTCATGGTAGCTTCTTAAATTAGACTCGTGGAATGGTTTGGGTTGGAAGGGATGTTAAACATCATCCAGTTCCATCCCTGCAGTTCTAATCACTGCACTCATGTATCAGAAAGTGTTCAGCTGGGTGCTGATGTGATGAATCCACCAGCTCGCCCTGTCAGGAACTTGGCTCTTGTATAACAATCTCTTCTTCAAAAATAAATGAAGCAACTGATGCTGTCATCCTTACAAACACAGAAGTCAAAACCTAATAGTTATGATCTGCTTATAATGATTTTACCCCTGGAATGCTGAACCTAAAGCATTTGGAAATACTTGCTTATTAATCCAGCATTAATCTACCTAAGGGAAGAGCCGTGTCCATCTGCGAAGCCGCTTTTTAACCAGGACACCTAAGATTTCATGGGGGGAAACCATCTGCCTGCATCGCAGTTTATGGGTAATACTTTCCAGTTGTTTGAGCACACAGAATTTGCCTAGTGGTTTTATTTCCCTTTGAACGCCTTCACGCAGGCGCCGTTCTAAGGCATCCATCCCGTTCATCATTTCCTCCATTCTGCTGTTGGTATTGGCGTGTGCAGTGTGGAAGATTTAACGTGAGATCCTTCCAGCATCCTGGGATGCTGGCATCTGTTCTGGTGCCATACAGAGGGAATATAAGCAAAGTTTGTGGGTAACATGACACAGTACAACAGTAAAACTAGGAGTGAGAAGGTTTTTTGCTATTTAAACCGCTATTCTGGTTGGAACTAAAGTGGGTTGGGATCATCGCTGTTATGGCATGAACTGGGAGAGGGTTCCCAGAGCCCATCAGCCACACAGTGCAGGGCATTCAGGCCAGGCAAGCGACAACTCTAGGAGTGGGTGCTCAAGTTCAGGTCAAAAAGGTAAAAGTAGGGAGGCAACAGAATCCTTTGGGCGTGAGAGGCAGCTATGGAATTCCTGAACAGGTAATTCAGTAGGTTAATGGAAGAACAAACTGTATGTGAGCGTTTTCCTTCCTCTGCGCAAACAGGAGTTATCCATGTCTGTACAGCATCTCGGTTCAGCCCCAGTCTAGCTCCATCGGCAGCCAAACGTGAGCAGTTTTGTCCCATTTCCCTTCCCTCATTGCCCAGGGAAAGGGAAATGACAGAAGAAGACTTGTGGGCTGGAAACAGCAACTTAAACAGCTTTAATGAAATAATAATCATAATAATGAAAATACTGTTAATAAGGAAATAATTAGATATATCTAAATATATGGAATTGCTCCCCCCCGCAATGACTGCGTCACCACTGAGGCTGCAGTGCAGGCGCAGGGAAAGGTCCCGGGCTGGACTCAGGAACTGGATCCAGGATGAAGGCATAAAGACAGACAAGGTCCTCCCTGGACGTCTCCTTTCTGAGGGTCTGACCCTCGTGATCCCTCAGTTTTATCCTGAGTGTGACACGTACGGGACGGAATCCTCTGGTCGGGTTGGGGTCACCTCTCCTGCAGGTGCTACCCTTTTCCTCCCCTTTCCCTCACGGCTCCACCATCTCCAGGATGGCTTTGGTTTCCATAGGAATAAGGACAAGCAGAGGCCTTTCTGCATTCCAGTGCCCTGTGCGAGCACTGCTGGGGAGAAACACCGAAACACATGTGGTGAACTGCCAGGAAATGGAGTTACTCAGAGAGGCTGAGCTAAAGGGAGAAATAGAGTCTGCTTTAGCTCCAACCAGAACATGCATGTGCATACATATCACCTGGGTCAAACTGCTGCGTAATTAACCTGTAAAACATTCCTAATGGATTTATTTCCTTCTATTCCAGAGCCTAGCCCAGCTAGAGAACCTGTGCAAGCAGCTGTATGAGACCACGGACACCGCGACACGACTGCAGGCAGAGAAAGCCTTGGTTGAGTTCACCAACAGCCCCGACTGCCTGAGCAAGTGCCAGCTGCTTCTGGAAAGGGGGAGTGTACGTAAAACAATACAATTGTCCAACACGGATCGGGGTATTTTGAGTGCTGATAAGGGAAATGGCCCCAAGGTTTGGTATGCAGTGTTGACATTATATACCCAGTGCACTCTCATGTGTCTCAATTTGTGGGCAGGCTGTGCCAAAAAAAGCTTTGGCTCTGGTGGTGAATGGTGCTGTACGAACGGCTGTCGGTTCTTGTGTCTTGCGAGCCGCGCTGCATTCCTCGCAGGCTGCAACCCAGACACGTCAGGCTTTAAGTGGAAAACATCCTTGTAGCAGTGGTATTTCATGGACTGTGGGAACCACTGCCCTCTCTGTGGGCTTTGAGAAGAAAATGGTGACGGGGATAAATCCAGCAGTGTTTCTTCTGGAATGTCTCCTTGGAAAATTGCCCCTGCTATAGTGTTGTGTTAATGATCCAGCAGTTTAAAACAGGGAAAATTAGATCATGTGCTTTAGAATTAGTGTTAACGAATGGATGTCGAATATGCCAGCAGTAAATCCAGCCTGACTCCTTCAGCTTTCTTCTTTTGAAGTGGCCGTTTGATTTTTACTTTCTATCGGCACGAAAATGGCTTTGCCACTTGTCTTTGCACAAATTGACTTCTGGCAGAACGCGCATCCTCCTTTCATATCTAAACGGGATTTGAAGCTCTTCCGATGGGAATGAGCAACTGGTTTATGTGCAGATAAATAATATTGTTTTTAAAGGAAGGTTCCTTAAGGCCAGTTTCATTTTCTGTCATCCATTGACTGGATGAGGATTGTGGTTTTTTTTTGGTTCAGTCTGGGATCTGACTTGCTTTAAAACAATAGGAATGGTGGAATAAAGAGATTTCCTGCAGCTTGGATACTGAGCTTTCTACAGTGCTACCTATTACAGAAATTAGCATGCAAAATGCTTGGCATTTCCCTGGCTGTAACTGATGGGATCAGGGGCAGCCGGGGGTTTTCGGTGGTTGAATGCCATCATGTGTGTCCCTGGATCCGATCACAGTTCAGCGGGCTGCATGCCCTTCTGTAAGTGATTACATTTAACTTGTATTTATAAATCAAGTGGAAGTCGTAAGTGCCGTTTAAATTTATAGCAACATCCTCAGGTAGCTTAGAGCATGGAGTGTCTTTTCAGGCATGGCCTTTAAGGTAATGGCATACATGTTGACTGGGCTTGCAGTTTTACCTCTGCCTTCAGTGGTGGTTCTATTGTCTTCTGCTCTTTAGAAGCTTTTTCTTTCTTTCTTAAATGCTTTATTCAAGTGTTTGGTTTAATTTAGTGTCTATGCAAACATAGAATAAATGCTATGTATTTAGACTTACCCATTAAATTAATGCTTTAAACTCAGATTTCCAAAGATAAATTAGCTTAAAATCCAGCATTGCTGCTTGATCTTCTTGTAAACTTCTGTTTGTGGGTTTTTCTCATTCTTTACAGTCTTCCTACTCCCAGTTACTGGCAGCTACATGCCTTACGAAACTTGTATCACGCACAAACAACCCTTTACCGTTGGAACAACGAATAGATATTCGTAAGTAGATTTCATTTTGCTAACCAAATTAATGTTATCTTATGGGCATTCATTCGCAAGTGAGAGGGTTTCTGCGAGCTCCTGTGCTTTATAGCTTGGGCATCTGAAGGTATAGTATGCTTAAAAGGCTAAGAAGCATTTCTCTTGGATGGCATCTCCTGTATCATTGGTTAACAGAGTTCATGGCTAAATACACCGTGTTATTCCAGATGGAAAGGAGTGACAGTTCTGTGGTCTTGTGAATAAGGCGTTCAGGTTTGATAAGTTCCTTTTAGGGTATAAAATATGTGTGGTGGCTGCCTCTTCAAAACGGAAAATCCTGAAATATCAGTTATAACCCTTCCTAAGGGAGCAGTCACTCTGTTACAGCGCTCTTATCTGGAGAAGGGCTGATCCTTCCTTTCCTCTGAGGAAGGACTCTGACTGCCATTCATTCTGCATCTGTTTTTAACCAATGATGTGTTAAGTGACCATCCCTGATGAAAGATCTTGAGCTATTTTCAACTTTTCTTGTTATTTATGTGTTCTTATGGCACATTAGACTTAATCTGATGATACAAAACAGGTTAGGCTTTTGGGAAGGAGCTCTTACCCGTCTCTGACCCATTTCCGTGGTTGTAGACTGTAAAAGGCACAAGTAAAAGGTCAGCGTTTGTACCCAATCCGCTGCTGTGCTGTTTCTGTCTTCAAAAAGCTTTCACATGATGCTTTTGTGACCATCTCAGCTCAATCTGCCGCATTTTTGCCTACAGATGCACCTCTTGTCTCTCTTTCAGGGAACTATGTGCTCAACTACCTTGCCACCAGGCCAAAGTTGGCAACGTTTGTCACACAGGCACTAATCCAGTTATATGCCAGGATCACAAAGTTGGGCTGGTTTGACTGTCAGAAGGATGAATATGTCTTCAGGAACGTGATCACGGATGTCACAAGGTTTTTACAGGTCAGATGTTTTGTAAGATGAATGCACACCTTGTGAGACTTGATAGTCCATGCATTTTCAGTTGTTGCTTTGTACCTTATTGTCCTATCTGGTCTTTCATCTGTGCATTTGATGATTGAATAGCAATGGCAATGGAGACCTGAACAGGCTTGTGAGGTGGGTCTGCATGAACCTCTTGGAATTCAACAAGGCCAAGTGCCAGGTCCCACACTTGGGTCGGGGCAGTCCCAGCACAAACACAGGCTGAGCCTGAAATGGATTTGGAGCAGCCCTGAAGAGAAGGACTTGGGGTGTTGAAGCTTAACATGAGCCGGCAATGTGTGCTTGCAGCTCAGAAACCCAAAGAGTGTCCTGGGCTGCATCCAAAGCAGTGGGACCAGCAGGGAGAGGGAAGGGGATTCTGCTCCTCTCCTTCACTCTAGTGAGACCCCACCTGAAGCTCTGCGTCCAGATCTGGAGTCCTCAGCACAGGAAGGACGTGGAGCTGTTGGAGTGAGGCCAGAGGAGGCCACAGAGATGATCCAAGGGCTGGAGCACCTCCCGTATGAGGACAGGCTGAGAATTGAGGTTGTTCAGCCTGGAGAAGAGAAGGCTCTGGGGAGACCTTAGAGCAGCTTCCAGAAGTGAGAGGGGCACAATTGTTGCACAATTCTTCTTTCAAGCTCTCACGCATAACTACATCATGCAGATTAGTGCAGAATGTAATCTTGGGCTTAGTGCCTACAAGGGAAATACATGCCATGCTTGACTGGCTTTCATTCGCAGGGGGGTGATGGAAGTCATGGTTGATATTTAGCTGAGTTATCATAACAAAATATAGCTTAAAACTGGTGCATTACACAAATGTTATTGTTCACAGCTTTCTTTAGAAGTCCTGCCCTTTTGTTTCACAAACCTGTATGCTGTCACACCGCACAGGATTTCATTCCCAACCCGAAAGGCTGCACAGGGAGAAGGTGACGTCAGCAGCATGTCTCCAAACTGGAACTTCTTCCTGGAGACATCAGTAAATCCTGTAACACTGTGAATGCTGATTGATTTGCTCTGAAATTTGTCCCAAAATCAAAACTTGAAGGCAGCACAAGAGATCAAAATGACCAGAAATGCTTCCCAGTGAGGAAGAGGAGATGTAATGTGTTCAAGGCTTTAATTCTGGAGCGGTAGAGCGGGGACATTCAGAAAATAGCCTAACTACTATGATTTTAGACAATTACAGATGTCTGCAATGAGGTAGAGTCTGGAAGGTGTTCAGTAATTTAAAGATCATGTTCCTTTCTGGGCTGGTAACTTGTCTCCAGTAGTTTGCAGATGAAATTGTCATAGCTGGATTCCTCGCTCTCCCAGCTCGTGACATGGAGAATATGTGCTTTTTTTAATAAGGAACCTAATTAAATGGTGTGAATATCTCCTTGCTGGGCTCAGTTGGAGTTGGTCTGTTCCCGTTTACTCAAGTTACCTGTCCTGGCTGCTCGAGTGTACATGAGACTGCACTTTTTTTTTCCAAACACATGGATTCATCAAGCTTTTCCAGTGGCTTCTGCCCAGATATTCAATAAATATGGAGCCTGTTGTCAAGAGATGGCTCCAACAAAGAAGCGGTAGGGGTCTTGAACTTAAAATATGCTTGAATTTCCCTGTTGCAGACGAGTTCAGTCTTGGAAGCCGGAGCTTAGGGCAGCTTGTGCAGACAAGGTGGAGCTAGGAAAGCAGGCATCATTTCTCGGTTACAGGACAGAAACTGGGGCAAAGGAACAATGCAGGTTGTTTCCCTTCAATCGTTTGATAAATGGATTACCGTTTCGAGCGAAGAGGTGTCTGTAACAGACTCAGTTCACAATCGGCCCCTTGTTGGACTCGCCAGAAGCTGAGCGGGCTGCAGAGAATGGGCTCCCTTCACTGGGAGATCGCCTGTCCTTGGCAGGAGGGGCCTAGGGCGTGGAAAAATGTGGTCAGCTGCTCCTCTTGCTCTTCAAGGTCTGTGGTTTAAAAAGGAGCCAAGGGGGGAGTTTTATCTCCCAGAGTTTTCATCTGGCAACTTTAATACTCGTCCTAGTGTTGCAGAAATTCCCACCTGTTTTACCACAGCCTCTGCTGAAATTCAACAAACTGATTTAAAACAAAACAAATCTAAAGAAATCTTCTCAAAGTTAGGGCATAACAGGCTGAGAGAGTTGGGATTGTTCAGCCTGGAGAAGAGAAGGCTCCATGGAGACCTTAGAGCAGCTTCCAGTACTGAAAGAGGCTCCAGGAAAACTGGGGAGGGGCTCTTGATCAGAGAGTTCAGGGATGGGACAAGGAGGAATAGTTTTACGCCAAAAGAGGGGAGATTGAGATGAGATCTTAGGAGGAAATGTTTTGCTGTGAGGGTGGGGGGGCCCTGGCCCAGGTTGCCCAGAGCAGTGGTGGCTGCCCCATACGTGGAGGTGCTGAAGGCCAGGTCAGATGGGGCTTGGAGCCCCTGATCCAGTGGGAGGTGTTCCTGCCCATGGCAGGGCATGGACTGGGTGGGCTTTATGGTACCTTCCAACCCAATCATTCTATGATAACTCAAAAAAATGTTGACTAAACTATTAAATAAAAGGTGCCTGGTTTTGTTACTTCACGTCTTTGAACCCTTTAGAGCCCTTGGCACCAACAACCAACTACTTTAGAAGCATGGTTTAAATTCTCTCCTTGGTGTTGCTCATGGCCTTTTTCCAGTCACAATACAAAGACAAAGCATTGCTGGATAGACAAGTCTAGAAGTCTTCCAAGCCGAATGATGATGAAGCTTAATGAAAACCTCCTGTCATGCTAACGGCTTTCCCGTCCCCCTTTCCTCCTCAGGATAGTGTAGAGCACTGCATCATAGGAGTGACAATCCTGTCCCAACTAACTAATGAAATTAATCAAGTAAGTGCTACAGCCTTCCTCAGTGAAGTAAGTGTCCAATTTTCTCATTCATATTGTTGTGTCCTGCCGTGTGTCTGTGCTTTGATTGAGGCTTTTGTTAGGTGTTTTGGGTGGAGAGGGGGTGCTGTGTGCTGGGTGTTTGGCTTTATGTGTGGGTTTTTTATGTTTACGCAGTCACTTGGTGTTGATGAGATGCTGAAAACTCCTGTCCTGAGGAACTGTTTTGTTTCACTGGCATCTTCCATCTCCTTTCATTTTTTTTATGTAATCTAAGGTGAAAAAGGAAAGGCTAAGCAACCAATCTCATGAGGATAAAACCCTCAATGCGAGGACATCCCTAGCACCTACTCATGTTGCCCCCTGTGCCTTGTTCCAGCTCACAGCATCCTTGTGCCAGGAGGCAAATAGAACATGGCCCCCTCATATTGACTAAGGAGGTGAAACAAAGAGGATGTCATGGATGCCCCATCGCTGGCGATGTTCAAGGCCAGCTTGGATGAGGCTTTGAACAACCTGATCAAGTTGAAAAGTCCGAGTTTATGGCAGGGGGTTGGAATTGTACATTCTTTAAGGTCCCTTCCAACCCAAACCACTCAGTGATTTACCAAATGGTGCACACTTTTAAAGCATCCTTTTCATTCAGTACCGAATTTCACAGAGTTCCCAGCAGGCAGTTCTCAAATTTTTCTTGTTTATCAGGGCTGAGTCCTGATAAAGACTGGGCACGCAGAGTCTCTGCTGCTCTGCCATGCCACATCAGTTAGTTTGGGGGTTTGTTGAGCCCCCTAACATTTTGCTGCCTCTCACTATTGATGCTGAGGGCTGGAACAAGCAGTTTCACTTGGTGCTAAGCTTATATTGCTTTCCTGATCCATCAGGAATCAAATATCTTACTGAGGAAACTAACCTTTCGTTTTTGCTGGTCTGTTGACTAATCCAGGAACAGATTGAATGGGAGTTGAAGGATGGTTACAAATTATTTTCAGAACTGGAAATGGAGGAGAAGGCTTTGTTCTGACAAGGGCAAAGCACCAATTTCTTCTGCTGAACTTCATGAAGTTCAGCGCCTCTGAACTTCCCGAGCCCTGCGCTGTAACCTGAGTGGCTCCTGCATCCATTTCAGACCCCAAATTCACTTTTGTTCTTCAAGCCTGGCCTGATGAGTAAATCCTAACGCATATCCCTCCTCTGAACTCTTAAGCCATGTCTTGTTACAGATAACCATTTCCTTGCCTAGACTTTTGTGCTATCCTAACCTCGTCTTTGCAGAGAGCAGCTCCTTCACTTCCTTGCATCAAGGATGAAAGAAACTCTGTTTATCTCTAAAACTGAGGATGCGTCTGTCAGCATCTTTGTACAGGGCTGCACCTTCTGCTTGCAAGAGAATGGTCAGCAGAGAGACTTGTTGCTTGTCTACAGGTTGATACTAAAATAAGCAATTAAATTAATGACTTTGATCAAAAATCTCTTCCTTGTATCTTGGATATTAAATCTGCCACAGTTTACTACTCTTTCCTAACTGTGCCAGCAGTTGCACAGAGCTGGAATCAGTGACTCATCCTGGAAAATGTAAAACTGCTGTGACTTGCAAACTAATAAATCTGCCACTGTATCCACACCTCAGAGCAGGGTCGTGTATGTGTACACAGCAAAAAAAAAAACCTCAAAAAACTCCATACAGGGCTTCTCATCAGGCTTTGATAACCAAACTCCCAAACACATCGCTTGAGAGCTGAACTTTCTCCATCCCTGTTTATAAAAGCTTTTGTTCCAAAGCTCACAGTACAAATAAAATGAGGTGCTAGTATTTGGAAGTGTCAGCTTTCATCCCGTAAACGCTGCACAAACTTGCCTGGAGGTACAGAGTCTCCACTGTGTTGTAGGAGTTCACTGATTTAAGCCATGTGAAGAAAAGGAAATATTCCTTCACCACAAGCCCAGAAATCCATCAGATTTGTAATAACCATGGAGAGAATAAACGATGCTCGTTTGCTTCAGACCCTGGACTCTTAATTGCATGAGCTGAGGAGCAATGATTCAATTGTTAGAGCATTTGGGAATTAGGTCCAGTTCTGATCTGCCAACAACTACCAGGTGATGCAGGGCTTCTCTTTCTCACCTGTAATACCCTCCGTGGGTCATTTTGAAGGCTGGTATGTTAGTGAGGTTAGAGCTGGGCTTGTTCCTGCAGAGCTGCATGAGATGAGGACATAGTTAACAGAAGCAGAAAGAAGTGGAGGTTGGAGCTTTGTGCCTCTGCACAGAGCTGTAAGTGTTCTTGCTCCGTTGTGCTGTGATAACAGACTGCCCGCCAAATAACTCATCCCAGTCAAGCAGGATATTGCCAGGCTGTGCACAAATAAGTGGCAAAGTGAAGCAGCACTTCACTTTTCTCCCCTCCGGGGTCTGGGAAGTGACATAAGTTGTGCTGCTGTTTGTCTGCACTAGCCCATGTGAGGATGCGTTGGTTGAATCACTTGGAGACTCTGTTATTCCGTATAAATTACGTAAAGTATAATTTTGTCAAGAAAGCTTGGACCAGATGATCCTTGAAGTCCCTTCCAGCCTGGTATTTATGATTCAGTGGAAGGGATATGTGTGTATTTGCCTCTTAGATCATACCTCAGCTTATTCTGATACAGTGAAAGCTTGAGTTTATAACAGCTACAGCAGAGTCCAATCTGGCTGTCACTGCTTAACTTTCCTTCCAGTTTTTTTCTCATCTGTACAGGTTCAAGAGGGGAATTAGAATTGGTAGTAGTTGGCTATGTGTCTGCCCAGTGGGTTCAGGTAGGATTTAACTCCTAGGAGTTCGGAGCACTTTGGAAAGCAGCATTCAGGTTTCTAAACTGACTTAAGTGCCGCTAAATGCTGCTGGTGGTCCTTCTTTGGAAGAGATTTAAAGGAACTGAGGAGTAAACCCAAACCTGCTTTCTGGCAGGGGTGCAGTATAGCTGCATTGTAAGTATTGTAGATGGAAAGTCCTGTCATCGTTCAGCAATCGGATTTAGTCTGTCTCTGCAGGGGCAGCGCATCCCCCAGGATTAGCCAGGCATCGCTCCGGGGAGGGAAACCTCAATGTCCCAGCACTTAACAGGGTTCCTATGGGTTCTGCTGGTCTGGTTTTGCCTCTGCCCATCAGCTCTAAGCACTGGTTTTCTCTCTGCTCAGGCGGATACTACTCATCCACTGACGAAGCACAGGAAAATAGCCTCATCCTTCCGAGATTCGTCTTTATTTGATATTTTCACACTATCATGCAATTTACTGAAACAGGTAAGGAAAGCGTCATTTGGCATCTCTCTCGAGGCAACAGACTTTGGGCTGATGTTCCCTGTGATGGAACTTGCTCTTGCTCTGAAGGCTTTCTCCTGGACTTGTTTTTCAGGAAGGGGGAAAAAAAAAGAATATGACGCAAATAGAGAAATATAATTCTTTTCAACAGTTTTGAATGAATTTACATGCCTGGACCATGAGGCTTGGGTGGAACTTCCCTGGCTTAAATCATCAGGAAAGAGATGAAGTGTTTGGTTTACGTTTTAAATGTCTTCGATATACAGTGTTGGCAGAGAGGTTTCCTGGAAAATAAGTCCTTGTCTCTTCTTTTAATTTCAGTTTAAAACCCAGATGGTGAGAAAAAAGCTGCTGAAGATGTGTTTAGTAGATCAAAGATTGCCCTTGGTGTTTTAGCACACGATAAACACCTCCCATATGAGGAAGGTTGAGAGAGTTGGAGTTGCTCAGCCTGGAGAAGAGAAGGCTCCAGGGAGACCTTAGAGCAGCTTCCAGCACTGAAAGGGACTCCAGAAAAGCTGAGGAGGGGCTCTGGATCAGGGAGAGCAGGGACAGGGCAAGGGGGATGGCTTGAAGCTGCAAGATGGGAAATTGAGATGAGATCTTAGGGAGAAGGGTTTTGCTGTGAGGGTGGAGAGGCCCTGGCCCAGGTTGCCCACAGCAGTGGTGGCTGCCCCATCCTTGGTGGTGTTCAAGGCCAGGTTGGATGGGGCTTGGAGCCCCTGATCCAGTGGGAGGTGTCCCTGCCCATGGCAGGGGGTGGATCTGGATGGGCTTTGAGGTCCCTTCCAACACAAACCATTCCGTGATTCCTCTTGTCCTGGACGCAACTCTGTGCTGCTTCCCACACTGACCATGGGGACATAGAGACTAGAAAGACCCTACTTGTCCCAATAGAAAGTCTCTGGTTTTCCACCGTAACTCTGAATCATCTTGGTTTTGTTTCTTGGGATGTTTTCTGTTACAACGTTCTTGTTTTCCTATGATTAAACACCTAGTACCCATTTTTGTCTCTTTTCTTTTTGTCTAATAGCAGTTCTTCCAAGCTTCTGTGTATAAAGCAGAAGGTTCCCCGGTGATCTTTTTGAGTGGGGAGGATTGGGCTGTGAAAAACCAATGATCACCTCTATATCCCTGTCTGTAAAACAGGGTTCATTAAGGCAGACCCAGAAGAATAAGTCTTTGTGGAGAGAGCGAGGAATACATTCCAGCCACTGCTGGCAGTGTCGGCATGGTGCAACATTTTATTTGCAGTAGACTTAAGCTGGAGAAGTTGGTTTTGTTTAAAATACAGAGCGATGATACAGAGGACAGACGGGCTGGCCTGTCTCTGGGTACAGATGCCGAGTGCTGCTCTGCAGGGAAATGACCTAGCGTTCCTTATCCATCCAGCTCGTTGTGTTACCCTGTTTTCCCTGCCCACAGCAGCATTGTAACTGCAGCAGGGTTTATGCAGATCGTCCGCACTCTTATGGAAATGAGGGTGAGGTGGAGCAACAGGATTCCCTGCTGCGAAGAGCTTGTCAGGCAAAAAATGCATTCTTGTGTTTAACCTTAATAAGAACTTCCTTATCTCCTGAATCTCACAGGATAATTGCAGGCTGGCATTTCTCCTGTGCAGGGCAAGCCGAGCGGGAAGCAAACACTGTGTGTTTATCCGTCTTGTGAGAGAACAAAGCATGTCGATACACATGCTGTACATGAGAGCTGGGGTTGGTGCTTGTGGCTTGCGATCCCTAGATTGCCACATCCTGTTCAAAGCTGAATTACTGCCTCAAATTCAGCTGTTGCCTTGGTTTTTTTTTTAACTTTCTACTTCAGTAATCTGATGTATTTTATAGGCTTCTGGGAAGAACCTGAATCTGAACGATGAAAGCCAGCACGGGCTACTCATGCAGCTCCTCAAGCTGACCCATAATTGCCTGAACTTTGATTTCATTGGCACATCGACAGACGAGTCCTCAGATGATCTTTGCACTGTGCAGATCCCAACCAGTTGGAGATCAGGTAATCCTGCCAGAGGAAGAGGCTTGAGTCGCAGGATACCAGCTGAAAGCAGGGGTGACTCGCTGAAGCCCTCGCTGTACCTAACAAATAAACATTTGCTTCTGATCCCAGATGTAAAATCCAGCCTTTCCTTGATGTGATTACAGTTTGGGTTGGCTCTCTCGAGCTATAAAAACACTCCTCTACCCTTTCAGTCTCACACCTGCCAAGGAACAGTAAACTGGTTTTTCAGTAAAATGTCAATAAGAAATAACTCTTCCCCTGTTCTCAGCACCCTTGCTGCTCCCATCAGCTGTTTTACAGGCAGCTTCACGGATTGTGTCCTTAGATTAGTGTCCTCTAACTCTGTCTTGGTACCCAGTACGAGGAGGTTTACTCTGTTTCTGGGAAAGGCAATTGTGTAAAGATGTAAAAGCCTTTGGAGATCTCGTAGTGTACTGCTGTGTGATGAGTACACGTGCCATTGTTGATAAGATACGCGTTAGTCCTACAGAATGGCGTTCTCAGTAAAATACTCTGTTCTGTTTCAGCATTCTTGGATTCTTCAACGCTTCAATTGTTTTTTGATCTCTACCATTCCATCCCTCCTTCGTTTTCTCCTCTGGTAAGTTCAGTGTTCATATTCCTTATGGATTTCACTAACAGAAAGTGTTTGTAGGGTTCATCCTGGAAACTCACTGTAGGTAAAAATGCCATCGACCTGCCTTTGCTTTGTGCTGAAGCAGCAGAGGGGAGGCTGGTCCGGTGCTGCCGATAGTTCCGATCCATCTGCAGGATTGGGATTTGATAAGCTTGTTTGCTCAAGTTCAGCCTACTTCTTTGTCTGTGTAGCTCAGAGCCTGCTGGCTCTTCCTCTAAGCCCTTTTTGAGGAGTGTAACTTCTGTTATTTCCACTGTATTGCTCACTTGATCCCCAAACCATTCTGTGAGCACGCAGCAGAGTCTGGGAGCACATCCACATAATGCAACTCCTCCTTCCACCCTTCAGAACTAGGCCGTGTCCCAGTAGGATGGAAGGGCCAGTGGCACAACCCAACCAAAAGTTGGATTATTCCTTCTTGGAAAAAATTTGCCTGCCAGGCATTTATCTGTTGGATAAATATATTTAATCATTAATGCTACAATGAAAACGCACCCTTTGGCGAGGGAGGGAAGGGTCCTTCAGGAGTAGTTTTCCCGCTGTGGCTCTCAGCACTGTTCATTACTTGCTGATTCTGAATTTAGAGCCTCAAATATTCATGAGATATTTTAACAGCGTGAGACGCTTTTATTGTTCCTGAATAGAATCAGTAGCAATTATGCCTTTAATTGTCCTGCTTCTTTGATCAGTAAATGTAAGAACCAGCAGGAACAAGAGGCTTAGCAGCTGAGCAGGTTGTCCTTAGGCTGATCAGGGGGAGCGGGGCTTTGCCTCTGGGTAAGGATTGCAGGGTACTGGCCATCACTGACTGCTGCTGCTCCTCAAACCCTCCTCACAAGCTTATTACTAAGCTGCACCCATGGAATTTATTCTACATTTCAGTTTCAGAGGTTTGAGTTGAGAGCAATTTAATTGTTTCTTTGCTTGTCTCTATTTTCTGCAGTGCTTTTCCAAGTCTGGGTTAAGTTTACCAGCTTTCCCTGCTAGTCCTGATGCATTTTCAGTCCCATGTGATCTGTGTTCCTCATCTGCAGGAATTCCATAGTTTTTGGGGAGCAGAGTTTGGAACCAACTTTTGGCTGTTGGGATGTTTCTTTGGGTGACGTGGCCAGGAAGCCAACCATGTCCTGGGCTGCATCCAGAGCAGTGGGACCAGCAGGGAGGGAGGAGATTCTGCCCCTCTGCTTCGCTCTGGTGAAACCCCACCTGGAGCCTGTGTCCAGTTCTGGAGTCCTCGGCACAGGAAGGACATGGAGCTGTTGGAGCGAGTCCAGAGGAGGCCACGTAGACTATCTGAGGGCTGGAGCACCTCCTGTGCCAGGACAGGCTGAGAGAGTTGAGGTTGTTCAGAGAAAGCTCCAGGGAGACCTTAGAGCAGCTTCCAGTGCTGAAAATGGCCTCCAGGAAAGCTGGGGAGGGGCTCTTGATCAGGGAGGGCAGGTGTGGGATGAGGGGAACTGATTTCAGCTGCAAGAGTGGAGATGGAGGTATTTATCTCTGCTGTAATTTGTTTTTCACTGAGACTACACCAGCTTGTGGAGATGAAGGAGCAAAGGAGCACCAGGCTTAAATGATTTCTTGTGTCATGAAAAGGAAATGTGCTGTTCATTTCATTGTCCTGATCTCTTCCTCTCTGTTCTCCTTGCCCCTTGTAGGTGTTATCCTGCTTAGTGCAGATAGCCTCTGTGCGTAGATCCCTCTTCAACAACGCAGAAAGAGCGAAGTTTTTATCTCATCTTGTGGATGGAGTTAAACGAATACTGGAAAACCCACAGGTGAGGCATTTGGATGCAGTCACTGGAGTATTTAGAGCAGCTTCCAGTGCTGAAAGGGGCTCCAGGAAAGATGAGGACAGACTTTTTATAGCGAGGCTTACTGTGACAGGACAAGGAGCAATGGTTTTAAACTAAGGAGGGGGCTGCTTTAGACTGGATATAAGGACGAAATTGTTTACAATGAGTGTGGGGAGGCCCTGGCCCAGCTTGCCCAGAGAGGTAGTGGAGGTCCCATCCCTGTAGGTATTCAAGGCCAGTTTGAATTGAGCTCTGAGCAACCTGATCTGGTTAAAGATGTCACTGCTCCTGCCTGGGGTTGGCCTCTATGACTGCAAAGGTCCCTTGCAGTCCAAACCTTCCTATAATTCTAAGGTTCTTCTTCACCAAAAATTCTAACGTACACATCCAGCTTGCAGCACTGGGGAAAAGGATGCAGCACTTTGCTGCTCTTCTCCTTTTCCTACCATTCCACCATAAATCTGCACCTGTCGTAGCTGATTGCTTCATGTTGTGAAGTGGTGCCATTTCTCGGTCCTTTTTTCCTTCTCAGAGTTTGTCAGACCCAAACAACTACCATGAGTTCTGCCGATTGCTGGCCCGGTTGAAAAGCAATTACCAACTGGGAGAGCTGGTGAAGGTGGAGAACTACCCCGAGGTCATCCGACTCATTGCCAACTTCACTGTCACCAGTCTGCAGGTACCACATGCTTTTGCTTCCCCTTGATTGGGTATATATGCCCCTTGTCTTCTCTTGAAACAAAATTATAACCCTCTTTGTCTGTTCTTTGCTCCAGAATTCGCTGAGGGTTATTTTTACCGCCTCCCCCTGCAGACTCTGTGACAGAACCTTGCAGCGCTAGCGTTGGTTACTCTCTCAATTCCTGCTGAATGGAGCAGGAGCAGTGTGCGGGGGAAGGCAGGGTTGCTATGCCTCCCTTTCCGTGTCCTAGCAAGGGGGGAGAGAAAACCCTTGTTAAATAAGGCTTATTTTTAGAATTATGTTTCCCTTTGCTATTAAAATGCAGTTGCAGGGATTGCAAGCCTGGGAACTCGGGATTATCTTTTAGTCTTTACTGAATGCTGGTGATGCTCACTGAATCCTGGCTTCAGTTTTGGATCCCAGGACATTGGGGTGCTGGAA
The DNA here is from genome assembly GCF_017976375.1 of Cuculus canorus. NCBI lineage: Eukaryota > Metazoa > Chordata > Aves > Cuculiformes > Cuculidae > Cuculus > Cuculus canorus. The sequence goes on along the minus strand of NC_071426.1, from coordinate 255,073 downwards.
TATGTCCAGAGAAGGACACCAAAGCTGGTGATGGGTTTAGCACAAACCTTATGAGGACTGGTTGAGGGAGCTGGGGTGGTTTAGTCCAGAGAAGAGGAGGCTAAGGGAAGACCTCATCGCTCTCTACAACTGCCTAAAAGGAGGTTGTGGTGGGGTGGATGCTGGGCTCCTGTCTCTGGTAGCCAGTGACAAGACAAGGGGAAATGACCTCAAGATGAGCCAGGGGAGATTTAGATTGGATTTTAGGAGGAATTTCTTTCCTGAAGGGGTTGTCAAGCATTGGAAGAGGCTGCCCAGGGAAGGGGTTTAGTCACCATCCGTGGAGGTGTGTAAAAGACAAATGGATGTCATAGTTGGGGACATGGTCTGGTGGCAGCCTTAGCAGGGCTGGATCAATGGTTGAACTCAATGATCTTGAAGGTCTTTTCCAACCGGAAGCATTCTGTGAACTCAGGTATGGACTGAAATTCATCGTTGAAGTTGGCAGCCAGATCCTTAACACCTTTAGATGTTGTTCTATCCAGTGCTATATGAGGCAAAGTAGTCATGGTATGGCAACCAAAGCCGTATCTCACTGATTTCCTGTCCTTTTCTTTCCCTTGTCTCTTGGTAGCACTGGGAGTTTGCTCCCAACAGCGTTCACTATCTCCTAAGCCTGTGGCAGCGACTGGCTGCGTCAGTGCCCTACGTTAAAGCCACAGAGCCTCACATGCTCGAAACCTACACCCCAGAAGTCACAAAAGCTTACATCACATCCAGGCTGGAGTCTGTGCACATCATCTTAAGGTGAGAAAGCAGGGAGAAGGCAGTGCTTCTGCTCATCAGCACTAGAGTCTAACATGGGAGGCTCTAGCATGTGTGTCTTTCGAGTTTTCTTTTAGACCTGGGCATGGCTGCAGGAGGGTTTGAGTCGCCCGAGCATTTCTAAGGGAGATTTACCTGAATAGTATATTCTGTCTTTTGTAAAAAGAGATATTTTTTAAGCTGGGTTTTTTAGGCCTTGCTCCATCTCAGATGGCTGAGATCAATCTGCATGGTCTCCGACACACTATGGGTGTCTACAGCACAGCGTGTGCTCTGAGTTGCCATCGTAGCAGTGTGATTCACTTAATTTTAAGATCTCTGCCTAAATGTATCTTTTTTCTCCCCTTCCTTTGAGTGTAGGGACAGCGTACAAGACTCTGTTGCAGTGCCCGAATTTCTGTGGGATAAATTCCACCTTGTGTGTTTGTATTTAATAAAAACAAATGTTTGTGTATAGAAAAATAATGCCTCTTGAGGAAGACTGGTGAGCTTATCCCTTTCTAAGTATCCAGTGATGCAGGGGAGGAACAGCAGGTTTAGCTAGTTCTGGAGCTCACAGTAAACTTATAGTTGAGGTTAGTGTATTTAGAGGAAAAGGCAACTAAACCATTGAGAAAGCTGGAAAGCTTGCTTATGCAAAGGCAACCAGACAGAGACCTTGTTCTGGGCACTGCATATTCTGTTCAAAGACCTGGATTGATGTGAAAGGCGTAAGGAGAGCTTACTCATTCCAGATCCTGATGGCCTTTCCACCTGAACCACTGCTCTTCTGCTGATTTATGGCTGCAGTATCGCTCAGATGATTACATCGGTCTGCGTAGCTCTCCATTGTGACGGATAGTAGAGACGGAAACTACCTGGTAGAAATAAGCTTACGTTAGGGGCTAGGCTGCCTCTGTGTCCTCTGACAGAGGAAAAGCTCAACACGAGCAAGCAGTGTGCATTCACAGCCCAGAAAGTCAACTGTGTCCTGGGCTGCATCCAGAGCAGTGGGACCAGCAGGGAGGGAAGGGGTTCTGCCCCTCTGCTTCGCTCTGGTGAGACCCCACCTGGAGCCTGTGTCCAGATCTGGAGTCCTCAGCACAGAAAGGACATGGAGCTGTTGGAGCGAGTCCAGAGAAGGCCACGGAGATGATCTGAGGTTCTGGAGCACATCCCATACGAGGCCAAGCAGAGAATTGGGGTTGTTCAGAGAAGGCTGTGAGGAGACCTTGGAGCAACTTCCAGTACTGAAAGGGGCTTCAGGAAAGCTGGGGAGGGGCGCTTGATCAAGGAGTGCAGGGATGGAATGAGGGGGAATGGTTTTGGGCTGAAAGAGGGGAGATTGAGATGAGATCTTAGGGAGAAATATTTTGCTGTGAGGGTGGAGAGGCCCTGGCCCAGGTTGCCCAGAGCAGTGGTGGCTGCTCCATCCCTGGAGGTGCTCAAAGCCAGGTGGATGGGGCTTGGAGCCCCTGATCCAGTGGGAGGTGTCCCTGTCCATGGCAGGGGGTGGAACTGAATGGGCTTTGAGGTCCCTTCCAACCCAAACCATTCCATGTTTCTACGATTCTGCATTTTTAACTCCTTTTCTAATCTGTTTTTTTGCTGCTTAGGGATGGTTTGGAGGATCCACTGGATGACACTGGCCTGGTGCAACAGCAGCTGGATCAGCTTTCCACCATCGGCCGGTGTGAATATGAGAAGACCTGTGCTCTGCTCGTGCAGCTCTTCGACCAGTCGGCCCAGTCCTATCAGGAGTTGCTGCAGAGTGCCACTGCCAGCCCCATGGACGTGGCTGTACAGGAAGGTAAGTGGGTTTGGCGAGCTGAGGTTGCTCTTTCTCCAAAAGCAGCGTTTCAGAAGCCTGCCTTCCTGGGAAATCCATCCATTTGGGAGGCAGATCTCATAGACTTTCTCTTGGGGAGGTGTCCATAGATGCAGAACCTTTTTGGCTGTGGACCAACAGTCCCAATGCACACAGCAGCGCGGGCTGAAGATATTGCTGTCCCACAACTGACTCCATGCCTTTTGTGGGAGGAATTTAGTGCATCTCCTTGCCCGGTCTTTTAGAGACAAGTTCCAAGGGTGTTCGCCCATCCCACAGCAGGCAGCACTGCTGCCCCATCCCTCTTTTATCCAACACAGGACAGGGAGTGCTTACTTGAACCTCCTTGCTGGTTATGTGGTGAAACCTCTAGTTGGTGGTTGGGAGTGAGGAACTGGGAGCAGGGTTTTCAGCTGGTGCCGCTGCCTGATGGAGGGTGCCTGTCCGCAGCGCTGGGTGGGTTCACCGTGGAGGTTTTGTACCTGCACAGCTGGTTGGTTTAGGAATTGCTTAACAGTGGTCATAAAGAAGCAATTCCTTTGGAGGCTTGGGTGTAGCTGTGTTGTGCTCCCTCTCTAACAACATCTCGGCTTCCCCTTTTGTGGATGAGTTGGTATGGAAACTGTTCCTCTTCCTTCTGGTACAGCACTATCTGATCGAACACAGTACTTTGGTGAGGGCAAAACTGTCTATCGTGTTGACTTCTCCACTGACCACATGTGCTTTGAAAGGATAAAATGCTGCCTGATGGCATCTGCACGTGTTTAAATAAACAAAATGCAATTTTACAAGTAGCTTTCTGCAGTGGAGTAGCTTTAAATAATTAAAGCCTTCCAGGCAGACCCAGTATTCTCGTTTCTTTTCAAGTTGTGCCTGTTCTCCACCAAGTGGAAAATTGAGTAATTGGATGTAGATGGGCACTAAAGCAGAAAGATTCTCCTTGTCGATCCTGTCTTTGCCAAAATAAAAAGCAAATCTCCTCAGCTTCCTCCATGTAACGTGCTCAGTTCTGATGTCCTCTGTTGGTTTCAGGGCGCCTGACGTGGCTCGTCTATATTATCGGGGCGGTGATTGGCGGTAGGGTCTCGTTTGCCAGCACGGATGAGCAGGATGCGATGGATGGCGAGTTGGTTTGTCGGTAGGGATGCTGACTCTTTTCTAGCTTGCACCACTCTTGAAGTCAACAAAAGAATTGTTGTTATGAAGCTGCCACCATGGTCTTCCCTTTTTCCCCTTGGAATTGGCCATCTTGAAGGAAGGGATTGGCGGCACTAACGGGAGCCAGGCAGCAAAGTTCTGCTATGGCTTGGCTAAATAGAGAAATCCAAGATAAAATAAAGAGAATGAGAGGGGAAGAGCATGGAAGAAGGGAATTGACCAGGCTTAAATGCAGGTGTTGGAGCCAAATTAAGTGTGCAGTGGTTCTTTGCTGGGGTGAGGGAGAGGTCTTTTCCTTGCTAATAATCAAGAGTGTGTTTTGTCCATAAACACTCTGTGAATATTGCAATTCTTTACCTGCTAAAACCTTATGTCATCTGACACATCCTTGATTTTTGGGACTGTAAATCTTGTGCAGCACAAGCTTTATTTGAAGGATGTGAGAACAGGTAGTTTCCTACTCATGCATCACAGTGCATGCCTTCTAGTCCAGAGCCGAACTGCTCTGCTCAAAGCTAGGGTACAAAAGGGAGCTATACAGTGAATTTATGGAAGCTGGGCTGTCGGTGAGCTGATAGATAACATCAAGTGCTGGATTCCTACATAGCTGATGGGCTACTGGAGAGGAAACGGTGAGACCCCGTATACATTTCAGCTCTTTTAGTGCCAGTGTATGTGATAGATGTTCACGGAAGTCTATTTACATTTCATCTTCATGCCCACTCTGTGTTTTGTGGCACTTGCCCCCAAAAATATCACTGCTTTTAGCCCCCTGTTCTTCTGCCTCTGTGTTACCCTAAAATCCTTCCTTGCCAGCAAGGTCTTCTTACTGAATCGGCGCCCAGATCATGGCACTGTTTCTGCAGGACTCACAATGAAAGCCAAACTCAAGTGCAAGGGTCATTTAGAGGTAGTGGTTTCTAAAGTAGTTTTGAGAATGATGGACCTGTCACTGGGTGAGTGCACTAAAGCACCCAAATGCACCCTGGAGCAAATGAACGCTAAGGCCTTGCATCCCTGGTTTAAGGGGTGCTCTTTTAAGCTGCAAGAGGGAAGATTGAGATGAGATCTTAGGAGGAAATATTTTGCTGTGAGGGTGGGGAGGCCCTGGCCCAGGTTGCCCAGAGCAGTGGTGGCTGCCCCATACGTGGAGATGTTCAAGGCCAGGTCAGATGGGGCTTGGAGCCCTTGATCCAGTGGGAGGTGTCCCTGCCCATGGCAGGTTGTTAAAACTGGATGGGTTTTGAGGTCCCTTCCAACCCAAACCATTCTATGATTCTAAGGGATGTGGAAGCCTTGCACAGGAATGTGCTGTAGTCAGTGTTTTGTTAATCAGTTTTGTCAGTTCTTTACCCAAAATGACTACGCCCACAGAAAATAAATACAGGAAAGGCCTGAAAACACCACCACGTGTCAGAATTCCCAATGCGTTTTTTTCCTACGTCTCTCTAGAGTGTTGCAGTTGATGAACCTGACGGACTCCCGTCTGGCGCAGGCTGGGAATGAGAAGCTGGAGCTCGCCATGCTCAGCTTCTTTGAGCAGTTCCGGAAGATCTATATCGGAGATCAGGTGCAGAAGTCTTCCAAGGTAATCAGTCCCCTTGACTCTGTCTCTCTGGTGATAGGAAGCCCAGGAATAGCTTCCCTGTTTAAATGACAGCAAGCAGCATTACTCGTTTGCTCTGTTTGAGACCTGTCTGATGTATTTTCTGCCCAGTATTAACACTGCAAACCCTGACCTGTTCCTGAAATACCATGTGCGTCGGGAAGGAGGCAGTGACTGTGACTATATCCTACAACTGGAGGCTGGGGTTCACTTTCGTTATCTGCCTAGTTTCTGTTGTGACTCCAGTCCCTTTAGCCTTTGTGCCTGTGAAAGCGTGTGAGTCGCACACCTCATACACCTGTGAGGAGCCCGAGTTTAGTATCTGTGCCTTGCTTCCTTGGCTCTGAGGTGAAGATAAGTATCCGTTCTCTTCATCACAAAGCAACTGTAGATGCACTGGGCTTTGAATACCTTGGTGAGGCTTTCGAGATGCAAAATACCTTCTTTAAATCTAAACAAATGTAAAGAAGGGGAGTATCTTACTCTAGAAATAGATCCTCTTCTTTTCCAGTAACTTATGACCTTCTGTCGCCCTCTCTCTCTGACTTCAGAGCAGTTGTGACAAGGGGTTTAGAGTTCCAGACAGGCTCACTAGGATACTGCGCATAGGTGCAGGAGTTGCCATGTCCCCTTTCCCTAGGAAAAACAAGTGCTCTGGCTTCTGTGTGCAGTATCAAAACCTGCTGTGACTAGAGACAGAAAGGAGGTGGCAAGGATTAGGGCAAGCGTTGTTCTGAATCACATCGCAAGCATCTCTGTGTGTTGTTTGACTGATCTGGGAGAGCCCAGAGCACTCACCCTCCCACGCGTGTCTGCCACAAAGGCAGAACAGTCTTCGATCATTGCTTGTTTTGTTGACAGCTTTTAAAGCATTGTTCTTTTTTCCCCCTCCCCACTTAAATCAAGTGTTATTTCTTCCCCTCCAGCTGTACCGCCGTCTCTCAGAGGTCCTGGGGCTGAATGATGAGACCATGGTCCTCAGCGTCTTCATAGGAAAAATGTAAGTGTTCCTGCTTGTAGGCATCAGAAATTCCAGGGCTCATTTAAAGGTGTAACAAAAACCTGGAGTATGAGGGAGTGTTGGTCAGTCTAAAGCTAGTAACATCTTGCTCCTTGAGAGAATTACAGCTTTTTTCAGGGCTTAAGTCGCACACAGTTTCCAGAACTGATTTATCCATCATTAGAATCCATATTTTATTATGGATTCTAACCTGGGCTATGGAGACATTAAAATAAGCCATAGGCCAGGATCATGGATGCTTTTTCCAGTGCCTGCTTAGCAAAACCAAAGTCAGAGAGGGGACAGCCTGAAGCACTCGTGCTCCATCACTTTACTGTTGGCATTCACCAGCCACGAAAGCTCTGTGGGGGGAGAACTGCTGCTTCGTGGAAGGTGTCCCTGCCCATGGTGGGGGGTTGGAACTGGATGGGCTTTGCAGTCCCTTCCAACCCAAACCATTCCATAATTCAGAGGGTTTCTTGGGAAGTTGTGCTGCTCAGTACCAGAACAGAAAAAGTCCTTCTCTTCAAACTCTTCCACCCGGGTAGGCAGCCTTTTTGGCCTGTTCCATGGCAGCTCTCCTCTGGACCCAACCTGTCGACTGGCTTTTTTGACATGTTTAGATTAGAAGGGGGAAGAGTTAGATTAGACATTAGGAAGAAATTCTTCATGGTGAGGGTAGTGAGGCCCTGGCCCAGGTTGCCCAGAGCAGTGGTGGCTGCCCCATCCCTGGAGGTGTTCAAGTCCAAGTTGGATGGGGCTTGGAGCAACTGGATCCAGTGGAAGGCGCCCCTGACCATGGCAGAGGATTGAAGCTGGATGAGCTTTAAGGTCCCTTCCAACCCAAACCATTCCATGATTTTGAAACAATTCCGTAGCTCCAGTGCTGATGCCCAGTGCCACACAGCTGGTGACATGCAGCTTCTAGCTCAACTTCTTTAGCATTGTCCCCAGCTTTAAGCACACGGGGCCTTGCCTACCCTAGTCCCAGCTGTACAGCATTCCCAAGGGGTGAAATGGCTCTCCTGGAAGAAGCAAGGGCTACTAGAATTCTGCAGCTGACAGTGGATGGTGCAGGTGCAGAATTGCATACGTCTGCATGTAGTCACTGCCGCAGAATTCTCTTACCCTTGCTGCAGAAACCAGCCCTGGAGTGCCACAGAATTCCAAGGGCCTGGGTATGGGCCAGTGTAGCTTGGGACCCAAGTAGTGAAGATTATCTGAAGGATAATTTTCTAGTCAACCAAATGTAAGTACAGTGATTTTATACCAATATTTTGTGGCTTGTGATGTCTGTGGTTTCGGTGGAGGGTGGAGCTGATGATGTTGGGTGATTTTTGAACTGGAAGAATCCGCCACACAGCGAAGGGGAAGACGAACAAACCCCTCTGATCCATCCCTGTTGTCCTCTTCCCTAGCATCACCAACTTGAAGTACTGGGGTCGATGCGAGCCGATCACCTCCAAGACACTGCAGCTACTCAATGACCTCTCCATTGGATATCCTTTTCCGAAGAGCGCAGGATGCTCAAACCTCAGGATGGGGAAAGAGCGACCCAGATGCTTGACTGGAACAGGAGCGTTCTGTGTGTAACAGATTCCTGCACTGCTTCATCCTTTGAGTAGCTCAAAGAGCAGAGCGTCCGGGCTGGGGCAACGTCTTATCTAGCTGTTGAATCGCAGTAGATATCTATCATATTGTAAGAACGGGGGTATTATTTTGGATCATAATTACCTACAATTAACTTACCTATAGTCACTGTCTTATGACCTTCTACTTGTTCTTCCTGACAGTAAATATAAATGGTCACTGCGGGTTTTGACAATAGAGTTATGCAACTTGGTTGCTCTTGAAACAAATGGAAGGGAGCCTGGAACGTATTGAATCACAGGTGTGGGTCCCCTTCCAGTTTACAGCTGGAAAGTGCTTTGCAAGCATTGCAAGAAGTTTTCTGCTGGCTCTGCCACTTCCTTAACACCTGCTTTACGTACAGCAGTGTCAGAAAGCTGGTAAAGCTGAGCGCCGTACAGTTCATGCTGAACAATCACACGGTGAGTGCTTTTACCTTCTGCTTCTCACAGTAAACTCCTCCATCTGCTGTTGTGCTTTGGAGACACTTTGGAAGTTTAAACAGTCTCTCAGATGCTTCCATCTACTGGATGAGCCTCTAGAAAATGTGATCTGTGCTCTATCGCTCTTTGGTTAAAGCCGGACCTTTGATTTACGGGCTACAATTATATCATCCCTGAATGGTTCCTGTGGAGGTCTCTAGTCTCCACTAAAGACACATCTCCAAAGTGAAATGAGGAGACAGCTGATACTGCTGGTATGAGCAGTGTTTGTGCAGCTTAAAGCCAAGTATGACAGCACTTTCGTGCCCCAGCTTTCATTCCAAAAGTGCTGGTGTGGAGGAAGTGCTGTCACTTGCAGCCTCATTCCATGGTCACTGCCGATATGGTGCTCCCTCTGCAGATCTGGGATGTGGCTTGAAATCAAAGATGTTAGAAGGAGCAACTAGAAGGCAGCAGCAAAGTATCAGATTCCTAACTTGCCTCTGGGAGCGTGCGGTCACTCAATGCTCTGATGCTGTAGTGCTAGAACTCCCAGCACCGCATCCAGGAGGTTTGCATTGACTAATCGAGCTAGGCGCTGTTATTCCTTGAGCTAGGGGATATTTTGCAGCTATCCCACGTCCAGGAGCTGATTTCAGACTGCGTTGTCCAGAGCTGCTGTTTTGGTAGAGACTACAAGCAGGGTAACTGTGAATCTATCTGCTGACAGCAGGTTTTCAGCAGCCTTCTTGGGTCCCTATGAGTAATGGGTGGGCAGATTGCTTCTCTCTCTTGCTCTGGAGGCAAAGCAAAACTTCCTTGTTAATCTGGTCCTGGGGAATTCCAAGATGAAAGATGATAGTGCTGGCATCTTTGCCAGCAGATAGGACACTGCTTCAGGGTGTGCAGGTGCAGTGCCTGTTGCCCTCTGGTGGCTCCTTCTCTGAGATGTCTGGTTATTGAGATAACCACGCAGCACAGTGCTCCTCATCCTCACACGGGCTGAGAATTAGACAGGGGACCAAGGGATCTTCGGGGGTCCTCGGCCCGTGAGACAGGAGCCCATTCAAGGTGGTCGTCATTCCCCTTTAACCCTTCTCTTTTGTTTGCAGAGTGAGCACTTTTCCTTTTTGGGCATTAACAATCAGTCCAACCTGACTGACATGAGATGTCGGACTACGTTCTACACTGCACTTGGGCGTCTTCTCATGGTGGATTTAGGTAATAACGCCTTTTCCTGAGAAAGAGAGCAGAATCCTGTCGTTTAGATGCTGGGCTCTCTGATATCCTGCATCCTGCAGAGCTCCTCCCGGGGAGGACACTGGAAAAGACAAATGGGATAAGAAAAATGAGGGGAAAGAAGCTCAAGAATGGCTTTGTTGCCATGTTGCAGGGTCCCAGAGGTGCACACCACCAAGGCTGGGGCTGATTTTTTCCTTCATAGCATTGCAAATGTTTTCCTGATGTGGCAGAGCTTGTTCTAAGCCTTATCTGAAAGTTAGATTTTGGCAGTAATGCATCACCAGTCTGGAAACCTGTGGTCTCTGCCTCCGGCTCTATGGATGAGCAGTGTCTGAATGCCTATCCTAGGCAGAACTTCAGGGATGTGCAACCTATTTCCTCCTGATTTCCTATTTTTCCTTTCAGGGGAAGATGAGGATCAGTACGAGCAGTTCATGCTTCCCCTCACCGCTGCCTTTGAGACTGTGGCACAGATGTTCAGCACAAATACTTTCAATGAACAAGAGGCAAAAGTAAGTTGGGCAGGACCTCCCCTGTTATCCTCGTTTCCCTTAGTGGAGCTTGGGCATTTTCAGTTCAGACAGGAGAGAACAGGTAACTCCTGCAGGGTGAGAAGCATTCCCCTCTCCAAACAAGGCAAGTAGATGCTGGAGTGATGGCTGCTTCTCTTTCAGAACATGGGGAAGCAGCGGTGTCCCTGTATTCCTTGGAATCTAGGCATCGTTTGTAATTCAAGCAGTGATCCTCTGCCAGCTTTCCTTCTGCTGGGAATGAAATAGTCTGGTACAGCCACTGAACTGACTCAAATTAAAGAAGCTTCTGGCCCTGGAAAGGAAGAACTGCCCAACCTCTGACTGGCAGCCTAGCACAGAAAGGCTATATCGCTGTTGGGGTGGGAAGAAGGGAAGCAGGCTGGTGGACTCAGGGAGGGAGAGATCCATGTGTATGCTATGTTTTAACATACGTATTCTTTTGCAATGCAGAGAACTTTGGTTGGCCTGGTGAGAGATTTGAGGGGAATAGCCTTTGCATTCAATGCCAAGACCAGCTTCATGATGCTGTTTGAGTGGATGTATCCTTCTGAGGCCCCAAAACTTGAGTCATCCTGTCCACCAGAGGGGAGAACTGTGGCTGACTGCTTCCAAACGCCCTATTTTCCCTGCCAAATCCTGACTGGAGTTTCTCTTCACGTTTGTAGTACTTGGTGTCCTGTCTCGAAGCCCTAAAATAGATTTGACATGGTCTGTCTGCAACCACATCAACCCAGCAATCTGCTCAAAACTGAACTGTTGGGGTTTTTCCAAATGGACCTAAAGAGATTTGACCTGTAAAGCACAAAGGCTTTTAATGGGATGCATGCATCTCAGCAGCAACAAAAGCTTTTCCTCTTGCTTAACCAGAGCCAACAGCAGTCGATATCTTTGTCCACTCGCTGAGAGCATAGCTGCTCAAAGAGCACGGTGTCTGGGCTCTCGATTTCTCTTTGCCTGTGAAGGTCAGCTCTGTGTTGCACTGGCAGATCTTTGTGTCTGTCTTCCCTTTCATTCAAAACCTCTTTAGTTCTGGTTGGTCGAGTAGAAGAAGTGTATATGCAACTCCTTCAACAGACGTAAGGGGGTGTTTTAATTAATTTTTTCTGTGATAAAGCAGACTGCAGCAAGCAGCATCTCTGGTTAACCTTGTTAAGTGAGCTGCTCTGCAATGTTTGGGGGCAGTACACGAAACACACCTTTTGGCAGAAGCTGTGACCATTTTAAGAATCATAGACTTTGATTTAGAAGGGACCCTTGCAGGTCATCCAGTCCAACATCCCTGCAGGAGCAGGGTCATCTTTAAACCAGACCAGGCTGCTCCAAGCCCCATCCAACCTGGCCTTCAACACCTCCAGGGATGGGGCAGACACCACTGCTCTGGTCAGCCTGAGCCAGGGCCTCCCCCCACAACCCCAGCAAAATATTTCTTTCTAAGATCTCCCCTCTTTCAGCCTAAAATCCATTCCTCCTCATTCTGTCCCTGCCCTCCCTGATCAAGAGCCTCTCTCCAGCTTTCCTGGAGCTCCTTTCAGTACTGGAAGCTGCTCTGAGGACTCCCTAGAGCCTTCTCTTCTCCAGGCTGAACAACCCCAACTCTCTCAGCCTCTCCTCATTGGAGAGGTGCTGTATGCAAAGCAGCAAAGCTCCTTAGCTCTCCCCTCGCAGCTACCCATCCTATATGCCCATCCTGCAGCGGGCAATTGAACTCTGGTACCATGACCCGGCCTGCACTACGCCTGTCCTCAAACTGATGGCTGAGCTGGTACATAACAGGTATGAACCCTCGGCAGCTGAAAACCAGCAAGAGTTTGTCCGTTTGCTTCTTCAGCCTTCAGGGGGATGTTGGTGCCTGGTTGTTTTCTCTGTTTCTGTCTATGCTATAAAGGCCGCCGGGGGGCAGGGGGAGCTGAAAAATGAGGAAGTAACATCTGTTAACTCAGATACCAGCCGTGTTGTGACTCAGACCAAGAGACGTGATCAATAAACACTGAATTTGTTCAGCGTCTGCTTCCAAGGGCAGCACTGTAAGACAGAGGCAGGCAATTCATGTTCAGTTTTCAAACCTATGTTTAAAATGAGCGCTGTTCTGTCCAGCAGCCAGGTGACCACTTTTGCTTTAGAGCATCAGCTCTTTTTGCTAACCGAGAGGTAGCTCAGGCTATTCAGATAATTCAGAAGCTCTCTAATCTGGCAGTGGAAGGTTGCCAAGTTGTTGCTCTGGCTCTGCAGCCAGCAGAACACGACCCTGTAGGAAGGAACCGTTGTTACAGCCGAGTGGAAGGGACAGGAGGTTCAGGCGCAGTCAGTTCAGAGTTCTGGAGAATCTATAGTGCCAGACTGTTTGCCACAAGCAAGTGGCATCTTTGCAGTAGGACAATCCCCACTGGAATACATCCACTCATTGATTTCAGAGGCAAACTGGACAACTTGCTGCTCTTCAACTGTAAGATCTATTCACTGGAAGGCAGAAAATGCCAAGCTCTGAATGCTCGGTTGCGTTATGAATAGGAGCCAGTCAGCCTGCACTACAATGCTGCTTCCAAGATGCTCGCTGTTTTTGTGTACAGTAGCCTAGTGACTATTGCCAAGACAAAATTTCCAGCCTCGATCTTGTAATATTCCTAACGGCTGTGAAATACAGGCCCTTTCTTGTGTGACAGCAGAGCTTGTCTTTCCCTAAGTGGCCATGTCCTGCTTGGCTTTGGTAATGAACAGCAGTATTTTCTACCAGACCAGGGCATTTTGTTCAATGCCAGGAGTTCCATATGCAGCAGCACATGGAGCTGCTGCAGAATGAGCTTTGGTTTTACTCCCAGGTATGTTTAAGGTCTGATTTAATCTCTTATCTTTCCATTAGATCTCAGCGGCTGCAGTTCGATGTGTCCTCACCGAACGGCATCCTGCTTTTCCGAGAAACGAGTAAAATGATAACTACTTATGGTGAGTATCCAGCAGGTGGGATCCAGGCAGGCTTGCTCTGCCTTTGACTCCTCCGCTTGCTTGGAGAGGGTGGGCTGGGGTACCTGCCAGCTCAGGGAGCGAGTCCGGGCTGCAGAGCAGTGCCAAATCTCTTGCTGAATGCATGTTTAGATACAGGGAGATGCTTCTGCCTGGAGTGGTGGTGGGCAAACCAGCAGAGGGGCAGGGTGTTTGCCATGCAAATAAGGAAGGAAATGTCAGCCATGAGCAGGAACCAAGCCTGAGCCCCTTGTGAGCAGGCGAGGCGACACGGGCAGACCTGGGAAGGAAGTGAACAGCAATCCAGTCCTTACGCTATCCCGTTTCCACAGAAGAATTCCATGTGCTTGTGTTCCTAGTAGAGCTGTGCTTGTAACTTCATAGAATCAAACAATGATTTGGATTGGAAAGGGACCTCAAAGCCCAGACAGTTCCAAAACCTCCCACTGGATCAGGGGCTCCAAGCCCCATCCAACCTGGCCTTCAGCACCTCCAGGGATGGGGCAGCCACCACTGCTCTGGGCAGCCTGGGCCAGGGCCTCCTCACCCTCACAGGAGAACATTTCTCCCTAAGATCTCATCTCAATCTCCCCTCTTTCAGCCCAAAACCATTCCTCCTCGTTCTGTCCCTGCCCTCCTTGATCAAGAGGCCCTCCTCAGCTTTCCTACAGCCCCTTTCAGTACTGGAAGCTGCTCTAAGATCCCCCTGGAGCCTTCTCCAGGCTGAACAACCCCAACTCTCTCAGCCTGTTCCTCATATGGAGTCCTTGTAACGGGTTCCCCAACCTTCAGCTGGTCAATGCATCTTAGGTGCTTGTGGCTGACTTCTCAATAGCTCCTTGTGGCTTTGCTTTTTTTCCTGCACCCTGGGGGAGAAAGGGTTTGGATGTGGTTGCTGAAATACTGTTTTCACTTCTATGCTCGTGCAGGAAATCGTATCCTAACGCTTGGGGAGGTCCCAAAGGATCAAGTCTATGCCTTGAAGCTCAAGGGGATTTCCATCTGCTTCTCTATGCTGAAGGCTGCACTGAGCGGGAGCTACGTCAACTTTGGGGTCTTCCGTCTCTACGGGGACGATGCACTGGACAATGCCTTGCAAACTTTTATCAAGCTTCTGCTTTCCATCCCTCACAGTGACCTTCTGGTAAGCCCACACCTCTGAAGAACAGTGTAACACACAGCCAGGAAAGACAGGGTTGGAAGATTATATGGGAAAGGAGAACTTTAATCACAGAGACCAGTGAACGCGTGCCACTTACAGAGTCATAGAATGGTTTGGGTTGAAAGGGACCTTAAAGCCCATCCAGTTCCAAGTCCCCTTCCACTTCTTGGAGCCCCAGCTATAGGTACAGGCCTACAGCAGAAATTACAGCTCCTGGAAGGTGCAGCAGCAGGTCCTGCCTGAAGGCTGTAACCTCACCACCCCAGGGCCTGCAGGGCAGCCCCACCACTCAGCTCTTCAGATCTCAGCAAAGCAATTACCAAAATATTTGCTTCTCTACCTGAAAAACACTTCCTGCGAGTGAAGAATTGTTCTTCCTTGAATTGCCTGTGGGCAGAGATCTCAATGCATCAGCAGTTACAGCGCAAGCTGCTTGCTGAAGGCATCCACCTCCAGAGTCTTGCTGCTATCCAGACCTTTTGTGGCAGAGCTTTGAAAGCTGATCGGCACAGTCCTTTGGCAAAATATCAAGGAGAGAGGGCAGCATGTATTCCTCCCAACTCTTATCTGACTTATTATTATAGCAGGCCCTGAAAGAGGTTCTTGCCATCTCTGTGACTGCATTTGGCACGTTCTTAATTTAAAATAGAATCATAGCATCATGGAATGGTTTGGGTGGGAAGTGACCTTAAAGCCCATCCAGTGCCACGCCCTGCCATGGGCAGGGACACCTCCCACTGGATCAGGTTGCTCCAAGTCCCATCCAACCTGGCCTTGAACTCCTCCAGGGATGGGGCAGCCACCACTGCTCTGGGTCCCCACCCTCACAGGAAAACATTTCTCCCTAAGATCTCATCTCAATCTCCCCTCTTGCAGCTTCAAACCGTTCCCTTTGTCCTGTCCCTGCACTCCCTGATCGAGAGCCCTTCCCCAGCTTTCTGGAGCCCCTTTCAGTACTGGAAGCTGCCCTAATGTCTCCCTGGAGCCTTCTCCAGGCTGAACAACCCCAACTCTCTCATGATTTTGATGTGGTCTGGCACTCTGTGTGGACACCTGGAGAGCCAGTGCTATCTCTGCATCTCCAGCACTTCCCTTAGTCAACCAGCACTTGCCGTGTTGAAAAGCGCTAAGCAGTGTAGAAAGATGGTTCGATAGAACAGTGCTGAGAATTTGCTGGGCCTGGAGCCTGTTTGGGAAGCTCTTGGTCGAGGAGAAGGAAATATGTTGGCTCATTAAGTTATTCTGTGAGAGAGATCAGTTTGTTCTCTTTCCAGGAGATTCTGTAAGCTGTTTCAGGTGATTAATGAATGGGTTGGGTCTAGCAGAAAGCTGATGGTTACAGGCTGCCCACGAGATCTTAACAGTCTCTCTCTCTGCAGGATTATCCCAAGCTCAGCCAGTCATACTATTCCTTGCTGGAAGTTCTCACCCAGGACCACATGAACTTTATAGCCAGTCTGGAGCCTCATGTAATCATGTATATTCTCTCTTCCATTTCAGAAGGCCTCACTGCACTAGGTAATCACTTCTGTTCTCTGTTGTCCTTTTTGGGCTTGGATTTCATAGAATTGTAGGATGGTTCGAGTTGGAAGGGACCTTAAAGCCCATCCAGTTCCTCCTCTATGCCGCTTGGAAGTGGGGAAAGATTTTTGGATGCTTTAAACCAGGCTATTTCAGGCTAATGAATAAATAAAGCTATACTTCATGAATAGATGGAGGAGTTTCACCTTTCTTAAAGCTGGAACGTTGGAGGTGGTGAATATATCCAGGAGGAAGGAGCTGACCCGTTCAGGGTTAGGTGGTTCTTCCTTGTAGGGTCCTTAAAAAGACTGACATTACCTGGGGAGTCTGAGCAAAGGAAATGCTGGCAGTACCAAATATCTCCCCCTTTCCCCTCTTGCAGACACCATGGTTTGCACAGGCTGCTGCTCCTGTCTGGACCACATCGTCACCTATCTCTTCAAGCAACTCTCCCGCAGCACCAAGAAGAGGACCACACCGCTGACCCAGGAGAGCGACCGGTTCCTGCACATCATGCAGCAGCACCCAGAGATGATTCAGCAGGTGAGGACCAAAGACGTAGGACCTTGTTGTGGCACGGCACAATGAGCCTAGAATTCTCTTTGTGTGATGTCATACGGAGGCTGCGTGCTCCCTGCTCCAGAGCCTGGGGCTTTCCGCAGGAAAAAGGGGTTGCTGCTAGTATTGTGTCTCTCACACACGTTCCTTGTATGATGGGTGTGATTCAAAGCTGTGCGTGCAAGAAACGCCATTTTTGCATTTCAAATAGGAAGGGAAGTAGCCAAAAAGAGGTGATTCTCCCCCTCTACTCTGTTTTAATGAGACCCCACCTGGAGTCCTGTGTCCAGTTCTGGAATCTCCAGCATGAAGACATGGAACCATTGGAACAAGTCCAGTGGAGGCCACAGAGATGGTTCCCTAATGACAGAATATCCTGCTCAGACAGGTTTTGGTGCTCCAGGGGGCCCTGTGTTGGTCTCCAAACATCCATACCGTAGAGCAAAACGCTTCCATGTGCCTCTCGTCTGGCTGTGCTGCTTGAAACAGCAGCACTTCTTGCCTTTCTGACAGCTTCCTCCAACCTTTCTCGCTGGTGCTTGTCAAAGCATCAGCATGACTCCCACGTGAAAGCTGGGAATGTTGTTCCACCCTTGCTGGCGAATCAAATGTAAAGTCAAGATGGCTTTTTTTTTTTTTTTATTAGAAGCTGTGTTTTCTGAGGTTGAAAAGAGAAACTGAATCTTCCAAGCCAGCCAGGTTAGATACTGGCTTTAGCCTAAGGAGCGTGGTGGAAGGGAGCACAGACAGCACTAGTGTGGATCAGAGGAAGCTCCCCAGGGCATTACAGCCCATGCTTTCTGCATTTAAACACAGACTCAGAATCATTAAGGTTGGAAAAGACCTCTAAGCTCATCCAGTCCAAGTCAGTCCAACCCCACCGTGCCTGCTAAACCACGTCCTGAAGTGCCACAGCTGCACATTCTTTAAACCCCTCCAGGGATGGAGACTCCACCACTGCCCTGGGCAGCCTGGTCCAATGCTTCACCACTTTTCCAGTAAAGAACTCTTTCCTAGTATCCAATCTAAACCTCCTCTGGCACAACTTGAGTCCATTTCCTCTCATTCTACCACTTATTCCTTGGGAGAAGAGACCAGTGCTTGCTATTACTTTGTTTAAGTGACAATGAGACAGCATGTGTGGAAGGGCCAAGTTTAAACCTCACTTTCCCTCTCCTAGATGTTGTCAACAGTGCTGAACATCATCATTTTTGAGGACTGCAGGAACCAGTGGTCAATGTCCCGGCCTCTACTTGGCTTGATACTGCTCAATGAAAAGGTAAACATCCCACCCTCCTGGTGCAGGCAGAGGAGCCGTCAGGGCTGGAGCGCTGCTGGAGCCTTTGGGTCGAAGGGAGCAGAGTGGGCAGGTGGTTGGGAGACCAGAACTGGAGAGGTTGTGTGGAGGGAAGGGTGTCCAGCCCTTCCCCGCAGCAGCCTAGGCACTATAAGTTAACTAGGAGAGCTGTAATGCGTTTCCTCCTTCTTCTTGAGAGCCTGTCACGCATGCCCTGTCCCAAAGCCATCTGAAAATTCACCCACCTTGAAAGTTAACTCATCTGAAAATCAACCCATCCTTCCCTTATCTCCCCTAGTATTTCTCTGACTTGAGGAACAGTATAGTGAACAGCCAGCCTCCGGAGAAACAGCAGGCAATGCATCTCTGCTTTGAGAACCTCATGGAAGGCATCGAACGCAACCTCCTAACCAAGAACAGGGACAGGTCAGTATGGGCCAGAGACTGTGGGGCTGAGCCCCATCCCGTGATGAGCTTGAGTCGTGTCCCACAACGTGGGGCTGAGCTCCGTTCCAAGTCCCAGGCTCCGTGATGTTCCAAGCCCACAGCTTTATGCAGAGGCTTAGGAGGGTCTGTGATCCTCATGGAGAGTGAAACATGGGAAGGAACATGCCCTGACCTGCTGTTCTACTTCCTCTTCCTCAGGTTTACACAGAACCTGTCGGCGTTCCGGCGAGAGGTGAATGACTCCATGAAGAACTCCACCTACGGCGTGAACAGCAATGATATGATGAGCTGACGTCTCCCAACTCCACCTGTACAGAGCAGCATCTCTTTGGCCTGGCCCAGAGGGGTTACCGTTTCCGATGGAAAGAAAAGAGGGCCTTTCTAAATCCCTGCTCTTCCCCAGGGGCTGGATTTGCGGCGCTCACTTTGGGCCATACTCCACGTCCTGAGGGAGGAGGGAACAGGAGGGGTTGTTGAGCTCAGCGGGGCAGGGTGCTTCTGTTTCCGTGGGAGGGGGTGGAAGGGCATAAAAGCCAGGTGCAAGAATCCAGCGTCTCCCTACCCGAATATCCGCGTGGAACGCCAGCGCTCTGCTGCAGCCCTGCCTTGTATAAACATGTACATTTTTTCATAACATTTTGAACAAGGTTTATATTGACTCAGTTTAAAAAAAAAAAAAACAGCACAAAAAAATAGAAAAAAAAAAAAACACACGAAAAAAAATAAGCGTGATTGACATTTTTACCGAGTCCTGGTGCAGCGGTGCTGGCGTGAGGGTTGCGAATGCGAGCGAGGAAAGCGTGTCCTACAGGGCCTGAAGCTTTACTTGGGCGAGGGGTGGGTGTGTGAAAGTGCAGAGATTTATTTAGTGACAAAGTGTAGAGAGAAGCAAGAAAAGAAAAAGACAAAAAAATCAACAACAAAAAAAAGAAGCATTGTAAAGTTCCAAATGTATATTTTTTCTTATTAAGCCCCCTTGAAATCACGACTTCTCCCCCCTTCCCGCCTCGCCCTTGTTATTAGGAACTCGAAGCCATGCCGCGTGCTCTCGTTCGTGCTTGCTCGTGGGTGTCTCTCTCCTTTCCCCACCGTCCCCTTGTCAACCCGCTTCTGGCAGGACCCTCCATCCTTCCTTCCCGCCTGTGGGTGCCCAGTGGTACTCGCTTCCTCTCTGCCTTCTCCTTTTATCTTCCTTTTTCACCCCATTTCAGCAGAGCAGGGAGTGCGTGTGGGACCTTCCCCGGGACCTCGCAGCAGGACCGCGGAAGGATTCTTAATAACAAGGTTTGCTTAGCATGAAGTACTTAAACACCCCTTGAAAATGATTCCACTTTCTCCTAAGGCACCGTAATTAATGTTTTGGATTAAAAATTGACTCCCAGAGGAAAGCTGAGGGGGGAGGGAACCTCTTTGCCTTGTACTTTACCCACTATCGTTGCTGCTAGTCGTGTGCATCCCCTTGCTCAGCTCTACCTACAGCCACTCAGTCCTGTCCTTAGGGCTTCAATTTCTTTCCCAGACACCACCTTAACTCTTTTAATTTTATTTTATTTCCCCTTTTCTTTTTCTCTTTTTTTTTCTTTTTCTGTTTGTTTGTTTTTTCTTTCCAGGCGATCGATCGTGTGTTGGGTCCTTTTTTTCGCGTGAGCAGATTGCTGGTTGACTTGTAAGGGTGTTTGCTGCATACAGTGTAAGCATTGTGACTGCAAATAAAACTTCAATGGTTTCTACTGAGCCGTATCTGCCTCCACATCAGTGCCCGCGCCTCACACTCGCCCAAAGGATCTTCCAAAGGCATATTTGGTTCTCGTATATTTTTACTGGGAGGGTGGTGAGGCACTGGGAGAATTGTTAAGGTTGGAAAAGATCTCTAAGCTCATCCAACCATCAGCCCAACCCCACCGTCCCTGCTAAACCACGTCCCAAAGTGCCGCGTCTACATGTTCTTTGAGCCCCTCCAGGGATGGAGACTCCAGCACTGCCCTGGGCAGCCTGGTCCAAGGCTTTACCACTCTCTCAGCGAAGTTTTCCCTACTATCCCATCTAAACTTCCCCTGGTGCAACTTGAGGCCATTTCCTCTTGTCCTAGCCACTTGTTGCTTGGGAGAAGAGCCCAGCACTTACCTCACCACAACCTCCTTTTATGAGTGATGAGGTCTCCCTTCAGCCTCCAGGCTAAACAATCCCAGTTCCCTCTGCTGCTTCCAGCACCCCTGCGCTCCAGACCCTTCGCCCAGCCTCGCTGCCCTCAAGTGGTGGCTGCCCCATCCCTGGAGGTGTTCAAGGCCAGGTTGGATGGGGCTTGGAGCCCCTGATCCAGTGGGAGGTATCCTTGTCCATGGCAGGGGTGGAACTGAATGGGCTTTGAGGTCCCTTCCAACTCAATCCATTCCATGATTTGTGTGGATGGATCATACTTGGGCCAAACCCAAGCAGATTCAGCAATCCTCCCTTAGCTTTTTAGACTGCTCTCCAGAACCCGACACCCGCACCACGAGGAATTCAGTTTAAAACATTTATTTACAATCTGCAAATGGAATCTGAGCTTGGAGGAGCAGGGAAGGCAGGAACAACCCCACTCTCCCCCTGCCCTTCAGCTCAGTGCCTGGTGAGCTCGTCCCATCCTCACCCTGACACTGGTTCCTCCGCTGTGTCCGCTGCCGGCTCCCTCGCACTGTTGTAGACAACACTGTTCCAGCCCTCCCTATTCCGAGCGATTTCGATGGCGAAAAACTGGATTCTGGTGGCTAAAAGACGGGAGAGGGAAGAATTAAAAAGCAGATTCATGGGTTTGGCTTTCCCAGAGCCTCGTGCACCCCTTTTCTAGTGGGGTGGGTCCATGCTGGCTCCAGCCCACACTGTGGCTTTCCAAGCCGTGCCCAATCGGTGCTGCCTCCAGCTGGATCATAGCATTCTGAGCCGTGCTGGATGGTGCTGGCTATAGGCCACAACGTGGCTTTCCAAGTTGTGCCGGGCGCTGGTTTGGTGCTCCAGCATGCACCATGGCTTCTCGAGCTGTGCCGGATAAGTGCCAGCTCCAGCATGCACCATGGCTTCTCGAGCTGTGCCGGATCAGTGCCAGCTCCAGTGTGCACTGTGTCTTCTCGAGCTGTGCCAGACCAGTGCCAGCTCCAGTGTGCACCATGGCTTCCCAAGCTGTGATGTCCTGGCTCACCAAAGATGGTGTTCTCCTCAGTGTAGTCCTTGCGGCAGTCCAGGCGGAGCAGGGTGCCATAGTTGAAATCCTCCACCACCCCCTCAAACCGCAGGCAGAACGGGCGCCACTTCTGGGAAGAGAAGCATCGGCATTGCTGGAGCTTGGTGAGAGACAGGACAGGAGAATCTGCATGTGCCCCCCTTGCTCCCCACCCACCTCCTTGGCAGGTTCTGATTTCAGCTCTTCTGGGTCGAGCATGTCGACTTTGAGATCCTGGAAGGTTTTCCTGAAGTCGTTGTAGATCTGGTCATCAGCCTTGGTGAGGTTGAGGAATTTGGGATCGACAGAGGAGATGAGCTACGTGGACAGACAGAAGAATTAACCAGGATCCCTCCTGTGAGCCCCACCACCACCCTGATACTCCCCTACAAGCCCACCACCACCACCTTGAGCCCCTCATCACCCTGATAATCCCCCTAGAAGCCCACCACCACCACCTGGAGCCCCTCATCACCCTGACACCCCCCTAGAAGCCCACTACCACCACCTTGAGCTCCTCATTACCCCAATACCCCCCCAGAAGCCCACCACCACCATCTTGAGCCCCGCACCACTCTGATACTCCCCTACAATCCCACCAGCACCTTGAGCCCCTCATCACTCTGACAGCCCCCCTAGAAGCCCACCACCACACCTCAACCCCCTCCGAGACTCACGTTGAAGTAGACCTGGGCGTGCTGGTGGGCCTTCATGGCCCAAGCCAGCTCTACACGGGGCTGCAGAGGCAGGAGCGTGGTCAGGCAGGGCTGGGGTCCCCAAAACAGTCCCTTTTTCCTCTCAGGGAGGGGGGGAAGGGGGGGGGGGGGGAATGGGGATGGCTTGGGGTGGGGTGGGGGCTGTAGCCAGACAGACCCCAGCCCAGTCACCATGGGGGTTCATGGGTGATGCCACGGAGCTGTGAAGTCCTAAGTGCCCCATCCATGCAGGACCCTCCTCTGGGGGGTGACACCCCCTCGGTGATGGGGACTCCCAAGGCTGCCTCCCCTCCCCCTGGACCAGGAATCCCCCAAAGCTTTCCACCACCAAGGCTGGGAACCCCCTGGACTGGGACCCCCCAAGGCTGCCCTCCCTTCTAGGACAGGGATTCCCCCCTCCAAGGCTGGGACCTCCTATGACTGGGAACCCCAAGGATGCCCCCCGCTTAAGGCTGGAACCCCCTCCACCAGGAATGGGACCTCCCTCTCCCAAGGCTGCCCCCCCTGCCTCGCTGGACCAGGACCCCCTAGGACTGGGACCCCCCCAAAGGGTGGGACCCCCCTCCCAAGGCTGCCCCTCCCTCCCTGGACCAGGAACCCCCAAGGCTGGAACCCTCTCCCTAGGATTGGGACCCTCTCCCCTAGGACTGCCCTCCCCCCCCCCAAGGCTGGGACCTCCTCCCCCAGGATTGGGACCCCTCCCCTTGGACTGGGACCCCCTCCCCTAGGACTGGGACCCCCCCTCAGGATTGGGATCCCTCCCTTAGAACGGGGACTTGCCCCTAGGACCGGAACCCCCTCCCCTTGGACTGGGACCCCCTCCTCTACGACTGGGGCCCCCCCTTAGGATTAGGACCCCTTCCCCAGGACTGGGACACCCTCCCCCCCAGGACTGGGACCCCCCCCAAATCTGGGACCCCCTCCATCTCACATCATTCCCGAAAGCCTCTGCCGGAGCCGCCAGGGCTCGCGCTGCCGCCGCCGCCTCGCGGGGTCCCTGCGGGGACAGGGGGGTCAGGGGACGGTGGGAGGGGGTCAAGGGACAGGTAATGGGGGACAGGAACGGGCCTCTCCCCCCCACCAACCCCAGCCCCACCAACCCCACCAGCGCCGCCGCCATCGCCAGCATCGCCCCGCCCAGGGGAGGGACAGGGGGAGGGACATGGGGGGACAGGGGAGCACGGGGGGGACGACAGGGACATTGGGGGACAGGGACATGGGGAGGGGGACTTGAGGAGCACATGAACACGTGGGGCACAGGGGACACGAGGTGGGGTGAATGGGGACAGATACCAGGACACGGGGAGGGGGGAACAGGGAGACTGGGGAGGAAACACTGGGACATGGGGGGAGCACAGAAGCGCGTAGGACGTGGGTGGCACTGGGACACATGAGGCACACAGACACCCCCACACCCTTACCTGGGGATTTAATTGCCCTTTAAGAGGGAAGGGGCCAGGGGGCTGATTAGGTGGGCGGGGAGTGTTTTCTGCCTCTATAAACTGCCTGGGGGTGGGCGGGTACTGCTGTGTTTGGAGCTTGATCCTTAACTCTGGTGTCCAGGGGGGAGTTTTCTACTCTGAGTGGGTCGCCTCTGAGGGTGAGGTGTTGGGGGGGCACCATAGTGACCTCTCCCAGCTGCTGGGAAGGGGGGGGGCGTGTATAGGGCTGGAAGACTCTGTAGAGCCTCCTCTCTGTGCCCCCCAGGTCAAGGGATCCCAGAGCCATGTCCCTCACCGACAGTACTGGCCTTGGCAGCAAATCTGAGAAGCCAGTGTCCTTGATCTGTGGTGAGCACTGGGTCCCCGCCTTTAGGGCTGAGGGCTGCACCCCCTCCCTTGTCCCCCCCCCAACCGGGAGCAGTCCTGCTCAGACACCTCCCTGTCCACAGGGTGTGAGCTGAGCAGCGAGCATGATTCCTACACCTTCCAGGTGTTGGAGGAGGGGAACTGTGAGCAGCAGCTGGCCCTGAGGACGGTAAGTGGTCCTGTGTCCCACCTAGGTAAGGGGTGTCTGGATGCCATACTGTCATGGAATGGTTTGTGTTGGAAGCAACCTCAAAGCCCATCCAGTCCCACTCCCTGCCATGGGCAGGGACACCTCCCACTGCATTAGGGGCTCCAAACCCCATCCAACCTCCAGAGATGGGGCAGCCACCACTGCTCTGGGCCTCCCCATCCTCATAGTGAAGAATTTCTTCCTAATGTCCAATCTAAATCTTCCCCCTCATCCTGTCACTCTAGGCCCTTGTAAAAAGCCCCTCCCCAGCTTTCCTGGAGCCCCTTTTGGTACTGGAAGCTGCTCTAAGGTCTTCCCAGAGCCTTCTTCAGGCTGAACAACCCCAACTCTCAGCCTGGCCTCATAGCAGAGGTGCTCCAGCCCTAAGATCATCTCCGTGGCCTCCTCTGGACCCATTCTAATAGCTCTATATCTTTCTTAAGTTGGGGATTCCAGAACTGGACACAATACTCATGGTGGGGATGTTCTTGCTCCCTATAGATCTGCCTGGGCGAGATGGCCCGGGATGAGTTCCACGTGGTGGAGATCCTGCCAGCTGAGGAGAGCAGTGCTCGTGTCCCGATGCCCCTCGCCACGCTGAAGCCCTCCGTGCTCCCCATGGTGAGTGCCCAGGGTGGTGGGCTGCCCTGAGGAGAAGGTTACTGCTTATGGAGGGCTACCCACCTCTCTTTCAGGCCACCCTGGTGGGAATGGAGCTCACACTTCCAGTCACCTTCCACCTGCGAGCTGGCTCTGGTCCCGTCTACCTCAGTGGGCAGCATGTCTCCAGTAAGTCCTAGAATGCCACTGCCCCGTCATCGCTCCCTGGGAGCAGGAGCTCAGTTGGCCTCTCCTGCAGTGGTGTCTGACCTGTCCTGGAATGAGGAGGAGGAAGAAGAAGAAGAAGAGGAGGATACTGAGGAAGAGGAGCCAGTAGAGGAGTCCCTTGAGAAGTCCCCCAAGGGCCAAGTTGCCAAGAAGGGCAATGCTGCCAAGGTAACTTCCCCTTGGCTGGGTATGCCATGTGTGATGGGGTCTCTGGGAATACAGCCTCCTCTGCTGGGACCTTCTCCATGTGCTGGTCTTTGGAATGGGCTGCTCCTTGCTCTCACCAAGCCCCAAACCGCTCTCCATGAGAAGGAAGAGTGACGGGCTCCATCGTGAGTCCCTGTCCTGCCTGTGTGTGCCTGGCCCTGTCACCTACATCTTCTCTCTCTCCCTAGAAGAGGAGGCTGGAGAAAGAGGATGAGCTGTGAGTACCATGGAGGGAAAGAAAAACACCAGACCTGCCACAGAGCAGGGATCTCCCTCTGCTGGGACCCTGCACCCCTAATCCCAGCCTTCTCCTCCTCTCTGAAGCAGGAAGAACATCTCCCCTGAAGATCCCTTTCTCAGCAAGGTAGGACCTAGCTGGGGTTCCTCTGCATCTCTTGGCTGCCCCATCCCAGCCAGGTGTGGGGGTTTGATGGGGACTGGGAGCTGCTGGGGAGGGAAAGGGCTCAGTGGGTGATGTTGATGGGGCTGCTGAACCCAGAAATGGGGGAGATACCAGAACCAGGCTCTCCTGGGGGCTTGGTGTTCCTGGTGTCCTCACCCATGGCATCATCCCTGCAGGGGCAAGGACCTGGCCGGGGCAGGAAGGGGGCAGTAAAGAAGTAACGGTGCTGTGATGGAACCCGGCCACGTATGTGTGATGGGGTGACCAGGTGCAAGGGTCCCCATGGGGCTGGGAGAGGGACTGTGGGTGCCCCCATCCCATGGCTGAGTGGGGCTGGGCAGGACCTGACTGCCCTCCCCTTTCCACCGCAGGAGCTGCTTACATCCAAGATTCTTTCTCCTTCCTTTCCAGATGCAGAAGAGCATGGAAACCTGCTGCTTTGCTGTTGCCCTTCCCCAATAAAAGGATATTTTGCACTCCTGGCTCGCCGTGGGGCTATGGGGGCATCTTCCAACCTGGCCAGGGGCTGCTCCTGCCTCCCTTCAGGGCTGCGAGGAGCTTTGTGTCCCCTGTCCTGGCACGCGTGTGCCTCCTGCCTTGGCAGCATCCTCTCCCGTGGGATGGAGGGGCCACAGGCAGCCCCCTCCCAACCGTCAGGCTCAGAGTAACAAGTGTTCCTTGTGAATAGGAGACAAAGAGGGATTAGGGAGCAGCAGGGAGATGATTATAACCCATTGACCTGGCCTTGGTCTGCAGGCAGTAGGTATTTGTGGAGGGTCCAGCGCCCCTCGGGAACGCGGGGACACACACACACACCGCTGTGCCTCAGATTGGCTCCAGAGCCCCCCACAACCATAGCCTTTACTCTGCTCCAGGTGTGGGGTGGGGAGGGGGAGAGCTGAGATACTGGGATGGTGGAGGGAGGAGGGGGGCTGAGACCCTGGGATGGCTGCAGGGGAGACCTGGGGCCAGGTCTGTCCTGCCTGTGGGGAGTGAGGTGCCCCATTTGGGATGGGGGGAACGGGGACCTCTGGTCTGTGGGGGCCACACGCAGAGAGCTTTGACAGACAGCCCTGTCCCTTCAGCCTTTCCTCACCCTGCAGGGGCTGCTTGTGCAAGGCAGCCCCCCCTGCTGCTGTGCTGACGGGTCCCTGAGACCCCCTGCCCCACATCTGGGGAGGGACATGGGGAGTGATGATGGCTCAATGGCCATCAATCATCTTGAGGGACTGAGGAGCATCCCTCTCTCTTCCTGAGGGACGCTGAGCCCTGGGGACGGGACAGGGAGGTGGGGGAGGGGGGTGCTCCCAGGTCCCCATGGGATCTGGTGTCCCAGGAATAGGACAGAGAGAGTGCTTGCCCATCCCCACAGATTTGGGGTCCCCCCCAGTTCCCCAGGGATGTCCCATCCCTGGGGAACTGGGGGGGACCCCAAATCCTGCGGTGTGGAAGGAGAACCCTAAGCTGGGGAATGTAGCGCTTTGCTTGTGCAAAATGTGGTTTGGGCTGAATTCCTGGCCCAGGAGGGGAGAAGGCAGCAGGGATGGTCTAATTGGGGTCGTTAACACTGAATCAGGCCCTCCACCCTCCTGCAGATGCAGGTGTGGGTACCCTGCTGATCTCCATCCTGACTTTCCCTGTAGGGCTTGATGCCCCTCCTTGCACTGGTGGGGAAACTGAGGCACAAGTGTGGTAGCAAGTGGTTTCTCTACCAAGCCCTGCATCTGGGCCACCCCATGGGGGGTTGTACCCCCCGGGGTATCCCCCCAGCTACCTGCCAGGATATTTAAAAGGCACTTAGTGCCTCCGTGGCAGAGCAAATGGACCATGGAGGACTTCACAGCCTCCTAATGGAGAAAGAGGGGAGCTGTTGGGGGGTATTGGAGGGTCCCCAGTGGATTAAAAAGCACGATGGTGCTTTTCTCTGCATGATGCATGGACCAGGTGAAAAGAGGGGTGCCAAAAGCATTTGTGCTGTCCCCGAGGCCTGGCCCATCTCCTCCAGCAGCTTGTCCTGTCACTGCGCCCCACCATCCTTTGAGAGGATGAAGGGCTTTTGCTGGGGACACCCTGAGCATCAGAGCCTCCTCCTCCCCACCTCCCCCATCCCCTCCTCCCACCCTGACCCCTGCTAGATCCGATCCTGCTTCCCTCTGAAGTGCCCAGGAGAGGTTCAGCCCCTCTTGGCAGAGTTCTCCTCACCTTTAAAGGCTGCCACATCCCTGCTTCGCCCACCCGCATCCCGTCCCGGGCTGGGGGTGGGGAAGAGGCCACCGGCTCGATGGAGCGAAGGGCTGCGGGTGCTCCCCTGGGTGGTGGGCAGCCCTGTCGTGCCCTCAGCCGCCTTTCCTGCTAGCCACATCTCAAAGGAGACACAAACCGAAGACTGACCCAAGGACAAGAGGCTGATGGGGTGGGGACAAAGTGGACAGCATGGATCTGGATGCCCCCAAGGCGTAGGACGTGCAGCCCTCAGGGCCAGAGGAGGAAAAGATCCAACCCCAGCTGCTTCCCCCATGCTCCATCGTCGCAGCTGCTCCAGAGACATTGGCATCGCATGTGGGCTCATTGACGCTTGGGCTTCACCTGGTTCTTCCCTCGCCCACCCCGAGCTCAGGGATTGCCTGAGGAAGGAGGGGACAGGCTGCTCCTTGGCTTTCCCTGCCCCGGTGGGGATGTGCCGGCAGTGAGGGAGGGCAGGTTTGCAGAGCTCGCGGCCGTGCCTTTGGTTGATGCCGGTGTCTGGGAGGCTTCAGCGAGCACCATGCAGCCCATCAGCCTGCAGAACCTCTCCATGTAAGCCCCGCGCGTGCTGCTTGGTGCAATTCTTTGCCACCCGAGTTTATCAGGAGTTTATTCTTAGCGCCGTTATTCCTTGCAGGGGTGGAAGGAGGGGGGGGGGAAGAGAAAACAACTCATCCCGAACAAAACACCCTGTTTCTCTCTTGTCTCTCGCTGCAGATGTTTCCAGCTCCTCATGTTCTCCTGTCAGACCCAGGTACGTGGACATGTTTTACTGACCGTGGCTGCACCGCGGAGCTGGGATGGGTGAAGTCACCCACTCTGCAACCCACAGAGAGAGCTGTTTGCTTTGGGAATGTCCTTTGGCTTTGGTGGGAGCTTTCCTGGTGGCTAAGGAGGTGGATGCATGCCCACCCCAAGTGGTTTCCAGTTCCAGGCAGGGGGAGGATGCCGTGAAGGTGCCACAGGGGTGTCCACACCAGAGCTGGCAAAGGCACCCACTGAGTGAGCTGATTGCTTTGGGGATGTTCTTTGGTCTGGTGAGGGCTCTCCTTGTGGCCAAGGGGGTGGATATATGCCCACCCCAAGTGGTACCCGGCTCCAGGCAGGGGGAAGATGCTGTGAAGGCGCTCGCAGGGATGGGTCCCCATCAGAGCTGGTGAAAACACCCGTTCTGCAATCCTCCGAGCAAGCTATTTACTTCAGAGATGTCCTTCTTGGCTGGCCAGGGCTTTTCTGTTGGCTGAGGAGGGGACTGATGCGTGCCCACCCCAATGGGATGCTGTGAAGGCACCCATGAGGAATGGTCCCTTCTGGAGCTGGAAAAGGCACCCGTTCCACAACCCACCAAGCAATATGATTGCTTTGGGGATGTCCTTTTGCTCTGGCGGGGGCTTTCGTGGTGGCCAAGAGGGCCAGTGCATGCACCCCAAGTGGACCCAGCTCTGAACAGGGGAAGGATGCTATGAAGGTGCTCCCAGGAATCAGAGCTGGTGAAGGCACCTGCCAAGAGAGCTGTTTGCTTTCTTTTTGCTCTGGCGGGGGGTTTCCCCAGTGGCCAAGGAGGGGGTCAGTGCGTGCCCACTCCAAGCAGACCCAGATCTGGGCAAGGGAAGGATGCTGTGAGGTTGCCACAGAGACCAGTCCCCATCGGAGCTGCCTGTGCCCATCACACCAGCCTCAGGGGCTGCAATGGAGCATCTGGCACTGGGGTATCTGCCATGGGGAGGTACATCCTCCTTGGACCCCTTCGTTTTTCCATCTGCCTGGGGCTGGAGGGCCTGAACAAGGTCAGTGGGGAAGCCCTCCCGGGGCAGGCAATGCATTTCTTGTAGCCTTGCTAGCAGCGGGACGTGCCCAAGTCCATCAGCCTTGAGCGCTCGGAGCTGGACTATGCCCTCACGCGTGCCGAGGCTGGCAGCCGAGGGGGTTAATGGGGCAGACCGTGTTCTGGGTCCCACCGCCAGGTTGTTTGACACCCCCTTCCCTTCTCTCCCCCCGCCCCGAGTCCTCTCCGGCTGCACCATCCCTTTTTGTGCGCTTTAGAAAGGCAGCGACTATTAAAATGCACTGTTCCATATCAGCACCCTCTGCTCCAGAGCCTGAACAAAACCCAGCCCCAGCAGCTTTAATATGAGCTCAGGACCCTTTTTCTTCTTCTTCTTCTTTTTTCCCAAGGTAAATGCTTTTATTTCTTTGAAAATGAGAAGGGAAGGGAACTGCCTTTGATGGAGAGGGGCCACCTCCTCGACCAGCCCCAAAGGCTTTAAAGTAGATCTCAGCAGGAAATGAGTCCCCAGGCACACACAAAGGTTGTGGGGAGCTGGGGGGTGAGCAGTGCCCCCCACTATCCCATTGCTCCCCTTGGCATGAGCTCCCTTGGGGCTGTGCTTCAGGTGATGTCGCAGCCTAGGGGATGCAGGACAGCAGGTCCCACACACCCGAAACAGGGCAGTCAGACCCCAAATGCTTCTCAAAAGCTCATCCAGGAGCAGCGGGAGGTGTTCCACCTCAGAGCATGTCCCCACAGCCCTTCTAGAGCAGGTTTTTGGGCTGGGCCAGCTGGGACTGGCATCCCTTGGGCACCTTGGTCGGCTGCAGCGCTCCTCCAAGTTCCCCACTTGCACCAGGATTAAACCAAGTCTTGTCTTCAGGTGCATGTGGGGATGGGGGGGTGACCACCAGCACTAATCTTCCTCTCCCCTGCTCATCTGCACTAATTAGCTGTTGTTCACCATACAATAACCCTTGTGTGGCTCTGCTGCCCCGTTAGCATAAGCCACCCAGGTGTTTAAGCTCCACAAAGTGTCGTATTCCTCCAGCTCAGGCTGGACCAGGAGGGGACAGGTCTGTTCCTGGGATGCCCACCCTAGTTTTAGGTGGGTCTTACGCCCCCCAGGGGACCCAGTGCATGTTGTGCAAGCTCAGCCCTTGCATCTCTGGAGCAGATGGTGCTGCCTGAGCAGAAGATGCTGCTGAGCACCCATCTGGCCCCAGGACACAGTTGGGAGCAGCAGCTTGATCCCGCTCCCAAGGGAATGGTTGGCCATGCCTGGAGGAGAACATCCTTCCTGCATCCTCCTCATCCATAGGGTGCAAAGCAGTGTCTCTGCCTCTCCCTGCCCACAATGCCACCCGTTCTTCGGTTCAAGCATCTGCTCGGTGCCTTGATTACTTGTTCCAAGGGGACCAGCTTTGCTGGAGATCATAGAATGCTTTGTGTTGGAAGGGACCCTAAAGATCATGCAGTTCCAACCCCGTTGCCATGGGATGGCTGGGGGTTCTCCCTTGTGGGTGGATCTTGGTCCCCCGGGGCCAAACAGGCTCCCTGCTCCATCCCCTTTCCGTCAGCTGTCCAAAACAAATTGATTTTAATTTTTCCCTTTGTAAACAAAGGGGGAGAATCAACCGTCTCCTAATTTTAACCAGTACGTGAGGGACCAGGGTGCCATGACCGACCAGCTGAGCCGACGGCAGATCAGGGAGTACCAGCTCTACAGCCGGACCAGCGGCAAGCATGTCCAGGTGAATGGCAAAAGGATCACCGCCACTGCAGAGGATGGCAACAAGTTCGGTAAGGGGCCAGCAGCTCCTCAGAGGGGTTTATCCACAGCCTGGGGCTGATGGGGTCACCAAGATCTGGGAAGTGGCTCATCCCAGAAGAATCCTGTAAGACTTAGGGCAGCTTCCCGTATGGAAAGGGGCTCCAGGAACACTGGGGAGGAGCTCTGGATCAGGGAGGGTAGGGACAGGATGAGGAGGAACGGTGTTAAGGTGAAAGAGGGGAGATTGAGATGAGGTCTTGGGAAGAAATATTTTCCTGTGAGGGTGGGGAGGCCCTGGCCCAGGTTGCCCAGAGCAGTGGTGGCTCCCCCATCCCTGGAGGTGTTCAAGGCCAGGTTGGATGGGGTTTGGAGCCCCTGATCCAGTGGGAGGTGTCCCTGCCCATGGCAGGGGGTGGGACTGGATAGGCTTTGAGGTCCCTTCCAAACCAAACCATTCCAGGATTCTCTGAAAGGTGAAGTGCCCCAGCTGGCTGGTTTCACCTCCCTGAACCTGAAAATAACTCCCATGAGTCATAACTACCCAGCCTTGACCTCAAAATTTCCAAAATCCTGCATTTCTCCGATACTGTGCAGCAGTCAGAGCCCTATTTTTGGAGCCTTTGCTTTATAATCTCCTCCCAGCAGGAGACGCTCAACATTTCCCAGGGAAGAATCGGCTCATCCTGATCTCAGCCCCTTAAATACCCATAGGTGGTCGGCAGCATGGGCAGCCCACCCCGGCCACATCTCTTTCCCCACGGGACCTGCAGACCTAACACTATTGTGATGGGCATCACAGCCTTGCAAAGGCCATCCTGGCATCCCCAGCATCCCGAAAGCCCAGTGACCAGCAAGGCTGATTCCCCACCTTTCCAGGTCTCCCTGTGATTTGGCCAAGGGCTGCAAGGAGCTCTGGACCCACTGGGGTCATTGGTTTCAGTGTCAGCTCCCAACCTTTGCAGCCACCTCTGTGTGGTGGAGAAACAATGAGGACGAGGATAATGAACCCGCCGCGTGCTGGACTCCGTCTAGCGCCGGAGAACCCATTGAATCTCTGACAATGCAGATGCTCAGTGGGGAGGAAGGGGTTGTTTCTCTCCCTAGTGCCTTCATCAAATGCCCGGTTTGACTCTGTTGGGTTTTAACAAAAGCCTTTTAGCATCATAACTGGGAGCACCTCTGTGCAAGGGCTATCCTGCTCCAGCTGTGGGGCTCGCTACCCTCTTGGCTGCACCAGTGATGGGAAGGGAGGGATGCTGGGGGGTGAGACAGGGGTGCTTTGGGTTGTGGTAGCTTCTGGGGGTGCTGTAGCCCCCACTGGACAATTCTCTGTTGCTTCCTTCCTCACAGCCAAGCTTATTGTGGAGACAGACACCTTTGGGAGCCGTGTCCGCATCAAGGGAGCTGAGAGCAAGAAGTACATTTGCATGAGCAAGAGGGGCAAGCTCATCGGGAAAGTGAGTCCCAACCCCTCCATGATCCCTGGAGCTCAGCCAGGGAATCCTGCTGAGCAGCTGGAGCTGGGTCCTCATCCTTGCTGGTCCCCGGATCCCCAGTCACAGGGGCTGTGGTGGTTCCTGCACTCCATAAGCTGCTTGTTCTGCCAGGAGAAGCCCTTGGGGATCTGGTCCTGGTGCACTGGGGTGGATGCCACGGGGCACTCAGCAGGGATTGGGCTTGGGGGTGTTAGGGATTGGGTTGGGAGGTGGCAGCATCTGGTGGGTCCCATCCTCAAGTCCCCATCCTCATCCCTGTGGCCACTAAGTCCCCTTATCTTCCTCCCACAGCCCAACGGCAAGAGCAAGGACTGCATCTTCACGGAGATTGTTCTGGAGAACAACTACACAGCTTTCCGAAACGCCCGCTACGAGGGCTGGTACATGGCCTTCACCCGCAAAGGGCGGCCCCGCAAAGCCTCCCGCAGCCGACAGAACCAGCGTGAAGCCCACTTCATCAAGCGCCTCTACCGTGGGCAGCTGCCTTTCCCCAACAATGCCGAGCAGCAGAAGCAATTTGAGTTCGTCAGCTCGTCCTCCCCGACGCGCAGAACCCGACGCACCCACGCCCCTCGCCCACGCACGTAATGCCCAGACTCCCCCCTGACCTCCTTCAGCCTCAGCAGACTCTGCCCCTTCTCCTGGCACCTTCCAGCACTGTTTCTTCCACTCTTCTTTCTCTAAAGATGCTCCATTTTTATACTCCTGCTGGGGACACACGCTTTGGTGGGGTCCCTTCATCCCTGGAGCATCCTGTGGTACCCACATTCACCTCTGCTCCTCTTTGCAACCCCTCGGAGACTCATCCCTGTGCCACCGAGGGCTGTGACCTCTGGCCACGTTCCCATCCTCATAGACATCCCCATCCTTGCAGACACCTCTCGGTGCCGGATGGGACTGGCTGTGAGACTGCAGGATGGTCCCTACAGAGCACAATGGAGAGCCTGTCCACAGCCCCGTGCCAGTGGGTTGCTCTGCCCATCCTTGTGAGGGGAGAGCCAGGTGATGGAGAGTGGGGGCTGCTGGTCTGTCCGTCTCTCTGTGCTGCTCCAGTGGGGAGGCAGGGGATGTCTGGGCATGCAAGCGCCTGAATCAGGACTTGTATCCCTGCAGCAGTGGGATCTCCATTATTTATTGGAGGGGAAGGTCTGTGCCCTGCCCCCGGTGGCACTGGGGCGCTGGCAGTGTGGGGATACGCGTCGGTGCCCACCAGGATCCCCTGGCCAAAGAGAAACTGCCTTTAAGTGACTTTTATTGGTTTTGATTGCTTGTTTGTGTGTTTTTATGTGCTCTGCTGTTTCCTTTGAGTCAGTTTTAGGCCTAAACAGTTAGATTTTGGAGTTGATTTGTGTAAAGGAGGAAACCCTGAGGCAAATAAAAGCAAGTGCCTAGATTGATGAGGCCTGGGGGAGTTTTTATTCCCAGGCTTTGACGCAGGCTCTGCCTGCTGAAATGGGGACACCCAGCTTCTCCTTAGCAAGGCGTGTCCCCACCCTATGCTCAGGGAGAGAGGGTGCATGGCAGGAGGAAGAAGGTGGACAATGTAGGAGCTTCCTTGTGTACTCATCCCTGGCTGTGACCCCCTGTTCTGTGTCCTGGGGATGTCTGCTGCATCCTGGTGACCAGGGCATCACTGTGGTGTGGTACCCAGTGCTGCCCCTTGGCACAGGGTGCCCTCACCCACCAAGGGTGCAAGGATCTGATGCTCAGGGAGGGATGCTGCATGGCAGGAGGATGAAAGTGGCCAGTGTAGGAGATTACCTGGGTCCCCTGGTTGTGTCTTTGTCCTGAGGGTGTCTGCATCTTGCTGAACAGTGTGGTACCCACTGCTCCTCCTTGGCATGCAGTGTCCCCATCCAACAAGAGTGCAAGACCTGATGCTCAGGGAGGGATGTTGCACAGCAAGAGGATGAAAGTGGCCAATGTAGAAGACTCCCCAGGTCCTCATCCTTGGTTGTCTCACCATGATCTAGATCTTGGTGGTGTCTGCTGCATCCTGGTGACCAGGACATCACTCTGGCGTGGTACACAGAGCGGTACCCACTGCTTCTCCATCCCAGGGCCATCTGTTTGCCCACTCTGCAGTGACCACCAGCCAGGCTGTCCCCCTCCAGTCCTGATCTCACTGACCCCAGCCTGTGCCGTCCCACTCTGCCCATAATTGCTTTCCCCTCTGACAATGCCCTGGGAGGTGGCAGCTGGACGGCGGGGAGGATGTAATCCCCTAAACCGGGGCTCACCGATCCCCTACCAAGCCCCACCGGCATAATGTGGGATGGGGGGCATTGCTGAGGGTGGGGGCAGCGGGGAGAAAATTATAACAGTTTGGGTTAAATGAAGCTTTAAAGCAGAAGAGAAATGCAACACCCAGCAATTACAGGCGAACAATGCGCCCGGTGCTGCCTACCCAGGTGTGGCAGGCAGGAATTAGTCGAGCGGCCGGGGTAATTTTTTCTGCCCCCTCCCGTTTCCTTCTCCCCCACAATCCCAGCTCCTTGTTTCCGCAGGAATTTGAGACATTCTTGAAAGGAGACGGCTTTGAGAAAGAAGCCGACTGGGTCCGGACCCTCCCTAACCCCGCCGCCCCCTCCCCAATTTAGCCAAAGCTTCAAAGGTAGAGGAGTTCCCTTTGTGTAATCTCCACTTTCATTTTTCCCTGTCCCTTTCCCCCTCCCTCTTCTCTTTTCTTTCCCAAGCCCTTCCTCTCTTTTCTTTCAGGTTTTTTCCCCTTCCTCCCCTCTCTTTCTTCTCGACCTCCCTGGATAGAAAGGGCTCAGAAGGGTGAGTCCTTTTTAATTATGGCTGGGGAAAAGAGAAAAAAACCCAACTTCCTCACACTGCTTCTTTCTTGGTTTTTGAGGTGAGACCTGGGGCGGGGAACGGAGTTGAGGACAGGAATGTCTTCTGTGCAGAATGTGCACTGGAGGGTGTCTCGCCCCAGCATGCCCAGCCTTTCCCAAAGCGGCACTCTCCCATGGCCTTGGGATGCTCAGGAGCCTTGGGGTGATGCTTAGGAGACTTGAGATGATGCTCAGGGGGTTGTGGATACTTGAGGGAGTTAGGATGATGGTCAGAGGGCTGGGGATGTTGGTCAGGGTATTTGGGATGAGGTTCAAGGGGCTGGGGATGTTCGGGGGGGTGTCTTATAATGATGTTCAGGGGACTGGAGATGCTCAGAGCCTTAAGATGATTCTGAGGGGGCCAAGGAAGACTGGGGGCCTTGGGATGATGCTTAAGGGGCCTTGGGATGATGCTCAAGGGGCCTTGGGATGATGCTCAGGGGGCTGGGGATGATGCTCAGGGGAGTTGGGATGATGTGCAGAGGGACTTGGAATGATGGTCAGGGCGCTGCTGATGATGGTCAGGGAACTAGGGTTGCTCAGGAGACTTGGGATGATGCACAGGGTGCTGAGGATGAGGCTCAGACGACTTGAGATGAGGCTCAAGGGGCTGGGGATGCTCAGGGGGGTCTTAGAATGATGTTCAGGGGGCTGGAGATGCTCAGAGCCTTGAGAGGATTCTGAGGGGGCCAGGGAAGACTGGGGGCCTTGGTATGGTGCTCAGGGCACTGGAGATGCTCAGGAGCCTTGGAATTATTCTGAAGAGGCTCAGGATGCTGGAGGGGCTGCACAGCCAGCAGAATAGCTCCCCAGAGCTGGGACCCTCCCTTGCAGAGGTGATGGATGCCAGCCACCCACCCACTGCCATCCCCAGCCTCATGGTCCTTGTACTCCACAGGGTCCCAGTGCTGATGGAGCACTCCCACGGCCTGGACTGGGTGCATCACTGGCTGGTGCCCCCTGGGATGGGGGTTGTATCCCGTTCAGCCTTTGTAGGGCTGCTGTCACCAGGTTCCTCTGGAGTGATGGCCGCTGCAAACCCAGCAGCCCTGGGTGGGATAATTTTGAGTCGGACAGCTGCCCATGGGAAGGCTCCTTGCCCCTGCAGTGAGGTCAAAGCATGCTCTTGCACACCCTCCATCACTCCGTGAAGCCAAAGGAGGCTCTTGCACATCTGCCATCACTCAGTGAGCCCAAAGAAGGTTCCTGCACATCCTCCATCACTCGCTGAGCCAGAAGGAGGCTCCTCCACATCCTTCATCACTCGGTGAAGCTGAAGGAGGCTCCTGCACATCCTCCATCGTGGTTGCGGCTGGGAGGCGGTCGCTGTAGCAACGTGCCGTGCGGCGCAGGGGAGGGGATGCTGAGAGCAGGCATGGCTCCTGGCCGACAGGAAGACCTGCCCGCAGCGGGCCATGGGCTCCCTTGAAGGTAAGGCCCTGATCCCTCTTCCCCGCAGCCTCCCAGCAGCCCTCCTGGCAGGGAACTGGCAGCTGCCTGGCTTGGGAATGGCTTTGAAGGGCATCACCGGGATGAGGGATGACCCCGGGGGGTTGGGGGGTGGCAGGCACGCGAGGGGCTCTGGTGAGCGTGACCAGGCATGGTTGTGCAGGTGAGGGTGTGAGAACTGGTGTGTGGTGCTCAGCTGGTGCAGGATGCGTGTGTTTCCAAACTCCTCCCTCAGGGTGCTGGGCTGGCAGCACAGGGGACTGAGCCCATAGCAGGTGCCGTGGCCGGTTCAGATGCTGGAGCAGCCCTGGGCGCAGGTGGCAGCTGCCAAGCAGCCGCTGCGGTCGTCTTCATGCTTGAGAAACTGGGTTAGCATGGGGGGAGGCAGCCACAGCCTCGATTATTCGTGGCCTCAGGGCAGGGTGGCTGGTGGGGCTGGGGCTGGCAAAGCCCCTCCAGTGTCGGGGCACGAGGGCATCTCAGGGCCAAGACCGTGATGCTCTTGGTTTGAGGAACTATAATGGCCTGGGTACCAAAGGGCACAGAGCGTGCGTCCCTGCTCCTGCATCCCTGCTCCTGCATCCCTCTGGGAACTCATCTCTCGACTTGAATCCCCCTGTTTTTTCATCCGCCTAGGAATTCATCCCTATTTTTTCATCCCCCCGGGAATTCATTCCTGGTCGTCCATCCCTCTGGTTGTGCATCCCCCTGGGAATGCATTCATGCTCGTGCATCCCTGATTGTGCATCCAGGGGGTCCAGGGACCCCCCTCTGGAGCCAGAAGGGAAACTGAGGCAGCAAACAGCATCAAGCACAATGCCGGGAAGAGGACCCAGCGGCAGAGCCGCTGTCTCCAGGCAGCTCTCTCCCACACAGCACCGGGAATAGATGCCAGCTCCCAGCGCTGCGACGCCGACGCAGCCCTACCATCCCCGGGGAGGGGGGTGGGGGGGAGGAATCCGGCCATGGCACCACTCCCGTGCCAGTCGCTTGGGTTCTTTGGCCAAGTTTGGGTGCCAAGGGGCTCAGGGGGGGGAGCACGACAGGGGAGGCTGCAGCCTCTCTGCCCTGCCCCAGTCCAGCCCTGGGTTCCTGACCAACCCCAAGTCCCCGAGGCTCTGCCCAAGGGCAAAAGCATGACCTGGGGGCTTGGGATGTGGGGCAGTGGCTCTCCCCACTGCCCACTTCCAGCCTCTCCCTTGCAGCGCCCACGGGCCAGGCAGCATCTGCAGAAGTCAGGGCGCTTGATTTTTTTAGCAGATGCTCAGCACCTCCCAGGTGCTTCCTGGGCTCTCTTGGTCCTGGAGGTAGAAATTCCTGCTTCATTTCCCCTCCTAGGGCAGTGCGAGGGGTGGGTGCTGCCCTCGGAGCACCTCCAAACCCAGCCTGGAGGGGGTCAAGCTTGGATCAGCGATTCCATCTTCCCCCCGCTTCCCCCACTGCGTTACAGCCCAGGGGTGCTCAGTCCCCTTGCTCAGCGCTGTGGGGCTTGGGGGGCTGGGAAGAGGAGAGGGAGGGCAGGGGATGCTGTTGCCAGCCACATCCTATTTGCTGCATTATAGGGGCGCTGGGGACCCCCACCCAAATTGATCTCTTTCTGGCAGCTGGGCAGGATGAGTTTATTTATGTTTTCCATCCTCTTTGTGCCGGGGAAGCGGTAGAAGCGGGAGCAAGCGGCGGCGAATAGTGCTTTGTCATGATGCCGGCTAATTCTCCTCTTGTTGGGAAAGGGACTGAGCCAGCAGAGAGGTGGGGAGAGGCGAACGGCACCCACGCAACCAACCCAAGCAACCAACCAACCCACCCACTTACCAACCCACTAACCAACCCACGCACGCTCTCACGGGCACCCAGCATGGGTTATCGGCGTGGCGTGCTGCACAGCTGCGGTGCTGGGGCTGCGAGATAGGCTCGCACGCCCGCACGCTTGCTCTCACGCCCGCGCTCTCACGCTCTCGGATGCGCACCGCAGCAGCGCGGTGGCTTGGCCGCAGCCGGGGCAGCCGGCCCAGCAGCCCTCCGGGGGGATTTGGTAGCCAAACAACCAGACGAAGAGGCCAAGGGGGTCCCTTTTCCAGCTCCCCACATGCCTGGATTTGGGCGGTGTCCCCATCTTTAGGTGAGTGGCCGTGGCTCGGTGCTGAGAGGGGTGGTGGCCACGGGTGGGGGACACGCAGCCGTAGGGGGAGTCTGGGGGGAGACAGTTTATCAGGGTCGGCATCCGCTGACTTTTGCTTTCCCATCACCTTCTCAGCATAGAACCCGCTCCCAGGGGACTGGGGGCGTGGGTACAGCCCAACGTCTTGTCTCTTATCTGTGGCTGTGCCCCCTCCCCACACCTGGAACTGTCCTTGCTGGGGGTGGGGGGAGGCTCTGTGGGAACAGGGAGGATGGTGACCTAAGGCAGAGCCCTCCCCTGGCTCTCACCTGTCTCCCAGTGCTCCCAGCACCTCCCAGAACACCCCCTCAGTGGGGTTTGGCTGCTGCTGGCAGAGCAGGGACACTCCCTGTCCTCCTTCCCTGGGGACATTGTCACCAGCTCCCCAAGGGAGGAGGCCAGAGCTGCCCAGCCATTCCCATCCCCACTTTTGGAGTGAGTTTGTAAGGTTTTGGCACTGCTGCTGCAGGGGGCATCCCCATCTTCCTCCCCACCCCCAGGTAAAGACTGAGGTGGGGTTTGATGCTCCCAGTGTGAAATATAGTGGGATTTTGGATACACTCCCATCCCTACTCCCCCTAGCCACATCCAGCACCACTGGTGAGGCACCAAGGGGCCAAACTTGTACTGCTATGGAGCATCAGTGGGGAAAACTGGGGTGCAAAGCCTGATCCCCATGTCTTGGCCATGGATGAAGCTATCTCTAACGGGAGT
Organism: Cuculus canorus; assembly: GCF_017976375.1. Classification (NCBI taxonomy): domain Eukaryota; kingdom Metazoa; phylum Chordata; class Aves; order Cuculiformes; family Cuculidae; genus Cuculus; species Cuculus canorus. The sequence continues at coordinate 215,138 of NC_071426.1, read as the reverse complement.
AACCTGGATGTGGGCGTGCGGGGCTGGTGGTCAGGTAGGGCTAAGCCCAGCCTCTCCTAGGAGGACCTGGGCCACGATGGAGCCCCCCAGCCCCATCCCAGGGTGGATTCTTCACCGTGGTGGCCCCACACATGGCATTGGGGTACGCAGGGACACCCCACTCCTAGGTGCTTGATGCAAGGCATCCCGTGGTGCTGTGCCGGGGGCCCAGCAGAGCTGGGGGCTCCTTGGGGACCAGGTGGCATCCCCAGCCCCACTCCAGGAGCCCTGTGGGGACGTGGCCTCCGCACACACCCCCAGTGGGTCCCTCCCGGCCCCTCTGCGTGTGGGATGAGCAGGCTAATCCCATTTTAATCCCAGATTACGTGCCACGTGAGCTGCTGTTCAAAGCGGGCTGTGGCGCGGCCATTGGGGTAGGGGAGCCGGGAAGGGACTCCCCCATTTAAGAGCTTTAGGGTGACACCCAGGCATCCCTGCTTTAAAGTTTGGGGGGGGCTCAGAGCCTCCTGCCAGGGCTGGGGGCCAGGAGAGCAGCAGGATTGGGCCAAATCCCTTGGATAGGAGGGAATGAGGAGCTGGAAGTTGTGGAAAAGCCCTTTTCATCTCTGGATGGAGCAGGCGAATCACTGCTATCCAGCTTCCAGCCAGGGAAACTGAGGCACGGAGCAGTCCTGTGCCCAAAGGACGGGAGCTGGGCAGGATGTGCGCTGTGGCCCATGGATGGAAAAACCCCAAGGGCCACGCGCTGGCAGCTGGTGGTTTTTAAGGCCACCGAGGTGTCCCTCATGGGGCTGCGCCGAGCGCGGTGCAGTGGCACGGAAGCAATGGGCTGTCAATAGCCAAACAGTTGCTCCCCTCCTCTGGGTGATGCTCCGGCAGGGACAGAAAGGATAAAAAACAGGACAAAGGAGGAACCGGACACCGGAGAGACGCGGGTCGTGGACCCACGTGCTCCCTGACACCTCGTCCCCGCTGCGATCGAGTTGCCGGTGGGGCCCTTTTGTGCGGCCGTGCCTCGGTTTCCCCCAGCAAGGCGGGGAGGATGCTTGGTGCCGCTCCTATGCCATGGTTGTTTGGGGGTTGTGGTTGCAGGAGGAGGCCAGGGTGAGGCTGGGAAGCTCTGGACACCATTCCCAGGGCTGGAGGGAACCGTCTGTTTGGGGAACTTGTGACCCCGCCATGTCCCCCCCCTCGGCTGCTGGCAGGGATCCAGGGCAGCTGCAGGAGCCACAGGGTGTTCATGCCCAGCCCAAGAGCAAGGCAGGCAGTGAGGAAGAGGAGGGAGAGGGGAGAAAGGCTGGGGTTCTCTGCCTGCACCCCTCCAGGCAAGGCCGGGGGGGATGGGGGGGGGCATGCAGCCTGGCCTCCAGCTTGGGTGCTGAGCGCTGATGGCTTTGGCAGCTGCGAAAAGTCAAATCCGGATTTCCTCGGGGTGGGGAAGAGGGAACTGGCCTCTTCCCGCTGCCACTGAAGCCGTGGCCCCCCCCGGGATGTGATGTGCAGGAGGTGGGGGGGGACAGCACCCCTGTGCCCCCATCGGTACATGGTCTGTCTGTCTGTCCATCCCTCCTTCCATCGCTCTTCCCATGCACCCCTACCCAACATCTTTTTCTCCTCACTCCGTGGGTACCCATGGCATCGCCCCAGGAGGGGGTGCTCTGCGTTCCTCCCCCCCCCCCCCCCCCATCCCATTTCCCCTTGCTCTCCATGCCAGGAAAATCCCAAACATGCGCTGAGCCACCCTTATCTCTTCGAGCAAGCGAGCACGCGGGGAACCTGCCAGCGAGGGCTGCTGGGGAGATTGGAGGTTGCCATGGGGAGGGCGGCTGCCATCGGGGCGGTGGCTCCCTGCGGGTGACAGATAAGGCATCCCTGTGTTCCCCGGCTGCAGAGGGGATCATTCCTGAGCTGGTTGTGCAGCACCATCACCCTTCGGCACCCCTTCGACTCCATCATGACATCTCTCATGGCTCAAGCTTGTTTTCCTTCCTCGCCAGCATCCGCATCCACTCATCCCTGCACCCACCCTCCCGCCGGCTTCTGCTGCTTCCTCTGCCTCCTGCTCTTTTCCATCTCATCCATCTGCTCGCTGTCACCACCGTGCCCCCACCACTTGTCCCCAGCCCTCCCGTGCCCCCCAGCTCTATGGGACAGGAGCCGGAGGCTGCTTTGGCTTCACCGCTGGAAAGCGTGAGCTCATGGGTGTGCTGGGCGGCTGCTGCTCGCCCGGACAATGCAGCCTTGTACCATGCTCCGTCCTCATCCAGGGATGCCCATCCCACCAGCATCAGGTCCTGCAGACCCCTGGGAGGGTTGGGGTGAGCTGATCAGGGACCCCCAATGCTGGGAAGCAGCTGAGGGACCTGGGGCTGTTCAGCCTAGAGAAGAGGAGGCTGAGGGGAGACCTCATCACTCTGCAGCATCTAAAAGGAGGTTGTGGTGAGGTGGGTGTTGGGCTCTTCTCCCAAGAAGCAAGTGATGGGATGAGAGGAGATGGTCTGAAGTTGCGCCAGGGGAGGTTTAGCATGGATATGAGGAAATATTACTTCAAAAAAAGGGTTGTCAAGCACTGGACCAGGCTGCCTGGGGCAGTGGTGGAGTCTCCATCCCTGGAGGGGTTCAAAGAATGCACAGATGTGGGACATTGTTTAGCAGGCACGGTGGGATTGGGTTGAGGGTTGGACTGGATGAGCTTAGAGGTCTCTTCCAACCTTGATGATTCCATAATTCTGTGAAGTGAGAGGTTATTTGTCTAGGTGTTCTCGAAGGAGGGACGAGGTTCAAGCCCAGATCTGCTGGCAGAGCCTCTCTGTCCCCACTTGACCCTCGGAGGAGCAAGCCAAGGGCAGTTTGTGCTGGGCTGGCTGCTGGTAGCTAGAGGAGGCTCTGGGCTTTATTTGTTTTGGTCCTTCTCCATCTCTGCATCCAGCAAGGATGTCTGTGCCCACACTGGGAGCTGTGGGTCTTGGGGGCAGCAGGATTCAGGTTCCAGAGGTGGTGGCATCTCTCCAGACCTCCTGAGGCTGGAGTTCTCCACGCTGCTGTTGTTTGCACGGATTGCACGAGATTTGCCCAACGCCCTCCCCACTGGAGGAGAATGGGGAATTTTCCCCTTTGTGTGCAGCATTGTGGGTTCGAAACAGAGGAAGAGCTCAGACCTGGGGGCTGAGCACAGCACGCCTGTCCTGCTCCCGCTGGAGCCTTCTCGAGGCCGCTGGCTGACAAAGGGCTTCATTACCTCTGCTCTGCTTGCCAAAGCTCGTCAGCAGCTGCCGGGCAGCGGGGACAGCAGGTGGCACGGGCAGGAGCACCACGGGCGCCGGGATGGCAAGAGGTGACACCGTTGTCACCCTAAAAGCCACTGTCACCTCTCTCATCTCTGTTGCAGAGGCAGCACCCGAGACCCAGCCTGGCAATAGCACCCAGAGAGATGTGGAGCCACAGAGGTTAGTGGCGGTACGGGGTGCCCCAACACATCTCCCATGCCCTGGGGTGCACCTGGAGACACTTGGCTGCCCCAGGGATGATGGCAACCCCTGGCAAGCCTGTGACCTGGCTGCCAGCACCTGAATATTTGGCAGTGGAGCTGCACTGGCCTCATGCTACATTGGTTCTGGTGTGAGGGAGCTGCTCAGTTCCTTGCGTTGGGATCAGCTTTGGGGTGCTCCCTTGCCCGCCTTGGTGGTGCCACAAACCTCCTGCTCTCCCCGTGCAGGACCCTGTGACTGACACAGCCCCTCCGGCCCCCAGCTGAATGGAAAGACTGCAGAAGGTAAAGGTGGGGTTGGGGGTAGGAGGGCTGGGAGCGGTGGGCAGGATGAATGGGTGGGCAGGGTGCCCGGGGGCATGCAGGCAGGCTGCTGGGAGCTGTGGGCAGGACACTGAGGTGGGCAGAGTGCTGGGAGCTGTGGGCAGGATCATTTGGTGGGCAGGGTGCTGGGATCATGCAGGCAGTGTGCTGGGCATATGGGCAGGGCATTAAGGTGGGCAGGGTGCTGGGGGCATATGGGCAGGTTGATGGAGTGGTCAGGGTGCTGAGATGGGCAGGGTACTGGGGGCATATGGGCATGATGCTGGTGTGGGCAGGGTGCTGGGGTCATGCAGGCAGTGTGCTGGGGCATATGGGCAGGATGCTAGGGTGGGCAGGGTGCTGAGGTGGGCAAGGTGCTGGGGGCATATGGGCAGGTTGATGGAGTGCTCAGGGTGCTGAGGTGGGCAGGTTGCTGGGGGCATATGGCCAGGATGATGGAGTGGTTAGGGTGCTGGGGGCACATGAGCAGGGTGCTGAGGTGGGCAGGGTGCTGGGAGCTGTGAGCAGGGAAGGCAGCACCATCTAGTGGCACCGTGTCCTGGCCAGGCTACTGTCACCTCCTGGGTGTCCCCTGCCCTGACCCCACATCACTGGAGCCAAGGAGACCCCAGCACCCACTCAGAAATTCCTCCTCCCCAAGGATGTTCTGCCCTGGTGCCCTGAAGCCCATGGGGCACAGGGGTGACCCCAACTCCCCCCTGACGCATCCTGGGGTCCTGACCGGGACCCTCAGCCCCTTCCTGGACTGGCTGAGCCAAAGATGAGGTTTGCCAGGATCTCCCCATCTTCTTCCAGCAAACACTGACCTCCCCTGGGAGCGTCTGCTCGTCCCGCGGGTCCAGCGTCCCGGGATCGCCCTCCAGCATCGTGGTAAGAGGCCACTCAGCATCTCCCCACCACATCCCCCAGGGATGGACATGTCACTGCTGAAGAAAGTCCAGAGGAGGCCACGGAGATGATCCGAGGGCTGGAGAACCTCTGCTACAAGGACAGGATAGGAGAGTTGGGGTGGTTCAGCCTGGAGAAGAGAAGGCTCTGGGGAAACCTTAGAGCAACTTCCAGTGTTGAAAGGGGCTCCAGGAAAGCTGGGGAGGGGCTCTGGATCAGGGAGGGCAGGGACAGGATGACAGGGAATGGTTTTGGGCTGAAAGAGGGGAGATTGAGATGAGATCTTAGGGAGAAATGTCTCTCCTCACCTGTGAGTGTGGGGAGGCCCTGGCCCAGGTTGTCCAGAGCAGTGGTGACTGCCCCATCCCTGGAGGTGTTCAAGGCCAGGTTGGATGGGGCTTGGATCCCCTGTTCCAGTGGAAAGTGTCCCTGCCCATGGCAAGGGGTGGAATTGGATGGGTTTGAGGTCCCTTCCAACCCAAACTGTTCTATGATTCATTCTTTGATCCCTCCATCCACGGGGTTGGGATGTGCCTCCCCAAACCCTCTCCATCACTTTGGGGCCAAGAAGGATGCCAGCCCTCCTTGTTTCACAATGTTCCCTTTTTTGCACCCAAAACTAAAGGTGCTTTTCCTTCCTTCCAGGCCAAAATGGACAACGAGGTTCTTGGCTACAAGGACCTGGCTGCCATTCCCAAGGACAAAGCGATCCTGGACATTGAGCGCCCCGACTTGATGATCTACGAACCCCATTTCACCTACTCACTCATGGAGCATGTGGAGCTGCCCCGGAGCCGAGAGGTGAGGGCACACCAAGATCACCCGTGTCCCCTGGTTGTTTTGGGGGGCTGGTGGGGTTGAGGCGCTCAGACAGAGGGGTCCCAGAGGGTAGATGTGGGGCTGCTGGAATAAATCACTTCTTGCCAGGTGGTGAAGGGGTTGGAGAACACATCTTATGAGGAGGAGTGGGTGCTGGTCTCTTCTTCCAAGTGATAGGTGACAGGATGAGAGGAAATGGCCTCAAGTTGCACCTGGGAAGGTTCAGATTGAACTTTAGGAATAATTTCTTCACTGAAAGGGTTCTCGGGCACTGGACCAGGCTGACCAAGGAAGTGGTGGAGTCTCCATCCCTGGAGGAGTCCAGACAACCTGTAGATGAGGTGCTTAGGGATGTGATGTGGTTTAGTAGTGGACAGGAATGGCTGGGCTTGATGATCCCAAAGGTCTTTTCCAACCTAGTGATTCTATGATTCTATGATTCTGCAGCGCTCCCTGTCTCCCAAATCCATCTCTCCTCCTCCGTCTCCAGAGGTGAGTACCGACACCATGCTGGGATGCACATGGGGGCTCCGAGGAGGAGGGAGCAATATCAAATTGCTGGAGTCTCGCTGCTCACCAGCCCCGCTTGCCCACAGGTCATCCGGGAGTGGCTGGAGAGCCGGAGCCCTGGCAACCTTCCCCAGCCTGCGTCTCGCCAAGGTGGCAGCTCATCTCGCAGCAGCGTGCAGCACTTCCACCGACCTGGTACACTTGCTGGCGCTGGGACCTCCACATTAGTACCTGACCCTGAGCTCCAGCACAGACCAGGGCATCCAAACAAGCCAGGAGCTCCCTGTTCCCAACCCTCAACCTCTTTTTTCCTTGCAGAGACTGACACGACAGAGCTCAACATCTACAAGAAGCCACCGATCTACAGGCAGAAAGGTGAGTGGGGGTGTTCATCCCACGGGATGGGGCACCCCAAGGCACTGCCTCACCACCCCTGTGCTCCACAGACCACCACCATGGTGCCCATCATGGGAAGCATCTCATAGAGGACTTGATCATCGAATCATCCAAGTTCCCAGCAGCGCAGCCCCCAGACCCCAACCAGCCTGCCAAGATCGAGACCGACTACTGGCCATGCCCCCCATCCCTTGCTGTCGTGGGTAGGTGGAGATGCGCTGCACCAGAGGGGTTATCCCACCCCAGAGATCTCCATGGGAGACTGGGTATGGATTTCGCATCCCCTCTTCCATTTCTGGAGTCCCCAGTGTAAGAAGGATATGGAACTGTTGGAATGGGTTCAGAGATGATCCGAAAGCTGCAACACTTTCTGTATGAGGCCAGGCTGAGGAAGTTGGGGTTGTTCAGCCTGGAGAAGTGAAGGCTCCAAGGAGACCTTAGAGCAGCTTCCAGTGCTGAAAGAGGCTCCAGGAAAGATGAGGAGGGAGTTTTCTACAAGGGCATGGAGTGATAGGACAAGAGGGAAAGGCTTTAAATTGGAAGCAGGAAGATTTATATGAGACATTAGGAAGAAATTCTTCATGATGAGGGTGGGGAGGCTCTGGCCCAGGTTGCCCAGAGCAGTGTTGGCTGCCCCATTCCTCGAGGTGTTCCAGGCCAGGTTGGATGGGGCTTGGAGCTCCTGATCCAGTGGGAGGTGTCTCTGGGTAGAGCTGGATGGCCTTTGAGGTCCCTTCCAACCCAAGACATTCTATGATTCTATGATTCTATGATTCTATGATCCTTTTCCCCCAGAGACGGAATGGAGGAGGCGGATGGCCTCCAAGCGAGGGGAGGAGGAGGATGAGGACCTGACAGAGGAGATGAAGAACCTGCGGGAGCTCCAGAGGCAGGAGCTGAGCAAGGTGAGGAGCAGAGTTGGGTGGGCGTGTGGATGTCCTGTGAGGGGCTGGAGATGCGCCAGCACTAGTTCCTGCATGTATCCCCTATCTCCCAGGTCACTTCCAATCTCGGGAAGCTGATCCTGAAGGAAGAGATGGAGAAATCTTTCCCTATCCGGAGAAAAACTCGCTCTCTGCCAGACCGGACACCCTTCCACACGTGTATGTGGGATGATCTTCCCTCACCCCACCCCTTCCCCTCTCCTCCAGCTGCCTGCACTCCTGCCATCACCTCTCACAACCCTCTTGCTCTCTTGTAGCCCTGCACTTGGGAAGCTACAAGAGCTCCTCGCTGCCCGCCTCTGGAAGAAGCACCCTCACCCGAGTGAGTGCGCAGGCAGCTCCCCCCAGATGTCCTCGGAGAGGGTCTGGGGGTGACATGGCACTGATGTTGTCCCCTGTCCCCTCTCCTCTTGCAGCTGCAGTCAGCAGAGTTCAGCTCCGCGGGCAGCGAGAAAGGCAGTCCCGGTGAGCATCAGCCCATGACGTGGGAGGGTCCCCAGGGTTGGGGGATGCAGAGGGAGTTCCAGGGGATGTGGGGCTGGCCCCAGGGATTGGGAATGTGGAGGGTGTCCTGGAGGATGCGGGGGATGTGGGGATGTCCCCAGGTATGGGGGACGAAGAGGACATCCAAGGGGATTTGGGATGCAGGGGTGTCCTAAGGGATACGGGGATGTCCCCAAGGATGTGGGATGTAGAGGGGGGAGGTGGGGGTATCCAGGGGAATGTGGGGCTGTCCCCAGGGATGGGGGATGCAGAGGGGTCCCAGGGGAATGCAGGGGTGTCCTGGGGGATGTGCTGATGTCCCCAAGGGTGGGGGATGCAGGGGGGGACATGGGGGTGTCCAGGGGGATGTGGAGTTGTCCCCAAGGATGGGAGTTGAGGAGGGGGTCCTAGGGATGCAAGGATGTCCTGGAGGATGTGGAGAAGTCTCCAGGGATGGGGGATGAAGGGAGGTCCTGGGGGATGTGGAGATGACCCCAGGGCTCAGGGATGTCCCCACAGACGGGGATGCTGGGGCAAGGCTGGGCTCAGCAGAAGATGGAAAACTTCTCTAAATGCTCATTCTCATCCGGGAGAGGACAGTGGGGGGCTGCAGTGAGAGGTGTCCAGGGCTGAGCCCTCCTCTCCTCTATTTTCCAGGCCTACAGGTAAGCCCTCTTCTGGCTGCCGGCGTGGAGATCCAGCAGAAGGGTGATGTATGGGGGACACAGAGGCCAGGGCCAGCTCTCAGATGGGTCCCCAAGGGGTGAGGGGACAGCTAGAGGTGGGAAGGGTTACCGTGACAGTGCCCAGGCTGGAACCCATCACGTTGGCTTCAATTTGGATAGAAAAGGGCAGCTCTTTGGGGAAGCAGGGGTTGGAGCTGATGCTGGCTTTCCCCCCCGCCCTAGAATGGCCAGCGTGGGCGCATGGACCGAGGCAACTCTCTGCCCAGCATGCTGGAGCAAAAGGTGAGCAGGGCTGGGGGCTGCAAGGGCTTGGGGGTCCCACACGGAGGATCTTACAGCCTCCTTCCTTGCAGATCTACCCCTACGAGATGCTGATGGTGACGAACCGAGGCCGCGTGAAGCTGCCGCCCGGTGTGGATAGGACCAGGCTGGAGGTAGGAGCTGAACCAGGGTTTAGGGTGGATGAAAAAAGGTGGACTTAGCCAACCCCATCACCCTCTTCTCCCCAACCTACAGCGGCACCTCTCCCCCGAGGACTTCTTGCGGGTCTTTGAGATGCCTCCTGAGGAGTTCAGCAAGTTGGCCCTCTGGAAGCGCAATGAGCTGAAGAAAAAAGCCTTCCTCTTCTGAGCCCCCGCGCTCAATCCGTGTCGCGCCGTGTAAACTGCTTTAGGGCTCTCAGCCGGTTTTTACTAGGATCTCCCCTTCCCCTCTTCTCCTGCACCCCCCGACTCTGCCCCCTGCCTATCTTCCCCTGCCGGAAAAGGGCTTGGGGGGCCTCAAATCTGCCTCTGCTCTCCCCTGCTTTGCTCCTCCTGCAGGAAAAGGGCTTGAGTGGCACAAATCTGCCTCTGCCCCCGGCTTTGCTCCTGCAGGAAAAGGGTTTGGGAGGCTCCGATCTGCCTCTCCCCCCAGCTCGCAGCAGGGCAATGGGGCTGGGGGCACAGCCTGCCCTGGAGCAGGCACGGTTCAGCCAGGAGGGGTGGTTTTGAGGGGGTTCTCTGTGCTTTGTGCCCCCCTCATCCCCTGCTTCGGACACACTGGCAGGGGCAGTGCCCAGCTTTGCTTTGTGCCAGCTCCAGCAGCAAGGTGGATTCCCTCATCCTTGGGAGTTGGCTGCCTCCAGATCCCCTTCTTCCCCCTTCACCCTGAGACTTGGGAAAAGCCCGGGGGGGCCCCGACTCACTGCCACATTGATGCATTCCCAGCAAACCCAGGCCGGCATCCCCACCTTGTACCCCTTCAGCCCTGTTCTTAACATCCCTCCTGGTCCCTCCTGTGCCAGGTGCTGCAGCAAGGACTGCAAGGACACGTACACTGCCAAAACCTGCCCAGCACCGGGCTGACGGGGGGCAGGGGAGGGATGCCAGTGAGGTGGAGCATCCCGGGATGGGGCAGGGGTGGCAGAGAGGGAGGGGGGGGTCCTGGTGGGACCTTGTGGTGGTGGGGATGCACTTGGGATGGACTGGGGGATGCAGGGTGGCAGGGAGGGGGTCCTGTTGGGACTCTGTGGTGGGGGCAATGCATTTGGAATGGACTGGGGGATGCAGGGGTGGCAGAGAGAGGGTCCTGGTGGGACCTTGTGGTGGTGGGAGATGCAGGGGTGGCAGAGAGTGGGTCCTGGTGGGACCCTTCCGTGGGGGGGGATGCAGTGGGGGATGCGCGGGTGGCATAGTGGGTGTCCTTGTAGGACCCTGCCGTGGGCGGGATGAATTTGGAATGGAGTGGGGGATGCAGGGGTGGCGGAGTGGGGTCCTGGTGGGACCCTGCTGTGGTGGGTGCACTGGAGATACAGAGGGCGATGAACCAGGGCAGTGCAGGTGGGTAGAAAGAACCAGGGCATGGCTCGATGGGCACTGCAGCTGCTGGGGTCTGGTCAGCTTTGCCTGGCTCCTTACAGCTGTGCAGGCAGAGCTCGGCACTGGGCAGCACCTTCCCTTCTCACACCTCTCCCATCCCTTCTCTGGGCACACATTTTGGGCAGGACCCCTCTGCCCTTGCACTCCCAGCCCCCCACACTCTGGGTTTCTGTTTCCAGCCACTTTCCAGCCGCTAAACTTTGTTGGGATGTAAAGAATGTAATTTATCGGGAAATCACTGGCCCATACTTGCCTTTCACTGCTACTCTACGAACGACATATCTATAAATATATATATAAATATGGGTTGTTTTCTGACTGGACGACAATGATTCACTTTCTCTGTTTTGTTAGAATTAATATTTTATTTGCTAGTGTCGGAGAATCCGCGTGAGAGTGATTTTTTGCTTACAATTAAAGGTGAAATGGCTTTATCCAGCCCTGGCTCTGCCGCTTTTGCTTTCCCCCCAACCCCCCGCTCCTGGCTCCGGATCCCTGCAGATGGCGATGATGCTCTGAGAAGGAGCCCTTCCCCGCCTTCTCCTCCTCCTTCCCAGCCGGGCTGGGCTGTGTTGGGGACCCGCAGGGCGTGTGCGAGCCGAGTCGAGCTAGGATAACGCTGTCCCGGTCCCATCCTGGTCCCAGTCCCAATCCCAGTCCTGCTCCCACCGCAATGTGAACGCTCCCGCATCATGGCCAGGCAGAGAGGTACAAGGGGCTGCGAGGGGGTGGGGGGAAAGCTGTGGAGCGGGTGGGAGCCTGAAAAGGGGTGAAAAGAGGGGGAGAAAGAGGGGGTGCGGGATGCTGAGGGGGTTTGAGCACTCGTGGGGTGCGCACGGTGGGCAAAGAGGGGGTAGGAACGTGAAAAAGGCGTGAGAAGGGAAAGGAGAGTGTGAAAAAGGAGTGAGAAGGTAAAGGGGAGCGTGGAAAGGGGTGAGAAGGGAAAGGAGAGCGTGGAAAAGCAGGGAGTGAGGAGGAAGGGGAGAGGGAGAGGAAGGGGAGAGGGAGGAGGGATGGGATTGGAGGTGGAGAAAGAGAGGAGAGGGAGAAGGAGAGGGAGAAGAATGAGGGGAGAGAAGGGAAGAGAGGAGGAAGAGGGAGAAGGAGAGGAAATTGAAGATGGAGAAGGAAGGGAATGTGAAGTGAGGTTGTAGCTTGGGTGCTGGGGAGGGAAGAAGTGCAGCAGGAGGTAAGGATGAGGTGTCTGGGTGTCCCTGGACATCGTGGGGTGCCAGTGCAGGGTGTGGGTTAATGGAAAAGTGCATGGGGCATTGTGGGATGGGTGCTGGGGAGGGAAGGGGTGCAAGGGATGAGGCGCTGGGTGTCGGGGCTGGGGGTGTCAGAGCATGGTTGGGATGGTAGGTGCTCCTGAGGTGCCAGTGCAGGGTCTGGGATGCTGCAGCTTCTGCCAGCACCTTCTCTGGGTCAATATGGGGGTGCAGCAGCTGCTGGGGGAGCACCTCCGCCCTCGAGCCGTGGCCCGGAGCCTCCCTGCGGTGATGGGTCACGCTGTGGCCAAGAGCAGCTCCAACCTTCTCTGAGTCATCCCATGCTGGGCGAGAGCCACCCCCAGCGCCAGAGCGGGGTCCTGGGGTGTCCCCTGGGGTGTCCCCAGGATCCTGGAGAGTCCTCGAGCCTCTGCTCCACTCTACACCCCACAGGGTGCACCCCTTATTGCACGGAGACAAACACATGTAGCTGTGGGGCAGAGATGCCCCCCTGGATGGCCCAGGTGCTGGCATCACCCAGGGCTCGTGCCCTTCCATGGCATCTGTCTCCATCCTCCTGCAATGAAGATGCTTGTACACATCCCATTGGATCAGGGTGCTTTACTGGGAGACACCTGTGTGTTTTAGGGGGCATTTTCCTCTTGCCCCAGGCAGCTGATTTTCATCTTGGCTGCTTTCCCTTGGCCCCAGCAGCTGGCACGGTCTCATGGATGAAAGCAACCCCTTGCCTGCTGCACCCCGGGGTGTGGGGATGGATGGCCGGGCATCGCTCCTCTGCCCCAGAGAGGGCATCGGGGCCAGCTCCGGGGTGAGCACAAGGCGGGAAGATGCAGGGAGAGTTGAGGGGGTGAGTGGACCGAGATGTCATTGCCGAGGAATTTGGCCTGGGCGGAGGAGAGGAGAAAGGGAGGGGAAGAGCCAAACACACCAGGGATGGGGGACACAGGGAATGGACTCTGTCCTCCGCAGACTCACACTCTGCCCATGGGTCCCTTCAGCCCAGCCCCCCCAAGCCAGACTCCAGGGAGCTGGTCCACCCCTTCCATTCCTTTCTCTTCCCCTCCCCAGTTTCCAGGGAAATCCAGATGTTTGGGCCTCATTCCGGCACTGCTCAGCCTAGCTGCCCTGCCAGATGTTTCCTCTCCCCCTCGGGCAGGGGTGTGCACTCCCCAGCTGGGGACACCTCCAAGGGGGATGGTGATCCTTGCACGCCGGCTCCTCCACAGGAGCTTCTCCCAGCACACATGGGACCCGCTGGCTCCTTCCCCTGCCTCTCCCAAGGGCTGCCGCTGTCCTTGGGGGTGCATCACACTCCCACCAGCATGGAGTGATGGGGGACGCTGCTCTGATGAGACCCCACCTGGAGCCCTGGGTCCAGTTCTGGAGTCCTCAGCACAGGAAAGACACGGAGCTGTTGGAGCGAGTCCAGAGGAGGCCACAGAGATGATCCGAGGGCTGGAGCACCTCCTGTATGAGGACAGGCTGAGAGAGTTGGGGTTGTTCAGCCTGGAGAAGAGAAGGCTTCTTGGAGACCTTAGAGCAGCTTCCACTGCTGAAAGGGTCTCCAGGAAAGCTGGGGAGGGGCTTTTGATCAGGCATAGGATGAGGGGGAGCAGTTTAGAGCTGAAGGATGAGAGATTGAGATGAGATCTCAGGGAGAAATGTTTTGCTGTGAGGGTGGGGAGGCCCTGGCCCACGTTGCCCAGAGCAGTGGTGGCTGCCCCATCCCTGGAGGTGTTCAAGGCCAGGTTGGATGGGGCTTGGAGCCCCTGATCCAGTGGGAGGTGTCCCGGCCCATGGCAGGGGGTGGATCTGGATAGGCATTGAGGTCCCTTCCAACCCAAACCATTCCACAATTCCATGATATGTCAGGGCATGGGGGTGCCGAGGGGCATCACCGGGGGTCACTGGGGCTGCATCCCACCTGGTTGTGCCTTCACCGGGGTTGTCCCTTTCCAGGTGGGGGTGGCAAGAAGGGAACAGAGTGGGACAGCATGGGGGGAGCCAGCAGGGCCAGGTCCCACACCAGGAGGCAGCGGGTTTCGCCAGCAGGTCTGCAATATTTTATCCCAGCTAGGAGCAGGGAGCGGAACCTGGAGCAGCCAGAGCAGAGCAATGCAAACCAGTTCCAGATGTACAGAAGGAAGGAGCTGGGAGGATGCGGGCAGTGACTCGGAGGGGACCAGGGAGCATCTGCCTGCTGCTGTGGTGGCAGCCGGAGGTGCCCAGAACAAGGGAGCTATGCGGGTGTGGGGCTGGTGGTCTGTATGGTCCTGCTCTGCCACGTGCTTCTCAAGGAACGCCTGCACAGACCCAGAGCTGGTGGTTTGGGGACAGAGGGACCCTCTCACCATGCTCATACCCCTCTGGGCCTCCCCTACCTCAGGGACTGTGGGCAGAGGCAATGCTGTCCCCTCCTTCTGTGGGATTCCCATCTTCCCTGGCCAGGAGGCACCAAGCAGCTCCTTATCCTGCCCTGTACTAGCATGCCACAGTTGAGGTCTCCAGCTGGCCCTGAGCCCCGACCCCACTCCCTGCTCTCAGAGTGAGCAGTGGGTGAACGCTGAGCATTTTTGGCATGCCCAGAGCATCCTCCATCAGCTGCTCCAGTGCCGCCTCCTCCTCCTCTGCTTGGGAAGGGCAGCACGCTGGGCTGCAGCCCCCAAGCCACGGCTCCCCTCGCCCAACATGGAACAAACCCGCTCTGTGAGCACACACAGAGGACCCTTCAGGGCTATGGGTTACGTTCCCCCTCCCCATTCTCCCCCGTCGCCCCAAGCCCATCAATAGTGGGATTGTGCGGAGCTGGGGCAGGTGCTGGAACGAGGGCATGGCTGGTGGCACGGGACATGGAACCCCCGCTCTGCTGGCCATCAGGGAGCTCAGGGGACAAGCATCCCTGCCTGCATCCTGCTCTGGCAGTGTGGGATGCCACATCCCTGTCCCTTGCAGATCTGGACAAGCTGCTGTCAGACCTGCGCTCCTTTCTGCTCATCCTGGACCGGGAAAGCCTCAGCGCCACAGCTCGGGCCAAGAAGAAGTCGGTGGCCGATCTTCTCTCTCGGCTGCAGAACCCCTCGTGTGAGTACGGTTCTGGGGGATGGGGTGGCCCCCCTCCACAGTTAGCAGGGCTGTGACCGGGCGTTCCTTCCGCAGCAGAGGACGCAGAGTACATGATCATGCGCTGTCTCTCGCCTTCCCCGGGGACCCCGCAGGGCAGGACCAGCCCTGGTGAGTCCACACTCTGACCCACACCCCATCTCCACCAGCTCCTCACCGACCTGGCACGTTGCTGCCAGTCCTGCTTTTTCCTCCTCCAGGAACGAGGACGCTGGATGCAACGGGAGAGAGAGCCTGCGCGTGCCACCCAGCCAGCGCCCCAAGCCTGCACAGAGGGGTACGAGGGGGCTGTGGGGGTGCTGCGGGTCTGCAATAAGGGGACCCAACACCAAACCCTCTCTCATGCATGGGTCCAGCCAGACTGGGAACGTTCCCATGCTGCCTGCCAGCTCCAGGCAGAGCTCACCATCAATCCCTCAAGCAGCCTGCAATGTTCACCCTGTGGGCAGCACCTTTGGAGCACCCCTTCTCTCCCCAGAGCAAGGTGTCAGGTGTCTTGTTGCCATCTGATGACTCCTATGAGGATGCTGAACCCCTCAACCCTGGCAGAAGCGCTGGTGAGCACCCCTCTGCACCCTGTCCCCAGCACCCATGTGCATCCAGAACCCTGACACCTTCCTGGCTCTCAGGCGGTGCTGACAGTGACAGCAGCCACTACGAGTCCTACGAGGAGGATGAGGATGGTGTGATGGACCGGGCCCACTACCTATGGCGGCCGCTGGCCACCAGCCCCGATGCTGAGGCCCCCGGCCGCACTGAGGCTCAGCTCTGTGGCTTCCTCTGGAGGAAGCGTTGGTTGGGACAGTGGTCTAAGCAGCTCTTCATCATCCGGGAGCACGCGCTGCTGGTGAGCAGCCAGAGGAGGATGGATGAAAGGTGGGAGATGGTCCTCAAGCTCTACCAACCTCACCGTGCCTCTGCAGTGCTTCAGGTGTGCCACCGACCCGCAGCCGGTGCTGGAGCTGGACCTGCGGGGCTGCCATGTCGCCTACAAAGCCAAGCATGGCAAGAAGATGCCGCACACCCTGAAGGTGATGGGGACGGCAGGCGAGGTGCTGGTCATTGGCTTCCAGAGCCGACAGCAGACTGAGGACTGGAGGAAGGTTTGGAGGTGTTGCAGCTTGGCAGAGCTCTGCGTGTGCAGAAGGGAGGGGTGGGCAGGGAGAAACAGGGGCACAGTCCTGCTTTTCTTCATCAAAAGTGTTATCAAGCACTGGAACAGGCTCTCCGGAGAGGAGGTTGGCGTTTAAACACTGACGGTGTTTAAAAAAACAGGTAGATAAAGTGCTTAGGGCTATGATTTAGCAGTGGACAGGTAGGGTTGGGCTTGATGATCTCAAGGGTCTTTTCCAGCCTAGGGATTCTATGTTGATTCTGTGATGATGAGGTGGACAAGGATGGTGATTTGGGGACCCTTTCCCATCCTGAGGGTGCCTGGAACCACACTGCAGTGCTTTGCTCTCCCTTGGCAGGTGATCGAAGAGGTCAGCAGCGATGCCCCGAGCGGGCTGGCAGCTATCAGCATCCCAGCGTCCCCCTCCTCGAGGCTCGGCAGGGTGAGTTTCTTGCCTTCCCCGGCAAACTCAGGCACAGGAAAGGGGCTGCAGGGGTTGCATCCCAATTCCCTGTCCCCGCGGGGTGATGCTGGTGAGGGCTGCTTCGCCATGCTGGGGTGGGGGTCAGGGGATGGGGCTCTCTGCATCTCCATTCTCAGGCCGCTGGGTCCCAGCTCAGCAAGGAGGAGGAGAAGGATTGGTCCCCACAGAGCCCTGCCCGCGGTCCCCAGCCTGTGGAGGATGCTAAAGGAGGTGCGATGCATGGGGAGGGGGGGAGGGGGTGTCCCCGCACCCCACATCATCACTGATGGGTGATGCCACCTGCAGGATTTCTGGCAGTGCGGCTGCGCGGGCAGTGGCAGCGGCTGTGGTGTGCGGTGCGGCAGGGAGCCCTGCGCATGTTCCCCGAGCCTGGTGGTGCTCAGCACCCCGTTTGTGCCCTGCGCCTGGAGGCCTGTGAGGTCTCCCCAGGGGCTGCTGCTGGCTCCCCCCAGCATCTCCGCATCCACATCGCCCAGCGCGGCCGGGAGCTCGCCTTGCTGCAGGTAAGTGACCGCTGCAGCACCCAATGCCCCTTACCAAGGGGTTCCCGCTGAGCCCAGGCTTTCTGCCCCACACCAGACCCGTTCTGATGAGGAGAGAGAAGCCTGGCTGAAGACCCTGCGGGCTAGAGGAGGAGGGGAGAGGGCCAGCAACAGCCCCTGCACCGAGACCCCCAAGTTGGGCAATGCCAGTGGTTCCCCTGCTGCAGGGTAAGGAGGTGCTGGGTGGGGCACAGCTGTTCCCAGCCCTCCTGCTCCACTGTGGGCAGTAACAGGAACCCTCCTGCTCACAGTGGGCTGCTGCTGCGCCATGTCCCAACCCCCAACACCTACATGGATGACCTCTTTGAGAAGCTCCCATCGGCTGTGGCCCCTCAGAACGTCTACTCCAACGTGGAGCGGCTGCAGCAGCTGGTAACTGCTGCTGACACCCCCCAGCCCCTCTGTACAAGCCCCGGGATGAGGAGGGTGGGCTCCCACAATCCACTTGCCCATGGGCTTCTCTCGGGCTTCCTTCTGCAGCAGCAGAGCTTGGACCAAGTGGTGCAAGGACAGCGCAAGAGGCCTGTGTCTGCCCTGCCCACTGGTGCCTGCAGCAACATCCCGGGCCAGGCCGTGCCCTCACAGGCAGGTGAGCAGGGGCTGAATGGGGCTGGGTGCTCAGTCAGGGGAGTAGTGAGGATCCTATGGGCTGGGACAGAGGCTGTGGTTCTTCCTCAGGCCTTCCTTCTGAACATCCCTCTGCTCTTGCTCCTGAGCATCCTTCTGCTCTTGCTCCTGAGCATCCTTCTTCTGCTTTTCCTCCTGACCATCCTCCTTCCTCTCTTTCTCCTCAACATCCTTCCTCTGCCCATGCACTTCTGAGCATCTTTCCCCATGCTCTTCCTCCTTAGCATCCTTCTTCTGCTCTTCCTCCTCAACATCCTTCCTCTGCCCATGCTCTTCTGAGCATCCTCCTTCTTCTCTTCCTCCTGACCATTCTTCCCCTGCTCATTCTCCTGACCATCGTTCTTCCACCCTTTCTCCCCAGCCTCAGCAGCAGCTCTCCGGGGCAGGACTCCCAGCTTGCAGCAGGTGGAAGTGAGCCCCGAACTCCAGAGCAAGGATCTCTCCCAGTCTCATCGCACCCTGATGCTGACCGAGAGGAAAGGAGCTCGGGATGGGCTGGATATTCTCATCGGTAGGACCTTCTGAGAGGCTCTGTCCCTATGTCAGGGGTGCTCAGCCCTTGCCCAAGTAGGTGGTGGAGTTGAGGGATGCCCAGGCTTGGCAGTGCCACTGCTGTCCTTGCAGGGAAGAGAGCCTTTCCCAAGCTGGAGGAGAAGGTGGGGCAGCTGGAGAGGGCCTGCCGCATGAAGGGCAGGCTGAAAGCTGGCTCCGAGATGAACCTGCTGGCTATCGGCAAGTCACTGAAGGGTCATCTCGCCGCCACCGCCAGCTCGGCTGGCTCCGAGGTGGGGGACACGGGATGGGGCAGGGGCTGTGGGGTTCTGAAGGGTTCGGGAGGATAGGTATTGCCCTCTCTCTGCTGTTTTTCCAGCAAGCCTCGTTCCTCGCGCCGCTGTTGAAGCGCACGGCATCAGCAAGGAGCGCTTTGAAGCCATCCTCTCCTCCCCCAGTCATGATCGAGAGGGGAAAAGTGCTGCAGAAGACAAAGGTGCCAGCAGGGTTGGGCAGCATCAAGGTGAGCCAGGTACCACCCATGGGACATGGTGGGCTTGACGACCCCTCTCTGCTCCATCTCCAGGAGTGGGAGATGAAGTCTGCGCTGTGACCAGCACCCCTGGGGCAGCCCCTGCGATGCAGACACAACTGCAAGATGGGGCTCCTCTCAGCAGAAGGCAGGGCTGTGCGTGGATCGTGCAGGACCACCCTGGTATCTGGGTTTTTTTTTTAACCCTCAATATCAACGCTACACCTACACACATCTATTTTTCATACCTATATACACACATTTAAACTCTCTCTCTCTCTCTGTGGGTTCCCAGTTTCTCTGGTACCAGGACTGGAGGGCAGAGCCCCTTGCAGGCTCTGCTGCCTTCACACGCATCCCACCCGCTTGGGTTTGAGTGCAGATTTCTTGATTGCAACCTCATGAGCTGCTGGTTCTGTCCCTAGGGAGGGGGTGATAGCACCCCAGCATCCCCCAGGGACACCCACTTGCAGGGTGGGTGCAGGCACAGCCCAGACTGAGCAACTGGGGGGGCACACGGAGGGGTGGGGGCTGCTTGGGGCACAAAAATGCACCCTCCCTGGAGTCAGGGGGCCCTGGGCTGGGCCCCAGGCTGCTTTCCAGCTGCTGTGTTCATCATGGCTTGATTGTAAGTGTACAAACATATTGGGTTTTTTTAAGGATTAAAGGGAAAAATATCATAACATTTGGCTTCTACTGGGTTGTGTCACAGAAAGTGGTGAGGAGGGGGTCCCTGGGGTGCTCAAAGGGGGTTGTCCCCATCCCAGTGTGAGGTGGGGATGGGGTCTCTCCCCTTCCCAGTGCATGGAGGACAATGCCAACGCCTGGTGTGCATGGGGGGCTATTTCCATCCCAGGATGAGGTGTGGATGGGGGGGTCTGTTCCCATCCCAGTGCGAGGTGTGGATGGGAGGCTACCCACATCCCAGTGCAAGGTGTGCACTGGGGTCTGTCCCCATCCTGGTGCAAGGAACGGAGGTTCTATCCCCATCCTAGTACACAGGGGCCCATCCCCATCCCAATTTGGGGTCTATTCCTACCCTGGTGCATAGAGGTCCAACCCCATCCCAGTGCAGGTTGTGCATTTTGGGTCCATCCCCATCCCAGTCTGAATTGGAGTCTATCCCCATCCCAGTGCACTGGGGTTCATCTCCATCCCAGTCTGAGGTCTGAATTGGGGTCCATCCCCATCCCAATTCAACGTCTGTATTGGGTTCTATCGTCATCCCAGTGCACAGGGGTCCATCCCCATCCCAGTTCAAGGTCTGAATTGGGGTCTACCCCCATCCCGGTGCACTGGGGTCATCTCCATTCATGTTCAAGGTCTGAATTGGGGTCCATCTCCATCCCAGTTCAAGGTCTGGATTGGGGTCTATCCCCATCCCAGTTCAACGTCTGGATGATTGGTGTCTATCCCCATCCCAGTTCGAGGTCTGAATTGGAGTCTAGCCCCACCCCAGTGCACGGGGCGGGGGGAGGCTGTCCCCACCCCATCTCTCCCCTCCCGGAGCACTTTTAGTGCTCGGGGGTCCTTTCCAAACCCTCCTGCATCTCTCCATCCTCTCTCCCTCCATCCCCATCCCGGAGCAACCGGAGGGCGGAGGTTGGGGGGGGGAGGAACCGCGACCGGTGCCGCCCCCTCCAGCCCTTCTCCGGGCGGAGCCACCGGGAACGGGGCTGGGAAAGTGAACGGGGCTGGAAACGGGGCTGGGAAAAGGTGGTGGGGGGTGGGTGTCACAGCGATGCTGAGCCGCCTGGGCGCTTTGCTGCAGCAGGCGGTGGAGACGGTGAGTGGGATGGGATGAAGGGGACACCGTGGGAAAGGGAGCCGGAGGGAGGATTCTATGCCCCCCCTTGACTCCCGCATCGCTGTGTGCAGCGGGAGCCCAGTCTAGACCTGCTGGAAGCCTTCACCGACCACTGGAAGGGCATCACTGGCTACTACCTGGAGGCTACGGGTGAGTGGGATGCGGGGAGGGGGTCCCCGTATCCTGGGATGGGGTTACTGTTCCCTAGGATGGGGCCTCATGGCATAGGAATAGTGGGAAGAGGGTCTCCGTATCCTAGGATGGAACCCTGTGGTGTGGGAATAGAGTCCTCACGCCCTGGAATGGGGTCCCCTATCCTAAGATGGGGTTACTGTGCTCTAGGTTGGGGCTTCGTGGCATAGGAATAGTGAGAAGATGGTCCCCGTGTTCTAGGATGGAACCCTGCAGTGTGGGAATGGGGTCCCCATGCCCTAGAGTGGGGTTTCTGTGCCCTAGGATGGGTCCCTGTGGTGTGGGAATAGGGTCCCTGTGGTGTGGAAAGAGGATTCCTATGCCCTAGGATGGGGTCCCATGGCTTGAGAATAGTGGAAAGGGGGTGCCTGTGTACTAGGATGGGGTTCTTGTGCCTTAGGATGGGGTCCCTGTGCCCTAGGATGGGGCCTCATGGTGTAGGAATAGTGAGAAGAGGGTCCTTATGTCCTCGGAGAGTGTCCCCGTATCCTAGGATGGGACCCTGTGGTATGGGAAGAAGGTCCCTGTAGCCTAAAACAGGGTCTCATGGCCTGGGAATAAGGTCCCTGTGCCCAGGGTAGGGGGTCCCTATGCCCTGGGACAGGACCCTCTGCAGCACCAGGGCACTGTGCCGCTGCCGTGCAGGGCTTGGGACACCCATTCCCATACCCCAACAGGACTTATCCAGCCAGATGCTCAGCTCTGACCCCCATCGACACAAACAGGGTCAGCACAGGAGGGTCTGGTAGGTGTAGATTCTCCTGAGAGCCTGGGACTGTCTGCAGGCTGGGGCACGTCCCTCTCCGGGAGCACTAAAACCAGGGCTTGGAGAACTTCAGCCCTTTCCCCAGCAGGATCTCTGTTGTTCCTGCTTGGCTCTCATTCCCCCCTCCCCTCCTGGGATGTGCGGGGGGGTCTCTGGGGCTGGCAGCACCCCACAGCCCACCAGGACAGCCGGCAGCTCCAACTGCAGCTCTGGGACGTCCGGTGGCTTCCAGGCCATGAGCGGAAGGAGCAGCCTCAAGTGCTGCTGGGACTCCATCCTCACATTGCCATCTAGCGTTATCCCTGCTAACGGCCGTGGAGGGGAATTCTGGGCCAGTACGGCTCAGGGTGCAGCCAGCGAGCACCCCACCTTTGTCCCCGAGCACCTCATCGAGCATGAGAATCATGAAATTGTAGAATCGTGGAATGGTTTGGGTTGGATGGGACCTCAAAGCCCACCCAGTTCCACCTCCGTGCCGTGGGCAGGGACACCTCCCACTGGACCAGGCTCCTCAAGTTCCCCTTCCTCTCTTTCTGAGCCCACCGGTGCCTTGGGGGGGGCCATTTCACAACCCCCAATTCCTGTATCCACAGATGAAAGCGTCTCTGCCAGACAGACAGACATCCCTTGGCACCTCAAGCAGATGCTGGACATCCTGGTGTATGAGGAGAAGCAGCATCCGGCAGGGGAAGCTGGCCCGTGCCTTGAGTACCTCCTGCAGCACAAGGTCCTGGAGACCCTCAGCACGCTGGGCAAGGCAGAGGTGGGTGTAGAGACACCGGAAAAGCTACGTTTGGGGGGGCTGAGCCCCCTGTGCTGCAGCACTCGCAACCTTTTCCAGCTCTTGTTTGGTTTCAATATGTGATGGGAACAAAGTGATGGGGATCAGCTTTGAGGAGAAGGACTTGGGGTGCTGGAGGATGAGAAGCTCAACATGAGCCGTTAAAGTGTGCTCACAGCCCAGAAACCAACCATGTCCTGGGCTGCATCCAGAGCAGTGGGACCAGCAGGGAGGAAGGGTATTATGCCCCTCTGCTCCGGTGGTTTAAAAAGTGGGTAGACGAGGTGCATGGGGACATGATTTAGTAGTTAGACAGGTATGGTTGGAGGTGATGATCTCTAAGGTCTTTTCCAACCTAATGATTCTATGACTGCCGGGTGACTCGACTGGGGGTGATTTACAGGGTAATCAGGTAGGACAACCAGGTAGACGATGCCTCTCTCTCTCTCCTTCCCCCAGTATCCCCCTGGGATGAGGCAGCAGGTCCTCCTCTTCTTCAGCCGGATGCTGGGGCAGATGCAGCACCCGCTCCTGCACTACCTCAACGTGCACCGGCCGGTGCAGGTGAGCCCCATGCCCGGGGGAGGGCGTGGACTGGGCTAGTGGGAGGCTGGTGATGCTGGTGGTGCCTGGGTTAGATGCCCAGCCAGGCAGGGTTAGGAGAGCAGCCCAGCATCCCTCTCCCTGCCCTGCCAGAAGCTGCTCCAGCTCAGCGGTGACCGCCTGGGTTCTGGCACCGAGAAGGAGGAGGTGCAGTTCACAGCCATCCTCTGCACGAAGATCAAGCAGGATCCCACCCTGCTGGCATACATCCTAGAGGTGAGCAGGATCTGGGCATTCTGATCCTGGTGGGATCACCTGTGGGGTTTGGCTCTTTTAATTGAGCTTTCCCGGGTGCTTTGCATCTCCATCTCCACCTCAAACTCCTCCAGGTGAGTGGAGGGAAGGTGGAAGCTACAATGCTTTGCTGTTCCTCTTCCTCTGCAGGGCAAGAGCATCCTGAATGGGAGGAGAACCCAGGAGCTGCCGGCCAGCCCTGTGGAAGAGGGCGCAGAGCATCCTCCCAACACCTCTGCCTGCTCCCCCTGCGCTGAACCCTCCCCACCACGGAGGGACATCAACCTCATCACGTCCTTGGTGGGGCTGTGCAAGAGCAAGGTAAGATGAGAAGGTTGGCAAGGAGGGGCCGGTGAGTGCTGCTGGTTGCATGACACCACCTCTCTCCCCCTACGCCTCCTCCTCCTCCTAACAGAAGAGCAGGGTCGCACTGAAGGCTCGGGAGAACCTGCTCTCCATCGTTGGGCTTGCCGAGGAGGCGGCTGCCGCCTGCCTGGTGCATGGCAGCACCCTGTGCCAGCTGCTCACGGAGCAT
Source organism: Cuculus canorus (assembly GCF_017976375.1). Taxonomy (NCBI): domain Eukaryota; kingdom Metazoa; phylum Chordata; class Aves; order Cuculiformes; family Cuculidae; genus Cuculus; species Cuculus canorus. The sequence goes on along the minus strand of NC_071426.1, from coordinate 191,684 downwards.
CTCTGTGACCTCTACAACACCATCCCCACCAGCACCGACCCCACAGATGTCCTTGCCTTGGAGAAGGCCAGCTGGAGGTAAGGTGGGTTCTGGGCAGGGTTGGTCCCCACCAAGGCTTTGCCGCAGCCCTGTATCCTCTACCCCATGCAGGTTGCAGGGTGATGCTGTGGGTAATGGGGTTTTCCTGGGCAAGGAGAACCTGGCTGCCTTCTTCAGCTGGCTGGACTACCTCGAGGAGTTGGTGATGGGCGCTCAGCCGGTAAGGGAAGCGTAGCTGGTGCTACAGAGCACATCACAGTCCTGCCCGTGCCGCAGCTCAACCTCTGCCATCACCCACAGGTCATGGCTGATGCCATCACCCAGACTGTGGAGGAGAAGTTCTTCCAGGGCATCCTGCAGCCGCAGCTCCTGCAGATGTGAGTGTCTGAGACCCGAGGCAGCAGCTGGGCGAGAGTTTCTCTATCAAGGATCCCCTTAGGGCCAAGATCATAGAATCATAGAATAGTTAGAGTTGGAAGGGACGTTAAAGATCATCTAGTTCCAAACCCCCCCTGCCATGGGCAGGGACACCTCCCACTGGATCAGGGGCTCCAAGCACCATCCAACCTGACCTTGAACACCTCCAGGGATGGGGCAGCCACAGCTTCCCTGGGCAACATGCTCCATTGTCTCACCACTCTCATGGTGAAGAAATTCTTCCTAATGTCCAGTCTAAACCTGCTGGCCATACTGCTTTTGATGCAGGGATTGATGGGGTTCCCTTTGCCTGCATCTCCTTTTTCCCCACCATGAGAACATAGAATCCCTAAGTTGGAAAAGACCTTTGAGATCAAGTCCAACCGTACTTGTCTACTAAACCAGATCCCTAAACACCATCCACCCATCTTTTAAACCCCTCCTGAGATAGGGACTCCACCACCTCCCTGGGCAGCTGTTCTACTGCTTGATGACCCTTTCAGTGAAGAATATTTTGTCAATGTCCAACCTGAATCTGCCCTGGTGCAACTTGAGGCCATTCCCTCTCATCCTATGCTGCTCCCTCACAGCATCCCACCCTTTCCCCGGCAGGTCCGAGCTCACTGTCCTCAGCGCCACGGCCATGCTGACGGGCACAGTGCGGCAGATCAGTGCTCCTCCCCTGCTCCATCGCCTCGTGTTCTTTCTGCTGGGGCCTGACCGGCACCCTGAGACCCCAGGAGATGCCTCCCACCCTCTGCGCACCCAGCTCATCAACCGCTGCAACCACCTCTCCGATGAGGTGAGCCCCATCCTGGGAAGGAGGACCCCGGTGGAGGGCTGTGCTGGGGGTCTCATCCTGCTTTCCATGGTGCAGATCAGCCTGGCCAGCCTGCGGCTCTTTGAGGAGCTCCTGCAGAAACCCCACGAGCACGTAGCGCACAGTCTGGTGCTGAGGAACCTGGAGATGAGGGGCTACCTGCAGCGCGGGCCCCTCGTGCACGATGAACGCGGAGCCCCTGAGACAGACCCCGACGAGGACGGGTTGTGAGCACAGGGGGCCAGGGCAGGGTGAGGAGGCAACCCCATTGCTGACCACCTGGCTGATGGCCCTGCTCTGGTCCCACAGGGATCTTGAGGAGGATCCCTATTTCACCGATGGATTCCCAGATGCCAGCTTTGGGATGTCGCAAAAGCCTCCGGTGGGATCGGCCCCATCAGGGAAGGGGCAAGTGAGCGAGGTGGTCAGCAGGTAGGGATTTGCATGGGCTGCTGCAGCATGGGGGGGCTGCATCCCCCTCCCCGTCCATCTCTTTCTTCCAGCTTCCTCTGCTTGGTCCCTGAGGAGGCAAAGACCTCTTTGTGTATGGAAGGAGGTGGCTATGACACCTATGTGCATGACGCTCTGGGCATGGTGAGTGGCTAGGGGATTCCTCATCCCTGGTGGTGCTGGTCCTGCTCTGGTTCTTGCCTATCATCACCTCCCTGTCCCTCCCCCCCCAGGTCCAGGCATGCCGTGCCAGCACTGCCCCGTGGGGGTGGCCCTCAGCCCCCCAACCCCTCGATATCTGCCACCCTGAAGCTGCGTTTTATGAGGGCCACTTCCTCAAGGTGCTGTTTGACCGCATGGGACGGATCCTGGACCAGGTACAGAGGTGGCCGGTTGGGACATTGGGGACATACCCAGGTCCCCACCATACTCTCCCCTTCCCCTTGGCATTGCTAGGGCTAGGATTTTCCCCATGGAAAGGCTTTCTAGACTGGCACGGCCTTTATCTTGCCTTGGGGATGGTTGAACAGAGGATGCTTTGGCTCGCCATGGTTCTTGCCAGAGCTGGAGACACAGAGCAGAGGGTGGGAAGCCTTTTCCAGGCTCTGGAACCCCCATAAGTGGGGTAAAGTGGCCAAGAGCATCAGCGGCATTTTGCGGGTGACAGCCTCAGGTCCCCACCATGGGGTGCTGGAGCTGTTCCAGCTCCATCAGAGCATCCTCCCTGTCCCAGCCCTACAGCCTGAACCTGCAGGTGACCTCAGTGCTGTCCCGTCTGGCCGCCTTCCCCCATCCCCACCTCCATGAGTACCTGCTGGACCCCTACCTCAACCTGGCACCCGGCTGCCGCTCGCTCTTCTCCATCCTCGTCAGGGTAAAGTCATCTTTCTGGGGGCTGGGGAGGGGGACATCCCCTCAAAACAGGGTCTGATTCTTCTTCCCCCTGCAGGTGATCGGGGAGCTGATGCAGCGGCTCCAGCGAGTGCCCCAATTCAAGGCCAAGCTGCTCCTGGTGCGCCAGCAGCTCATGGGGTTGGTGCCTGGAGAGCAGTAAGTGTTGGGGTGGTGTCACAGGATCGTAGAATGATAGAATCGTTTGAGTTGGAAGGGACCTCAAAGCCTATCCAGTCCCACCCCTTGCCATGGGCAGGGACACCTCCCCCTGGATCAGGGGCTCCAAGCCCCATCTAACCTGGCCTTGAACACCTCCAGGGATGAGGCAACCACAGCTTCTTTGGGCAACCTGGGCCAGGGCCTCCCCACCCTCACAGGACAACATTTCTCCCTAAGATCTCATCTCAATCTCCCCTCTTTCAGCTTCAAACCGTTCCCCCTCATCCTGTCCCTGCCCTCCCTGATCAAGAGCCCCTCCTCATCTTTCCTGGAGCCCCTTTCAGCACTGGAAGCTGCTCTAAGATCTCCTCGGAGCCTTCTCTTCTCCAGGCTGAACCCCAACGCTAAGCCTACTCTCTACCCCAACTCTACGGGAGGTGCTCCAGCCCTCTGATCATCCTTGTAGCCTCCTCTGGAGCCGTTCCAACGGGACACAGTTGGCTTTCTGGGCTGTGAGCGCACATTGCCGGCTCGTGTTGAGCTTCTCATCAATCATCAGCAATAAGTTGGGGCAATACATCCCCTTTGACATGTTACCCCACGGACCCCCCTGTTGCTCTTCTCCCTGCAGGATGGACCACACGATGCTCTTCAAGGGAGTGGTGGTGCTGGAGGAGTTCTGCAAGGAGCTGGCTGCCATTGCCTTGGTGAAGGGACCACCGGAGAGCCCCCCCTGAGCTGTGGCTCCCTGGCCAAGCGCCCCCGCTTTGGCTGGGCTGCGGTGGCCACAACCCATATGCTAGTGGCTCGCTTGGACTGACATGTCCCCAAGAGCCAGGTATGGTGGTGGCACCCCAAGAAGGACACGTCGCAGACGCCGGCGAGGAGGAAGAAGAGGCACAGAGTCCTTCACCACCACCATCTTGGCCAACCTAGAGGTGATGCCGCCTCCCCGGTGCAGCCCCTTTGGGTGCTGCGTTAATTCCTGGGTGGTGGGTTCCTGCTCCCCCTGCCCCGAGCTGCCACCAACCTCAAGCAGGATTGGTTTGGCAATAATGGGGTGCATGGGCACGGCCTTGTCCTCTCCTGTGTGGGGCAACGCCACCTCCTTGCTGCAATAACTCGATCATCAGTGGTGCTGGGGTGTAGGGTGCACGTGTGTGTGTGTGTTTGTGGCTCCCTGGCAAGGACAGTGCACCCCAAAACCCCGCACAGTCCCTGGGTGATGGGATCCTGCTCCAATAAAGCTCAGCACCACACCCTGCGCCCCTGCCATCTCTACTGCACCCTCAAACCCAAGCACCACCACTCCTCTCTCCACCTTCAACTGCAGCAACATGGGTGCAAGAAGCAGCAGCTGCGTTTATTTCTGCTCAGCACTCCCACGCCATGACACAGCACCCCCAAGTATCATCTCCTGGGGTGGGGTGCAAATAGCAATGCACACACGACCCCTGTGTTCCAGCTGGCTCCCCCTCCAAGCCCAAATTCGGGGTTCCCCCCTCAATTAGCTGCGAACGGGCACCGTAGCCGCAGCACAGAGCCGCTGCAGGATGCAGCCCCTCAGGCTCTCTTCCTCCACATGCCACCAGGAGAAAGCGGGGCCACGCAGCTCGGGGGGTGTATCCCGGGGGCTGCCAGGGGGAATGCTGAGCAGGACGTTGAAGCAGATCCCGTCAGACCCCCCAGGTCCCCGAGCCCGGTGCTGCAGACCCAGCAGCCCCAGGGGTCCCGGGTGGGGGTCTGGGCGCAGGCAATCCCGCAGCAGCCGCAGCACGGGCAGGCGCAGCCCCCTGCGCAGCTCAGCTGGGGATGTGCCACAAGCCACCACAGGCAAGTGGGGGGGCTCAGCAGTGGCCAGCAGCACCCAAAGGTCCCCGGCATCGTTGGCAAAGGTCACCAGGAGCCGTAAGCAGATTAAGGCGCAGGGCAGTTCCTGCGGCAGTGTCGGCGGGTGCGGGGCGCTGCGGCGGTAACGGATGGCGAGGTCCAGCAAGGGCAGGATGTCCAGGGCTCGCAGCGGCAGCGCACAGGGGTCCCCAGCCCACCAAGTCGCCTGCAGGGACTCAGCATCAGCCGCCTCCAGGGTCTTCAGGGTCCCACCTGCGGGCAGAGAGGCAGCAATGTCCTGGCACACAGGTGGCAGGGGACAGCAGGACCCTGTCTCCAGGCTGGCAGCAGATGCTGATGCTCATTATTGGGCTGGCAGAGAGTGTAGATGCCCATTATTGGGCTGGGAGAGGATGCCGATGCTCATTATTGGGCTGGCAGAGTGCCAATGCCCATTATTGGGCTGGGAGGGGATGCCAATGCCAATTATTGGGCTGCAGAGTGCCAATGCCCATTATTGGGCTGGGAGGGGATGCTGATGCCCATTATTGGGCTGGCAGAGAGTGCCGACGCCCTTTACTGGGCTAGGAGGGGATGACGATGCCCTGGCACAAAGGTGGCAAGGGACACCAATAGCTGGCACAGGGCTGGCTGGGGATGTTAAAGCACATCGTGGGGCTGCCAGGAGATGCTAAAGCCCTGGCAGAAGGCTGGCAAGGGACAATATTGCCCTGGCACAAAGGTGGCAGGGGACACCAATGCCCGGGCACAGGGGTGGCAAGGGACAATGATGCCCTGGCTCAGGGCTGGCAAAGCCCATCCTGGGGCTGGCAGGGGATGCACTAGGTGTGCTGTATCCTTCCCACCCCACTTCCAAGCACCCAAGCATGCAGGCACGCACCAGTGGGGCATGCAAGGAAGACAAAGCGGATCCAGGCAGGTCCCCTCTCCTCCAGCGCCAGCAAGGTGATGGGGTCACACTCTAGCCCGGATTCCTCCTTCACCTCTCGCTGCATGGCAGCCACAATGCCCTCATTGGGCTCCATCCTGCCGGCGGGCAGGTACCACTTCCCGCGGCACTCGGGTTTGGCCTCTTGCACCAGCAGCACCCTCTCCTGTGGGCACCGAGAGGGCTCGCATGGGCACCGGGTGCCACCACAGCAGGGGTCCCGCGGGGGGCTACCTCACCTCCTTGTCGAAAAGCACAGCCAGGACAACGTAGCAGGCGTTCTTCCCCAGGTGGACGGAGCCGGGGGATTGGAGGGGACCCTCCAAGCTGCTCCCCACATCCCAGCCTCCACCACCAAGCACCGCATCCAGCTCCGCCACCGGAATCTCACCCATGGGAGTGGGGGTCCCGCAGCCTGGATGGGGGTGGGGGGCACCTACTTAGGGGGTAGCGGGGTTTTGGGGTGGGGAGGGCACTCCCCAAACGTGCAGACAGGGTGATAAGGAGCGCCAGTGCTGGCGGTGAGGGAGGGGATCTGGTGAATGCGGGGTGCTTGGGGAGGTGCAATGCAAGAAGGGGTCCCCCAGGGGTTGTGGGGTGCTGGGGGGGAAAGGCTTGCTGGACTGGGGGAGGGCGAGCGGGGTGTAAGAGGGGAAGGGTCTGCTGGGCTGGGAGGAGGCGTAGGAAGGGAAGAGCTCAGTGGCCTTGGCGATGCAAGGAGGGGTGCAGTAGGGGAAGGGTCTGCTGGACTGGAGGACCCCCAGCGGGGCGCAGGAGGGCAAGGGCTGGCTCGACTGGAGCGCGTAGGATGGGAAATAGTAAAGGAAGGGGTCAGGGGGCTTGGGGAGGCGCGGGGGGGTGCGGTAGTGGAAAGGCTTGCTGGATTGCGGGAGGCATGGGGGGGCACAGTAAGGGAAGGGTTGGCTGGATTGCAGGGAGTAGAGGGGGCTGTAAGGAAAGAGCTCGCTGGATTTGGGGATGCAGGGGGGGCTGTGGTAGAGGAAAGGCTGGCTGGACTGCAGGACGCAAGGGAAAGCGAAAGAAGTGAAGGGTTTGCTGGATTGGAGGAGATATGGGGGAAAGGGTTTGCTGGATTGGGGAACGCTGGGTGGAAAGGGGCGGCTAGACTGGGGGATACTGGGGGAGAAGGGCTGGCTAGACTGGGGGATGCCCAGGGTGGGGTAAAAGGGGTCACCAAGCTGTGGGGTGCCCGGTGGGGTGGCCCATGGGGAGCGATCGCAGGGTTGTGGGGGCCAGGGCGTGCTGGATTGCAGGGTGCTATAGGGGAAGGGCCGGTCGGAATATGGAGCGCAGAGCGGGAACGGTGTCGGGGAGCCGGGGGGTGAGGGGGGCTGCAGGGCGCAAGGCTGCGGAGGACGCAGAGGGGTGCAGGGCTGCAGGGTGCAGTGGGAGAAGGGGCTGCAGGGCTGTAGAGTGCACACAGGGTGCAGAGGCAGAGAGGGGAAGTGGGTGAGGGTTTGCGGGGTGCAACGGGCAAAGGTTTGGGGTGCAGGGTGCAAGAGGGGAATAGACTAGGGTGCAGTGTGCAAGGGAGAAGGGTTTGAGGGGGTTACAGGGTGCAATAAGGGAAAGGTTTGGGATGCAGGGTGCAATAACAGAATGGATTGGGGGCTACAGGATGCAATGGGGAAGGGTTTGGGGTGGAGGGTGCAGCAGAGAAGGCTTTAGAAGCTTAGGGTGCAACGAGGAAGGGTTTGGGGTGCAGAGTGTAATTAGGGAAGGGTTTGGGGTACAGGGTGCTACAAGGGAATGGATTTGGGGGCTGCAGGGTGCAATGGGGAAAACTGGGGCTTTGAGTGCAATAAGGGAATGTCTTAGGGTGCAGCAGGGAAATGTTTAGGAGGATGCAGGCTGCAATGGGGAAGGGCTTGGGGTGCAGGGTGCAATAAGGGAATGGCTTGGGGGGGCTGAGGGTGCAACGCGGAAGAGTCTGGGGTGCAGCAGTGAAGGGATTGTGACACAGGGTGCAATGGGAGAGGTTTGGGGTGCAAGGCAGGGTTTGGGGATGCAGCTAGGAATGGTTTGAGGTGCAGTGGGGAGGGGGTTATGGCACAATGGGCAGGGTTTGGGGTGCAATGGGGAGGGATTTAGGGAGAAACAGGGCAGGGTTTGGGGTGCAATAGCAGGACTCGGGGGGTGCAGTGGGGCAGGGTTTGAGGTGCAGGGCAAGGCTCGGGGCGCAGTGGCAGGGTTTGGGGCGCAGGAAAAGCTTCCGGCTGCAAGGAAATAGCTACGAGCGCCCGCCGCCCCTCCCCCTAACCCCGCCCCCGCATGCGCGAAGCGCTCACCGCATCCCGAGTCTCCGTGCACCGCCCCCGCCCGCTTCCTCACTCCCCATTGGCTGAGCCGCGCACCTCCTCGCTCCCCATTGGCTGATCTCGCCGCCGCGCCCTCGCGTGGCTGAGGGGGCGAGGCAAGGCCTTAAAGGGGCCCCGCGCAGCTGTTTTTTGGGGGGGGGGGGGGCGTGGGGCGTGGGCGTGGTGAGGGGTGCTGCTTGGACGGCGCTAATTGTACCTCGTTAATGACCCAGTGCCCGTTGATTCCCCCTCCCCACCGGTTCTCGTGCAGGGCAGCTCCAGGCAACGGTCCTGGGCAGAGAAGAGCAATTCCCCTGCATCCTGGCACTGGGAGCAGGATGTTCCGTGGAAGAAGTTGTTCCTATCCTTGGAAAAAGCTTTGGTGCCAGTTGTTTTCCTGCAGCTGGAAAGAGTTGAGCTGCCCCCGGGACCCTGACTATCCCGATGTCTTCCAGGCCTCACAAAGACCACGCCAACCTCAAAGAGTCAACAGCTCCATGTCCATATGGAGACCAGTGGTGAGTGGTGGTCTACAAGGACCAAGCTGTGTGGCATGGTTGATGTGCTGGAAGGAAGGGGTGGCAGCCAAAGAGATGTGGACAGGCTGGAGAACCTCATGAAGTTCAACAAGGCCAACTCCAAGTGGCAAACTGGCCAAGGGCCAGTGTCTCTCTCTGCGACAAAGATGTTAAACCCTTACGGAATGCCACTCATCACTGCTCTCCACTCAGACATGGAGGTATTGACCACAACTCTTTTGAGTTTGGTGTGGTCTCTGTGCAGAGAACTGGAAAACATCAGGATATGATCCAGTGGGAGGTGTCCCTGCCCATGGCGGGGGGTGGAACTGGATGGGCTTTGAGGTCGCTTCCAACCCAAACCATCCCATGATTCTATAAACTCATCTCACCAGTGGCCTTGGGCAGCCACCATGGGCTGGGAGCAAGGACGCCTCCGGACCCAGGTCTGCCCCACCCCCCAGGACACCCTTTCCTGTGGATGGAGAAGAAGGGGCTGATGCTGCATGGAATGGAGACACCAAGCCAGATGCTGGTGGTGCCAGTGCCCCTGGCATGCTGCAAACTCTTTATTCCCTGGCTTCCTTGCTCCTGCCCCAATGCCCCTGGGCACTGGCAAAGCACCGAGTGAGAGGTGCTCAGTCCTGGCTCCCCATAGCCTCTTGGCCATGCCTGGCAGCGCTGGCTTTGTTGGCGCATCCTCGCAGCATGCCGCTCACTTGCAGCCCTGCAGGACTCCCACGGCCTCCCACACAGCGGAGAAGATCATGCCGTCCAGCTGCAAGTGTGCAAATTGGGGGTCAGCACCGCGCACCCCCCACCGGGACACTACCCGACAGCCCCCAAACCGCCACCCACCCACGCACCTGGGTGTCGAGCTGGCGGTGGGTGCTGTGCTCCCGGAGGCGGGTGGCATTCTCTGGTGAGAGGAATCGCTGCTCCACACTGATGGTGCCGGTGAGGCTCTGCACCTGCCCGCAGCATGGCAGCATCAGGGGCTGTGCCTCAGTTTCCCCATGGAGGGTTGGCACCCAAATTTGCTGCCCATGGTGCAGTGCAGAGCTGCCTACCTGGTGGGGAGCCCCAGCAGGGACCAGCACCGCATCCCCCAAGAACTGGAGGAGGGTCCAGGCGCTCACCCCGCACTCCTCATGCAGCCGCTGCCGCAGCGTGAGGTCCAGATAGCAGCTGGGGGGCTCCATCGCAGCCCCCTTCTCCTGCCCTTGGTCCACTGAGATCTACGAGGAGACAGGGATGAGCGGAGCCAGGAGCCAGGACTGCACTGGGAGGTGATGGCACCCACCTTCCGCAAGAAATCCTGGATGCGCCCAGCATCCTCGGCCCGGAAGATGTGCCACAATGCACCAGGCTGGCTGCCGGCATCCCAGAGTCGCTCTTTCAGTGGCGCATCCATGCTGTCAGCTTCAGCTTGCAGGAGCATGTCTGTGGGCAAAGGGATGATCAGGAGGAGCTTGGGCAGGGGGGCTGGGGTTGGGGGTCCACCCCCCCCATGCTCCCATCTTACCCTGCCGTGCCGTGGCGTGTGCCAGGATGCTTATGGAATCAGTTGCCTCCACGGTCAGGTTTTTGGTCCCAATGCTCCGGTCCTGAGGATGCACGCCTGCCAGCGGGGGCGGGATGGTGGGTGAGTGTTGTGATGGATGCAGGGAGCCCGGTTTGCCCCCCTCCCCGTGGGCACTGGGGTGCTGCTGGGAGGCACTCACCGTAAGCCACACAGACATGCGGACGCAGCCAGCGCTGGCCCTGCTGGCCCCGAAGGTAGGAAGCCAGGTTGAGGCGGCCATTTGGCCCGCAGTACTCCGGCAGCGGCAGGCTGGCACTGAGGTTGGTGGCCCTGTGGCACAGATGCAGTGCTCGATGCCAGGGCACTGGGTACCAACCCCATGCACTGCATCCCACCCTGGGATGCATCCCGCTGGCACCCAGCTGGTAATGGGAGGGGGCACTGGGCTGTTCCCCCCACCCTGTGAAGCTTCTGCCATCACCTACCGGCACAGCTCCATGTCCCCAAAGCCACTCTCCAGCTTCAGCAGGTCCCCACCGCCCTGCTCTGGGGATGCTGCAGGATGGAGCATCGATTCAGGGGTGCTGGCATCACACTGCCAGGCACCTCCTGGGGCGGCAGGGATGCGCAGGCTGGCTCTCTCCCTCACTTTGCCCCCTGGAATTTGCTCTTGGGATCCCACAAACTCATCACACCCTTACCCGTGCTGGCTGCAAAACCGTCCCAAAATTCTTGGCTGCTCATCCTGACCCGGCGTGCTGGTGCCCGCAGGTTCACCACCTCCAGCTCCTGCTCTCCATGGTCCAAATGGAAGGATTCCGGCCCCCACAGCCGCTCCTCCAGCTTCTTCTGCAGCCCTGAAACAAGGACGGGCTGCCAGGGCAGCCAGGGCTCAGCTGGGGAAGTTTTGGGGTCCCACGATGCCATCCTGTGACCCTGGAGTAGGATCTCACCTGGCCCCTCCGCCAGTGCTCCTGGAAGAGCTCGTAGTTGCTGGCGTGGCCAGGGTCATGCAGCCAAAGCAGCCCACTGGGAGCCAGGATGCAGTGGGAAGTGGGGGGACTGGGAGGACTGGGGGGGCTCAACTCGCCATCCGCCTGCCTTTCCTGGATCTTCCTCTCCACCACACGGGCAATGATGCTGTCCAAGATGCTGGTCAGGCAATTGTCCTTAGGGATGGAATGCAAAGCGGGGAGCCCCGTCAGCACTCCCTGGTCCCCCAGCCCTGCTGAGGGGTGAGGGGGTGCCCTGCCCGCCCCCAGGGACTCACGCTGGGCAAGGCGGGTGAGACGGGAGCAAAGGCCATATGCACCCCGTCTTGCCCCAGGCACAGCTTGACGGCGGTGGAGGCAAGGAGATCACAGAGGGTGGTGGTCTGCATGGCTCCCCGGGGGGGAGGCTGCCCTGGCAATGGCGGTCCCTGCTCAGGACTCTCTGTTTTAGGGGGGAGAAAGGGGTCAGGGGTGCTCACATTCTCCTCCACCTCTTGTTCCCCAGAGGGGATGCGGTGCCACATCCCTGACCGCCCCCCGCAAAGTGGGGTCTCCTACCTTCCTTGATGGGCCTGGAGAGGTCAACTTGGCCATCGCTGCTGGGTGGGAGAGTGGGCACCGCAGCCCCCAGCAGCTCCTGAAACACCGCAATCCATGCGGGCATCCGGAGGGGAACCCCATGCCCTCTCCCCAGGGACGCTCCCCGCCCCAGTGTCCTGCACCCTCCCTCCCACGCACCCTTTTGCAGGGGTTTGGGATGCACCCACACCCCATCTTCCATCCACAGGCCCCCTGTACCTGCCTGCTCGTGGGGGGCTCTGCTGGGCTCTGCTCTGCAGCCTCCTCGCTGCAGGGACAACATGACTTGATGCCGAATTTGGCCCGGACTTCATGCAGCTGCTTCCAGAGCTGGGTCAGGACTGGGGAAGGATAGGGACAAGTGGGTCAGCCGTGAGACTAGCGGGCAGGAGGGGTCCTGGAGTATCGGTTGGGGGGGGACACACACTCACTAGAGGTGGGGACAAACTGTGTAGGGACAAGGGATGCGACGTGGTGGTCTTGCCCTGGGATGCAGTCAGGCAGCCGCTCTGGACTCTCTACATCAGAAAGAGGTTGCATTGGTCCCCACTGAGTCCCTCCATGGGGCTGATCCCCCCACCACACACACACTTTGGGACCCTCCCTATACCATGGCCATCAGCCTCCTGCCTGCTGCGGTGGCAGTCGGGGCACATCTGGAAGCCACATCTGGCACAACTCCAGTGGGAGTTGAAGAAGCCGCGTTGGCAGGCATCGCAGAGCTGGGGGGCTCCTTCCCTTCTCCTCCAGGCAGTCACCCCTGCGACAAACACAGTCCTCAGCCTCCTCAGTGTCCCCAGCATCACCCCTCGCCTCTGTCCCTGCTTACCCAGGGCTCTCGGCCACGCATTCCTGTCCCTGCGTACGGCTTCACAGAAGGGGTCCCCCAGGACCCTCAGCAGATATTTGGCCAAGCAGAGGCTGCTGCCCACGCTCCCTCGCTCGGGGCATGGCGTCTGCTCCTCCGCCTTGGCCAGGGCGCGGAAACCATCGCTGCTCAGCTCCCCACCGTCTCCGAAGGCAAATCTGGGGGGACAGGAGGGGTGCTGGAGTATGGGGTGAAGGGAGGGGATGCTCCAAAGCAGAGGGACTGGAAAAGATGCTCTGAAGTGGGGGGTGACAGGAGGGGATGCTCTGAAGTGGGATGATGGGTGGGGATGTTCCAAAGCAGAAGGATGGGAAAGGATGCTCTGAAGTGGGGGTGACAGGAGGGAATGCTCCAAAGTGATGTGATGAGTGGGGACGTTCCAAAGCAGGATGACAGGAAAGGATGATACTCCAAAGCAGGGTGGTGGGAGAGGATCCTCCAAAGCAGGGCAACAGGAGGGGATGCTCCAAAGCAGGGTGACAGGGTGGGATGCCCTGAAGTGGTGTAACAGGAGAAGATGCTCCAAAACTCGGGGATGCTCCATGCATGGGCTACTGGTAACCCCCTGCCCTGGGCAGGGCTGGGAGCTCCCCAGAGCCCTGGGCTTACCTGCGGAAGTGCAGCAGCCTGCAAGTGCTCTCCGGAGGATCCTCGTCTTCCTCACCTTTGGGGTCTCTCATGGCACAGGCACAGCACCGTGGAATGCTCTTGGGCAGGGCAGTGCATGGCACGCTCTGCAGGCACCACGGCTCCTGGGGCTCTGGGCCAGCACGACTCGGCAGCTCTGGGGGAGACGAGAGGTGCTTTGGAACACAGTGACAGGGACACACCAGTATGGAGGGACTGAGACAGCATGGTGGGGGCTGGAAACTGGGCCAGAAAGTAGGGCTGGAGATCTGCAGAGGTCAGGGTTGAGATGCCGGCATCTTCCTAAGGGCTCCAACCAAGGCATGCTGATTGCCACCCCCCTGGGCATCACACCTGAGGATGCTGTGCTGCCCCAAAGGGGTGTTTCTAGAAATCCCCACCCTAGGAGTTGCTCCCAGACCAAGCCATGCCAGGAAAAACCCAAGCACAGCAGGTTTCTCAGCCCTTATGTGTTCCCAGCTCCTTTTGTGGGCACAGGGAACCAGGATGCAAAACTTCCTTGAGGATCTACGAGGCCAGGCTGAGAGAGTTGGGTTGTTCAGCCTGGAGAAAAGAAGGCTCCAAGGGGACCTTAGAGAAGCTTCCAGAACAGAAAGGGGCTGGAGGAAAGCTGGGGAGGGGCTCCTGATAAGGGAGGGGAGGGATAAGGAAAGGGGGAACAGCTTTGAATTGGAAGGGAGCCCAGGTTGTCCAGAGCAGTAATGGCTGCCCCATCCCTGGAGGTGTTCCAGGCCAGGTTGGATGAGACTTGGAGCCCCTGATCCAGTGGGAGGTGTCCCTGCCCATGGCAGGGGGTGGGACTGGATAGGTTTAAGTCCCCTTCCAACCCAAATCATTCCATGATTCTATGATCTGATGCCACCACCAGCTCTGCCCTGCATGCCCCTGCCTTACCTCCCTCTCCCAGCTCCATCGTCCTCTCCTCCAGGTCCCCTCCGCTCTCCACACCGTCACCCGACCATGTCACAGCCACACGCTCGGTGGCCTTGGTGCCTCTCTTGGCCGCCCCAGCACCTTCACCAGCAGCGCAGGATCTGTCGGTGGTGCCGTGCGGGCGCTTAGCCGAGCGCTTGCCCTCAACGGCTGTCTCGGAGCCACTGTCCCGCCGGGGAGCCTTGCAGCACAGCAGTGACTGTTCAGAGTGCCGCGTCAGCCAGGTTTTCTTCAGCTTGGTGTGGTTGCTGGGTGGGCATGGAAAACGGCTCCCAGGGATGCCCAAGGTGGGCTCGAAGGGACCTAGCACCCCACAGCCCACTCTCGGGCACCCATCGCAGACTGGTGTGGGGTAGAGACAAACAGGGGACGGATCCGGCTTGGCAAGGGCCAGCGGGTAGTGCCTGAGTGGAGGTGAGGAGTCTGGTTGCTCTCTTAGTCCTGGTGGGGAGCCAGACCGCAGGCTTTGGGACCCCAGGTGCTCATCTTTGGGCTCGGAGGGTTGTCCTGGCCCTGGCTCCAAGTGGAAATCAGCAGAGTGGGGCTGCGTGCCCACCCAGGGGCTCCCACAGCTCCCCATGGTGCTGGGTTGCAGGAGGAAGAGAGGGTGGCTGGCGCTGGGGAGAGGCGTGTGGGCACGGGGAGTGGGCACAGCGGAGCTGCCCCCTGCTCGGCTGTCCCTCCACAGGGCTCCCAGCAGCTCTGGCACTGCCAGCTCCCTCTCACCATCTCCATCCTGCCCTGCCTGGTCCTTGCCTAGCAGCTGCGATGACGCTTGGTCCTTGGCCACGGGGTGGAAGCTGGGTTCTTTCTTGGGGTAAAATTCCTGCAGGGGAGCAGAGGGGCTGTCAAGGTCAGCGTGAGCCCAGATGTGGGTGGCAGAGGCAGGGACAGGGACTCACATCACCCGAAGGTAGTGATGGGGAACATCCCATGGCCCTGCCTCAGTTTCCCCCCACTGCCCAGCGTGTGGGGCACCCGTCCCGCCCCGACCCACATGGGAAAGGAACGGGGAGCTGCAATGGCACTCGGGGCGCGACAGGCGCACCCATGGGCTGGCGGGTCTGCCTCGCGCCGCCTCCGTGCCAGAGCTCCCACTGCCGTGAGTCAGCCCAGGTGCTTTCATCACACCATGGGGAGATCTTCCCCCTCAGGATGGATTTCCCCATTCCTCGGCAGCTGAGACACCCCTGTCACTGCACTGCCAAGCTGCAGGAGCAAAGAGGGGGCTGCATCCTGCTCGGGGGGTGTCAACACCGGGTGCCTGGCCAGCCCTGCCCTGGGCGCGGGTGCCAGCATCAACTTTCGCAACTGGCCGCTCCCAGACAGGTTCAGTTGAGGTCGGAGCCCGCTGTCACCCAGGGGAGCCAGGATACACCAAGGAGCATCCTTGCTCTGGAGAAGAGCCGTGCCACCATCAAAGCCATCTGGCATCTCCTACCTTGTTCCCTGAGCTGGAGCAGTCGTCAAACAGTGCTGGAGCTGCTTTGCACCTTGGCGGGAGCCCCAGATAGAGGGGTTGGCCCCAAGCGGGCGTGTAGGAGCCCAGATGCCAGTCCATACCAAAACCCCCATCACCCATCGCCCCTGGCCCCTCACCGCCAAATGGGGGCTCAGATGGGGGCAGCAGCGAGGACAGGAAGAAGGGGCTGTGCTTGGCCTCCACGAGGAAAGGGCAGTGGCGGAAAGCAGGGGTGTCTCCGGCTGCATCCCCTGCAGCAGCGCGGGGTTTGCTGGCGGTGCCGGGATGCTGGCCATCCAGCGCTGTGAAGGGCAGTGCATAGCGTTGGTATGCAGGGCTGTAGAGGGCCAGCGGGGCCAGCACAGCCTCAGTGCAACCCGCTTTGGGCTGCCTGTTGCGCAGTGGCAGCAGCGGCGGCAGCTCAGCTCCATCCTTGGGGCGTCCCAGGGCGTCCCGCAGGCATGGCGAGGCTGGTGGGTAAGGGCAGCTCAAGCAGCTGCTGGCAAGTTCTTGCCTTGGACCCAAACATCCCTCATATACCCTCCAAGAACAATCCTTCTCCGATCCGTATCTCAGCTTGCTAGGCTCTGGGTAGCTTGGGACTCCCAGCTCAGCAGCAGCGCTTCGGGGCAAGACCAGCCCACTGTTCTGCATCCCCAAGGTGTCCTGCACTGTGTCCTGGGCTCTACTCCATCGCAATGGGGTCTCTCCCATCCTCGTGTCACTGGCCATGCTGCTCTGACACTCATGTGATGCTCAGCGCCGTCCCGGGCTGACCAGACCCTGCAGAAGGGAGCAAAGGTTGCAATGGGGGGAAAGTGAGACCTCATCTGGAATTCTGTGTCCAGTTCTGGAATCCTCAATGTGAGAAGGAGATGGAGCTGTTGGAACAGGTCCAAAGGAGGCTACAAGGATCATCCGAGGGCTGGAACACTTCCCCTACAAGGACAGGCTGAGAGAGTTGGAGTTGTTCAGCCTGGAGAAGAAAGGCTCCGAGGAGATCTTATAGCCATCTTCCAGTACCTGAAGGGGCTCCAAGAAAGCTGCAGAGGGGCTGTTCACAAAGGCTTGTAGTGATAGGACGAGAGGGAATGGGTACAAACTGGAGAGGGGCAGATTTAGACTGGACATTAGGGAGAATTCCTTCACCGTGAGGGTGGGGAGGCTCTGGCCCAGGTTGCCCAGGGAAGTGGTGTCTGCCCCATCCCTGGTGGTGTTCAAGGCCAGGTTGGATGGGGCTTGGAGCCCCTGATCTAGTGGGAGGTGTCCTTGCCCATGGCAGAGGTTGGAACTGGATGGGCTTTGAGGCCCTTTCTCACCCAAACCATGCCATGATTCTATGCCGGGCTCCTCTACCCCATGGCATCCAGTGGGACGCACAATCCAGTAGGGCATGTGGCTGGAGCAGAGGTTTGCACCCTGTCCTATCCTTTCTGCACCCAACCTGGTGGGGCTGGTGGCCAGGACACACCTTGCACCCTCCCATCCCTCCACGCCCAGCCTGGCCCCATGCCCGGGCGCTGGCACCAAGCGTGGGGATGCCTTGCCCCGCACAGGTATTCGCCTCCGGCCAGGGCTGGGCTGAGCTTCCCAGGAGAGTTTGCAGCGAGGGGAGAGCTTCCAGAGGCTCCTCCTGGTAGAAATGCCTGCGGAGATCTGCTGGATTATCACTCCGATGTAACCCAGGCCACACACAGATGCAGGGGTTCAGAGCCAATCCTCACAGAAGCTGCGATCGCATCCCTTTCTAGTGGAGAGAACACCACCCCATGCCCTCTTCTCTCCCTGTCCGGCAGCCAGAGAAGCCAAGGGGAACAAGAATGGGTCCCTGAAAAACTGTCACCCTGCTCTGGGGTGGGACAGCCACCTCTATTATCACCAAAATAGGGAAAAGAGACTTCTTAGCCCCACTTGGGGGTCTTAAGAAGCAGGCATTCCTTTTAACACAACACTGGATATGCTGTATCATAAAGAGTCCTGTACGCATCACAAAGCTACAGGAAAACCCATTTTCCTTACAGAAATGAGCATTTTCTGTGCATGTAGTTCAAAGACAGCAGAAACTCAGGACTAGGAAGGATTCCCTAGGTCCTCTCATCTGGTGCTTTGTTATCATGGGCAACCATCTCAATCAATCCTTCCCATAAATTAATTGAGCCCCATTTAACACCTACTGGGGTTTTCCTCTCAGTTATTATATGGCAGGAGGATTGATTTCCCCGTCTGTCCAGTACCATACTAAACAGAAGTATGCTTCTCAAGACCCTCAACTGGTATTAAGAAGGTTCTTTTCCCAATTTTGGCTATGCTGCAGCCAGGCAGGCAGCTGGGATGGGGACCAGGAGGAGCACGATTCCCCAAAGCCTGTCCCCATCCCGTCCCTTGCCCCAGGGAGGCCAAGTTCCTCAGCTGGCAGGGGATCAGGAATCACCCTGGAGGACCTTGCCCTGTGCTTGGGGTGAAGGGACACCCCGAGCACCCCTGCTCCAACCCTCCAGGGCAGGGGACCCTGCTGGGCTCTCCCATCCAGTCCCACACCAGCAAGATGCTCCAGCACAGCTCCATCTTGGTGCCCCAAAGCTGCCCCACCATCCTGGGACCTTCCCAGCTTGTCCAGACTCATCGTGGCAGCATTGTCCCCTGCTCTTCATCCCATCCAGAGCACAAAAACCTGGTCCTACAGCTCGGTGAGCATCCTTGCCATCCCACACCTCAGCGAACATCCCCGCCGTCCCACAGCACAGCCAACTACCTGGATAGTCCATGGGGGACTCTGAAGATGAGCAGGCGTCTCCACCAGCAGCACCGCTGTCTCCGAGAAGCAAAGCCAGGCAAGTGGAAGCACCTAAACCCACAGGCTGAAGGGATCTGGCTCTGGGATCTGGAGGAGGCAGAAAGTTGCCTGGGCAGCCCTGGGGACGTTCTTCTCTGAATGTTGGAGCTGGAGTTTTTGATCCATTGGCCTGGGGGGCTCCGTATTCCTCCTGCCTACTGTCCTACAAGTGGTGGTCCCGGTGTGCTGAGGGATCAGGAAGAAGGGAACCCAAGGGAGCAGCAGCAGTGGCAGCGAGCGGGACCTTCCCCTGGCTCTAAGCAGCTTTGAGCATCTTGGGGCGAGCGCTGGAGGATGAGATGGCCGTGGTGGCTCTGCTTCCCCTCCACCGGCTCCCACAATGACTGGGTGGGTGGATGCGTGAGCTCCTGGGGTTGCTGACGCCCAGGAACCGGCGTGGTGCCGGCGGTGCCACCCAGCCCCAGGGCCACCAGCGGCAGTGCCAAGGCGGGCAGGTGTGCTCTGCCCAGCGCAAAGAAAGCGCCCTT
Organism: Cuculus canorus; assembly: GCF_017976375.1. Classification (NCBI taxonomy): domain Eukaryota; kingdom Metazoa; phylum Chordata; class Aves; order Cuculiformes; family Cuculidae; genus Cuculus; species Cuculus canorus. The sequence continues at coordinate 172,962 of NC_071426.1, read as the reverse complement.
TGTTTGGCAATGTAGTCGAACCGCCCCATCGCTGATGAAAGACACCGGCCGCCCCGCTCCAGGCAGAACTGGAATGAGAGAAACACCAGGATGGGCCAAACACCCCAGTCTGGGTGCGAGGGGAGCTGGCATGGAGCACACGACCAGAGCAAGGCTGGGGGACCTAGGGGCTCACAACCAAACCAGTTTAACCCAAAAAATAAGGATTTGGCCTCAAAACATGCTGCCACTTTGCAATAGTCCCCCTGCAGCCAACCCAACTCTACTGCCTGGGATGAAGGCAGAGCTCCTCTGCCTCCTATCCAGCATGCAGAGCCCACAACACCAGGAAGGGCAGGATGAGATCCAAGGGGTGCGAGGGGCTGTGACAGAATCCAATGCTGCTGCCCTTAGGGGTCACTTGAACCCTTGCCCTACAACTTGCCAGGTCAGAGCTGGGACCCACCACTCCACCAGTGCCTACCCAGCACCACGCACACTCCAGCACCAGTACCTCCTAGCAGCAAGACATCTTGACCCCAAAACCCCCAGCTCCCACCGTCCCACTGCCCACTTCCAGTGGTGATGCTCCAGCCGGATGCAGGTTGGGCATTCATTTCCGGGATCACAACCCCTCCAGTTTTATCCAAACAGTAAGGATTTGGCCTCAATTCATGCTGCCACTTTTGCCCACGCAGGGTCCCCCTGTAGCCAACCCTCCTCTACTCCCTGGGATGAAGGCAGAGTTTCTCTACCTCCTCTCCAGCATGCAGAGCCCACAACACCAAGCAGGAAGGGCAGGATGTGATCCAAGGGGTGTGAGGGGATCACACAGAGCACAAGGATGCTGTGACAGCATCCCAATGCCGCCATTCCACAGGGGTCACTCGAACCCCTGCCCTGCAACCCATCAGGTCAGAGCTAGGACCCATCACTCCAGTGCCCACCCAGCATCACACACCCCCCAGCACCAGTAGCAAGACACCCCAACTCCAAAACCCTCCCAGCTTCCACTACCCCATTGCCTGCTCCCAGGGGTGATGCTCCAGCTGGGTGCAGGGTGGGCACCCACTTCTAGGCTCACGACCCCCCCAGTTTTACCCAAACAGATCTGGTCTCAATCCACATTGCCACTTCGCAGCAGTCCCTCTGCTGCCATTTCATCCCCAGTTTCCTTGGATGAAGCAGAGCTCCTCTGCCTCCCCTCCTGTATGCAGAGCCCACGGCACCAGGCGGGAAGGGCAGGGTGTGATCCAAGGGGTGCAAGGGGTTCCCACAGGGCATGAGGATGCTGTGACACCACCCCAGTGACACTCCAACTCCAAACTCCCCCCACCAGCTCCCACCACCCGCTCCCAAGGGCGATGTTGCAGCCAAGAGCACGGGGCAGTGGGTCAGGTAGGTCCCCCAGGTAGGGAACCCCATTTCTAGGCTCCTGGAGAGGGACTGGGGCAATGGTTTATGTAATGTGCATGTGTCCCAGGGCCATCCTGTGCACAGCTCTCATGCCTTACATAAACCACAGCAGCTCTGCACAGCCTCCCCCGGCTCGGCACAGCTCGGTGCAGCACCCAGGGGGCTTGGGGTGATGGGGTGAAGGCAGGGCATGACCCTCATGAGCGGAGTAGCATGATTACCATCAGACTACGGGCTTCGTTACAGCTCAGCAGTTGCTGTGCAGTCTGGCAGTGAGGAGCCATGGTTAACCCTTGCTGGCTGGGGCAAGGCCGAGGTGGGTGCTGGGTGCTATAAGGGTCCATTTGCACCCCACCTCCAGCATGGTTGAAACCATAGCAGGACCCCCCTGGCCCCACTCAGCAAGGAGGGAAGCGCCTTGCTGCACCCACTGGGTGCCAGGGAACAGGGAGGGGACCCAGACAGGGCTCAGGGCGTAGGTGAGCCCGCATCTTCCTGCAATGAGAAGGTGCTGAAAGAGAAACACTTTTCCCATCCCCTCCCGATGATGATGATAGCTCCAGCAGGGCTGAGGAAGCTGACAGCGAGGATGGACTCCATGAAGAGTCTGCAGCATCCTGGCACCTGGCAGATGGGTCAGCGGATGCTCAGTACCATTACAGAGGTACCAAGAGAATAACGGAGAAGGGGTCAGGCAAGGAGAGGACAGACACACCACTCTGATGCTGGCAAGACCCAAGGAGAAGGCTATGAGAAGCCCTTGGGCAGAGCAAAGAGAAGGGAGATGCTGGAGGTCCAGGAGGGAATTTCCCACCTTGCACTGGAGCAGCATCTCTGGGTGCTGCACACTTTCCATGCCCCGCTGTCCCGGCTGCCCTCAATTCCTGGCCACAGTATGGCTTCTCCTCCTGTGCCAAGGAGGCTGGAGCCCTCCAAGCAGCCTCCTCAGGGCTAGTGCAGCCCTCATGGGGCAGCCACACTGCTGTCAAGCTCTTCTGGGACTTGGCCACCATCCTGCCCCATGGCGAGGGGCAGGCTCTGTACCTCCCACAGCACAGCAGCTCCAGCCAGGGTCCTCCTCTCCCGGCACAACCCAATGAGGGTCCCCAGGGGAATATGGGGGGTCCAGGGTGGCTTTGAGTTGTGCCAACTCAGGCTTTGCTAAGAGAGAACCCCCCCCCAGGATGGTCCCTGCCTTGGTGGCTTGGCACAGCCGGCCCCACAGCTCCCATCTCCCCGCTTTTTCCTTTCAATCAGGGGGACCATGAACACCCACAAGCCAAATGCTGGCCAGAAAGACACCACAGGAGGCCGGAAAAACCCGAATTAGAAACCTTGGCATCCCTGCTCCACTCGACGCCAGAGGATGAGGAGAGATGCGAGGACACAGGGTGGAGGGATGCTGTCCCCCCCCGGGTATTGGGACTGGCATTCAGCCCTGGGCAAGAGGGATGCAGGGATGTGGGGCAGCATCTCACGAGATGCTCCGGCGCTGGGGAAGGGGACAGATAGGGTCTCAGTGCAAAAGGCTCACTGGTGGCCAACAGCCCCTCTCTGCGCCAATGCTTTGGCAGCACAGGAGCCTTCCAGACCTACCTGATTGCCCACACCCCATGCCCTGCCTTGACCCAGGGAAGGGAGCCACAGCCTCCAGACCCACAAGCCACCTCCAGTTGAGAAAGCAGCCTCAAATCCACCCTTTTTCTCCTGCAAAATGGCTCAAGATGCCCCCTCACTGGCTTGCCCTGAGCCCACTTCTTCATCCACAGAGCTCCAGCCCTTCCTCCTCCTCCTTCCTCCTCCTCCCAGCCCAGCACACACCTACCTGCCTCCACCGCAGCGCAGGTGAGGAAGGCGAAGGTGCAGGGAGAGGAAGGCAAGCAGCCCGTTCCCCCTTTGCCCAGCACCGATGGCCGCGAGAGCTTTCTCTCTAATCTGCAGCCGGTGCTTAAAAAGAGAGAGAGAGAGAGAGAGAGAGAAAGGGAAGAAGGAAAAAAAAAAAACACGTCAAACCTTCAGGAGTCTGGAGGCTGCAGCGGAGCGGAGGGCATGGGAGGACACTCACTCCCACACGAGCAGCTTTCTGGGAATTAGGGCCACAGCCCAACTGCTCTGGCAGCCTGCGCTCCCCTCCAGCCCTGGCTGCCCGTACAGTGTGGCCTGGGCAGCCACCCCACCGGTACAGCCCCGTCACCGTCACTACAGGGTCGGACGCTGCTCTTGGCCCTAATCTCCTGCTTTTTCCCTGGGGAGGTGAGTAAGCATCACTAATCCCACTTGTTTTGCTGCTGGGGTGAGGCCAGACAGTGGCCCCAGGCTGGCGGCTGAGCCCGACACCCCTTGTCATCCCTGTCCCCTTGCAGAGGGGTGGGCAGTGTGTGTCACCCCTTTCCTGGGCAGCTCTAAGATGCTGCACAGCATGGATCAGCCCCTTCCCATCGGATGATGCACAGCGTGGGTCACCCCTTCCCCTTGGATACTGCAGAGTGTGGATCAGCCCCTTCCCTGGCGGCTCTAGGATGCTGCACAGCATGGGTTCACCCCTTCCCTTCGGATGCTAGAGGTAATTTGTCCCCATCAGAGGGGACCAGGGGATGTCCCAGCTGCCTGCAGCCAACCCACCTACAGCAGTGTCCCTTACGCCCACATGCCAGTGCCAATGCTCAGCGGAATGCAGGACCCAGCGATGGATGCATCCCTGCTTCCCATTCCGTGGGAGGACGGGCAGAACAAGATGTCCCGGAGAGTCCCAGCGCGGGGGCTGTCCTGTGCCACCCCCTCAAGGACTCCTGTTTACCCAGCACCAGCTTCAAATACCTTGATGCAATTAAAAGCTCACCCGCGAGGCCAAGGGTTTAGGACGGCAGCCAGGGACACGGGCAGCTGAGTGCCACCTGTGAGAAGAAGGGCAAGCAGCTCGCCTGGGTCCCCACAGCACCTACCTGGGAGCAGCTGGGGGCTCCTGTCCCCAGCCCCTACCTGGGAGCAGCTGGGGGCTCCTGTCCCCAGCCCCTACCTGGGAGCAGCTGGGGGCTCCTGTCCCCAGCCCAAGCCCCCCTCCTGCCAGCTGTGGTGATAGGGTGGCAAGAGGAAAAACAGTCACCATGGCTGGAAGCCCCCTGCCTGCTTCCTCCTGCCTCAGTTTCCCTCGATGCTCAGTGATGCTGTGGGGTCCCCTAAGTGTGGTGCCCAAAATCATGGAATGGTTTGTGTTGGAAGGGACCTCAAAGCCTATCCAGTTCCACCCCTTGCCATGGGCAGGGACACCTCCCACTGGATCAGAATGGTCCAAGGTCCATCCAACCTGGCCTTGAACACTTCCACGGATGGGGCAGTCACCACTGCTCTGGGCAACCTGGGCCAGGGTCTCCCTAACCTCATCATGAAGAATTTCTTCCTAATGTCCAATTTAATCTTCCCCTTTGCAATGTGAAGCCATTCCCCGTCATCCTATCACTCCATACCCTTGAAAAAGACCCTCCTGGCTGGGTAAAAACCTCTGTGTCGCCCCCAGTGCCACAACGAGGACATGGCTGCAACCCTGGGACACCGAGTCGGAATCATCATCGGTGCCAGCACAGGCTGTGACCAGGGCTGGCTGGGGACAGGCAGGTCCCTGGGGAAGGGGGGGAGGACAGGCAGCTGGCGGAGAACTGAGGAGGGGGGGGAAGACAGCATTCCTTCATCCGTGTCCTTCCACACCCCCATCACCTTGAATGCCCCTTCCCCATCCACCACCCTCCTCTTCGCCATCCTCTTCCTCACCAGTGGGGTGGTGGCAGCCTGGGGGTAGGTGTGTGTTTGAGGACACGATAGAATAGGGGGAGACACACACACAGAAGAGGTGCTGTGTGTGTCCCCTAGCTTAGGGATTAAGATCTTACCTGCCTGGCAGTGCCGGGCGGGGCTCTCAGCCGCAGCCCAGCCGAGCCCCCCACTGCCTGCAGCTCTGCGGCGTTGCCCTCTTCAGCGGGGAGCCAGCTGAAATCTTCCCCCCAGGGGCTGCCGGGGGGGGGGGGGGGGGAAGAAAAAAAAAAAAAGAAAAAAGAAAAGGAGGCTGCATTTAAACAACAGACATAATTATGCTTTTGATACCGTCTGCTAAAAATACAGCGCTGCGCCGCGCGGGGAGCCATGTGTGTGCGGCCTCACATGGCTCCTGCCTGCAGCAGCTGACTCAGGAGGCACCGGCTGGAGGGGGCCAGGAATGGGGGGGTCCCAAGGGAATTACAGGTAAGGGACACCCAGATCCCCACCATGGAGCAGCCAGATTGAGGAAGGGGGCTGCACCACTAGGGACCCCCCAAACAGCCACCTTGGGAGGGGGAAGGCAGCCCCAGGGAGACACCCCAGCAGCGGCCCCTCCCCTTACCCAGAAGGGCAGCAGCCCCCTGGTTTTGGGTTAAAATGAGCTGGGAAAGGGGCAAGGGGGGGGGCGCTGGGTAACTCGGTGTCACTAGCCCAGCAGGGTTAGCTGGTAGCCAGCCCTGCCAGCAGCATGAGGATGCCCAGGTGAAGCCAGCAGCATGCATCCCCTCTTGCAGCTGGAAGGGCAGCAGCCCCCTGGCTTGGGGTAAAATGAGATGGGAAAGGGGCAAGGAGAGAGGTCGGGGGGCTGGGTCACTCTGTGCCCAGGAGGCTTAGCCAGTAGCCAGCCCTGAGGAAGAAGGAAAAGGGAGGAAGGAAGGAAAAAAAAGAGGGGGGGGAAGGAAAAAAAAGAGGGGGGGGAAGGATAAAAAGAGGGGGGAAAGATAAAAAGAGGGGGGAAGGAAACAAGGAGGGGGGAAGGAAACAAAGAGGGGGGAAGGAAACAAAGAGGGGGGAAGGAAACAAAGAGGGGGGAAGGAAACAAAGAGGGGGGAAGGAAAAGAGAAAAGGAAACTAGGGGGAGAATGAAAAGAGAAGGAGAAGGAAAAAAGGGGGAGAAAGGGAAAAAGAGCAGGGATGAGAAAGAAGGAGGAGATGGGGAAAAAAAGAAGAGGAGAAGGGTAAGAAAGAAAAGAGGTGGAGAAGGGTAAGAAAGAAAAGAGGTGGAGAAGGGTAAGAAAGAAAAGAGGTGGAGAAGGGTAAGAAAGAAAAGAGGTGGAGAAGGGTAAGAAAGAAAAGAGGTGGAGAAGGGTAAGAAAGAAAATAGGGGAGAAAGATAAGAAAATAAAGAGGGGGAGAAGCAGAATCAAAAAAGAGGGGGAAAGGAGAGAAGAAAGAAAAGAGGGGGAGAAGGGAGGGAAAGAAAGGGAGAAGGGGACACCCCTGCATCACCTCCTTGCCAGCTCTGGGATCACAGGGAAGCCCTGGAGGGGAGCACGGGACTGGGGGACAGTGGGCAGTTGGCAGGAGCCACTGGCCGAGAGTGGTGACCTGACCCTCGCTCCCACTAATGCCTTCCCAGCGGGGAAGCTGCTTACAGGGACACGAGCCACCCGGCTTAGGTGACCTCCTGCAACCCCAGGGCACCGCAGGGGGACCATTCACCCTGCTCCGGTGGGGACAGACCTCGCCATAGGGCGCAATGGGGTGACCCCACAGCAGTGCCAGCTAGGGCTCAGCCTTCCTGGGAAGGGACCATCGCCTGGGCCGAGCAAACTCAGGTCAGCCACATAATTGCTGGGCTGGGGCGCTGCCAGGCGAGGGAGATTACGGCTTTGCTGACTGCAGCCTGGCACAGGCTCGCGAGCTGACACAGCTGGGATCAGCGCTGGCATTGGAAGGGGCTGCAGCTTTCATTCCCTCCTTGGGTTTCTCTCGCTCGGGTAATACAGAGGACTTTGGCCAAAAGAGGCGCCAGGACTCCTGGTTGCTTTCCCAGCTCTCTTAGAGCTTGTGCCTCAGTTTCCCCAAGCTGGGAAATACATTGGTCCCAACTTACCTCCCATCCTCGGACCAGATGATGCGCAGGCTCTGATGCGGCTGCAGAGAAGGACTTGGGGTCCTCATTGATGAGAAGCTTGACATGAGCTGGCAACGTGTGCTTGGAGCCCAGAAACCAACCCTGTCCTGGGCTGGATCAAAAGCCTTGGGAACAACAGGGTGAGAGAGGGGGTTCTGCCCCTCTGCTCCACTCTGGTGAGACCTTACCTGGAGCCTGTGACAAGTTCTGGAGTCCTCAACATAAGAAAAATATGGAACTGTTGGAACGTGTCCACAGGAGGCCACAGAGATTATCAGAGGGCTGGAGAACTTCCCGTATGAGGCTGAGAGAGTTGGGGTTGTTCAGCCTGGAGAAAGCTCTGGGGAGACCTTAAGAGCAGCTTCCAGTCCTGAAAGGGGCTCCAGGAAAGCTGGGGAGGGGCTTTTTACAAGGGTCTAGAGTGACAGGATGAGGGGGAAAAGGCTTTCAATTGGAAGAGGGAAGATGGAGATTAGATGTTAGGAAGAAATACTCTGGCCCAGGTTGCCCAGAGCGGTGGTGGCTGCCCCATCCCTGGAAGTGTTCAAGGCCAGGTTGGATGAGGGCTGGAGCAACTGGATCCAGTGGGAGGTGTCCCGGCCCATGGCAGGGGGAGGAACTGGATGGGATTTGATGTCCCTTCCACCCCAAATCATTCCATGACTCTACGATCTGCCTCGCAGCCTCCCCTGGGGCTGCAGATCCCCATGCAGGGACACGAGCGGGATTCTATCTTCCTTGTGTGTCCCTTCCAACTCTGGACATTGATTCTATGATTCCAACCCCACCGCTCAGCTCAGCATCCCTGGCACCCAGGCAGCCCCAGCCACCTCCCTGGGCCGTATCCTTGGAGGAACCGCTTTCCCTAAGCGGCTTTAAGGTGATTGGCTCTTGCGCTGTCCCCACCCAGCCTTCCTTCTTCACTGCTTTAAGTAATCGTCTCTGAGACAGTTTTACACGGCTAATCCAGCCACCTCCACCTAAGCTGCTCCAAGAACCCCTGCCCAGCTCCGCAGTGGGATGGCTGCTGCCCCAAGGAGGCTGCAGGCAGGGGCAGGCATTCTCACTGCCCTGGGAAGACCCTTGGAGGCAAAAAAGCAGCCAGGGGCTAAAAATAAAGGTGGCCTGAGGGGCGAAGGCAGGAAGGATTGGGAACGAGAGGATTGATGCCAGAGAGGAGGGCATCAGGGGACAGGAGGGCTCCTGGGGGCAGGAGAGTCAATGCGAGCAGTGTTGTAACCTTGTGCCACACTGCCTGCCCCGCAAAGGCTTTGTGTCCCAGTTGGGAAAGGGACAAGTCCCCAGGGGAAGGGGCAAAAGGGAGCCGAGAGCCTTGGGTGAGATTGGGGAGCCCCTACAGGGAGAGGGCAGCTGCCCGTGAGCAGGGCTAGAGGGACAAGCCAGGGCTGGTGGCCAGGACAGGGACGTCTGGCTGCATGCTGGGGACATGGGTGTCCCAGCGGCGCCACAGCAGCTGCTGCTGCCACACCGCGGAGCGCATGGCTACTGCAAGAAGGGGCTGGAAGCATCCCTGTGCTCTCATCCCTCCACCCCAGCACCTGCATCCCTGCTTCCCAGCACTCCAACATCCCTGAACCCACATCCCTGCACCCCAGGACCTGGATCCCCATACCTGCATCCAGTGCCCCAGCATCCCAGTGCCCACCTCCCACTGCACCCCAGAACCTGCATCGCTGCACCCCAGCATCCCAGTGCACCAAGCACCCCAACATCCCTGGACCTGCATCCTTGCACCCCTATGCCCCAGCACCCCAGCATCCCTATACCCACATCCCTACATCCCAGAACCCACACATCCCTGTGCCCCAGCATCCCAGCACCTGCAGCCCTGCACCCCAAGTACCCCAGCACCCGCATCCCTGAGCCCAAGCACCCCCACGCCTGCACTCCTGCACCCTAAGCACATGGTCCCCAGCATTTCAGCACCTGCACCCGAACACCCACAGCACTGCACCCCACAGAGACCAAGCACTGCACCCTTCCACCACCCCATGCACCCTGCAGGCTCCCCCACAGCCCCAACTTCCAGGGAAGGGGACAGAATTTAGGCAAAGGGGATGACTCCTGCTTCTGAAAGACTGAAATAATGTTTATTTTTCCATGTAAAAAACGCTATCTGGGAGGGGAGAACATTAAAAGCCGTGTGGTGCCAGCCAGGGCACTCTCAGGCACCAGCACCCTGGTTTCAAGTCTGGGGCTGTCAGTCTGACCACGCATGTGGGTGTCTGGCCAGGGGCTGCATCTTCGGCTTCAGAGGAGAGATGGGACGAGGCACAGCCCTTCACCAGCTCCCAGGGGAAAGGGGATGTCAGGAATAAGGCACCATGGCAGCAGGAGGGGGAGGGGGGGCCCACAGCAATGCTGAGCCAAGGTCGGGGCTCACCTGCAAAGCCTGTAGTGATTCAGGCACCCCCAAAGACCCACAGCAATGGAGTCCAGGAGGAGGCATAGGCAGCAGCAGCTTGGGGACCGGCTGCCCTGCCCTCCCCGAGGCAGACAGAGGTGCCCAGAGGTCAGAGAAGGCATTTACAGTGTAAGGCAAGAGGGATGCTCCAACCGTCGCTCTCTCCTGCTGCTGCAGCAGCAAACCTGTGTTAGGACTCTTGGCAAAGGGTTTTCTCAGGGCCATCAGCTGTCCTGCTCCAATGAAGCCACTCCTTTCTTCCTGATCCGGCTGCGCAAGAGTCGGGAAGAACCCTAGGCAAGGGGAGGGATAGGTCAGGTCCCCCTCATCCCATCCCACCCCACACAACCGCATTCCTGCCCCTGGTACCTCCTTGGCAGACTTCTTCCTTGCTCCGTGAAGGCTCTGGCTGCGAGCAAGGGATTTGGAGGTCCAGGCACGCGATGAAGGCTCAGGTGAGAGCTGCGAGTCCGACAAGAGCTCCTCATCCTCCGTCTCACTCGCATACTGCCGCCTCACCGAGGGCGTGCTGTAGGCTGGGGACAGGGGGACACATGACAGGTCCTGGAATGCCACCCCCATGGGTTGGATTTGAACCCCACCACCACTGAGCTCCCCCCTAAAGCTCACCCAGCAGCTGCTGACGGCTTTCCTCCTCCTCCAGGTACAGGGGGTCCTGGTAGAGCACGGGGGCATCATCAGGGATGGAGCGCAGGTCCTGCATGCTGAAGCTGCGGAGCCGTCCGACCAGGACACCCTGGCTCTGGGACACACACGGAAAGGATGGAATCAGAATGAATCCTAGGATGGTTTGGGTTGGAAGGGACCTCAAAGCGCAGCCAGCTCCAACCCCCTGCCATGGGCAGGGACACCTCCCACTGGATCAGGGGCTCCAAGCCCCATCCAACCTGGCTTTGAGCACCTCCAGGGATGGGGCAGCCACTACTGCTCTGGGCAGCCTGGGCCAGGGCCTCCCCACCCTCATCCTGAAGAAAGGGCTTTGAGACTCCCTTCCCAAAGTGCCCAAATGCAGCACCAGGCACCCACAGCCCAGGGCTCTGTACCCAGAGAGCCCTCGACAACACCGACACCATTGATGCCACCCCTGCTGGGGGTGGGTGTCAATTTCCACACTGGATCCCTAGAGCTGAAGCTCCTACAGGGAAGCAGAGCAGCCCACACCTGTTCCTGGTACCTTGGTGGCCGCTTGGACCGCAGCAGTGGCTGCTATGTTGAGGCCCCTCTTGCCGAAGCGAACCACTGTCTCGTAGCTGTGCTCCCTGGCCCGGATGATGTAGGCGTCAATCTCCTGCCAAGACAACCATGGTGGCTCAGGATGCTGCTCAACCCCTTGCCAGCCCCCACCAAGAGCGGTGGGTCCCCCCAAATCCAAGCAGCCCTTACCTTCTCCCTGCGGGACAGCGTGGGGTGCACAAATTTGCGGTAGAGCAGGCTGGCACCACGGGTGTAGGGGGAGAGCAGCCAGATGACAAAGGCCATCTTGATCTCGTAGTAGAAGGGAAACCTGATGGAGAAGGGGAGAAGGTCATAGAATCCTGGAATGGTTTGAGTTGTAAGGGACCTCAAAGTCCATCCAGTCCCACCCCCTGCCATGGGCAGGGACACCTCCCACTGGATCAGGGGCTCCAAGCCCCATCCAACCTGGCCTTGAACACCACCAGGGATGGGGCAGCCACCACTGCTCTGGGCAGCCTGGGCCAGGGCCTCCCCACCCTAACAGCAAAACATTTCTCCCTAAGATCTCATCTCAATCTCCCCTTTTTCAGCTTAAAATCATTCTTTCTCATCCTATCCCTGCCTTCCCTGATCGAGAGCCCCTCTCCAACTTTTCTGGAGCCCCTTTCAGTGCTGGAAGCCACTCTAAAGTCTCTCCGGAGCCTTCTCTTCTCCAGGCTGAACAACCCCAACTCTCTCAGCCTGTCCTCGTACAGGAGGTTCTCCAGCCCCCAGATCATCTCCATGGCCTCGTCTGGGCTCGCTCCAACAGCTCCATGTCCTTCCTGTGCTGAGGATGGGGACGAGCAGACGTCAGCAGGTCCAAGGGCGCATCCTGCTACTTTGCTGGATGGATGGTGCCTCTCATCTTACCCTCAGGCCTGGAGGCCTCCATGCAGGGTCTGCCCAGAGCAGGCAGAAGAGCAGCCTACGCCCACCTCCTCGCAAGCAGAAGGGGAGATGCTATCCCACTTCTAACTCCCAGGGCACAGGGACCTCAACAGACCTGCTGGCCCACACCGTGACCTCACCAGGAGATGAGAAGGTCTGTGAAGGTCTCCGTGGCCATGAAGAGTGCAAAGATGATCCAGTACATCATCCAGCGGACCTGCACGGAGCGGGAGAACATGTCAACCTGGGGCTGGAGCCCAGAGGCGAAGAAGAAGGAGCTCCAACCACGAAGTGGCGAAGAAGGAGCTCCAGCCCCCAAGGGGCGAAGAAGGAGCTGCCCAGGCCCTCTACTCACGTATTCCCGGATGTTTTTGGACTTCACAGCCTTGTAGGAAGCGTAGGCAGGGTAGAGCATCCCAAAAAGCAGCCTGTAACGGAGAAGGGGGGGTTGAGGCACGCAGGCAGCCCCACGTACAGCAGAAGCAGCAGCAGAGCTGCCCCCCCCGCCGCACCGCAGCTTCGCCTTCAGCCCTTCCAGCACCATTCCAGCTCCCGCAAAAAAAGGGGGATGGCAGCATCCCAGAGAGCCGGTGTCACTCCCACACCCTCGCCCACCTCCGTGGGGACTGGCTCGACCTGTTGAGGCAGTGGCAAGGAGATGCAGCCCAGCCACGAGAAGCTCAGCACCCTCTGAGGGAAGGACTGGCCCTGTCACAGGGATGCTGGTGCCTTCCTTTGTCTGTGCAGCGTGGGGGCGAGTGCCACCCCAAAATACAGCACCCCATCTGCGGCGCAGCATCACCCCCAGCCCTCCTGCATGCGGGAAGGGGGATGGGTGTGCCCCAACCTTGCAGCTGCAGGGTGTCCCTCGCACACTTGGCTACTGGGCACTCAGCTCAGCTAGCCACAGAGCAGAAACCAAGGGAGCAAGCAGGGCTGGGGGCTGAGAGGCACCCCTGCAGCTCCCCCCTTCCAAAAAGGGGCATCCCCCTCCCTCCCACTAGGTACTCCCCCCCACCCTGCACCCCCCCCTCATTAGGTACCTCCTCTCCACCCTGCACACCCCCCATTAGGCACTCCCCACCTCCACCCTTCACCCACCCCCTCTCCATTAGGTACCCCTTCTCCACCTCCCTTCCCTCCTCCCATTAGGTACCCCCTCCCTTCACCCACCCCCCTACTCCCGTCAGGTACCCCCGCCTCCACCCACCCCCCTCCATTTGGTACCCCCCCTCCTTCCCATTAGGTACCCCCTCCTTCACCCTGTATCCCCCTCCTCCGTTAGGTACCCGCCTCCACCTCCCCCCATTCCTCCCGTTAGGTACCCCCCTCCACCTCCCCCCCTCCCTCCCATTAGGTAACCCTCCATTCATCCTGCATACCCCCCCCCTCACTCCATTAGGTACTCCTCCTCCACTCTGCATCCCCCTCCCTCCTGTATTACACACACACACACACACCAGGTACGCCTCCCTCCATCCTGCATCCCCCCCCCCCGGGTACCACCAGGACCCCCACTCACACAATCAACCTGCTGAGCAGCCAGGACACCATGGTTGCAGGCGAAGCCGTTGCCCCAAGCTGAGCAAATCCCTTAAAAACCTCCCAAATCGCCCGCCCTTCCCCCGGCGTGAACGCAACAACTTGAATATTGCAGCCTCCGCGCAAGCACCCAAAGTCCCCGTGGACCCCATCGCTCTTAAAGCGGCAACAACGGCCGTTTACGGACAGCGGCGGCTCTTAAAGGGGCAACGATACCTCTTAAAGAGGCAACGCCAGACCTTAAAAGGGCCACGTTCCAAAGCCTAGTGATGGTGTCCAGTACTTTGTGGGAGTTGCCCATCAAAAGAGTTGGGTTTGTACTATCTTTATTGTAAAGCAGCTCTAAAGAGAAAGAGACTGAGTGCTGGTGGATGAGAAGCTTGACATGAACTGGCACTGTGATTTGCAGCCCAGGAATCAGCCGTGTCCTGGGCTGCACCCAAAGCAGTGGAATCAGCAGGGCAAGGGAGGGGATTCTGCCCCTCTGCTCTGCTCTGGTGAGACCTCACCTGGAGCTTGTGTCCAGTTCTGGAGTCCTCAGTACAGGAAGGACATGGAGCTGTTGGAGAGAGTCCAGAGGAGGCCACGGAGGTAATCCCATCATCTTGCCCCGGGGTGCTGGAGCACCTCCCATACATCCATATGAGATGTTTTAACACATGATAAATGCCTCCTATATGAGTGCACACCGGCAGAGCTGGGGTTGTTCAGCCTGGGGAAGAGAAGGCTGCTGGGAGACCTTAGAGCAGCTTCCAGTGCTGAAAGAGGCTGCAGGAAAGCTGGGAAGGGGCTTTGGATCAGGGAGGGGAGGAACAGGACAAGGGGAAATAGTTTTAGGCTGAAAGAGGGGAGATTGAGATGAGATCTCTAGGGAAAAATATTCTTCTGTGAGGGTGGGGAGGCCCTGGCCCAGGTTGCCCAGAGCAGTGGTGGCTGCCCCATCCCTGGAGGTGTTCAAGATCAGGTTGGATGGGGCTTGGAGCCCCTGATCCAGTGGGAGGTGTCCCTGCCCATGGCAGGAACTGACTGGGCTTTTAGGTCCCTTCCAACCCAACCCATTCCATGATTCCATTACCCTTCGCGTGATGCAGTTGGACACTATCACCACAGAACTGTGATCTTAAAGGTCTTTTCCAACCTAAACAGCCCTGTGATTCTTCTTTTTTTTGGTTTGGAAAGGCTGTTTTTGTGATATTGAAATGGGTCTATGCCCAGTGTGGGGTGCATAGAGTGCCCCATTGCAATCCCAAGGGTGAAAGAGGGCAGGGCTGCACGAGCTGGGGCTTTGGGTGGAGGTGGGAGGGCTGCTGGATCATGCCAAGGGACTCAGATGTGCTGGCACCAGCCCATAGGTGTTGATTCAGTGTGGTTAAGCCTTAACCACTGCAAAATCCCCTCCCCTGGGTGCACCTCACCTGGGTTTACATGTGCGCTTAACCTTAAGCACCCACTCCGGGTGTGTTGTTTGAACCAGGGCCAGGGCTCTGCAGAGGGTGGGGATCCCTGCAAGATACTCAAGAGAAAAAAGGAGCTGCTTCCTCTTCCCAGAGCAAAGCAGGGCTCGGAGTCCTCACTGATGGACCTGACATCACCTTCCCCACCACCCTGCGTCCCCACCAGTGGTCTAGGGCATCCCAGCACCCCCATCCCAGTCATGGCAGCTGTCAGGGTGCCAGCAACCCTCTCCACTGCTCTCTGTGCTTCCCACACAGCTGGTAGGATGGGGAAACTGAGGCACAGAAGCATGTAATGCCCTGGACTGCAGGGCAGGACCAGATCCAGCTGCAGGGGCTGCACAGGGAAGGCGCCAGGTTCAGGCCCTGCAGCCACCAAGGTCAAACCCAGCTTCCAAAAGCCGGCTGTGCCCCAGGGTGCTTGTTACCTTGATTTGTGAGCTTAATTGATGGGGGTTTTTTTTCCATGTATATTTATATCCCTGGCGGACAGGGAAATGCTCCCCTGGAAAACCAAACGGGTGGCAGAGCGGGTGCTGGTACAGCAGGGGTGCAGGGACTCCTTCCCCTGGAAGAACACCTCCTGCTCCCCCTTTGCTGCCTTGATCTGCAGCAAAAAAAGGTAAGTAGAGCCATGTGAGGGGCCTGGAGGACCCTGAAATAAGGGGTTCCCCCCATTCTGGATTTGTGCAAGGGGATGGGGGTGCAGAATGCTGACTGGAGCTGGACCCCAGGCAGACGTGTTTGGATGCACAGAGGTTGTGGGGGGACACACGCAGGGCTGGAGGTCACAGTGTGTTTACTGTGGGACGCATTCCGTCAGGCGCTACACCCCAGGTACAGCTGGCATGCGGTGTCCTGCCCGGCAGCAGGGGCACACGAGCAGAGGGAGCTGCTGGATGTGCACAAATTGGGATTGGACGTGCCCAGTCCTGCTACTGCAGGTGGTGGGATCACCTCTGCAGCATCCCGCTGGCCTGGAGCCTCCCATCTGTCTTGGGCCATCCCATCCGCGTCCACCTCGGTGCATCCTGCTAGCCTCAAGGGTCCCATCCTCCTCAGGGCATCCCATTCCCATCTGTATTGGAGCATCCCACTGGCCTTGAGACTCTGATCCTCCTCAGGGTATCCCATCCACTTTGGAGCATCCCATCTGCCTTGGGGTATCCCATTTGTATCCACCTTGAAGCATCCCATCCACCTCGGGCATCCCCTCCATGTCCACCTTGGAGCATCCCACTGGCCTCAAGCGTCCCATCCACCTCAGGGCATCCCATCCATGTCCACCTTGGAGCATCCCACTGGCCTCAAGCGTCCCATCCACCTCAGGGCATCCCATCCATGTCCACCTTGGAGCATCCCACTGGCCTCAAGCGTCCCATCCACCCTGGCAGCCTGGCTCTGCCCATGCATGTCCCTCCATGCCACCCCACTGCCGTGTACCCAGACCTCCCTGCCACGAGCCACCAGCTCCTGCCCATGTCCCACCCTCCTGCCTGCATCCCACCAGCTGTGGGTGCCGCACATGGGGAAACTAGGAGTGTCAGAGGAGGGAACTGAGACCTGTGCCTTCTCCTGGCAGCAGGACCATGGGGCTGGGGGTTTTGAAGGGCAGGTGAACACGGGGGGTTGTCACCAGGCTGTGACCATGGGGCCAAGCCAGCCGCAGGCAGAAGGAAGGGGCTGAAGGGCGCATGCGTGTCCTCAGGCAGAAGCAGGCAGCTCTTGAGGGAGGTAAGAGCTATCTCAGGGCTGTGCAGGCAGCCTGGGCTTTAACCCCTGCTAGAGGCTGAGGTCTACCACCACGTGCCGGTAGACCAGCGTATTGGCCTTGAAGCTGGGAGCCAAGAGGAGCTGCACATCGGCAGCTGGCACGTAGCGGAAAGCCCGTGGTGCCTGCACTGACAGCTCCTGAAACTTGGCAAATTTCTGCTTCTCCTCTTCCCACAGGTAGACGTGGGTGAAGGAGAAGTCACTGCCCAGCGCCAGGTACTGCCGTTGCTCCACCAAGAAGGGCTGCATCACCATGGAGCCACGGGACGGCAGCGTCTGCAGCTCGATGAAGCGCTGCCCTTCCCAACGCACCACTTTGGAGTCACCGATGTAGCGGCTGAGGCAGAGGAACTGGTCCCGTTTCACCTTGAAGTGCTTCACCATTTGCACGTCCAGCATCTCTCCCACCTCCCCCTGCAGCGTGAATTGCTTCTGTGCCCGGCTCCACTGGTAGATGACGGGGGCTTGGGAGCTGCTGGAGATGATCAGCCGGGGTTTGCCGTCATTCTCCACGTATTCCACGTCAGTGTCACGGTGCCAGGCATGGAGGGCTTGGTGGGAGTAGAAGCCATTCTGGTTGAGGCGGTAGAGGCTGGTGGAGCCTGCCTTGGAGCTGTCAGCGATGACGAAGTACCAGTCACCTTCGATCTGGAAAGCCTCGATGTCGTTGGGCTTGCGGGTCTTCTGGTTGTCTATGTCTTGGATCTTGATGAACTTGTCCACGGCGGTGTCCCAGCGGTAGATGTAGGAGCCACCGAAGAGCTGGGCCACCACAACATAGAGCTGGTCCTGCGCCACAATAGGCTTGCAGTGCACCGCTGAGTGAGCTGCCAGGCAGGACCATGTCACAATGGGTCAATCACCCAAACTGGAGCTCCCAACCCAAGGAATGGACCCCAACCTTACCAGGGATGTGGTCAAAATCACGCAGCTTGCGCTCCACGTAGTCCCACTTGAGGATGGCGCAGCTGCTGGAGCCGGGCTGCGCCAAGGCGATGTAGAGGTCGCTAGAGTAGGTGAAGGGTTCAGCTGACACCGATTGGAAGGGCAGGACCTGGTGCACCACAAAGTCTGTGGGGAGAGGTGGCAGTGAGGGACAGGGTGTCCAGGAGTGGGGTGACAGGTGGCCACAGCCCTCTTACCTGTGGTGATGCACTGGAAGTCGCTAAGCGCCAAGTCCCGGATCCGCTGGCCCTCGAACTGCCCAGGGCTGCTGCAGAATACGGCAGGGACCGTGGTGTTGGTGCTCTCCAGCCACTCCACCAGCCACTTGATCTTGCAGTCACAGGACAAGGTGTTGCCCCGCAGGTCCCTGCCAAGGATGGCTCTGAGTCACCACCAGCACCCAGCGCAGAGCAAGCAGAGCACCCTGCCTGGACCCCCAGCCCTGGGATGCCACCCCCTCCCCAGCCCGGTGTCCTTGGAGGCCCTGGTGCCGCAGCAGCCTTACAGGTCACTCAGGATGTCCAGTGGCTTGAAGAGGTCCCGGGGGAGCGTCTGGAGGTTGTTGTTGGCCAAGGACCTGGAGGAAAAGAAGGGCCACAGAGATGACACGGCCCTGGCCACAGTGGAGGGACAAGAACCATCCCTGTGTCCCCAGGGAACACAGGCCCCCTGGTACTCACAGGTGGGTCAGGGACTTGAGTCCGCGGAAGGTGCCCTTCGAGAGCGCCTGGATGTCGTTGTTCTCGATGAACCTGGGATGGGAGGAGGTGGTGGCTCAGCCACCCCAAGGGCATCGGTCCTTACGGGTACCGCTGCCCTCCCCTTGCCCTCCCCAGGACGGTCCCTATCCCTGTAACCCCATGTCCCCATCCATGTGTCCTTATCCCTGCACCCCGTCCCTGTGTCTTCATCCCCATGTCCCCATTCACATGTCCTTATCCCTTAGTCCTCACTCATGTATCCCCCATCTGTGTCCCCATCCCCATCTACATGTCCCCTTCCCTGTGTCCCCATCCCTTTGTCCCCCTTGCCTGTGTCCCCATCCCTGTGTCCCCCAACCCTGTGTTCCCATCCCTGTATCCCCAGCCCCGCGTGCCCCATCCCCATGTCCCCATCTCTGTGATTTCATCCCCATGTCCTCATCCCTTTGTCCCCGTCCCCCCATCCCTTTGTCTCCATCCTTTTGTTCCCCATCCCTTTGTCCCCATCCCCATGCCCCCATCCCCATGTCCTCATCTCTTTGTCCCCATCCCCATGTCCCCATCTGTTTGTCCCCATCCCCATGTTCCCCATCCCCACACCCCCATCCCCATGTCCTCTTCTCTTTGTCTCTACCCCCATGTCCCCATCTCCACATCCCCATCCCCGTGTCCCCACCCCACTCACAGGTACTGGAGGTGTGAGAGGCCAGCAAAGGCATTGTCCCCAATCAACGTGAACTTGTTGGAGTTCAGCAGCCTGCAAAGAGAGGGCAGGAGGCATCAGCAGGGAGGTTGGGCAGGACAGGCACCAGGGTGGCACTGGGATACCTGGCCACTGGCATGGGAGACGTACAGGAACTGCAGCGAGGGGATGTGGGCGAAGGCTGCCTCTCGGATCTCCGTGAAGGCTGCATTCACCATCGTCCTGGGGGAGAGATTAAGCCTCAGGGCTATGTGGGAGAGAGGACAGGGGGGCTCTGCCACGCCACACTGTCCCTGCTGTCACCCAGTGCATACACCTGCTCACCTGGGTTGGGTGCTGGGTGCAGAGCAGCCCATGGAAGAGCATGTCCAGCACCAGTCCTGGGGTGGCACTCGCCCCACACCCTGCAGCAAGGCTGGGCGGGAGGCCACATGCATGCACAGATGCAGGCACACACGCATGTGCACACACACATACACACATGCACACCTGTACGAGGTCCAAGTGTAGCACTGTGTCCCCAGGAACCCTCCAGCCATGTCCCCTTGGGGCTCTGGTCCCCAAGGTCATGGCAGACAGGGAGCACAGCTGGAAGAGCTGCAGACCAGCTCCATCCCTGCCACTGCCGCAGGATGCGAGGACCAGTCCTGGGGTGTCCCCAGCCTCCTTCTTTCCCCCAGAGACCCCCGTATGCCACGCTGTCATGTGTTTGCCACCGATGCTGCACAAAGAGGCTGTCCCTGCTACCCCAGGGCAGCCAGGACCCCCTGCCAGCACAGCACCCCAGGGACTCGACCTGCTCCCCATCCTCAACCCAATGCTGGGGACTCACAGCGAGATGACCTCTGGAGGAAGATTCTTAGGCACAGCCTTGGAGTCCACGCAGAAAGCCGTATCCCGGGTGCAGGAGCATGTTGGAGGACAAGGCGGTGGCCGGGGGGGACGCCGACCCCCGGCTAGCAGCCAGAGCCAGGCCAAGGCGAGGAGGAGGAGAGGGGAGAGCTGGCCCCTCAGTATCCTCCTCCCGTGCTGCATCTCCTTGGCCTAGCCCTGCTCACTCCCACAGAGCTGATCCTTCTCCTCCTGCTGCACCTGGGAGCTGTGATGAAGCTTTTTCCTCTTTCCCTTCTCTGGAGATTTCAGTGCGGAGGGAAAGCGATGATGGTGGCGGAGGATGCTGGTGCCCAACCTGCTGCTCTGCAGCGCACCATGCTCTACTGCTACGGGAAGGAGGGAGGGAGGGAGGGAGGGAGGGAGGAATGCAGCTGAGTGACAGCACGAGCATCCGTGTGCATGCGTGTCCTCACTAACATGCAGGCGTGCAAACACAGGGATGCATGCAGGAGGCTGGGGGTGGGCACTGGGAGCTCACAGGATAGGGGACTGGATGGTCACTGCGGGGGGTTGCAGAGGTGATGCCACCACAGCTCTCCCACACTTGCCGCAACGCTGCCCTCGCCAGCTCCCTGCCAGGTGGCGGGAGGCACTGGGCATCCGTCCGTCTTGTTCCAGGCACCGAGATCCAGGCCAACAATGAGCCCAGCCAGCTCCTTCCCTAGCTGCAGGGGGGCGGGCTGCAGCTGCACATGCACTGTGCTGCAGGGACCAGGGCTGCAGCATCCCCGGGGGGGGGGGGGGGGGCGTGCTGAGGGTGCTGAGTCCTTGGCCAAAGCCTGGGGCTGGGTGTGGAGGGGTGGACACACTCTGCCTGCCTGATGTTTGCCTTGCCCCCCTTGTGCTGCCAGCCAAATGCCAGGAAAAAGGCCCTTGGAGGTTTCATACCTGCGCCCCGGCTCCTCTCTGGCCTCAGCAAACAAAGCACAAGTGGCATCTTGGAGGGGCCCCTGCCTCGTCCCACCCACCCAGGACCTTATAAATCCCCCCCGGCTCCAGCTGGCAAAGGGGCAGGAGCCACGCAGTGAGCAAGATGGATGACAGCTCCAAAGAGGTGCTGCTGGAGGAGGCACCTCCGGTAAGGAGCACCCATCACTCAACCCAGGGATCCTGCGTGGGGCTGAGCACCATCTTCCTGCCCCAGCCCCATGCCAACAGCTCAGCCGGGTGCTTCCCTGTGTCCACAGAGGTACTCAGCCTCCCCCAGCCAGGCCTGCATCTCTGAGCAGCTCAAGAGCCTCCTGATCATGGTGGTGGTGGTGGTCGTCTTCATGGTGGTCATCGTCGCTTTCCTTCTGCTGGGGCTGCGCATCACCGAGATGCACGCTGAGACGGTGAGGGGAGGGAGCCAAGGTGCCACTGGCGCCGGTGATGATATGGGGTACAGCACTGGCTGCCGGAGCTTCGCAAGGAAGGGGTTTAGACCCCAGAAAGTTCCTTGAATCCATCTCCACCTGACAGGTCTTGAGAATGACCATCCATGGCCTGGATGGTAAGGGGACCCCTCAGCACCTCTCCATGAGCAAGAAGGAAAGGATCGGGACGTTCGCTGTGCAGGATGGGCTCAACACCTCTGCCATGGTGGTGTACGACTACAGCAAGGTGTGTGGGTAGCCTGGGGACACCACGGGGTGGGTGGCAGGGACAGGGACTGGGCTGAGGTGACCTGGGTCTGTCTGCAAACAGCTGCTGGTCAGCTACAGGTCCTGGTGTCACCATGCCTGCTACATCACCCGCATGGACAAGGACAGCATCCCAGGGCTGGATGTCATCACCAAGACCTTCCAGCACCGGCAGGTGAGTGGTGGCCATGCTTCTTGGATGGGGTTGAGTCCATCCCTGCATCCTGGGACCCAAGAGAAGAGAAGCTGGACTCGCAGCTGAGGGTGGTGAGGGTGGCATCCCTCCTGTATTCTCTCTCCTGCAGGATGAGACAAAGGAGGGAGGGGACAACGCCATGCCGCTGGCTGATCGCTCCATGCTGGGCACCACCGTTAACATCCTCTGCAGCACCGTCCCTGTGTACTGGGCTTAGAGAGCACCAGGATCAGGGCAGTGGGATGGGGATGTCACCATCCCTGTAGTCCCTGCATTGCCTTCCAGGTGGGATGCTCAGGCATCTCTCCTCCTCCCCAACCTCATCTGGCGTGCGACCCAGGAGCACCTGCCCTGCCACGGGGATGCTCCGTCTACTCGGCACCGTGGCTTTCCCACTGTTCTGGCAATAAAGAAGTGGGATTTGCTTTGGGATTCACTCTTCTGTCTGCAAAGTAAAGCCTGTGCCCTTGCCTCCAAGTGTTGCTCTCATCCTTCCCTGTGCGCCAGCCAAACATTCCCGGGATGCTGAGGCGAGGAGGCACGGTGCCCCGGGATGTCCAAGCATGGTGGGTGCATCCTTTGCATTGGTGACCATTGTCGAGGGGCACAGGAGGGCTCAAATGCTCATTCCCCAGGGTGGCACACATGCCTCACCACATTGCACATTGTGCCCCCAGGCTGCGTGGCCGCTTTTCCATGGCACATGCTGTGCCATGTCCTCCTCATTGGCACGGAGGAGGTGGCACCACAGACTCTGCACCTCCAGCCCATGGCACAGGCACGTCCCCCTTGAGGGATTTGGGTCACCTCTCTGGGAATGGTCCCCATCCCTGTCCCCTCCTCATGCAGACAAGGACATGGCGACTGTGTCCTTGGTGAGACCCTGGCCCAGGTTGCCCAGAGCAGTGGTGGCTGCCCCATCCCTGGAGGTGTTCAAGGCCAGGTTGGATGGGGCTTGGAGCCCCTGGTCCAGTGGGAGGTGTCCCTGGGTGGAACTGGATGGGCTTTGAGGTCCCTTCCAACCCAAACCATTCCATGATTTTATGATTCTATGACTGTGCCACATCCCATAGAGAGCCAAGGGGCCTCCACAGACACCACCATCCACCTGATCCAACTTGCTTCCACCCACTGTTCACTTCCCGTCCCTGCAAGCTCCAGCTCCTCTGCCCCAAAGCAGCTGGGGGCATCTTTGGGGGACACCTCCAAGTGCTGCACCCAAGAATGGGGATCAACAGGGCTGGGAGGGAGAACAGAGACCCCGAGAGGACCTGATCCAGAGCCGCCAGGGCACAGCACTGGAGAAAGGGGAATTATTTGGGCTGGGGAGAGAACAGAGACCCCGGGAGAAGAAAATCCAGACCCCCCAGGAGCACAGCATCAGGGAAAAGGGAATTATTTGGGCTGGGGGGAGAACAGAGACCTTGGAGGAACAGACCCTCCAGGAGCACAGCACTGGGAAAAGGGAATCAACGGGGCTAGAGGGAGAACAGAGACCCCAGGAGCACCCAGTGCAGCCCCACCAGGAGCACAGGGGTGCTGGGCAGCGTGATTTAACCTTTAATTGGCTCTAATTCAGGGCTGTCTCCACAGCCAGCAAGGAAAGTCGGAGCTCCTTTTCTGGGAACAGGAGGGAAACTGCACACATTGTCGTGTATTGGCACAGGGGGGCCAAAAAATGCTCTGACTCCGTGTTACCTTGGCAAGGAGCCGGGTCGAGATGGGTGCACATAGCCTCTCCCGCACACCCTGTCAGAGAGCAAACACCCAGGAGCCACTCAAGGGTCTCCTTGTGCTCCTCAACACTGAGGGTGTGCAAAATGGGGTGCACACCCTCACCCCCATGCCTGACTGCAAGCATCTGGGTTCCTGGGGGGCCAAGCGGTGGCTGGAGAGGTCCCAGCCTGCAGGAGAGACTCTTGTCCAGGCAAGGCACAGCAGTGTCACCTTGCCCTGCTGATTGCACCACCCCAGGTGACCCTCCAGAGCTGGGACCCCCTCAACCTGAGCAAATCTGCATCCTAGGCTCTGCTGCCAGCCCAAAAGCCCCAGCCTTGGCAATTCAAGCCCGTATGGTGCCCAAGCATCCTCAGAACCAAGGTTGCAGAGCACCCAGCCAGGCCACGGTCCAAGAACATGTTCCCACCCTATGTTGACCCCACTCCCACCCCAGCCTTGTGGTTTGCAGGAAAGCTTTGATGTCCTGTTTGCACTTTGCCCACCTTGAGCAGTTCCAGGTGCCTGAGGAGGGAGAAGGGACACGGGCACCAAGCCAGGTCTTGCGATTGCCGGATTCTCCACCCTGGAGGGCAGCTCCAGTCCAAGCAGGAGGGTTTGCTTTGGCTGGGACACCATGCTTTGGGGCAGCAGGGAGGTTCCCCACGCCTGGGGACAAGTGTCCTCAGAGCCTCTCGACCAGCGTGTTCCCAAGGGAATCCAGCCCCGAGGAAGGCGGTCAGCAAACACAAATGAAGTGGCTTGCACGCCAGGGCCCAATTGCACACCAGGGCCACAACCTCATTCACAGAGGCCACCTCATTCCTCACCCCAGTATCCCAGTATAAAGCCTTCTGCCTCAGTTGCTGCTGGGCAGCCCAGGCTGGGAGGAGGTGGAGAAGGAGGAGGAGGCAGCCATGGAGAGCAGCATGAAGCCAGTGGTGGTTGAAGAGCCGGCGGTGAGTCCCTGTGACCCACAGTGGGATGGAGATCATGCTGAGGGTGTCCCTGTGCCCAGCAGAGATGCTCAATGCAAGGCTTTGCCCAGTTTATCCCAGTAAGGCACATGTGATGAAGAAAAGCCAATGGGCTGCTGCATTCCCAGAGCTCAGGGGAGGTGGGAAGGGAGCTGCTCCCTGGGGCAAAGCTATCCCCAGGTCCCATCTCCATCCTCCTCACCCCTTCCCACGCCTGCAGGACTCGGAAAAGGGCTGCTGTGGCCCTGGCTGCTGCATGACATGCTGCGCCAAATGTGCCCGGTGCTGCTGCCTGCCCTCGTGCTGCAAATGCCCCAAGTGCCTCAAGTGTCCCGGTTGCGGCAGCTGCGGCGGCTGTGGTGGCTGCATCAAGAGGTCCATCTGCTGCCTGCCTCGCCTGCTCTGCTACCTGCCCCGCAAGATCCTCAAGTGCCGCAGCCTCAAGTGCCTCCTCATCGTGGTGGTGGTGGTCATCCTGCTGGTGGTCATCATCGCCGGTGCCCTGCTGATGTGGCTGCGTGCAGATGACAGGCATGCTGACAACGTAAGTAGGGACCCTCAGCATCCCTGAGGAGGGGCTGCTGCAAGTGCTAAACTCCCCCTACACTCCCCCAGATCCTGTGGATGGCTGCGGAGGGGCTGCGGAGAAGACCAGCCTGGGAAGAGGATGTGGCCACTTTCTACCTGGCCAGCGGGGATGGAAACCCAGCCATGGTCATCTATGATTACAAGAATGTAAGCAGGGAGCCCTGCGCAGCCAGAGGGGATGGAGAAGGGGTAGTGGGATGGAGCTGATGTGGGTTTGTCGCAAACAGCTGCTGGTGAGCTACAGATCCTGGCTGCACCATGCCTGCTACATCACCCGCGTGGACAAGGACAACATCCCAGGGTTGGACACCATCACCAAGACCTTCCAGCGCCGGCAGGTAAGTGCCAGCTGCCTGGTTTAGTACCAGTTGGGGCATGAGGGGGCACATGGTTACATGATGCCTCAAGTAAACACACACCCCTCCAGTGAAGAACTGGGGTGCAGCATTGCGCCACTGCTGCCTTGTTTGTCCTTCTGTCCCCTCCACAGGATGAGCAGAGGCTCGCTGTGCCACTGGCTGATCGCTCCCTCCTGGGCACCACAGCGAGCATCCTCTGCAGCCTCATCCCCATCTACTGGGCTTAGCATTGCTGGGTGAGTGCGACGGGTCCCACAGAGGTGTCAGGGGCCTAGCACGGAGGACTGGGGTACCCCCACCCACCCAGGAGCATCCTCACGGTGCCAAGTTTGCCTTTGCAGCATCCCCAACAGACACGGCAGCCCCTTCACCAGCATCACTGACACCTCCGCAGCGCCCCCCTGCCAGCAGCCCCTCATCCCACCCCAGTTTCAGGAGATGCCAGGACCCACACGATGCTATGGGGCTGAGCAGGAGGTCACAAAGTCAGGGAATTGGAGTTCAAGGGCTCCGCTTGGCCGTGTAGTGCTGCATCCCTGCTGCCAGTGCGGTGCTGAGGGGGCTGGAGGCGGTGGGTGGGTGCCTGCTTGGGTGAGCACCGGGGAACAGCTGGTTTGTCACTTAAAGGCTTCTCAGCTTTGCCAAACCCAAGTGCAAAAACGAGCTTAAAAAAAACCCATGACATTTAAAGAAACCAAATTCACCATTCCAGTTCGTCGCTTGCCTGGCTCCCAGCAGATCCTGGCTTCCTTCGCCTTAAAAATGCATTTAAGGGCTTCGAGCGGCGTTTAGAGGAATTTCTGCTCTGGCCACAGCCTGGGAGCTCACGGAGGCACCTGCTGAGCATTGCTCGGCACTGGACCAACCTGAGTGGCCTCCTCCTCCTCCTGCCAACCCTGCCAGAGCCAAGGCTGTCCTGAAAAATCTATCTGTCCTCTCCTGCCCTGCAGAATGGAATAAAAAAATAAGGGAAGAATCAGGTCTTGGAGCTATTCCTGGCGATAGCCGGTGTTGAAGGCGGCAACGGCCTCAGGCTGTAGCCCAAGGACTGGGATTAGCAGGACAGGGATGCTGGTGTTATCAGGGTTGGGCATTATTAGAACCAAGATGCTGATATTATCAGGATCAGAGGCCACTAGGACTGGGATGCTGGTGTTATTTGGATTGGGTGTCAATAGGACTGGGATGCTGGTTTTATCAGGATCAGGTGTTATTGGGATCAGGTGTTATTAGGACTGGGATGCTGGTGTTATCAGGGTTAGGGGTTATTAGGCTCAGGTGGTCACTAGGACCAGGATGCTGGTGTTAATAGGATCAGGTGTTATTGGGATCAGGGGTTATTAGGACTGGGATGCTGTTGTTATTGGGATCCAGAACTGGGATATTAGTGTTACTGGGATCAAAGGTTGTTAGGACCAGGATGCTGGCCTGAGGTCAAGCATCCAGGGCAGCAGCGGGAGCGTGAAGCAGCCCATCCGCAGCCCCCACAGGATGGGGCCCCACCAGCAGCGCAGCTGCCTCCCACCAGCATCACAGCCAAGGTGGGGTGGGGGCCACATGCACCCCCACGCCTGGATCCAGCTCCTGTTTCCCACTCCCAGCAGCCAGGGAAGCTGCTCCCCACAGGGAGAGCACAGCTGCGGCTGGCTGGGATGCAGGGCACCCATCCAGGGCCTCCTGCAGCTCGAGGGTGCCCACCCCCAAATCCTCGCCCTCTCCGAGCCCAGCTGCACCAGCCAACACAAACCATGGTGGGGGTTTTATTGCGAAAGCTCTCAGGCTGACCAGCTAGCCCTGGGTACCAGCATCCCTCCCCACCCCGTAGCTGCGGTTGGCAGCGGAGGTGTCGAGTTTTGCAAGGGCTCAGCTCCCCCGCCACCGGCTCATCCTCCCCCCTCAGTGACGAAGCAGCTGAAGATGAGCTGTCAGAAACTTGGCAGGACCCCGGTGTACTTGTGCAATAATTCAAGTGTCCTTGTTTCTCCAGCCTGCGCAGGCGGGGGCAGGCGAGGTTTGCAGAGCATGAGTGCTGCATCCCTGAGTGCTGCGGCTTTGGGGAGGCAGAGGACCCCGAGGAGGGAGTCTCAGCCCTGGCAGCCGGGTGCAGGAATGCAGGCAGAGGCTTTGGCAGGCAGGGGAGATGGGGGGCCCGCCCTGCCGGGGCACAAGCAGGTGGCTTCACATTGCTCCAGGATCTCAAAGCGGTTTCGGCTACGTTTTTTCTGCCCCCGTAGCAGAAAAGCAAGCAGCGGCTGGACTGGTGATTCTCGAAGAACCACTAGGGTGAGAAGGAGCGGCGGGCTCCTGCATCCCGTGCCTTCAGGCAGGCAGCTGCAAGGTGGCCAGAGCTTGGAAATTCACCCCAGAACCCAGCTGTTGCGTGAGTGGGCAGCCCTGCCTGCTCTCTGCTCACAAATCGCTCCTCTCTAAAGACACCCAGTCTCTCCTTGCATGCTCCTCACCCTGTGTTGCATTGCTCTCACCCACACCGGCTCCATTGGGACCTGCTTGGGATGGCCACAGCATCACTGAAGCGGCAGCCATACCTTCTGTCTGGTTTTGGTGCACCCCATATCCCCCCAGACTCCAGAGAGGTGCCCTCCCTCACCTACTCAGGCCTTTCCTCATGTCATTCTCTCCCTGCACCACATCGCTCTTGCCCACGCCAGGTCCATCAGGACCTGCCTGAGATGGTCACAGCATCACCAAACCCTCAGACCAGTTTTGGGGCACCCCATGCTCCTCAGAGGGATGACCACCCTCACCTACCTAAGTCTCCTCTTGCATGCTGCATCACGTTGCTCTTGCCCATGCCAGATCCATTGGGACCTGCCCAGGATGGTCACAGCATCACCAAACCCTCAGCTGTGCCCCCTGCCTGGTTTGGGGTCACCCTATCCCCTCCAATCTCGAGAAATGCCCAGTCTTGCCTACCTGGGTCTCTCCTTGCATCCTCCTCACCTTGCATCATGTTGCTCTTGCCCACACTTGCTCCACGGGGACCTGCCCAAGATGGTCACAGCATCACCAAACCCTCAGACTGGTTTTGGGGCACCTCATAGATCCCTGCTTCCCATAGAGATGCCCACCCTCACCCACCCGTCTCCACACAGGTGTGGATGCCGTCCTGCTCACTGCTGAAGTGGTTGGCATTGCCACCGCAGCCCCCGTACCAGGAACTCTCGCAGGACCTTGTGTCCCACTGCTGGTACCACATCACAGCGAAGGGGGTGCAGGTGCTGCCTGGGTCCTTGTCCAGGGTGCACACTCCCGGGCGGGATGCAGCCCTCCGGCTCTTGCCAGTGGGTGCCATGGACATCTTGTGGGTCCTTGGAAGGAAAAACAGAGCAAACCCCTCCAGAATGTGCTGAGGGCAAAGAACCCTTCTCCCCCTGGACACCCCGGGAGCCTTTCTGTCCCTAAGTGAGGGCAGGAGGAAGGGATTTAGCAACCAAGTGGTGAGTGAAGAAGGCAGCGCTTTGCCAAGGCTCAGCATGCAGCACCGTACCTGCCTCCCCTGTGATCCCCTCTCACCAGGGTGGACAGGGGTCCTCGCTTCACCCTAGGGAGGGGGGAGGATGCTGTGCCCATGCCCAATCCCGCTTGTGCAGCTCTAGGGATGAGGGATGGTTGCCCCAGATGACTGGTGCAATGCTCCGCTGCACGGCTCAACTGCTCCCCGTCCACGCCATTGTAGCCACCTTCTCCAGGACATCCCTACAAAGAGGTGACACAGTCTGATGCCAGGTCCTGGCTTTGCCCTTTTTCCCCAGCACCCCAGCCCATCCCACCCTTTCATCCATCAAGACCATCTCCCATCCCTCTCTTCCTTGCTCATCCTTGAGGTCCCCCTGCCACTGCTAGCTGCCCACAGCCTTGGCTACTGTCAGAGGCTACCCTGTAGCCACGGGATAAACCATGAGGCAGGGATATACCTGCTCCCCAGGGTGACCCACAAAGCCCTACAAAGAGACAGGACACCATCTGAGGAGTGGTGGCAGCCACACTGCAGGATGGAGCTGAGCTGGGACAGCCCTTTACCTTGGGTCCACATTGTCCTGGGCATCCCTGCATCCCTTGGCTGCCATGGAGACCTCGTGGTCCCTGCTCCCCCTGAAGAAGAGGAGAGGAGAGGAGAGGAGAGGAGAGGAGAGAGGAGAGGAGAGGAGAGGAGAGGAGAGGAGAGGAGAGGAGAGGAGAGGAGAGGAGAGGAGAGGAGAGGAGAGGAGAGGAGAGGAGAGGAGAGGAGAGGAGAGGAGAGGAGAGGAGAGGAGAGGAGAGGAGAGGAGAGGAGAGGAGAGGAGAGGAGAGGAGAGGAAGCTGTTAGTGACACAGTGATGGGAGTCCCCTTGGGGGACACAGTGATGGGACTCCCACAGCCCAGCCCGGGGTCACTGTGGCTGGCTGAACCAGCGCTGGCCTCATCCTGCCTGCTTGGCTGCTTGCAGACAGTGCCTGAGTGCATTTTTGCTCCCTGGGGCTGTAAGTGCTCCTTTGCTCTGGACACAGGTGCAACACGGGGCAGGATCTGGGGTTGCTGGCAGGGCTTTGGGAAAGGCTTTGCCCCTGGTGCTGTGAGGATGCCTGTGCAGCCAGCTCAGCCTTTGAGCTGCGCCTCAGGCAGCACACAGCAGAGATGAAGCTTTTCTGAGGGTTTTGCCTCTGCTGCACAGCGAGCAGAGGCACGGAGCCATGGACTGGGGGTAGAACTAGGACCCCGCCTGCCCATCCTGCAACACCGGGTGACCTCGTTACTTTGCCGATGAGCAAGATCCATCCCATGGCCAGAGGAAGAGGGGAGAAGGCAATCAGAGCCCAGATCCCTTTGGAATATGCAAAGTGAGGGACCAAAGACCACAGTAGGAGCTGAACCCATGGTGTCACCACAACCCCACAGCGAGGATCTGAAGCCATGGCATCATCACAATCCTACAAGTGAGAAGATGAAGCTGTATGGCATCACCACAAATCCACAGGGAGGAGATGAACCCATGGCATCACCACAACCCTACCATGAGGAGCTGAACCCATGGCATCATCACAACCTCACTATGAGGAGCTGAACCCATAGCATCACCACAACCCAACAGTGAGGAGCTGAACTCTTGGCATCACCACAATGCAGAGTGATGGCTTGGGGACAGAGGAGCCCATCTTACCTCTCCTGTGCCTTCGCCGTGCAGGGATCGGCAGTGCCAGATAGTGCAGCTGACCATGGGCTGCAGAAGCTAGCTGCCTGCGTGGGAGGATGTGTGTTTAGGGGGTATTTATTCCAGGGCTCAGGAAAACATCATATGTCCAACACGTCAGGGGGAGCTGCCTTGCAGCCAGGGAAGAGGCTCCTGGGATCCATGGGGCTGAAGAAGGCAATGGCTTGCCGTGGGGCATGGGCCATGGCACGCCACAGCCAACACCGCCTCCTGGGAAGGCACGAGGAGCTCCTGGAGGAGACCATCAATGGTCGAGGGAGGTTGATGTGCTTGGAAAACCACATCTGCAAGGGAGCTGGGTCCCAGGGAGCAAACACCGGTATGGGAAAGCCAAGCTGATGTGGGGAAGGAGGTGGGAAAAAACCTCCCCTGATCCCCAGAGCACTCTGTGAGAAAGGGGCGATCTCAGGGAGAAAACCAGCAGCCAGGTCCTGACATAATGGATTTACATCATGTGGGGAGTCAGCCCTCAAACATCCTTCCCAGCAGAGAGATGGAAAAAGAAAGTATTTCAAAGCCTGGCTTGTTTTTTCACAGGAGATCTGTTTGTTTTCTTGGGAGACCAGCTCGAAGTTGGAGACGGAGCCCACGCTTCCATCCCTGTGCTGCACCATGCAGTGTGTGGGCTGGGAGCGGCATGGGGAAGCGGAGTGAAACCAGTTTGCAGGAGTTTATTTATGTGAAAGGGGGAAAAGGTTTATGGCATGGAGGTTTTGCAATGCTGGGCTAAGTAGCGAAACACATCCCGAGACGATTTGCTGCTGGGGGAGGAAAAGAATGAAACAAGATAAAGCGAGAAGGTTTCCCCCTGCCTGGTGGGAACGTGTTGGGTGCTGAGCACCAGAGGTCCTTGAAAGCCGAGGAGAAAAAGGCGGGTCTGTGGGCAGGAGAGGGAGCAGAGCCTGCGTCCATCCAGCTTTAACACTTAAAAAATAGCATCAATGCAAGTTATGAGAATATCGTGAGGTGATGGGGTTGTGTTTGTCTTGGAGCCATCTACATCGCATGGAATGGTGCACCAGGAGCTGGATGGATGGTGAACCAGGGGTTCGAGGGGGTCCCCCTTAGGTCCTCATCCCTCCTAGGGGGCTGGTAGGGACGAGAAGACAAGGGAGATGCATGGGACAGGCAAGGGAGCAAGGTAGAAATGTTCCCACCTGGGCAAAGCAAGGCGGAAAGTGGAGCTCTAGTGGTGAGTGGGTGGTTGGACCCTGTTCCTCTCCTCATATCCCAGCATGGAGGGGGGGGACACGGCCACCCTGACCTCTGCACCAAGATGGGGACCTGGGAGCTGGCAAAGAGCAGTGAGCACGGCATCATCCTTACCCAGGAGAGGTTTAGGCTGGGAAAAGGTCTTTATTGAGTGGTGAAGCTTTCGACCTGGTTGCCCAGGGCAGTGGTGGGGTCTCTGTCCCTGGAGGGGCTCAGAGAACATGTACAGGTGGCACTTGGGGACATGGGGTTGGACTGGATGAGCTTATATGTCTTTTCCAACCTTAAAGACTCCACATTTCTCGGATTCCATGATTCTCTGATCCCTTGGAGCACCACGACCACATCGTGCCCATCACCTCCTTGTCACGGTCCCCCATCTGCTCCCGGGGCGCCTGGTGTGCCCAGGGATGGTCCACAGCAAAGCTTGGTGGCCTTTGGGGACCTCGCCATGCCGGGGTGTGCTGAAGTGGCAGAGCTTTGACAGCAGGTGTCACTCACAGCCCTTGGCGCAAACGCGTGCACACGCGTGCACACACACTTGCACACGTGGCCACGTGGCCCAGACGGGGCTGCCAGATGCTTTTCCTGTGCCTCGGCAGCCAGACACCCTGGGGGGCTCGCCCACCTCCTGGGAGGCTCGCCCACCAACCCAGGGGGGCTGACCAGCTCCTGGGGGGCTCATTTCGCTCTCCTTGGGGGCTCATCCTGCTCCAGGAGTGCTCGTCCAGCTCCTGGGGGGCTCATTTACCCTCTTTGGGGGCTCATCCAGCTCCAGGGGTGCTTGCCCAGCTTCTGGGGTGCTCATTTGCCCTCCCTGAGGCCTCATCCTGTTCCAGGGGTTCTCATTTGCCCTTCCTGGGGTGTTTGCCCAGCTCCAGGGGTGCTTGTTTGCCCTAATTGAGGGGCTCACCCTGCTCCTAGAGTGCTCGCCTACCCTCCCTAGAATGCTCACCTAGCTCTTGGGGTGCCCATTTGCCCTCCCTGGGGTCTCATCCTGCTCCAGAGGTGCTCGCTCAGCTCCTGGGGTGCTCGTTTGCCCTCCTTGGGGGGGCTCAGCCAGGACCTGGGGGTGCAGGGCTGGGGGCTAAGGGGCTCCGGAGGGGTTGCGGGACTGAGTTTGGGGGATACGGGTGGGCAGGATGGGTGCTAGGGGACATGGGAGGGGCCTGGGGAGAGAGAGAGAGAGATCGATAGTGGGGGATGCGGGATGGGGCTGGGGGTGCAGGATCGATACTGGGAGGGTGCGGTATGGGACTGGGGGGGGCAGGATCGATACTGGGGATGAGGGATGGGACTAGGGGATAAGGGATCGATACTGGGGGATGCAGGATCGATACTGGGGATACAGGATAGGACTGGGGGTCAGGATGGAACTGGGGTGCAGAATCGATACTGGGGACGCAGGATCGATACTGGGGGATACGGGATGGGACTGAGGGTGTGCAGGATCGATACTGGGGGTTATGGGATGGGACTGGGGAGGTGCAGGATCGATACTGGGGGGGTGTGATGGGACTGGGGGGGTGCAGGATCGATACTGGGAGATACGGGATGGGACTGAGGGGGGTACGGAATGGAACTGAGGGGGGGTACGGGATGGGACTAGGGTGCAGGATCGATACTGGGAGATGTGGTTTGGGACTGAGGGGTGCAGGATCGATACTGGGGATACGGGATAGGACTGGGGGGGGGTGCAGGATGGAACTGGGGCGCAGGATCGATACTGGGGGATACGGGATAGGATCGGGGGGGGGGGGCACCCCGGGTCCCTGGGGCTGCAGGAGTGGGTGCGGGGATCTGATCCCGGGGATGCAGGGGGTATGTGTCTGCAGACAGGGTCCCCATCAGAGCAGCCCCCCAACCCCCCCGGCGGTGGCCCCGCTCCCAGCGCTGCGCCCGGGGCTGCAGGGGCTGAGCTCCGCGCTTGAACCCGCCCCCGCCGGCTCCCATTTCCCTATTAAAAAAAAAAAAAAAAAAAAAAAAAAAAAAAAAAAAAATAAAAAACCAAACCAAAAACAGCGAGAGAGGAGGGGAAAAGAAAAAAAAAAAAAAGGCAAAGAAGGGAAGGAAACAGAGAAGAGAGGGAGTTAAAAAAAAAAATAACCCGCCTCTCCTGGCCGGCCGGAGCTATGGCCGGGCTGCGGAGCTGCGGGCTGCTCCTCTGCCTGCTCCTGGCCCGGGCCATGCACTACCCGGACTATTCCTACGTGCTGGAGGAGGAGGAGGAGGATGAAGAGCCCCTGGAGTACAAGGATCCCTGCAAAGCCGGTAGGAGCGGGGAGGGAGCGCGGGGGATGCGCGCAGGGGCAGACAAAGGGGAGGTGGGAGGGGGGAAAAGGGCGAGAGCGAGGGAGTTTGAGTGTAGGTGAAGGTGAGTTTGTCCCACAAGGCTCCACACTTCCTGGCTTAGCACTGGGAAACTTTGCCGGGGGTTTTTCTGCTGCTGGGATGGGGAGAGAAAGAGCAGGGGGAGATGCCAGCCTTGCTTTGGGGTGCATCTGGTTGTACTTAAGGTGGGGAGGGGGGCAGGGGGCTGGCTATGAGCCCCCCCTTTCTCCCCTCTCAGGCTTGGAAGCAAAGGCAGCTGTCAAAGGTGGTGGGAAGCCTCCAACCCAGCACCCCATCCCACCCCAAACTGCACTCAGCGCACCCCAAAGCTGGACCTAGCAAACACCATCCCACCCCAAACTGGGCCCAGTGTGCCCTGGAGCTGGACCCAGCCCCGCATCTCATCCCAGAGCGGGACCCAGCTCACCCCATCCCACCCCAAACTGGACTGAGCGCACCCCAAAGCTGGACCCAGCTCACCCCATCCCACCCCAAACTGGACCCAGCACACCCTGAAGTTGGACCCAGCTTACCCCAAACTGAACCCAACCCCCATCCCACCCCAAAGCTGGACCTAGTGCGCCCCAAAGCTGGACCCAGTATGCCCCAAACTGGATCCACGCCCCATCTGACCCCAAAGCTGGACCCAGCCCCCCATCCCACCTCAAAACTGGAACCATCCTATCCCAAACTGGACCCAGCCCCCATCCTACCTCAAAACTGGACCCATCCCACCACAGCACACTCCATCCTATCCCAAAGCCAGTCCCAGCACCCCATCGCATTCCAAAGCTGGACCCAGCCCCCCATCCCACCCCAAAGCTGGACTCAGGGCACCTCATCGCACCCCAGAGCCAACCCCTCTGTGCCCCTCGCCTTTCTCCTTCTCTCCAGTCCACAGCCAGAGAAAGCTCATCCCGCAGGGTCAGCCAGGCTGAAATTGTCCCGGGACATCCGTCCTGGGCTCAGCCTGGGAGGTGTTTGCCGTGGGCCGGGGTCCTGCTATGTTGGGGCTGGAGGTGGCTGAGCTGTTGTTGGGTTTTGGAAGAGCTTGGAGCAGGGTGGGCACCACAGGGGGACAATCTCTGTCTCACAGGGGGAGATAAAGGCGATGGAAGGATTGGTGAGTGGGGAAACTGAGGCACTGGAGAGCTGAGCGCGAAGGCCAGGGTTTGAGTCTGGTGGATCACGTTTCTCTTTAATGGCAGTGTCTGCGCTGGAAGGCGTCTGTTGGTAGAACTTTGTCTACTTGAGGGCTTTTTCTGGCCAAAAATCCTTCCCTTCCTGCCCTCCCGGGCTGAAACAGCTGGGCTTGCAAAACTGTCCGGGCAGAGCCGGCTAGAGCCTCCGCTCTGCTCCCGCTTCATCCAGCTGAGCAGCAGAGCCATGGCTTTGCCCGCTGACGAACCCGGTTAATTAGGGGTGGCTTTGCCAGCGGTTTAGGGCCCCCTCCTCGCTGAGCTTCCCTTCATCCCGAGCCCCCTGTTGGCTCTCGGGGCCAGTGAGGCGGCTGCTCCCCCCCTTTTCTTTGCCTTTACCAGATCCTTATGTGAGTAATGCAATTACAGCAGCTTTTCCCCAGGGGCCTGGAGGGCTTGGGGGGGTGGGGATCAGGCCCTGCCACGCATTCCGTGAGCCGGGAATTCAAGCTGGGAATTCCAAATGAGAATTGGAACCGAGAATTGGAACCAAGAATTCACCCCTGGTTGGGCTCTGCAGGACCAGGCTGGTGAGATCCAGCAGTGGGGGCTCCTTGATGGCCATCCACCCTGTAGCATCCCCCCACCTCCACCACCTCCAACCCATGCAAGGGTTTGTTTTGCTTTTCGGGTAGCTTTTCCCCTTGTCAGGCTTCGGGCAGTGCTGGAAACAGCTGAGTGCCAAGGCCTCGCAGTCTTGGCTCCTGGCGAGGCTCCGGGGAGAGGAATTCGGGTTCCTCCACATAACTCGTGCCAGAGGTATCCTGAGGCCGTCTGCCCAGGTAGGACGCGTGGCTTGCTGGCTGCCCTGGTGATGCCACCCATCTGTGCTAATGCCAATGGGTCATTCCCGTGCCATCCCCGTCGCCATCCATGCCGCCACAGCTCTTCCGAGGATGCTAAAATGGAACGGCTGGGAGGTCCAACCCTTGGATCAATGCCTTGAACAAGCCAGGGAGGGAGGAATTCATCATGGCCCCAGTTTCCCTTCACCCGGTCAGCAGGATATCCTGGTCTTGGTGATGAGGAGGCAGCTGCCAGCTTGGATCCTGGTTGTGTCTCCAGCTGGGAAAGGCAGCCAGCATCATGCCCGCCGAAGCAGCTCGGCAGGGGCTCGCTGTGTTTGCAGAGCAAGCGCTAACCAAACACGTCTGGCCCAAGCGTTGGCTCTTTGCTCATCCTGGGCCATCCGGGAAGGGGTTGCGGAGCAATTTGACCGTGGGAGGTGGGACCCCGTGGATGCACCCAGGGAGGGATGCAGCGCACCTCGCTCCCCACGTCCATCTCTACAGTCACGTTTATGGGGTACCTGGCTAAACCAGGGGGGCTGGCATGCTTCTGCCATGCTGTCCCCACTCATGGGGAGGGAGACATGGCAGGGATCGCATCAGGATGGATGCTCAGGGGGGGACTGAGCTCCCCAACTCCTTTCCTGCGGTGCTCAGCATCTCCTGCCGACGTGGGGATGGCATAGATCCAGGCAGAGCAGGGTGGGGTGCATCGCGTGCTGTCACCTTGCTGTCCCTGCTCATGGGGAGGGGGATATTGGGGGGGCTCACCCCAGGGTCGGTGCTCGGTGGGGGATTCAGCTCCCTAACTCCTTTCTTGGGATGCTTAGCATCTCCTACCCATGCGGGGATGACAAAGATGCAGGCACAGGGTGCATCGCATGCATGGATGGGGCCGGGGGCCCTGAGTTCCCCCCTTCCTCAAGCGTATGAGCTTCCCAGCCGTGCCTGGAGCTCTCTGGCTCCAGCAGCCTGAGTTTCACCTAGATTACACTTTCCAGGCGTAGTCAGCGGAGGCTACTGGTTGCAGTCACACTTGTCAAGCTGCCCAAAAAATATTTTCCAGCCGTTATATGTCACTTATTCATGCAGGCTAGAAAAATCCACCCGCAGAGCCACGGCCGGCGGGAGGCCTGCGGTTCGGGGCTCGGGACAGCACAGAAACCTTGGAAATCTCAGCCTGATCCCAGGATCTGCTTTATCTTTGTGTAATCACCCGTTTGGCGCGACAGTGTGCTCCGGCAGGGGCCCGGGGTGCGATGGCGAGGCCAGGGGTCTCACTCACCCGCTCACCGTTGCTGCCCTCCCTTCTCAGCTCCTGGGAAACCCTCCGGCTGCTGTTTCACGCCAGTGGGATCGTGGCAAGGGGGGAGACGGCGTTTCCTCAGGCTTTGTCCATCAGGCTGGAAACATATGGGATGGAGCAACCTCGGGGAGTCACAGTCGGACCCGGGGAGAACAAAGCAGCCAGGCGGGATGCAGGGAAAGGAGGGAGGATGGCTCATTTGGGGTAGTTTACCCCCCATTTTTCCTCTTGGCTGTGCCACGAGGGATGTTTTTTGGGCAAGAACATGCCCTCCTGTGAGTTCCCACAGCTTTGTTGAGGCTTGCTGGGTGTCTTCAGCTTCGGAGAAAGCGGTGCTGCATCCCTGTGGAGAGCGGGTGTCCTGCCAAGGGCGGCGGGAGGGCTGTTGGTCCCCACTGTCTCATCTAACCGAGGGGTCTCTGCGTGCCAAACCCCCTCCAAGGGTTTAAGCAGCCCGGCCAGCGAGCTGCAGGCAGGCTTTGGAAGGAGTTAATAGTTGCCTGGGGAGGGCTGTTTGGGAGAGGATTGAGTAATAAAAGCACAAGGGGGGAAAAATGATTGCAGCCAGAGCCCTGAAACAGACACACAGAGGGCTGTGAGCCCTTGGGAGCCAGTGCCCCTTGGCAGAGCCGGTGCTGAGTGGCAAGGACAGGCAAGATGCCGCTGCCGGCAGCCAGTGACAGAGACAGGAGAGCCTGGATTACCCCTACATGTGTCAGGGTGCGTTCCCATCCCTGATAGGCGTTCTGGTCCCCGATGGGCTCCGATCCCTGCATTGTCCCATCTGGGCTCCCCTCCTCGCAGGGGAATGTGACAACAACCCCCCTAGTCACCTTGACAGAGCCGTTTGCAAATATTTTCCTTTCCAGCAGCTCTCCCTTTCACCAGTGACCAATGCCGCTGGCTTGGGTTGTGTTTTCCCCAGCAAACCTGGCTTTGCAGAGGGGAGGCAGGGAGAACCCACTCTGCGCCACTCCCCATGCACTCTGAAATGCCTTAGGTTTGGCATCCTCCACACTGAGCCCTGGAGGAGGCTTTCTCCTCTGTTTGCTGTCACGGAAGAGCAACAGAAGGAAAATCCTCCCCTGGAGTGATCAAACCATCCCTCTTGCTCCCAGACACATTTATAAGCTGGAAGCTGTTTGCTGTGTTTATTAGAGGCCAGGCTTCACGGTGCTTATTTTCTGCTATACCCCAGCATTGCCCAGCACAGAGCGGGCAAAAGGCTCGGAATCCACACCTTGATGCCCAAGGCTGGGGAGGGTAATTGGAATTTCTTGAGCCGTGGATGCTCAGGAAAGCAGTAGCCGAAATGGGTGCTGCCTGCAGGAAGGATGCACTTTGCCCCAAAGGAGGATGCAGAGACAGGAGAGGAATTGCGGCTACGGATCATCCACCTTGGGCGATACTTTAACATCTCTGCCTTCCCTGGCTGCTGCTTTGCGCCTGCACTCTTGGGAGAGGAGGGCAGAGCTGCTAGCAGGAGCGTGCTCGAAGCTGATGCAGCCCCAGGGCTCACAAAGATATGCCATAAGGATGCAACAGCAAGGAAGCAACAGGCAGGGTGTCCCAGTACCAACCGATAGCGAAGCCGCTGGCTCTTTGCAGGGTTGCCCCTTGGTGCTGACCCGCTCCATCTCCCCGTGCCTCAGTTTCCCCACTGGTTGCAGAGGGGCCGTGATCTGGCCGGACTCCCAGCCTGGCCTCTGAGGCTTGAATTCCTGCTTTGTGCCTGCTGCGCTCATCGGAAGGTGCTCTGCAAAAGCAAATATTCCTCTCCTCGGCGTTTACAGGCTGGCCGCCGGCGAGGGGCACCGGGAGAGGGGCTGCGCCGCTGCTGGGGGAGAGGAGAGGGCCTGGATCACCTCCGCTGCACCTCTCTGTCCTGTCCTCGGCGTCTCTGCAGGGCTACTGGCCACTGGCAAGCTCCAGGGAATAGGGGAGACCTCGCACTTGGGGGAGACTTGGCACTTGGTGAGGACCTTTGCAGGAGGTGGCAGTGGTTTTGCTCCCTAACAGCCCTGGGATGCTCTCCTCCCTCCGACTTCGCACCCACGCCTGCACCTCAGGGCTCTCCAGGCAGGACAGACGCCAGAGGCCAGTGGGGACCCCCCACCCCTGGCCGAGTGAGGTTTCTGCTCTTCTTGCCGTGGCCCCGGTGTGTTTTGTTGGGAGCAGAACTTGGAGCGGGCGCAGCTGGACTGGCGTGCGGGGGTGCGGGGGCGGCGTGAGGAGCATTCCTCACATATTTAACGGCTCTGCCGAGCCCCTGGGATGCTGCCCCAGTAACTCTGGAGCCTTACAACCCAGCAGCTCAGCCGAGGCTCAAATGCACCTATTAAACTGCTTTCCTCCATCCCACCGCAGTGATGTCTCCAGTCCTGACCAGGGCAGAGCAGCTTGCTCCTTGCCTCCTCGCATGCTCCGAACCCTCCACTCTGCTCCCTGTCTTGCCCTGGGAGCGATGCTCGTGGCTCAGCATTGCACAAGGACTCACAGTGGCTGGGCTGGAGCTGCTACGCTAACGAGAGAAGGCTTTGAGCCTTTGCTTTTGGGCGGGGGATTCTGCCCATCCTGCCTGGTGTCACTTTGACAGCCAGCAGGAGCAACGCAGGGACAAGGGCCCGTCCCATCCATCACCGCGTATGAAGTCTTGTTTGCCCCAGACTGACCTGGAATATGATCCCATCCTGTTTATCTGCCGCCGTCCCCTGCCAAGGCTCCCCCGTCACTCTGTTTGCTTTTGCCTGCTCACCAGAACATCGCGTCCACCCCCATTGGCCTCTTCCCGTGGGTTATCTTTTTTATTCCTTCCACACGGTTCCCAATCTTGGTGGAGTCCGAGATCAGGCTCATCCCAAAATCCCAGTGATGCCAGAGAGGTCAAGCTCGCGGGTACTCCTCTCTTGCCCCGGGGGGGAGGGGTGGAATAAAGGATGCTGAGCAGCTCCTGCATCCCTCAAGTGCCATGGCAAGGGGGCCAGAGGGACCCACAGGGTGACCCCCCTGAGCCCTGTGTGGGCAGGAGGTGCTTGTAGCATCAGGATGGGGTCCTGCAGGGGTCGGTTCCGGTCCAAATGAAAAACTTTGTTTGTCTAAAGCTTCAGCCCCAGGGGTTACATCACCATTCCAAGAACCCAAAAGAAAACACAGAGCACAAAAAGTCAAACAGCAGTGGAGAGCTGAGTTATCTCCTGGCTTCAGGGTTAGGAAGAGCGTGGTGGGAGCCTCGCTGGCAGGTCCCAAACAGCTGGTTGTTTTCTAGGTGGTGGGAGGGATGTGCATGGCTGGAGCCTGGATGCTCCCCCTCTCTCATTCCCTGCTCATGTTCCTCTGTGGCCCATGGGGATGAGGATGGGGCTGTTGTGCCCTCGTAGCTGGTGCTTGCTCTCAAAACTGGTGTGTCTCTGACATTGCATCCTCCCCGCTGGCGTTGCGTTCTCCCCGCTGGCCCCACATCCTCCCCACTGGCTTCGTGTCCACTCTGCTGGCACCACATCCGCCCCATTGACACCACATCGTTCCCACTGGCACCGCTGCAGCTCGGACCTTGCCCCCAGTGCTTCCACAGCCGAGTCGAAGGTGAGCAGAGGGCAGCCCAGCCCACAGCCTCCCAGTCTGGGAATGGTTCAGGGGCACCGTGTCCCCTCCAGGGAGCCATGCCCCATGGTCTGGGCTCCCTCAGACACCCAAGTGGCACCGTGGCCCAACGGGTGAGGGTGCAGGGTACCAAGAGATGCTTTGGTGGGTGCTGTCTGCTTGCTGGTGGATGCAAAGCCAGGCTGCCATCTCCCTACCACAGCCCAGCCTGGCTTCTCCGGGCATTCCCCTTGCTCTTACCTGTGCTCTGCTGAGCCCTGGCAGCTCCTTGTTGCCCTTGGCAGATGGCTAGGAACTTTCCTGCCTCCGGCACAGTGCCTCCATCCCATGAGCACCCCACTTGCAGGGGTCCCCTTTGCTTGTAGTGGGAGGACACTCGCTGGGAGGGAGGATGCTCGCTTGTTGAGCTGCTGCAGCACAAACTGGGGAGGGACGAGTGGTAGCAGCATGGGAGCATCTCCAACAAAGCCCCCCAGAGGGGATTAGCTGTGTCTGAGAACCCCATCAAAGCCACCTCCGCATGCTGCCGTGGTGCACGAGGAGTGAGTAGATACAACCAACGTGGATGATTCTCAATCCAACGCTTTGGGTTTGTCCCCAGTGTGACCTGCCAGGGATCCATGCCGGGACATCCCCATGCCATCATCCCACTGCTCCGATGTCCCCAGCGGGAGCAGCAAGCTGCCTTCCCCTTCAAGCTACGGAATTCTGGGGGGAGCCAAGCTGCCTCGCATCGCCTGGGAAAGCAGCCCCACGTCCTCGCGCTCGCCTGCCCGGCTCTCTCACGTCTCCCAAATCCCTCACATATGGTTTCTATATCACTTGGCTCTGCTGACGCTTGCTCGGCTGTAAGCGAGCTTACTTTCCCTTGTCTTTCCATGCAGCTCTTGGCACGGGATGCTCGTCCTTCTCCTCTGCCCTGGTCCTCCCCCGTGCTGCCCGTTCGGACACGTCTCTTCCAGCCCCGGGGAGGGTGTGGGGAGGCTGAGGCTGGTTCCTGCCTCTGTTCTGCCCTCAAATTGATGCCTGGCTGTGCCAGCGGCAGGTTGGTGCCAGGGGAGGTGCCAGCCCCAGCTTGTTTGCCCTTCCCTTGGCTTTGCCACAGGTCTGCTCTCCACCCGAGGGCTTCTTTTGCTGGGATGAATTCAGAGGCCGGCCGGTGCTGGGGACAAATCCAAAATGTGGCTTTTTCACCCCAAAAAGGACCATGCCATCGTCGGCACAGCATTTAGGCTCGGTGCCATGCAAAAGCATGGGGTCTGGTCAAGCTGGGATGACTAAGCTGGTCCTCTCACTCCAAGCCAGTTGTTTTGGACTTGTCAGAGTTATCCTCATTGTCCTGCTTTGCTTTTGTAATTAGTGGCTCTCTGGGGATCCACTTGCTAATTGCTTGGAGCGTGAACTTGGCATCGCTATCTATCGGCCCCTGAGCTGGTCCAGCCACTCCTTTCCTCACCGCTGCCCTTCCCTGGGGGCTGGCGAGGGCAGGGGGTGCCCAGGACCACCTGTTCACCCCAGGTGCCCACAAACCCAGCGAGAAACCCAGCTCCACCCCACGCCAGCCGCATCCTGAGCCTCTGTGCCGGTGCTGGCACAGCGACATGGCATGACCTCAGCTAGCCCTTGCACTCAGGCCACGGCATTTCCGCAAAAGCCGGGTCCCCGGGGCTTAGCACCGGCCAAGTGCCGGAGCCGGGGGCCATGTCCTGCAGCATTGACACATGGCGAGGCCGAAGAGGAAGAGAAAGAGCTGTGCAGGGTTACGTCCTCCAGCCACGTAGTGCCTGAGCGTCTCTGCACCCCCAGAGTGGTGGCGGAGTGATGCTCGAGGGGTTCCTGACCCCGACAGACAGACAGACAGACCCCTCGTCTGGCTCCTTTCCTCTGGCCGCTGGGCGCAGCAGGAGCTTCCCAGGCCATATGGCTTTGCTTGGTGGTAGCAGATGCCTCGGAGGTTGTTGAAGCATCCCTGGGCTGT
Organism: Cuculus canorus; assembly: GCF_017976375.1. NCBI lineage: Eukaryota > Metazoa > Chordata > Aves > Cuculiformes > Cuculidae > Cuculus > Cuculus canorus. Next base: position 130,034 of record NC_071426.1, on the reverse strand, counting down.
GGGAGCATCCCAAGGCTGTGGTAGCTCATGTTGGAGCATCCCAGGGCTATGGGAGCTCATGTTGGAGCACCTCAGGGCTGTGGGAGCTCACGTTGGAGCACGCCAGGGCTGTGGGAGCATCCCAGGGCTGTGGGAGCTCATGTTGGAGCATCTCAGGGCTGTGGGAGCTCACGTTGGAGCATCTCAGGGCTGTGGGAGCTCACGTTGGAGCATCCTAGGGCTGTGGGAGCTCACGTTGGGCTCAAGGGCAGGAGCAGTGAGGGGATTGAGGCAGAGCAGGAAGGGAGTCCCAAGCCCAACGTTTTTCACTTTGCAAAGTGAAAAAGAAAGCAGCTTTGCAACGCAAATAATAACATAAAGGCTAAAAAGTGATGGATCTGGCTTCATGGGAACCAGATGTGAGTGCGGGGTTGACTCCAGCTGCTGGGAGAGCCGACATGGCAGCGGCATGAGGAGCAGGGGGAGCCCAGCTAGCACCACGCTTGCTTTCCCTCCTGGCCCCAAGTCTGAGGAAAGGGGGAGGAGGAGGAAGGGCTTGCCTTCCTCTTCATGGACATTCCGGGTCTGGAGGAAGCTCAAATGGGCTTTGGGGTCCCCTAGCAGAGTCCTGGGGGGTTCACACCTCCTCCTCACCCCTCCAGCTGCCTTTCTGGGAGACATCGCCCTGGATGAGGAGGACTTGAAGCTCTTCCAGGTGGACCGGGTGGTGGACCTGGCACGCCGCACCATCACTCGCTTGCCCACCAACTCCTCAGGTACAATTGCAGCCCTCCCAGCCTCCTCCATCCCTGTGGGCTGTCTCTGCTCACCCCTTCACTCCCTGCAGGTAGCAATGCCACCAGTGCCAGCGTGCGGCCGGGCCACCAAGCACACCACCGGGGCTGGCAACGGGCACGGAGCCGCCGTGCTGCCACGTCCCGGCCAGAGAGAGTGTGGCCGGACGGGGTCATCCCCTATGTGATCAGCGGCAACTTCAGCGGTGAGTGCAGGCGAGCCAGGGGAGCGGGAAATGCTCCATCCCTGTCGTGCCTCAGTTTCCCCCATGCCAGGCTGATGGTCCCCGCCACCCCGTCCCGCAGGCAGCCAGCGAGCCATCTTCCGGCAGGCGATGCGGCACTGGGAGAAGCACACCTGCGTCACCTTCCTGGAGCGCAACGACGAGGACAGCTACATTGTCTTCACCTACCGCCCCTGCGGGTACGTGGCGGGGGTCCTGGGCTGACATCGCGGCCTCCTGGCCCCTTGGCTCTCATACTGCAAGAGAGGAAGCCCAGCAGCTCATTAAGATGCTTGGTTGACGTGCCTTGGCACCAAAACCCATGCATTTTGGCGTCTGCGTGGTGTGAAGCGGCTGGTCCAGACCCGCTCGGTTGCACGGAGGGGTCGAAAGCAAAGGGATTCAGTGTCTGCCAAGGAATCCCTGGGGTCTGGTCCTGCTGGTCATTGGGGCACAGGAGGGCTGGGAGCCACCAAGCTGTGACATTTGCCACCATGGGCTGGGGGCTGAGGTTGGTGGCACAGCACCAGTTTGGGCTTGCAAACAGGGCTGACGCCAAAGGAAACAGGGGTTTGGAAGAGCTCAGTGTCTTCACGCGTCAGGGCACAGCCCCAGCCAAGCAGTTGGTGGTTAGAAGGAGGCTTTCCCCTGGAATGGGATCAGCATGACAGCGGGGGGTGCCAGTCTGCACCCCTGCCCCAACACAGCCCCAGAGCCTGGGTCTGGTCCAGGGTGGAGGATGGCACCCATGGGAGCTGCAGACAGGGCTCCTGCAGCCACGTCGTGCCACACAGCCTGGGAGCAGGAGCAGAGCTCTCCCATTTTCCAGGCAGAGCTGAGGTTCGAGGCACGGCTCAAGCTCCCCACATGGGCAGGATGACTGAAGCTTCCAGCCCGCCAAGGCAGCAGGGATACTTCCAGATCATGGAATCCTGGGATGGTTTGCCTTGGAAGGGACCTCAAAGCCCATCCAGTCCACCCTCTGCCATGGGCAGGGACACCTCCCACTGGATCAGGGGATCTAAGCCCTATCCAACCTGTCTTTGAACACCTCCAGGGATGGGGCAGCCACCACTGCCATGGGCAACCTGGGCCAGAGCCCCCCCACCCTCACGGCAAAACATTTCCTCCTAAGATCTCATCTCAATCTTCCCTCTTGCAGCTGAAAACTGTTCCCCCTCGTCCTATCCCCGCTCTCCCTGATCCAGAGCCCCTCCTCAGCTTTCCTGGAGCCCCTTTCAGCACTGGAAGCTGTTCTAAGGTCTCCCTGAAGCCTTCTCTTCTTCACGCTGAACAGCCCCAGCTCTTCCAGACTGTCCTTGTACAGGAGGTGCTCCAGCCCTCACACCTTCTCCCTGGCCTCCTCTGGACTTGCTCCAACAGCTCCATGTCCTCCCTGTGCTGATGTCCTTCTTTGATGCTCCCCATCAAGCAGGATGTGTGGGGCTGGTGCTCCCAGCCTGACTCATGTCTTTACCTGGGGAAGCCCCTGCTGCTCGGATGTCTTCCCAGGACTCACCCAATGCCACCCGTATTCACCCCTAGGTGCTGTTCCTACGTGGGGCGCCGAGGAGGAGGCCCCCAGGCTATCTCCATTGGCAAAAACTGTGACAAATTCGGCATCGTGGTGCATGAGCTGGGCCACGTCATCGGCTTTTGGCACGAGCACACGCGTCCTGATCGGGATGACCATGTCTCCATCATCCGGGAGAACATTCAGCCAGGTGGGAACCATCCTCCTCCTCCTCCCTGGCTGTGGGGTGCTGCTGAAGCCTGGGGCACCTCCTGATGGCATCTCCATCCCACCTGCCTCCGCAGGGCAGGAGTACAACTTCTTGAAGATGGAGCCGGAGGAGGTGGAATCGCTGGGCGAGACGTACGATTTCGACAGCATCATGCACTATGCCAGGAACACCTTCTCCAGGTACACAGCTGAGTGGCTTGTCTGCATGTCCCCAGCCTTCCTGGGGGGAATTGGCACGGGGTCCCCAGCCCTTGAGTGACAGTGACACAGGGTCCTCAGTGGTGGGGACAGTGACAAAAGGTCCCCAGCCCCTTGGGGGGCAGTGGTGTGGGGTCCTCAGCCCTTGTGAGGCAGTGGCACAGGGTCCCCAGCCCCTTGGGGACAGTGAAACAGGGTCCTCAGTGGTGGGGACAGTGACAAAAGGTCCCCAGCCCCTTGGGGGGCAGTGGCGTGGGGTCCTCAGCCCTTGTGAGGCAGTGGCACAGGGTCCCCAGACCCCTGGGGACAGTGACACAGGGTCCTCAGTGGTGGGGACAGGGACAAATGCTCCCCAGCCCCCTTGGGGGACAGTGGTGTAGGGTCCTCAGCCCCTGGAGACAATGACTCAGGGTCCTCAGCAGGGGAGACAATGGCACAGGGTCCCCAGCCCTTGGGGGGTATCCTCAGTCCCTTGAGTGACAGTGGCACAGGGTCCTGAGTGGTGGGGACAGTGACAAAAGATTCCTCAGCCCTTGGGGGTCAGTGGCATGTGGTCCTCAGCCCTTGGGGACAGTGACACGGGGTCCTGAGTGGTGGGCATGGTGGCACAGGGTCCCCAGCCCTTGGGGACGGTGGCACGTTGGCAGCCCTGCCCTGGGTTAGTGCCAGCAGAGCCACCCCACAGTGCTGGGCAGGATGAAGCCCCACATCTGGGGCAGACACAGCGCTGTCCCTGTGGCCATCTCCGCCTGGGACACGACCCTGTGGCTACCTCTGCTGGTGACACGTCCCCGCTGACTCACCGTCCCAGAGGCTTTAATTAGCCGTGTAGTTTTAGGCTTCTTCCCGCACAGAGCCCGAGCTCTCCAGCTGCTGCTCAGCCTCTCCCTGCTCTCGCCCCAGGGGCATCTTCCTTGACACCATCCTGCCCAAGTACGATGTGAACGGTGTCCGGCCCGCCATCGGCCAGAGGACACGGCTGAGCAAAGGGGACATCGCCCAAGCCCGCAAGCTCTACCGCTGCCCGGGTGAGTGCCACCACGATGGCTCTACTGGCCCTGGACCAGGATGGTCCCTCGCTGTGGGGGTTTGGAGTGGCCACCAGGCTTTGATGGGCAGGCACGGGGCTGTAAATCCCAGGAAAAGGCTCTGCTTTCCCTTTTCTGAGCCCTGTTGGAGGAAGCATCACCCTGGCTGGATCCCCTGTTTCCAGTAGAAGACCACTTTTTGGGGTCCTCCTCACCACCAGCCGCCCTGCAAAGAGCACACGAGTTGCCTTTCTCCATCCATGGTGCTTTTCTGCAGTATTTGTGAGCGGAAGAGAAGTGCAAGTCCTCAGTGAGCCACGGGGCTCTGCTGCCCTCCCAGCTGCCCCCTCCTCCAAGAACAGAGCATCCTCCGAGGGTGTCTTCCAAGAGCAGAGCATCCTCCAAGGGTGTCTTCCAAGAGCAGGGCATCCTCCAAGGGCGTCCTTCAAGAGCAGGGCATCCTCTGAGAGCATCCTCCAAGAGCAGAGCATCCTCTGTGATCAAAGCATCCATGGAGAGCATTCTCCGAGAGAATCGTCCAACCCACCCCAACAACAAGAAGGTTTTGGATGAGGACTTTACCAGCAGGATGGGATGCCATGGTCCCACCACAGACCACGCTTCTCCCTGGGGCTGGTGCAGAGTGAGGAATGCTTGGCACAACCCACACACATGTCAGGACCATGAACGGTGCTGGGGACCATGAGCAGTGGCATTGCCTCAGGCACTGGGGAGGCTGGAGTGAGCCCCTGGCTGAGGCACGTGCTCCTGGACCATATCAACAACATCTGCAAGGAGTTTGGCTCCCACGTGCTTAATTCCAGCGACTAATTAGCAGCCTGGAAGAGGGACGCCTTTGTGAGCGGCCCTGGCAGCTGCCTGGGTCACGTTTGGGGGCTGCAGGGGAGTGGAGCTGCGAGCGCAAGCCGGAAAAGTGATTAATTTGAAGTTAGGAGGTGAAAAGCCCCCCCAGAAGCCCCTCCACAGCCTGGTTTTCCCTTCCTTTTGTTTCCACTGTAAAGCAAGGAGAGGAAAAAAGGCAGTGAGCCCAGGTTTTAAGGCTCCTTTTTTCAATGTTTCACCTTTCATCTCGCAGCCCCAAGTGGGAGGTGAAGGGTGGAGGGGAGGAAAGCAGCCGCCTTGGCCCCCCCAACAGCCGGAGCGAAGCGCTGTGTGCCGTGACTGCGGCATCATGTGGCTTCCAGATGGCAATGTTGGGTTGGAGCCAGCTCTGATTGGGTTAAACCTGCCCGGAGTCTGGGCAGTGAGCCGGCAGGACGTGGCAGGGGACACAGGGTGACTCCTGACCGTGGGGTTTGGTAGCCAGGTTGGGGGGCATAATGTTGGCAATGGGGAGCCAGGAGTATTGCCACGTGCTCCAGCAAGGTTTGGGGCTTTTTTGGGGTGGGTCCAGCAAAGTGGTGATGGGTTGTTTTTCCCATCAGATCTGGGAATTCAGGTGATAAAAGGACTCGGGGGGACTGGCGGCACTGGTCTGATCCCAGTGCTGCCCATTCCACAATGCCAGGCACTTCCCAGTGGTCTGACCCCTAATTTTCCTCCTTCACAGCCTGTGGGGAGACGCTCCAGGACAGCCAGGGCAACTTCTCCTCCCCTGAGTTCCCCAACGGATACTCTGCCCACATGCACTGCATCTGGAGGATCTCCGTCACCCCCGGAGAGAAGGTACCAGCCACCAGTGTGGCACTGAAGACACCCCATCACCTCCCAGCCCTCCTTTCCCTCCTTGCCCTATCTCCTACCCACTTTTTTTGCCGTGTCCTCACCCCCAGCATCCTCCTACCCGGTGCCTCACTGCGGTTTGGGATGCTTCTGGGCATCATCCAGTGGGTCCAGGTGCCATCTGGAGCGTTGTTGGCACCAGGCATGGTTAAGCACCACGTTCTGGCAGACGGAGACCCGACAGGACGTAGCAGGAGCTCACCCTATGCTGTTTCCCCTCCTCCCTCCAACCTTAGATCATCCTGAATTTCACCACCCTGGACCTCTACCGAAGCCGGCTGTGCTGGTACGACTACGTGGAGGTGAGAGACGGGTTCTGGAGAAAGGCCACGCTGCGAGGTAACCAACCGGGAGCTCTTAGCCTGGCCGGCACCGCCTGCCCAGCTGCCCTCTCCTCCTGCCTCATGGCGGGGGGACGGAGGCAGCGGGGCGATGGGCTCCCCTCTGCCTCTATTCCTGCCTGCCTGGGATGTTCTGAAGCCCTGGGAGGGGGAAGCTGGTCCTGAAGAGGTTCTTTTTGATGAGACTCCAAGTTTGTTGGGGCATACCAGTGAAACCAGTCCAACTGACCCAGCTGGCTGGCACATCTCTCCACAAGGAGGTGCTGGTATCTCAGTCCGATCTTTAGGGTGAGAGGAAATGGCCTCAAGCTGCACCAGGGGAGGTTTAGGTTGAATATTAGAGGAAATTTCTTCACTGAGAGAGTGGTGAAGCACTGGACCAGGCTGCCTAGGGCAGTGGTGGAGTCTCCGTTCCTGGAGGGGCTCAAAGAACGTGTAGATGTGACACTTTGGGACACAGTTTAGCAGGCACAGTGGGGTTGGGCTGATGGTTGGACTGGATGAGCTTAGAGGTCTTTTCCAACCTTAACGATTCTATGATTCTAGCGCTGTGAATTTGATGTTCCCCAAACCCCAGTTCACCCCACGCTCTGAAGTAACCAGTTGGTGTGAAACAGCCAGAAAAGCCAGAGGGGAGCTGAGGGAGAAGTGACTCCTTCCCTTTAGGATGCTGGCAGGGGGATGCAGGGAGGGACAGGGGTGTGGTGGTGACGAAGAGGAGGGTGCCTGACCAGCAGCAGCCCAGCACACCTTCATCCCCAGGCAGGTTCTGCGGGAACAAGCTGCCCGAACCCATCATCTCTACTGACAGCCGCCTCTGGGTTGAGTTTCGGAGCAGCAGCAACTGGGTGGGCAAAGGCTTCTTCGCTGTCTACGAAGGTAGGGGTGGGCTTGGAAGGGGTGCAGGGCTCCCAGTGGGGCAAGGGGGAGCTCAAATGGCTTCTCCTCCCTTCCAGCCATCTGCGGAGGGGATGTGAAGAAGGACAATGGGCACATCCAGTCCCCCAACTACCCTGATGACTACCGGCCCAGCAAGGTGTGCGTCTGGAAGATCACAGTCTCTGAGGGCTTCCATGTGGGCTTGACCTTCCAGTCATTCGAGGTGGGTGAGCATCCCCCCCAGATCCTTTGCAATGGGGAAGGGGATATCTCCCAGCACGGAGCTGCAGTGAGGCTATTCCTGCCCTTTTCTATTGCCTCCCTCTGCAAAGCCTCCATGCCTCAGTTTCCCCATGCAGCAGGCTGGCTCCCTCGGCTGATAGGAGTGTGGGTGTGGGAGAGCAGGTGTAAGGAAAGGAGCAGGGAGGGTTTGGACATGCTGGGGCCAAGATGATGTCCACCTTCTGCTGACACCAACCCCTAGATTGAGCGACACGATAGCTGCGCCTATGACTACCTGGAGATCCGGGACGGCAGCAGTGAGTCGAGCAGCCTCATCGGGCGCTACTGTGGCTATGACAAACCAGACGACATCAAGAGCACCTCCAACAAGCTCTGGATGAAATTCGTCTCCGACGGCTCCATCAACAAAGCAGGCTTCGCTGTCAACTTCTTCAAAGGTAGGAGATGGGCTGGAAGAGGAGGGATCTGGAGGGGGTCCAGGAGCCCCTCCTGCCTGCTCAGCGACACTTCTCCTGCACAGAAGTGGATGAGTGCTCGCGTCCCAACAACGGCGGCTGTGAGCAGCGCTGTGTCAACACGCTGGGCAGCTACAAATGTGCCTGCGACCCTGGCTACGAGCTGGCTTCCGACAAGCGCCGCTGCGAGGGTGAGTGCCCCCCATTTCCACCTTCTCCAGCATTCCTAACCCCAGGAATCCCAAGGATGTGATGGGCACTGGGTGCTTCCTGCCCTGCAGCTGCCTGCGGAGGTTTCCTCACCAAGCTCAATGGCTCCATCACCAGCCCGGGGTGGCCCAAGGAGTATCCCCCAAACAAGAACTGCATCTGGCAACTGGTGGCCCCCACCCAGTACCGCATCTCCCTGCAGTTCGACTTCTTCGAGACTGAGGGCAATGACGTGAGTCAGCCGAGGAGGAGCCCCTCTCCATTGCCCGCCTTCCCCTGCCGCCGCTGGTGGTTTGCAAGGTGGCACAGCCGTGCCGCCAGCCCCGTGTCCCTGGCCCCTTGCACCCCCTAGGTCTGCAAATATGACTTTGTGGAGGTGCGCAGTGGGCTGACCGCTGACTCCAAGCTGCATGGCAAGTTCTGTGGCGCCGAGAAGCCAGATGTCATCACCTCCCAGTACAACAACATGAGGATCGAGTTCAAGTCAGACAACACCGTCTCCAAAAAGGGCTTCAAAGCTCATTTCTTCTCAGGTAGAGCTGCCTGGACCCAGCACGGGCATCCCCTTGCCAAGCCAACCCTCCTGGCACCCCAAACCCACCGCTGGCGCCTGCCCTCGCCTGGGGGTGCAGCCCCCAGTCCCAGCCTGGCACAAAGTGATGCTTGGGTCTCTACCCAACAAGATCTGAACCCCTCAGCCTTCACCAGCCCAGCTGGCAGCACATTTTGCTGCCTTTTGAGGCTTTACTCCAATTTTGAGGGGCAATTGGGTCCTACCTCAGATGCTGGGAGGTCCCCACATGGCCAGTGGGTGCTGCATCCACAAAGGCAGGGGGAAAAGTTCTGGGAATGGGGATTTGCTCAGCTTAGAGGGTTCTGTGCTGGCCAGGGTGGAGAAGGTCTCCTCTACCCCACCACAGGCTGGGTGCTGCACCCCTCAGGAAGCAGGGAGGGCGGCGATGTCCCACTCTGCTACCCCCTCCACCTCGCTGCGCTGCACGGCCAGGGTTTTCTCCGCTTGCTGGCAAGGGTCCTTAGGTCCCCATGGTGGTCCCTCCTCCCAAAAACCACTACCTGCTTATCCCTGTGGTCCTCTCCTCTCCTCTCCTCTCCTCTCCTCTCCTCTCCTCTCCTCTCCTCTCCTCTCCTCTCCTCTCCTCTCCTCTCCTCTCCTCTCCTCTCCTGCTTAGGGATATGGTTTAGTGGGGGACAAGTATGGTTGGACTTGATGATCTCTTTTCCAACTGAGCGGTTCTGTGATTCTTCCCGGGCCACTCCAGTTGGGTTTCACCTTCAGTTGGGTCTTGGGGAGCGTAGGGATGGGAATTCGGAGGAAAACACACCATCAGCTGCAGCTGAGCATCACCCAGAGCTAGCCCCTGGGCTGGGAGATGCTGCAGGACCCTCGGGGAAGAGAGGGTCCTCCTCGACACAGTACCCTGGACATCAGCGACAAACAGCACCTCTAGGACAGGCTGGGCTGGACTCAATCACCAATGTCTTGCACTTCCACTGCCTTTTCGCCCCATCAAGGCTGTTTTTGAGGGGCAGCATAGCCACTGGGCTGCAGAGAGCTGCAGAAATCAGCATCCCTAGGAGCTCTTGGGGTTCCCCATGGCAGCCAAGAGCAGCAGAGACCTGTGGGCCGCGGGTGGAGTATCTTTGCTTTATGTTTTCAATTAAAACCAAGGCAAGTAAGGTGGCCCAGTGGGGGCCCAGACATCAGGAGCAAAGCAAGACCTCAGGAAAGCCCAGCGGCCGAGCAGCAGCAGGACCATGGGTGCAGCTGGGTGAGTCTCCCCTTGCTGTGCTCCTTCCCTCTCCCTTTTGCCCTTCTCATCCTCCTGACAGGATGCAGAGTGGCTCCCAAGGAGGCTGCCCCAATCCCAGACCACCTAACCCTTTCCTCTGCCTCTCCCCGCTCAGGTCTTGGGCTCTCCAGGCAGCAGGACCACTCTGGAGGACTCAGCCACACCAGAGTCCCTCCTGCGGTCCCCTCCTTGGGGTCGCTGCTGGTCCCTGGGCAAAGCATCTCCCACGTGCGGCTTTTTTTTAGCCGCTTGAGAGTCTCTGTGCTCCTTCCCTGCTGCTCTGGACACGGATAGACACCGATCCCTGTCCCTCGGTGCCGCGAGCAGCCTGGCCACCTGGGCACCCATTTTCCCCTTGGTGAAGATGTGGCTCCTTCCTCATCCTCCTCCTCCTCTTCATGGGCTGGGGCGATGGGAGGCAGCAGCTGGCTCCATCGGCTCAGGCAGAAGGATGCATTCGCCCAGGAATCCTCCGTGGTGTCAGCACCCAGGTATGTCCCTCTCGGCTCTTTGCTGAGTCCCGGCGCATCTGTAGCAGGGTGATGGGTGCAGGCAGGGGCTGCGGGGCGTTGAGCATCCCCAAGCTGTTGGATGCACGCTGGGGTAGCAGTGAGCGCACGGCAATGCCGGGGTAGCAGCGAGCAAGCTGGCTAGAATAAAGGATTGCTAAAGACACCGCCCCAGTGGGCTTCTTTCCTCTGCCAACTCTCTCCACTCTTGTCTCGCCCGCCCAGGCTCCCTCCGTCCCGCCGGCGATGCCGTGCACACTTCCCCCGGTGCTGGAGCTGCTCTGAGCCCGCCCGGCCCATCCGAAGCCCCTTCCCATCCCCAAACAAGCCTTTCCGCCTCGCTTCCTCTCCCAGACCTAGGAGATGTCAGGTTACAGCCTCCAGTCGAGGGGCTTGGGGTTTCCCTGAGGGGCTGGGGGGGCTGGGGCAGGACCCCCTTGCTGCTGCTGGTGGCTCTAAGAGGGATGCTCTTCTCCAGCATCACTCCGAGAGGGATACTCTTCTCCAGCATCACTCTGAGAGGGATGCTTGGGTTGCTGGTGCCTGCTTGCTGCTGGCTTCCCCCCCCACTCCCCAAACCATTGCCCCATGGGGAAGGGGAGCAAGGAAGGGCGCTGGGTGTGGACACTCAGCCCCAAAACAGGATTTCTGGGGGGATGGCAAGCCATGAGATGCCGGTGCTAGGGACCTTGGGCAGGCGGTGGGCACTGGGAGGTAAGTATGGCCAAGCTGGGAGGGATGCCTTGCTCTGGGCGAGCCCAAACCCCTCTGTCACCATTCCCAACCCCACCTAAAGCCCATCTTTGTCTTCTCAGAGCCAGCCACGCCGCCTCCTTCTCCTCTTCCTCCCTGCAGAGCCGCTCGCCGTCAAGCCCCAGCTGCATGAGGGGCTCGCGGGGGTCCCCTCCGCTGCCTGCTTCCCCAGCTGACACTCTGCATGCCCCTCCACCCCAACCGCTCCCCGCTTCCCCATCGCTCCCCTCTTTTTTTTTTCTCTTCTCTCTCTCTCTTTGCAGAGAAGAAGCAGCAGCTGCAGCCCCCAAAATCTCGCCCGCCTGGCGTGAAGCTTCGACCGCAGAAGCGGCCGCGGGTCCCATCCTGAGCCACGCCGTCCTCTCCATCTCTCTCAGGAACTCCGCGGCCATGGGTGCCGCACAGAAGCACGCCAGGGCCGAGCCGAGTCGAGCCAAGCCGTGCAACCGGCCCTGGCAGCTCCTTGCTTGACAGAACTGGTTTTTGGCCTTATTTTTAATATTTTTTTCCTTTATTTTTTGTCTTAAGCCCCCTCCCTGTCCCATCCCTGTTGGTTTTGGTCATTGACCAGCTGACCTTGGTTTTTTTTTTATCCCCCTCTCCCAATTTTTACTGTGTCTGTGACATTTCCCTATCGATGAGTAAAGAGGGACTTCCATGTCCTGGTCTTTCTTGTGCATCTTTTCGTTGTCACTGTGTGTTTTTCTGCCTTCCCCGTCCGTACCGTAAGCAGGTAATGGTTCTTGTACCCATGGGAGAGCCCAGGGAGAGAAGGACACATCCTGTCCCCCAGCTCGGGGAAGGGAGAGGAGAACCCATCCCATCCCCTCGCTTGGGAAAGGGAGAGGTGGACCCATGCCGTCCCCTGAGTCAGGGAAGGGAGAGGAGAACCCATCTCATCCCTTGGCTTGGGGAAGGGGAGAGGTGGACCCATCCCATCCCCTGGCTCAGGGAAGGGAGAGGAACTCGTCCCAACCCTTGGCTCGGGGAAGGGAGAGGAGAACCCATCCCAACCCTTGGCTTGGGGAAGGGAGAGGGGAACCTATCCCAACCCTTGGCTCGGGGAAGAGAGAGGAGAACCTATCCCAATCCTTGGCTCAGGGAAGGGAGAGAGGGACCCATCCCATCCTCTGGCTTGGGAAAGGGATGGGGGATCTGCTTGCTGCTGGCCTTAGGCACTTGCTTGGCTCCCCCAGGGCAGCGGCGTGGGGCTGGCGACCAGCACGCACCGAGCGGGGCTGTTTCATGCGGGGCTGGGATGCCATGCTGGGATGCCGGCTGCTGGGTTTTCCTGTCCCACTCAACCATGTTGCCTCTGCTCTCTTGACAGACAAGGACGAGTGCTCCAAGAACAACGGAGGCTGCCAGCACGAGTGCCTCAACTCCTTTGGCAGCTACGAGTGCCAGTGCCGCAGTGGCTTCGTACTGCATGACAACAAGCATGACTGCAAGGAAGGTGAGTCCATGCCCTGATCCCCCATCCCCAGCAGGACCCACCTTGTAGAACCATTGAGGTTGGAGAAGACCTCTAAGCTCCAACCATCAGCCCAACCCCACCATGCCTGCTAAACCATGTCCCTAAGCACCACATCTACATGTTCTTTGAGCTCCCTCAGGGATGGAGACTCCACTACTGCCCTGAGCAGCCTGGTCCAAGGCTTCGCCACTCTTTCAGTGAAGAAATCTTTCCTGATATCCAATCTAAACCACCCCTGGTGCAATTTGAGGTCCATATCCATGACCTTCCTGTTGTCCCTGCAGCTGGCTGTGACCATAAGGTGACATCCATCTCGGGCACCATCACCAGCCCCAACTGGCCCGATAAATACCCCAGCAAGAAGGAGTGCACTTGGGCCATCAGCACCACGCCGGGCCACCGCGTCAAGCTGGTAGGAATGGGGAGGGGACCAGGGGAGTGGGAAGCATTAAGGGGTCCCCTCTGCCGGGCCACCGCATCAAGCTGGTAGGAATAGGGAGGGAACAGGGGGGTGGGAAGCACTAAAGAGTCCCCTCCGCCGAGCTTTGCTGAGCACCGTTGGCTCGGCCATCACCTCCATAGGCGTTCTCAGAGCTGGATGTGGAGGCGCAGCAGGAATGTGCCTACGACCACCTGGAGATCTACGATGGCAAGGACACCAAAGGCCCGGTGCTTGGCCGCTTCTGCGGAGCCAAAGAACCCGAACCCATTGTCTCCTCCGGTAACAAGATGTTCCTCAAGTTCGTCTCTGATAACTCCGTCCAGAAGAAGGGCTTCGAGGCCACCCACTCCACAGGTACCACTGTGGGGCTGGGGAAACCTGGTTATGGGGCAGGGGAGAGACCATGGACCTTCCTAAACCCCTCTGCCCACTTTTGGCTTCTCTCCCAGTGTGTGGGGGCCAGGTCCGTGCCGAGGTGAAGACCAGGGACTTGTATTCGCACGCTCAATTTGGGGATAATAACTACCCAGGGGGCTCAGACTGCGAGTGGGTGATCATGGCTGAGGAAGGCTATGGCGTGGAGCTCATCTTCCAGACCTTTGAGATCGAGGAGGAAGCCGACTGCGGCTACGACTACATGGAGCTCTTTGATGGCTATGATGGGACGGCCCCACGCCTCGGCCGCTTTTGTGGGTCTGGGGTGAGCTGGGGCTGCGGGAACCAATGGGGTGGGTTGTGTGGTGGAAAGGCTGCATGGGTGATGGATGAAGCCAAGCTGAAGCAGTGCAGAGAAATCCTGGAGGGGACTTGGGGTTATAGAATCATAGAATCCTATAATTCTATGGAAGTGACCTTAAAGATCACCTAGTTCCAACCCTCTGCCATGGGCAGAGACACCTCCCACTAGACCAGGCTGCGCAAGCCCCATTCAACCTGGCCTTGAAGTCATTGCACATTGGGGTGTGATCATTTTGCACCCTCCACTTTGCAAATCCACCCCTTGCCATGCTTGCCTGTCCCAGTGATACTCGTGGTCCTGAGCACCCTTCTTCCTCATCCCGGCAGCCCCCAGAGGAGGTCTACTCAGCCGGAGATTCGGTGATGATCCGCTTCCACTCGGACGACACCATCAACAAGAAGGGTTTCCACCTTCGCTACACCAGCACCAAGTTCCAGGACACACTGCACACGAGGAAATGAGGGCCAGGGGTCCTGGCCCCACCATGGGCAGGGGAGGGGGAGGAGGAGGAGAGCAGGGAGGAAGGAAAAGGGGGAGCCTTACCCCTTGCACAGACTGCATGGAGGAGCACACAGCCAACCTCAGCACTCAGACACGCTCACATGGGGCCCTGGGGCTTGGGCACCCACGGGCACAAGGGCAGAGGGGGGGTCTGCTCTGCCAGCAGCTGCTCCCCACCCCCGGTGGTTGGGGGCTGAGCAAGACCTGCTCCCCTCCTTGCCTTGGCCAAGCCGGCCGCAGTTCTGAATGTACAAACCAGTAACTGGGAAGAGCCCAACCCACAGAAGGTGCTGTCTCTCTCTTGTACCAATAAAATAAATACCCTTATATGTGGAGGGGGGGCTCTTTGTTTCCACCGCTAGGGAAAACAGTGCCCAAAACTGGGGCTGGACCAGTGGGAGAGCACCCTACAGCAGACCCCCATCCTCAAGTACCTTGGGGAGCAGAGCAATCAGCTAATTGCAATCTGCTTCTGCTCTGATGGGCTCCCCCTGCTCCCCAGGACTCAGCTTTGGGCAGCTCTGCAGGTAGGTGCTCACCCCACGCCTTCGTTTTGTGGCCCCATAGCAAGACATCTCAATGTTGGAGCAGGCAGGGGTACCACCTGCTCCAACCTCCGAGTGCCGCAGCCACCACGTGCTCCTGCCACCGCACCACCCACGCCGGCTGCAGGCTGGCAGCAGATGGCTGGTGGGCTGTGGCACAAGCCCCTGCACTCCCTCTTGCCTCAGCACTGTGGCACTACCGCTCGGAGATGCAGTTTTGGGTCCCCTCCTTCATCCCTTGGTGGCCCTGATGGGGAGATGGGACTGGTCCTTGATGGCAAGGGGAGGCTGGGGGTGTGAAATGCTCCCTGGGCAAGGGAAGGAATGCTTGGGGGGGGGGGGGGCTGTGCCCAGACAGGATGAGGATGAGCACCAGGGCGTCTCGTGCAGAAGTGTTTGCTGCCTCAGTGATGGCCATAGGGGCTTTTCAGCCAGAAGGGTTGGCAGCCTTGGTGATGGACACCAGGGCCTTCCATCTACAAGGGTTTGCAGCCTCGGTGACAGGCACCAGGGCTTTTCATCCAGCCTCAATGATAGGTACCAGGGCTTTTTCTCCAGCCTTGATGATGGGCACCAGGGCTTTTCACCTAGAAGGGTTTGCAGCCTCATTGGTGTGCACCAGGGACTTCCATCCAGCCTCGGTGATAGGTGAGGAGACGTCAAACCCAGACTTCGGGGCTGGTGATAGCAGCACGGTGTGACCGTCACTGCACAGCATCCCTCCATCCCTTCCTTGTCCCCCCAACCAACTCCGTCCTCCCCATTCCTGAGCCAAACCCGGGGTGCATGGAGCTGCTTCCCGGGGTGGGACAGAGGTGCGTGACACTGCCAGTGGCGACCGCACAGAGTTTATTGATACAGTGCCAGCACAACACAGGGATGCTCGGGGGGATGGGGAGGTGGATCTCTTCTACCATTACAGCGTGCATCGGGTATGCAGAGATGGGGAGCGGGCAGCACCTGGGGGCCGCACGCAAGCACCATGCTGCCAACGGCTCATGCTGGGGGGCGGCCGAAGGGAGGAAGATGGGGTGGGAGAAAGGGTTTGGCTATATTCTTCCCCCACACCAGCTTCTCCGGCTGCCTCCTAGGGCCGCAGGGCCGGGGATTGGGGTGGCACAGCGACGGATAGAGCGAAGAGCGAACACGGCACAGCGCTGCACGACACGGGCACTGCGGACACGCGAAGTGGCGCTGGTGGGAGGTGGGGGGTTCCCTGCCTGAGCATCCCTCCATGCCCAGGAGTGGTTTTGAACAAGGGATGTTTCCAGCCTCTCCATCGAACCCCCCTGAGGTGGCCAGGGAGCCCCAGTAGAGCCGGGGGACCCTAGGAATTGAGATGCCAGCAGGAGGAACCAGGAGGATGCAGGGAATGCCAGAGGGAAAGGGGTCCCGCAGCGGCTGCACGGCAGAGGGCAGAGCATGGGGCTCATGCCAGCGAGGATGATGCTGGTCAGCCAGTCCAGGAGATGAAGGCTTCCTCCTTCAGGGCACAGGGCAGCGCAGGCTCAGCCTCCATGCAGGGCAAGCATCACACCGGCTCCTTCCCCGAGCGGGCAGGGTCACGGGCAATGCCGCTATTTACACCAGCTGGGTCCCCCGCACCCATCCCAGCAGCGTCCATGGGAGAAGCCCTGGTGGCAGGTACCCATCTCCCTCCCCGGCCCTGCCCGCCTCCCACCCTTAACGCCCCACACTGATGTTGCACGTCTTGCAGCTGGGGTCCTTTTTGGCGTTGGCAGTGGAGAGGCTCATCAACTGGTGCCCACTGATCTCCCCCAGCACGCCGAGGCTGAGGTCTACCGGCTCGGTGTATATGACCTCCAGGATGCTGTCCTGGGCGTGGCGGTACACCAGCTCGCCGTCCTCCACGCAGCACGTCAGGAACTTGTTGGAGGAAATGTCCAGTTGGGGTAGACGCTCTCGGCAGAAGAGATCCCCCGACGAACCCTTAGGGGCCAGGACCAGGACGACATAGTGGTAGGCGGTGTACATGCAGTAGAAGTCCGCGAAGTAGAGGTTGGTGTTGGGGTTGAAGAGACGTTGAGCTGGGATTTGGAAGCGATAACGGCCATAGGGCGAGTCCTGAGGGGGCTGCCCGGTGTTGAATTCAGTGTTGCAGCTGAAGAAGATGCCGTGCAGCATTCCACTGGTGGGCGAGCCGTGGCTGCCGCTGTTGTCCTTCAGCGAGGGCTTCATCACATTCCCGCAGTGCATCCTGCACATGGGGGACCAGGGCGAGGAGGAGGAGACACAAAAAAGACAGGGTCAGGGGGTACAGCCCCAGTGAGGAGCCCCCTGGGGGAGCAGGGACTGGAGTACCTGACATGCTGGAAATAGTCCTTGTGCTGGTTGCGGTAGAAGACGGAGAAGCGGAGCATGCGGCCGGCGATCAGCTCGGCTTTCTCCTGCAGCTGGGCCAGGTGCTCCTTGGCATAGTCTGGGGACAGGGATGAAGCCATCAGGGCGTCTCCATCTCCCCCATGGCAGCCCATCCCTGCTCCCGTTGCCCACACCTCCTGCCTCCCACTCAGCAGCTGCCTCTCCAACCGGCTCAGCTTGTGCAAGCTCCCGGCATCGCCCCCGTCTTCCAACCCTGGTAAGCGTCAAAACTCAAACCGACTGCAGCGGCGTGCTCACCACCAGTGCAAAACTCCACTGTCTCACTCCAGCCAGACACAAGGTATTCGCCATCGCTTTGCTTTACTGCCGTCTGCACCGCCACGCTGTACTCGGTGCGCGGACTCAGGAACCAGTGGCCACGCACCGTCATGGGCAGCGGCACCGCTTTGGCCACCAGCTTGGTGGGGACATCCTGCACCAAAGGGGCAAGGAGGGACGGTCAGGCAGGATGGCATCTCCCCCCCGACCCTGCATCCCTGCCTGATGCCATGGGGATGCTGATAGGTACCACACTCTGAATTAACCACACCGGGGTTTGCCCAGCACCAGACACCTCCAAAGTTGCCACATCTCCCCCTTTTCCAACCCTGGCATTGCTGCCTCCTCCCAAAATAGCGGTTCCAAACACCTTCCAGTGAAGCTGCTGCTGGGATGGGGGCAGAGGGGGGGTCTCGGGTGGCATGGCGCCCTGTCAAGAGGCCACTGAACAGCACTGCAGTGCAGAGCCGTTTCTGTGGCAACGGTGGATGCTGAAGTTGGGAGACAGAGGGGGAAAAAAAAAATCAAAAAAATCCCACCCACCCCCCTCCTACCCCCCTTATTATTGGGGAGGAGAAAAAAAAAAAGTTAAACATTAAATAGCGTCACCCTGGCAACCGCACTGCTAAAAACGGCATGAATTAGTGACTCGCATCCAGGGGGAGGGGGAGCACGAGGGGGTTGCAGCTCCGCTCTCCCACGGGGGATCGTTCTCACCCTAGTCCCCATCCCAGTTCCCTCCACCAGCCACGTCCCAGGATGGGATTTGACCCCAAATTGGTGCGGGAGTGGGGTATAATCTTGTTTTCCTTTCCCAAAAATAAAACCCTTTCCTCTCCCCGAGCAGGTGGTCCCGCATCCCCCCTGGCTCACCCGATGCTTGAACTTATTGGAGTTCTTGTTCTCCTTCTTGTTGAGGTCGATGAAGTAGTGGGTGACCCTTTCCAGGTCCCCCTTCTCCATGGCCCAGGAGATGCGGAAAGAATCGCAGGTGATGTTGTTGATCTCAATATTTTTGGGTGTCGAAAGCAGTTCCATGGCCGGAGGGGCTGAGCTCCTGCGGACGGAGCATAGGGTTTTTTGGGGTGTTGAGGGTGGCCAAGGTGTCCGCTGCCCACGGTGGCAGCTGCCAGGCGGGCGTTCGCCTGCTCTGGAGACCCCGCAGCACAGCAGATGGCACTGGGGTGGAAAAGCAGCCAGGAATAGGCAACGCAGGCAGTGGGAAGCCAGGAACAAGTCCGTTCGGGAAAGCGGGGGCCCTGGCCGCTCCCCCGAGATGCCGTGGGGCTCCGGCTCGCAGCCAGCGGGTGTTTCGGGGTTTGCTCAACACCGGGTGGGGAAAGAAAAACAAGGGGAGCAGAGGGAGTGCTGGGAGATGGGAAGGTAGCACGCAGGCGGCTGGCCCAGGCAAAGCTGGAACCGCCTTTGCCCTGGCCCACAGCTGCTCCATGCCACAGCTGCTCCATGCCTCAGTTTCCCCATGGCTGCGGCTTCACTGCTCCTGGCATCCTGGCAAGCTGCAATTTGGGGTGGGTGCTTGGCACCCCAGGGTGGTGGGTGCATGGGTGTAGCGGGTGCCATTGGTGTCACAGGAGGCAGGAGATGCACCAAGGAGGCTGGAAATGGGGTGACTCCCACCCCACACCCTAGGAAGTTGCTCACTGAGGTGGGTGCTTAGCACCCCAAGGTGGTGGATGCATGGGTGCAAGGGATGCCATCAGTGTTGCAGGAGATAGGGATGCCTCGAGGAGGCTGGAAATGGGGTGACCCCCATCTGTTACCCTGGGAAGCCGCTCTTTGAGGTGGATGCTTAGCACCCCAAAGTGGTGGATGTGTGGGTGCAAGGGATGCCATCGGTGTCACAGGATGCACCAAGGAGGCTGGAAATGGGGCTGCCCCGCACCCTGCTACAGGACCCCCAAGCTTTGCAACCCCTTTGGGGAGCAGCAGTGCCAGGGCAGGCACACGTCGGAGCCGTGGCCCCACAGTAGCTGCTAACACGCCCGTGGGCAGGGGCACACACCCACCGTGGCTTGCAACCACACATGCCCACAGCCACCCACATCCGAGCTCGTCCGCAACCCCCCCTCTATCGCAGCACAGCATTGCAACCACTGCTCGGCACCCGTGGGCACATCCATGCTGCGCGTGGGCACCCGCTCCCACACATCCCCACCTCCGTGTGCGCAGACCCAGGGGTGTTTCCTTGCCCCTGTGGCAACTAACACCATGCACCCTCAGCGCTGGGTGGCTCGCGGACCCCCTAAACTGGATGCCACCCCTTTGTCACCCATAGGCAGAGCAGAAGGTCACGGCTTTGGGGACAGTGTGCCAGATTGCTGCCCCATTCCCATGCCCGGTTGAGGCGTTGGAGGTTCTAGCCCTGCACCAGGAGCTTTGCAGCTGGATGGTGATCCCTGTTCCCAGTTTAGGTGTGAGAGCTCTTGCCCTGGACTGGGATCTTTGGGGCTGGATGGTGATCCCGGTTGAGGTGTGAGGGCTCTTCCCCTGCAACCAGGACATTTGCAGCTGGATCTGCCCAGTTGAAGCGTGTGGGTTCTTCCCCCCTGCAGCTGGATCATGATGTCCCTTGTCACCGTGTCCCCATGCAAAGCCACCTTCAGCCAAGGGCTAAGCCAATGCCGCTCAACCAAACCTTGCCAATAGGATGATAACGGTGAGGCCCTTACCTGGCCGTGCTGGAGGGCTGCTGGGTTGCCGGTGGGGTGGCAGGACAAGGCAAGACAAGGCAAAGCAAGGCAAGTAACCCCAGTGGGGCTGAACAGAGCTGGAAGGGCAGAAGATGCCAGTGGAAGCGCGGTGACGGCGATCGCTGATGCTGCTGCGCTGCTGCCTGTGACTGGGATCCTCCCAGCCAGCTCGGAAATAGCAAACACCCTCCAGAGGAGGGAAGAAAAAGAAAAAAAACAGAAGGAAAAATAGATATCTAGGCAGCTCGGAAAGGGGGGGTGGGAAAGAAACCTCCAATCGGGTGGTGGGTTGTGAACGGCGTCAGGCGATGGAGTCAGTGGGTGGCTGTGGGTGCAGCTTGTGGGCACCTCCTGCCAGTGCACCCCAGTTTGGGGGCGGGGTGTGTGTGTGTGTGTGTGTGTCCCAGTTGTGCCGAGATCCGGCACAACGGGGACCCACCCTCCCAGCCACCAAACTGGGATGCACTGGGTGTATGGGGATGCTGGTACCCATATAGGATCCCCAAAGTCCAGGGGGTGTGGGGTATTGCTGATTTGCTGCTGGTGATGCAGAACAGCTTTTCTGAAGGTAGGCAAGGGTTTTTTTGAGGTGGGGGACGAGCACCCCCCAAAAAACCTCATTTGCACCCAAACCTTGAGTGGGTGGGAGGCTTCCCCCATGGGGCTGGAGCATGGCTGGGGCTCCCCCAGGGATGCAGGGGGCACTGGGGAGGTGGATGAAGCCCAGGCAGTCGGGGGGTTCAAATAAAAAGGGGTGTAACCCCCCCATCCCCAATCTTCCGCCCCCTTCCCAGTCTCCCCCCCGCGCTGCCCACTATACCGAGTGCCAAGGACCGGGCATTGCCCGTCACAAAGATGGCGCCGTCGCCTTCCCTATGGGGGCGGGTAGTACCCAGGAGAAAGATGGCGGCTCATTGGCAGGTATTGCCAGCCCTTAACAAAGATGGCGTCGCCGTCGTCACTACGAGAGGTCCGGTCGCATGGCACGCATGCGCAGTGGGGGCTGCGAGCCCGTGGCTGCCCGGGCAGGGTAAGGGACGGTGGGGGGTGGGGGGGGCAGGAGGGAGAGGGGCTGTTTGGGGGGGCGAGAATGCTCTGTTTGCGGGTGCAGGGAGGGGGGAATTGGGTCCTGTGTGGAGGTGCAGGGGGGCTGTGAGTGAGTCCTGGTTAGGGGTAAAGGAAGGAGGGAATTGGGTCTTTTTTTGGGGTGTAGTGCGGGGTGCAATTTGGCCCTGTATTGGAGTGTAGGAGAGGCTGCAAGTTGGTCCTGTTTGAGGGTGCAGGGGGCGTAAATTGGGTCCTGTTTGGGGATGCAGGGAGAGGTGTGAGTGGAACCTGTTTGGGGGTGCAGGGGGCTACGAGTGGGCTCTGTTTAAGGGTGAAGGAAGGGGAGGAATTGGGTCATGTTTTGGGGTGCAGTGGGGGGTGCAATTTGGCCCTGTGTTGGGGTGCAGGAGGGGTGCAAGTGGATCCTGTTCAGGGGTGCAGGAGGGTGAATTGGGTCCTGTTTGGGGGTGCAGGGAGAGGTGTGACTGGAACCTGTTTGAGGTGCAGGGGGGCTACGAGTGGGCTCTGACTAGGGGTGCAGGGATGGGGGAAATTTGGTCTTGTTTCTGGGTGCGGGGGGGGCTACAAGTGGGTCCTGTTTGAGGGTGCAGAAGGGGTGTGAGTGGACTCTGGCGTTGTAAGAGGGCTGCGAGTCAGTCCTCTATTAGGGTGCAGGGGTGTGTGTGAGAGGGCTCAATTTGGGGATTTGGGGGGATCTGTTTTGGGGTGCAAGGAAGGGTGTGAGAGGGCTCCGTTTAGGGGTGCACGGATGGGTTCAAGTGGGTCTTGTTTGGGGCTGCGGGAGGGCTGCGAGTGGGTCCTATTTGGGTGTGCAGGGGGGTGCGAGCGGATCCTGTTTGAGGGCACTGATTGGGTCCTGTTGAGGGGTGCCAGAGGGTGAGCAGCCTGGGAAGGGGATGCAAATGGACCCTGTTTGGGGGTGCCCCTGACCTTTTTCCCCTCCCCAGGGCCAGCCCAAGGATGGCGGAGGGGAGCTCGGGTGACGCAGGCTCACCGGGCAGCCTGCGGCCAGGGCTCCCTGGGGCGCGAGGGCTGCTGGGAAGGCGTCCAGTTGCCACCGCTGTCAGCCCGGGGCGCCTGCCCTCCATCCGTTCCCGAGATCTCACCCTGGGCGGCGTGAAGAAGGTGAGGACCCTGGGTAGGGCTCCCCAAAACCCACCCTTTTGAAGTGACAAGGTGGGGTAGCCATGAGAGATTTTGGGGTGTTGGTCCACACGGGATGCAGCTGGGTACCCTGCTGCCTCCTCCAGCACCGCAGCCGGTTTGGTTTCTGTTCCTTATCTCTGCTCGTGCAGTGACTTGTCCCTCTGTTCTCGTTTGCAGAAAACCTTCACCCCCAACATAATTAGCAGGAAGATCAAGGAAGAGTAAGTGGCCTCGTAAGCGTTTCTGTAGCGTCTGGGGGCGGTTTGGCCTGCGGGTACCTCTGCGCCGGGGTCTCAGTGGGCAAAACACACCCTGAGAGGGGAACCAGCTGCTGAAGGGGTGACAGGAGACAGGGGCGAAGGTGACAGGCCACCTCTCTGCTCCACAGGCCCAGGGAGGATGTGACGGTCAAGAAGGAGAAGAAGGAGCGGGAGCGGGACCGGCAGCGCGATGGGCACGGCCGGGGCCGGGGCCGGCCCGAGGTTATCCAGTCCCACTCCATCTTTGAGCAGGGCCCTGCTGAAATGATGAAGAAGAAAGGTAATGGGAGCTGCCCGCCATTCCTGCAGGGCTCTGAGGGCCATCCTGCCAGACTCGGGGCTCATCCTGGTGCTTCTTTCCTCTCCCAGCAGGCTCCTGGGACAAAACAGTGGACATGTCGGACTTTGGCCCTTCCCACATCATCAACATCAAGAAGGAGAAGAGGGAGACGGATGAGGAGACGAAGCAGATCCTGCGGATGCTGCAGAAGGACGACGTGAGTAGGACCAAGAGGGGTGGCTTTGGTGCCATCAGACTGGTGCTGACTGTCCTCTTTCCCATCCCTGCAGTTCCTCGATGATCCAGGGCTGAAGAACGACATCCGTAACAAGCCGGTGCAGCTGCCGCTGGCCCACTCAGGCTGGCTCTTCAAGGAGGAGGTGACAGAGCAGGAGGAGGATGCCCAGCTCTGGCTGCCTGGCCCCAAGGAGGAGAAGATGGAGCTGGACCCACCAGTGGTGAAAGGTGCACTGGGATGGAGGGGATCCCAGTGGACAGAGACTCTGGGAGGGTCCCTGTCCTCAACCTCCGCCTCTCCAGGTGGGAGAAGAGAAGGCTACTCAGTTTTGGCTCCTCAGTACAAGAAGGACCTTGAGGGGCTGGAGAATGTCCAGAGAGGGGAACGGAGACGGGGAAGGGGCTGGAGCCCAGGGGTTGTGGGAGCGGCTGAGGGACCTGGGGCTGTTTAGCCTGGACAAGAGGAGGCTGAGAGGAGACTTCATCATGTTCTGCAGCTCCTGAAAGGAGGTTGTGGGGAGGTGGGTGCTGGTCTCCTCTCCCAATGAACAAGTGATGGGATGAGAGGAAACCGCCTCAACTTGCACCAGGGGAGGTTTAGATTGGATATTAGGAGAAATTTCTTCACTCTCTGAGTGGTGAAGCATTTGACCAGGCTGCCTGGGGCAGTGATGGAGTCTCCATCACTAGAGGGGTTCAAAGAACGTGTAGATGTGACATTTTGGGGCATGGTTTAGTGGGCATAATAGGGTTGGGCTGACGGGTGGACTAGATGAGCTTAGAGGTCCTTTCCAACCTTATTGATTCCATGATTCTCTGACTCCAGTGAAAGAAGAGCCGTGTGATGAGGACCCTCTCCGCAAGCCGGCCCAAACCAAGGGACCCCTGGGTTTCCCCCGGGATGTCTCGGTGGCCGAGCTGCTGCAGCAGCTGAGCTTGTCGGCTGAGGAGGAGCTGCTCTTCCTGCAGCTGCCGGACACGCTTCCCGGCCAGCCGCCCACCCACGACACCAAACCCATCAAGATGGAGCTGCAAAATGAGGAAGGACAAATGATGGTGGTGAAGCAGGAGAAGAGCCAGGTAGGTGCTCAAGGAAGGGGACAGTCGGGCAGGATGGGGTACAGCAGAGTGATGTCCCCCCTGTTCTACAATGTCCCTTGGCAGGAGGCGAAGCAAGCAGAGAATATCTGCACCCTGGCTGACCTTCCTGAGGGGCAGGTGGGGAAACTGCTGATCCGAAAGTCAGGAAAGGTGCAGCTGGTGCTGGGCAATGTGACCCTGGACGTGACCATGGGGACTCCCTGCTCCTTTCTACAGGTATAGGGGCTGGAGACCTGATTTATGGGGGGGGCTACACCGCAAAATAACACCTTGGGGGTCCTTGGGACCATGAGGGAGGAGCAGGATGGTGGTGGCCTTGAGGTGATGGGGCTGGAGGCCCATTCCATGGTGAGGGGGTGGGAAGGATCCTCCTCTTGGTCCTGGGTTGTGGGTAGAGGGGGTCGCATCTCCTGTGGAACCCCTGGCCCCTCTCCCACCACGGTTAAAGGCTTTCCCATGGAAGCGGGCTGCTCACAGGTTTTTCTTCCATCTGGAAAAGGAGCTGGTGTCCGTCAGCATCGGGGACAACCGGACAGGCGAGATGATTGTCCTGGGCCACGTCAAGCACAAGTTGGTTTGTTCCCCGGACTTTGAGGCTCTACTGGAGCACCGGCACCGGTAGCCAGAGGGGAGCCAGGAGGGTCCCAGCCCCACATCTCCACTCCATGGGGATACTCCCTGCACAGCTCTGAGATGCCCCAGCTCTGCTCTCAGCTCCTCCAGCCTCACCTTTGGTATGTGGAGAGGTGTCTTCTGCAGGTGTGGGAGCAAAGCCAGCTCCTACCTCCTTCCCAGCCCTGCTGTGGAGCAGCACCAGGACTGGGAGCTCTGGTTTTGTCCTCCAGAGGCTGTGGCTTCCTCCATCTCACAGATTTCTGGGGGTGCTACTCCGTGGTGTCCACCCCAGCTCTCTAGCAGGCGTGCACATGCTGGGAAAAGCCAAACACATGCCTGGAGGGAGAAATGTGGAATAAAACCTTCTTTTCCCCTCTGCGTGGGGCTGCTCCCTCTCTGCTGGCTCCTCTCCACCCGGTGCTGCCTGCCCGACCGGTTGCCGCCAGCATGGCCCCGGTGTAGCACACGGTGCTGCGTCCTCATCCAGTTACTCACCCGCTGCTCCTTCGGGAGAGCCAGAGGGGCCCTGTGTGGTGCTGGGTGGGAACCCACGGGGACCAGCATTGGCTTTTGAGTCCCTGGTCCCTGCTGCAGTGTGAGGGGCCACCACTGCATCCCCATCCTGGTGTATTTTGGGAGGGAGGAGGGACAGCATCAGCCGACATTGTGTTGTCGTGGACCCGGGTCCATCCCAGAGGGTAGGGAAGCACCAATGGCATGGGCCGAGCTGGGCTGGGGCTTCATTTGCTTTCTGAGTTGCCCCTCTTACATCTTATCTTGCCCCCCAGCTCCATTCCATCCTCTCCCGCCACATCCCAGGCCTTACACCCTGTCCCATCTTAACCCCTTTCCATCCCACCCCACCCCCCATGCCTGCCCCATCCCATCTGAGCCCCCCCACCTCACCCCATATCACCCTTCCTGCTCCATCCCATCTTAATCACCTCTCTCTCCGTTATCTCGCCCCTTGCCCCATTCCATCTTAACTCCCCCTCCATCCCACCTCATCCTCCCCAGCATCCCATCTCAGTCCCTTGCCTCATCCCTCCATCCTATCCCGTCTCCTCCTCTCCGCCCATTCCATTGCCCCCCTACCGCCCTATCCCATCTTATCCGACATTCCATCCCACCTCACCCTCCTTCATCAGATCTTACCCCACATCCCACCCGTTCACCCCCAGCCGCCCCCGTCGCTCCCCCCGTCGCTGTCCGCGGTGCTGAAGCCCCTCCTGGGCCGCGCACCCACCCTCCCTATTGACGCATCTGTGTGGGCGTAACCACAGAGTGCCCTCCCGTGATTGGCCTATCACCTTGGTGGGCGTGGCCAGGCGCCTGCCTCTGATTGGCCCTGTCCTCGCGGTGACCGTGGCAACGGATCCGAGCCCTGATTGGCCGCCTGCACGAGGTGGGCGTGGCCACAATCCCCCCTCCCCTCCCGACTGACATTTCCTCGGGCCCTCAGCTTCGCCGCTGATTAGGCAACTGCCCGCGGTGCGAAGCTGCAGCAACGCCCTCTGATTGGCCGTCTCGCGGCGGTGGGCGGGCCCTCGAGCTGTTTTGTCCCTCTGATTGGCCATCAGGCGGCGGTGGGCGGGGTCGTGCATGCGCACTGCGGCGCGGCCGGTGTGATCAGCGGGCGCTTCGACGGTGCTGATGGAACCGCCGCCGCGCCTGCCCGGGCCTCGCCCGCCCCGCGGCCTCGCCGCCGCACTGGGCCGCCTGCCCCGGGCCCCTCGGCCCCGTATCCCTCGGCCCCGCTCTCCGCCGCCGCTGCCCGCCCTGCTTAGCGACCTGGGCCTGGGCGAGCGGCCCTGCCCCTCACTGGAGGCTGGGGAATGGGCCCTGGGTGAGTGGGGGGGCACCGCACAGCGCCCCCCAGGCCCCTCAGGTTCCTTCCACAGGGCTCCTCAGGCCTTGCGCAGCCCTTCAGAACACCCCCCCCCCTCCCTAAACCCCCTCAGGTCCCTCCTAGGCTTGCCCAGACCCTCCCCAGGACCCTCTAGACACCTCCAGGACTCCCCACGTGCCCTGCCAGACCCCTCTCAAAGGTCGCCAACTCCCCCCCCAAGCTCGCCCAGACTCCCCCTAGGACCCTCCACACGCCCTGCCAGACCCCCCTCAAAGCTTCCTCAGACCCCCCCAGGCTTTCCCAGCCCTCCCCAGGCTCTCCTCAGCCCCCACCAGGCCCCCTCAGGGTGCTCCACATGCCCTGCCAGACCCCCACCAAGCTCACCTAGACATTCCTAGGCCTCTCCCAGCTTTCTCAGCCCTCCCCAGGCTCTTCCAGGCTCCCCTCGACCCCCACCAGAGCCCTCCAGAACCCTCCAGGCTCACTTAGGTCACACCGAGGCTCCCCCAGACTCTCTCCAGGACCTCCCAGAACCCCACCAGTTCTCCCCAGGCCCCACCAGGCATCCCTTAGAACACTCCAGGCTATCCCAGACCCCCCCTAGACCCACCGTCCACTCCTCCAGGCCCCACAAGGCTCCACCAAGCCCCCCCCCGGGCTCCTTCAGACCTTCACTAGGACCTCCTGGAACCCCCTAGGACAATCCAGGCTTTCCCAGACCCACCCAAGCTCCCCCTAGACCTCCCTAGTCCCACCAGGACCCACCAATCCCTCCTCCAGGCCCCCTGAGGCCCTGCCAAATCCCCCCTAGGCTCCTCCAGACCCCTTCAGCCCCTCTCAGACTCTCCCAGACACCACCAGTCCCCTCTCCAGCCTTTCCTAGGTCCCCTGCAGGCTCTCCCAGACACCACCAGTCCCCTCTCCAGCCCTTCCTAGGTCCCCTGCAGGCTCTCCCAGACCTCACCTAGGCCCCTCCAGGTCCCGCCACCGCTCACTGTCTCCTCTCCTTCCCACAGGCCGCAGCTCCAGCAACACAGGGAAAGCTCCAACACGGCCAGGCGCAGTGGTGGAGGATGATGATGGGGTGATAGCGACATTCCCCTGCCGTGGGCGGTGAGTCCTCCTGACTTGACCCTGAGCCCTTTTGATGGTTTATTCACCTGCCCTGGTGGGCTGGGGGCACCAAAACTTGGGGTTCCGAGCATCTCTGGGGCACGAGCAGGAGGACCTGGCTACCAGAGTGGGGAAGGGGCTACACAGGGGGTAGTTCTGTGGCTGGAATACTTGGTTTACCCCTGCCCACCCTGGGAACACAGGACGCTGTGGCACAGAGGCCGAGGGGATGCGCTGCCAGCCCCCCCTGGGAGAGACACTGCCGTGCCGGCCCGTGGAAAGCCCTGCAACGCCTCTGTGCCCACCCAATGCCCACTGGGACCCTGGCCCAGCCCACCGCCCACACCTGTCCCAAGGACCCCCCTGGTTGCTGGCAGACTGTAAGTGAAGAACCCCAGCTCTGTCGATCCCATCTTTATGCCTTCTGATCCCGTCTTCACCCCATCCTCGCTTCTGTCTTATCTTTGCCCTACCTCTGCCTCCACTCCTAGTCCCATTTTTACTGTTCCCATCCTGTCTCTGCCCTCCCATCCCATTTTTGCACCCTCCTACCCCATCTTTTCCTACCCTCCTTCCTTCTCCATCCAATCTCACCCCAGTTTTGGGGTCCAAGCACCAGCTGGGGTCACTGCTGCCCACCCTGCCTCTGCTCTCGTCTCTCCTAGGGACTCAGGGATGAAGCCGGTGCTGATGGGAACCACCTTACCCTTGGGGCTGAACTCTGTGAAAATCCAGTGCCAGAACGAAGCCGTCTACCAGTACCACGTCACCTTCAGGTATCGATGGGGGCACAGCAGGGGGAGAGCTGGGCTCCTCTACAGCCCCTCGAAGGCCGGCCGCCCCTGGATAGAGCCTTCCCAGTCTCTCTTTCCATCCCTTTAGCCGCTAGATGGAGTGGCCAGCACGGCCACAGCGCCTACAGGCAGAGCTGCAAAGCAAAGGAGCTCCAGTTTTTCCCCCTTTGTGGGGTCTTTGGGGTCCTAAGTGGGGTTTTGTGGTGGGGAGAGGAAGGTTAAGAGCCTGAGGAGTTGCCAGCAGTGCTGGGTGATGCATCCCTGTCTCCGGCAGCCCTGAGGTGGAGTGCAGAAGCATGCGTTTCGCCATGGTGAAGGAGCAACGGGCAGTGACGGGGGATGTGACGGCGTTTGATGGCTCCATCCTCTTCTTGCCCATTCAGCTCCCTCAGGTCAGAAGCGATGCGATCAGCGCTGAGGAGAGGTTATTCCAGCCAATTTGGGGGTGTGGGGATACCCCCCCTGGGTTTCCAGGCTACATGCCGGGTGGGAGAACCTGCTCTAACACACGTTGTCGCCTCGCAGCCGATCAGTTTGAAGGCTCAGATGAGGAGCACTGGGGAGGAGGTCTCCATCACCATCCAGATAACCAAGATTCTTGAGCCTAGCTCAGATCTCTGCATCCCCTTTTACAACGTGGTTTTCCGGAGGTGAGGAATGGAAGAGACCTTCCTGGAGCTCTGGGGAGCAGACCGCCCTGCTGCCTTCTGCTGCCTTCTGCTGCCTTCTGCTGCCTTCTGCTGCCTTCTGCTGCCTTCTGCTGCCTTCTGCTGCCTTCTGCTGCCTTCTGCTGCCTTCTGCTGCCTTCTGCTGCCTTCTGCTGCCTTCTGCTGCCTTCTGCTGCCTTCTGCTGCCTTCTGCTGCCTTCTGCTGCCTTCTGCTGCCTTCTGCTGCCTTCTGCTGCCTTCTGCTGCCTTCTGCTGCCTTCTGCTGCCTTCTGCTGCCTTCTGCTGCCTTCTGCTGCCTTCTGCTGCCTTCTGCTGCCTTCTGCTGCCTTCTGCTGCCTTCTGCTGCCTTCTGCTGCCTTCTCCAAGCCCATCCTGCCTTCTGCTGCCTTCTGCTGCCTTCTCCAAGCCCATCCTGCCTTCTGCTGCCTTCTGCTGCCTTCTCCAAGCCCATCCTGCCTTCTGCTGCCTTCTGCTGCCTTCTCCAAGCCCATCCTGCCTTCTGCTGCCTTCTCCAAGCCCATCCTGCTTTTATTTTTCATCCCTAGGGTGATGAAAATATTGGATATGAAGCTGGTTGGGAGAAATTTCTTCGAGCCTGCCCGGGCCAACATTTTACAACATTACAGGTGGGTGCTGGACACAATTCCCTCCTGCTGCTTCCCAAACACAGGATGGGACCATCCCTGTCTCCCTGGCAGTAGCACAAGGCTGGGAATTCAGAAGTCTGTGCCAGGTCAGCTCTCTCAGCCAGCTCTGGTTATCCTGACCTCAGAGCGCTTGTTTTCAGGGTTCATTGCCTGGAAGTTGGCAGCCAGCTGGGAAATAAATCCTCTGTGTTTTGAGCACTCCTTGGTGAGTGGGACGGCTGCCCAGCTCCTCTGGCAGCTCCGGTTTTAACCCAGGCACCACTGGGCATCTTTTCTCCTCCTGCCAGGCTGCAGATTTGGCCGGGTTACTCTGTCAGCATACGGAAGAAGGACGGCGGTCTCTTCCTCTTGGTCGACTCCATCCACAAAGTCATCCGCAGTGATTCCGTCCTGAGTTTTATGTAAGAGAAGGGGAAAAATCCCAGACGAGCCGTGTGTGGATTTAGGGATAGAGTTTGTTTTCCAGCAGCTCCAGCACCAGGCCCATGACCACCGGTGCTGTTCGGCAAAAGGCATTTGATTGTGGCCAGCAGGGTGAGGGAGGGGATTCTCCTCCTCCACTCAGCTCTTGTGAGACCTCACCTGGAATCCTGGGTCCAGTTCTGGAATCCCCAACATAAGAGGGGTATGGAACAGTTGGAACAGGTCCAGAGGAAGCTAGGGAGATGATCCAAGGGCTGGATCACCTCCAGCATGAGGCCAGGCTGAGAGAGTTGAGGTTATTCAGCCTGGAGAAGAGAAGGCTCTGGGGAGACCTTAGAGCAGCTTCCAGCACCGAAAGGGGCTCTAGGAAAGCTGGGGAGGGGCTCTGGATCAGGGAGAATAGGGGTAGGATGAGGGGAAATGGCTTTAAATTGGAAGGGGGAAGATTGAGATTGGACGTCAGGAAGCAGTTCTTCACAATGAAGGCTGGGGAGGCCTTGGCCCAGGTTGCCCAGAGCAGTGGTGGCTGCCCCATCCCTGGAGGCGTTCAAGGCCAGGTTGGATGGAGCTTGGAGCCCCCGATCCAGTGGGAGGTGTCCCTGCCTATAGCAGGGGGTGGAACTGGCTGGGCTTTGAGGTCCCTTCCAACCCAAACCATTCCATTTTGGGATAG
The DNA here is from genome assembly GCF_017976375.1 of Cuculus canorus. NCBI lineage: Eukaryota > Metazoa > Chordata > Aves > Cuculiformes > Cuculidae > Cuculus > Cuculus canorus. The sequence goes on along the minus strand of NC_071426.1, from coordinate 99,173 downwards.
TACAGGCAGGGAACATTGCCGTGAGCCTCTCCTTCTTTTTTCGCTGTCACAGGCACAGCATCTACAAGCAAAGCGTCAGCAGCTTCCAGGATGAGTGCACCAAGCAATTGGTGGGCAACGTGGTCATCACCCGCTACAACAACCGTACCTACCGCATCGATGATATTGACTGGACCAAGACCCCTAAGGACAGTTTCACCCTGGCCAATGGCGAGGAGATCACCTTTGTGGACTATTACAGGTAGCGGGAGCATCCCTTGGGACGAGTGTTTGTCTGTGGGGAAGGGCTTGATGCCTGGCTCTGACCCAAGGTGGGTGAGCAGGAACGTCTCTCCTGATGCCATCTCCGTGGTATTTATCCAGCAAAACCTACGGGATCACCATCAAGGAGCTGGACCAACCACTGCTCATCCACAGGCCCAAGGCAAAACTGATGCCGGTGGGAAAGGTGAGACCTACGGAGGGCAAATGGAGATCCGTGGTCTTTTTCTTGCCTCCGTCCTGCCCGTTCACTGGAAGAGGCTGCCCAGGGAGGTGGTTTGAGGCATTATCCCTGGAGGTGTTTAAAAGACAAGTGGATGAGATGCTCGGGGATGGTTTAGTAGCGGACAGGTATGGTTGGACTCGATGATCTCAAAGATTTTTTCCAACGAAGCGATTGTATGAGGGCGAGGGCTTGCAGCCCCCTGGGATCTGATGGTGCGTGTCCCACTCCACGCAGCGTCAGCTGGACATAGTGCTGCTTGTGCCAGAGCTCACCTTCATGACGGGCATCCCAGATGTGAGGAGAGACAGTCGAATGGTGAAGGTCAGGATGTGTTTGTGTCCTTCTACCCTGAGCCACGTTTGGGGAGCTGAGTTCCCCATCCTACCTGGAGGTTCCACTTTCCTCTTTCCTGCAGGACGTGATGCGGGAGATGCTGCAGAGCCCCAGGCAGCACTACATGCGTCTCACCAACCTCCTGCGCAGGATCAACGATAACTCGGAGGCTTCGGCAGAGCTGATGCACTGGGGGCTCACACTGGACCCTGATATCCACAAGGTAAGGGCTGTGGGGGCCACGCTTTGCTCTCTTCATGCTAGGAATGGAGCAGCTGCACCACAGCAACACTGGAGCTGAGTTTCTGCTCTCTTTAGACCCAGGGCCGAGTCCTGCCCACAGAGAGGATCAACCTGCGGCACAGCTCCTTTATCCCTGATGAGGACCTGAGCTGGAACAAGGAGGTCACACGAGAAGCCTCCATCTCAACGGTGAGGCCCTGGCTCAGCCCTAGCAACAACATCTCTTTATGTGAAAACTGGGATGGGTTTTCTTAGTGCTGGCTTCCCATCCATCCTGCTCCTATCTGAACTCATTTGACCTGAAACCCTTCCCTTATTTATATTGGCTTTATATTTTAGCCTGGTTTTCTGAGGGAGCTTAGAGGTATGTGGCCAAAGCAGCTGCTTTCCCTCCTCCTTTTGGAGTGGCTGAAGGATTCCAGACTGCAGGAACTGAAGGTTGCATGCCTTTTAGGTTCTTCTTCGGCCATATTCTCTCTCCTATCTTTTTTTCTTCTCCCTTGCCCATCTTTCTTTTTCCTTCCCCCTCTCTCCTGTCTTTCTTTTTGCCCCTCTGCTGCATGGTTGGGCAGTCACAGCCCCAAGGCAAGCACTGTCCTTTCTTCCCTCCCAGATCTCCTTGAACTGCTGGCTGCTGGTTTACCCCAAGCGCCTACAGGACGTGGTGAAGGATTTGATGAACACCATGGAGAGTGTCTGTAGTCCCATCGGGATGCGCATCAGCCGTCCCGCCCTGGTGGAGCTGAAGGATGACCGCATCGAGACCTACACCAAGACCATCCGGAGCGTATTAGGGAGCGAGGTGAGGAGAGGGACTCGGGCTGGATAGGACGGCTAAGCTGCTAGGTCTTCTCACATCTCCACACATCCAATACTCATGCATCACCCTCCTCTGCTCTGCTTCTTGACAGGACAAGGTGCAGCTGCTCCTCTGCGTGATCTCCAGCAGCCGGGAAGACTTGTATGGGGTCATCAAGAAGCTGTGCTGCGTGCAGTCCCCAGTGCCTTCCCAGGTAGGTGAGGGGGCTGGTGGAAGGGGACCACCAGCGTAGGGAAGCTGAGAGCATCTCCAGCCTCGCTTTTTCCTGTTTTTTTTTTTTTTTTACCCACCCCACAGGTAATCAACGTGCAATCCCTCACCATCCACGCCAGCAAGATGAGGAGCGTGGTCCAGAAGCTCCTGCTGCAGATAAACTGCAAGCTAGGTGGCGAGCTCTGGGGCGTTGACATCCCACTGGTAAGGCAGCCAAGAGACCTTGTGGGCTTACAAGGCAGGCAGGCAAGGAGTTGGCAAGGATGTAAACTGTTGTTTTCCCTCCGGGGATGCGGATGAAGCTTCTGGAGATTTGGGGCAAGTGTCTCAATGGATTGGGAGCAGCCCTGAGGAGAAGGACTTGTTGGAGAGTGAGAAGCTCAATGTGAGCCAGCAGTGTCCACCCACAGACCAGAAACCAAGTCCTGGGCTGCATCCTGAGCAGTGGGACCAGCAGGGAGGGAGGGGATTCTGCCGCCCTGCTCTGGAGCTTTGCATCCAAGAGGGGCTCTTGGTCAGGGCGGGCAGGGATAAGACGAGGGGGAACGGTTTTTAGCTTCAAGAGGGGAGATTGAGATGAGGTCTTAGAGAGAAATGTTTCACTGTGAGGGTGGGGAGGCCCTGGCCCACGTTGCCCAGAGCAGTGGTTACTGCCCCATCCCTGGAGGTGTTCAAGGCCAGGTTGGATGGGGCTTGGATCCCCTGATCCAGTGGGAGGTGTCCCTGCCCATGGCAGGGTATGGAAATGGATGGGCTTGGAGGTCCCTTCCAACCCAAACCATTCCTTGATTCTATGATTTTGTGCGTGCAATGTCCCTTTTAGCCGGAGGGCTCCAGGCAGGGCAGCCTGAGGTGTCTGACTTATCCCTGACTCCCCTCTTGTCTTTTTTCCCCCCTCCAGAAACAGCTGATGGTCATTGGCATGGACGTCTACCACAGCTGCAGCAAAGGGATGCGCTCCGTCATCGGCTTTGTGGCCAGCATGAATCCGTACGTGCTGCCCCGGGAGGGAAAGGCTTTGTTCTTGCTCCACCCTGGAGTGTGGGGTAGTCCCGCACCAGCATCACAGAACCATTAAGATTGAAAAAGACCTCTAAGGGTCATCAAGTCCAACTGGCGTCGCTGATGCCTTCCCTGACTGCTGTGCTCAGCAAGGTCCCTGCCAGCGTGTTTATGTTAGGCGTTGCTGGCTGCCGTATCGGCAAACTCGGTGCTATATCGCTGGGAAAGGTGCCGCCAGCACCGAGCGAGGGTTGGTTTCGGTTGCACAATGGCTTGGTGGACTTTGCCTGGTGAGGGGGGTGGGCTCTTAGATGTTCATCCTTTCTTTCCCTCCCCAGCATCCTCACCAAGTGGTATTCCAGGGTGGTCTTCCAAATGCCCCACCAGGAGATCGCGGACAGCCTGCGGCTCTGCCTGAGCGATGCCCTCCAGCACTTCCATGAGGTCAGGCCAAACCCCAAGCTACCCAAAAAGCTGTCCTGTGGTTTATAAGCTCCTCAAAGCTCCTTTGAGGAACCTATTGGCCTGAGTGCGTGCAAGTGAACAAACATCCTCGCCAGCCTTTGGACTGGATGCGGCACCGCATCTGCAGAGGCTCGCCTTTATCTCTGGAACATGCTAACCTGCCTCAAGGATTGGGGGAAGTGCCACATTCACGCCTCCACTCCTATTAGTGTTGAACTGCTGAGCTCTGTCCTCTTGTCCCGTGTCCCCAGTGGGAGGAGAGCACCCTGTGATGGGGTGGGAACCAGGATCCATCGGCATTTTCCCATCCCTCTGCAGATGCTGGAAAAGTGTCCCTGAAACTGGATCCAGTGGGAAGTGTCCTTGCACATGGCAGTGGGTGAAACTCTATGGGCTTTGAGGTCCCTTCCAACTCAAAGCATTCCATGATTCTATGAAAATGGGAAGCTTGGTGGTCACCGAACACTTGTGTGTGGGCAGGATTAGTGCAAATGCGGCTTCTCCCTGCCCTACCTGCCCTTCCTAAACCTGGTTTGAAATGCATTGAGCGTAGAAAGGGGCTTTCTGCAAAGCTTGAGGGTGATGGGTTGAATTCACAGGCCCCAAGATCCCTAAATTGTCATCACTGGAGATCTGGTGGGCATCTAGCACCCAACTTGTTGCCAGGGAATTCATTATCTTCGACTTTGAGCCAATCTTGTGCCTGGTAGGGGTTAAAACCAGGGTGCTCTCCCAATTTCTGCTTCAGATGAACCACTGCTTGCCCAACAAGATCGTGGTGTACCGGGACGGCGTGTCCGACAGCCAACTCAACACCGTGCTCAAGTATGAGGTCCCACAGATGCAGAAGTGCTTTGATACCTTCGAGAATTACCAGCCAGGCATGGTGGTGGTGGTGGTGCAGAAGCAAATCAACACCAACTTCTACAGCCTCACCACGGAGCAATTCGCGTCCCCTCCGGCAGGAACCGTCATCGACCACACCGTCACCAGCTCGGACTGGTGAGTGGGGGCCACACTGTCTGCTTTTGAGAGCTGCGTGGGGTGGAAAACAAAGCATTCTCTGCCAAACAAAACCCCCTTGTACTTCCCTCCCCCTCAGGCAGGATTTCTTTCTGTTGGCCCATCGCCCTCGCCAGGGCTGCAGCACCCCCACACACTACGTCTGCGTGCTCAACACGGCCAACCTCAGCTGCGAGCACCTGCAGAGGTAAGGGTGGGCTTTGTCACAGCCCCTCCGTGTCCCGTGGAGCTCAGGGAAGGTTTCCACAGCCCCTCCATGTCCTGTGGAGCTTGGTGAAGGCTTTCACAGCCCTTCCATGTCCTTTAGAGCCTTTACTCAGCCCCTCCATGTCCTGTGGGGCTCAGGGAAGGCTTTCCCCAGCCCCTCCATGTCCCACAGAGCTCAGGGAATGCCATCCCCAGCCCTTCGATGTCCTGCAGAGCTCAGGGAATGTTTTCCTCAGCCCCTCCATGTCCCACAGGGCTCAGGGAATGCTTCCTCCAGCCCCTCGATGTCCCATGGCACTCAGGGAATGCTTTCCATGCCTCCCTCCCATCCTGCAGCGTGGGGACTCATGTCTGACCCTCAAAACCTAGTGGATTTTTTTGGCCAAACAGCCCCTTGGAGCCAGCAGGGAGGTACCTGTGCAGCTGCTGGGCTGAGACTGTGCTCCATACTGGGTTAACTGGGAGTGCTCGGCAGCGGATGAGGGAGAGGAGGAGGATGGCATCCATCCATCCTGCCTCCTTGCAGGACGAGAGCTGATTGCAAGTGTCATCAGGGAAGATCTGTGTCTCCCAGTGGTGGCCTTGAAGGAGAGGTGCAATGGGTTCAAACACGGCACCCGGGTAATTAGCACAATTAACCACTATCAGTGCCCAGGCAGAGCTGCAATCAGGATGAAAACTCCACTTGGGAGCATGTTTGGTTTCATGGCTCACTGCTGGAGGGAGTGAAATCCATCCCTCGTGAGCCCTGAGATGCCGGGAAGCGCTGACCCCGCTCCTCTTATCTCTAGGTTGACATTTAAGCTGTGTCACCTCTACTGGAACTGGCCTGGCACCATCCGCGTCCCGGCACCATGCAAATACGCCCACAAGCTGGCATTCCTGTCGGGACAAATCCTGCAGCATGAGCCGAGCTCCCAGCTCTGTGACAGGCTCTTCTTCCTATAGCTGGAGTGCTGGAAACAGGCGAAGAAAGCACTGGATTTGGGGTTTGCCCCCTGCAGCTGGTGTTAAGTCTCCTCTGAGAGAGACGTTTCTTTCCTCAAATATGGGGGTTTTTTTAAGATATATTTCATCACTTGGTTTCTTGGGTTCATTTTTGTTGTTTTCAAAGGATTCTGATGCGGCAGCAGGGCCTGGGGGGCTCTTGAGATTTGTCTCTATGAGAGTGAACTTGGAGCAAAACTCCACTGCAAGCCTTTCCCCGCTGGTTTCTGTCCTCCCAGTGAAGAGGCTTGAGTGAATGAGCCCGAAGGTGATTTTGGACATTTTGGGGTATTTTCCCTCCAATTTCTTCCATCGCCATCACAACAGCTGCCAGTTTAAGATTCCACTTGGCTTTTCTGAGCTCCTGTTTAACAAATGCGGCTCTGGTTCAGCTGCTTGTCCTTAAAAAACTCACTGGTTTACCAAGGAGAAGCCCTTGTTATTTTTTTGTTGTTGTTGTTGTCAAGAGCTCATCGAGACCTTTGGCTTCGCCTGCATTTCACCTCGGTGAGGCCCCCATCCCACCCCAAGAACTGGCTGGGATGGGGATGTAGCTGAAGCCCAGGATGGGGATGTAACCAGAGCATCTCCCAGGCTCTCCTCTCCCTTTTTAATACCTAGACGAGTTAAAAAGATGTAATTTTTCTTTGCTGTAACTGCAGTTTTCTGTTCAATTCAATAAAAGTGTTGCTGGCTCCTTGGGGCTGTGGCCTGGCTGCTCACGGGGATGTGGAATCATGGAATGGGTTGGGTTGGAAGGGACCTCAAAGCCCATCTTTCCATGGGAGTCCCGGGATGATGGGGACACCCCAGGCAGGAGCAGAGCCTGGCCTTGTGTCTCCCGCGTTAATCATTCACCATCGCTCCTCTCCGATTGCAGCTTTTATCCTGTTATTTGCCAGCCTAGGTGGACTTTGCCTGGCCCCAGTGGGTGTTTGGGGGGCTCTAAGGGGTGCTCCATCCCCTGGAGGGGGGTCCCCCCATAGGGTGCTTGGGGGGAGTTCTGTGGAGTGCCTCGTGACCCCTTATGGTGCTTAGGGGGGTCTGTGCGGTGCCCCATGACCCCTTAGGGTGCTTGGGGAGAGTCTAGGGGTGCCCCATGCACACTTAGAGTGCTTGGTGGGGGTCTAGGGGGTGCCCTGTACCCCTGAGGGATGCCCAGGGAGGTCCATGAGGTGCCCTGTTCCCCTAGGAGGGGTCTGAGGGGTCTCTGTGCCCCCAAGCGGTGCCTGGAGGGTGCATGAAGGGTGTCCTGTGTCCCCAGGAGGTGCTTCTGGGGGCCCGAGTGGGGGCCCATTCCTCTGAGTGGGGTCTGTGGGATGCTTGCGGGGAACCTGAGGGGTTCCCCATACCCTAGAGTGCTTGGAGGGGGGGCGAGGGAATCTATGGGGCACTCCATAAACCCAAGGAATGCTTGGGGGGTGGGTCTGTGGATGCTCTAGAACCCAAGACGTGTTTAAGGGGTACTTTGGGGTGCCCTGTGCACCCAAATGAGTGCTTGGAGGGGGTCTGTGGGGTGCCCCATGTCCTAGAGCATTGCTTGCGGGGGGGTCCGTGGGGTGCCCTGTCCCTCCAAGAGGGGTCTATGGGGTGCCCCATGGCCCAGACGAGGGGGGGCAATGGCCTCCGGGCAGCGCTGTCCAACGGAGGGGGCGTGGCCTGGGCATTGGGGCGTGGCTTCAGAGAGACGCGCGTAAGCGGAGGGGGCGTGGCCTCGAATAAAACGCAGCGCAATGAAGGAGCGTGGTCTCCAGAAGGGGGCGTGGCCTAATGTTGTAATAAAATACTTCGGAAGGGGGCGTGGCCAGATCCCCGGCAGCCAATGGGGCGCTTCCCGTGCCGCCGGCAGAGCGTGCGCCCTGGAGCGGGCAGAGCGGGCGGCGGCGGCGGGAGCGGAGGGAGAGGTAGGGAGGGAGGGAGAGAGAGAGAGAGGGAGAGGGAGAGGGAGAGGGAGAGGGAGAAGAGGGATGGGGCGGGGCGGGGCACGGGACCGTTTGCGGGATCCGAACCCCACCAGGCAGGCGGCGAGGACCGAGCGGGAGCGGGGAGGAGGGTGGGAATGGATGGAGATGGGGATGATGGAGATGGGGATGGGGATGGATGGGGAGGAGGATGAGGATGAAGGAGAGGGGTCAGGGATCGGCTATGGGACTGGGAGAGTCAGGAATGGGTCTAAAAACTGGTTTGTAAGGGTTAGAGGCAGCTGTGGGGCAGCCCCGGGCGGGCTGGGGGCATGCAGGCGGTGTTGGATGGGGGCGGAAGGGTCCAGTTGTGGGGCAGAGGAGGCAGCTGTGGGGAGAAAGAGCCGGTTGTGGGGCAGAGGAGGCAGCTGTAGGGCAGAGGGGTGAAGGAGCTCCCTGTTATAGGGCAGAGGACCTGGCTGTGGGGCAAAGGGTGCAGTTATGGGGCAAAAGACCCAACTATGGGGAGAGGAATGACCCAGTGACAGAGCAAAGGACCCAGTTATGAGGTCTGCTTCCCTCTTCAGGGCAAGCTGTGGGGCCAGGCCATGGGGGGCTGTGGGACCAGGAGGAGCAAAAGCATCACTGGAGGAGCGGGACTGGGACCTGGAGGAGCGGGATTGGGACCTGGAGGAGCAGGGATTGGGACCAGAAGCAGCGAGAGCGAGGCAGGAGAAGCGTGATTGGGTCCTGGAGGAGCAGAAGTACGTCAGGCTGCCGTCCCCCCAGGCATGGACGTGCCCCTGGGCATGGAAGCTGTCTTTGCCTTCAGGCAGAGCCTCTCCTCCCCTCCAGCCCGGTGGAGCAGCCGAAGCTCAGGAAGGTTTGGAGGGGCCCCACTGCCCCCTTGGCATTTGCGACCAATGTTCCCTGCTTGAGATTTTGGGAAGCATCTGGGGTTGACGTCGCCGTGGCCGTGCTGGGCTTTGCCAACGTTTCTCATTCCCGGCATCATCTTTTCCGGTTGGGGGGTTTGCACCCGGGGTGGATGCGATGCAGGAATTGAACCCGAGGGATACGGGAAAGCAAGAAGAGCTTTCCTTGGCGTCCTCGTTAGCACCAGGCATCGCTCCCAGTCACATCCCATAGATCCCCATCCCCTCCCAGTGACAGACGTTTGTTCCTCTGCCCTGGCCCAGCGCGGTGGCAAGCGATAAGTAGGTCAAGCACTGTGGTGTGCACGGCACCGCGGATCCCATGGCCAGAGGACGCTCTTGGAAGTAACAGAGGAGGATTTGAGGGGGGGTTCGAGGGGTCCCGCTCCACCCACAGTGGTGACGGAGGCACCACTTTGTGTCCCTGGGGTTTGCAGCTTCCTCAGGTTTGGGGTTTGGATGTGTTCGGGACCTTCCTGTGGTGTTCCAAGGGCTTGGAGACTCCTGGGTGTTCCTCTTGGAGCCCTTTTTTTCCCAAAAAAGAAGGTTTTTCACCCGTTCCCGCCCTAAAATGGCAAGGATCCATGCAATTCCAACTGCTGCCCAGCTCTGCCAGCAAACAGCTTCCTGCCTTTTGTTTGGCAGCTGGGTAAAAGTTGAGGTCGGGTTTTGCATCCTGGGTGCGCCTGGCTTTGGAAGAAACCCCAGGGGTGATTTTGGCGCTGGAGAGATCTCAGGGCCTTGGCACGAGCCAGCGAGAATCAGCACGGGATTAGGGATGAAACGGAGAGGGAACGGCAGCCAATGTCACTGGGAAGAGCCCTTTGGCACTGTGGGCTGTGTGCCAGTGCCTGTGTACCTTGTGGGAGTCACAGGCCACCCACGTCTCCTACGTGGCCACCTCCATGGCCTACGTGGCCACCTGGGCTGCTCCTGGCACAGAGGACCCACCTGGAAGGGTGGATTTGGGGAGCAGGGAGGTAATGGAAGGCGTCCGGCTCTCACCGGGGGATGCTGAGGAGGCAGAGGTCCCTGGGTACCGTTTCCATTGCTGTTCAAGCTCTGTTTAGGGAGGAGAAGGGGTTAAGTCAAAGCATCCAAGCTAAGCCCTGGCAGGAGGAGATGAAAGCCTCCAAGGCCTGCAGCTCTCCTGGAGAACAAAGCTCCCAAAGTGGTGGTAAGCTTGTAAAACCTGCAGGAATGCCAGTGCCTTGGAGCAGGAAGGGGTCCTGGGAGGGGGAACAGGGTCCCGCGGCTCGGCTTCCCACACCTGGATCAAAGTCTGCTCCGGGCAGCACCGTGCTTCCCAAACCTGGATCAAAGTCTGCTCTGGGCAGCACCGTGCTTCCCAAATCCAGCTCAAGCTCTGTTCTGGGTAGCACCGTGCTTCCTAAACCTGGTTCAAAGTGCTCTATGCATCGTGCTTCCCAAACCTGGCTTAAGGTCTGTTCCATGCCCCATGCTTCCCAAAACCAGCTCAAGGTCTGCTCCGGGCAGCCCGGTGCTTCGCAAACCTGGAACAAGGTCAGTTCCAGGCAGCACCATGCTTCCCAAACCCAGCTCAAGGTCTGTTCCATGCCCCATGCTTCCCAAACCTGGCTTAAGGTCTATTCAATGTCCCGTGCTTCCCAAACCTAGCTCAAGGTCTGTTCCATGCCCTGTGCTTCCCAAATCTGGCTTAAGCTCTGCTCTGGGCAGCATTGTGCTTCCCAAACCTGGATCAAAGTCTGCTCCATGCCCCGTGCTTCCTAAACCCAGCTTAAGGTCTGGTCTGGGCAGCCTGGTGCTTCCCAAACCTAGCTTGAGCTCTGCTTCATGCCCTCTGCTTCCCAAACTTGGATCGCAGTCTACTCCAGGCTCTGTGCTTCCCAAACCCATCTCAAGGTTATTTTCAGAACAATTGCCTGGCCAGGCTTCAAAAATGACTTCAGAGTTGTTTTAGAGGAGACTGAGAGCAGCAAGCGTGGCAGGGTGCTGGCAGGAGCAGATTGTGGCCAGGGCGGCAGCTCCGGTGCCAGGGCTGGATGGGGCCCCATGGAGCCATCCCGGGGGGCAAACTGGGAGAACTGGGCTGGATGGAGCCCTGTGGAACCATCCCTGGGTGCAGACTGGGAGAACTGGGCTGGATGGAGCCCTGTGGAACCATCCCAGGGTGCAAACTGGGAGAACTGGGCTGAATGGAGCCCTGTAGAGCCATCCTGAGGTTGCAAACTGGGAGAACTGGGCTGGATGGAGCCCTGTGGAACCATCCTGGGGCTGCAAACCGGCAGGTGAATTCCAGCTCTTCCCGGTCTCTGCCACCCTGTTTTTATTGATTCCCGGCTTTTATGAAAGGAGTGGAGAGGGCAAGGATTGATTCTAGGCAAATAGTATAAAGGCATCGATGGTTCTGGCTGGGAAGGACTCGATTCGTTGTAATTATCGTAGTTAAAATATAACCTAACGATAATTCCACCTCTGGCCCCTGGGCTCCCTTGTCCTCCGAACGCTGGCGTGGGTAGGCAGAGGTCCCAAAGAGGTGCGTGTACTGGCCGCGGTGGCACAAGGGGGACATTAGGGACCGGTGTGTGACTTCCTTACCCAGGGAAAATTGGAATCTCGCTCCAAGAGCTGAATTTTGCAGCTGGTGTTTGTAGGAACCGTGCTGAGCAAAGCTGGGGAGGAGGAGGAGGCGTGCATGTGGGGTCCTGGCACAGTCCTACTTGCTCTTCCCCAAGGATCCCGAGGGGTTGTGGAGCTGGAGAAGATGTGTCCCAGCAGCTTCTCGCCCCACTGCGAGCTGGGGAGCTTGAAGAGATGGTGGCAATGGTGGCTCAGGGTGAAGGAGAAGCAGCCGGTCTTGTATGGCTTATGAAAAGATAGATAAATTCCATTGTAGCTGGATGTCAGCAGGTATCGGATTGACAGGCTAGAGAGTTGTTCAGCCTGGAGAGGAGGAGGCTTCAGGGAGACCTTAGAGCAGCTTCCAGTGCTGAAAGGAGCTCCAGGAAAGCTGGGAAGAGGCTCTGGATCAGGGAGGGCAGGGACAGGATGAGGGGGCATGGCTTTAAACTGGAAGAGGGAAGATTTAGATTGGACATTAGGAAGAAATTCTCCATGATGAGACCCATGTTGGGATGGCTTGGAGCTCCCTTGGGAAGCAATGTCCCATCTGATGGAGCCGGGGCAGGGGGGTGGAAGAGCAGTGGTTGGAGCCATGAGGATGCTAAATCTGATGGCAATGGCTTCTCTTCCAGCATCCCTGAGGCAGCATGATCCCCAGCGCAGGCTACCAGCGCAGCTGCCTTCTCCTCCTGCTCTACATTCTCCCCTGCCCGTGGGTCCGGGCAGGTCTGGAAGGCACGGGACTGGCGCTGTCGGCAGCCTCCTTCCTGCAGGATCTCCTCCAGCGGTATGGCGAGAGTGAAACACTGAGTCTGAAGCAGCTCAAGGCGTTGCTGAACCGCTTGGATGTGGGAGTGGGACACGCCAACCTCTCCCAGCCACCGCAGCAGCGTGTGAACCTCTCCCGGGTAAGGCAGGGGCTCTCCGGTGGATCTCAAATCCTCTTTGGGGAGCTGCTGGAGTCTCAAGGGATGTTCCTATCTTCTTCTTTCCCCAGTGCTTCAGCTCCATTGAGCTTTTCGCCATCCACAACCTAAGTGAGAGCTCCTCCGTGGGGCACAGCGAATTCAAGGAGTTCTGCCCCACCATCCTGCAGCAGCTGGAATCCAGGGCATGCGCCTCTGAGAACCTGGAAAACGAGGAAAATGAGCAGACAGAGGAGAGCAGACCCAGCTCGGCTGAAGGTAAGCAGGGAACCGAGGGACATGAGCACTGCCCAGCACTGGACAGGGAGCTTGGGGATGTGAGATGCCCCAGGACCTCCAGGTTCCCATTCCTGGCTCCGAGGTGCAGGCAGAGACAAGAGGAGGTGGCTTGTCCACAGCAGTCAGGAGACCTGATGGGTTTTCCTCAGCGTGGTTTGTGCTACAAGCATGGTTTTCCCCTCACCCCGATCGCACATTCTGCAGGTTGGAGCTGTGCCTGCTGTGCGTGTCCGTGGCCGGAATGGGGTGGCATGGCACATTTAGGGATCTGCTAACCTCCAACCGCCAGAGGATGCTAAAGGAGCTCCCAAGCATACAGGTCCTGATGATGGTCAAGGTCTTGGATCTGCTTCCCTGAGCACAGCCCCGGTGTAGAGTTCTGGGATCCCCAGCATAAGAAGGACATCGAGCTGTTGGAACAGATCCAGAGGAGGCCATGGAGATGATCTGAGGGCTGGAGAACCTCTGCTCTGAGGCCAGGCTGAGAGAGTTGGGGTTCTTCAACCTGGAGAAGAAGAGGCTCTGTGGAGGCCTTAGAGCAGCTTCCAGAACTAAAAAGGTCTCCAGGAAAGCTGGGGAGGGGCTCTTGATCAGGGGGGGCAGGGATAGGATGAAGGAAATGGCTTTAAATTGGAAGGGAGAAGATTGACATTGGGCATCAGGAAGAATTTCTTCACAATGAGGGTGGGGAGACCCTGGCCCAGGTTGCCCAGAGCAGTGTGGGGCTGCCCCATCCCTAGAGGTGTTCAAGGCTGGGTTGGATGGGGCTTGGAGCCCTGATCTAGTGAGAGGTGTCCCTGCTTATGGCAGGGGTTGGATCTGGATGGACATTGAGGTCCCTTCCAACCCAACCCATTCCATGATTCTATGATTTTCCCATGCCATGAGGCCGGGCCTGGCTTGGCCGAATAACCTGGTGGCTTCATTTTCACCCACCCTACAACAAAAATGATGGTTTGTGTCATAGTTGAAGCACCTGAAGCACAGGGGGAGTCACTCTGGTGCTGCACAGACCCAGAGCCAACCTTTTGAACCTGCCTGGATTTGGGTTGTCGGGATTGTTCCCGATTGCCCACGCCGAGAGCCTTGGTAATGTCTGGCCCTCGTTTCTTCTTGTTCCGCAGTGTGGGGCTTTGGTTTTCTCAGTGTTTCGATGATTAATGTGGCCTCCCTGCTCGGAGTCCTCATCGTACCGTGTACCGAGAAGGCCTTTTTCAGCCGGGTCCTCACGTTTTTCATCACGCTCTCCATCGGCACGCTGCTCTCTAACGCGCTCTTCCAGCTCATCCCAGAGGTGCGGTAGAAAGTCCCTGCCTCTCCTTCCGTCTCCGAGGGCAGCTGTCCAAGGCTCCCTTTTTGCCTCCACCCTGCCAAATCGAACTGATTGCTCCATCACCCGAAGCTGAGGGCTTTTCTCAGGGGCTCCGCAGGGCATTTTCTCACCCCTCCCAGCACCAGGAACCCTCTGGAGTAGGCAGGGAGCATGGGGAAGCATCGGCCTCCAGCCCTGCTGCTCCTTGCGAGGCTGAGGTCCAGGAAGATGCTGGGAGAAGCCGTTTGCTCCTGCCCACGGGCTGTGTCTGCTCTGTGAGAGACTTTCTCCCTTGCGGGGATGCTCTCAGCCCTGCTTTGTGCTGAGCTGCCCCATCCCGAGGCCACTGGGATACAGCAGCATTAGTGGTGTGAGTTGGATGGAAAGACCTGTGATGCAGAGGAAATGTGGGTGTAAAACCACGGAGAACAGGACCATCTTCCTTTTATGACTGTTTTAATTGCCTTTTTTTTTCCCTCCTGAATTACAAACCTGATGTTTGTACAAGGGTTAAGGCTTATGTGAGGTTTCCTGGTGCTCTGATGGGACCGACAGATACATTGCTAATTAATTGTGTTGTAATTGCATGGTTCTGGAGTTGAACAAATACACCCATGCACTCTCAGTTTGGCCACCTTCAAAACACGACTGATCCCTGGGCTCCACCGTCCAGGCAGAGCCCTGGTAGATGAACTGGATCCGAGCTCCTGCTCATCCAGCCTTAAAATTGTATTTAAGGTGCTCGGAGCGGAGTGCCCTTTGCTGGATATTCCTTCCCTCAGCTTTGCTCTCAGGCAGTGAAGACTTCGAGTGGGTTTTCAAGGTTCTTTTCAACCTTCTTTTCAAGGTTACTTTTCAACTCCAGAACTGTGATTTTTATTTGCCAAACATAAAAACCAAGCACCTCTATTTCCTGAGCTGCCAGGAACTGAAATGTCTTATGTACGCTCCACCCTCGCAGTCCCTCGGAGTATCCCAGGGACCAGCGGCCTCTCCTCAGGCTGCAGGCCGAGGATGGAGCATACGAGATGCTCAGGGGCACCTGGGCGCTCCATGGCACTGGAAGGGCTGCCCGATTCTCTTGGGAGACTTCATCTGGACTGTTGTGTCCAGTTCTGGAATCCTCAACATAAGAAGGAGCTGGAGCTGTTGGAATGGGTCCAGAGGAGGCTACAAAGATGATCCGAGAGCTAGAGCACCTCCCATACGAGAACAGGCTGAGAGAGTTGGGCTTGTTCAGACTGGACAAGAGAAGGCCTGGGGGGGGGAGACCTTCTAGTGACCTTCCAGTACCTGAAGGGGCTCCAAGAAAGCTGGGGAAGGGCTGTTCACAAAGGCTTGTGGTGGTAAGACGAGGGGCAATGGGCACAAACTGGAGAGGAGAAGGTTTAGACTGGGCATTAGGAAGAATTTCTTTACCATAAGAGTGGGGAGGCCCTGGCCCAGGTTGCCCAGAGCAGTGGTGGCTGCCCCATCCCTGGAGGTGTTCAAGGCCAGGTTGGATGGGGCTTGGAGCAACTGGATCCAGTGGGAGATGTCCCTGCCCATGGCACGGGGTGGGACTGGATGGGCTTTAAGGGCTCTTCCAACCCTAAATATTCTATGATATCCCATGGGGGCTCCAAAACAGCCTGGCTGCCAAAACTCAGCTCCAGGCCTCGAGAATGCTGCTTGCTTCAAGGGCTCCTCTCCCAGTTGTCTGCTGCAAGCTCTGCAGTGGGATTTCCCTCCAGCCCTTCCCAAAAAGTCTCTTCCAGAGCCACTCAGCACCAGGTTTGCCCCTTCTTGAACCAATGCTGGATGAACAAGCAATCACTAATGAATGTCCTCTTCTCTCCCCTTTCTCCCTCCCTCCCTCCTTTCTCTTTCCTTTCGGCGTGGATTCCTTCCCCTCCCTCCCCTTTCCCCACGTTGATCTCCTTTCCAACCACCTCCCCTCTCGTCCGACATCCCCCGGGGTGGGTTTGTGCACACACGCCGCAGTCTGGGGTTACGGTTTCCTCTGCGTGACCGTCATCTCCCTCTGCTCGCTGGTGGGAGCCAGCGTGGTGCCCTTCATGAAGAAGACCTTTTACAAGCGGCTGCTCCTCTACTTCATAGCTCTGGCGATTGGAACTCTCTACTCCAACGCCCTCTTCCAGCTCATTCCTGAGGTAGGGTGAGGACCAGCGGGTCTCTCCTTTTTTTCCACTCTCTTGGGGTCTGTTTTTCTCTCTCTGGGTGCTCGCTGGCTGGAGAAGGGAAAGGCGGCATCAGAGGGGAGCCCAGAGCGAGGTATGGAGGGTGGAAGGCCCTTGGGATCATGGATGGAGTTGGAGTTTTGCCGCTTTTTGGAAGGGAATTGCTCCAGGGAACTGATTCAAGCAGAAAAGAGCTGTTTTATTGCCCTTTCTAGCCCTGCAACTAGGTTGTTTTTGTACCAAAAGAGCTAAGCCTGCTTTTAGCATCCCAGTGCAGGCTGGTGGATCCAATCTTTGGGGGAGTGAGGGAGATTAAAGCTACTTGACTTCCCAGGCCTGCCCCCAAAGCAACCACTGTTTAGAGAGAGGTCAGGAAACAGTGTTGTCCCAGAGGTAAAAGCAGACGAAGGCGGTTCAGGAGCCCATTCCTCAGTCCTGTCCCTTGTCTGCAGGCCTTTGGATTCAACCCTCAAGAAGATTATTACGTCTCCAAGTCCGCTGTGGTGTTTGGGGGTTTCTACCTCTTCTTCTTCACTGAGAAGGTCCTGAAGATGCTCCTGAAGCAGAAGGATCAGGTGAGGCTGAGCAGGAGCTGCTCCGGTGGGAAATGGCAGGAATATGAGGGGTGGCTAACACCCATGAATCCCTCCTGTCCCACAGCATCACCACGGGCACAGCCACTATGGCCCCGAGGCTCTGCCGTCCAAGAAGGACCAGGAGGAGGGAGTCATCGAGAAGCTCCAGAACGGGGACCTGGACCACATGATCCCACACATAACCAGCGAGATGGAGTGCAAGAACCCTTCTGGGGATGAGAAGGTTGTGGTGGGATCCCTCTCTGTACAGGTTAGTGCCTCTCCCCATGGGGAAAAAAATCAACCTGTCATGGAAAAGAGCAGTTTTGAAGCCCATTACTCCTGCCTGACAAAGTCCTCTGTGGGTGGTGGGAAGCAAATGGCTCAGGTTCAGCCTGGTGTGGGTTTAATGTGTGAAGGAGTGGGTTCTCCTGGCTGGTAGAAAGAGCGGAGATGCCTCCAGAGTGGCTGGATGCTGAGCCTGCCCTGTCAGGATGTTGCCACACCAGAAGGATGGGATGTCATCAAGAGGGACCTGGACAAGCTGGAGAAGTGGGGCTGTGAGAACCTCAGGAGGTTCAACAAGGCCAAGTGTAAGGTCCTACACCTGGGTTGGGGCAATCCCCGGTTTCAGCACACAATGGAGAATGATGTGATTGAGAGCAGCCCTGCAGAGAAGGACTTGGGGTGCTGGGGGATGAGAAGTTCGACACGAGCCAGCAATGTGCACTCGCAGCCCAGAAACCAACCGTGTCCTGGGCTGCATCCAAAGCAGTGTGGCCAGCAGGGCGAGGGAGGGGATTCTGCCCCTCTGTTCCTCTCTTGTGAGACTCATCTGGACGATTGTGTCCAGTTCTGGAATCCTCAGCATAAGAAGGAGATGGAGCTGTTGGAACAGGTCCAGAGGAGGCTACAAGGATGATCTGAGGGCTGGAGCACCTTCCCTACGAGGACAGGCTGAGAGAGTTGGAGTTGTTCAGCCTGGAGGAGAGAAGGCTCCAAGGAGACCTTCTAGCAACCTTCCAGTACCTGAAGGGGCTCCAAGAAAGCTGGGGAGAGGCTGTTCACAAAGGCTTGTGGTGGTAGGACGAGGGGGAACTGGTACAAACTGGAGAGGGGCACATTTAGATTAGACATAAGGAAGAATTTCTTCACCATGAGAGTGGGGAGGCCCTGGCCCACGTTGCCCAGGGAAGTGGTGGCTGCCCCATCCCTGGTGGTGTTCAAGACCAGGTTGGATGGGGCTTGGACCCCCTGATCCAGTGGGAGGCGTCCCTGCCCATGGCAGGGAGTTGGAATTGGATGATCTCTAAGGTCCCTTCCAACCCGAAATGTTCTATGATGTCATGGCAGGACCTGCAGGCCTCCCAGAGCGCGTGTTACTGGCTGAAGGAGGTGCGGTATTCCGACATTGGCACACTGGCATGGATGATCACCCTGAGCGACGGCCTCCACAACTTCATCGACGGGCTGGCCATTGGCGCCTCTTTCACCGTCTCTGTCTTCCAAGGGATCAGCACCTCTGTGGCCATCCTATGCGAGGAATTCCCGCATGAGTTGGGTATGTGAGTCCTTGGGGAAAGGCGCTGTGAGGGCTCTCGTGTCCACCCCAATCCCTGCCGCCTTCCTGGTCCTGCCCATGGTTTCGAGAGAGAAAGGCAAACGTGGGGTGCAATAAATGGTAACGATGGGGAGGGAAGGGTGTAAACTACACTGAGTAATGACAGCTCTAAAAATAACAAGGTAATATGATGTCTGAGGTTTAAATTTAGATGGAGACATCTGAAGAGGAAAAAAAGAACACCACCTCCTTGGTTTGGGAAGAGGGAGGTGGGCAGTGGTTTGGCTTGGAATGTCCGATTTCTGTGTGGTTGGCACTCGGCACCTGTGGCTGCAGAGAGCCTGTGCTTGACCTCATGCCAAAGCAGGCACTGAATACGGACTTCTTGGTGCTGTCATGAGGCTTTCACTCCCTCCTCATCCTCCTCATCCTCTTCTCTCATAGGGGACTTTGTCATCCTGCTGAATGCTGGGATGACCATCCGCCAAGCGCTCTTCTTCAACTTCATCTCCGCCTGCTGCTGCTACGTGGGCTTGGCTTTTGGAATCGTGGCCGGGAGCCACTTCTCTGCCAACTGGATCTTCGCTCTGGCTGGAGGGATGTTCCTGTACATCGCGCTGGCTGATATGGTAAAGGAGAAGCCCATTTGAAACCTTGTCAAGGGGTTTTTTTGGCCTAGGAAAAGCTCTGGCTTGCCCTTAGCCTGGAGGCAAAGCAGGCACGCAGAGCACACAGGAAGAGTTGCTCTGTCCCCCTGGCGTTCGGTTCTGCTTTCCTTTGCCTCCTGGGCTGACGGTGGGGTGACCTGGGAGGGTGAACGTTATCTGGGTTGGTGGGAAGCATTGTGGAAGGATGGAGATGCTCCTGTCTGTCACGGTTTAGCCCCAGCAGCCAAACGTGAGCAGTTGTGTTCCAGTTCCCTTCCTTCCCACACAGGGAAAGGGAAATGAGAGAAAAAGACTTGTGGGTTGGAAACTACGACTAAAACAGCTGCAATGAAACAATAATCATAATAATGAAAATACTATTAATAAGAAAATAATTAGATATATCTCAATATATAGAATTGCCCCCCCTCGATGACTGCATCACCACTGAAGATGCAGAGCAGGCACAGGGAAAGGTCCCAGGCTGGACTCAGGAACTGGATCCACGATCAGGGCATAAAGACAGACAAGGCCCTCCCTGGACATCTCCTTTCCGAGAGTCTGACCCTTGCAATCCCTCAGTTTTATCCTGAGTGTGACGTGTATGTGATGTGTATGGGACAGAATACTCCCATACACATCAGGTTGCGGTCACCTCTCCTGTAGGTGCCACCCTTTTCCTCTCCTTTCCCTCATGGCTCCACCAGCTCCAGGATGGCTTTGGTTTCTGTAGGAATAAGGACAAGCAGAGGCCTTTCTGCATCCCAGTGCCCCATGCAAGCACTGCTGAAACACCGAAACACGTGTGGTGAGCTGCTAGAAAATGGAGTTATTCAGAGAGGCTGAGCTGAAGGAAGAAATAGTGTCTGCTTCAGCTCTAATGCAAACGCTGAACCACACCGTCTCTCTCTCTTCCCCCTGCAGTTTCCTGAAATGAATGAGGTCAGCCGGGAGGATGAGCAGAATGGCAGTGCGCTCATCACCTTTGCCATCCAGAACGCGGGGCTGCTGACGGGCTTCACCATCATGGTGCTGCTCACCATGTACTCTGGCCAGATCCAGATCGGGTAGGACCCGCCCGACACACAGCCCTGCTCCAGTTTTTCTCTTTTGTTTTTTTGGGGGAAGGGGTATTTCTTTGTTTTTTCTTTCCTTTTTCTGCTGCAAGCATACGACGGTACCCGTGCAGGCACTGCCATCACACTACAGAAGAGGCGTTGCTTTTAAAGCTATTCCAGACTTCATTCTATTTGGGTTTAAGGCTGAGGGGAGCTTCATCCCCTTTGCTGTTGGACCGAACTGACTGGAGGGTCTCTTTCCAGTGTCATATCCCTTCTCTCCTCGCACCTCTTGGGGAGGATGGAGTTGAGAGACAGGAGCTCGTCTAGCCGTGGCACTCCCTTCCTTGTGCTCAGAGCGGTGTGATGGGATTTGCTGCTCTCCTGACCCCTTTGCGAGTTGTGTGATGGGAACAGACTGGGACAGACCCATCTCAGAGAGCTACGCACCTCCTAGAGGGCTGCGAGGAAGAGGAGGCTCAAGGAGCACAGCTCACAGTTTGAGCATCATCCTTGCTGTCTCTGGAGCCATGTCTGGTTTTGCTCCTGTTCTCTCCGGGTCCAGATGACACCCTTGGCAAGAGCAAGGCAAAGAGGATTTCTTTAAAGCACATCTGGGTGTCAGTGGTCGGAGCAAAGGACACTAAACCGCACCTCTTGCGGATTGAACTGACACATGGGCTGGGAGGAGGCGAGCAGGATGCCCTTACCTTCTTTAGATCCCTGCTGCTGTGTGGAGGGAGTGGGGAAAAAACCTCCTCCTTCTGTGAGAGCAGCCATGTGGCGATGCTGCTGAAAAGAGCGCAAATTGAGAGCTGGGATGGCAAGTCCTTTCCCGGCCATAGGCTCCCCAGACTGCGACCAAGCTCACGCCTGGGAACGGACACCTGGGAACAGACACCGATTCTTAAACACTGATGCTGCTGAGGGTTGGGGTGGGGTGGGAGGGAGCCATTTTTAACAAAATAGACTGTGAACCTCTTGAGGTTGCATGTTTCCAGCCTTAAGGAATAGTCAGAGAAGCGTGTTCCAGGCACTTTGCAGCTCTTCGTCTGGGCTGGCTTTCCCCAGATTCACTAGGTGAATTGACTTATTATCATATTGATAATGTTGCCCACCCCACCCATGCTCTTTGAGGTTCCCTTGCACCTCCTTTTACCCCCAGACCTGATCCTGCACCCATGGGTTTGTGGCCACAGTGGTAAGCAGGAGCTGATTTAGGCAGCTTACCCTAGTGGGGATGGAGATGAAGGAGTGGTGTGGATGGCTTTTGGTGGACGTGCTGGGGGGTGGCTTGTCCCTAAATGTCTTCCTTCGCTCCCTGGAAGTGGCTGTGAGGTGTGCTTTGGGATGATGGCCATCCTGACACTTCGGCTCTGTGCTGCTCAGCACTGGGTTTGGAGCTGAGGCTCCCCACACCTTCCACCCTTGGTGGAAAGGTACTTTTCCTGCCCATCCCAGGAGAGACAAGGGACCTCAAACCTTGGCAAAGCCTGGGGTAGGTTCAGCACCATCCGGTAGCATCGTACCCTGGTTTGATCACTGTCTGTACCTCACCATAGTTCCTACTTTGCCTTAGGTACCAGGTGGATGATGTTCCTTTTAGGCTCCTACCAGTTGTCCCTGAGTCCCTAGGTCTCTGTCTGTTGAGATGTGGCACTGCTGGGATTCTCATGGATCAGCACCTCTGCTCTCGGTGGCTTTGGCCAGGCCAGGCATCGACTTTGTCCCCGTGGCACCCATGAGGCTGTTGGCTTTGTCCCACATCCAGAAGGTTAAATATCAATATGTGGAGGAACAGGGAGAGCCTTCCTGGGAGCAACCCACAAATGCTATGCGGCTACTTGCTGGTGATGCCTTCAAGGAGACATGGGCTCGGCTTTATCTCGTGGGACAGAGCTGCCTCGAAGCAGCGTGGTCTGTCCTGGCTCAGGCACTGTGGCGCCTTGCAATCATCACCTTCTGCAGGTTGCTGCTGGTTTTTAGTAGTCGGGAGGAAAATGGCATTGGAAGATCCCTCTCCCTGCAGCTCACTGATGTGATGTGGAAAAGCTGAGTCCTCCAAAGGGCAAATGTGCCCTTGCAAGGAAGTTGTTTGGAAAACAGTGGTATTGCTGGCAGCTTTCCACAGGGCAGAGGGCAGCCAGAGCACTGCCAGGGTGACTCGTGGCTGGCAGGAGCGGCTCAAAAAAGCCTCCATGTTGGAGGCGACGCGGGGGAAATCTTGGAGTCTGTTTGCTGAGGACCATGCCTGGGAGGTCCCCCACGTCCCCAAGAGCTGGAAGCACGGAAAGGACTGATGTTTGGCTTCTTTGGAGCCAGTCCAGGCTCCTCAGAACATGGTGGGGGATGAGTTTGTTATCTTCTTATTTCAAGTTTAACCCTGTTTCTTGCCAACTGAGTCAACTTTGAGATATCTGAAATCAGAGATTTGGGGGAGGGGAGAGAAACAAGGCTCCTCGCAGAGAGGAACCCTCCGTTAGTGTCTCCAGAGGGAAAGATCTCCCTCCAGCCCTAGCTCAGGCAGGCTGGCATCTGCTGTTGTGACAGAAACGAGGAGGGAAAGCGCCCCAAATCAAGCTTGTGATGGGTTTTTCATCCATGTTTCCCTTCCTGTGTCTGGTTTGAAGCTCAAGTTCCATCTCAGTATTTCAATAACTCAGGTGTTGTTAGAGATACACGTTGAAACAAAGAACATAACTTATGTCACGTGAAGTGTAAAGTTATTTGTAAAATTCCATAAATAAAATATATTCTGTAATGACGGGAGGGGGTCCAGCAGCAGAATCCTCCCTGTGGCTGGGGCTGCTTGGGGTGTGAAGGGATGGGAGCTTCCCTGGTTCAAGATTTCTCCAAGGGGAAGGGTTTAAGCCAGGCTGGAAGCGCTGGGTGATGCAATCCTGCTTTTCCAGCCCTGATTTCCAGCACTGTGCAGTGCGGCACAGCTGACAGAAGATGGCACTGACAACCCCACCCTCCCTGCATGGCTCAGTGCTCCAAGAGTCTGAAAAAAGCCTTTTAATTCCATGGTTTTGATTTTTTTTAAATGCGTTTCCAAGCGTTGATGTTTGGCTGGAGGGAGGCTGAGGTTTTTGGAGCGTCTGTGGGATGGTATGTTCCTCTCTGGCTCACATGAGGGAGAAGCGTTATTTCTGTCCTTGCTTCCCCACCCTGCATTGGGGGAAGGAAAGAAAAAACACCCATGCTTTGCTTCTCTACTTCACTTTTCTTGCCTTTTTATATTCCCTTAGCCTCAAGCTGCCAGCTCCACGTGGCAAAGAAAATTTTTAGAAACCCTGTTGCAGCTAAGGAAAACAAATCTTGAAATTCTGTGGGGTTTTTTAGAAATGACAGCTATTCTTAATGAAGAAAGGGCACAGCAGCTGCCTGCCTTGCTCTCTTCTCCTCAGGGCTTCCAGAGGGGCTCAGGCTCTGATCCCAGCTTCAGGTGGGCTGGTTTTTTGCTGTAAAATTCTCGTGTTTTGATGAAAGCCTGTGCCCCTCAGTTCCTTGCCGCAGCAGGAAGACGAAAGGCAGACTGGCAGCTACAGACCAGCTCAGACCATTCTTCCTCTTTGCACTGGGAGTATTAAACATAGTATCACAGAGAAGTTTGGGCTGTGGGAGGGACCTCAGAGCCCACACAGGGACACCTCCCACTGGATCAACGGCTCCAAGCCCCATCCAACCTGGCCTTGAACACCTCCAGGGATGGGGCAGCCACCACTTCTCTGGGTTTTCTGGGAGGACTCTGCCTCCCTACCCTCACAGCAAAACATTTCTTCCTGAGATCTCCTCTCAGTCTCCCCTATTTCAGCTGAAAACCTAGATGTTTGAGGCCAGGATGGGGGTTGGAGCAACCTGATCCAGTGGGAGGCATCCCTGCCCACAGCAGGGGGTGCAACTGGATGGGCTTTGAGGTCCCTTCCAACCCAAACCATTCTGTGATTCAATGCCCAAGGAGCAGCTCACCCCTCTACACGTGCCCCTGTTGTGGCTTCCACTCCCGCTTCAGGGCCAGCAGGGAAAGCGGGAAGAAACAGCGAGTAAAAATAACCACACACAGTGCATGAGCTGGGAGAGCTGGGGTCGTTCAGCCTGGGGAAGAGAAGGCAGACCTTAGAGCACCTTCCAGGGCTGAAAGGGGCTCCAGGAAAGTTGGGGAGGGGCTCTGGATCAGGGAGGGCAGGGACAAGATGCAGGGAATGGGGTTTTCAGCTGAAAGTGGGGAGACTGAGATGAGATCTTAAGCAGGAATGTTTTGCTGTGAGGATGGGGAGGCCCTGGCCCAGGTTGCCCAGAGCAGTGGTGACTGCCTCATCCCTGGAGGTGTTGAAGGCCAGGTTGGATGGGGCTTGGAGCCCCTGATACAGTGGGAAATGTCCCTGTGCATGGCACGGGGTGGAACTGGATGAGCTTTGAGGTCCCTTCCAGCCCAAACCATTCTGTGATGCCATGAACCTCTCCTCTCAAACTCCAGTCGCTCTCCCCCGCCCCCCTTCACGAAGCACTCGTGGGGGGCGGAGCTTTCCCTCCCACGTGCTCACAGCACCCCCGCCATCTTGGTTCCCCCCCGTTTCCAAGATGGCGTCGTAACGGCCACCATGATAGGAAGGGCCGCGAGCGGGGCGGGGTCAGCGAAGCGAGGGAGGCTGAGCGTGGGGCAGGGTGTGCTCTTGCGCAGTTTGTAGGGGCCCATGCCGGCGGCGGGCGTGGGGAGGGGTCAGCGGGCACCGCGCGCGTGCGCTGGGCGGAGGAGGGCGTCATGCGCGCTGGCAGTGCGTGCTGAGCGGAGCTGGTATGATGCGCATGCGCGGCGCGCTTGGGGCGGTGCGTGCTCCTACGGGGCCGCCCGTGCTCTCGCCGTGGAACTGCGTATGCGCAGTGCGCGTGGGGGCAGCGAGTGCCCTGGGATATGGGAGTATGCATGCAGAATGCGCCGGAGGGAGATATAAGCTAGCCAGGCAGGGGGACTCCGCGCATGCGCAGTGTGGACGGGACGGACAGCGCGCCGCTCGAGGGTGTTCGCGCATGCGCGGGAAGGCGTTGCATGCTGGGCGGTGGGACTCCGTGCATGCGCGGTATGGCCAGGGCGCCCATGCAGTGGGCGGTGTGGGTGTCCCCTCGCGACGGGGGGAGGGGGGGCGGAGCATGCGCGGTGCGGAGTGTGAAGGGGGGCCGCGCGCGCGCAAACACACACACACACACACACACACGAACAGCTCCGCCGCTGCCGCCGTCCCCGGGGCTCGCAGCAGCGCCTCCCGCAGCCGCAGCGCCCGCCCCGCGCGCCCCCTCCTCTGCGACGCGGGGAGGAGGAGGGGGGGGGGCAGCCGGCCGAACCGCCACCATGTCCGGGCGAGGCCACGGGAAACTGCCCACCACGGAGCGCATCGTCAAGGGTGAGCGGGGAGGGGGGGACAACCCCCGAGGAGGAGGAGGCGGAAGAGGAAGCGGGGGGCGACGGGCACCCCTTGAGGAGGAGGAGGAGGGGAGGGGGGGCGGCGAGCGGCGACCCTTGAGGAGGAGGAGGAGGAAGGGGGGGTCGACCCTTGAGGAGGAGGAAGGGGGGGGCGGCGACCCTTGAGGAGGAGGAAGGGGGGGCGGGCGACCCTTGAGGAGGAGGAGGAAGGGGGGGCGGGCGACCCTTGAGGAGGAGGAGGAAGGGAGGGCGGGCGACCCTTGAGGAGGAGGAGGAAGGGAGGGGGCGACCCTTGAGGAGGAGGAAGGGGGGGGCGGCGACCCTTGAGGAGGAGGAAAGGGGGGCGCGACCCTTGAGGAGGAGGAAGGGCGGGGGGTGCAACCCCTGAGGAGGAGGAAGAAGTCGGGGGGGAGGGGGCAACCCCTGAGGACATGGAAGGCGGGGCGCCACTGGTGGGGAAGGGGGTTCAAGGAGGGAAGGGGTGTTGCTCTGAGGAGGGGAGGAGGCTCCACTGGGGGGAGAGGAGAGGGGGCTGGCAATGGAAGGAGGGGTTGGAGGAGTTCTGAAGGAGGAGGAGCCTTCTAAGGAGGAGGAAGGGGCTTCTGGAGGAGCGGGGGAGGGAGAAGCCCTTAGGAGGAGAGAGGTGTTCTGAGGAAGGGGGGGATCGCTGGGGGGGGCAACCCCTTAGGAGGAGGAGGGGACTGCTGGGGGAGGGGAGGCTGGTACTGGAGGAGGGGGAAGCGTTGGTTGAGAGGGCTGATATTGGGACACACACACACACACACATCTGGGTGAGGGAGGAGAGCCCTTAGGAGGAGGTGCCACTGATCGGGGGAGGGGGAGAATTGAACTGAGGGGAGGGGAACCCTGAGGAGAGGGGGTACCTTGGGGCAGGGGGGAGCTGATATTGAAGGGGGAAGCCCTCAATAAAGGCTGAGAGAACTCCGGGGGGGGGTGTGTCTGATTCCCCCTCCTGGATAAGGAGGGGATGGGAACCCCTGAGTGGGGGCACTTTTTAGGGGAGCTGGTATTGAAGAGGGGATCTGGGGGGGGCATCCTCTGGGGAGGAGAGGGGCTGGTATTGGATGGGGGAATCCCTCGATAATGGGAGGCACCCCTGGATGAGAGGAGGGGGAGACCCTGGTGGGGAAGGAACCCCTTAGTGAGGGAGGGCACCTTGAATGAGGAGGGGGCACCGCTGGGTGACAGGAGAGTGGTTTTAGTGGAGGAGCCCTGAGGGAGGGGGGAATGCATGAAGCTTGGGGGGGGGGGGGGGGTTGCCGTGAGGGTGGGCACCCCCTTTGCACTGTGGAGGAGATTGAGGGGCACCGTTGATTTTGGGGGAATCATCTCTGTTCTAAGGGGATCATTGGGGGGGCTGTTCTGTTTGTACACCCCTCTTCGAGGGAGGGGGGAGAAGAAGGGGCACCCCCTTTGCTATGTTAGAGGAGCTGGGGAGGCACCTTTGTTTTTTGGGAGAGCACCTCTGTTCTAAGGGGAACCTGAGGGGACAGCATTTTTGGCTCGGGGGGGGGGGGCACATTTGGTTTTGCAGGAAACATCATTATTCTAATGAGGGTGGGGGAGAACATTTTTGGCTTGGGAGACACCCCTGGTGTAAGAGGATGAGCAATCCTGCCCTCCCCCCCCCCCCCCCATTTCTGTGGTGCTGTGCAAGGATTGGGGAGTGCAGCGTGTGGGTGCCGGTGTCGGGGGTGTGTGTGTGTGTGTGTGTTTGATGGCGACACCCCCACCCCTGCAGGGCAACGGGAGGTGGGGTTGTTAGGTGGGAGGCAACATCCCTGCTGTGTTCCAGGGGATTCCGTGTCCTGGAAAGAACTGGGAGGCATGAGGTGCCAGCCCCTTTGTGCCCCCCACATCCTCACCCTACGACCTGGGTTGCCCAAAGTGGAAATGGGGCTGAACTGGCTTTGCTTTGCTCACCCCCCATGAGGATTAGGGGTTGGGAGCCCACCCTGCTTTTATCCCGGCCCCTCCTTGCCTGTCCTCTGTCTTTGCATCCCCCAGCCCTTTCTCACCCCCCACATCCCCTCCCCACATCTTGGGGTGCCCAGAGTGGAAATAGGGGGAAGGCTGACCTGGCTTTGCTTTGCTTTCCCCCCACCCCTGTGTGAACTGGGGGGGGGGGGTGAGCCCATCCCGACCCTTCCCTTCCTGTCCTCTCCATCTTTGCGTCCCTTAGCTCCTTCACAACCCCTACATCCCCTCCCCACAACTTGGAGTCCCCAAAGTGGAAATGGGGGGCGCTGACCTGGTTTTGCTTTGCTTCCCCCGCCCAGTGAGGATTAAGGGGGTCAGAGCCCACCCTGCCCTCATCCCTGCCTGCTCCTCTCCGTCTTTGCATCCCCAGAGCCCTGCTGGCTCTGTCTGTGCCCCGAGGCAGGTGCCAGCTGCCCCCCTCCTCCCCCGCCCCCCAGCACCCGTTATAGCAGGTCCTATTTTTGAACGAAGTGGTTAAATGAGGAGAGCAATATGTTAGCAGAGAGACTCTGGGATTAGGAGGAGGCTCTTGTGTGCTGTACATTTCGCTGCCCTAATTGATCCGGTGCCATTATCATCCACCGCGCGCCTTCTCTTGCTTCGTCTCCTGCTTAGCACCCACCGCTGTAGCAGACAGGTACTGAACTGGTCAAGTTACACAATCGTCCAGTTAATTAAAACCTCCTTGCCAGGATGTTTGGAACCGGTGCTGATGGAAACGAGGGCTTTCCCACGAATGGTTATAACGCACAGTGTGGCCGCTGGAGAGATGCACGCTGCCATCTCTGCCTTCTCCGTGCAAGTCCAAGTGATCTTTTAGCCTGATCACGCGTTGAGATCTTAATAACTGTGTTAATAATGTATAATAACCATTCCCGCAAACGAAGGGAGCGCAGCAGCTTGGGTGTGGAGGCTCCTCCAGCTTCGTTAGAGCTGGGTGTGGGGTTGTTTTCAGCGTGCGGCTCAAAATAAGGCTGGAAGGCTTGGGTTTGGGATCTTCCCCAGTGCCGCACGCGTGGTTTGTAGGTCTGTGAGCAGCTCTGGGGTGGCCGGTGCGTAAATCTCCTACTAAATCCCAGGCAGCTGCATGTGGTTTAGGTTGGCCTTGTTCGGGGAAGGTAATGTCAATGCAGCCATTATGATTCAGCTGAGTTGTCCCTACCCACACGCCATCCCTGCTGCTCGCGCTTCCAGAGCCTGGGAAAACCCTATCAGCAATCCTGTTGTTACCCATGCTGCGCAGGGGAGCTTGATGACCCTACCGCATACATTTGACTCCCGCTAATTTTGCTAATTAGTCTGTAGCCAGGTGAGGTGGAGGTTCGTGGTGTGGGCTGGAGCTGCTCGGGGCTCTGAGATTCCAAGAGCTGCAGGAACCTATCAAGAAGAGCATTTGATTTCCCCTAGGTATGCTTGGGATGCTGATTTGAGTGCCTCTCCATAAATCTGAGGAGGAACAGCTGCTTCTGTGGCGGTGATTATTGTTTAAAGGTGGTGACATTGTTCATGGTTATTAATAATTTAAACCTGGAGATAAAAGTTAATTTTCTTCAATTGGAAATGCCTACAATTAAGTAGGATCCGGAGTTTTAACTATGCCTAACCTATATATTTAGCTCTCTAGAGCCCTGCAGACGTGGTAGCTGTAATTATGCTTAGTCAGCAGAAATGCAGTGTTTCCATTTGCCTCAATTTTGTGCTTAAACTCATACTTGGGTAATTTCATGTTGATTATTAAAATGCCTAATTTGGGGCACGTCAGGAGTTGCTTTCTGTAGCCAGGTTCTACCAGCAGACAGATGTTAAAAGAGATCATTAATGTCCAAACCTGGTGCGCTCAGGGTGGCTATACTGGAATCTGGTTACCTAGGTCTGGTTATCCATGTTAGCCCAAAGACAGGCTGGAGTTAACAGATGGATGCACAGCGATGAATGACAGGTTTGGCAGGCAGGTGGGCACTGTCGTTGAATCCTGGCATGGTTTGGGTTGGAAGAGACCTCAAAGCCCATCCAGTTCCACCCCCTGCCATGGGCAGGGACACTTCCCACTGGATCAGGGGCCCCAAGCCCCATCCAGCCTGGCCTTCAACACCTCCAGGGATGGGGCAGCCACCACTGCTCTGGACAACCTGGGCCAGGGCCTCCTCACTCTCACAGGAGAACATTTCTCCCTAAGATCTCATCTCAATCTCCCCTCTTTCAGCTGAAAACCGTTCTCCCTCATCCTCTCCCTGCCCTCCCTGATCAAGAGCCCCTCTTCAGGTTTCCTGGAGCCCTTTCCATACTGGAAGGCTGCTTTGGGATACCACAGCGCCCCTGAAGCATGGAGATTCGATGCTTCAGCTCAAGACTCTGGCATGGTGGGTGAAAGAAAACGGGCAGAACTTTCCGTTGCAAAAAAAGGACCCTGCATGGTTCCACCTCTGGCAAACCACACCTGCAAGGTGTGACATCCTTAGGGAAGTGACAGCGTATCTGTGCGCTGTAAGGATATCTGTGCGCTGCGCGGAGCCTTTACTGAAGTACGAGCCTGTGGCTGTACAGTGGAAGGCAGTCCAGCTTGCTGCGTTTGAGGTTGCATCCATGGAAAACTCTTTAAAACCCCCCAAGGTTTTGATATTTGGATACCGGGCAGATAATCTAGAGCAATTTTCAGGTCGTGTGTTAAGTGTTGTAGCATCACAAAACGAGGAAAGAAGAGCAGCTGGGACCTGGTGCTCTCTTTTTGTGTTTGTCAGTGCAGTGTCCCTAGTCCAGTGCCATTCATCTGTGCCCACGCTCCATTTTGAGCACACAGAGCCACTGGTGGTTATGCTGGTAGTGGGAAAGCTGAGTCTGGTGCTGTGATCACACAGCTAAAGGTGTCCTGGAAGTGAGTAGCTTCTCCATGTTTGTGCTTTGCTGTCCTTTCCAAAGCACTTTGGCTTCTCCATACACTTTTCTGTGTGTCTAGTTTGTTTTTTCATGGCTGGAAGACGTTTGGAGTGTGTACGTGTGGGCTGCAGGATCCCTGATGTGATGCTGTCTTACACATCAGCTGCCTGGTTGGTGATGTGAACCTCGCAGATGTGTTACAGATCATCTGTTTCAGCCCTAGCTGAGGTTTCGGTGTGCAAAGGAGTGGTGGGGCAATCTGAGCATGCTTACCCCAGTGATATCTCCTACCACGTGCACGTTCGGCTTGGGTGAAGTCAACCTCCAACAGGAAACACTCGCTGAGCTGCTCCTCTTCCCTTTGTGCCTTTGTAGTGTGGAGGAGATGCCACTAGAGGCATGGAGTCAAATCCCACGGGATTTGTTCAGTGAGGCTTCCAGTGACTTTGGGCTCTGAGGAGTCCAAAACCAATGTTGGGTCAATAAATACAGTCTTCAGAGGGTTTGGAGAGCTTCCCCGCAATGCTGCCAAGGGGAAAGGCTCAGAGGGTGTGCGAGTTCATCCTCCTGGCTGGAGACACTTTCAGTTTGTGAGAGATCCCAAGCTTTCTTCCTACCTTTCTTTTAATATAAGCTCCTACTCCTGAAATAGAATCACAGAATCCCTAGGTTGGAAAAGACCTTTGAGA
Organism: Cuculus canorus; assembly: GCF_017976375.1. Lineage (NCBI taxonomy): Eukaryota > Metazoa > Chordata > Aves > Cuculiformes > Cuculidae > Cuculus > Cuculus canorus. The sequence goes on along the minus strand of NC_071426.1, from coordinate 68,429 downwards.
TCATCAAATCCAATGGTACCGGTCCACCACTAAATCATATCCCTAAACACTGGGGATGCAGCTGGATGGTTCAGCATTGGGCTTTCACCAGCTGCTGTGGGTTGGGAGCTGTAGGGAATGTTTCTAACGGAGCACGTTGATAGAGAAGTCAAAGCGGCTTTGTAAGTGCATACAAAGCAAAGGGAGGCTTAAGCAAATCTTAAATACGAGGCAAGTTGTGGCTGCTGAAAAGGAGAAATAGGTAGTATCACCACTGTGGCTGTTGTTTATTGGGTGGTTCTCTTCTCTAAGGCTTTGGTTGGTTTAATTTCGTAGTTAATAAATACTCGAGGAGGGGAAGATTGCTGCAAAACTGGCTAAAAATGGAAATAAAGGCCAAGGCTCCAAGACCTCAGCACGCCAGAGAAGTGCAAATGCCGTTGGAGTCAAGATGCGGCGATGGGATCTCTAAAAAGCAAGTTGTGTCATGGTCCAGCAACTCCTCTGGCCAGAGCTCAAGGAGATATTGGTGTGGAGAGCCCTTAGAGCATGAACCCCTGTAGGAGCTGCAGGAACCTGGGGTTTTGAGGCTCCTCTTCTGCGGTAAAGATGTTTTGTGGTTTGTAAATGGGCTGTGCTAAGAAAAGGGGCAGGGTTCTGGCTGCGCTGAGACTGGCTCTTGGCAGAATTGGTGCTGATTTGGCCACATCATGTGGCATTTCATCCAAAAATGAATCAGAAGTTAAATGCAGTGCTAAGCAGCACTTCTGCAGACATCTTCAGCTGTAATATGCTTCATGTAGCCCTCATCCGCTACAAAAAGAGCCCGGGGTGCCCTTTTTTTGTGTGTGAAACTTCCAGAGCCACACGTGCACAGCCTGTAGCTATAATAATTATATAGAACTATAATAACTAGATCACAGAGGTGCTCTGCTGCTGTGCTTATTAACAGAAATGCCACTGCTGGTGGCAAAACCTAAACCCCAGTGCTTGGGTACTTAAAGCTGCGATAAGGCGTTGGGGAAAGTAGATTGAGATGTCTATTTGATTTATTTCCTCCGAGAATAACACCAGATGCTTCAGATCGGCGCTGTATGTGGGGTAGAGGAGAAGGAAGGTCGTCCCTGCCTGAAGTCACAGAAACAGGGAATGATTTGAGTTGGAAGGGACCTCAAAGCCCATCCAGATCCAACCCCTGCCATAAGCAGGGACAACTTCCACTGGATCAGGAGCTCCAAGCTCCATCCAACCTGGCCTTCAACACTTCTAGGGATGGGGCAGCCACCACTGCTCTGGGCAACCTGGGCCAGGGCCTCCCCGCCCTCACAGCAAAACATTTCTTACTAAGATCTCAGTCTCCCCCCTTTCAGCTTAAAACCATTCCTTCTTGTCCTATCCCTGCCCTCCCTGATCAAGAACCCCTTTCCAACTTTCCTGGAGCCCCTTTCAGTCCTGGAAACTGCTCTAAGGTCTCGTCAGAGCCTTCTCTTCTCCAGGCTGAACAACCCCATCTCTCTCAGCCTGTTTTTCCATTTTCTGGCTCTCTGGATATCAGCCTGTGAAAGGTTAATCCCTTTCCCCCCGTTCAAGGCTGCTTGAGGGCCAGTTCCATAAGTGAACCTTGTATTAGTGAGTTACAGTGCTGAAATAGTGTTTTTCATTTAATAAAAGCAGGTGGGCTCGAGAGGAATCCATTTCCTCGCCCTGTAAGTATTTTGGTGCTCACTTGGCTGCATGGGCAGGAGAAGGCAGGCTGTTCCTTCGGAAGTAGGGCAGGGTGCTGTCTTAAAATAGCCATGAACGCTGGGCTGCTTGTGATGAAGGGAGCTATTTAGGTAAATCCTGGGGTCTTGGTGGGGGCAGAGCTGCCTGCTAATCTAAAGATACACCTTGAAGTCCTATATTTGGCCGGGATCCTTCCCAGCTTGGCTCATTTTCCAGGTGTTCAATCCCATGCGCTCCTTTGCAGATTGTGTTGGGATGGTGAGTGTGTTTACTAGATGTACAGAGCGTTAATGTCTTGGATGGTAATCGAATTAGACATCATTAAGCAGCGGGAGCGAGGGAACAGGCTACGTAAAGGCATCAGCATTATCCTATAATGCAAGACTTGGCTCTAAATGGCTCATGGAGAGGCTGATGGTGCCGAAGAGGCGTATGCCGATGACACTTGAGAGCCAGGTCAAGTGTACTGCGAAAACCCTTCAGGGCAAGGAGCTTGATGTGTAGGGGCAGTGGGAGGGATGGAGAGCAGCTCTGCACACAGAGCATCTCTGATTAGGATGGCACAGACCACAGGGAATGGTGAATGAAGGATGGGTGCTTCATGTGGGGCTTTTGACAGGCTGAGAGAGTTTGGGTTGTTCAGCCTGGAGAAGTTTCCAGGGAGACCTTGGAGCAGCTTCCAGGACTGAAAGGGGCTCCAGGATAGATGTGGAGAGGCTCTTGATCAGGGAGGGCACAGATAAGATGAGGAAGAATGGTTTTCAGCTGAAAGAGGGGAGATTGAGATGAGATCTTAGGCAGAAATGTTTTGTTCTGGGGGTGGGGAGGCCCTGGCCCAGGTTGCCCAGAGAAGCTGTGGCTGCCCCATCCCTGAAGGGGTACAAGGCCAGGCTGGATGGGGCTTAGAGCGACTGGATCCAGTGGGATCCATGGCAGGGGGTGGAACTGGATGGGCTTTGTGGTCCCTTTCAGCCCAAACCATTCCCTGATTCTAAGATTTTGCTGATGAGGAAAGGAAGTGTTGTGCTCTCTGAGCTTTTCAACCTCTGAAGGAAAACGCCACTGCTGTCTCTAGCTGCAGCATCTTCAGCTATGAAGCCGTAATAAGATCTCCCCGTGTCTCCATTAGGAGCAGAGGTGGATGCGAGTGTGTTGAGTAATGTGAGCTCCTCCAGCTGGGAGCCTGTATATGCTGTCATCGGAGGGCTTGTGGGGTTTCTCGCTCCAGAAGCTGACATCAGTCTCTTGGTTTCTGAGTGCTTCCCCTCCCTTTAGTGAATGTCTGCAGTGGTGGTGACTGTGAGACAGGATTTAAAGCACTTTCCCTGCTGCAAGCTGGACATAGTGAGAGTGTGCAAGGATCATCCCTGTCTTAAGACAAGTGGTTTGGGTTGAATTTCAGGCAAATGGGGAAGTGATGTCAACAGTGATCCCAGTAAAAGTCTTCGGTTCCCAAGCCTGTTTTAGAAAATGTTCCCTTTTATCAATTCCTGAGAGATGGCAAATGTGCTGAAACAGCTTCTCAAATGCAGTGGGAGTGTTGTCCCAAAGGTGATGTCTGAAATGTATATGGCAAAGTTTTCCTGGAGGAAGACCTGGAACAGCAGCATAAAGGTCTGGTTTTGTGGTTTCAGCAGTTACTGGAGGCTCTGGTCATTGAGCTCCATCCCTGGCACGTGGAGGTCTGTGAAGCTGCTCTGAAAGCGCTGCTACAACTTATTTAGCCCTTTTGTTTGGCTGGTTGCTCTGTAGGCTGAAGAAAAACTGTTCTAGGTGATCCCCAGTGTGGCTGCTGGCAAGATTTTAACTAGTTTGCAGCTCCCTTCTGCACCTCGATGTGCTTATAAGGTGATAAGTGGGTCCAAATATCGCACATCGGAGTTGGTACCTTGCGAAGAACGTTTAAATCCAGCAGGGGAGGGAGGAGATTTTCCCTCTCTGCTCTGCTCTGGTGAGACCCCACTTGGAGCCTTGTGTCCAGTTCTGGAGTCCCCAGCACAGGAAGGACATGGAGCTGTTGGAATGAGTCCAGAGGAGGCCACGGAGATGATCCGAGGACTGGAGCACATCCCATATGAGGACAGGCTGAGGGAGTTGGGGTTATTCAGCCTGGAGAAGAGAAGGCTCTGGGGAGGTCTTAGAGCAGCTTCCAGCACTGAAAGAGGCTCCAGGAAAGCTGGGGAGGGGCTCTTGATCAGGGAGGGCAGGGACAGGATAAGGGGGAAAGGTTTTCAGATGAAAGAGGGGAGATTGAGGTGAGATCTTGGGGAGAAATGTTTTGCTGTGAGGGTGGGGAGGCCCTGGCCCAGGTTGCCCAGAGCAGTGGTGGCTGCCCCATCCCTGGAGGTGTTGAAGGCCAGGTTGGATGGGACTTGGAGCAACTGGATCCAGTGGGATGGGTCCCTGCCCATGGCAGGGGGTGGCACTGGATAGGCTTTGAGGTCCCTTCCAGCCCAAACCATTCCCTGATTCTATGCTTGCCCACCTAGACACCCACAAGTCTATGGGGCCGGATGGCATCCACCCAAGAGTATTGAAGGAGCTGGCAGATGTCCTTTCCAAACCCCTTTCCATCATCTTCCAGTGGTCCTGGCTGACTGGGGAAGTTCCAGTAGACTGGAGGCTGGCTAATGTTGTGCCCATCTACAAGAAAGGTTGCAGGGAGGAACTACAGGCCTGTCAGTCTGACCTCAGTGCCGGGGAAAGTCATGGAACAGGTAATCTTGAGTGCTATCATGAAGTACATGCAAGGGAACTGGGTGATCAGCCCCAGTCAACGTGGGTTTACAAAAGGCAGATCTTGCCAAACTAACCTGATCGCCTTCTATGACAAAATGATTCGACTACTGGATGGGGGAAAGGCTGTGGATGTAGTCTTCTTGGACTTCGTAAAGCCTTTGACACAGTTTCTCACAGCATTCTGCTTCAGAAACTGTCTGCCTCTGGCCTGGATGGGCGCGCACTCTCCTGGGTTGAAAACTGGTTGGATGGCCGGGCCTAGAGAATGGTGGTAAATGGAGTAACTCCAGCTGGAGGCCAGTCACAAGTGGGGTTCCTCAGGGCTTGGTACTGGGTCCAGCCCTGTTCAATGTCTTTATCAATGACCTGGATGAAGGCATTGAGTGCACCCTCAGCAAGTTTGCGGATGACAGTAAGCTGGGTGGAAGTGTGGATCTGCTGGAGGGTAGGGAGGCTCTGCAAAGGGATCTGAACAGGCTGGACCTCTGGGGTGAGGCCAACGGCATGAGGTTCAACAGGGCCAAGTGCCGGGTCCTGCACTTGGGGCACAACAACCCTATGCAGTGCTACAGACTGGAGGAGGAGTGGCTGGAGAGCTGTACAGAGGGGAAGGACCTGGGAGTGTTGGTTGACAGCCAACTGAACATGAGCCAGCAGTGTGCCCAGGTGGCCAAGAAGGCCAATGGCATCTTGGCTTGTATCGGAAACAGTGTGACCAGCAGGTCCAGGGAGGTTATTCTCCCTCTGTACTCAGCACTGGTGAGACCGCACCTTCAGTACTGTGTTCAGTTCTGGGCCCCTCACCACAAGAAGGATGTTGAGGCTCTGGAGCGTGTCCAGAGAAGAGCAACAAAGCTGGTGAGGGGGCTGGAGAACAAGTCTTATGAGGAGCGGCTGAGAGAGCTGGGGTTGTTTAGCCTGGAGAAGAGGAGGCTGAGGGGAGACCATATTACTCTCTACAACTACCTGAAAGGAGGTTGTGGAGAGGAGGGAGCTGGGCTCTTTTCCCAAGTGACTGAGGACAGGACAAGGGGGAATGGCCTGAAGCTCCACCGGGGGGGTTCAGGCTGGATACCAGAAAAAAATTCTTCACGGAAAGAGTCATCGGGCACTGGAACAGGCTGCCTGGGGAGGTGGTCGAGTCACCTTCCCTGGAGGTGTTTAAGGAATGGGTTGATGAAGTGCTTAGGGACATGGTTTAAGGGTGTGTTAGGCATAGTTGGGCTCGATGATCCAGTGGGTCCTTTCCAACCTGGTGATTCTATGATTCTATGACAGTATTAAGCTAACGTAACCGATAGTGTTGAGCTGTGCGGGCAAATACAGATCTCTCATGCTGGAGTTTACACTCTGGTCAGGTTTTAATGGAATGGCAGCACCCTCACCCACAGCAAACCTGGCACCCTCCTCCTGGTAGGTCTGTTGATGGAACAGTCTCTTGGATCTCAGTGCTGAGCTTTAGTGAAAAGGAAGAGGCCAAGGTCTTCAGCAAACAGCAGCAGCTGCCTAGAAACATGGAGCTCACCGAGGGAGATGGGAGGGGATTCCTGGATGTCAGCAGGCAGGGAAATTCACCACCTGTTTCACAAGGTTCACAGACTGCCAGCATGTCCACTAATAGATCATTAATGCAAGAACAGCGGGGTCTTTGTGTCAAAGGCAAATCCCCCACCTGCTGGCAAGGAAAACCCAACCCTGGCAGTGCCAGTGGAGGGGGTGCTGGCTCCAATTTTAAACCTACTTGAAGTAGAGACAATTTGGCATATTGTGTGCTTTCAAGATGTCACTCGGAATGATGATGTAGGCATCAAACTGCTGCTCTGCATGGGAAACCTAAAGGAAATGCCACCCAGAAACGCATCTGCTGGAGTGCAGGCATGGTAGTGGAAGCAGACAGAGCCCAGCCTCAGGCCCTGGGAGATGAGACCGTTTCATGCACCCAGCAAAAGGTGGTCACGTCATCGATAAATGAGAATTTTGGAGCCTGTAGTCACCTCTGCAGGAACAAAACCAATTCACATGTCTCAGTTTCTCTTCCCATCTTATGCCTTATTGCTTCACGTTTACACTGGATCACCAGAGAGCCCCTCCCTACCTTTCCTGGAGCCCGTTTCAGTATTGGAAGCTGCTCTAAGGTCTCCTTGGAGCCTTCTCTTCTCCAGGCTGAACAACCCTGACTCTCTCAGCCTGTTCTCGTATGGGAGGTTGAGTGATCATTTTCTAGGAATGCTTTCCTGGAAAGTCTGTAGAGCTCAAGGGTCTCCAAAGAGACTTTTTTCTAGCTGGTATTGAGTATGTGCTCTCCTTGACAAAGATGTTGGCACAAAGGAGCTTGTGTTCCCGACAGAGGACACTGCTCCGGACAGATTGTCTCAATGACAATCCTAGGCAAATCCGCATCAGTGCTGGTCATTAAGAGAGACTTGCATGTAGCAGTGCAGGCACTGGAAATTTGATGGACCTTGCATGTAGGATTGTAATGTCTCCATTGTTCCTGAGGTGATTCAGCACCCACCAAGTGCAGTTTTGAGGCAGTCTCTGAGCTTCAGAGCGCTTTGGCAGGAGCACAACCAACACTGCAGCACGGATCTGGGTCTTGGTTGTGACTGAGGTTCAGCTTTGGCACTGGGACAGGAACCCCGGTGTCGAAGAGCTGATTGACACCGGCGAAGCTTTGTGGGCTGAGCGCTGGGCAGCAGATGTGCGGTGGCAGACTTAAGTCACCTCTGTTCTAATTAAATACTGCTGGTTTTAATTTTAATCTCAGACAGCTCTGTGAGGAGTGGAAGCAGCATGCCAGCTCCACCTCGTGGGGCAGCAGCCTGGCAAGGGGCCATTGGAGCCACCTCTGGGCTTGCCAGCCTTGACCACTGCTCTGTCGGCGAACCCTCCTTGAGGAGCTGCCATTTACTTTGGCAAAGGTGTCTCTTTATCTTTTGTGGTCCTATAACACCGTTTGCTGTCCATGCTGGCAGAAGAACACTAAAGATAAATTGTCCCCTGAACTTGGCGCTGGTGAGGTCACACCTTGAATCCTGGGTTCAGTTTGTTCCCCTCACTACAAGAAGGACATTGAGGGGCTGGAGAGCATCCAGAGAAGGGAATGGAGCTGAGGAAGGGGCTGGAGAAAAAGAATTCTGGGAGCAGCTGAGGGACTTGGGGCTGTTTAGCCTGGAGAAGAGAAGGCTGAGGGAGATCTCATCGCTCTCTGCAGCTCCTGGAAAGGAGGTTGTGGCGAGGTGAGTGCTGGGTTCTTCTCCCAGTTAACAAGTGAGGGGATGAGAGGAAACGGCCTCAAGTGGCACCAGGGGAGGTTTAGATTGGATATTGGGAAAAATTACTTACTGGAAAGGGTTCTCAAGCATTGGACTAGGCTTCCCAGGGCAGTGATGGAGTCTCCATCCCTGGAGGGGTTCAAAGAAAATGCAGACGTGGCAATTTGGGACAAGGTTTAGCAGGGATTGGGCTGACAGTTGAACTGGATGATCTTAGAGGTCTTTTCCAACCTTAATGATTCCATGATTCTATAATTATCTTCCATCCCAACTAAAGTTTTGGGAGTCCCTGAGCACAGTCCAGGTAGCCATAAGGTTTTACAGGCTGCAGAGCTTCTGAAATGCCTGGGTGGACTTGAATTTAGGTGGCTTTTCTGGTTTTCTAGCTCGTTGGCCTTGCATTTAGCATTTCTGTGGGAGCTCTAAGCATGGCCTGGGTTGTGCTCGTTTGGCACGCATTCTGCTGTTATTTGTGTTTTGATGCATGGGGCTGTCACTTGCTTTATTTTGGGTTAAATGCACCTGGCTTGTGTGTAGAAAATGTGTGCCAGGTTCTTGTAACTGAGAACTAACGTGGCCTCAAAATTTAGGTGTTACTCCTTGAATGACTGAAAGGTTCTTGGTAAGGCAAAACCAGATTTGCTGATGAAAATGGTTCATGTGATTATTCTTTCTTGGTTTCACTCAACTCTGGTTTCATGCTGAGCATGCTTCTTGCCCCTTCGAAGAAATCACTCAGCTTGGTAGAATTCAACGTACAATACAGGTATTTTTAGGGATATTGTGAGGAGATATTCTGGGTGTCCTGCACAAAGGCATCCGGCTCAGGGTAAGGAGCGGAGCAAGCTCTCTGAACTGGTTGCATGCTGAGAGCAGGCTTTGGCTTTGACCAGTTTTGGATAAAACAGGGTTATGAACTGTGTTTAACACTTCTCTGTATTAGAAGGAGCAAAATGGATGATAAAGAGACCCAAAGCCTTGTGTGCCAGATGTTAAAAGGGATGGAGTGTGTGATGGGTCTGGTTGATGCTCGATGCTGTGTGCAGGGCTGTGTCCTCCTGCGAACCTTCCATGGGCAGGGACACCTCCCACTGGATCAGGAGCTCCGAGCCCCATTCGGCCTGGCCTTCAATACCTCCAGGGATGGGGCAGCCACCACTGCTCTGGGCAACCTGGGCCAGAGCCTCCCCACCCTCACAGCAAAACATTTCTCCCCAAGATCTCATCTCAATCTCCCCTCTTTCAGCTGAAAATTGTTCTCCCTCGTCCTCTTCACTGCCCTCCGTGATCCAGAGCCGCTCCCCAGCTTTCCTGGAGCCCCTTTCAGTGCTGGAAGCTGCTCTAAGACCTCCCCAGAGCCTTCTCTTCTCCAGGCTGAACAACCCCAACTCTCTCATAATGGAGCGTGTTTAATGCTGGCTGGTTTTTGGACTGGAAGCCCCAGCATGAGGGAACACCACCTTTCCTTTAGAAGCCCAAACACTCAGGCAACAAACTGCGTTTTGGCTGTAGCTGCCACTTCAGGCAACCAGCGCTTGCTCCTTTTTCAGTCATGAACCTCGCGCTGTTGCTTTGTGCAGTCATCTGAGGGACTCTCAAATATATAAACAATAATTTGAGAATCGCTTTGTTTTCTCTTCCATGGTGCTGGCTCTTTCGGGAGGTGTGGACGGGTCAGCCTGGCTCTTTTGCTGCTTCTGCCTCCAGTCATGAGAGGAGGAAGGAAAAATGGACCTTTGCTTGCATTCAACCACCCTCTAACATAGATGTGTGATAGATTATGTGATCTGACCCAATCCGTGTTGGAAGAGTCGTGGGAAGCTTGATAGGGACATGGCTTAAGTATGGATGTAGAACTTTACTGTTCCTGCACATCAGGAATCCCCAGAAAGGGGGGAACAAGCCAAGCGTGCACATAAATCCTGGAGGAATGTGTTCTTGTTGTGCTGAGGGGCAAATGAACAGGCTGTGAGCACTTCAGTTTCGTAGTGGTGGTGGTGGAGAAGCAGCTTTTTGTCAGATCCTCTTGTCCTGGACTATCCATGTCCCCTTGAAGTGTTGCACATGCTCACTTGCAAATAAAACCTGTGTTAATTTTGCAGCACATAGAACCATGGAATCGTTAAGGTTGGAAAGGACCTCCAGGCTCATCCAGTCCAACCATCAGCCCAACCCCACTATGCACACTAAATTATGTCTCAAAGTGCCACCTCTGCACGTTCTTTGAACCCCTCCAGGGATGGAGACTTCACCACTGCCCTGGGCAGCCTGGTCCAGTGCTTCACCACTTTCTCAGGAAAGGAATTTTTCTTAATATCCAATCTTCTCCAAGATGGGAGTCTTGCCTTGTCCTCTAGCAGAGATCTCTGTCCTCTGAATTTTACTGAAGTCCAAGTCCCACACCTAAATATTTCACCATTTTAACCAGACTGGGTGCAAGGGAAGATGGTGCGAAGATGACAACCCTTGCTGCTCACCTGTAGGGAATGTTTTGTCCTTCATTTTCATTAATTGCTGTCCGTGGGCTGTGCAAGGAAAGAGACTGAGCATAGCACACTGTATCTTTGTGCAATGCCGTGAGCCATCGTGGTTTTTTTGTGAGCTAAGGAGTTATATCCCCATTTTACAGGAGCAGGAAGCGTTCAAGACTCTTCCACCCTTCTCAGTGTCTTGAGGGTTTGGGATCTTGGATCTGTGTTTGCTCTGACAGCCGTGCCAGTGCTGGCTGCAGGAGGAGCCCCATTTCTCATGCAGACGTTGGTCACTGACAGAACTGAGTGTTAATGAGGATGAAATTCATATCTTTAATAAAACTGGATGTTTATGTTAGGATAACGGCTTGCACAGAGTTGACCGAAGCCCTTACACGAGTTCTGCCAACTAACAGGATTACTTGCTTTGATGATGCTAATTACTTAAGGACTCATCCTCATTCCCTGCTGCACAAGGGAAGCAGCAGCATCGCTGAGGCTTAGTCCATGCATCTGGACTGTGGAAGATGGTTGAGGTGCTCAACAGCACCAGTGATGCTCCAAACCAACTTGGGGAGCTGGGAAGAATTTTTTGGAGTGGGTCATCAAGAAGCATAGGGAGAAAACTGATGATGCGGAGCTTTCGTTTGCCTAGGGCGAGATCTTTTTGTATGTGTGCATCTCCAGGATGGTGCTGCTCTCTCCAGCATCTCTGGAGCAGGTTTTCCTCCCTGCAGCTTGACTGCCAGACGGGCACAGCAAAGGAGAAGCCATTTCCTCATCATGCCTAGCTCCTTGTGGGAGTGGAGCTGTGCAAAGCCAGCTTACATAAAACTTCTTGGCTGCTCACATCGGCGTAGCCTCATATTTTATCTTGCATAACTCTGCTTGCTGGGGCTACCAAGCAAAGGCAAAGCCAACCATGCCAGGAGCTTCTCGTGGATCTCTTTGGAACTCTGTGATGGGCAGTGCTGCTTTTGTAGTCACATGGAATCTCCACTAAGCTTTCTATCCCAGTCCAGTTGCTATCCCTTTACTTTTTTAGGGTGGCTCTGGAGTCAATGGCCGTGTTTGAGGGCTTGGAACGGTGAAGGAATATGGACCTGAATGGTTCTTATTTCTCTGTTCTCTTCCTTTTAAATCATTTGACCTTCAAGTGCGCTCTCACTCCATTTGGAGTCAGATGGCAGATGCTAGGACAACTGCCCAGTTTGTGGAAGTGCTTACAAATCCTTTTCCAGTCACTTTATGGCAGTGAGTCCCAAACATCCCTTGCCCTGAGTCCCGTGCCCGCGTTTCCACCCGACACCTTTTCGTTGTTCCAGCTGAACCAGTTTGTATCAGCCCTGCAGCTTCTGTCTGCCTCCTTCTGCAGCGCAAACACTGCCATCCTAACACAGATCCAGAGTCTGGGAGGGATAAAATATGTGAAATGCTGAGTTTTTCATCAGTTATGAGAGGGGTCAGGTTTTTTTTTTTTCCTTTGGGATGTAGGGATGAGCTGTATATGCAGCAAAAAAGTGTTGCCCAGCCTGTGCTGGAATAAGCACGGGTCTTGCTTAAACCTCTTTAATTGGCAGCCCTGTGGGGAAGGTGCTGCATGTGCCCTGGACCATTCAAGGCATGCGGGGCGTTTAGCGATTACCCAGCGGAGCAGAGCTTGCAAAGCAACCTATGAAAGAGGGGTACTGGCTCCTCTCTCATTAGATCCGCTCCTGCTTGTCTCTGTCCTACATTCCACTTTGTTTGAAAATTGATGTTCAGCTGCAAAGGAATCTCTTGTGCTGCCTCGCTGCTTTTTCTCCCTGCCTCCTGGGTTTCCAAGCTAAATAGCTGCTTTATTTGCATTTAAAAGAGATCCGTTCCATTACTGTTAGGCACTGCATTATTTGACCAGCGCTATCCTTTCCCCTGTTAAATCCACCATGGTTTGCTGTATGGGATCATAGAGTCATAGAATGGTTTGGGTTGGAAGGAACCTCAAAGCCTATCAAGTAACGATCCAGTGAGAGACATCTCACTGGATCGTTACTTGATAGGCTTTGAGGTTCCTTCAGTGAGATGTCTCTCACTGGATCAGATTGCCCTCACCAAGTGTTGGGTAAGGACGTCCACTCTGTTTGCTGAGCCAGCAGTCTGTGCTTGCAGCCGAGCAAGCCAACTGTCCTGGACTGCATCCAGAGAGGTGGGACCAGCAGGCAAGGGAGGGGATTCTGCCCCTCTGCTTTGCTCTGGTGAGACTCCACCTGGACTCTGTGTCCAGATCTGGAGTCCTCAGCACAGGAAGGACACAGAGCTGTTGGAGCGACTCCAGAGGAGGCCACGGAGATGGTGCGAGGGCTGGAGAACCTTCTGTACGCAGAAAGGCTGAGAGAGCTGGGGTTGTTCAGCCTGGAGAAGGGAAGGCTGCGGGAAAACCTCAGAGCAGCTTCCAGTATTGAAAGGGGGTCCAGGAAAGCTGTAAAGACAGCTTCTGCTGTAGGGTCTGTGTGATTTACTGATAAGTGAGTATTGTATATGTTGGTCCTCCTACTGCAGTCACCAGTTCCTGGGAACCAGCATGGTTTTCTCTTGCTTTTGCTGATACATGCATGCGGTCTTGGTTTATTGCAGCGTGAGGGTGACAACTTTCCCCGCCCTGAATTAGGAATCAGCTTTGGTGCCTGTGTCTGGGAATGTGGCATTTAGTCTGGCGTTTTAAATGGGCTGAGTGGCGTATGTGGTTGCTTTGGCAGCATTGCTTTTCTTCTATGGGATTTGAGAGCATAATTTCAGTGAAAGCATGTTCCTGAGTGTTTGCTCGTCTCGAGGCTTGGAACGAAAGCCTCCTGCTGCAAAGACTTTTAATTCTTTTTTTCCCTCCTCCAAAAAGATGCGTCACTAACTTCTTCACTTCCCTTTGCAGCTGTCCCGTTCCCTCCCACGCAGCGGCTCACTCTGAAGGAGGTGTTTGAGGATGGGAAGCCTAGGCTTGATGTCTTGAAGAGCCACTTGGTAAAGGAAGGGCGTCTGGAAGAAGATGCGGCACTGAAGATCATCAACGATGGGGCTGCTATCCTTAGGCATGAGAAGACAATGATTGAAGTAGAGGCTCCGATCACAGGTCAGTGAGCTTTGTGCAGCTGGAATCCTGATTAAGGGCCGTTTGGGAAATACAAGCAGGTTTTCTGCTGTGTCCTTTCCATCCACAAGGTTTTTAAATGGCCTGAACTTCCAGAGGAGAAGATTTAGCCAGTGTAGATCAAGTACAGCTTTGCAGGAGCTGGATCTACAGCAGAAGTGGCTTGGGTCAGAGCGCAGCCGTGCGATGTTCCTTGTTGCTGTTGTGACGTTTCTTTTCTTAGCATGTAATTCTGACTCTCTTTTGTGCTGTTCTTCCTCCACTAGTGTGCGGTGACATTCATGGGCAGTTTTTTGACCTGATGAAGTTGTTTGAAGTTGGAGGATCACCCAATAACACCCGCTACCTCTTCCTGGGAGACTACGTGGACAGAGGCTACTTCAGTATAGAGGTGACAAATAAAAGTTGAACCTGGGGGTGCTAGTACTAAACTAACCGACAGCGTTAAACTAAATTAATGGATAGTGTTAGACTAAACTAACCAGGGACATCTTCTAGCAGCCTTCCAGTACCTAAAGGGGGTGCAGGAAAGCTGGGGAGGCCAGCAGAGGGAGGAGAAGACACATCAAGTAAAAATAATCCCCCCACTCCACCCTTCTGGCAGCGCAGATTGAGAAATTGTGCTGCGTTCACACAGTCCAACAGCTTGTGTGGAAGCACAGAGAAGCATTCAAGGACATGGAGCTGCTGGACCAAATCCAGAGGAGGCCACAAAGATGATCTGAGAGCTGCAGCACTCCCCATACGAGGATGGGCTGAGAGAGTTGGGATTGTTCAGCCTGGAGAAGAGAAGGCTCCGGGAGGCCTTAGAGCAACTTCCAGTACTGAAAAGGGCTCCAGGAAAGCTGGGGAGGGGCTCTTGATCAGGGGGGACAGGGACAGGATGAGGGGGAACGGTTTTAGGCTCAAAAAGGGGAGATTGAGATGAGATCTTAGGGAGAAATGTTTTGCTGTGAGGGTGGGGAGGCTCTGGCCCAGGTTGCCCAGAGCAGTGGTGGCTGCCCCATCCCTGGAGGTGTTGAAGGCCAGGCCGAATGGGGCTTGGAGCCCCTAATCCAGTGGGAGGTGTCCCTGCTTATGGCAGGGGGTGGCACTGGCTGGGCTTTGAGGTCCCTTCCAACCCAAACCATTCTGCGATTCTATGACAGTATTAAGCTAAAGTAACCCAACAGTACTGAACTGAGTGAGCAAATACAGATCTCTCGTGCTGGAGTTTACACTCTAATCAGGTTTTATGGAATGAAAATCACATTGTATATGATTTTGGCGAAAAAGTAGTGTGACAATTTTGAATTGGGTCCTCAGCCAGTGGCAGAGTTAAGCAGCAGCGCTGGAGTTAATGTCTAAATTCTGGCTTTTGAACTCGAGTTTTAATGTAGCTGTCAGTCAGGAGAACAATATGGAGACCTGATTGTATCTTGCAGGCAACAGCATCCTACCAGGCAGTGGGAAGCAAATACTGAGTCACTGCTTCCCTGCCGTCCTCCTGAAAGCATCAATGCCAGCGCCAGGGTCAGGAGAAAGGAGCAATAAATCACCTGGGCTGTTCTACACCTCACTGCGACTCCGGAGTTTAGTGCTGAGGCATTTAATTGTGTTGTCTTGCCATGCTTATGCCCCTGTGATGATCACAGTAACGCTGTCACCTTACAGAGCTCAGCCAAACACCTGGCGCCGTGTTAAGGATTTTGCAGCTCTGTGGGATGCCACTGACCAAGTATTAGGTAACGCTGCGAGCTGGTGGCCTTAGAGGGCAACGCAATCGACGGGTTCCCGTGGCTGCTGCAGGCTCATTAAAGACCTGGGAGCATCAGAGCACAATGGGAAAGCTGTTAGCGATGCCATAAATCCCAAGGGATTGCAGCCTGCCGGTTTTGCAGAGGCAGAGCCGGGTGGGAAAGGACTGCTTCTTCCAGTTGGAGGCAACATCATGGGGGCATTTGGAGAAACAAGGGCATGAAAGGTGGCAAAACTAGCCTGGAATAACAGAGTAAGCTGTTTCTCTTTGAAGAGGGAGGGTACAGAAATCTTTCTCAGTCAAATTTTGGAGAGTAACTCTCACAGACAGCAATGAAGGTGGATCAGGGAAGCGTTTCTTTGAAGGATTCTGTAGAGGGTTTAGGGGAGGGTACAACTTGTGCTTTAGCAATGTTCTGGCTCACTGCCAGCCTCGTGCTCTGTGCATTCCTCAATGCTGACAGTGAGTGAGCCAAGGTGTGATGACGAGCAGTTTCCAGGGTAGCGGGGATGGATGCTGGAAAGGTGGGGTTGCAGCTGTTGGGATTTCTGGTGATGCTGGCAGGAGGAGCCGTGTAACCCCTGGGGAGGAAGGGGAAGAACAGACATCTGACCGCTTGTTGAAATGGTTTGGCTTGTGTATTGGGTTTGTGGTGAATTTACCTGGAAAAGAGATTATATTATAGCACAGAAAGCTCTTTCTGAGTTCAGGGTTGGGATTTTTTGGATATTAACCAAGAAACCTTCAGGAGTTGTACCCTGCATGAATTTTACAGGTCTGGGGGGTGAAGTGCTTCTCCAAGTCTTTGCTCTCACCCTGTGATTGATCCGATGCAGGGATTTTACTCCGAAACCCACACAAGTGAGTGCTGCAGTTGGAGATCAGTGCCTTCGTCTCTCCGTGCTGGGATACTATGGAAGAGTTCCAGGGGGAGGGATGATGAGTCTGCCTTGGAGAAGAGAGATGGTGGGAAGAGGAGGAGGTTTTTGAGGAAGGTCTGAAAATCATAGGTAAACCTCAACAGGTCTCCTTTTTGTCCTGACTTTGTGACCCAGGACCTGGGCAAGGGCTCAAGAGCCTTGAGGCGATAGGTTTTTGTCAGTTCAGAGCAGGAAGTTTATATTTTATGCTGCTTTTGACCTTCCTCCCTCCTTTTTGCCCCTGGATCTGCAGAGGGGAAGCCATGGAGTGCTCCGTTACCCCACAGAGCATTGATCTCTCACGAATCAGAGTGGGCTTTGATTAGTGCACACGGGGGCTGCTCCAAATGTCTCTGGTAAAGCAGAATCCAGAAGATTTGATTCCCGTGTTCCTATTGATGTGTGCCTCTTCTCTCCACCTACTGCCAATGTGTTCTAAGAGATTCTCACCTGCGTGTGCAGAAACCAGTTTCTATAGCAAAGTAACAGACGATTTGGAGCCAGCGTGGAGGATTGCTACAAGCATAACACCACCAATTGGGTTTCTGTGTAGTATTTCATAGATCATGGAGTGGTTTGGGTTGGAAGGGACATGAAAGCCCATCCAGCTCCACTCCCTGCCATGGGCAGGGAAACCTCCCACTGGATCAAGTTGCTCCAAGCCCCACCCAACCTGGCCTGTGGGGTTGAATTCCAGGTTAGACACGGCCGGGTACCTTACAGCTCCTTGGGGTTGCAGAGATCCCTGCATGCATCTGGAATGACCAACGCAGAGCTTACCTTGCAGGTTCAGTGCTTGAACCTGCAGTATCCGAAATGTCGGTGCTGGAAGCTAGTTCAGAACTGGTTTATGTTGGTTCTGGAGGTTGTTTCTGTGCCACAGCAGCTTGTTCCCAGAGATCTGTACACCACCTCAGCAACGTTACTAGGTGTAAAAGTGTTGACAAACTTGATGGCTCAGGTTCTCAACTTGTGTGCCGTTCCTGTAGTGTGTCACTCTGAAGGGTAAGCTCTTATTAGAGATCTTTAATCCAGATCTTCCAGCTTGCTTTTGTTCCAGGTTGTCCTTTCAGCACTGAAAATCAACAAGGGAGATGTGATAACAATTCCATGCTAGGTACAGCAGATTTTGCTGTTGGCTTGATGACAGAGGAGCTGACTGTTCCGCTTGCTTTCTGACTGTTTTCTTCACATAGGCTTTTTGGAAAGCCACCAAGAAATATCTCTGGTGAAAATGGTTCTTTTGGGTTGACTTTGGTCTGTACCCTCATCAAAGACGATCCTTTTACGGGTGTTTCTGCTCAAACAGGGGGTGCGGAAAGGCCTCTTCAAAGCACAGAGGCTTTGCTAAGCTCGTTTTTTGGCTTGGCTTTTCCTGTTTTGAACTTGAACTTCATGTGACTGTAGCGTAAGCAGAAAAGCAGAACAAGGGGGAAGTCAGTGGGGAAGATCAGGCTTAATATTTCAGATATTTAGTGTGCTTGATAAAATATCTAGTAAGCGGCTGGCTGTTACGCTGGTGGTTTCGATTGCAGTGGGGCATCATAGAAT
This sequence comes from Cuculus canorus, assembly GCF_017976375.1. NCBI lineage: Eukaryota > Metazoa > Chordata > Aves > Cuculiformes > Cuculidae > Cuculus > Cuculus canorus. Next base: position 50,910 of record NC_071426.1, on the reverse strand, counting down.
GGTTTGGGTTGGAAGGGACCTCAAACCCATCCAGGTCCACCCCCTGCCATGGGCAGGGACACCTTCCACTGGATCAGGGGCTCCAAGCCCTATCCAACCTGGCCTTCAACACCTCCAGGGATAGGGCAGCCACCACTGTTCTGGGCAACCTGGGCCAGGGCCTCCCCACGCTCAGAGCAAAACATTTCTTCCCAAGATCTCATCTAGATCTCCCCTCTTTCAGCTGAAACCCATTCCCCTCAGCCCCTCCCCAGCTCTCCTGGAGCCCCTTTCAGCACTGGAAGCTGCTCTAAGGTCTCCCTTAAGGCTCTCTAAGAGCCTTCTCTTCTCCAGGCTGAACAGCCCTAACTCTCTCAGCCTGGCCTCGTATAGGAGGTTCTCCAGCCCATGCAACACCTCTGTGGCCTCGTCTGGATCCGTTCAACAGTTCCCTGTCCTTCTTATGTGGGGTATAACATCTTGCCATGCAGCCCGTTCTGCTCTGCTGCTCTAAAATTGGTGCTTTTCACTTTTAATTTCTTGCTGGAAAGGGGAAAAAAAATCTGCCACCACCCAGCCCAGAGCCGATTTCAGTTGAACGCGATCTCATTTGTCACTTCTCCAAGTCAGGCCTAATATAGAGAAATGCTCTGTGTGGCTTTCCCCTGCTGGCGATGTTGGCCAAGATAAGATCTGCTGCCGATTATGGAGCTGGGTTTCTATCAGGGTTCTACTCTGAATTCAGCTCTGTTGGGTGTCTTCCCAGAAACACTTAGTGAAGTCTACGGATGATTACTGCCCTATAAAAGGGTTTTATTACACGTCATCTCCTCCTTCCCTTTCCTGCAGTGCGTGCTGTATTTATGGAGTTTAAAGATAAATCATCCCAAAACGTTGTTCCTCCTCCGAGGAAACCATGAGTGCAGGCACCTCACAGAATATTTCACCTTTAAGCAGGAATGTAAGTATCACAGGGTAAGGATTTACACGTATTAATGTGTGGAGAGCGGGAGTGGGTCTTCATTCTTGGGCCTTGTGAGCGCTATCCGTTAACTCTGGAGCTGTAAAAACCTGTTGTCTTTTTTTTTTTCCTGTGTGTTTTGCTTTTGTCTCTTCTCGTGCTTAAAAAAAAAACCCAAATATGTAAGTCCTGTAAAGCGCTGAGTCCTTATGGTTACAAAGAACGAGCGAGGATGGAAGAAACCCAAACACATCTTCATTCTCTGGCTGATGAGCTGGTTGCACGCACTGCCCCCTTGCCTGACTTTCAGGCCCAACAACATATAATTACTGCCAAACGACCTTCAGCTCCAGATTGTGCAGCTGGGATCAGTGATTAGAATTGGAAGCAAATAAAGGATTTGCTCCTCGGTGTTTGTGCTGGGGAGAATCATTACCTTTAAGATCATTTTAGTCGAGTTAAACATAGTTTAGTGTGGCATTTACATATTTTTTAAACCAATGATGATGAAAGGTTGGGGGATGACTCCTCTTCCCTAAGGATGATCGTCATTCCTCTGAGTGATAAAGGAGGTAGGCACCAGCAGCTTGCGGCTCTCTGGTTGGGAATAGTTGCTCAAGGAATGGTTATGGGCAAGGCACCAGTCCTGTCATTAGCCCTTCAGCTCTGGGTGCTGCCAGACAGAGTGAGGTGAGAAATGAGTTGGAAAACACCCGCCAGGTCTCTGCTGAATGCTGTAGTCATCAGACGGTGGTGGATGAGCTCCTGTTGAGCTGGGCTCAATTTGAACCAGAGAGCTAGAGGTGATGAGGTGTTTTTCCATTTGGAAAACAGAAGATACTGCCTTTTGACTTCCTGTATCATAGCGTGCAGCTGAAAAAAAACTGTTGGTATCTCTGAAATAAAGGTAAACTCTCCATTCGTGCACTCTTTTGCTTGACAAAACAAAGAGAGACCTGTTTTATCACAGAACAGTGCTTTCTGGAAAGTGTGGCTCTGTTAACATAGCGCTGCCCTGCAAAGGGGCTGCAGGTGCACAATGACACATGCTTGAAGTGCGATGATCGCTGCTTCTGGTCTCTTTTCTCACGGGAAGCATTGAGAGGTATTTCTGAACATACTCGGAGGCTTGGTGTATAAGCTAAGCTGCTTTCGGAAAGGCCCTGGTGTCTCCGTTTAATGTATTGAGACATCCTCCTCACCTCTAAGATGAAGCATCCAGCAGAGGCTGTGATCACTTGAAAGGCCCTCGTATAACTGTAGGCACCTTGGGCAAATTCTGACTCAAAGAGCTTGTGTCCAGCCGAAAAAGGCAGTTCTTATCTTAAATGACTGTGATATTGCTGTGCCAAATTAAACGACTGCTGCAGTTCCCGGTATATAATCTGAGGCACTGAATCTAGAGGTGCAGCGTGAACACAGGAGACTGATGGGATGGCTTTATTAGTTTGCTGTTACAGTGCCAAGCCTCTTTTCCATGTTCATCTTAGTGCAGGTCTCTTAGAAAATAGCTTGTAGGCAGATTAATATTCTTGTCCATGTCCGGGTTACCGTGAAGCCTTTTTATCTTTCATGTCCAACAAGTATTTTTGAAGTCAGTGTTTTCACTAATAGATGGGTGCAAAGGTTGACTCGATGGGCCATAGATGTAGAGTTTCCATATCACTTCAGGAGCCAGTCTCCTTGAACTTATTTATGAGCACTTTGGTTGATCAAAGCTTTGCTTAATGCCGCTTATGTCATGTAGGTTTGGATGCCTGAATGACTGTCACTGAAAAGATTAAAAAGCCAAAGCTCTGCTTTCAGCCCAATCAGTCTTTGTTGTGTCAATGAATTCAATTCTTCTTTCTTTTCTTCCTCCCCCTGCCCCCTATCTTTTCAGGTCGAATCAAGTATTCGGAGCGAGTGTACGATGCGTGTATGGATACATTCGACTGTCTTCCTCTTGCTGCCCTCTTAAACCAGCAATTCCTGTGTGTTCATGGAGGACTGTCTCCAGAAATCACGTGTCTAGATGATATTAGGAAAGTAAGTAATCCCTGTGGTCCTTCCAATTCGTAGTGTGGTTGATGGCCTGCTTGATTCCTGCATGGCGTTCCACCTCGAGGCTCCTGCGCTCCACATCCATACCATAGGTGTGTGTACCCTGCTGCAGCTTCCACCTGATTTTGTCTACGCTGGCCCTGATTTTGCCTATGCTTTTCAGTTAGACAGGTTTAAAGAGCCTCCAGCCTTCGGTCCAATGTGTGATCTACTCTGGTCTGATCCGTCAGAGGATTACGGCAACGAGAAAACGCTGGAGCATTTTGCCCACAACACCGTTCGAGGTTGCTCCTATTTCTACAGGTAAGTGGTGTTTTGGAGGGCTCTGGTGAACTGGAGCTTTTTGTCTTCCCTTACACTGAGGTATGTGAGGCGATAACTTGCTGTTGGGATTGCTCTTTGGGTCTTCACAGTGTACCTGGTTCTCAAAGAGCCTTCATTTGGGTCTGATGTACAAAATCTTGTTTGTTTTCCCTTCTCCTGTAATATTGAGCTCTCTTTGGATGCGGTTGCTCTATCAAATTGTGGTGGCGAACAGCAGAGATGCTTCTTTCAGCTGGCAGGGTGCCTTTTGAGTGGTTTTCAGGCATTGGACAGTACTGAGAGCTCAAGGAAATAATCTTCCTGTCTAAAAGAGGAGCATTTGTGCTGACAGACCACTCGTTGCCTGACTGATAGGGAGGGTTTGGCACCAGGGGCCTGTTTAACAGAGTGCTTTGCAATTAATTTTTTAATGATATCATCCATACTGGCCTTGTTTGGGGAGGCTGGACACAAATTCAGTGGATGCTGGACACAAACCAAATGGCTCCTGCAAGCAACTGGTTCCTAAAACCAAGACCATAGGGTGCTTTCCATTCTCCTTTGCTACGTACTCACGTGTACTTGCTTTTTGTTTTCTAGTTATCCTGCAGTTTGTGAATTTTTGCAGAACAATAGTTTGTTATCCGTAATCCGAGCTCATGAAGCCCAGGATGCTGGGTAAGTGCTTCAGCCTGGTAGCCGAGCAGACTCCCTCTGCCTTCCTGTCTAGTCTGTTTAACATCTGACCTGTTTTTCAGGTACCGAATGTACAGGAAGAGCCAGACAACAGGCTTTCCATCGTTAATCACAATCTTCTCTGCACCAAATTACCTAGATGTCTATAACAACAAGGGTAAGGCTGGCAAGACCAGTGCTCTGCTGCCATTTTGGTGTCAAGGCTGTTCTCACGCCCAGGAGATCCCTCTCCATCCTTTCTCCCCTTCCCTTGCCCACTCTGCCCTCTCCTCTACCTGCATTCTTACGCATGAAATGAAAAAGAGCCTTATGTGTTAAACTGATAGAGCTAGAAAGGCAGGGGTTCTCTGCCTTGAAGACTTAATGTATTACTGTGGCAATTGGCTGTCAACTTATAATGCCTGGAATAACACTTTCACATCCAGCCATGTGACAATGAAGCGCTCTTGATGAACACTGCCATAAAAGAGAAGCTGCTAGTGTAGGAAAGCTTTTCACTTCGCTGTGCCCCCAAAACTGTAGGAGTACGATCATAGAATGGTTTGAGATGAAAAGGACCTTAACGATAATCTAATTCCAAGCCCCCTGTCACGGGCAGGGACGCCTCCCACTAGATCAGGAACTTCCCTCAGCTGTGGGGGGTTTTTGCCACTTACTTTGGATCTTGGCTCTGGATTCATCAGTTCTGATTTGCATGAATTGGCCTTTACTGTTACCATAGAATCGCAGAATGGCTTGGGTTGGAAGGAACCTCAAAGCCCAGCCAGTTCCACGCCCTGCCATGGGCAGGGACACCTCCCACTGGATTAGGGGCTCCAAGCCCCATCCAACCTGGCCTTGAACCCCTCCAGGGATGGGGCAGCCACCACTGCTCTGGGCAACCTGGGCCAGGGACTCCCCACCTTCACAGGAAAACATTTCTCCCTAGGATGTCATCTTGATCTTCCATTTTCCGGCTTAAAACTGTTCCCCCTCATCCTGTCCCTGCCTTCCCTGATCAAGAGCCCCTCCCCAGCTTTCCTGGAGCCTCTTTCAGTCCTGGAAGCTGCTCTAAGGTAGAGAGCAGCTCCAGAGCCTTCTCTTCTCCTGGCTGAACAACCCCAACTCTCTCAGCCTGTCCTCGTATAGAAGGTGCTCCTGCCCTTGGATCATCTCCCTAGATTCCTTTGAACTCAGTCTGTTATGATGAGATTTGGTGAAACAACATAATGAGTAAACTGAAAAACCTTGCTTAAGCCTTTTCATTTTGGAGAGCTGATAGCTGGATTCTGCATGAGTGCAGCCTCTTGTTAATAACGAAGTTCCATTAGCATACATACAACTCCCACGAGTTGACAGCGCCTACAGACATGTGTTGTCTTTCCTTTTCTCTTCCAGCTGCTGTACTGAAATATGAAAACAATGTCATGAACATCAGGCAGTTCAATTGTTCCCCTCATCCGTACTGGCTTCCAAACTTCATGGATGTCTTCACATGGTCCTTGCCTTTTGTAGGGGAAAAGGGTAAGAGAGATTTGAATTTCTGTTAGGAGTTGCCTGGTGACTGGTCACTGTACCCTGAGTGTTGGAAACCTCTCCTACGGGCTATTAAATATGTTGGGAAGGTGTTGTGACTCATTAACTACCAGATAGCACTAGAAAGTAGTACAGGTTCAAGCAAATCTGTGCATTCCCGGGTAAAGTTCATGTGAAAATAGGTGTGGATACCTGGTTTAAAAAGCTTTTCCCAACCGCACGATCCCTTCTTGCTATTTCCGCATTGCTGATGAAGCCGGTCTTGCGTGGTGTAGCCTCAGCTCAGAAGTAGGAGACACTTCTCTTGCAAAAGAGAAATTAAAATCTCCCGTTGGCTTGTGGCCCACGAAAAGGGAAGCGTTCACTTCAGTTTAAAGGCTTATTTCATTCTGGGGGAGGTGAGGCAGCTTAAAATATGGCCAAGACTTTGCCCGAGTTCCTCAGCAAAAGGGTTTTTACATCTCCTAGCGAGTAAGTTTAAATTCCACCGTGGTGCTGTATGTTTGAAGTATGTCTTAAAGGTCTCATATGCAGGAAGGTTTTTGACTTTGAGGAACATGAGGTTGAATCCCCCATGGATTTGCCATTTTTGGCGCCAGATGGCCTGTTGTGTGGGGAGGGGAGGTGGGACCCTCAGCAAGCCCAGCCTGTTCTGCAGGAATGTTGGCACCTAGCTCCCTCATCTGTTTCATCTGTGGTGTGCTTGGACTGCATCCACCTCCTTGGCAGAAGGTGTGAAGGATGTCGTCTGCTCCAGGTACTGCTGCGAGGAACCAGCAGTACACGGCTAAAAGTGTCTTTGGGCTTCAACTTCCAAACTCTAAACGACCTTGAAACCATTTGCATGTCCAACTCGTCCTCCAAATCCCTCTGCTGAACAAGCACACACACTAGGCCTCTCTAATCTACCTCTCTGTGCTTCTTGCAGTCACCGAAATGCTCGTTAACATCCTCAACATATGCTCCGATGACGAGTTGATTTCAGATGGTGACGAGACATTGGAAGGTAAAAAAGCGCCGTTATGACAGACCTGGTAACAAAGGGAGGGTGGGGAGGGCGGGGAAGGTGTGTGATGCTAGAGCGATCAACACTTGATTTATAGCTGGATGCCCAGCCAGGGTCTCTGGTTCCCTTTTGGCCAGTAGTTCTGGGTCAGAAACATTTTTATATCCCTTTGCTGTTCAGTCACAGAGAAATTAAATTACCTTCACTGTGACAGACGCTTCTTGCCAGCTACTCGATTTCCTGCTCCTGACAGAGGCTGCTTCCCAAGCAGGTTTTTTTTCCCCCAATTCAAAATTTTCTGTATCAAAATAGAATTATAGAATCCTGGAATGGTTTGGGTTGGAAAAATCTGTCTGGTTCCAACCTGCTGTCATGGGTGGGGACACCTCCCACTGGATCAGGGACTCCAAGCCCCATCCAACCTGGCCTTGAACCCCTCCAGGGATGGGACAGAGCCATAACTTCTCTGGGCGACCTCAGCCGGGGCCTCATAGTGAATTTCTTCCTAATGTTGAATCTAAGTCTTCCCCCCTCCAATTTAAAGCCATTAAATACCCAGTCAATCTCACTCTCATCTGTTGCAGTGAACTCTGTAAAGTGGCTTCTTCTGCCCACCACCCCCTCAACAAAAAAGCAGAATCCAGTTTCTGGCCCTCGTTTTAAGGGGAGAAGCAGAGGCTGAGCTGATCTGCAGTTCCCATATCAGGGTTGCTCGGTGACCCAGAGGCACGGATGTGGGGCGTGCAGCAAGAAGTGGGGTGGCGAGCATGCATGGGGAGGGAATGCAAGGGAGCTGCCTGTACCGATCCGTGTAGGGCAGAGGACGGGCGTTCCCGCAGGGAAGCAGAACACCGTTGTGGTAGAACAAGGTGCTGCTGCTTCGATCAACAGGTTGAGATTTTAATCCACTTCTCCCATTGCATTTCGTTTTTGTTTATTTTCTTTCTCCCCTCCCATGAAAATTAAATTTGTTTCTTCTATCTCTGTCTTCATCTCCTTGTTTCTTGGTGTCTCCTCTCCCTGAAGATCACTACATTTCAAGCTATCAGAAAGGTACCCAGCTAGAATTTGCTACAAGCTTAATTTTCACTGCCTGTGCCACCAGATTCCTCGGAGTGGATTTGAATAGCTGACTAGTTGGGCAGTCTCTTCATCCTCTTTCAGTTTTAACATAAGCGCCGTGTGTTTTTTAACCCTTCCGCGTTCCTCCAGGAACTTGAGAAACGGGGTCACGTTTCTATCTGACTTCTGAATGCAGCCACTTAGTGCATGGCTGAGCCATCGGTGCATGTTAGACCTCTGGTTTGGCTTGTACTGTCCTAATGTGTAGTTGGGCCATGTGAGGAATCTCAGCTGAGAGGAGATGTATTTGTTACCTCTTTTACTTTGATATTTTGTTTGTTTTCAGTTATCCTCCATGCTTTTCTCTCCTGTTGGGTCTGTATAGCGGAAGGGGGAGTTCACATATCTCACTTTGTGTTTGTGTGGGGTCAAAGCAGAGTTGCAAGGCTCCAGCCGGCCCTTCACTGTGCACCTTGGATGCCAAAGCTGATGCTTGTGTGACACTCCTCCCCGCGGCGAGCACAGCCCGGTGTTCTGCAATGTTCATCAGCAGTCAGATTCGTCAGTGTTCTGCCTTGCAAAACTGTCTACATGGCTGAGTCATTTGTGTTACATCCTGTGTAGTGTGATCAAACCCGGTGAGCTTCAAACAAGACCTTTCCGATACGTTTCCTTTGGTGGTTCTACTCTCTTTAGACCTCTAAATCCGTGTGTCATTCTGGTTGGTGTTGCCCTTCTCACTGCCATCTTGACCACCATCCTCTCAGCACTGTTCTCTCAAGAGTGTAGCTGTGAATCTGTAATCCATGATTTCTTTTCCTGGAGTCAGGCAGGTGCTTCATATTGACATTACCTGTGCCTGGAAAGAGAGAAACCTTAAACATGCTGCTTTTTGTCTTTTTTCTTTCTCTAAGGTGGGACAACAGTCCGTAAAGAGATCATCAGGAATAAGATTAGAGCCATTGGGAAGATGGCACGCGTCTTCTCGGTTCTTCGGTAAGGAAGAAGCATGGGATTTGAGGTCTGGGTAGTGGGCGACAATGGTCAGACTGCCCCAGGCCGATTCCTGCTTGGGGAGAAATCTTATGAGACCAGAGCAGATAGCAAAGTCTCGAGGTGGTGGGTTTGTGCATCTGGCAGTCTGACTCACTCGTAAACCTTCATCTCAAGCTAGCAGAAATGCCAGTGATTAGAGATATTGACAATCATGGTATCACAGAATGGTTTGAGGTGGAAGGGACCTTAATGATCATCCGGTTCCAACCCCCATGCGATGGGCAGGGACACCTTCCTCCTTCAACCCTTTCAAGACGCATTTGCTGTGCTGTAGATCTGGTGGGTCAGGGCCGAGTAAGCTGAGATGCTGAAAGAGGGGAGATTGAGATGAGATCTTGGGAAGAAATGTTCTCCTGTGAGGATGGGGAGGCCCTGGCCCAGGTTGCCCAGAGCAGCGGTGGCTGCCCCATCCCTGGAGGCATTCAAAGCCAGGTTGGATGGCACTTGGAGCAACCTGATCCAGTGGGAGGTGTCCCTGCCCATGGCAGGGGATGGCACTGGATGGGCTTTGAGGTTCCTACCAACCCAAACCATCCTGTGATTTCCAAGGCAGGTTTGTGCTCAGTGCCCAGCAGATCAGCCGTGTGCTGTCCACTCAGCGCAGGGCAGACGCCTGTTTTTGTGCCACTCACCGCTAACTGTCATATGTGGACCTGAGTGTTGTTTTAATCTCTCCGTAACTGGTTTCATTCCCTATTCTTTGCAGAGAGGAGAGCGAGAGCGTGCTGACTCTGAAAGGCTTGACTCCCACAGGTACGCTGCCCCTGGGCGTGCTCTCAGGGGGGAGGCAGACCCTGCAGACCGGTGAGTGTGAAAATCCTCCTTTCCACAACGCTGCATCCCCTCTGCAGTTCTATTCCTGCCCCTAAAACTCTTCACTCAGCTCCTGTAGGCGGATTGCAGGGTGCTAGGGGACCTGAGAGGTGGTTCAGGCCCATGAAGAAGAAGGATTCAGAAATAGGCAAAAGCAGAAATGTGGGTGGGGATGTGTTGAGCCTTCCAAGATGTCCCTGCATACCCTTGAGGAGGGGAACGCGAGGGAAAAAAGATAACAAACAGCACCATGCCTAAAGCATGCCTATATTGCTTTAGTGTATGTTTCTGCAACAATTTTTATAATTTCTTTCTCTTCTAATGCTGCATGATAAGAGTCCTCTGCTTTGCTGCTCTGCTGCTGTTGTGTGATAGTGTCTGCACAAATGTAAACGCAGCTGCTTGTTTTGTTCTCTGTTAAACGAATCCCCTCTGATTTTGACCCTATGAAACTGTGAGTCCCTGACAGAGGAAGCTTGGATGAAATTGAAGGAAGGAGATTCATAGAATCATGGGATGATTGTTTGGGTTGGAAGGGACCTCGAAGCCCATCCAGCTCCACCCTCTGCCATGGGCAGGGACACCTCCCACTGGATCGGGGGCTCCAAGCACTATCCAACCTGGCCTTGAACACCTCCAGGGATGGGGCAGCCACCACTGCTGTGGGCAGCCTGGGCCAGGGCCTCCCCACCCTCACAGCAAAATATTTTTTCCTAAAATCTCGTCTCAATCTCCCCTCTTGCAGCTGAAAACTGTTCCCCTCATCCTATCCCTACCCGCCCTGATCCAGAGCCCCAGCCTTTCTGGAGCCCCTTTCAGTACTGGAAGCTGCTCTAAGGTCTCCCCAGAGCCTTCTCTTCTCCAGGCTGAGCAACCCCAACTCTCTCAGTCTGTCCTCACGTGGGAGGTGCTCCAGTCCTTGGAACATCTTTGTGGCCCTCCAGGCCTTCCAGATTTTTCCAAGCCTGTGTGTTTCCTATTAAAATTTTTTTCGCTGCCCCAGTTTTGATCTGGTTTTGGAGGTTTCTGTTCCGCACTTGCTGGCAAACCCTTGGCTCCCTCCCTCAGCAGCCAAATGCTCTGCCTTATTGGTGTGCTGAGAGCAGGACTGAGCTAGCGATCTGACTGCTTTATACTCGCAGGGCAGGGAGATTGGCTGATGGTCAAGGAATGAGTTATCATAGTAACATGTGTCCCCAGAGGGAATCCTGTAATCTAGTGTTTTAATCCTTTCCTGCCGCTAGCCTTTGAATGCTGGCATTGGAGCAGCTGCCTTCCCCTTCCGATCAGCACTGGGTGATTTCCTGTGGGCTCACAAGAGGGCTCGTTCAGGGATTGCCTTGCCTCGATTAAATAGTTCACAAGTGAGAAACTTGTAAATATTCCTGCCCACTCCTATGGATGGGGAGGAAACAATCATAGAACCATGATACGGTTTGAGTTGGAAGGGACCTCCAAGCCCATGCAGTTCCACCCCCCTGCCATGGGCAGGGACACATCCCACTGGATCCAGTTGTTCCAAAACCCTTACTCCTTGTCGCTCCCAAAATCCTGGTTTCTCTGCCCACAGAGGAGTGTGAAGGATTCCCTCCCCCTTTTTTTTTATAGCACTGTGATGGTTTGTGTTGCCCCAGTTCTGCTGCAGGCATGGGAACACAGCCTGAGTGGGAAGGTGGCTGTTGAAGCTCTGCTCGAGCAGCCAGCTTGCTCACAGTGCCATGGCTTTGCCCCTGTAGCTGACAGCACGGGGTTGTTCTGCCTCCATCTTCCTGCACCTTCCCCTCTCGGGGGGCTCCTCCGAGGATCCCCTAGTAAAGAAGCTGAGCTTTGCATCTCCCCAAACAAGCTGGACCTTTGTTGCTGCCTTCCCCAACCCTGCCTGCCACCTCCTCCTGTGGCTGCAGGCTTCCTGCCCTCACTGTTCCTGGCACTCTGTGCTCCCTGCAGCTGCACCTCACTTTCTGTGCCCCTTTCACGCTTCTTTTTCGATCACATATCCTTCTCTCCGCCCTTCCCATTCCTCACATACCTTTGCACCACAACAGCCTCCCAGTGAATGTACAGGTGCTCCTTCTGCAGCTCTGTGGGAAGGAGAGGGGGCTGCATCCTTTTTGGGTGACTCTGCACCCTGAAACGGGAGAGACATGGGTGCTCCTTCCATCCTCAAGCCTTCTTTCACACCACAGCTGAGCAAAGTCACCGTATCTGGAGCAAAGATGTTCAACCACAACTCCATTCTTTCTTCATGGCCTCTCGGGGACCCACGTGGTCTTTGTTTGGGTCCAAGGCAAAAAAACCTGTGGCATTTTGAGGCTAAAAGCAGAGAATCTGTTTGGGGAAAGTGCCTCCTCCCGGATGTTGAGGCAGGGACTACTGAAACTTGGACAGCTGCTGCAGGGGTTTGGGAAAGGGACATTGCTCAGCTTTATGGTGTCTTGTTGCTTGGTAACACTTTCCGGAGGTGGAGCTGAAGCCAAACTGGATTTTGAAGCATCAGCCTTTTCTCTTGTTATAATTTAAGGCACTGGGAGCAGAGCAGCCTGGTATAGAATCTGGAATGGTTTGGGTTGGAAGGGACCTCAAAGCCCATCCAGCTCCACTCTCTGCCATGGGCAGGGACACCTTCCACTGGATCAGGGGCTCCAAGCCCCATCCACCCTGGCCTTGAACCCCTCCAGGGATGGGGCAGCCACCACTGCTCTGGGCAGGGCCTCCCCACCCTCACAGGAGAACATTTCTCCCTAAGATCTCATCTCGATCTCCCCTCTTTCAGCTCAAAACCATTCCCCTCATTGTATCTCTGCCCTCCCCAGCTTTCTTGGAGCCCCTTTCAGTACTGGAAGGCTGGAAGTATATGCTGCTGCCTGCCTCCCCACAAACTGCCCCTCTGCTCCAGTTTGTCATTACATCCCTCAGCGTCACTCCCATTACTCTTATATGGCTCTGGTGGTTGGGCCTTCGCTTTGGGGTGATTTCCTCACAATTTACTTTCTGGTGTTGTCCAGGGTGCCCTAGAACCACTGAACTGGGAGCAGTGGGACTGGAAAGTGAATGCAGGTGGAGACCCATGGCTCAGGCAGAGACTGTCCCTGTCCATGGGATGCCTGCGCACCCAAGCCCTTCTGTGCATGCAGCTGCAACCCATCTCTCTGCTTCTCTGTTCCTTTCCATTGGATTTATGTGTCCCGTGAATGTGAGAAAAAGGAGACTCCCCTGTGTCAGCACAGAACCCGAGGGAGTCCCCTTTGAGCCTTTCCTCTCAGGCTCCTGTCACCTTTTGCTTCTTCCCCTCTTGCCAGTTGGTTTTGAATACGGTTGACTCCACTGGGGCTGGGAGGCTATGGGCTCTGCATTCGTAGCGATGATGTTGGATCACTCACTGTCACTCTTTTTTTTTTTTCTTCCCCTGTCTTCATTTTTGCATGCCACTGTTCTTCTGTATTGCAGCCACAGTAGAAGCGGTAGAGGCACGGGAAGGTATGGCTAGAATCCGGCGAGAGACTCAAAATCATCTCTGTGTGTGCGTGCGCTAATTTTAAAGAGCTTTATTGGCCTTATGGAAGCTTTTTGCTCTTGCATCACCAGAAGTGGGGGAGGATGGGCCCCTGCTGGGAAGCAAAACTACACAATGACCTGGTTCACATCTACTTTAGCCTCAGCGAGGCTCTTACCTGTGTTCCGAGAGTGCAGTTTGTGCTTTGGTGCCTCAAGACCTTGGTGTTGTGGTCCTGTAATCGAATCTCAGATGCCCTGTGGCTGAGTTCATCCCCTGGGGAACTTGATCCAGGCAAGGCTGCCAGTAAACTTGGTCAAAATCATGTAGGAAATAGCAGATTGCACATCTTTGCTGTAATCTTCGCCTTCCCCGCAGGTGGGCCAAGGTGGTCCCAGTGTGGAGAACTGGAGAAGCAGTTTTGCCCTTGAAGGAATGCCATATTCCTGAGGTTTCTGTGTGGGGAAGTTTTCTCCTCAATAGCTCCATCCAACTCCTGATGAATGGGGCCGTACCTCTGTGTCCAGAACTTTTTGATTACCAGGAGAAGCTTGTTTGTAAACCAGCCAAGTCCTTGTAAAAAGATTTGGCACAACCCCCTTTTTTTCTTAAATCATCTGTAACACAAAGCAGTTATACATGTATTTGGTCCGTATCGTCACCACAAAGATGATGTACTTACCTGAAACAGAGAAACGCCTGCCCTCGGTGGGATTTCATCGCTCCTGAGCCTGCCTGCCTGTCTCCTGGTCATGCAAGAAGTGTTTGTGATCTGAGGACTAGCTCCTTCCTTCACCTGGTGTTGCAGTGTGTGGTTTGTGTTGAATTAGAGCCTTGTGGTGGTGTCTTCATTGTGTTTGTTTAGTTTTGCCTTTTTTTATAGTATCCTGTTTTGCGGCTTTGAAAGTTCCCTGAGATTTCCCTGTTTGAGGACGGCAAGCACTTGTCTGGGCTTCGAGATCAGAGAATCGGAGAACATTCTGGGTTGGAAGAGACCCACGAGGTTCATGGAATGGTTTGGGTTGGAAGTAACCTTGAAGATCACCCAGTTCCAACCACCTGCCATGGTCAGGGACACCTCCACTGGATCAGGGGCTCCAAGCCCCATCCAGCCTGGCTTTGAGCACCTCCAGGGGTGGGGCAGCCACCAGTCTACTGGTCAACCTCTTTGAGATCATTGAGTCCAACTCTGTCCCAGCAGGAGTTCCTGCTCCTCTATTAAAAGCAAAACCATTATGGAGCAGAGACGGTTGCTGTGCTCTGTCCTAGACCCAGTGGCAAGGACTTCATTTCTGAGCTGCTCTGTGAGCGGGTGATGCCAAAACTTACCTACAGACCCATCTCGTTCCCGTAGCTAGACACGTGCTTTCCATTGCCCTGACTCTGTCCTCTACCTGTCTGGCGTGTGCTAAAGGGCTCCTATCCCAGGATCCGCCACTTGAACTAACTCTGCTTTCTTGGCTCTTCTCTCTGCAGCCATCCGTGGATTTTCCCCACAGCACAAGATCCGCAGCTTCGAAGAAGCCCGAGGGCTGGATCGCATTAACGAACGCATGCCGCCACGCAAGGATTCAGTGCACTCAGATGGGCCGGTGAACTTGGTAACCTCAACAAACTCTGCGGACAAGAACGGCACGGGGAAGAAAACCCAGTAACGGCCCGAGTGCCCAATCTGCACCACTAAAAGGATCCAAAACTTAATGAATTTTATTTATTTATTATTGGGGTGGGGTGGGGGCAGGGAAGAAACCAACTTCACCTTGGAGGCACGTTCATAATCCAGTTTGCATCCATTCTGTAAGAAAGGTGACCATTTTGTAATTTTTTTATTTATGTTCGATATATATATAAAAAAAAAGTCCATCTTTTTTTAATTTAGAAACCAATCTTAACCGCTAGCGCATATACGATGTGTTGTTCTGTACAGCTGACCTCTCCTCCCCACGAGGCAAACCTCAAGGGGGGGATTAAACAAAACAAAACCAGTCCCAGGCAACTTGGGTCGTTGACTTTGGTAGCGTTCTGAGTTAGCCTGTGCTTTCAAAAGTAGGTCCTTTAATGGAAAATGGGGTTGGTTTGGGATTTTTTTTCTCTTCCTCTCCTCTTCCTCTCCTCTTCCTTTCCTCTCCTCTTCCTTTCCTCTCCTCTTCCTTTCCTCTCCTCTTCCTTTCCTCTCCTCTTCCTTTCCTCTCCTCTTCCTTTCCTCTCCTCTTCCTTTCCTCTCCTCTTCCTTTCCTCTCCTCTTCCTTTCCTCTCCTCTTCCTTTCCTCTCCTCTTCCTTTCCTCTCCTCTTCCTTTCCTCTCCTCTTCCTTTCCTCTCCTCTTCCTTTCCTCTCCTCTTCCTTTCCTCTCCTCTTCCTTTCCTCTCCTCTTCCTTTCCTCTCCTCTTCCTTTCCTCTCCTCTTCCTTTCCTCTCCTCTTCCTTTCCTCTCCTCTTCCTTTCCTCTCCTCTTCCTTTCCTCTCCTCTTCCTTTCCTCTCCTCTTCCTTTCCTCACAATTGTCTCTTCCCCAGAGTTTGCTGTTGTTTCCTTCGCCTTCTTGCCTACCTGCAGCTGCCACTTTGGCAAGCGTGTCCGTGGAAGGCACCTCACGTGGTGCGACTGGCTGGGATCCGTCCCTCTTCAAAGGTGGCATCCAAATAGTCAGGATAAGTTCTAAAGGATCGCGGTTTCTTACAACAATCAGGACACCTTTTCCATCAGTAGTTCACTTCTATTCCAGCTCAAAAAGTAACCGGGAAGGCAAGTGGGAAAAGCAGTGCCCCTTGTTGCAGCTCTTCCCAAAGCTCCAGCAGCCAGACAGATGCCGGATTTTATCAGCCAGGGCTGCCAGTGCAGCATGAATCCCACTGGGAATCCCTCTGATTCAGAGCAGAGGAATGATCTCTGGTCTTTAGCGATCCACAGGGCTTTGGGAAGTCTGAGTTTTAAAGGAAAAGGCTCATTTATAACCTGTGGGCAGAAAGACCCCTGCTTCCACCACCACATACTGCGGAGCCTGGGGCACATTCCACTGCTCTGGGATCTGAGAGAGATTGAGTGAATCTGGCAGGAATTCTGGAATGTTTGTGCAGGGCTGGGGAATCTCCTGGTGACAGAAGGGTTTCCAGAGGACCCTGCAAGGATCGAGAACCTCAGAGCCTCGTTCTTTCACTTAAACTTTGAAGCGAGTGTTGAAAAGGGATTTTATGAGGTTCCCATTCGGTCACGTCCCTTCCCTGCATGACACCTCCCAGGGAGGTGGTCGAGTCGCCTTCCCTGGAGGCGTTTAAGGAACGGGTGGATGAAGTGCTTAGGGACATGGTTTAGGGAGTGTTAGGAATGGTTGGACTCGATGATCCAATGGGTCCTTTCCAACCTTGTGATTCTGTGATTTGGGCCAGTGACTGCAGAGTCAAAGCAGCTGCTTTCAGAAGCAAATCCCTTGC
Organism: Cuculus canorus; assembly: GCF_017976375.1. NCBI lineage: Eukaryota > Metazoa > Chordata > Aves > Cuculiformes > Cuculidae > Cuculus > Cuculus canorus. The sequence continues at coordinate 34,555 of NC_071426.1, read as the reverse complement.
CAGCTTTCACTTCTTTTCCAACTTACTGTGCTTTCCCCAAGCAGGGCAGCAGGTGAGCGGGCTGAGCCTCTGAGTAGGGATATTTGCCAACCCTTTCTCTGGATCTTGCTGTCTTCCCTTTGTGCTCCGGCCCCAAGCTGCCGCGCCAGAGGGAAAGAGCAGCTTTGCAGGAAGCTTCCAAACTCTCTTCTAATCATATGTCACTGACTTCCATGCCGGCTCATCTGTGAGCAGGCCACTGAGGTCTCACAAGAGACTTTTTGAGTCATATGCCTCCGCTTTTTCCTTTCTTTATCCCCTTTTTTACGCGCCTGCTGCTTTGCAAAGAAGTGCGAGATGTTTCGAGCAAGCTTCTCTGACCCCACCTGAGGCGTGGGGCCAAATCGCCTTTGTCTGTGAGTATTTCTTCCTGTTTTTTCCTTTTTAACGGCAATCCTTTTGGATATGCAGTGAGCCCATGTGTGGTTATCTTCCTCTGAGAGCGCAATCCGTGCAAAGGTGCTGCCCGTGCATGTTTGGGCCTGTTGTTCTGACCCAGGCTGGGATTTCACCCAGGTACCAGTTGGAGTTGGGAACTTTGGAACTGAGAGGATGCTCGTGCTCCAACCCAACCCTGGGTTGCCGGGGGGGGGGGGGGGGGGGGCGGGGGGGGGGGCGGGGGGGCGGCGTTCAGCGGGGTCCATCCCTTTGTGGAGGGGGATTTGCTTCGCTGACGGTTTTCCGGTTTTCCCCCAACCTTCTTGTGCTCCGGCATCACTAGCTCCTCCCAAAATCCGCTTGGCCTTTGTGCTTTACCCTGGCAAAGCATGGAGTGGCTGAGGGCATTGCGAGGAGCTTCCACACCCATGTTATCCCTGGAGTCTATCTGGCTTCGTGGCATCCAGGAGAGGCTGGAGCATGTTTGGGATGCGAGGAGGTCTGCCCGGGAGCCGCGTGGTAGTCAGCATGTATGGATACCGTGATGGATGCCATGGCACGTTACGGATACCCTGACATACAGATGCCATGGTGCGTATGGATACCAGGCCATGTTTGGATGCCATGGCACATAAAAATTCCATTATACCATGACATACGGATGCCATGGCCCATACGGATGCCATACCGCTGGCTCCCTTGCTGTAGCAACACTGGTGCTGGTCCCCCTCTTCCCTTGACAGCAGTTTCCCGAGGGTGAGGAGCAGCGATGGGGTGCGTGGGTGCTAATTCCTCCCTGGATTGCCTAACGCTCTGGGCTAGCATCCCTGGGCTGGGGAAGGCAGAGCTTTCCCCTACCCCAGCACTGAGCTGGGAAACCCCATCCCTTCCCCACCAGCTTTTGGGGAAGAGGGCAATGAATACCTGGAGGGAGAGGTGCCTGCCCCAATTGCCACCCCAGTTCCCACCCCAAAAAATGCTAGGAATACCCATATTTCCCCCTCTCCTTCATTATTTCCTCCCCACAAAATCAGCGCCTCGGAGCTATGCACGTCTCAAGACCCCTCATCTCAGAGCTCCCCCCCTGTCCCCTTTCCCTCCTGAGCTGCCACTTTGGAGCTGGGCAAACCAGACCTCCAGGAACACAAGCCAAGGAGCGCGCCCGGCCCCAGGGGAAGCTCAGCCGCCTCCTCTGCCTGCTGGCCTCGCAGCCTGGGTTTATTTTTGCATGTTCTAGCAAGGTGCATGTCACAAAGGAGGGGAATCGGCAATGGGTGCTGGCTTGAGTTCCAACTTATTTTTGGTGTTGGGAGAACCTCTTGCTTGCCCGTGCCAGCCCGGGAAGCCGCTCGCGATGCTCGGATACAGATCCAACCTTGCTAGGTGGGATGGCAGGGATGCCCGCAGGCTGAGCGGCCTCTGCCAGGGAGGACCTGAAGCCCCACGGGACACGTGCTGGGTGCAGTGATGGTGATTTTAGGGTTCTCAATGCTGAAGGATCATAACGCCTGTTGCCTGGAGACTGCCTCCTTCTTATTTTTTTTATTTCCTTCCTTGCTTTTATTCTTTTTTTTTTAGTTCTGTTTAAAGGAGAAACAGAAAAAAAATGGTGAAAATGTTATTTATTGGCAGAAATTATTTAATATAATGTCTTTTTTTTTTCTTTTTTTTTGTGAACAAGGAATGAATTTGTTAGAACTGTCTTAATGTAAATTGAGAGTCATCTTTAAGGAAAAAGAAAAAAAAAAGGTTAAAATTGACAGTCACTGGGCTCTGCTATGATTTTCTTTGAGGATGCGCTGGGGCAGTGGGCACGGCACAGAGCCTGCCTATTGGGAATCAGAATTCCCCCTCGTCCTCTCCCCGCCCTTCCTGATTAAGAGCCCCTCCCCAGCTTTCCTGGAGCTCCTTTTGGTCCTGGAAGCTGCTCTAAAGGTCTCCTTGGAGCCTTCTCTGAACAACCCCAACTCTCTCAGCCTGGCCTTGTACTGGAGGTTCTCCAGCCCTCGGATCATCTCCGTGGCCTGTTCTGGACTTGCTCCAACGGATCCACATCTCCTGTTTCTTCTGCCATTGTGTCAGGTGGGGAAACACAGATTTGTACTTAATCCAGTTTGAGAAGAAAAATATCTGACATGTAAATCATAGAATCCTGGAATGGTTTGGGTTAGAAGGGACCCCAAAGCTCATCCAGTTCCACCCCCTGCCATGGGCAGGGACACCTTCCACTGGATCAAGGGCTCCAAGCCCCATCCAACCTGGCCTTGAACACCTCCAGGGATGGGGCAGTCACCACTGCTCTGGGCAACCTGGGCCAGGGCCTCCCCACCCTCACAGGAAAACATTTCTCCCTAAGATCTCATCTCAATCTCTCCTCTTTTAGCTGAAAACAATTCCCCCTCATCCTCTCCCTGCCATCCCTGATCCAGAGCCCCTCCCCAGCAGGGATTTAGGGTCTATTTTCCAGCCACTGCCTCACATAGGACCCCTCTCCAGGGTCAGGGCAGTGCCAGGTCGGCAGCTTCCATCCTTCCTGGCACGTTGGCACTTGTGAAGCTGCTCCTGTTGGAGAGCTCTTGGCTCCCTCTCCATTCTCCCAGATGTTGGCTGAGCAAATAACCCTCCTCCCACTGGCATCCTGGGTGCCAGGAGGAAGCGAAGGGAATTGCTGCTCCTACATTGCCCCTGGCTCTTGCCTTTCTTGGTTGCATTGCCTCCGCCGTGCCGTAGGCTTTGAGGGTTTGAGGAGCAGCCTTGGTCTTTCCAGCTCTGCCTGGTGCTCCTGGCTCTATCCTGGGGCTCAGCACCCTGAGCCAGGTGGCAGGGGCATGGCCTGCTCCCTACTTGGCAACCTGGCTCCCCGCTGTGGTTGCCACATCTGGCTTCTCTACTTGGGCTAGCATTTTGCCGTTGAGTTTCCTTCAACGCGTGTCATCCGTTTGCCATCTCCCTCTCCGGAAGCGGCCAGGGTGCAACTGGGAAAGGGATGCTCCGTCTCTCCCACCATTTTCCTGGGTGTTTCCACCCAACAGTTGAGAGCCACCGGCAACCAACCTTGGGCTCCCAACTCCTTGGCATGGGCAAGGGGCACAGCTCCGCTCTGGGATGACAACTCCGACCAAGAGCATCGCTGGGCTTGGCTGCGCATTCCCGGCTGGCATCGCTGCGCTGAGCAAACAGGAAACACTTGCCCTTTGTTAATGCTGTCCCGGGCTGCACGTTAAATATTTATCTGCCAGTGGAGGCCGGTGCTGGGAGCCGGGCGCAGCGAGAGGGAGGCAAGGCCGGTGCCCGCTCACCCAGGACGGCGCATGGGGCTGCAGAGGTGAGTCTGGTCCTGGATGGGGGGGGATCAGGACCACCAGAATGGGCTGCAGCCATGTGGGGCAGCCGGGACCCCACTGGCACTGCTGTGACCCCCGGAGATGTCACTGGGCTGGAGGGGGGACCATTGCCCCCTCAGAGAGCAAGGATGGAGTCTGGGGTCTCCTGGCAGGGTTTAATCCTTCCCCTGAGAGTCTGGCGCTGTGCCCTCTCCTCCTCTGCTCTTGTAGCTCAGTTTTCTTGTCTCCTGTCCCCAACCTGCTTCCTCCTTGGCCTGAACAGGATGAGACGCACCATCCCCAAGGATTGGAGCTGCATCCTCCAGGGCTGCCACCCCAGCTCCTGTCCCTTCTGTCTCCTGGGTGCGGCATGGCGCCCCGGCAGGGCTGGTGCCATCATCCCCTTTGTCCCTGTCCCTCCATCCCTGGCAGGGGTGGCCTGATGGGGACCGAGGGAGGCCTGGAGTTTGGCAGCGAAGCCACCACCCTCCCACAGGACATTCCATGGAGGGTAAAAGGCCTGAGCTCACGTGGGAGCTCATGGGACACAGGAAGGGCTGGGGCTGCTGGTTCAGGGCTGTCAGCAGTTTTGGGGTTGAGCAGGAAGAGAGCAGCCAAGCCTGGGACACTGCACTGCCGAGGGGAGGAGGTGGGAGGTGGGGATGGAGGGGATGGAGAAGATGGAGAGGACGGAGGATGGATGGGATGGAGAAGATGGGGGAAATGCAGAGGACAGGGGAAGGGAGAGGATGGAGGAGATGGAGAGGACGGGGGAAATGGAGAGGATGGGGGAAGGGAAAGGATAGAGGGGATGGAGAGGATGAAGGGGACAGAGAGGATGGAGGATGGATGGGATGGAAAGGACAGAGGATGGAGGGGATGGAGAAGATGGGGGAAATGGAGAGGATGGGGGAAGGGAAAGGATGGAGGGGACGGAGAGGATGAAGGGGATGGAGGAGATGGAGAGTATGGGAGGATGGAAAGGATGGAAGGCATGGAAAGGACAGAGAGGATGGGGAAATGGAGAGGACAGGGGGATGGAAAGGACGGAGGGGATGGAGGAGATAGAGAAGACAAAGGATGGACAGGATAGAGAAAACAGAGGATGGAGAGGACAAAGGGGATGAATGAGATGGAGGGGATGAAGAGGACGGAGAGGGCGGAGGGTACAGAGGATGGATGGGATAGAGAGAACAGAGGGGATGGAGAGGATAGAAGGGATGGAGGAGGTGGAGAGGATGAGGGAGATGGAGAGGACAGAGGGGATGGAGACAATGGATGGAGACAATGGATGGGATGGAGAGGGGAGGAGAGAGGGGATGGAGAGGATGGAGGGGATGGAGAGAATGGAAGATCGCCCACGGGAAGCAGGCAGCAGCGGGAATGAGGGCTCTTCTTTCACTGTCGTCGTCCCCCCGCCCCGTGCCAGGATTTGTGGGTGGGCTATGGGGGCACGGAGCCCTGCTCCCCACCTTCACCAGGCTCTTTCCCTCCCCATCCACTCTTGAACCCCCGTCTTGGTCCCCTTCAGGGCTCACCGCAGTGGGGGTCCCAGCAAGCTCACCCCGTTTCGTAAGCAGGGGGCTGGGAACGCGTGCGCGGGGCGTGGGATGAGTTCAGCCTCTTGGCTTGCCTTCCTGGATCCCAGCCCTGGAAATGTCACTGGAAACTCTGAATGGGCCGGCCCCGCTCCAGACTGGGGAGCACTGGGAGGGGGGGATGAGAGCATCCAAGGCGGGCACCCGCAGCCAGTGAGGACGGCGGATTCAGACTTGGCCAACAATGCTGCCTGGGGGGTCTCGTCCCCAGGCGTCCCCCATGCACTGAGACCCCCCTTTTTCCTTCTCTTGGCAAAGTTTGCGCTGTGCATTTTTCTTCCCTGCTGCTTGCTGCTCTGTCCTGCTCGCTGCGGGGCTCCCTGAGCCCCCAGCCCCACGGAGAAGGTAAGAGCTGTCTCAGGGCATGGCAAAAAAAGAGTGATGGGGGATCTTTGCTCCTCAGGGACAGGTTTGGGGACGGATTTTGGGAGCAGGATGGGGCTGAGCCCCCTGGGGCTGCAGGAGGGCACTGTGCTGAGGATGGAGCAGCCATTATTGGGGTGTCCGGGGGGGTTGAAGCCCTCACCCTGCTTTCCGTGCCCCCGGGGGGCGGGGTGTTTCCAAGGCATCAGCTTCCCCACGGCACTGATAACCATTAATTCCTGCAGAGCCTCTTGGGAATGAGGAGATGGGGGTCCTCAGTGTGCTCCGCCCCATGTGTGACACATGGGGCACTGGGCTGGGCTAGCAGCCCCCTGGCTACCCTGTTTGAGGAGGAGTCTGTGCGGTCCCGGGCTTGGCATGTCCTGTGATGGGCAATGCCCGCGCCCCTATGGGGATGAAGACGATGGGGGATGAAGATAAGGGGGGATGAAGGTGATGCAGGGTGAAGACAGGGGGGATGAAGGCCATGGGGGAGTGAAGATGATGGGGAACAAAGGCTATGAGGGGTGAAGATGATGGGGGATGAAGACAAGGTGGGATGAAGGCGATGGGGGACAAGGTGATGGGGGATGAACGTGATGGGGGATAAAGGCAATGGGGGATGAAGGAGATGGGGGGTGAAGACGATGGGGGATGACCAAGGACATGGGTGTCCCCCAAAGGTCCCCAGGGCTGCTTTCATCCCCGGAGCCCTCCCACACCAACTCAGGCCCACGTCAGGAGCCGTTACGGAGATCCCAATCCCCTCAATTACCCCCCATCCCTGGCACTGATGACTCGCAGCCCCACCGCTGGGGCGCTGGGCTTGGCTTTGGCGCTGCCTCTCCCCTCCTTTCCCACTCCCTTCCCTGTTTGCACTGCAGGGTGGGGAAATACTTCTGCCTCTTTGTGTTCCTCAGCCCTGGCAGCTATCCCGGTGTGGCACTGCCTGACACGTGCCCAGGCAGGAGAGCACCTGTGCCGGCTGCATCCCATGGCACTGGGATGCCGGGTGGATGGGAAAGGTGGATCAACCATCCACTTGTCTCACCCTGAGGGGTTTGCTGGATCCATCCCTGCTCAGCGCTGGGGCTGGGTGGTCCAGATCTGGCTGTGGTGTGGTTGGGGTTGCATGGAGGGCTGTTTCCAGCCAAGAATTGTCACGTCCTCCATTACCACAAGGTTCCTTGAACTGGGAACGGTGCCACGGTGGTTGCCACCCCATCATGGTGTCCCCTGTGCCACCGAATAACTGGGGATGATGGTGGGAATGGGATGGAGGCCACCCAGATCCCCAAAGCCTGGTGAGATGAAGCTGCTGGAGGGGAGCATCGAGCAAAGAGAGTCCAGGACCTGCTGTGAGCGCAGCTGCTTTCCCCACAGAGCACGGGCAGCCCTGGGGCATCATCCCGGCTCCCCCTGGCCATGGCAAACCAGCTCCTGTCCCCCGACTCCAGCCAGGTGCTAGGCACAGAGAACATCCCCTCCTTCCACCCATGGCATGCAGCGAAGTGGGTGAGTGAGGCTGGGAGAGTTTGGGGAGCCTCTTCAACTCCATCCCCACCACGTTGCCACCGTGCCAGTGCCCTCCTTGTGCCGCAGGTGCCCATCATCCACCACCGGGGCTCCAACACACTGAATTTCGACTTCCACCACCCAGCCACCCACAGCACAGCTGAGCACGAGCGAGCAGCCCCCAGAAGCTCAGGTACCTCCCCTGAACACCCATGGGATGTCCCCATGTGCCGAGTGATGCTCCATTGCTCATCCTCAACCTCATCATCCCCAGCCAACGAGTGGTACCAGACCTGGCCGGGCAAGGAGGCGAAGGCACCCAGCGTCTCGGCACCCACCAGCCCCACATGTGGCCCCGGGGCCAACTCCGCTTGCCCGCAACTACCAGGCTGGTCGGCCACTTGGACCAAGGACAGCAAGCGTCGCGAGAAGCGCTGGGTGAAGTACGATGGCATTGGGCCAGTGGATGAGACGGGGATGCCCATCGCCTCACGCTCGGTGAGTTGGAGGGGGGACCAAAATGAGGTTTCCCCACCATCCAACCCCAAACTCTGTCACCCCCTCCCTGTGTCCCTGCAGAGCGTCAACCGTCCCCGCGACTGGTATCGCAGCATGTTTCGCCAGATCCACTGCAAGCTGCCAGGTAAGACCATCACCTGCCACGCCATGGCATGGCATGGCATGGTGCCTGCTCACCACCTCCTCCATCCTCACAGAGCCTGACTGGGACCCCCATCCCTGCCCCATGCCAGAGCTCAGCCCCTTGCCCACTGCGGCACCTCTGTGTGCCCAAGAACCATGGAGAAAGCCACCAACAACCAAGCCCTCCGGCATTCCCAATGGGCTGGATTGGTGAGTGTGGCACCACATGGGGTTTAAGCAATGCCTGGGGTCATGTTTCCCCATGAGGGTGAGGGGCTGAGGTCTTCCTGCCTCCTCACAGGACCAGCTGGGGTGACACCGGTGACATCACAGAGCCTGGCAGCATTTTTGACTACGAACCGGGGCAATCCTCTGTGCTGGAGCAGCCGCAGCAGGTAGGGAGCCCCGGCACCCGAGAGCCGGCCTGGAGGGATGATGGTGGGCACCTAACCAGCTCCTTGCCCTTTGCAGCCCCTGGCAGCGACACCACCGGCGCGGGCTCAGCCCATCGAGGTAAAATCATAGAATTGCAGGATGGTTTGGGTTGGAATGGACCTCAAAGCCCATCCAGTTCCACCCCCTGCCATGGGCTTGGACATCTGCCGCTGGATCAGGGGCTCCAAGCTCCATCCAACCTGGCCTTGAACACCTCCAGGGATGGGTTCTGTGTGTTCTGTTTGATGTCAAGTGAGAATCATGGAATTACGAGATGGTTTGGGTTGGAAGGGACCTCAAAGCCCAACCAATTCCTCCCCATGCCATGGGCAGGGACACCTCCCACTGGATCAAGGGGCTCCAAGCTCCATCAACCTTGAGATGTAGCATCCTGGTGTCCACCCTGCTGGGATGAAGGGTGATGGCAATGCTATCCTCACCCCCCCCATGGCCCCATCCTGCGCAGGTGCTGCTGGAGCAGGAGCTGGAGCAGCTCAGCGAGGAGCTGGACAAGGACATGAAGGCCATGGAGATGCGGCAGCATCCCTGCAAGGTACCTAAACCTGGTACGTCCAACCTGGCCTTGAACACCTCCAGAGATGGGGAAGTTGTGGCTGCCCCATCCCTGGAGGGGTTCAAGGCCAGGTTGGATGGGGCTTGGAGCCCCTGATCCAGTGGGAGGTGTCCCTGCCCGTGGGAGGTGTCCCTGCCCATGGCAGGGGGTGGAACTGGATGGTCTTTGAGGTCCCTTCCAAAACAAACCATTCCATGATTCTACTCCAGCCCCTGCCCACCCACGCCAACCTGAGGGGCTCCTGCTGCCCCTCACTTCTCCCTGGGGCTGGTGGTGGGTCTATCCAGATGTGTGCCCATCCAGCAGGATGCCAGCACATCTGGGCATATACATAGCCAGGTACACACACGGCTGGATTGTGCACATTGAAGTGTGTAGGCAGCTGGATGCCGGCATGACTGGGTAGACGCATGGTGGGATGCGTGCACATCTGGACGCATGCATGGCTGGATACGTGCATGCCTGGATGTGTGAACATCTGCATATACACACACAGCTGGGTACAAACATGACTGGGTGTGCGCACATCTGGATGCACGCATGGCTGGCTGTGTGCACATCTGTATGCATGCATGGCTGTGCACATGCATGGCTGGCTGTGTGCACATCTGGATGCATGCATGGCTGGGTCCATGCATGGCTGAGTGTGCACACATCTGGATGCATGCCTGGCTGGCTGGTGGCCATGGCAGTGGCTGCAGGACACTAGGACCCTGCCCCCTCTGCCGTCCATCTGTCCGGCCGTTATTGGCCTGACGCAGCGGGCGCTGGACTCCCTCGCTTCCCGCCGAGACTCAGCCTCTCGGATGATTAATTTTTTTCTCCCACCCCCTCCTGCTCCGGCAGAGCCCGGCAGCTGCTCCCGGCTCTCGCTCCTCTGTTCCGGCCTCTCTGGCGGCTCGGTGAGTAAACGCCATACCCCAAACCCAGCTGTCCCGCTCAGGGTGGGCGACAATCCCTGTTGTGTCCTGTCTCCCACTGTGGGGGTCCACACGGCATCCTTGGCCACCACGGGTGGGGAGACAATGCTTGGCCAGTTGCCATTGGGTGGAACAAAACTAACTCTTGGAAGCCTGACCCTTTCCCCTGTCCAAGCTGTGCGGGGAACGCCATGTCCCGGGCTTTGGCTCAGCCCCAGGGGAGGTGGCTGTGGTTGGATTCCCATCACCGGCACCCCAGGATACCCTCCGGGGCTCTGTGCCCCTCAGAATACAAATCAACAAGCGCTTCCATTCCTGTAGGATCTACCCAAACACCCTCTACAGGTAAAGGGGGGAGTTTGGTCTCTTCAGCCCCAGCCAGGAGCAGGGTTATCCATTAGCAAGGCTGCCCCACTCCGTGCTTCCTGCCGTGGAAGCTGGGATGTGCCACTGGCACCAGTGGCAAACTTTAGCCCTGTCCCGCTTGGCTGCTCTAGAAGGAGACTTTGGGGGTCATGGTGGGGAGCTCCGGGCATCCTGGTCCTGGAGAACCTTGGTGTCTTTGGGGGAAAACAACATACTGGTCCTGGGGGACCCCAGCATCCTTGTCTCAGAGCAACCAGGTAGCCTGGTCCTGGGGGACCCCGATGTCCTGGTCCTGCGGGAACCCAGTGTCCTGCCCCTGGAGAACCCCAGCGTCCTGGTCCTGGAGGACCCTGGTGTCCTGGGATAACCCAACATACTGGTCCTGAGACCCCAGCATTCTTTCCCAGGGGACCCCAGTGTCCTTGTCCCAGAGCAACCAAGCATCCTGGTCCCAGGAGACCCCAGCATCCCAATCTTAGGGGACCCTGGTGTCCTGGTCCTGGGAAACCAAGCCTGCTGGTCCTGGGGCAACCAAGCACCCTGGTCCTAGAGGAACCTGGTGTCCTGGGGGAACCCCAAATACTGGTCCTGGGACCCCAACATCTTTGTCCCAGGGCAACCAAGCATCCTGGTCCCAGGAGACCCCAGCATCCTGGTCTCAGGGTGCCCTGGTCCTGGGGAACGAAGCCTCCTGGTCCTGGGGCAACCGAGTATTCTGCTCCTGGAGGACCCTAGTATCCTGGTCCAGGAGGAACCCAGCGTCTTGGTCTTGGAGGACCCTGGTATCTTAGGGGAACGCAAATTACTGGTCCTGGGACCCCAACTTCCTTGTCCCAGGGCAACCGAGCACCCTGGTCCTAGAGGACCCTGGTATCCTGGTGCAGGAGGAACCCAGCATCCAGGTCCTGTAGGACCCTGGTGTCCTGGTCTCAGGGGACCCTTGTGTCCTGGTCCCAGGGCAACCAAGCCTCCTGGTCCTGGGGTACCCTAGCGTCCTGGTCCCAGGGGAACTTTGTGTCCTGGTCCAGGAGGAACCCAGCACCCTGGTCTTGGTCACCCCACAGGACGCCACTGTCCCCCCGCTGCCTGCAGAGCCCCCCCGGCACTCACCACCTGCCTGCTGTCCCCACCATGGAGCGAGGTGGGCTGGGCAGCGACCAGAGCTGTGCAATCCCTGGCAGAGGTGAGACCCCCATCCTGAGCCATGCCGTGGGGCACCCCACATATCCAGCTCCTCCAGCTGGTGACACAAGGCTCTTCACAGACACTCTCAGGCCAGAGACCCTCCCCAGCCTCTCCGACATGGGTGGCCCCGCAGAGGCCATCAGGAGAGAGGAGAAGAAGGTGAGGCTGGGATGGTTCCATCCCATAATGGATTGGGAGCTACTGGGAAGGGGGAATCCCCCATAACCGCTCCTCTCCCTCCCTAGATGAAAGCTGCTCGCCTCAAGTTTGACTTCCAAGCTGAGTCACCCAAGTAAGTAATGGAGATGCTGGGGTCCCCAGGTCTTTATCGTCCCTTGGGTGGTGGTTGGAGAGCAGAGGAACCTTGGATTGTGGGGTGGCCATGCTGAGGATGGGTTGGTGTCACCCAAGGGACTGGTTCCAGTGGTGTCCCTGAGTGCTGCTCTTGCAGGGAGCTGATGCTGCAGAAGGGGGACATTGTCTACATCCATAAGGAGGTGGACAGGAACTGGCTGGAGGGCGAGCACCACGGCCGTGTGGGAATCTTCCCCTCCAACTATGTGGAGGTGAGCCCAACGGGATGGCGAGGGGGTGGCCAGGCCTGGAGACCCCAGTGCTGACCATCACCAATGTCCCCTTCCCAGATCCTGCCCTCCACGGAGGTGCCCAAGCCCATCAAAGCACCAACCATCCAAGTGTTGGAGTACGGCGAGGCCCTGGCGCTCTACAACTTCCTAGGGGAACTGCCTGTTGAGCTCTCCTTCCGCAAGGTACCACCACGCCAAGCCGTGCCATAGAACCCTGGAATGGTTTGGGTTGGAAGGAACCTCAAAGCCCACCCAGTTCCAATGGGCAGAGACACCTCCCACTGGATCAGGGGCTCCAAGCCCCATCCAACCTGGCCTTGAACACCTCCAGGGATGGGGCAGCCACCACTGCTCTTGGGCAACCTGGGCCAGGGCCTCCCCACCCTCACAGGAGAACCTTCCTTCCTAAGATCTCGTCTCAATCTCCCCTCTTTCAGCTGAAAATCATTCCCCCTCATCCTATCCTTGCACACCTTGACCAAGAGCCCCTCCCCAGCTTTCCTGGAGACCCTTTCCTGGAGACCCTTTTAGAGACCCTGGAAGCTGCTCTAAGGTCTCCCTAGAGCCTTCTCTTCTCCAGGCTGAACAACCCCAACTCTCTCAGCCTGTCCTCACACAGGAGATGCTCCAGCCATGCCATTCCATGCCATCCCATGCCAACCCATCTTCTTGTCCCCACACAGGGCGAGCGGGTCTGCCTGGTGAGGCGGGTGGACCAGAACTGGTACGAGGGGCGCATCTCCGGCACCAGCCGTCAGGGCATCTTCCCCACCACCTACGTGCAGGTCTTGAAGGAGCCACGGGTGAAAGCCACCACTGAGGATTTCCCTCCCTCACCTGCCTCCTCCAGCCCCCGGCTCCCCGCTGGTTCTCCATCCCTGCAGCATTCACCTGGTCCTCAGGGCCCCCCAGTTTCTGCTGGCTCCCCTCGGCCAGCGGAGTGGGGGCTTGGCGAGGCCGGTGATTGTCCACCCTCCCACTGTCACCTCTCCTTCAGCTCCTCCCGCAAACTGCCCCACACCAGTGCCCCTCACCCCTCTCCGGCCCCTGCTGCCCCCTCACACCCTGTGGCCACCCAACCCCAGGAGCCCTGGTACCCATCCTGGCCCCCCGAGAAGGTGAGTGACCCCACACATCACAGCCCTCCAGCCCAGCATTGTGCCCCGTGGTGCTGGGGATGGAGGGCCTACCCCATAAGGTTGCCCCCGTGTTCTTCCCCGCTGCAGAGCGCAGCTCCAGGGGTGCCCACCAGCGCCCGCCCCGTGCCCGTCACATCCTTCAACAGCTCCGAAGTCCAGTGGACCATGTAAGTAGGGCTGGGAGTGGCACGGGGCCCTGATATAGGACCCATGATGGTGGGGGGAATGGTGGCACGGTGTCCCCATCTGGGACTTGTGACGATGAGGAGCACCATGGCACAGTGTCTCCTTCCAGGACCTGTGGTGGTGGTGAGCAAGCACTGTGTCACGGTGTCCCCAACTGGGACTGGTGGTGGTGGGAAGCACAGAGGTGCAGTGTCCCCATCTGGGACCAGTGGCAGTGGGGAGGATAGTGGCACAGTGTCCCCAACCAGGACTGGTGATGGTGGGGCTCTGGCCATGCTGTCTCTCGCAGGTACCGCGCGGTGTACCAGTACCAGCCTCAAAATGCCGATGAGCTGGAGCTGCTGGAGGGCGACCGGGTGGATGTGATGCAGCAGTGCGATGACGGCTGGTTCGTGGGTGTGTGGCCATCAGGACAGGGATGCAGACAAGGACAGGGATGGGATGGGATGGGATGGGATGCCACCCCACCATGGCCACCTCAATGCATCCCTTTGCCTTTGCATGGCCATCAGGGTGGGGATGGAGAAGGGGATGGGAATGAGAAGGGATGGGGATGGTGAGGGGATGGGGGTGAGATGGGATGGGGATGGGGATGGGGATGGGGATGGGGATGGGATGGGATGGGATGGAGATGGGATGGGGATGGGGAGGGGATGGGATGGAGATGGGATGGGGATGGGATGGGGAGGGGATGGGGATGAGATGGGATGGGGAGGGGATGGGGATGGGATGGGATGGGATGGGGATGGGAAGGGAGGGGGAGGGGATGGGATGGGGAGGGGAGGGGAGGGGAGGGGCTGGGATGGGATGGGATGGGGATGGAGATGCGATGGGGGTGAGAAGGGGGAGGGGAAGGGGAAGGGGAGGGGATGAGAATGGGGATGGGGAGGGGATGGGATGCCACCATGGCCCCCTCAATGCATCACTTTGCCTTTGCATTGCCATCAGGGTGTGGATGGGGACAAGGACAGGGATGGGATGCTACAGCTCCTGCATCCCTTTCCTTTCCCCCTCAAGGCATCTCCAGGCGGACGCAGAAGTTCGGCACCTTCCCCGGCAATTACGTGGCACCGGTGTGACCCACGGTGTGGAGAAGAGGAGCCTGGGGGGCGCCGTGGGGCTGGGGGCTCCCCGATGTCCAGCCTCGGCCACCCTGCATCCCTGCTGCATCCTCCCATGGGGAAAAAATGCCACTACTTCCCTCCTGCCCCTATGGGGCTGCCAATAACCAGGACTGATCCCCTCGCTCCCAGTGCCTTAACCCACCCCCTGCCCAGTGCCGTATTGCCCACTGCCCCAGTGGCCGTGCTCGGGGGTCCTGCCCGGTGCTGTATCACCCACTGCCTCAATAGGGGTCCTGGCTGGTGCCAGGGGTCTTGGCAGGTGCTGGGCCTGACTGTGATGGCTCAGACCTGAGATGCTGGTCCAGGACCGTGCCACGCTCCTGGGAGTTGCGTCTGCTTCGTGTCCATCATTAAAGCTCAGCTTTCATGCTGTGTGAGGCAGAGATGCTGTGGGCAGAGATGCTCTGTGAAGCAGTGATGCTTCATGGCAGAGATGCTCTGTGGGGCAGAGATACTGCATGACAGAGATGCTCCGTAGGGGAGAGATGCTCCATGGGGCACTAATGTTTCACGGCAGAGATGCTGCGTGGGACAAAGATGCTCCATGGGGCAATGATGCTGCATGGCAGAGATACTGCATGGCAGAGATGCTACATGGGGCAGAGATGCTGCGGGTAAGAGCACTTTAAGGCCTTCCAGGATCATTCTAGGACGCCCAGAACCCCTCTAGAGCCCCCTGGGACACCTTTAGTGTCTTCTCAGACTGGACATCAGGAAAAAATTTTTCACAAAAGGGTCATTGGGCACTGGAACAGGCTGCCCAGGAAGGTGGTTGAGTCACCTTCCCTGAAGGTGTTTAAGGGACTGGAGGATGAGGTGCTGAGGGGCATGGTTTAGGGATTTTTAGGAATGGTTGGACTCAATGATCCAGTGGGTCGTTTCCAACCTAGTGATTCTATGATTCTAGGACCCATCTAAGACCCCCAGGAACCCTGTAGAGCCCCATGAGACCCCTTTAAGGCCTTCCAGAACCTCTCCAAGACCCCCAGGACCCCTATAGAGACTCCTGTGACTTAATAAAAGCCTTCCAGGACCCCTCTAGAGCCCCATGCAACCCCTTTAAGTCTTTCCAGGACCCCTCTAGGATTCCCAGGACCTGTCTAGAGCCCCCTAGAACCCCTTTAAGGACTTCCAGGACCCCTCTAGGACACCAAGGACCCCTCTAGAGCCTCCCAGGACCTATTTCATGCCTTCTAGGACCCTCTGGACCCCTCCAGAGTGCCATGGGACCCCTTTAAGGCTTTCCAGGACCCCTTAAGGTCCCCTAGGACCCATATAGAGCAGCCTGGGACCCCTTTAAAGTTATCCAGGACCTTTTCAGGACCCCTCTAGAGTCCCCTGGGACCCCTTTATGCCCTTCTAGGACCCCTCAAGGACCTGCAGCACCACTCTAGAGCCCCATTTGACCCATTTAGTATCTTCTAAGATACATATAAGACTCTCTGGACCCCTCTAGAGCCCCCTGGGACCCCTTTAAGGCCTTCCAGGACCCCTCTAGGACCCCAAGACCCCTCATAGGGCCTACAGGGACGCCTTTAAGGCTTTCCAGAACCCCTCTAATACCCCAAGGACCCATCTAGAGCCTACTGGGACACCTTTCAGGCCTTCCAGGACCCCTCTAGGACCCCAAGACCCCTCACAGGGCCTATGCGGATCCCTTTAAAGCTTTCCAGGACCCCTCTAAAGCCCCCTGGGACCTCTTTCGTGCCTTCTAGGACACATGTAAGACGCTCTGGACCCCTCTAGTGGTTCAGGGACCCCTTTAAGGCCTTCCAGGACCCCTCTAGGACCCCCAGGACCCCTCTAGAGTGCTTTAGGACCACTTTAAAGCCTTCCAGGACCACTCTAAGACCATCAGGACTTCTCTAGAGCCCCCTAGGACCCGTTTAAGGCCTTCCAGGACTCCTTTAGAACCACCAGGACCCTTCTAGAGTCCCTTAGAAGCCTTCTAGGACACTCAGAATCTCTCAAGAGCTCCCTGTGACCTTTCAGGGCCTTTCAGGGCCTTTCAGGGCCCTCTGAACCCCTAGAGAGCCCCATGGGACCAGCAGTAATCCTCTAGAGGCCCCTGGGACCCCTCTACTGTGGTTCTGGGTATCCTAGAAGGTCTAAAATATTCCCAGAGGGGACCGGAGTCCTTTAGAAAGGTCCTGTGAGTCTCTAGAGGTGTTCTGGGAGGCTCTAGTGGCATCCTGGAGGTCCTAGATAACTCCAGGAAGGGCTTAAAAAGGCCCCAGAGGGATCTAGAGGGGTCCAGTGGGTCCTGGATATCCTTAAAGTGGTCCCATGAGGCTCTAGAGGGGTCCTAGTTGTCCTAGAGGGGTCCTGGAAGGACTTAAATGGGTTCCAGGTGGCTCTAGAGAGCTCCAGAGGGTCCTACAGGGATCCTGACATGCTTTAAAGGGATCCCAGACTGCTCTAGAGGGTCCTGGAAGTCCTAGATGGGTCCTGGAAGGCCTTAATTGATTCCCAAGGGGCTCTAGAGGGGTCCAGAGTATCTTACATAGGTCCTAGAAGGCACTAAATGGGTCAGATGAGGCACTATAGGGGTCCTGAAGGTCTTACAGGGGTCCTGGCATGTTTTAAGGGGGCTCAGGGGGATCTAGAGGGGTCCTGAAAGGCCTTAAAGGGGTCCCAGGGGGCTCTAGAGGGGTCCAGAGAGTCCTACATGGGTCCTAGAAGGCACTAAAGGGGTCCCAGGCAACTCTAGAAGGGTCCTGAGGGTCCTGGCGGGGTCCTTGAAGGCCTTAAAGGGGTCCCAAGGGGTTCTGGAAGTCCTAGATGGGTCTGGGAAGGTCTTAGAGTCCCAGGGGCTCTAGAGGGGGTCCTAGAATAATAGAATAGCTAGGATTGGAAGGGACCTTAAAGATCACCTAGTTCCAACCCCCCTGCCATGGTGTCCCATCCAGGGACAC
Source organism: Cuculus canorus (assembly GCF_017976375.1). Lineage (NCBI taxonomy): Eukaryota > Metazoa > Chordata > Aves > Cuculiformes > Cuculidae > Cuculus > Cuculus canorus. The sequence goes on along the minus strand of NC_071426.1, from coordinate 17,266 downwards.
CTCTCACTGGATCAGGCTGCCCAAGCCCCGTCCAACCTGGCCTTGAACACTTCCAGGGATGGGACAGCCACAGCTTCCCTGGGCAACTTGTTCCAGTGCCTCACCCTGCTCATAGTGAAGATATTCCTCCCAATGTCCAGTCTAAATCTGCCCATCTCCGGTTTATACCCATTCCCCCTCGTCCTATCACCACAAGCCTTTATGAACAGTCCCATGGGGTTCTAGAGGGGTCCTGGGAGTGTCTAACAGGGTCCCACAGGTCCAAGAGCAGTCCTAGAAGGCCCAAAAGGGGTCCCATGTGGCTCTCAAGGGGCCTTAAGGGTCCCAGGAGGCCTCTATGGGGCTCTAGAGGGTTGCTGGGAGCCCCTACAGAGGTCCTGAGGGCCCTAATGGCTACTGGGGGGTGACCGGATAGATCCAGGGGCCTTCAGAAGGGTCCTGGGGATCCCGAAAGGGTCCTAGGGATCTCTAGAGAGGTCCAGAGGGTCCAAGAGGGGTCCTGTGGGTCTTGAAAAACATCCTGGAAGTCCAAGAGGGGTCTGGCAAAGAGCTGCCACCATGTCCATGTTGCAGCTTGGCTGAACTTCTGCTCCTTCTTCTTGGGCCCCTGGAAGTCCTGCCTGCCTTCCCCGCATGACGGTCTGACCCCTGAGGGACCTTGGCTGTATCCCTAGAGCGGGAGTCTGGGTGCCAGAGGGTCCTGTCTGTGCCCCCAGGGTGGGGGGTCTGGGTGCTGCGGGACCCCGGCTGTGTTCCTGGGGTGCTTCACTGGCAGCAGCAGCTCATTATGATCTGACAGGGCACCAGCCCACTCCTCCGACGTCTCTTCGGCTCCAGCGCCGAGCTCGCCCTCGGCCACGGGGCGGGACACGCAGCGAACTCTTCCATTAGCTGAACCGCGTGTCGCTCCGAGCGCGACAGCCAATGAGCGCCGGCAGAGCGCTAAGGGGCGGGCCCTAAAAGGGGCACTCCCATTGGCTGCGATCCCTGTGCGCCTGAAGGAACTGGGCAGGGGCTCAGTGCTGCCGTGCCGCGGCTGCAGAGCGGTACTGCAGCCTGGGGGGCGCACAGGGCCGGGCGAGCCGGGAGGGGGGCGAAGCGGGCGGGCGGCGCATTTCAAAGATCGGCTCGGATCCGCTCGGCTTCTCTCGGCTCCGCCCGGCACCGTTCGGCACGGGTTGGCCCTGCTCTTCTCTGCCCTTCCACCCACCGCCGGCTGCGGCCAGTGGGATGCTGGCTGGGGCTGGGAGAGGGACAGCGCCCCGCGTCCCCCCGGTCCCCGCGAAGCCTCCCTGTCCTGCCCGGGGTGCCCGCGTCCCCTGTGTCCGTCACTTCTTCCTGCGTCCCCTGACAGCTCTGTGAGCCCCGGCTCGGCTCGGCCTCGCTCAGCTCAGTTAAGCTGCGTTCCGCTCCGCTCCGCTCAGTGCCGGCAGACTGCCAATGGGACTGGCCCTGCGAAGAGGGCTCCATTGGCTCAGCGGCGCGGCAGCCAATCAGCGCCGGCAGAGCGCTCAGGGGGCGGGATCAGGAGGCAGCTGCTCCAGGCCCCGCCATTCTGTACGGAACGCATGCGCAGTAACTCCGCATAGGTGCCGCCATGCTGTACGGAATGTATGCGCAGTAACTCCACGGGGCGCCGCCATGTTGCATGGAACGCATGCGCAGTAACTCCACAGGGGCGCCGCCATGCTGTACGGAACGCATGCGCAGTAACGCCACACGGGTGCCGCCATACCCCCAGGAGCCTTTTAGAATCCCCAGGAATCCTGCAGAGACTCCCAGGAGCCTTTCAGGATCCCAAGAACCTTTCAGGGTCCCAAGGAGCCCTGTGGAGACCCCTGGGAGCCTTTCAGGATCACCAGGAACCTTACAGAGACTCGCAGGAGCCTTTCAGAATCCCTTCAAGATATCTAATAGCCCTGTAGATTCCCAGGAGTCTTTCAGGATCGCCATAAGCCCTTTAGACACCCCCAGGAGACGTTCAAGATCCCCAGGAACGCTGCAGAGACCCGCAGGAGCCGCTTAGAGACCCGCAGGAGCCGCTTAGAGACCCGCAGTAACATTTCAGGAGCCCCAGGAGGCCTGTAGAGACCCCCAGGAGCCTCTCAGGATCCCCAGGAGCCCTGTAGAGTACTTCAGGAGCCTCGTTGTATCCCCGGGAGCCTTGTAGAGAGCACCAGGAGCCTCTCAGTATCTCCTGGAACCACTCGGTATCTCCGGGTGCCTTGTAGAGAGCGCCACGAGCCTCTCGGTATCCCCGGCAGCCCTGTTGTAAGCCCCAGGAGCATCTCAGTATCCCCGGGTGCCTTGTAGAGAGCACCAGGAGCCTCTCAGTATCCCCGGGATCCCTGTAGAGAGCCCCAGGAGCCGCTCAGTATCCCCTGGATCCCTGTAGGGAGCCCTAGGAGCCTCTCAGTATCATCTGGAGCCCTGTAAAGAGCTCCAGGAGCCTCTCAGTATCGCCGGGAACCCTGTAGAGAGCCCCAGGAGCTTCTCAGTATCCCTTGGAGCCCTGTAAATAGATCCAGAAGCCTCTCAGTATCCTTGGGATCCATGTAGAGACCCAGGGAGCCTCTCGGTATCCCCAGGAACCCTGTAGAGAATCACAGGAGCCTCTCAGTATCCCTGGGACCCTTGTAGAGAGCCCCAGGAGACTCTCAATATCCTCAGGAGCCCAGTAGAGAGCCCCAGGAGTCTCTCAGTATCTCCATGTGTACTGTAGGAACCCCAGGAGCCCTGTAAAGAGCCCCGGGAGCCTCTCAGTGTCCCCGAGATCCCTGTAGAGGGCCCCAGGAGCATCTCAGTATCTCCATGTGTACTGTAGGAACCCCAGGAACCTCTCAGTAAGCCCAGGATCTCTGTAGAGAACACCAGGAGCCCTGTAGAGTGCCTTAGGAGCCTCTCAGTATCACCAGGAACCCTTTAGGAGCCCAAGCAGACTCTCAGTATCCCCAGGAGCGGTGTAGAGAACTCCAGGAGCCCTGTAGAGAGCCCAAGGAGCCTCTCAGTATCCCCTGGAGTGCTGTAGAGAGCCCCAGGAGCCTCTCAGTATCCCCAGGAGCTCTGTAGAGTGCCTCAGGAGCATCTTTGTATCCCTGGGAGCCCTGCTGAGAGACCCAGGAGCCTCTCAGTATTTCCACAATCCCTGTACAGTACCTCAGGAGCCTCTTTGTATCGCTGGGAGCCCTGCTGAGAGACCAGGGAGCCTCTCAGTATCCCCAGGACCTGTATAGAGAGCCCTAGGAGCCTTTCAATATTCCCAGGACTCCTGCAGAGAGACCCAGGAGCCCCTCAGTCAAACTGAGAGCCTTATAGAGAACCCCAGGAGACCTATAGAGAGCCGCAGGAGCCTCTGTGTATCCCCCGGATCCCTGTAGAGATCTCCAGGAGCCTCTCAGTATCCCTGAGATCACTGTGGAGAGATCCAGGAGCCTCTCGGTTACCCCACAAGCCCTGTAGAGAGCCGCAGTACCCTCTCAGTATCCCGGGAACCATGTAGAGAGGCGCCAAGGAGCCTCTCAGTATCCTCGCGACCCTATAGAGAGCCTCAGATGCCTCTCAGTATCCCCAAAACCCGTGTAGAGAGCCCCAGGAGACTCTCAGTATCCCCGGGAGCCCTGTAGAGAGCCCCAGGAGCCTCTCTGTATCCCCAGGACTCCTGTAGAGACCCCAGGAGCCTCTCAGTATCCCAAGGAGCCTCTCAGTATCCCCAGGTATCCTGTAGAGAGCCCCATGACCTTCTCAGTATCACCAGGAGTTAGATAGAGAGCCCCAGGAGCCTCTCATTATCTCCAGGATTCCTGTATAGAGCCCCAGGAGCCCTGTAGAGAGCCCCAGGAGCCTCTCAGTATCCCTGGCATCCCTGTAGAGAGACCCAGCAGCTTCTCAGTATCCCCAGGACTCCTGTAGAGAGCCCCAGGAGCCTCTCGGTATCCCTGAGAGTCCTGTAGGGTACCTCAGGAGCCTCTTTGTTTCCCTGGGAGCCCTGTTGAGCGCCCCAGGAGCCTCTGAGTATCCCCAAAACCCATGTAGAGAGTCCCAGGAGCCTTTCAGTAACCCCGGAAACCCTGTAGAGAGCCCCAGGAGCCTGTCAGTATCCCCAGGAGCTCTGTAGAGAGCCCCAGGACCTTCTCAGTATCCCCAGGAGTTAGGCAGAGAACCCCAGGAGCATCTCCGCATCTCCAGGATCCCTGTAGACAACCCCAGGTGCCTCTCAATAACCCCAGGACACCTGTAGAGAGCCCCAGGAGTCTACAGGAGTCCTGGGGATACTGAGAGGCACCTGGGGCTCTCTACATGATTCCTGGGATACTGAGGGGCTCCTGGGGCTCTCTACAGGGATCCCCAGGATACTGAGAGGGTACTGCGGCTCTCTACAGGGCTCCTGGAGCTTTCTAAAGCGCTACCGGGTATACCAAGAGGTTTCTGGGGCTCTCTACAAGGCTCCTAGGCTTCTCTACAGGGTTCCCGGGGATATTGAGAGGCTCCTGGAGCGGTCTACAGGGCTCCTGGGGGTACTGAGAGGCTTCTTGGCTCTTTACAGAATGCGTGGGTTTCTCTACAGGGCTCCTGAGGTTACTGAGAGGCTCCTGGAGCTCTCTACGTGGCTCCTGTATATACTGAGAGGCTCCTGGGGCTCTCTACAGTAGTCCTGAGGATAGTGAGAGGCTCCTGGAGCTCACAACAGGGCTCCCAGGGATACTGAGAAGATCATGGGGCACTCTACAGGGCTCCAGGGGATACTGAGATGCTCCTGGGGCTCTCTACATGGCTCTCGGGGGATACTGAGAGGCTCCTGGAACTCTCTAAAGGGATCCCAGGGATACTGAGAGGCTCCTGGGGCTCTCTAATGGGGTTCCTGGGGATACTGAGAGGCTCCTGAGGCTCTCTACAAGAGTCCTGGGGATACTTAGAGGCTCCTGGGGCTCTCTACAGGGCTCCTGGGGATACTTAGAGGCTCCAGGGGATACTGAGAGGATTCTGGGGCTCACTACAGGTCTCCTGGTATTACTGAGAGGCTCTTTACAGGGCTCCAGAGGATACTGAAAAGCTGCTGGGGCTCTCTACAGGGATCCTGGGGATACTGAGAGCCTTGTGGGGCTCTCTACAAGGCTCCTAGAGATACTGAGAGGCTCCTGGGGCTCACTACATTGCTCCTGGTATTACTGAGAGGCTCTTGGGGCTCTCTACAGGGATCCTGGTATTACTGAGAGGCTCTTGGGGCTCTCTACAGGGATCCTGGGGATACAAAGAGGCTATTGCAGTACTCTACAGGGCTCCTGGGGCTCTCTACAGGGCTCCTAGGGATACTGAGAAGCTCCTTGGTCTCTCTACAAGGCTCCTGGGGTTCTCTACAGGGCTCCTGGGGATACTGAGAGGATATGGGGCATTCTACAGGGTTCCTGGGGATACTGAGAGGATCATGGGGCAGTTTACAGGGCTCCCGGGTATAATGAGAGTCTCGTCAGGCTCTCTACACGTGTCCTGGGGTTACTGAGAGGCACCTGGGTTTTGTCTACAGGGATCCTGAAGATGCAGAGATGCTCCTGGGGCTCTCTACCTAACTCCTGGGGATACTCTCTACAGGGCTCCTGGGGATACTGAAAGGCTCCTATGGCTCTCTACATGGGTTTTGGGGATACTTAGAGGCTCCTGGGGCTCTCAACAGGTCTCCCAGGGATACAAAGAGGCTCCTGAGGTACTCTACAGGACTCTCAGGGATACTGAGAGGCTCCTGGGGCTCTCTACAGGAGTCCTGGGGATACTGAGAAGCTGCTGGGGCTCTCTACAGGGATCCCAGGTATACTGAGAGAATCTGCTGTATAGTCTTTGGCATCTAAGTCTGTAATATTGTCTTGTATCTGACTCTGTAATGTTGCGTTGTGTCTGACTGTTGTGTGGCATCCAGCTCTAGTGTTGCATTGCGTCTAACTCTGTAATGTTGTGTCTGTTGTGTGGCATCCAACTCTAATGTGGCATTGTATTTAACTCTAACATTGCATTGCGTCTAACTCTGTAACGTTGCATTGTGTCTAACTCTGTAATGTTGCATTGCATCTGACTCTGTTGTGTGGCATCCAACTCTAATGTTGTGTTGCGTCTAACTCTGCGTGGCATCCAAATCTAATGTTGAATTGTATCTAACTCTGTAATGTTGTATTGCGCCTAAGTCTGTAATGTTGCGTCTAACTCTGTAATGTTGCGTTGCGTCTAACTCTGTGGTATCCAACTCTAATGTTGCGTTGCATTTAACTCTAATGTTGCATTGCGTTGTGTCTAACTCTGGTGTGTGGCATCCAACTCTAATGTTGCATTGTATCTAACTCTGTAATGTTGTGTGTCCCCATGGGGCCGCCCCCTCCCCCAGACACTGTCCCCACCCACAGACACCATCTCCTCCCACTGCACCATCCCCGCCCCCAGACACTGTCCCCTGCCACCATGCTGTCCCCACCCACAGACACCATCCCCTCCCACCGCACCATCCCTGCCCCCAGACCCAGTTTCCCCCCACTGTGCCGTCCGCGCCCCTGGAAGCCATCCAAGAAGCACACTCCCATGTAAATGGAACAACGCCCCTCATGTCGACCACCCCCCTACGTAAACGGAACAACGCCCCTTGCATTGACCACGCCCCCTGCATAAGCGGAACAGCATCCCTGATGTCGACCATGCTCCCGCATAACCTGAACCCTGTCCCTTACATTGACCCCTGTGTAACTGGAACCACGATACTGATGTTGACCCCGCCCCCTGTGTAATGAGAACCGCACCCCGATGTCAACCCCACCCCATGTGTAACTGGAACCATGTCCCTTATGCCGACCACACCCCCATAACCTGAATCACGCCCTCTAAGTCAATCACGCCCCCTACTTAACCAGAACACCACCCTTTACGTTGACCACACCCACCAAAGTTAGGGTTCGAGGTTAGGGTTTAGCATTAGGGGTTAAACTTAGGGGTTAAGGTTAGGGGTTGGGGTTGGTGTTTAGGGTTAGGGTAGGGGGTTAGGGTTAGTGGTTAGGAGTTAGGGTTTAGGGTTACGGTTAGAGTTAGCAGCGGCCATTAAGGTTAGGATTAGCGTTAGGGGTTAGGGTTACAGTTGAGGTTAGGGTTTGGGGTTGGGGGTAGGGTTGGGGTTAGTGTTAGGGTTTAGGGGTTATGTTTAGGCTTAGAGTTTAGGGTTAGGGGTTTAGGGTTAGGGTCAATAGGGTTAAGGGTAGGTCAGTGACTGCCATTAGGGTTAGGGTAAGGGTTAGGTGTTAGTGTTAGGGGTTAGGTTTAGTGTTTAGGGTTAGGGGTAGTAGTATGGAGAAGGAGCATGTGTTTGAGAACCATAAGGGACTGGATTAAAGAAAAAGAGAGAAATTAGGAGCCCTGCAGACAAAGGATTATAAAAAAGCACAGTAATTAGCAAAAAAGATCAGAAATAAAAAGAGGAGCAGGAAAATGGACTGTCAAGACACAGAATGAAAGGGAAAAACTAGATTAGCAATAGTGAGGAAAACAAAGGGATAGGGAGAAAAAGAGAAGGATGGAAAGAGAGAAAAGAAGGCACTTGCAAGCACAGAAAAAAATAAGGGATAAGGCCTGTGAAATTGTGGGGAAAAAGAGAAGGCTATAGAGTGGGACAAAGATGGAAAAGGAAAAAAGAACTATGGCCACAGGACAGAGCCAGAAAACTGAAAAGGGAGAGAAAACAGAAGAGAAAAATAAAAGAAGAGAGGTATCAGGGAAGCTGAGGGGGCAGGGGAAATGTAAAAGAGCAAATAAAAAAGAAAATACCATTATTTCCAGTAAAGTTCCTTTTTTGCATTCAGTGCTTTTCTTGCTGTGAATGTAAGGCAAAGTTAATAAAACACAGCTGCTTCCCAGGCTCTATTTATGCCTTTGAGGGGTTTGCCACACCCTATTCCCAGGTGGTGGGTATGGAGGCCCAGGGGTATATAAGCCACAGGCCTTCCACTAGGGAGTCATTCAGCTTTTGGTCTTCCTTAAGATCAGTGCTCTGCTATTCTTTCAATTCATTGCAGCTTTGGGGTAGGTTAAGCTATTTTGGTAAGGTGTTTGTTTGTTTGTTTGTTTTTGTTTCTTTTTTAGAGAAGCAGATGCTGCTGTTCAAGGTAAGAGTTTGGGACCAGTCTAGGCTAAGCAGCATACACAGCTGTAAGTACATTTGTTTTATTTACAGAGGTGTGTGCTTTTCTTTTAAGGTCTGTAATTTTTTATTGGGTGTTGGATGGGGCAAGGTATTTTAATAGTTTGCTTTCTTTTTATTTCATTCTGAGGGTTTTGCCTTTGTCTAGAATTTCTGGTTATGGGACAACTTGTTGCTGTTCTTCATTCCATGTGGGATGATGCATCAGCTCTAGAGCTTTTGCAGTTTGTAACGGGCACCTTGTAAATTATAATAATCTGGAATTTAGTTTGCAAGCCTAGGGTGGGAATATGAATTTGTGGGCTGGCAGAAGATAGAAGTGGACAGCAGAACATAGCAAAGGGTTTAGAAGCATAGCTTTTAAGGAGCAGCAACATAGAAGGGTTAGGGGGCTAAAAAAATAATGCAGGTGCTGTTAGGAAGGAGCAGGGTTCTTTCTCTGACCATTCAGGAGGGAGAAGGACTTTAATGGTTTGGGGATGGTTAGGAGAAGCAAGATGGGTTCATTGATTTTCATTCTCGGTTTAGTTTAGCAGTCAGCTGTGAGGGCCATCCGTGTTTGCCCTGTTCTAGTCTCTCTGCAGCTGATGGGTGATACGATGAAGTTAAGACACAACGTATGGATTATCTGGACCTTTGTGCAGCAGTCGTCTGGTTTGAACATCAGATGAGTTTGATCTTGAAAAGCATCAGCTACACTCAAAATGTAATCTCTAGGGCTCCAAGATCTCTCTTCTCTTGCGCCTTCTACTTCCCATGTTCCCCCACTGACTTCTTTGGATGCATCCTGTCTCCACCCATCTGAATGTCAGAGACATCACTACTTAAAGGTATGGACTCAGTGCTTTTCTGCAATGCAGGATTCTGTCCCTACTTTCCTTTGCATTTCTCAGGGAAGAGGATGGATGTTATCTTGGCTTGTGACAGTTAGAAGCAGAGCAACTCTTCATCTAGTCTGTGGGCATGCAAGCCTCCCTTACTACCGGAGTCTTGGATTTTTCCTTAACTTACCAGTGAGGTTTGTTCTAGTATCGTTCACAATAGTTGTTACCTCATCCTTGTTATCAGTTGTGGTTTTTACGGTCATTGAGTTTCCAATTTAGGTCTTTGAGTAGTCGAATCCCACCATTGTGAGTTTTTTCCATTGGATGATGGTCTCTGTAATTCCAGTCTCCATTGCTGCATGGTGAGTGTCCTGTGTTTTTTGTCTTCTGTGTCTGTCATCTTTACTGGTTTTCAATTAGAATACTTTTGCAAGCTTTTTGTTCTTTCCTGTGACTAAAGTTGGGTAATATGCGAACATCTGGATCCCTGTGGCTCATCTTTCTGTTGTCCTGGGTATCGCCACTACTGCATTCCTACAATAGGAGCGGTGAAGAGGAGAGGTAAGCAGACTGCATGGAATTCTGTGGCACCAGTGAGGTAGTCAGGCTTATTGTCATCATTGTGGGGCTGACGGTTAGGAGGAAGTTAGATATGTCTCGAAGAGCGAAGTATTATTTGGCAACTCAGTTAAGTATTTACCCTTGGTTTTGCAGGTGCTGCGTGGGCCACCTTGGGAATGGGAAGAGCATTTCAGATGAGCGGAGTAGTACAGAGAAGAAGCACAAGACAGACTTCTCACAAGAACAACAGTAATTCTCTGGAGTTACTTGTCCCAGGTAATAACGGCCACAGCATCTGACACTAGAAATGGCAAATAGCAAATGAGTGAACAATGTGGCAGTTAGGCAGAGCAAGCTGTCGTGCAGGATACTGACATTGAAAAGTGCAATACCAACTGTTGGCACTGTTTGTCTTCCATTTCATTTTCTTGCAGATGGCAAAGAGGAACCTGGTGACTGCAGGATCATCCCACATAGCTGATGCTGTTGGAGGGTTTTTTTTCCTACTGAGGATAACTCTTGGCCTTCTGAAAGTTAAGTTGAGGGACCAAGGCAGGGGTGGATCTGGGAAGAGGGGAGAAGGTTGGGGATGGCAGGGAGGGATTTTAAAGGTAACATAGGGGAGAGGGCTGTGCAGGGAGAGTCCCATTTGGGCAGGCAAAGGCAGAGGGGCCTGCTTCTCAGCCCAAAACTAGCATGGGCAAGGCAGTTCTAGCCTGTGTCTATTGTTGTCTAGTTTCTGCAGTCTGTGTGCCACATCCTAAGTTTTCTGCAGGTCTTGATGTCCTCTTTGCACTCAAGGCACGCCAGACGTGCTTTGAGCATCATGTCTAGGGTTCCAAATGCTTGTACTCATCAATGCAGTGTCGATCGGGCACTGCTCTTCTTGCATTGCAATCCTAAAGCGTGGATTGGTCTTGCATTTTGGAAATTTGCAGTCAGATGTCTCTTGTGCTGCAGCCTTGCAGCCTGTGTCGGCATCCGTGTTCGTTAGTCATCTGTTTTCTTGGATCCCTGTTCTGGGACTTGTTCTGTGCATCCTCTGCACCTCTAGGTCTTTCAACCGGGCTTCTTGCCTGTGTCTGTCATCTAGGTTCTGTAGTCCGTGTGCCACGTCTTAAGTTTTCTGCAGGTCTTGATGTCTTCTTTGCCCTCAAGGCATGCTGGACACGCCTTGGGTACCATGTCTAGGGTCCCAAATGCTTGTACTCATCGATGCGGTCTCGATGGGCACCGCTACTCTTGCATCGCAACCCTAAAGCGTGGATCGGTCTTGTTTTGGAATCTTCTGTTCAGTTGTCTCTTTTGCTGCGGCCTTGCAGCCTGCGTCGGCATCCACGATCGTTAGTCACGCATTTTCTTGGTTCCCTGTTCTGGGACTTGTTCCATGCATCCTCTGCATCTTTAGGTCTTTAAATGGGGCTTCTTGCTCCTTCATTCTCCCAGTTGCGGCTGTATCTCTTTGTAATCAGCCACGGTCCTTCACTTTTCCAGGGCTGCCATAGATTCTTCTTTGTTGTCCTTTACAACATCTTGTCCAATGGCATGTCTGATCCAGGACTCATTCTTCTTTCAGCGAGTTCTTTTGTCCCTGGTTCATGACATCGGTCTTGTGTGCAGTATTGTTCCATGTTTTGTGTCTGGCTGGAGCTGCTCTGCCCGATGCATGGAGATGGTAAGAGTGAGTAGAGGTAGAAGGGCAAGATTCTGTCGTTAATATGCTGATATGCCTAAACCTTGCAGTATAGGGGCATACCATATATTGCAGAAGAAGTAGCCCTAGGTGCAGCGGGTGAGGAGAGCAGTTTCTGCTTGGCTCTGCAGCCCCAGAGGGGATGACCAAAAGTGTGCAGGAGAATCCAGTGGAGTGGTAACGGAGCAGTTTAAATTCAAAGGGATTGGGACGTAATGTTTGGGTTTGGTTGTTGATTTGTTGTGCTTGGCTGTAGTGTACAGTAGAGATAGTATTGCTAAATGGAAGTTAGAGGTCTGGAACCGTTGAGGTGTCACTGAATGTCTGAGTGACTACTTTGATACTGTGTTTTTTAGATGCAGAGGGACAACTGGTGTACCAAAAGCTGCTGATGGAGTTGCAGGTGGAGTGCCATAGGGAGGTGAGTCAGCTGTGGCGTCATTGGGAAGTTGTGGCCGGTGGTAATATAAATAGCTAATCTACATTTTCAGTTTGTGATCTTAAAGGCATCCCTTGCTGTCTGCATATTACAGGTGGAGACCAAGCCTCACCACGGCAGCCTGAGATGATGGATGCCAGTCAGGAGAGCGGTCAAGGAAACATAGCAGGAGATGGGTATTGCTGGGGGCAGCCTCTGCTTTGTGTTAGTATCTTAAGTACCTCTCTTCTTTTGCAGGTGCCACATACAGCCTCAGAGGGGTTGAGCTTCATGCTGAAAAATGGTTTGAGAGGTGAGGGGGTGGCTGTCCAAATTGGTGTCTAAGAGCAATGTAGTACATAGCAACTCCATTGAGCATTTATCTTTGATTTTGCAGGTGCTGTGCAGGCTGCCTTTGCAATGGGAAGGGCAGTTGCTATGAGTTTGGTAGTGGGGAGAAGGAGCATGGGACTGATCTCTCAGAAGCACAACAGTAATTTTTGTCTACCTATCTTAGGTGCCCCACGTGATGATGGCTGCAGCGTTGGATGTTTGAATTGGGACAGAACAGGTGAGCAGAATGTCTTGGCAATTTAGCTGTGGGTGTAGTACAAGTATTAGCACTGAGCAGTGTGATGCTATCGGTGCTGTTTTCTGTTTGGTTTTCTTGCAGATGATAATCAAGAGGAACCTAGCCGTGCAGGGTTGTCCCACTTAGCTGATGTGGTTTGAGCTTTTTCTGCCAGGGATGGCTTCAGGTCTTTGGCCTTCTGAAAGTTAAGTTGAGGGGGCTGTGGTTTGGGGTTGGGAAGAAGGCAGAATGTTGAGAGCGGCAGGGAGGGGATTTAGCATATGGTAAAGGACTGTGCTGGAAGAGTAACCTTTGTGCAGGTATAGGGAGGGGCTCAATTCTCAGCCCAGAGCTAGCATGCACCAGACAGGGTAGTTCCAGCCTGTAACTGTGGTGTTGTTTAGTCTATGTAGCCTGTCTGCCATGTATGAAGTCTTCCACAGGCCTTGATGTCATCTTGGTGCTTAAGGCATGTGGTAAGTGCCTCGGGCATCATCTCTAGGGTCTTGAATGTCTGTTCGTGGTAAGGTGCCAAGTGGGCATGGCTCTTCTTGTATTGCCATCTTAAAGCTTGGATTGGTCTTTTGTTTTCGAAATTTCTGGTCGGTTGTCTATTGCATAGACACTGCAGGACGTGTCAGCATCCTCAATGATTATTGATCCATTTTCTTAAATCCACGTTTTGGGACTTCTTCCACGCATCCTCTGTTTTTAGGCCTTTAAGCAGGGCTTTTTGCACTTGCATCCTTCCAGTTGCAGCCATATGTCTTTACAGGGCCCTAGTATTCTACTCTTCAAGGGAAGTTTCTGGTCAGTTGTTTATTGCAGCGACATTGCAGGCCATGTCAACTTCTCTGATAGAGTGCTTGCTTGCACTTCCTTGCATCCGTCCCCTCTTCTGGGGCTTCTTCTATGCATCCTCTACGTTCTAAGGTCTTTAGGCACCACTTCTTGCACATGCATCCTCCCACTCGTGGCCATATCCCTCAGTAAGGGGCCACGGTCTTCCACTTTTCTGGGGCTGCCCCTGAGACTTCCTCACAGCCCCTAGGTATTCTTGCCCTGTGGCATCTCTGGTCTGTGGGTCATTCTCCTCGGAGTTTTCTTTTGTCTCTGGTGTGTTTATTGGTTTTATGTGCAGTGTTGTTCCATATGTTTGTCTAGTTGGAGGTGTTCTGCCCGAGGCGTGGAAGTAATAAGTGTCAACAGAAGTGTATTGGTAAATTTCTATGATTAATGTGTTGATACGCTCTTTACTTGTAGCCTAGAGTCATACAGTATACTGCCCATCAAGTAGCCATAGATGCAACAGCTGAGGAAAGTAGTTTCGGCCTGGCTCTGCAGCTACAGGGGGATGAACAAGGCTGTGTGGGATAAGCCATTGGAGTGGAAGCAAAGCAGTTCATAATCAAGGGTGTTATTTATGGTATGTGTGGGTCTTAACATTTGGGTTTGATTGGGGTTTTTTTGGTTTTTTCTCTGCCTGCTTGTAGTGTGAAAGAGGGTTATTATCAAATGGAAACAAGATGTCTGGAATTCTTAAGCTACTGCTGAGTATTGAGATGACTTACTCAGTATTGTTTTTCAGATGCAGGAGGACAACCTGTGTGCTGAATGGTGATTGCTAGGCAAGGAGAACGCAAGCATCAAATACATGCAAGCAAGCCAGCCGTCGGAGCATGTGAGCCCTTGATACGTCCAGGCAAGCCAGCCCTCGGTGCAAGGAACCCAGCATTTGTGTGCAAGCTAGGCCTTGGTGCGTGCACTTGAAACAAGGACTTGGTGCAAGCAAGCCAACCCTTGGTGCGTACACTTAAAGCAAGGACTTGATGCGAGGGCTTAGTGCAGCCGTGTAATCACTCAATGCCAGCTCTTGCCAGCCAGAAGTTGATGCGGGCATGTAAACAAGGCAGCCACCCAGCCTTCAGTGGGTGCACTTGATGTCAGCTAGCCCTTGGTGTGTGCCGACAAGCAACCAGTTGCTGCCAAGACTGGATGCCAGACAGCCCTTGGTGCACTCCTGTGGTGCACGCCTGCCTGCCAGTGAGGACTTGGTGCGTGCACTCGATGCCTGCCTGCCAGCGAGGCCTTGGTGCGTGCACTTGATGCCTGCCTGCCCATCCGCATGCCCGCGAGGCCTTGGTGCGTGCACTTGATGCCTGCCCGCCCGCGAGGCCTTGGTGCGTGCACTTGATGCCTGCCCGCCTGCCCGCCCGCGAGGCCTTGGTGCGTGCACTTGATGCCTGCCCGCCTGCCCGCCCGCGAGGCCTTGGTGCGTGCACTTGATGCCTGCCCGCCTGCCCGCCCGCGAGGCCTTGGTGCGTGCACTTGATGCCTGCCCGCCTGCCCGCCCGCGAGGCCTTGGTGCGTGCCCCTGAAGCAGTGAGGACTTGGCTCCTGGCCTGTGATGTATGAATTGTATGTATGCAAACAAGTCAATGTTCACCTGTGGGCAAGGATGTGATGGAAGAAGTTGGTGCAAGCAAGGACTTGATGCAAGCCTGGCCTTAGTGCATGCATGCAAGCAGGAATGGCCTTGATACCTGCCAGCATGGATGCAGGCAATTATTTCACTTGTGCAGGCAAGACCTTGATGTGTTTATGCAAGCAAGATAGTGATGGAAGAACTTGATGCAAGCTCAAGGTGCCAGCAAGGACTTGAAGCACAGCCTTGATGCATGCATGCAAGCCACCCCCCAGGTGGAAGCGAAGACTTGAAGCAAGAATGCCCTTGGTGCCTAAAAGGAAGCACTTTGCATCTGTGCAAGCATTTGATGTGTCTGAATGCGTCTAGGGGGGGAATGTGAGTGTGTGTGTAGGTGGATGAGTGTCTGAGGCTGTAGAGGTGGGAGTCACTTATTGTTGTGCTCTTTGAGGTTGTATGTGGAGTAGAATGTCTTGCTATGCAGGCAGTTAGCACAAAGAAATTGAATATAGAATTAATTCTTTTTTTTTCCCCGGGTCCTGGCCAGTCTATGAGGCGATGATCATTGCCAAGGTTTGGGCGCAGGCCGAGCTGGGACTGGGTTTTTTTTGAGGCAGGGCCAAATTTTGAGGCACCTGGGAACACAGTTCCCAGGAGCCGTGCAGCCTAGGGGTGATGGCTTGTTGTGGCTGGCAGGGGGGTGGCACGCATGGGCTGGGAGGGAGGAGTGGTTTATGTGGCAGGGACTGCCTGTGTGGTTGGGGGGTGGTTGGGGTTGCTTCTGAGGTTGTCTGTGTAGTGTTTTTGCTTTGCAGGTACTTAGCTTTAAAAAAAAAAAAATTTTAGAATAAAAAAACCCCAGCTGGGGGATTTTTTTTTTTTCCCCCAGCTGGGTTTTTTTTTCCCTGGTCCCGGCCGGTCTGCGAGGCGATGATCATCGCCAAGGTTTGGGCGCAGGCCGAGCTGGGACTGGGTTTTTTTGAGGCAGGGCCAAATTTTGAGGCGCCTGGGAGCACAGTTCCCAGGGAGCCGTGCAGCCTAGGGGTGATGGCTTGTTGTGGCTGGCAGGGGGTGGCACGCATGGGCTGGGAGGGAGGAGCGGTTTATGTGGCAGGGATTGCCTGTGTGGTTGGGGGGTGGTGGGGTTGCTTCTGAGGTTGTCTGTGTAGTGCTTTGCTTTGCAGGTACTTAGCTTTAAAAAAAAAAAAAAAATTTTAGAATAAAAAAACCCCAGCTGGGGGATTTTTTTTTTTTCCCCCAGCTGGGTTTTTTTTCCCTGGTCCCGGCCGGTCTGCGAGGCGATGATCATCGCCAAGGTTTGGGCGCAGGCCGAGCTGGGGCTGGGTTTTTTTGAGGCAGGGCCAAATTTTGAAGCACCTGGGAACACAGTTCCTGGGGTGTGCTCCCCTGGAATGTGGTAATAATTTGTTATGGTGGGCAGGTATGTTTTGTGCATGGTGATATGGAGTTTGTTTGGTATGTTGCAGTTGAAGGGTTAGGTGAGTCAGTCCTGCTGGCTACTGTTGAGGAGAACTAGACTGTAATAAGTTAACTATAAATTTGATGTCTTTGAGGAAGGGGGTTGTAATTGATAGTATAATTATATGAAATAATAATTAAAAAAAAAGCAGATCTGACTTTTGAGGGCCCAGTGAGGTCTGCATAGCTTTCTCTCTTTCTGGCTTGAGAAACTAGTTCTGGCTAAGATGTTGCCTCAATGATGGAGGCTTGATCACGTGTACTGCTGGGGTGAGAGATGTGGAATAGGCTGTAGTTACTGTGTTGAGAATGCTGGGACAGGAAAAGTAGGTACATCTAGGGGGTTTTGGGGTTTTTTTTTCACTCCTTGGCAGTTCTGCCTCGGGTCGGCCAGGGGAGTCGCCGTGGAGCCGCGCCTCGGGACGGCCAGAGGAGTCGCCGTGGAGCCGCGCCTCGGGACGGCCAGGGGAGTCGCCGTGGAGCCGCGCCTCGGGACGGCCAGAGGACTTCCTAAAAGCAAACTTTGTTCAGAGGTATAGTTAAGAGTGCTGGTGCAACTTCAAGTCATTGTACTTTCCTGTGAGGTTCCCAGGTACCTACCTGGTAAGAAACCTAGTAATGTTGAAGTTGAAATTTCATGTATAGTTTTCAGTGTAACTGTTGTAGTGTTTTGAGTATAACTTGTATGGACAGTAGCTCTATTGGGTGTAACTTGTGCCGTGTGTGATTTTACAGTATTCCACAGTTTTGAGTCGAATTTGTATTGAGTGTACAACTTTGAATTTAGCTATTGTAAATAGTCTGTGTTGAGTCTACCTCTATTGCATTATGCGGTATTGAATAACGGTACTGTCTTGCATAGTGTTTAGTTGTGTCTTACTCTCTTGTGTTGTATCTCACTCCGCAATCTAGTGTGTAGTGTTTTGTAGTCTTTAGCTGTTTGACTCTGCTGTATAGTCTTTAGCATCTAACTGTAATTTTGTGTTGGGTCTAACTCTGTTGTATTGTGTCTAACTAATGTTGTGCCTGACTTTGTAATGTTGTGATGTGTTGTGTCTAACTAATGTTGTATCATGTTTAACTATGTAATATTGGATCAGGTCTAACTAGTGTTGCATCTGATTATAACTTTTG